>NC_052165.1:31719527-32983295 GCF_902713615.1 Scyliorhinus canicula | reverse complement strand
ACTGTCCGGGGAGGTCGTACTCCTCCGATAAGCTGTTTGAGTCTGGGGATGCAGCTAGGGCCTGTGGATCGCACGTGGAGGGTGGTGATGAGATGGCGTCCAAAATGGCGGCCCCCATGAATCGCACGTGGCCGGCCGCATGGCGGAGGTTTGCCAAGATGGCGGCCCCCATGGATCGCACGTGGTGGGAGGGGCGGAGCCAGAGCGTAGGCCGCAGCGTTTCGGGCCCCGCGGGCCTGCTGGTGCTGGGGGCGATGTTTTTGGACTGTTGGGGTGTTGAGGGCTGGGGCCCTTCTGCCGAGGCACACTCTAGCATAGTGGCCTTTCTTCCAGCAGCTGCTGCAGGTCGCAGATCGGGCTGAGCAGTGCTGCCGCGGGTGCTGGCTTTGTCCACAGAAGTGGCAGGCTGGAGCAGTTGAATAACTGGTTTGGGGAGCTGAATAGTGGCAGGCTGGAGCAGTTGAATAACTGGTTTGGCGAGCTGAGTAGCTGGCTGGGGCAGCTGAGTAATTAGCTGGAGCAGCTGAGTAGTTGACTGAGACAGTAGGGCGGCCGGCTGTGGCAGCGCGATAGCTGGGGGGGCCTTGCGGCACAGGCTTGGGGAGTCATCAGGTCGGGGGCCCATGCGGATCGAAGGCCCGCTACAAAAACATCCCGCACAGCAAGCTCCCTATGTTCGGCCGCGGTTATGGCCTGGTAATTGCAGACATTTGAGAGATTGTTCAACTCGCGTGCAAATTCAACTAAAGTTTCAGTAGCCCGTTGTCAGCGAGTCGTGAACACATGGCGGGCAAAGACCTCGTTCATGGGCCTAATATACATTTTGTCCAAAATCGCCAGCGCTGTGGTGTAGGAACCGGCTGGATTTAGTTGTGTAGAAATTCTGTGGCTTACCCTCGCGTGCAGTAGGCTGAGCTTTTGTTCCTCCGTAGTTTCAGCGGTGCTGATTTCGGCCAGGTAGGCCGTAAAACATTTCAGCCAGTGGCAGAAGGTTCCTTTCGCCTCTGCATCCTGCGGATCGAGTTATAGACGTCCTGGTTTTAGAGCGGATTCCATGCTTTACTTCGGCAGCTTCTTAAGTGTATTAAATTGATGGAACCATCAATTCAGTGAACACGTGTAGTTGGATCTGAACAGAGGCTTTAATACACTTACAACAGAGCCAGCCTATTCGTCGTTGAACTCCAGATGACTGGCAGGCTGGCTCTAAGGCACTGATCTTTATATATCGGTCCCAGGGGGTGGAGTCCTGGGTGGAGCCAAGGGAGGAGCCCAGTACAAACTCTCGCGTACTCCCAGAGCGACTCCCCCTGGTGGTCGGATAGTGCAACTGCACTTACAATGGTGGGTAGTGAACATATATACACGGAGTTATATTGGCAACTTTATACAGCATTGATCTTACAACGGGTAGATAACGAACATATATACATGGAGTGATATTGGCAACTATATAGAGTGAATCACATTCACCACAGTGGTCACACCCAAAGTGCAGGCAGAGAAATGGGTGACCATAGAAGGGGCAGGCGGTCAGTGCAGGAAGCCCCTGTGTACTTTTACCTGGTGTTGTAAGACTTCTTACTGTACTTTTCTTTGTTCTTTGAAGCTGCACTTGAGTCTTTTCCGGCAGCGAGCTTTGGCTCTTCACATTAAGGTAAATGTCATTTTGTCTAGCTTCCCCGATCGTCCCTCCACCACCTTTCACCCTCTCCCCATTTTAGAATCTCCGCCCCCCTCAATCTCAGGGAAGCCCCGGGAACACCCCCTCAACCTGATAAGGCACCCGGGGCCCAACCCCTGGCAGTGCAATCTGGCACCCAGGTGGGTGGCAGTGCTCCTGCCAGCCTCGCAGTGCTACCCATGCACACTGGCAGTGCCAGATTGGCACTTCAAAGATACCTAGGTGACAATGCCAGGGTGCCAGGCTGGCTGTGCCAAGGTGCCAGAGAGAGTGCCAGGATGCCACCATGCCCTGTCCGTGAACACTAGGGATCTCTGATGGCCTGGAAAACACCCTCAGGTGCCACTACGACAGGTCCAGGATTGTGGAAACCAGTACTAAACAATGCCCTGGCGAGGTCTCCCAGATATGGTCGTTAGGTTCCAGGCGCCAGGAGAATTTAAATGGCTCATTTAAATATGCTGATCTTGATCATGCCCAGCGAGGGTGAGATTCAGATCGTGGCATCTCAAAGTTCTGATAAATCTAGCGAGACTTTTCAAGCGTTGCAAATCTCGCAAGAGACCTCTCGAGAGATTCAACGGCCAGGTCCCAACACCAAGTCAGGCATGACGAGGCTGTTAAATCATATCCGTTAACTACTGGCATCAGATGCTACTTTGGTTGCAACAATCTTCTGACCACCATGGACATAAATCTTTTTATAATAATCTTGCAGGATTTGCATTCATATTTCATTAGATAGATACGTTACCGTGTCCCCCATTTACCTTATAAACTATTTCCAGATATAGTTTCATTACCATAGCTAGTGAAAGGGGATGGACTACATTTTCTGAACCTCTGATAGATATGTCACTCAATTCCTGGGAATGTGATTTTCAGTTCTATTTTGTCATATTTTTTGAATGTTAAGAGTCATGGGGATCTTGGTTTGTATGTATGTCTCTCCTCAGTGATCGAGTTTACAACTAACTATACAATATCAACATTTTAAACGCAGCTGGTGTTCTGGTATGCCTTTAATGTCACATCATTCTTTAATCCAGTACTAATATCACCTCTCTCCTCTACAATTCATTTTTTTTGGGCAAAGTTTTTGGTTCCATAACATTAATGAGGATACGGAACCTCACTGAGTGAATTAAAAAGAGAAAATGCTGGAATAACAGGTCAGGCAGCACCTATGGAGAGAGAAACAGAGTTAATGGAACATATTTTCCGGTCCCACGCGCCGCAGGAATCATCATGGACGGGGCGGACAATTTGAGGGACCATTTAAAGGTCTATTAACCTTGAGTGGGAGTTTCCAGTCTTTGGGCGGGCATGGCTGAAAAATCCCACCCAATATTTCAGTCCAATGACCATCCATCAGAACTGGAAAAAGCTAGAAATGTAATAGTTTTAATCAAGTGAAAGGGTAGAAGAAAAAGAACAAAAGGGAAGGTGATGGAAGCCATGAGATTAAACGACGAAAGAATTGTTGGTAAAGAATCAAGAGGTGTGAATGGCAGAATGTTAACAGCTGTCATCCAAAAGCCAAGAAAGAGAGTAAGAGACAATGAAACCAAAAAGTGTAAAGACAAAAGGACGTCAAATGAGGTTAAAGTCTGAAATTTTTGAACTCAATATTAAGTCTCGAAGGCTGTAAAGCATGTAATTGAAAGATCAAGTGGTGTTGCTAAATAGGGTTATCAACTGTGATTAAAAGTATTCCTGGAGGTTTCATCACATGACTTGTCCCCACACTCCAGCCATTAGCCGGCCAACACATCCATCCTTGTGACGTGCTGCCTTCCTACACTAATTACAAAGCAAAAAGACTCATTATCCAAGTGGATGATGTTTGACTGTCAGCCAAACAAACTTTTGAAAGAATACTTACAGTGTAGGAGGAAGCCATTTGGCCATTGAGTCTGAACCGAAACTCCGAAAGAACACCCTACCCCGGGCAGCACGGTGGCACAGTGGTTGGCATTGATGCCTACGGCGCTGAGGACCCGGGTTCGAGTCCCGGCCCTGGGTCGCTGTCCGTGTGGAGTTTGCACGTTCTCCCCGTGTCTGCGTGGGTTTCGCCCCCACGGCCTAGGGATGTGCGGGTTGGGTGGATTGGCTACGCTAAATTGCCCCTTAATTGGAAAAAAAAAAATTGGGTACTCTAAATTAAAAAAAAAAGAACACCCTACCTATTCCCCTGCAACCTCACCTCTGCACACTAAGGGGCAACTGAGCATGGCCTATCCACTTAACCTGCACATCTTTGGGTTGTAGGAGGAAACCAGAGCACTCAGGAAACCCACGCAGACACGGGGAGAATGTGCAGACTCCACACAGATAGTCATCCAAGGCCAGAACCCAGGACCCTGGAGCTGTGAGGCAGCTAACCACTGTGCCACCACGCCGCCCGTTTTCCCTCCACTTGCGGTATAATTTTCAATATTTTTAATCTAATAAAGAGAAATGCTCAACAAGAATTACAAAAAACAATATTTTATTAATGTCCCAATGATTTTTCTCCAGGATTGCATACAGCAATGTCCTGGAGATTAATTATCAATTCCTGGAGGGTTTGCAATCCTATTCCTTGAGCTTCATTGGAACACTGCAGAATGCCGAGGACAAAGAGTTCAGTGTAAGATCAAGGTAAAGAATTAAAATGACAGATGACTGGAAGCTCAGGGTCACACTTTTGGATTGATCTGAGATGTTCCACAAAGTGGTCACCTAATCTGTGTTTGGCATCTGCAATGCAGTATACTATATTGAAAGAAAATTGACAGAAGAAATTTCCGAAAATAATTTCAGGGATGAGAAACTTATTTATGAAGAAAGATTGGAGTACTTTGGACTCTTTTCCTTGGAGAACAGAAGGTTGAGAGTCGGCTTGATTGAAATATTCAAAATCATAAGAGGCGTGGACAGAGTAGACAGGGAAGCATGAGCGGGCACAGACATGGGAACGAGAAGGCACGGATTTAAATTAATTGGCAAAAGGAGCAAAGTATATATGAGGATGTAGTGAACACTACTAGTGGTATATTATATGTATTACGGCACTGCCCGTATATTAGAGGTACAATGGTAAATCCCTGCCTGCTGGCTCCGCCCAGCAGGTGGTGTATAAATATGTGTGCTCTCCTGCGCTGCAGCCATTCTGGTTCCAGCTACAGGAGGCACAACATCTTGTTCAATAAAGCCTGCATTGTTCCACCATTCTCGTCTCGTGGTAATTGATGGTACATCAATTTATTGAACAAGATGTTGTGCCTCTTGTAGCTGGAACCAGCTGTTAAAAAAAAGAGAGTCCGGTGGTGGAAACATTACAAATTAAGTAAGTCGGGGGCCTTGACCCTCCTCTGCGATCTCCTCAGTCCTAGTGGTGATGTGTGCGCTGGCTTGGTCACCTGCGACTCCGGGAGCGTGTTGTCCTCGTCTTCGTCACCCCTGAGTGGATCCAGTGGAAGGACGGATCCCGCTGGGGTTGGGGCTGCGGTGAGGTTCACTGGAGGGTGAGTGGCGCAGGGATGAGGCAACTTGGGGGGGGTGGGCGGTATCAGGTCAGGGGTCATGGGTGGGGATCCAGCGGGTGCCAGGTCCTGGAGAGAGACTGTGTCTTGGCGCCCATCGGGGTGTGCCACGTAGGCGTACTGCAGGTTTGCATGTAAGAGGTGGACTTTTACGACCAAGGGGTCCGACTTATGTGCCCGCACATGCTTCTGGAGGAGGACGGGTCCAGGAACTGTCAGCGAGACCCTGGAGGTGGACTTCCTGGGGAAGGCAAACATACGTTCGTGAGGGGGTCTCATCAGTCGTGGTGCAGAGGAGCGATCGGATGGAGAGGAGCGTGTCGGGGAGCACCTTCTGCCAGCAGGAGACTGGGAGATTTTTAGACCACAGGGCCAGCAGGACGGCCTTCCAGACAGTCCCATTATCCCTCTCCACTTGCCCATTTCCACAGGGGTTGTAGCTGGTCGTCCTGCTCAAGGTGATGCCCGGGCTGAGCAGGAACTGACGCAGCTCATGAAAGAAGATCCCCGATCGCTGTGGATATAAGTGGGGAAACCGAACAGAAGTCATATTGGGGCATACGATGGCGAAAGGGAACCGGGGGGTACTCGTCAATCACGTTCAGGAAGTACGCGTTGCGGTCGGTGGAGAGGAGAGGCCCTTTGAAGTCCACACTGAGGCGTTCAAAGAGGCAGGAGTCCTTCACCAGGTGCGCTCTATCTGGCCGGTAGAAGTGCGGCTTGCACTCTGCGCAGACTTGGCAGTCTCTTGTAACGGTCCTGACCTCCTCAATGGAGTAGGGCAGGTTGCGGGCCTTGACAAAATGGAAGAACCGGGTGACCCCTGGGTGGCAGAGATCATAGTGGAGAGCCCAGAGTCGGTCCACTTGTGCGCTGGCACATGTACCGCGGGATAGGGCATCACAGTGTATTGGCGGTCCTCCGGGCGGATGGGGAGCTGGTGGTAGGCGGACTTCAAGTCTAATGTGGAAAAAACTCAGTACTGCGCAATCTGATTGACCATGTCAGATATGCGTGGGAGGGGGTACACGTCAAGCTGCGTGTACCGATTGATGGTCTGACTGTAGTCAATGACCATCCTGTGCTTCTCCCCAGTCTTCATTACCACTAGAGCTCTCCAGGGGCTGTTGCAGGCCTCAATGACCCCCTCCCGCAGAAGCCGTTGGACCTCCGACCTGATGAAGGTCCTGTGCTGGGCACTGTACTGTCTACTCCTAGTGGCGATGGGTTTGCAGTCCAGGGTGATTCACAAACAGTGAAGGTGGATCGACCTTAAGGGTCGTGAGGCTGCAGACGGTGAAGGGTGGGGGGGGGGGGGGGGGTAGGAGTCCGCCGAATTTTAAAGTCAGGCTTTGGAGATGGCACTGAAAATCCAGACCAAGTAACAGGGCAGGGCAGAGGTGCGGGAGGACGTAGAGCCGGACGTTGCTCAACTCTACGCCCTGGACGGTGAGGGTCGTGATACAGTACCCCCGGATTTCAACGGAAAGGGATCCGGAGGCCAGGAAGATTTTCTGGGTGACGGGGTGTACCGGGAGGGAGCAGCGCCTTACCGTAGTGGGGTGAATGAAGCTCTCTGTGCTCCCGGAGTCAAAGAGGCAGGTCGTCTCGTGCCCATTGATCTTCACCGTTATAGTCGCGGTCACGTGGTTGTGGGGCCGGGACTGATCCGCGGTGATAGAGGCGAGCTGTAGAAGATGCTGGGAGGTCCTGGGCTGGTCAGCGGTGGTGGAGGTAGTGGTAGGCGACGAACGGCCAGACGAGCAGTGGTCCTGAGGCACGGTCGAAAATGGCACCGAAGATGGCGGCGCCCACGGGGCGCACACAGCAGGCGGCAAAGATAGCGGCGCCCACAGGCCACACGTGGCTTGCGAAGGGGAAGATGGCGGCACCCTTGGGTCGCACGTGGTGGGGTGTAGAAATGCCGGGCCTGGACACAGCGGCGACCGACCTGGCCTGGCAAACAGGAACAAAGTGTCCTTTCTTCCCACATTCGTTGCAGGTCACGCTCCGCGCCGGGCAGCGCTGCCTGGGGTGTTTGTTTTGTCCGCAAAAATAACACTTGGGCCCCCCGGAGTTGGCTGGCTGGCTGCCGCGCAGCACAGGCTCGCAGTGAGCTGGAGTCGGCATCTGGTGGGGCCCACCATGCCCACAAGGGTGCCACGCGGTCGGGGGCATAGGACTGAATGTTACGGGAGGCCACTTCTAACGAATTAGCGAGCTGCCTAGTCCCCGCAAGATCGAGCGTACCCCCTTCCAGTAGCCGCTGGCGGACGTACGCAGATTTCATGCCCGTGACGTTAGGGTCTCTAATGACAAGTTTGGTGTGCTGGACCGCCGAAACTGCCTGGCAGTCAGTCACAGTTCCTACCTAGGATCTGCAGGGCACGCAGGAAATCGTCCAGAGTCTCCACGGGGAGTTGCTGTCTCGTGGCCAGGTGCCCGGCGTACACTTGATTTACCGGTCGAATATAATGTCCCTTCAGGAGCATCATCGCTTCGGAATAGGTGGGCGCATCCCGGATGAGGGGAAAAATATCAGGGCTCACCCGTGAATAGAGGACTTGGAGCTTCTGCGAGTCCAAGGGTTCTTCAGCGGCTGCTCTGAGGTAGCCTTCAAAGCAGGCTAGCCAGTGGTCAAAGGTGGACGTGGCGTTGGCTGCTTGAGGGCTCAGTGCAGGCAATCAGGCTTGATGAGGAGATTGATTGTTTAAAAATCTTGTTCAATAAATTGATGTACCATCAATTACCACGAGATGAGAATAGAGGAACAATCGAGGCTTTATTGAACAAGCTGTTGTGCCTCCTGTAGCTGGAACCGGAATCATCTTGTGGTAATTGATGGTACATCAGAGGAAAAAAAGCATATCATAAAACCAGTGTAGGTTCTGAAATGCATTGCCTAGGAGTGGTGGAGACAGGTTGAATCGAGGCATTCAAGAGGGAATTCAATGATTATTTAATGAGAAACAAGTCAGGGAAAAAGCAGAAGCAGCACTAGATGAAATGCTCATTTGGAGATCTGGTGCAGACAGGTTGAGCCAAATGGCCTCCTTCTGTGCTGCAACAATTCTGTGATTGGACGAATGGTTGATTTGATAATTGTTGGAGTTGTTTTCTTTTGACTCATTGAGGAGATCGAACAAGAGTTACAATCTTCAGACAAGACGAACACACCAGTCTCTTCTTTTGGCCCATTAGTTTTTTTTGTTACAAATTCCAATGGCTACTGCCAGTTGTGTTTCACTAGCGTTCACTTGCCAATCAAAGCAGAAAACCAGCTGCATAAATATGTCCTTCCAGTAATTGCTTCTTTTGCCAATATGAGCAGGTTTCAGGAGTATATACTTTTGGAGGCAGGAGATTGGTTCCAGATGGTCATCTTGATTGTGACCCAAAATCTGAAGACAGGACTATGGGGAAAGAGTAAGAGAATGGCGTGTACTGGCTAGCTCTTTGAAGAGTTCTGTACACTAATACTCACGGCTCTGGCAAAATGCAGTCATTGTCACAAAATGTACTGGATTTTTCAATGAACTTCCATCTGATAGATGAAGAGTATCTCCTTTGAAGTTTTTGGTCGGCGTGGAACACCTGTCTCTCTGTAAGCCTGCAGCAGCTCAATTCCTTTCGCCAACTTCAGATGGGGCCGGCTCGTTTCACCAGCAGATCGCAACCAAACTTGCTCACAGCATTCGCGTTGTGCTCCAGCAGCCTTCCGCTTTTCCTTCCTTAAAGTTACTAAAAGCTTTAGAAATGGTGATAAATAAACGGTAATCTTTTAAAATCAAGCTCGAGTTCAGTTGAAATGTTGGAATAAATGGGGGTTAATGACTGCGATTGTCACAGTTTGATTTAACGTGAGCCTTTCATTAATTGGTTTGAGAACATTTAGAAACTGGAAAATAAACTTCACTGCCGATCATCAAAGCACACACCAAAACACCTTCGCATTTTTAAGATTTAGCTTTAAAAATATAAACTTCCACATTTTTAAACTTTTAAGGCTTAAAAATGCACATTTTATAAATGGTTATTGGAAAATATGCATACACTCCCCGTCGGGGAATTGAACCCCGGTCTCCCGCGTGACAGGCGGGGATACTAACCACTATACTAACGAGGAAGTGATGCTTAATTGTCTAACAAATGTGATTATATCCACAGATTATGGAGAAAAAAAAACCAAGGTAAATTACATTTGTTAAATTCGCCCACAGGATGTGAACATTGCCAGCAAAACCAGTATTTATTCGCCAACCTAGAATTGAAGGCAGTGGTGCATCACCTTCTAAAACCACTAGTCTCTTGGATAGGTCCACCCATGGTGCTAGTTGATAGGGAGCTCCATGATTTTAAGCAAGCGATGTATTGCCAAATTAGGTTGGAGGGAAGCTCAGAAATTATGGTGTTCACTGTTGTGTTAAGCACAGTAAGATAACACGGGCTGCAACTGGATGCAGCTTTACCCGAGAGATACTCCACACGTTGAAGTTAGTTCAATATGACTTATTGAACCTGTCACTCAATCCTCTGAGTTCGACTCTCAGCTAACCTAGTGTGATTAATCTGTCTGAACCAGACTAGCTCTTAGCCACGTGCTGTAGGAGTTATATGATATGTACACCCTGACTCACACTGGAGATGTCACCAGTGGAAAGAGTGGGAGTGCCTCGTGCCTTTTATAGTGGGAAACCACCCCCAAGTGTTCTGCCTGCTGATTGGTTATGTCCTGTTCTCTGTATTCATTGGCTGCCTGTTTGTATCTCATTATGTGCATGTCTACATATCATGACTGATGTGTTGGGTGCTCTGGATCCGTGGAACACATACAGGCCACCAACACTTAAAATAGTACAACACTATTTTATTAAACTATAAACTGTTTAACATGCTCTTACTGTGGGTTAACATGATGTTAAATTAACTAAAGACCTGTGCCTATCCAAACCAGTCTAATCACTCAGCACATGGTGAGGATCTGTGCTGTAAACTGTAAGTTCTTGTACTTCTGAAAGGCTGCATCCCGAATGAGCGGGAAAACTGGTCTTTATCGTGAGTGTGCTCTAACTGGTGATTGGCTGCAGTGTTATGCATGTTGATTGGTCCTACTCTATGTCCATCAATGTGTGTGTCTGCACCATGATATACTGGTGTATATTATGACATCCCCCTTTTTAAAAAAATGTATGTTTGTGGCAATAAATAATGTGTGTTGATAATGTTCCTAACTATGTGTGGGGTGCAAAGACATATTTACAGGACTATGTACATGAAAACTAAGCTATTTACAAGGGAAGGTGCCTGGTGCAGAGAAACAGTATGCGACAAGAAGAACGAGAACAACATTATATACAAACCAGGAAAACGATCAAACAAGGTAACGAAACAATTCAGAGAGTCCATAAATTTGTAAAGTTCATAAATTTAGTCTCTGAGGTGGGCGACAAATTCTGGTTGACCGCCTCAAGGGGGGGTCGAGAGCCGCCGGTTCAGGAGCGGGCTGGACTGCATCACAGTCAGGGGGAGGCAGAGTGACAGGAAGCTCTGCATAGTCCGTGGCAGGGTCAGCAGGGGAGCGAGGCAACACGAGGATCATGTGGCGAGCATGGAACAAGGCGAAGGGCGCGTCGATTGCGGCGCAGAATAGAGCCATCTGGTAACCGAACCAGGAACGAGCGGGGGGCCACCTGCCTGAGGACAACAGTGGTTGCAGACCAGCCACGATCCGGGAGATGCACGCAAACATTGTCATCTGGAGTGAGAGCGGGGAGATCAGCAGCACGGGAGTCATGAGCCGCCTTGTGCTGCACACGAGACATCTGCATTTTGTGAAGAACCGGAACATGGTCGAGATTTAGTACATGGATGGACGGCACTGTCGTCCTCAGGGTGAGATTCATGAGTACTTGGGCTGGCGACAGGCCAGTGGACAATGGGGCGAAGCGATAGGCCAGCAATGCAAGATAGAATTCAGACCCAGCATCGGCAGCCTTGCATAGGAGCCTCTTGACGATGTGTACTCCCTTCTCCACTTTGTCGTTGGATTGGGGATACAGGGGACTGGACGTCACATGGGCAAAATTGTACCGCCAGGCAAAGCTGGACCATTCCTGGCTGGTGAAGCAGGGGCCATTGTCCGACATCACCGTGAGCGGGATGCCGTGTCGAGCAAAGGTTTCTTTGCACGCCCGAATGACTGCGGACGAAGTGAGGTCGTGCAACCGTATCACCTCCGGGTAATTTGAAAAGTAGTCCACGATCAGGACATAGTCTCTACCCAGCGCGTGGAACAGGTTGATGCCCACCTTAGTCCAAGGTGACGTGACCAACTCATGGGGCTGCAGTGTCTCTCGTAGTTGGGCCGGCTGAAAGCGCTGACAGGTGGGGCAATTGAGCACTGTGTTGGCGACGTCTTCATTGACACCGGGCCAGTACACAGCCTCTTGGGCCCGTCGGCGACACTTCTCCACGCCCAGATAGCCCTCGTGTAACTGTTCCAGGACAATCTGGCGCATGGTATGCGGGATGACAATGCGGTCCAGTTTCAGAAGAACCCCATCAACTACTGCCAGATCGTCTCTGACGTTATAGAACTGAGGGCATTGGCCCTTGAGCCACCCGTCCGTCAGGTGGCGCATGACACGCTGTAGCAGGGGTCAGCCGCCGTTTCACGGCGAATTTGGACAAGGCGTTCATCTGAGACAGGCAGATTGGAGGCCGTGAACGCTACCTGGGTGACAACCTGGCAGACAAACCCCTCTGGGTCATATGGAGTGTTGACTGACCTAGAGAGAGCATCCGCAACGATGAGGTCCTTGCCTGGGGTGTACACCAGCTGGAAGTCGTATAGCCGGAGCTTGAGCAGAATACACTGGAGGCGCGGCTTCATGTCGTTTAAGTCCTTCTGTATTATATTGACCAGCGGGCGATGGTCGGTCTCGACGGTGAATTGGGGAAGCCCGTAGAAATAATTGTGAAATTTCACAACACCGGTCAGAAGGCCCAGTCACTTCTTTTCTATCTGCACGTAGCGCTGCTCCGTGGGGGTCATCGCCCGCGACGCATACGCAACGGGGGCCCATGACGAGGCCTCGTCACGTTGCAGGAGCACAGCTCCAATGCCGGACTGATTGGCATCTGTCGAAATTTTGGACTCCTTTGCTGGATCAAAGAAAGCCAGGACCGGGGCCGTGGTTAGTTTAGCTTTGAGTTCCCTCCATTCTCGCTCGTGGGCATGGAGCCACTGGAAGTCTGTCGTCTTCCTGACCAGGTTCCTGAGAGCCGTGGTATGAGAGGAGAGGTTAGGGATGAACTTTCCTAAAAAAAAGCACCATGCCCAAGAACTGGAGGACCGCCTTCTTGTCTTCTGGCGTTCTCATAGCTGTGATGGCAGTTACCTTGTCCGCATCCGGCTGCACACCCAATTGGGAGATGTGGTCCCCTAGGAACTTGATATCTGTCTGACCGAAAGAGCACTTGGCTCTGTTGAGGCGGAGGCCATGTTCGTGTCTGCGTCTGAAGACGCGCTGGAGACGATTAACGTGCTCCTGCGGGGTGGTGGACCAGATGATTATGTCATTGACATAGACACGAATACCCTCAATCCCTTCCATCGTTTGTTCCATGATCCTATGAAACACTTCTGACGCGAGATGATCCCAGACGGCATTCTGTTGTAGCAATATCTTTCAAAGGGGGTACGTGCAGAGTTTCCTGCTAGATTCATCAAGCTGGATTTGCCAGAATCCTTTTGAGGCGTCGAGTTTGGTAAAGAGTGAGGGACCTGTTTGTAGATGGGAGGTTTGCGAGCCTGGGTGAGTTGGAGGGGAAGATTGGGCTCCCCCCGAGGAACGTGTTTAGGTACATGCAGGTTAGGGCGTTTGCCAGGCGGCAAGTGGCGGGGTTCCATGTGTTGCCCCCGTGGGGGGTTCGGGACAGGGTGCTCTCGGGGTGTGGGTTGGAGGAGGGAAGATTTCGGACGTGTACCATGTTATGCAGGAGGTGGATGAGGCCTCGGTGGAGGAGCTGAAGGGTAAATGGGAAGAGGAGCTGGGTGAGGAGATTGAGGAGGGGAGAGATGCCCTGGAAAGTGTGAACTCCTCTTCTTGTGCGAGGCTTAGCCTCATACAGTTCAAAGTGCTGCATAGGGCTCATAGGACCGGGACGAGGATGAGCAGGTTCTTTGGGGGCGAGGATAGGTGTAATAGGTGCTCGGGAACCATGCCCATATGTTCTGGGCATGCCCAGCGTTGGGGGACTTTTGGAAGGGGGTAGCAAGCACGGTGTCGAGGGTGGTAGGATCCAGGGTTCAGCCAGGCTGGGGACTTGCGATATTTGGGGTAGCAGCGGAGCCGGGAGTGCAGGAGGCAAAAGAGGCCGGTGTTCTGGCCTTTGCGTCCCGAGTAGCTCGGCGTAGGATTTTGCTTCAGTGGAAGGATGCGAGGCCCCCAAGCGTGGAGGCCTGGATCAATGACATGGCGGGGTTCATTAAGTTGGAGAGGGTGAAATTCGCCCTGAGGGGGTCGGTGCAAGGGTTCTTTAGGCGGTGGCAGCCTTTCCTGGACTTCCTGGCGGAACGGTAGGGAAATAGGCCGGCAGCAGCAGCAACCCGGGGGAGGGAGGGGGGGGGGGGGGGGGGGGTTTAGTTCGGTGGGAGGGAGAATTGTGTACAGGGGTTTGTTGGATGTGGCGGGTGTTATCTCTTTCCTTTTTGTTGTTTTCTTTTGTTTGTTTTTGTAGTTGCTGGGGGGGGGGGGGGTTGGTTGTTTGGTTTATATTGTTTTGTTGTTTATATTTTGTGAAAATCTTAATAAAAATTATTTAAAAAAAAAAGAGTTTGGTAAAGAGCTTGGCGTGAGCCATTTCACATGTGAGCTCTTCACGCTTGGGAATTGGATGGTGCTCCCTCATGATATTGCGATTAAGATCCTTGGGATCAATGCAAATTCTCAATTTGCCGGAAAGCTTTTTTAAAAATAATTTTTATTCAAATTTTTCAACAACAGATTTTCTCCCAACAATAAAATGAACAAGGTATAGAAATAAACAGAAAGAAGACACCTCCCCCCCCCAATACAAAGCAATAAATTAACAAAAAAAGAAAGTAGCAAACATACAGTCCGAAAAACAAACCCCCTTAACCGACCCATAGCCCACCCCCCCTTGCACCCCCCCACCACGCCCCGGGTTGCTGCTGAAATTAACCACCCTCTAACCCTCCGCCAGAAAATCGAGAAAGGGCTGCCACTGCCAGAAGAAACCTTGTACCGACCCCCTCAGGGCAAACTTGACCCTTTCCAGCCTGATGAACCTGGCCATGTTGTTAATCCAGGCCTCCGGGCTCGGGGGCTTCGCGTCCCTCCACTGTAAAAGAATCCTACAGCCGGGCTACTAGAGACACAAAGGCCAGGATACCAGCCTCTCTCGCCTCCTGCGCTCCCTGCTCCGATGCTAGCCCAAAGATCGCGAGCCGCCAGCCCGGTTCCACCCTGGAACCAACCACCTTGGACAAGGTCCCCGCCACCCGCTTCCAAAACCCCTACAATGCCGGACACGCCCAGAACATGTGGGTCTGGTTCGCCGGGCCTCCCGAACACCTCCCACACCTGTCCTCTTCCCCCGAAGAACCGGCTCAGCCTGGGCCCAGTCATGTGCGCCCTGAATTAAGCTGAGCCGTGCACAAGAAAAGGACGAGTTCACCCTCCCCAGGGCGTCCGTCCTCGTCCCCTCATCGATGTCCTCCCCTAGCTCCTCCTCCCACATAGCTTTCAGCTCTTCAACCGAGGCCTCCTCCCCCTCCTACATCACCTGATAAATTGCCGAGATCCTACCCTCACCAACCCACGTCTCCGAGAGCACCCTATCCTGCACCCCCCCCTAGTCGGCAGTAACGGGAACTCCGCCACCTGCCGATTAACAAACGCCCTAATCTGCATATACCTGAAAGTATTCCCAGGGGGGAGACCCCACTTCCCCTCCAACTCCTCTAAAGTCGCAAACTTCCCATCGAGGAAAAGGTCCCCCATCCGCCTGATGCCTGCCCTGTGCCAACTCAAAAACCCACCATCTATTCTCCCTGGTGCAAACCGGTGATTGCGCCGTATCGGGGCCCACACTGAGGCCTTAACTTCCCCCCTATGCCACCTCCACTGCCCCCAAATTTTGAGAGAAGCCACCACTACTGGACTCGTAGAATACCTTGCCGGGGGGAGTGAGAGCGGGGCCATCACCAATGCCTCCAAACTCGTACCCACACAGGACGCCACCTCCAACCTCTTCCGTGCGGCACCCTCCCCCTCCATCCCCCACCTACGAATCATTGCCACATTCGCAGCCCAGTAATACCCACACAAGTTGGGCAACGCCAAACCGTCTACCTCCCTGCCTCGCTCCAGGAATACCCTCCTCACTCTCGGCTTCCGCGCCCACACGAACCTCAGAATACTCTTATTAACCCTCCTAAAAAAAGCCTTCGGAATCAATATGGGGAGGCACTGAAAGAGAAACAGAAACCTCGGGAGCACCGTCATCTTAACTGACTGGACCCTGCCCGCCAAAGAGAGTGGCAGCGCATCCCACCTCCTGAACTCCTCCTCCATCTGTTCCACCAGCCTCGAAAAGTTTAGCCTGTGCAGGGCCCCCCAGCTCCTAGCTATCTGGACACCAAGATATCTAAAGCTCCTCTCCGCCCTCTTCAACGGGCGCTCTCCTACCTCCCTCTCCTGGTCCCCCAGGTGCAGCACAAACAGCTCACTCTTCCCCACGTTGAGCTTATGGCCCAAGAAATCCCCAAACTCCCAAGTATCCTCAACACCTCTGGCATCCCCCCTGCCGGATCCACGATGTACAACAGTAAATCATCCACGTACAGCGACAGCCGGTGCTCCTTTCCCCCCCCCCCCCGCACAATCCCCCTCCAGTTCTTCGAATCCCTCAGCACCATGGCCAAGGGCTCAATCGCTAACGCAAAGAGCAGGGGACAGCCGAAAGTCCACCGACCTCCTCCCATTCGTCACCACACTCGCTACCGGGGCACTATACAGCAGCCTCACCCAGCTAATGAATCCCTCACCAAACCCAAATCTCCTCAACACTTCCCACAGGTAGCTCCACTCCACCCTAGCAAAAGCTTTCTCCGCATCCATCAATGCTACTATTTCCGCCTCCCCATCCGCCAACGCCATCATCATGACATTAAGAAGCCGCCGCACATTAACATTCAGCTGCCTCCCCTTCACAAACCCCGTTTGGTCCTCATGGATAACCATCGGGACCACATCTTCCACCCTCCTGGAAGGTATCTTAGCCAACAACTTTAGAATTTAGAATTTAGAACAGTACAGCACAGAACAGGCCCTTCGGCCCTCAATGTTGTGCCGAGCAATGATCACCCTACTCAAACCCACGTATCCATCCTATACCCGTAACCCAACAACTCCCCCTTAACCTTACTTTTTAGGACACTACAGGCAATTTAGCAATCCCCCCATTAACCTTACACTACGGGCAATTTAGCATGGCCAATCCACCTAACCCGCACATCTTTGGACTGTGGGAGGAAACCGGAGCACCCGGAGGAAACCCACGCACACACGGGGAGAACGTGCAGACTCCACACAGACAGTGACCCAGCCGGGAATCGAACCTGGGACCCTGGAGCTGTGAAGCATTGATGCTAACCACCATGCTACCGTGAGGCCCCAACTTTGCGTCCACGTTGAGGAGCGAGATTGGCCTGTAAGACCCATACTAGAGGGGGTCCTTATCCCGCTTCAGGATCAGTGAGATTATTGCTTTAGACATCGTCGGGGGCAAAGCCCCCCCCTCCCTCGCATCATTCAGGGTCCTCACTAGCAGCGGGCCAAGCAGGTCTGAGAAGTTCTTATAAAACTCCACCGGGAACCCGTCAGGTCCTGGTGCTTTCCCTGTCTGCATGCTCCCCAGCGCCTCCATCAGCTCCTCCAACTCGATTGGGGCCCCCATACCCTCGACCCGCTCTTCCTCCACTCTTGGGAACTCCAGCTTATCAAGAAAGCGGTCCATCCCGCCCACCTCCCTAGGGGGCACCGAACGGTACACCCCCTCGTAAAAGGATCTGAACACCCCATTAATGTCCCTACCACTCCGCACCAGGCTCCCTCCTGCATCTGTGACTCCCCCTATCTCTCTCGCTGCCTCCCGCTTCTGGAGCTGGTGGGCCTTCATACGACATGCCTTCGCCCCGTACTCATATACCGCCCCCTGCACCCTCCTCCACTGCGCTTCCGCCTTCCGGGTGGTCAGTATATCGAACTCCGCTTGGAGACTGCGACGCTTCCTCAAAAGCCCCGCTTCCGGGACATCCACATACCTCCTGTCCACCCTTACCATTTCTTCCACCAACCTCTCCCTCTCAACCCTCTCCCCCCTCTCCCTGTGCACCCGAATAGATATCAGCTCCCCTCTAACCACCGCCTTCAGCGCTTCCCAGACCACCCCAACCTCCCCATTGTCATTAGCTTCCAAATACCCCTCTATGCCCCTACGGACCCACCCACATACATCCTCCTCTGCCAGAAGCCCCACATCTAACGCACACAGCGGGTGCTGATCCTTCCCCTCCCCCAGCTCCAGGTCCACCGAATGCGGAACATGGTCAGATATGACTATCGCCGAATACTCCGCCCCCACCACTCTCGGGATTACCGCCCTGCTGAGGACAAAAAAGTCAATCCGGAAATAAGCCTTGTGGACATGGGAGAAAAAGGAAAACTCCCTATCTCCCGGCCTCAAAAACCTCCAAGGGTCTACCCCTCCATCTGATCCCCCTCAGCACTGAGGCCGCCGCCGGCCTCTTACCCGTCCTCGAACTCGAACGATCCAGAGCTGGATCCAGCACAGTATTAAAATCCCCTCCCAAGATCAAGCCCCCCATCTCCAGGTCCAGCTCAACATTCGCCGCATGAAGCCCGCATCGTCCCAGTTAGGGGCGTACATATTAACCAGAACCACCCTCTCCCCTTGAAGCCTACCACTCACCATTACGTATCTACCTGCACTGTCCGCCACCACACTCGACGCCACAAACGACAAGCTCTTGCCAACTAAAATCGCCACACCCCGATTCTTCGCATCTAGCCCTGAGTGAAACACCTGCCCCACCCAGCCTCTTCTCAGCCTCACCTGATCCGCCACCTTAAGGTGCGTCTCCTGAAGCATAGCCACATCCGCTCCCAGCCCCTTCAAATGCGCCAAGACCTGGGACCGCTTCACCGGTCCATTCAGCCCCCTCACGTTCCATGTGACCTGGTGAATCTGGGGAGTCTTCCCCCTCCCTCTGCGCCGGTCAGTCATAGCTCTCCCTCGGCTCACCAAGTGCCCGCAGAACCCCCCCAGGCCCGTTCCCCATGGTGGCAGACCCCCCTCCCAACCTCCCCCATCCCCAGCAGTTCCCCTTCGGCCCCTGCAACAGCAACCCGGTACCCCCCCAAAGCTAGGGTCCCCCCCTAGCTGCGTAACCCCTTCCATCGTACTTCCGTAAGTCAGCCGACTCCTGCTGATGCCGGCTGCTCCCACCATCCCAACGACAACCAGTAAAAACGAAAGGATACCAAGGAGGACAAAGCGTCCGGACTATCTACATCATTCCCCAGCCCCCCCAGTCCTCAGTTCGAATCCAACTTCTCTGCCTGGACAAAGGCCCAGGCCTCCTCCGGGGAATCGAAGTAGAGCTGGCGGTCCTTGTAAGTGACCCAGAGGCGAGCCGGCTGTAGCAGGCCAAACTTCACCCCCTTCTTGTGAAGCACTCCCTTCGTCCGATTAAAACCAGCCCTTCTCTTCGCCACCTCCGCGCTCCAATCCTGATCTCCCACTTGCTGCTCCTCTCCTTCTTCGCCCATCTCAGCACATACTCACGGTCAACGAAGCGGTGAAAATGGACCAGCACCGCCCTGGGCGGCTCGTTCGGCCTGGGCTTCCTCAACAGCACTCGATGGGCACCCTCCAGCTGCAAGGGCCCCTGGAACGACCCCACGCCCATTAACGAGTTCAGCATCACGGCCACGTAGCCCCCCATGTCCGAACCTTTCAGCCCCTCCGGGAAGCCCAGGATCCACAGGTTCTTCCAACGGGAGCGGTACTCCATCTCCTCCATCCTCACTAGCCATTTCTTGTGGAGTGCCTCGAGTGACTCCACCTTCACTGCTAGGCCTAGGAGTTCATCCTCGCTCTCTGAGGCCTTTTTCCATAGCTCTCGGATCTCTGCACTCTGAGCCGTGTGAGTCGCCATGAGCTTGAGCAGCAAGGCCTTAAACGGTTCCACGATCTCAGCCTTCAGCTCTCTGAAGCAGCACTGAAGGAGCTCCTGCTGCTCCTGCGCCCACTGCTGCCACTTCCCCGCCTGCCGCCATCTTGTTTTTCCTGCCTCGCACCTTTCTCTGCTCCAAAGCCAATTTTTTGACCACTCCGCTCCTGGTCCAGTCCATCCACCGGCAGACAAGCACAGTGGATGTGTTCTCACATGGGGAAAAGTCCAACCAGCACCGTTACGGGACCTTAAAAGAGCCCAAAAGACCAAAAATAGCGGGAGCTACTGAACGTGCGGCTTAGCGCCGCATCGCCGCAACCGGAAGCCCACCGGAAAGCTTTTTTTACACATACCATGGAACTGACCCAGTCGGTTGGTTCCGTGACCCTGGAGATCACTCCATGGTCCTGGAGGTCTTGCAGCTGCTGCTTGAGGCGGTCCTTAAGGGGCGCTGGGACCCTGCGAGGTGCGTGCACCACAGGCGTGGCATTTGGCTTTAATAAAATCTTGTAGGTGTACGGGAGCGTGCCCATGCCCTCGAAGACGTCGTGGTACTGGTTGATAATGGCGTCGAGTTGCGCCCCGAAGTCAGTGTCCGGAAAGGCAGACGCGTCAGCAGGAGAGAGAGAGTGAACCCTCGGAATATACTTCACTAGAGGCTCAATAGCTATTGTGAACAATAACAGGGATAACGGGCATCCCTGACTAGCCCTTCGCTGGAGACAAAAAAGATGAGATTTCTGACTGCTAGTCAGTGGACTTTTAGAAAGTACTTGTATTCACTAAACAAACTCCCTGATGTACCATCAATTGGACACGAGTCGAGATGAAGATCCAAATATTAGGCTTTAATCGACTAGTTGTGTGCCCGGCAGTCGACTTACAGAGAAAGGCCGACTGCCGGGTCCTACGGGTTCTTATACCCCACCTCGTAGGTGGGACTACTTGCCTCCCGACTAGTCTCAACCAACCAGCCGAGAGGCACATGACCGGCCTGAGCCAATGGGCAGCGAGTGTTCTGCACCAATGGCAGATAGGTACCGTAAACCTCCTAGTCATATCACCACACTCCCCTCCTAACCCAAACTTCTGCTGTGTATTGTTGCACGTTTTGCTATGGGCGTAAAACGCGTTTATTGGGGTGTATTAACTTCCAAGTGCTTAACACCACTAGGCTCTGTCTTATGTATTTATTCAGCTTAGGAGTCGCCAGTTGCCGTATAGACAACGTCACGAGTATTCCAAAGTCAAGTTCAAAGTAATAAAGACGATACACCGATTAGTAAGGTCCAAACGATAATATTTATTATACAGTTATAATAAATACTCATGCACACACTAAGAGACTAAGCTATGACTAAACTAAAGTAATCAGAATACTTATCTAATAGGAACAGGCAAGGTCAGGGAGCGAGGCCTTCGTCCTGGTCTTGGGCTGCAACCTTCAGCAAGCGTTCTGGTCACTGGGGGTTCTAGCGGGCTTAGTTCGCGTAGCGAGCGTCGTACTGGCACTTACGGTTCGGCGGCTGGTGCTCAACGGCTGGAGTCAGAGTGGATCTTCAAGTTCTTGGTCAGGGCCGGAGCACGGAATAACAGACCTTGACCGAAGTTAAGCCGGAGCACAAAACAGACCGGACAACACGAGGTCCCTGTCTTTTATAGGGATCCCATTGTCCTTCCCTCTTCTTGGGCGGGCTTTAACCTTTGGATATCTATTGGGTCAATTCCTCATCGATACTGTTTTAATTCCCCAATGCGAGGGGGTCTCCGTGATGGGGGGGGCGTTTCTTATGCCCTTTTGTTTGGAGGTTTCTGGTGCCTCGATGTCTGGGCCTTGATTCAAATGTGTCCATTCAGAATCAAATGTTTCTATTGTGTGGGTGTTCAGGTCTGATTGCCTCATTAGCATGCAAAGCGTTTTGCCATTTGCACCTAGCTAAGGTCTTCTCACCTGAGCCCAAACTGGTTTCTGCTACTTGCAGAATGCAAAATGCTCTCTTTGCAGACTGCTGTTCTGGCTAAACTGCCTGTTTCCCTGCAGTCTTAGCGCTTGGCTTATTTTGTAGCTCAGCGTCCATTTTAGGTGGCTACATTCCCTCCTTGTGATCCTCACAATCCAAATATTGTGAAGGATCACCTATGTACGTTGCCTTGAGTGCATCTGGGTTGCCTTCTTTGTGTCCCCTGACCTCTTGCCAGTTCCTGGGCTACTCTATCTTAAACTATGGGAAGAAAATTTTTACCTTACATCTCTACTTGGCGCTATGTCAAAGGGGACATGCATTACCATAAACTGGGAACCTCTACCTATCACAATTATCCTTAACTTAACTTAAACATTTCCTCACACTCTAAAACCTTAACCATTCACACCACAACATCACATTTCCTAACTCGGCAGTCGAGTATAGGACAATACAATACAGGGTCGAATTTTTTTTTATTCATTACACAGTGCTTTATTCATCATGGGGCAAAGGGGATTGATGAAATCGGAAAATAGGAGATCGAACTCCATAGACGGAAGGGCAGGAACGGGAGGCTCTCCTCTTCCACTTCCTCAACCTGAGGGTCTGTACAAGTATGGCGAGGATCGCAATCACCAACAGTGATTCGATTACGTATGACATGGAGTACCATGTCATAAATTTTGTGCACCAGGTCTGAACCTCATTGTTCAGAGCTGAGCACTGGGGAGTGGTTGTAAGGGAAACATTTACTGTGGGGGTTGTGGGGGAAACGTGTCTTGCTTCCACACAAACAGATATAACAGTTAAAAGCAATAGGTGAGCTTCCATCATCTTCAACTTGGTTTTCCTTCTTTCTTCCTCCTGTATGGACAATCCTTGCTTCGATCCCTGTCTCGTCCTTCGAAAGCTATGGGATCAAGCACAGTATCTGTCAATACACAGTTTAAGATCTTTACCTGTTAGTGCATCTGTCTTTTATATTCCGATTGACCCTTTAAAAATGACTGGCCAAGTCACACCCTGTGACTCCCCTCATTTTTTTTTTTCAAAAGCGAATTTGAAGACCAGAATACACCTAACAATCCTTCTCCTGCGAGCCGTCTCGCAGGCTTTGCTAGTTTACCATCCGAATGTTCCTGGATGTAAATAGCATGTGGGATGGCGGCCTAAGGGCTGCCTAACGAAAAATGAAAACAAAATTGTGAAAGAAACGTCCGAATGAGTTGCGTATGGGCCGCTACGGGTACGAGTTGGATGGGATCCCCGGGTAGGGCGTGCTGTGCCATACCCGAGCTTGGCTGACCAAAGTGGGTTCTCAGACAGGGCGGGTCCTCAGTGCCGTTTGTCCACTGCCTGAGTAACCTGGATTAAAACGGGTACGAATGTGTTAACCGTGACTTGCAGCCTCTATTCGCCGAATAGAGGGGCACCTAAAAACAATGGAGCCAAGATGCTCCTTTTGGGAAATG
Source organism: Scyliorhinus canicula (assembly GCF_902713615.1). NCBI lineage: Eukaryota > Metazoa > Chordata > Chondrichthyes > Carcharhiniformes > Scyliorhinidae > Scyliorhinus > Scyliorhinus canicula. The sequence goes on along the minus strand of NC_052165.1, from coordinate 32,960,358 downwards.
AGCTGGGCTTCAGACATTTCAGACGATAAGGTGAGCTGCTCACCATAGAAGTTCTCAGAGGTTTCGGCAGAGAAACTAAAGTGCGTGTAAGGTGGTCACAAGCCTTACAACTTTGAAAAGATCTCCAATCAAACTGGTGTTTTGGAACCGAAGTTCTCAAAGGTATCTGCGGACAAGCTAACGTGTATGTGAGGTGGTCACAATCTTTTCAGCTGAAAAGAAGATGTCCATCCTCCAACTGAACCATTTACATTCCTGAAACAAAACAAACATAAAACGAAGACAAACATATGTGCAGGTTCCATCAGAAAGGACATCGTTTCCCTCAAACGATTCCTATTGTACATCATCTGGACACCTCACTTTTCCTCTGTCTCTGAACAGGGTCACAAAGGGGTTGCCGTATCGGGATTCAGACACCGTGTCGTCCTGCTCTCCCGGATCCCACACCCTTGTGTGGATCAGGCATGCTATTTTCGAATTGTGTGACCGGGGGTCACTTTCGTCATTGCGGACAAGTCTGTATGAATTGTCCCTGTGCCATAGTGTTGTGTCAAGTGTGGTGTCGGGGTAGTCGGGGTCGGGTGGTGGTTCTGGGTTTTTAAGGTAAGTGACTTCCATGGGGTCACTGGAGTCGGGGTCGTAGTTGGTGCAGTGTGGGCTGTATGGCTGTGTGCTGTCGCTGTCCTCAGAGTCAGTGTCTGTCCTGCTGTCTCTGCTGTGGCAGCTTGTGGGCGTTTCGGGGCGTGGTCTGTTGTGGTCTGTGGGCGGAGTCGTGGGCGAGTCCGTTGATGAACTGGTCTGTGAGGGGGATGGTGGAAAAGTGTCTCTAGTGGGCGGGGTGAAGTGTTCTGCTGCATCTAGCAGGACATGATGAGCATGGTTAGACTGTGTTCCATATGCTTTAAGCTGGTTAATATGGAACCACGCGGTCTTCCCATTAGGATATTTTATCCTGTAAACTGAGGGGCTAATTTTATCCGAAATTGAGTATGGACCGGAATATTTTGGAGCCAAAAAACTGCTGGGGTTGTAAACAGATAACATTACCTGTTGCCCAACCTGGAATTCTGTGGGGTGTACGGTCTTATTAAAACAAGCTGTGCGTTGTTGACGGCGTTTTCCAAGCTGAACTGCGGCTGCAATCTGTGCAGACCTCACAGTCTCAACCAAGTCTTTAACCGTCTTTTCGTGTGTGAGGGCCGTTACCTCGGGGCTGGTCATGTCCAGTCCTAAAAGGAATTCTGTCCCTTTCATAGGGCGTCCGGTCATGAGTGTGTGTGGTGTGTAGCCTGTGGAAGTGGAAACAGTGTTCCTTATGAACATGAGTGCAAATGGGAGTACTGAATCCCATGTGGAGTTATTCTCCTGAACCATTTTCCTAAGGGTAGTTTTTAGAGTCCGATTCATGCGCTCCACAATCCCGCTGGACTGTGGATGATACGCAATATGAAAATTTTGTTTTATTCCAAATATTGTCAGGACGTTCTTCATGACCCGCCCTGTAAAGTGAGATCCCTGGTCCGAATCAATACTTCGGGGTAAACCCCATCTCGTGAAGATGTGGTGGGTCAGGATCTTTGCAGCTGTCTTGGCTGTATTTGTTCTAGAGGGGAATGCCTCTACCCATTTGGTAAAGGTGTCGATGACCACCAGAACGTATTTATAGCCATTCCTGCAAGGGGGCAATGGTCCTATGAAATCGATCTGGAGGTTTGTCCAGGGGCCGTTAACTGGGCGAGTATGCCGAAGTTGTGCCTTTTTAGAATACCTCTCCGGGTTATTCTGAGCACAAATAAGGCAATTCTCAATATAATGTGTGACATCAGTCCTGAGATTAGGCCACCAACAGAGCTGCCTGAGGTGCCTCGTTGTTGCATCAATTCCCTGATGCCCGTGGTTATCATGGAATAAAGCAATCATTGCATTCCTGTCCTGCTGCGGGACCACATAAAGTTGTTCCTTTATGATCACACCCTCATGTGTGGTCAGTGCGTGTTTAAATCTCTCGTACTCTGGCACAAAGTTGCCTTTAAAAACCTCCCTGAGGTCCTTATCCTGCTTCTGTGCTGCTACAAGATCTTTAATATCTGTCTGTGAGATTTGGACTGCGCTCACAGGGGCGCTAGCTGGTGCGCTAGCTGGGGGGGGTCCATAAGTGTCCTCGCCTGGAACCTGCCTTAGCCAGTGCGTCGGCTTTTACATTCCCAGGGGGGGATGACCTATGGTGGCTTCTTACTTTTATTATTCCGAAGGTCCTGTCCTTCGCTTTTTTTAAAATATGCTGGAGTAGAGGGGCTGATGGAAGGGGTTTCCCGTCTGCGGAGACAAAACCTCGTGTCCTCCACAGGGGCAGAAAATCGGTTAAACTGTTACAGACATATAAGCTGTCTGAATATATGTCTGCTGGGCTGGGGAAAGAAGCGGGGTGGTCCACTATATACGCTATGGCCGCGAGCTCTGCTGCCTGCGCGCCTAAGTGACCTGGTAGTTTTAGAGCGATTTCTTCGAGAGCGCGCCCCTGCGCGTCCTCTACATAGATGCCGCATCCTGTGATACGCTCATCATTTAAAACTGTGGAGGAACCGTCCACATAAATCCTCAGGGGTCCACACGTGTCTGTGGGTTGGGGACTTTGTTTTGGGTTCCCTATCTTCCTGGGGGGTGTTTTTGCGATAAAGGGTCCTGTGTTATGCAGGGGAGCTACAATTTCACAGTCATGGGGCTGTCCGGGGTATTGGAGGTTGTCTGCTAAATATGTGTGTGTGCGGGTCCGTTTTACTGTAATGTCCCGTCCTTGTAAAAGTAGTGTCCATCTAGCTGCCCTAATCTGGCTAACTGAACCGTCCTTCAGTCGACCGTCTAGGAGTAGCTGTGTGGGTGTGTGTTCGGTCAGAATAGTAATGGGGTTGAGTCCGGTAATGTATGAGAAGTATTGTACTGCCCAGAAGACAGCAAGGAGGTGCCTCTCACAGGCAGAGAATCCTTGTTCTACCGGGTCTAACAGTCGGGAGGCATAAGCCACTGGTCTTAGCTGCTCGTGCCGTTCCTGAAGCAACACGGCCGAGAGGGTCAGATCGGTGCTCGCTACCTCTATTGCATAGGGGGAAAGTTGGTCTGGGACTAGCAGCGCGGGTGCTGCGCTAAGGGCTCTTTTTAACTCCTCCACAGCCCCTGTATGCTGCGGAAGCCATTCCCAGGGGGCTCCTTTCTTAAGGAGGTCTGAGAGTGGGGCGGCTTTTGTCGCGAATCCGTCGATGTGGTTCCGACAATAGCCAACCAGTCCTAAAAACGACCGGAGGGCCGAAACATTTTGGGGAAGGGGCAATTTGACAATCGAATCAATTCTTTTGAATTCGATCTCGCGTTTGCCGTGTGTGATGACTGTTCCCAAATACATCACTTTAGTTTCCAAAATCTGGGCCTTTCTCGGGTTAACTTTACATCCAATTGAAGTCAACAGTTCCAGGAGTTCGGCCAGAAGCGTAATGTGCTCTGCCTTTGTGTCTGTCTGCAGTAGTAGGTCGTCTACATACTGTACCAGACATTCGGGGCGGGAGAATTTCTCTAAACCACTTGCCAGCTGTCGGTGGAAAATGGAGGGGGAATTGTGGAATCCTTGTGGGAGGCATGTCCACGTATACTGCTGTGATTTGAAAGTGAAGGCAAATTTGTACTGGCACGCTTTTGCCAATGGTATTGACCAGAATCCGTTACTGATGTCCAATACCGTGAAGTATTTGGAGTTGAGTCCCTGCTTGAGCATGGTCTCGGGACTAGTAGCTACCGTTGGGGCTACTGCGGGGGTTACTTTGTTGAGTTCCCGATAATCGATGGTCAGACGCCATGATCCATCGGGCTTCCTCACTGGCCAAATAGGGGCATTATTGGTCGAGGCTACCGTTCTGAGCACACCTTGCTCCAATAAGCTTCCTATCACCTTTTCTATTTCCACCTCTGCTTCCAGGGGAAATCTATACTGTTTCTGTGGTCGGGGGTCCTGTCCGGTAACGTGAACTGGTCCAGTCATTCTGCCACAGTCATGACGGTGACTTGCAAATGCTGTCCTGTGTTTGTTCAGTAGGGCTTTTATTTGTCTGTCGGAGTGGAGTGTAGTCAGGTCAAATGAGTACTCTCCCACTGCACTAATCCGATTAGCGTAGTCTCCAACTGTGAGGGTGGCTGGTGCTCTGTCTGATCTAGCCATTCGCCAGACACACTGGTTCACTGGGTCGAACGACAAGCTATGAGCGTTCATAAAATCTATCCCCAGGATGTGTTCTGCTGTCCGGGGAAGATTTACTAATACAACGGGGTGTTTGGTTGAGATGTTCCCTAGCTGGATCGCTACGGGTGCTGTGATATGTCCCTGCTGCGAGTGTCCGGTGAACCCGCTAAGTGTAATGGTGGATGTGGTCGGCCACGTGTCTGCGTGTGCCGTGGTCGTAGAGTTAATGGTGGTGCGGGACCCTCCTGTGTCCCAAAGTAACTCTATGGGCTTCCCTTTTACTCTCGCTGTGACTACGGGTCTCCCTGATGGATCCCATAGTGTGTCACAGACCCAAGTGGGGTAGCCCGAACACCGTCAGTTCGTCTCGTCCGCATTGGTGGGTCCTGACTGTACTGCTATATTGTGGATGGGTTTTGCCTTACTGCGGTTCAGAGTGCCTGTCTGCTGGCCTCTCTGAGATCGCTGGGGTGCATTGCATTCTTTTGCCCAATGCCCTAACTGTCCACAGTTATAGCATTCCTGGCCTTTCTGTTGTGGGCTGCTCTTCCCTTCATTTACCCATGCGGGTTTCTGGTGCTCTCTCACTGCCTGAATATCTGCGGCAGCCTGAGCCTCTTCTGGGGATTGAACCTTACTCTTTCCCTGAATTGATTGCTCCCAAGCGCGGGACAACCTTTTCAGGACCCATTTCTCATTATGGGCCTCTTCTGAGGGGTCATAACTGTTGCAAGCGCTCTGTCCTGCCTCTGTCGCGTGTGAGATTATGGTTCGCGTCCATTTGACCATATTTTCCTGGTTCAAATGCGCTCTATGTAACTCGCCGAAAACTGCGTTGAAATGAATCCACAGCCTTCCTGCGAATGCTGTGGGGTGTTCGGATCTTTTCTGCCGGCACTTATTAAGTCCTTCCACGGGGTCACCTCGATTATACCCTATGGCATCTAAAATGGAGGTGTGCATCTCTTCTAGGGTGCCTCCGGCAACGTTCTGTGGGTCGGGGAGGGCTGCTACTACTGACTGGTCTAAGCTCAGCACGGTGAGCTTAACCTGCTCTCTCTCATCCAGGCCGTACATGGTAGCCTGCTGCTTTACTTTAGCAAAGAACTGGTGGGGGTCTGCGGTGGGGAGGAACGGAGTGATCTTCTCACATGCGTCCCTGAGCTGGGTTACAGTTAAGGGGGTGGTGTAGGTTATATCTGGTGCGCCTTCTGCTATAGCTTTTCTCTGCGTGGTTACTGGGTTCATGGGTGCGGTTATGATCTGATCTGTGGGGGGTGGGGGTGCCTGCCTTTTCTGTTGCGCTGCTGGCGCACATGTTCCCTGAACATATCGCTGCGCTGTTTCACTTAATTCTTGCCAATCTGGGGCATTTTCTCCATCTAACTGGGTTCCAAAGCACCGAAAGCAGCGATTGCAGCTCTGCAATCTGTTTCCTGCATTTCGCGTGATCCACAGTACTTTGCCTTTGCTCTGTGGTTGCAGCATGGAGTGCTCTCAAAGCTGCTTTGAGATCAGAGCATTGCCTCTGCAAAGCCTCCACCTGCTTCTCTGATTCCTCTCTTATCAGAACGGCACGTTGCACGTCCTGATAAGCCTTTTCGTACTGGGTCTGGGAACTGCTGAGATGGGCTAGACAAGACTGATGTGCCCCCTTGGCATCATCCACCTCTCTACCTTTCTCTACCAACTTCCCTCTTAGATCCAGATTTTCCTTCTAAATGTCCCTGACATCGACCTTACTCATTCGGTTCCTTTCTTCTAATTCTGCCCGGAGCGTCCTGACGACCTCCTCTGTGCCTCGCAATTGTGCCAAACAGGACACGATCGCCATTGGCTTGCGTGCTTTACTAAGGTTCTTTTTGTGAATTTGAGAGAGGTTCTCCCACCAAGTATGTCCTATACTTCCGGGACCTGTCTCCTCATTCAAACAAAACTCTTTCCAAAGGGGCCATCCCTTTCCCTGCAGATATTTGCGGAGTTCCAGCTCCCACGTGGGACACTGACCTACCCTGCTACTGCTGCTGGTCGCTGCGACCACAAACCTTTCTGGATCCATCAGACGTTCCATTGCCTGCATGGCCATTTTCTCTGACTCTCTTTTAGTTAATTTGGAACAGGGGGTTGCTGGGGTTGTGTTTCAAGAAACGGGTACGGTTTACACTATGTTCCGTTCAAAAACTGCCGAAAGTTTGTCGCAACAAAAATGCTTTCAGTTTTACCTTACAGCCCTGTTAGTACGCATGCACTAAACACACTTCCGAATTACGCTTATTAGTTTGAACACCTTGAATACTCGTGATTTTCTTTACTTTCTTACTTTCTCTGTAATTTGGAGTTCTAATTCAAATTTCAGGGTCCTGGACGGTGTGGGGGTACCACTTGTAACCGTGTCCAGTCAGGAAGTCGCCACTAAATGTTGCACGTTTTACTATGGGCGTAAAACGCGTTTATTGGGGTGTATTAACTTCCAAGTGCTTAACACCACTAGGCTCTGTCTTATGTATTTATTCAGCTTAGGAGTCGCCAGTTGCTGTATAGACAACGTCACGAGTATTCCAAGGTCAAGTTCAAAGTAATAAAGACGATACACCGATTAGTAAGGTCCAAACGATAATATTTATTATACAGTTATAATAAATACTCATGCACACACTAAGAGACTAAGCTATGACTAAACTAAAGTAATCAGAATACTTATCTAACAGGAACAGGCAAGGTCAGGGAGCGAGGCCTTCGTCCTGGTCTTGGGCTGCAACCTTCAGCAAGCGTTCTGGTCACTGGGGGTTCTAGCGGGCTTAGTTCGCGTAGCGAGCGTCGTACTGGCACTTACGGTTCGGCGGCTGGTGCTCAACGGCTGGAGTCAGAGTGGATCTTCAAGTTCTTGGTCAGGGCCGGAGCACGGAATAACAGACCTTGACCGAAGTTAAGCCGGAGCACAAAACAGACCGGACAACACGAGGTCCCTGTCTTTTATAGGGATCCCATTGTCCTTCCCTCTTCTTGGGCGGGCTTTAACCTTTGGATATCTATTGGGTCAATTCCTCATCGATACTGTTTTAATTCCCCAATGCGAGGGGGTCTCCGTGATGGGGGGGGGCGTTTCTTATGCCCTTTTGTTTGGAGGTTTCTGGTGCCTCGATGTCTGGGCCTTGATTCAAATGTGTCCATTCAGAATCAAATGTTTCTATTGTGTGGGTGTTCAGGTCTGATTGCCTCATTAGCATGCAAAGCGTTTTGCCATTTGCACCTAGCTAAGGTCTTCTCACCTGAGCCCAAACTGGTTTCTGCTACTTGCAGAATGCAAAATGCTCTCTTTGCAGACTGCTGTTCTGGCTAAACTGCCTGTTTCCCTGCAGTCTTAGCGCTTGGCTTATTTTGTAGCTCAGCGTCCATTTTAGGTGGCTACAGTATAAAACAAATAATTCCATTCCACCCGATCAAAAGCTTCCTCTGCACCCAAAGAAATCACTAAAAAATCTAACCCACACTTTTGAAAGACCTGAATGATATTTAATTGCCCTTAAATGCCTTATTAATGTCCACCATTTTAATAATTCTATTACGTTTGGAGTCTAGCACAGAGGGAATAGTCCTAGAGTCTTCTCTTGTCCTAGCAAGAAAAGCTAGGTATCTACATGTTTGTTTCCAAACTCCCATAATTCTCTTGTTTGGCAAACTTGAAACTCCTCTCAGCAGATTGTGTCAACAAGGAGTCCAGAGCTGTTTGAATTGCATTAATTTATTTCAGCAACACATGGCTAGGATTCCTGTCACAGCCAATTTTACTTCCAACCGGCTCCAGCATTTTACCCCTTTTGTTTTTCCGTATACAAATGACCAAACCCATTGTGTAAACTTGCAGGTTTCTCAGAGGATTATGGGGTTTATATCAGAGAGAGAATTGACTGAGTAGAAGTGATGAAATCGAGCCTTGACATATGAGATAGTGATGATCTCTGAGCAAAGTCACATCAAATCTCCAAGATCCAAATTGGGGGCGGTTCCCCTTGAGCAAAATTTCCATGAAGACAGGGGCATGGTCAGAGATCATAATACTACACATTGAGCAGGAAGTGTAGAAATGATTTTGCCATGAAAGATTTGTCAATTCTGGTATGGCATTGGTGGGGAGTAGAGAAGTGAACTCTTTATTCTTAGGATGCAATGTTCTTCACACATCTAACTATCCCACCTCCTTGCAAACCAATGCTAAAGTCTGTGCCTGTTTGGGATGCGGGGAGGTGGGGGGGGGGGGGGGAGGGGGGGGGGGCTGGGGTAGATTCCTCGTTACAAGGTTTGTCCATCAAAGGGTTAAGGTGACAGTTGAAGTCTCCACCATCATAAAGGAGTTACCTGATGCTAATTCAGCAAAGTCCATAAAGACTTTAGAAACAAAATCAGGGGAATAGTTTGAGGGACCATAGACATTTATTATCGAGACATTTGCCCTATCCAATAGCCCCTTGACAATCATATCCCTATCCTCCTTATCCTTCACACATTTTAAAAGTCAATACATTTGTATTGACTAAAACTGCAATACCCCGGCTACTGGTCAAGAATGAGGCAAAAAACACATGCCCCACTCAGTCCCTCTTCAATTTTAGGTACTCCTTGTCATCTAAATAAGTTTCTTGAAAAAAAGCTATGCCAACTTTTTCCTTTTTAAGGAAAGACAAAATCTTTTTTCTCTTTGTGGGATGATTGATGCAACCATCAATTTGCTCAAAGACACGAGTAGAAGCAAACCGAGGTTTTAATCAGCTTGGAACAGAGCCTGCCTGAGACTAGTACAATACTGTGAACCGCCTACAGGTCAACTGCTCTTTATACTTCCTTTCAAGGGGAGGAGCCATGGGCGGACCCCGTACATGCCCCAACATATCCCCCCGTGGGTGTAGCCACACAATGGCCCATAGGTGGAGCCCACAAGGTCAACAACGTAACATAGCTGTAACACAATGGCAGAACATGATACTAATACACTGGTGAATTACTAGTACTATACATTCACCACAATGATGTACTCCCTGCACTTTCCAGGAGCAAAGTTTAAAAGTTACTATTGTCATTGCTTATTCGGCCGAAGAGAATATAGGATATAAAGAAAGAAGGCTTTCAAGCCAGAGATTTTCACGCCCTACTCGGGCGTGCACCAAAACATACCTCCTCATTCTCCAATTATACAAGAGGCACCATTGACACATTATAAAATCTTTTTCTAGGATATGAGATCTGCCTGTACCTTTGCAGGAACCAGATAATAATAGTTTAACCGCAAAATAAAATAAAAAATACAAAACATAAGCATCGCTAGTTCTTAGAGGGTATTCCTCATAAATGTGAGGACCTGTAGGGCTGTACCATCAGGACTTTCCATCATTACACCAAGGAGCCTTACCCTTCAAAAAATAAGAGATAAGATAAACCACAATAAGGATAAGTGCCAAATTCCTTCCTGCAATCTAACCCTTTCCATTAAGACTTAAGTCACTTGCCCACCTCCTGGCATGTGCTACTCATATTTACCATGATTAAAGGAAAGGAGACGATAAAGCAAATACTATCATTACATACGTACGGATAAGAAGAACAAGAAGAAAAGACAGATATCTATCACACAGCCCTAGTACGATACAACCTGCACAACACATTCCTTAACTAGGAAGAGCATGCTGAGGGATGTTTTCCATTCAAGACAAGTGGGAATCCCCGATTTCTTACAGATAAAACACTCATTGTAGTGCCCAATTATAAATTATCCCTATCAGCATGATAAATAACAAGGGATAGAGTCCAGAATTTATAGCGAACTGAAATTGTTACTCCAAATTATTGTCTTCCATGGAGTTCATAAAGGTGATGGCCTTAGCCAGATTGCCAAGCATCAATATCACCTTCAGTGCAGCAGGGTACAGCAGAGCATATTGTACTCCGATAGCATTGAATTGTTTTCTAACTTATGCTCTACATTTCTGAAGGGGCTTCGTTTAGAAGTCTGAGCCAGAAATGCGGAGTTTCGGCACAGTACAGAAAAAATAGGATTGAGTAGCAATCCAACAGTGATTTCCACTCCTTGGAACGGTGGTGGGCATCTGCGGCCCGGATACATGCAGACCATCAGGATTTTGACTGCTCAGAGCACAGGCTGCAACACAAATATTCCTTTCCTATTTTAGGGGCTGGTTTAGCACAGGGCTAAATCGCTGGCTTTGAAAGCAGACCAAGGCAGGCCAGTTACACGGTTCAATTCCCGTACCAGTCTCCCCGAACAGGCGCCAGAATGTGGCGACTAGGGGCTTTTCACAGTAACTTCATTGAAGCCTACTTGTGACAATAAGCAATTTCTTCTTCTTCTGCTCTGTACAGCAGAATCTGAAGTCCAATTACATCAGCAAGAATAATTATCATAACCTGACTTTGCTTAACAACCCAACCCTCAGGGCGGCACGGTGGCCCAGTGGTTAGCACCGATGCCTCACGGCACTAAGGATCCAGGTTCGATCCCAGCCCAGGTCACTGCCCTTGTGGAGTTTGCACATTCTCCCTGTGTTTGCATGGGTCTCACCCCTACAACCCAAAAGATGTGCAGGGTAGGCGAATTGGTCATACTATAAAAAGAATTCGGTACTTATAATTTATTGTTAAAACAACCCTCAAGGCTAAATTTGATATGTTCTTAAAAGTTGAGAATTCTTCTGGAAATCTTCAGGAGCAACAGTTTCAACTAGATAATTTAGAAGGTGCTTCTAGAAACAAGACCTAAAACGGGAGGATGAATGCAATAAGAATGAAATCTCAAGGGAAGAGACTCAGGGTCAGACAGAGGAACGTCACAATCTGAAGAAGGCACCGCAGAGTCTGCGCCACATGATTCAGGAGGCCCTGATTTGCACCCTACAGGGGCAGTGGTTGACAACTTAAAAAAACAGATTGATAGCCTGGGGCAAGAGTTAAGGAACTAGCCTCTGAGGTGAAAGCTCTGAAAAAGCAGGCAAATCAAGTGTCGTGCTTTTTGGCAAGGAACTATACCAACAGTGAGAAGTGGATGCCTTGGCACGGACAAGACCAGACTCCTACACTGTCCAAACTCTGGACGATGCAGTGTGGAGAAGACATGCTGATCAACGTTTAGCACCTAGAACAAGGTTGCCAGAGACAGAGTCAACTAAGAGTCCGCAACAAACTCTGCCAAGTGAAGACCTATACATGCCTGAGAACCTGACAATACCGGAAACAAATGTGGAAGACAGTATCTCAGTTGAGGACATTTCAACACCTGTCAAGCTCCAAATCATACGTTGACTCCGGTTGAGGCAACAACGGTTGGTGTCCAAACTCAATCAAAACACCAGAGGTTACAGTCAACAAGAAAAAGCAGATGCCTGACGTTTGCCAACAACCACACAGGAATCAAAGTCTTCTGAAACGTCTAACTTATTGACTGCTGTGTTTGTTAATTGTTCATATTGTAAATTGCTTGTTAACATTCCAGAACTCTTGATACAAAGGGGGAGGAAAGTGTTTTTTTTTAAACAAACATTTTATTAAGGCATTTATGATTTTATAACAACAAAAGATACAAATAGAAATGTAAACATAATTCAGTACGTAACACCACCCCAACCAACAACCATATCCAGCCAACATGGCTTATACACACAATTTCCAAGTTCCTCTATCTCCTCTTGCTGATCACGCCTAAACTAAACTAACTCCCCGTACCCCCTCATTGCCTAACTTTCCCCCGCCTGCCTCCCTTTTAGGGGCTTGTTAAGCACAGTAGGCCAAACAGCTGGCTTGCAATGCAGAACAATGCCAGCAGCGTAGGTTCAATTCACGTACTGGCTTCCCTGAACAGGAGCTGGAATGTGGTGACTAGGGGCTTTTCACTGTAACTTCATTGAAGCCTACTTGTGACAATAAGCGATTATTATTATTATTGTATCTGCTAACAGTTTCGTTTTCCTCAAAGAAATCGATAAACGGCTGGCACCTGCGGACAAACCCTACATAGATCCTCAGGGCGAATTTAATTTTCTCAAGCCTGAGGAACCCAGCAATGACGTTAAGCCACCCCCCCCCCCCACCCCCCCCCCACCCCCCCACCGATTTCGGAGGCTCCGAGTCCCTCCACGCTAATAAGACCTGTCTCCGGCCTACCAAGGAGGCAAAGGCCAAAACGTCAGCCTTTCTCGCCCCCTGGACTCCCGGGTCTTCCGACACTCCAAAGATCGCCACCTCTGGACTCGGCGCCACCCTCGTTTTTAGCACCATGGACATGACATCGGCAAATCCCTGACAGAATCCCCCAAGCTTCAGACATGCCCAGAATGTGGACATGATTCCTGCACACCACCCACACCTGTCTTCCATCTCAAAAGACCTCCTCATCCGGGCCACCACCATACCTTGAATTGTATCAGACTGAGCCTTGTACATGATGAGGACATGTTGACTCTACTCAGAGTATCCTCCCACAGACCTGCCTCTAGCTCCTTACCCAGCTCATCTTCCCAGAGGTCCTCGTGGAGGGCCCGGAGTCGGTCCACTTGTGCGTTGGCACATGTGTCACGGGATAGGGCATCAGGAGGCTCATTCAGCTTCCCGGGATGATACAAGATCTCATAGTTGTAGGTGGAGAGCTCGATCCTCCACCGTAAGATCTTATCGTTCTTTATCTTGCCCCGCTGTGCATTATCGAACATGAAAGCAACCAACCGTTGGTCAGTGAGGAGAGTGAATCTCCTGCCGGCCAGGTAATGCCTCCAGTGCCGCACAGCTTCTACTATGGCCTGGGCCTCCTTTTCAACTGAGGAATGGCGGATTTCTGATGCGTGGAGGGTGCGTGAGAAGAAGGCCACGGGTCTGCCCGCTTGGTTGAGGGTGGCTGCCAGAGCTACGTCGGATGCGTCGCTCTCGACTTGGAAGGGAAGGGATTTATCGATTGCATGCATCGTGACCTATGCAACGTCCGCTTTGATGTGGCTGAAGGCCTGGCGGGCCTCTGACGACAGGGAAAAAACTGTGGACTGAATTAGTGGGCGGGTCTTGTCCGCATAGTTGGGGACCCACTGGGCATAATATGAAAAAAATCCCAGGCAGCGTTTTAGGGCCTTGGAGCAGTGAAGGAAGGGAAACTCCATGAGTTCGGGATCTGGGCCTATAACTCTATCATGCACTACGTAGCCGAGGATGGCTAGACGGTTGATGCTGAACACGCATTTGTCCTTGTTGTAAGTTAGGTTAAGGATTTTTGCGGTATGGAGGAATTTACGGAGGTTGGTGTCGTGGTTCTGCTGGTCGTGGCCACAGATGGTGACGTCATCGAGGTACGGAAACGTGGCCCGCAAACCGTACCGGTCAACCATTCAGTCCATCTCCCGTTGGAAGACCGAAATTCCATTTGTGACACCGAAGGGAACCCTTAGGAAGTGGTAGAGCCGCCCATCAGCTTCAAATGCAGTGTATTGGCGGTCGCTAGGGCGGATGTAGGCGGATTTTAGATCCACCGCGGAAAAGACCTTGTATTGTGCAATCTGATTGACCAGATCAGATATGCAGGGGAGAGGTTACGCGTCGAGCTGCGTATACCTGTTGATGGTCTGACTATAATCGATGACCATCCTATGCTTCTCCCCGGACTTTACAACCACTACTTGAGCTCTCCAGGGACGGTTGCTAGCCTCGATAATACCTTCCTTCAGTAACCGCTGGACTTCCGACCTAATGAAGGTCCGGTCCTGGGCACTGTAGCGAATGCTCCTGGTGGCGACGGGTTTGCAATCCGGGGTGAGGTTCGCAAAAAGGGAAGGCGGCTCGGCGTCGAGGGTCACGAGGCTGCAGACAGAGAGGCGGGGGCATAGGGCCACCAAATTTAAAAGTTAAACTCTGGAGGTTACATTGGAAATCTAATACTCGGAGCGTGGCAGAGCAGAGGTGAGGGAGGACGTAGAGGCGGAAATTTTAAAATTCCCTTCCCTGGACCATGAGGTTCGCTATGCAGAACACTTTGATCTCTACAGTGTGAGACCCGGAGGCCAGGGAGATTTTTTGATTCACTGGGTGGATGGGAAGAGAACAGCGCCTTATCGTGTTGGGGTGTATGAAGCTCTCTGTGCTCCCGGAGTCGATCAGGCAGGATGATTTGTGCCCATTGATGAGCACGGTTGTCGTCGCGGTCGAGAGCGTTCGGGGCAGAGACTGGTCCAGGGTCACCGAGGCAAGTCATGGCAAAAGTTGGGAGGTTTTCTTCGGGTGATGTGTGGTCATCCGAATCGGGGTCCTGAGACTCCAGCCAAGATGGCGGTGCCCACTGGTCGCACATGGCTGGGGGTGTGCAAGTTGGCGGTGCCCATCCGTTGCACGTGGTCCCTAGGGAACAAGATGGCGGCGCCCGGGAACCGCACGTGGCTCTGGAAAAGGAAGATGGCGGCGCCCGCTGGCTGCACGTGGCTCATGGAGAGGGTTGGGGTGGCTGTCCCAGTTCGCCCCCGGAGACCGCCCCGGCCTGGCATACCGCCACAAAATGGCCATTTTTGCCGCACCCTTTGCAGGTGGAGGAGCAGACCGGGCAGCGCTGCTTGGGTGCTTGGCTTGCCCGCAAAAATAGTAGTAGGGCCCCCCGGGGTTGCCTGGTAGTCACGCAGCACAAGCTTGTGGGGGGATGGGGGATGCATTGGAGTCGGCCGCGGGGGGTTCCACGCTGCCCAAGGGGCTGCCGTGCGGTCGGGGACATACAGGCGGGCATTTCGGGAGGCTTCATTCAGGGAGCTAACAAGGGCCCGTGCCTCCTTGAGGCCTAGTGTCTCTTTTTCTAGCAGCCGCTGGCGGATTTGGGAGGACAGCATACCTGCAACGAATGCGTCCCAGATCAAAAGTTCTATATGGTCGCTGGCTGAAACTTGCGGGCAGTCACAGTTCCTACCTAACACCAGGAGCACACGGTAGAATTTCTCCAGCGATTTCCCGGGGATTTGTCGCCTAGTCGCTAGCAGATGTCGGGCATAGTCCTAGTTTACTGGGTGAATATAGTGTCCTTTCAACAGGGCCACCGTGGCGGCGAAATCATCTGCACCCTCAATGAGGGTGTAGATCTCTGGGCTCACTCTCGAGTGAAGAACTTGCATCTTCTGGTCCTCCGTGGGTGTAATTGTGGCCGTCCTGAGGTACTCGTTGAAGCACGGCAGCCAATGTTTGAAGGTCGCCGCTGTGTTTGCCGCATGGGGGCTGAGTTGCAGACACTCCGGCTTGGTTCGGAGCTCCATTCTTTAAAAACTAGTCCAATAAATTGATGCTCGATCAATGACTCCAGAAGCGAGATTGGATGACAATTGAAGGCTTTATTGGACTAGATGTTTCCCCCAGCAGCGCAGGTACAGAATGGAGCTGCTAGGAAGACACCCCCCTCCCCCCAAGATTTCTGCCTCTGCTGACATTTAAATTTCCCCGAAAATGTCCACAAAAGGCTGCCACCTCTGGACGAACCCAACACTGACCCTCTTCGGGCGAACTTTATTTTCTCAAGACTGAGAAACCCAGCCATGTCGCTAACCCAGGTCTCTGATTTTGGGGCTTTTGCATCCCTCCACATTAACAGTATCCGTCTCCGGGCTACCAGGGAGGCAAAGGCCAAAACGTCTGCCTCTCTCGGCCCCCCCCCCCCCCCCCCGGGACTCCCGGCTCTTCCAACACTCCAAAGATCGCCACCTCTGGACTCGGCATCACCCTTGTTTTAAGTACCATGGACATGAGATCAGTGAACATGAGATCAGTGAAACCATGCCAAAATTCTCTGAGGTTCGGGCATGCCCAAACATGTGGACATTTCATTTGCTGGCCCTCCCGCGCACCTCATACACCTGTCCTCTATCCCAAAAAACTTACTCATCCGGGCCACCGTCATGTGTGCCTGGTGGACTACCTTAAATTGTATCAGACTGAGTCTGGCACATGATGAGGGTGTGTTAACCCTGCCAAAGGCATCCACCCTCAAACCTGCCTCTATCTCTCCCCCTTGCTCACCTTCCCACTTGCCCTTTAGCTTCTCTATCTGAGTTTCCTCCCACTCCATAAGCACTTTGTAGATATCCGATACCTTCCCCTCTCCCACCCCCGTTCTGGAAACTATCCTGTCCTGTATCCCCGGCGGTGGCAGGAGTGGGAAGGTCGGAACCTGCCTTCTCAAAAAATTATGGTGGAATACCTTCTGGAGACGAATGCTCTCAGGGGTCGTGGACCATATGATGATGTCGTCCACATACACATGAACCCCTTTAATGCCTTCCATCATCTGCTCCATGGTGCGATAGAATATCTCCGATGCAGAGATGACGCCAAATGGCATGCGATTGTAGCAGTGTCTGCCAAAAGGCGTGTTGAAGGTGCAGAGCCTCTGCTGGATTCTTCCAGCTGGATTTGCCAAAATCCCTGTGATGCATCCAATTTGGTAAAGAAGCGCACGTGTGCCATCTCACTCGTGAGTTCCTCCCGCTTCAGGATGGGGTAGTGTTCCCGCATGATATTCTTATTGAGATCCTTGGGATCAATGCAGATGCGCAGGTCTCTCGAAGGCTTCTTTACACACACCATCGAGCTGACCCAGTCAGTCGGTTCGGTGACCTTGGATATGATGCCTTTTGCTGAAGATCCTTGAGCTGTGCCTTCAGGCGCTCTCTCAGTGGAGCAGGGACACGTCGTGGTGCGTGGACCACTGGCTTGGCATCAGGTCGTAGCAGAATCTTGTATCGATACGGCAGCGTGTCCATCCCGTTGAACACATCTGGATACTGGGCGAGGATATCGTCGATGTTGGCCTGAGGATCCACATGAGAGGATGTCGTGGTGTAAACCGTTTGAATGAGGTTCAGCTGCTTGCAGGCGTGCGCATCTAGTAGGGATGCCCTGTCCGGCTTAACAATTTCAAAGCGTAATCGTGCGTGTGTATGTCGGTTGGATGCGTGCAAATGGCAGGTTCCCAGTGCCGTGATGGCATTCCCATTGTAATTCAGCAGCTTGCAGGCAGCTGGAAGGACCATGGGGGGCTTCTTAATGCATCTGAAGTCTGCCTGTGCGAGGAGGCTGGCAGAGGCACCTGTGTCCAGCTTGAACTGGATGGGGCAGTGGTTGACCTACATCATTGCTCGCCATTCGTCCTCGGAATCCACAGCTAAGATTGACTGGATTTGCGATGAGTCTGGTGTGGCATATTCACACATTGTAATAATGCCCACACGGTAGGCGTTATCCAGGCATTCATCATCTGGATCTGTTGCACTGCCAGAATCAGAATCCTGTAGGCGTTGTTGCAGCGGATGCGCCGTCGTCGGAATTGGGAGCACTGGCTCCTGACTGGTGGTGCAGATCTGCACAGGGCTTCATAGTGGCCTGGCTTCCCGCAGTTTCAACAGCATCTGCCTCTTGCAGGGCAGTGTTTCTTTAAATGGGCAGTGCCACAGTTCAAACACGTCATGACGTCGGCGTCCTGACGCTCCGTGCGTCGTTGCACATGCGCAGTGCGGTTCTCAGACGTCTGCACCTGCGCGTTGCGGGTTTCAGCCACTTCACTATCCCGTTCGCATCGCGCATGCTTTCATCAATTTTGAGGTGCTGCATCCGGGAGATGGCCAGCACACTGTTTTGGTACATTGTGCCAAAAAAAAAAATGTTGATTTGGCACATCGACGCTCAAGTTCCGAGGTGACCAGATCTCACAGCATGGTGTGCGCCCGGACACAGACAACATCAAGGTCATCGAGGCGATGAAGGTCCCCGAGGACAAAACGGCAGTGCTGCACTTCTTGGGAAGGTCAATTTTCTGGGCAAACATTTTTTAAAAAAAATATAAATTTAGAGTACCCAATTCATTTTTCCAATTAAGGGGCAATTTAACATGGCCAATCCACCTAGCCTGCACATCTTTGGGTTGTGGGGGTGAAATCCACGCAGACACGGGGAGTATGTGCAAACTCCACACGGACAGTGACCCAGAGCCGGGATCGAACCTGGGACCTCAGCGCCGTGAGGCTGCAGGGCTAACCCACTGCGCCACCGTGCTGCCCTTTCTGGGCAAACATGGCCACACACACCATGGCCTTACGCAACCTGGTGAAAAAGTCAACTGCATTTGAGTGGAAGGTGGCACGCAAGACAGAGTGGCTGGAGGAAAGCCAAGCTCACCACTGCACCCATCTGGCATTCTTCGACCGGACCGAGAGACAAAGATATCCACAGATGCGAGTCAGGATGGCATCAAGGGCGATGACGCTCGCTGAAACTAGATATGCTCAGATTGAGAAGGAGGGTTTGGGTCTTTTCACTGGCATCCTCAAATTTCATGATTATGTCTACGGCCTGCCGACATTCACTGTCGAGACGGATCATAGGTCTCTAGTCCACATCATCCTCAAGGACCTGAACGACATGATGCCTCGGTTGCAGAGAATCCTGCTTAAACTTAGGAGGTATGACTTCAACTTGGTGTACACACCTGACAAGGAGCTCATCATCGCTGATGCATTGTCCCGCTCCGTCACCTCGCCCAGTGAGCCCTGGAGTTCATCCAGCACATCGAATCGCAGGTGTAGCTGTGTGCTAGCACTCTCCCGGCGACATATGAGAAGGTAGTTCTTATTCGTGATGAGACAGCTGGTCATCCACAACCTCACCAATGGCTGGCAGAAAGGACAGTGCCCACAATTTTACAATGTGAAGGAGGACCTGACGATGATTGATGGTATCCTCCTCAAGCTGGACAGGATTGTCATTCCGCTCAGTCTCCAGAGCTTGGTCCTGCGCCAGATTCATGAGGGACACCTGGGCATCGAGAAGTGCAGATGCAGAGCCAGCAAGCTGACTACTGGCCCGGCATCAGGCAGGACATCACAAACATGGTCCTGAACTGTGCTCCCTGTCAGCGGTTCCAGCCAGCGCAGAGCAAGGAGACGCTCCAACAATATGACATAGTGACCTCTCCGTGGTCCAAGGTTGGCATCGACCTTTTTCATGCGAATAGTCGCGACTATATATTGATCATCGTCCATTTCTCGAATTACCCGGAGGTGCTGAAGCTCCCGGACCTCACCTCTTGGACCGTCATCAAAGCCTGTAAGGAGACGTTCTCAAGGCATGGCATCCTAATCACCGTCATGAGTGACAATGGCCCGTGCTTTACCAGTCGAGAATGGTCCACGTTTGCCAGGTCATACAATTTCCAGCATGTCATCTCTAGTCCGCACTATCTGCAGCCCAATGGAAAAATCGAGAAAGGGGCGCACATTGTCAAACAGCTCATCTGCAAGGCCGCGGACTCTGCTTCCGACATACACCTTGCACTGCTCGCGTACAGGGCGACTCCATTGTCCACTAGCATGTTGCCGGCTCAACTCCTGATGAACAGGGACTTGCAGACAACGCTTCCAGCTATACCACTGCCCAACCTGGATCACCTCCCGGGGCTGCAGAAGATGCAACAGCTCAGAGACCGTCAAAAGCAGGGCTATGATGCCCATGCGACCGATCTGGCCGTGCAGTCCCTGGCAGACACTGTCAGGATCAAGATACCGGATGGTGGGTGGTCTGCCCCAGTTGTCTTTGTTCGACAGGCCTCGCCCCGCTCTTATGTTGCACGTATGGCTGATGGCTCCATCGTGCAAAGGAATCGACGGGCACTGTGCAAAGTTGCCTGCCCTCAACCATTTTCTCCTCCATTTCCATATGTTGAATTGCCACCTCCTGATACCTCGCACCACAAGGCCACCAGTCAGGCTTTCACCCCGCCTGTCAAGGCGCCGTCATCCCCTTTGCCACCTCTCCGGCCAGGTCGACCAGGATCAGACGCAAGCCTCAGAGACTGGACTGGTGAACGTTTGTTTTGTTTGCTCTGTTCTGTTGTCCTCCATCAGTCACGTTAGACAGACTCATTCACATGTAAATACATTCACATACACCAACAAATGTCAAGATATGCAAACATGCAGCTAATGAACACATAGAATAGGACATGACCAATGAACAGTCAGGACACCCAGGGGTGGTATCTCACTGTAAAAGGGATGAGGCACTCACACCCCGCCTCTTTCCACAGACCAACATCTACAGAGTGAGACAGGGTGTATCCTCAGCATCACACCCCAGCAGGTGGCTTAGAGCAAGGCTGGTTCAGTTAGACTGAGTTACTACATTTAGATTAGCAGAGAGTCGAACGCATTGAGAACTGTGCTAATAGTTCAATAAAACACATTGATCTCACTTCAAAGTCTGGAGCATTTTTACACAAAACTGCATTAAGTGTGTAGCCACCTGGGGTGGCCACATCCCTGATGGAACCATCAATTCACTAGACACGTGCTTTAAGATATGAACAGTGGTTTTAATCTACTTACAACAGAGCCAGCCTGTTCCGCATTGAACTCTCGATGAACTGAATGACTGGCTCTGAGCATTGGTATTTATACAGCAGTCCAGGGGGAGGAGTCGTGGGCAGAGCCCTGTACAAACTCCTAAGCATTCCCAGCGCTACCCCCCCCCCCTAGTGGTCGGGCAACGCAACTGCACTTACAAATGCATGGTCTCATGTATATACAATACAGTGTGAATTACGGAGTTACATTCACCCCCTAACAAAAAAAATCAAGTCCGGCGGGGGTGGTGGTTCATAAATTGAGTCTGTCCGGTGGTCGACTGTCCGCTGCGATCTGCGGAGCACCGGGGTTGCAGCCTCTTGCGGTGGCTGGACTGGTGTTGTGGGTTGGGGTACGATGGCGGACTCCAGGGAAGATCTCGTCCAAGCTCCATACCCGTCTGGTTCAACTGGGGACAGAGGGGGCTTGGGGTTAGCCGGTGTGGGTGCGCAGAACAGGTGGAGCAAGCTAGTGGGCTCAGTGGGCTCGGGAGCGCGAGGGGGCGGCTGGGTTGCGCGGAACCGATGCAGCGAGCTAGTGGGCTCGGGGTGCATCTGTATTGATAGAGAGGATGCTGGACCCGGCGGGTGCAAGGTTCCGGAGGGATACGGTGTCCTGACGGCCGTCGGGGAACTCGACGAAGGCGTACTGGGGGTTGGAGTGAAGCAGGCGTACCTTCTCAACAAGGGGTTCGGTTTTGTGCGCCCTGACGTGCTTCCTCAGGAGTACAGGGCCCGGTGTCTTCAGCCATGCCAGAAGTGAGACCCCCATGGTAGTGCCCCTGGAAAAAATGAAGTCTCTTGTGAGGGGTCTGATTGGTCGCTGTGCAGAAGAGGGACCTAATAGCGTGGAGCGCGTCTGGGGGGACTTCCTGCCAATGGGAGACTTGGAGATTCCTGGACCGGAAGGTCAGTAGGATGGTCTGGCTGTGGAAGGAGACCTCCATAGTGGTAGCAAGTTCAACAGTCGCTTTAAGATTTAGGGCCCCCTTTTCCAGCAGTCACTGGCGCACGTAATTTGACCTAACGCCCGCAACAAAGGCATCGCGGACAGCAAGTTCTCTATGTTCTGCTGCGGTAACCGCCTGGTAATTAGTCACTAGATAAAGTTTTAAGCTCTCTCAGGAATTCTGCGATCGATTCCGTAGGCCGCTGGCGGCGAGTAGTAAACACGTGTCGCGCGTAGACCTTATTTACAGGCCTTACATACATTTTGTCGAGTAGCGCTAGGGCTTCAGTATACGAACCGGCGCAGTTTCGTTGAGTAGAGATTCTGTGGCTCACCCTTGCGTGCAGTAGGCTCAGTTTCTGCTCCTCCATTGTTTCGGCTGTGCTTGCTTCCGCCAGGTAGACTTTAAAACACCGCAGCCAATGAGAAAAAATTTATTTTGCCTCTGCATCCTGTGGGTCGAGTTCCAGTCGCTCAGGCTTGAGGGCTGATTCCATGATTGACCCTGACTGTTTCTGAAGTAGATTAATTTGATGGAACCATCAATTCACTAGACATGGGCTTTAAGATATGAACAGTGGTTTTAATCTACTTACAACAGAGCTAGCCTGTTCTGCGTTGAACTCTCGATGAACTGAATGACAGGCTCTGAGAATTGGTATTTATACAGCAGTCCGGGGGGAGGAGTCGTGGGCGGAGCCAAGGGTGGAGCCCTGTACAAACTCCTAAGCATTCCCGGCGCTACTCCCCCTAGAGATCGGGCAACGCAACTGCACTTACAAATGCATGGTCTCATGTATATACAATACAGTGTGTATTACGGAGTTACATTCACCACAGTCCCGGTTACAAAATGGGCACTTGGAGAGAATGAAGGAAAAAAATTGGACAATGCTGAGAAAGCAAACAGGTGCAAGTATTGTCTGATGATTGAAGTTTGCAGCTCCCAGACAAGACCGATACTGCAAATCCATTAGCATACTAATGAGCTATCTCTGGGGACAAAAGAGAAACATTTAAGCAAACGATACCAAAGCAGACACCCCGGCGCCAGAGGAGACTAAAACAAAGCAGGCCAACGGCCACCTAGGGCGCACCCAGCAATCAGGGCAGCCACCCGTTTATTGGAGGAAATCAATACCAATGATTAGGATATGGTCCAATTAATTGGGGCCAAGTTCAAGGCCCGCCCAAAAGCACGCGAAGCCCCTTTGGGGTATAACGGTAGCACGGTAGCATGGTGGTTAGCATAAATGCTTCACAGCTCCAGGGTCCCAGGTTCGATTCCTGGCTGGGTCACTGTCTGTGCGGAGTCTGCACGTCCTCCCCGTGTGTGCGTGGGTTTCCTCCGGGTGCACCGGTTTCCTCCCACAGTCCAAAGATGTGCGGGTTAGGTGGATTGGCCATGCTAAATTGCCCGTAGTGTCCTAAAAAGTAAGGTTAGGGTGGGGGGGGGGGGGGGGTGTTGGGTTACGGGTATAGGGTGGATACGTGGGTTTGAGTAGGGTGATCATGGCTCGGCACAACATCGAGGGCCGAAGGGCCTGTTCTGTGCTGTACTGTTCTATAAGAAGAAGCCCCCAAGAGAGAATCGTTCTTCTTGGCCTTGGCTCTCAGCAGCGAGAGACCTGCCTAGCAGCTGCACCAGACAAGTAAGTCCAAAGTCAACGCACGCTACGAGATAGACGCTCCTAGCTACTATTCCTTACCAGCTCAACCCCAGCAGCCTCAGAACCGGACAACGGCCATTGTTCCTCTGACTGAGTGGGCACCCAAAGCTAAGTATAGGCTTTTAGTGGTAGTGATAGTTTAGTTAGTAGAGTTTGTGCATGAGTATAATTGACTGTGTGTTAACAAATGAGTATTGGTTTTGAACTTACTAACTGGAGTATCGAGTCTTTGATCAGTATTCGGTTTTGAACCTTGAGCAAACATAATTAGAATCAAGGACGGCGACCATATTAACCGCCATAAACAGAGCCAATTAAGGAGAGAGCATAACGAGCAACATTTACTGGCGACTCCGCCGGAACTCGACTTAGAAATGGCCTCACCACTCCGAGAGAACCCAAATTTGAATTAGATATCCAATTAGAAACAGAAAAACCACAAGTGTTTGGACAATACTGATCAAGCCTCCAGAATTCGGAAGTGTGTTAATGCATCCATACTAACAGGGATATAAGGTAAACCTGAGAGATTTTGTTGCGTAAAACTGTCAGGAGTTTCCTAGGCCGGAAATTAGCGTAAGCCGTTCCGGTGTCTACAGCACCGCTTTATTACCCCCGTTCCAAATTTAGTAGAGAACCCAGAGATAGACAAAAGATGGCAATGAAGGTAATGGAACGCCTTATGAACTCCCAGGAATTCGAAGTTGCAGCGACCAGTAGAGTAGGTCAGTGTCCCGTTTGGGAAGAAGAGATTAGGAAATATCTCAAAGGGAAAGGTTGGCCCCTTTGGAGTGAATTCTGCGTTAATGACGAAACAGGTCCCGGGAGTATAGGACATACTGGTGTACATTGGACACATTGGTGGGAGAACCTGACAGAGATCCACAAGAAGAGCTTAGGAAAAGCTCGCAAGCCGATGGCAATCGTGTCCTGCTTGGCACAATTGCGGGGCACAGAGGAGGTCGTTAGGACGCTCCGTAGAGAGATAGAGGAGAGAGATAGAACCAGTGAGGTAGACGTGAGTGAGATTGAGAAGGAGAATAGAGATTTGAGAGAGAAGCTAGCAGCAAAGGACAGAGAGGTGGATGATGCCAAGAGGGCACACCAGTCTTGTCTCGCGCAGTTAAGTAGCTTCCAGATGCAGTACGATAAGGCCCATCAGGACACACAACGTGCGGCCTTGGTAAGACAGGAAACCGAGCAGCAGGTAGAAACATTGCAGAAACAGAGCAATGATTGAAAGCAGCCCTACGAGCACTCCATGCTTCCACAACGGAACAAAGGCAGAGCTCCGTAGACCACGCAAAATGCCGGAAGCAAATTGCAGAATTGCAATCCCTGCTTTCAGTTCAAAATGGATTTCAGAGCATATTCGGACCCCAAATAGATCAGGAAAATGGCCCGATTGGCAGGAATTAAATGAAACGCTCCATAGATACGTATATGGAGCATGTACGCAGGAGAAACCCCAGAAAAGGAGAGCACCCCAACCCCCCACTGAACAGGCAGAACATACCCCCATGAACCCGGCAACCACACACCGCAGGGCCGCAGCAGAAGTAGAAGCAGATTTCCTCTACACAACCCCCTTAACCGTGACCCAATTACGGGATGCGTGTGGAAAAATTACACCGTTCCTCCCCACTTCAGACCCCCACCATTTTTTCGCGAAGGTTAAACAGCAGGCCACCATGTACGCCCTGGATGAGAGAGCAGGTAAAGCTCACAGTTTTAAGCCTCTGTAGCCACCTAAGATGGACACTGGGCTACCAAAATGGAGAACTGCTAAGGCTGCAGGGAGAAAACAGTCTTAGCCAGGACAAGCAGTTTGCAGAAGGCTAATTAGCATTCTGCACGTATCGAAACCAGTTTATGGCCAGGTGCAGGATCTCAGCTTAAGGTGTAAATGGCAACAACGATTTGCATAGTAATGAGGTGATCCAGATCTAGGCCCACACAATAGCAACATTTGAGTTTGAATGGATACTTTGAGTGGACGCCCAGACGAAACGGCACCAGAAGTATCCATCACAAAGCACCATAGAGACCGCCCCACCCATCGAGAAGAGACCCTCAGATTGGGGGGGATTTGTAAGATATCGATTGGGAAATGACCCAATCGATACATGGCAGGTAAAGGCCCGCCCCGAAGAGGCACGGACTTTGGGGGACCTATAAAGGTAGACCCCGCACATGGTTCTGTCTGTTGTTGCTCCGGCTTGCTGTTGACTCCGGCCCAGATCTGCTGTTGTTGCTCCGGCTTGCTGTTGACTCCGGCCCAGATCTGCTGTTGTTGCTCCGGCTTGCTGTTGACTCCGGCCCAGATCTGCTGTTTTTGCTCCGGCTCCGCTTCTGACTCCGACTCCAGCCTCCAGACCCTGTCTTTCATCACCGGCCGTTGAGCACCAGCCATCGTTCAGTAAGTGCCAAAACGACGCTCGCTACGTGACCCCGGCATTGCTTATACTCTAGCCGACTACTAGAGAACAGAAGGTGCAGTCCAGAAAGGAACAAAGGCCTTGTCCCCTAACCTTGCTGGTTCCTACTTCCTACTTAGATAAGTATTTAGTCGTTTAATAGTAGAAATAGTAGCGATGTGCTACTGAGCCTTTATAAGGCTCTGGTTAGGCCCCATTTGGAGTACTGTGTCCAGTTTTGGGCCCCACATCTCAGGAAGGACATACTGGCACTGGAGCGTGTCCAGCGGAGATTCACACGGATGATCCCTGGAATGGCGGGTCTAGCATATGAGGAACGGCTGGCGTTCCTGGGATTGTATTCATTGGAGTTCAGAAGGTTAAGGGGAGATCTAATAGAAACTTACAAGATAATACATGGCTTAGAAAGGATGGACGCAAAGAAACTGTTTCCGTTAGGCGAGGAGTCGAGGACCCGTGGGCACAGCCTTAGAATTAGAGGGGGTAAATTCAAAACAGAAATGCGGAGACATTTCTTCAGCCAGAGAGTGGTGGGCCTGTGGAATTCATTGCCGCAGAGTGCAGTGGAGGCCGGGACGCTAAATGGCTTCAAGGCAGAGATAGATAAATTCTTGATGTCGCGAGGAATTAAGGGCTATGGGGAGAATGCTGGGAGGTGGAGTTGAAATGCCCATCAGCCATGATTGAATGGCGGAGTGGACTCGATGGGCCGAATGGCCTTACTTCCACTCCTATGTCTTATGGTCTTAAATAAGTATTAGTCTTTAGCGTATGCATGCGTATTTATTATATTGGTTATAATAAATATTAATCGTTTGAACTTACTAATCGGTGTACAGTTTTATTACTTTGAACCTGACCTTGATATACTTGTGAGGTGTCTAAATACGGCACCTGGCGACTCCGAGCTGAAATTACATACACAGAGCTGTAGTAGTGTTAAGCACACGGCCTTTAAACGGAGGCGTGTTAATACACTCCAATAAACGCATAATACACTCAAGTAAAACGTGCAACACCTCGACCCTTCAGTCATGGCAGCCCTTCCCAACCCACAGAATGTAGGAGGAGGCACACTCCAAGAGATGCACACAGCGATCCTTGATGCGATCGGCTACAACAGAGGCGACCCGGTAGAAGGCCTAAACAAATGTAGGCAAAAGACAGAGCACTCCACAGCGTTTGCTGGATGCTTGTGGATTCACTTTACTGTAGTTTTTGGAGAATTAGCCTGCGCCCATTTGTCCGCAGATAACATGGCCAAATGGACTTGAATCCTGGTCTCTCATGCAACAGAGGCAGGACAGGACAGAGAGCTTGTGCAAATTATGACCCTTCAGACGATTTTTCTGGTCCAGTATGTAGACGACCTGCTACTACAGACAGACACAATGGCAGAGCACATTTCGCTTCTCGCAGAACTCCTAGGACTCCTGAAAGACATTGTTTGTAAGGTAAATCCCAAAAAGGCCCAGATTTTGGAAGAAAAAAAGTGATATACTTGGGTACAGTAATCACGCATGGTAAACGCGAGATCGAGCAAAAGAGAATTGACTCAATCGTCAAACTGCCCCTTCTCCAACAATGTCTCAGCCCTCCGGTCATTTCTAGGACTGGTTGGCTGCTACCGAAACCACATCGACGGTTTCGCCATGAAAGCAGCGCCCCTATCTGAACTTCTGAAGAAACAGGCACCTTGGGAATGGCTTCCACAGCTAACGGATGCCGTGGATGCCTTAAAAAGAGCACTCAGCACAGCCTCCGCATTACAGGTCCCAGATCCACTTTCCCCGTACGCTATCGAAGTAGCAAGCACCGACCGAACCCTTTCGGCCGTGCTCCTCCAGGAACGCCATGACCAATTACGACCCGTCGCATACGCATCACGCATTTTAGACCCTGTCGAGCAAGGATTTTCTGCCTGTGAAAGGCACCTGCTCGCAGTTTTTTGGGCAGTACAATACTTTGCATACATAACAGGACTCAACCCCATCACCAACCTCACTGAACACACCCCAACACAGCTATTGTTAGACGGCCGACTTAAAGATGGCACAGTAAGCCAAATCCGCGCAGCCCGTTGGACCCTTCTTTTACAGGGACGGGACATTACAGTTAAACGAACAAAGACCCACACTTTCCTTGCCGATAATTTACAGTACCCAGGCACCCCTCACGAGTGTGAGATCATCACCACAAAACACAACACAGGCCCATTTATTCCGAAGATACGCCCCAAGAAAATAGATTCTACACTCCAGAGACTCCAGCCCACAGGCATGTGCGCACCCCTGAAAATTTATGCGGATGGCTCCTCCACAGTTTTGAATGGAAAAAGAATAACAGGTTGCGGAATTTATGTAGAGGATGCGCAGGGACGTGCCCTAGAAGGGATTTCCCTAAAATTGCCAGGACACTTAGGCTCGCTGGCAGCAGAACTGGCAGCGATCGCAGACATTGTAGACCACCCCGACACGTTCCCGGCCCCAGCAGACATCTATTCGGACAGCTTGTATGTCTGTAATAGTCTCACGAAATTTCTACCCCGTGGGAAACAAGAGGATTTGTTTCCGCAGACGGAAAACCCCTACCCTTAGCCCCATTACTCCGCCATATTTTAGAGCAGGCAAAAGACAAACAATATGGAATTATTAAAGTTCGCAGTCATCACCGTTCTTTCCCCCCCCCCCCGGTAACGTTAAAGCAGACGCCCTAGCGAAGGCAGGTTCCAGGCATGGTTATTTTTGGAACTCCCCCGAAAGCACCCCAGTACACGCAGTTCAGGTCCCACAGACCAACATACAGGATTTAGCTCAGGCTCAGAAGGAAGATAAGAAACTCAGGGAAGTTTTAAAGGGAACCTTCCCAGCCCCTTATGACAAGTTTAAGAATTCAATAACCACACACGACGGTGTGATTCTGAAGGACAGCATTTATGTAGTACCAAAGCAGGACAGGAACCAGATCATTTGTCAGTTCCATCACAGTCATGGACACCAAGGAATTGAGCCCACTTTAGCCCACCTCAGACCGCTCTGCTGGTGGCCTAATTTAAAAGCCGATGTTACCCACTACATAGAGAATTGCTTGATCTGTGCCCAGAACAATCCGGACAGATATGCAAAAAAGGTTCAACTTAGTCATACCCGCCCCGTTAATAGCCCCTGGAATAATCTCCAGATAGATTTCATAGGACCCCTACCCCCTTGCAGAAATGGATACAAGTATGTGTTGGTGGTCATCGACACCTTCACAAAATGGGTGGAAGCTTTTCCATCGCGAACAAATACGGCAAGGACAACCGCAAAAATCCTAACCCACCACATCTTTATTAGATGCGGATTCTCCCGCAGTATAGAGTCTGATCAAGGCTCCCATTTTACAGGATGAGTTATGAAAATCATCCTCACAATTTTCGGAGTAACTCAAAAGTTTCATATTGCATACCCCTCCCAGTCAAGTGGTATTGTAGAGAGGATGAACAGAACATTAAAAGCCACCCTCAGAAAAATGGTACAGCAAAACAACAGCACCTGGCATTCAGTTCTCCCATTTGCGTTAATGTTTTTAAGGAACACGGTATCCACGTCCACAGGATACACCCCCCACACTCTCATGACCGGACGCCCCATGAAAGGGACAGAGTATTTATTAGGATTAGATTTGGCCAGCCCCGCAGTCACAGCCCTCACACACGAAAACGCTGTACAGCAGCTAGTAGAGAACGTTAAGGCAGCCCAGTTCGCAGCATCTGTGATACTGGGAACACGGAAGAAACAGAGCAAGGCTTGTTTCGATAAGACAGTATACGCCACTGAATTTGCAGTAGGGCAGCATGTGATGCTTTTCCTATACAACCCAAGTTCATTTCTTTCCCCCAAATTCTCAGGACCGTATTCCATTTCGGACAAAGTAAGCCCCTCGGTTCACAAGATCACATATCCCAATGGCAAGTCTGCGTGGTTTCACATAAACCAGCTCAAGGCTTATGGCTCGCAGAATAACCACACACACCAAATCCTGCTCGCAGCAGCAGACGAGCCCGCCCCGCCCACAGATGACACATTCCTACCCTCCCCCAGCCAGTCCAGCCCGTCCAGCCCGTCCTTAGACACGACTTCAACTCCACCCCCAGAGACACGACTCCGCCTCTCCCCGCCCCCAACCAGCAGCGACAGGGATTGCAACAGCATTGACGACAGCCACAGCACACCACGTTATGACTATTCCCCTGTACCAGGCCCCACTCCCAGCGATTACGAGAATGATTCTAGTGACCCCTTCAAAATCACATACATAAAAGCCCCAGACCCAGACCCACCGCCCGACGATTACGGATTGAACCCCAGCAGTTCCAAACTTGACACACGATTCTGGCACCGAGACAATTCATTCAGGCTTATCCGGAACGATGAGATGGACCCCAATTCGCCCCACACAGCTTTGGCAAAGTTACTCCAGTCGAGAGAATGGCAGCCGGGAGAAGATGATGACATTGAGTCTGACTCCCACCAAACAAATCCCTTTGCGACTCTGTTCACTGCCGAAAACTGAGGTGTCCAGATGATGGTAAAAAGGAACCGATAGAGAGATACAGTGTCCTTTCTGATGGAACCTGCACCATGTTTGTTTGTTTGTGTTACTGTTAAGTATTGAGCGTTTAGAATTTGCACGTTTTCACGGCCCCACGCCACCACTCCTTTAACGCCCCCTGGCAGTTAATGGAACAAGTTTGTCCACGGAAAAACAACTAGTTTGTCAGCAGAAACCTCTGAGAACTTGAAAGTTTACCCAGACACATTTACGTAACTGCTCTTCTGATTCGAGAGAGAAGAGGCATTACTGCAACCCCCACGACGACCACATTCGTACCCGTTCTTGCCGGTTGCTCAGGCAGTGGAGAAACGGCACTAATCCCCGCCCTGCCTGAGGACCCCCCCCCCTCTGGTCAGCTACGCTCGGGCAGAGCACATACGGCACTGATCACTGTCCCACCCGAGGAATCCATCCATTTCTTACCCGCTGCGGCCCATACTCACCTCATTTTGGCTCTTTTAGTTCAAAAATTTTTGGTTCGTTTTACGGCGACCCTTGGGTTGCTCTCCACATGCTACTTACAGCCTCAAACATTGGGATGGTAAATCGCACAGGTTGCGAGACGGCTTGCACTGTGTCAGTATTTTTCTACAACGTCTTGTTCAGCAATTCGGTGTTTTTTTTAAATGAGGGAGTCACAGATGGTGACCAATTATGCAGGGTTATTGGCAATAAAGGACAGACAGACAAACACACGAGAACGTAAGCAAAATAATGATAGATATTAAAGAAGAGAAGAGAAGAAAGATGAAGATGACCTCCATCTTTGTCACATGGATCTTAGCGGGATCCCTTCGGTTGCGCGCGCGCTAACCCCCTCACCCCTACCCCACAGGCCATCAATTATTCCTTCCTCTGCAGTACATAGAGCCCAGCGACAGATAACAGTACTCTGACCTGGTGTGATAAGTTTATCACTTGGTATTCACTTTCATATGTTGTAGAAGCACTCTTACCACTGGCAATACTTTGCAGTGTCATGCAGACTATCAGAATGAGAAAATGGAGAAGGAGAGCCTACCGCTCTCACACCCCGGTATACAGGTTTAGATCCCCTATTTTCGGATTTCACCAGACCCCCGAACCCCTTGACATGGATTAAAGTGCATCCGTTTCTTTGTGTGTGTTTTGTTTGTCTCAATAAAGTAGTGTGATCTCTGTGTTTGACTGCCAAGCCAGAGAAATTTGTGTGCTGCTACTTTGTACAGTTTAAGATGTTAGAATATTTTTGGATTGTTTAAGTGAGAATAGGTTATTGAGAATAGTTAGAGGTTCCAGTTTAAAAAAAAATCTTTTGTAATGCATGCCTTAATGCCATAGTGCCTCGTAGAGTTTTTTTGATGATGTATGTTTTAAAAATGATTTAGGTAAATTTGTGTTGCATAGTATAGGACAGTGTAGAGCCTAGTCATGGGTGCCCTGCTTGGTCAGAGAACGAAGATGACGCGGTAATGTGATCCTTCATGCTTCACGTTGAGGATCACAAGGAGGGAGTGTAGCCACCTGGGGTGACCACATCCCGATTACAAAATGGGCACTTGGAGAAAATGAAGGAAAAAATTGGACAATGCTGAGAAAGCAAGCAGGTGCAAGGTTTGTCTGTGGATTGAAGTTTGCAGCTCCCAGACAAGGTCGACACTGCAAAGCCATTAGCATACTAATGAGCTATCTCCGGGGACAAAAGAGAAACATTTAAGCAAACGATACCAAAGCAGACACCCCGGTGCCAGAGGAGACTAAAACAAAGCAGGCCAATGGCCACCTAGGGCCCACCCAGCAATCAGGGCAGCCACCCCTTTATTGGAGGAAATCAATACCAATGATTAGGATATGGTCCAATTAATTGGGGCCAAGTTCAAGGCCCGCCCAAAAGCACGCAAACCCCCTTTGGGGTATAAGAAGAAGCCCCCAAGAGAGAATCGTTCTTCTTGGCCTTGGCTCTCAGCAGCGAGACCTGCCTAGCAGCTGCACCAGACAAATAAGTCCAAAGTCAACGCACGCTACGAGATAGACGCTCCTAGCTACTATTCTATACAAGTTCGATGCCAGCAGCCTCAGAACCGGACAACAGCCATTGATCCTCTGACTGAGTGGGCACCCGAAGCTAAGTGTAGGCTTTTAGTAGTAGTGATAGTTTAGTTAGTAGAGTTTGTGCATTAGTATAATTGACTGTGTGTAAATAAATGAGTATTGACTTTGAACTTGCTAACTGGTGTATCGAGTCTTTGATCAGTATTCAGTTTTGAACCTTGTGGCGGTATCGAAGATACCTGGCGACTCTTGAGCAAACATATTTAGAATTAAGGATGGCGACCATATTAACCACCATAAACAGAGCCAATTAAGAAGCGAGCATAACGAGCAACAAGTGGCAGCTTGTGTTATTCCAAATTACATAACACAACAAATTCCACCCATTGTCTCTATAAATACTAAACGGTATTGATACCAATGCCCAGCAGTAGAAAAAGAATAGTTTTTAGAAAGTGAGACGATATACAGATAGAGAGCATTTAGTATCTGAACATGCAAGGTTGTGTAACAAGTCTGAAACCCATGTGACTAATACAAGATCCAGGTAGCAAAAATCAAGTTTGAAAAATACATGGCGATATTAGGTCCAACTTAAACTGTGTGGCACATATAAACATCTACATCCTCAATGTTCAACATAGTTACCAATGACTATCATTCTGATTATTATGCCATAATTTAAGTACCACTCGTACTCCTCCTTTGTGATTTACCATTTGGTGCTTGCACTTCTAAATTTGATGGAACTTGTCGGCACATTTTTGGTTTTAACAGTTACTGATTTATTAAATTATCAAAGACTTATTTTTTAAACTGCAAATTTTCTGGCTCAATTTCAGTAGCATTGTTGAACATCTCCCCTCTCTCCCCCCCCCCCCCCCCCCCCCATTCCCAACACTGCCTCCCTAACACCAATTTAGGAATTGACACATTTATTTTCTCATATAAATATAGGTGAAAGGTTACAATGAAAACAGCCCATCTGTCACCAACACTAATTTTTGTTGTCTGGCAGAGAATCAGAACCTCATTGCAACCCCCAACATGAGTGAAAGGATCTTTAATATCAGGTGCATAAAAGCCAAGCGAGAAATTAGTTTTCCATCCCAGCAATCACTGGCCTACCCATTTTCTGTAAATAGTCTCTCAGTCTAGTGCAGATGGAGAAATTGCACCTGGGGACCAAAGCAATCAATGCAGCAGAATTTAAGCAGCTGTGTGCAATTTAAACACAAGTGAGTAGGATAGAGTTGGGCTGTAACATGCTTTGTGCAAGATGTAAAACTATATTGACTGAGATTTTTTAAAATAGGAATAAACTGCATTCTACCAAACTAGCTTAATTGGTCAAGCTGCACTTTTATGCAGCTGCGGTAATAATGGTAGCCAGTGAAATTTTCAGAAGGGGCTATAAAAACACTCTGATTTATTACCATGGGTTTAATAGCTGTAGACTGATTTATTTTGCCACAGTTGAGACACTGGTGCTATCTGAAGAGCAAGCAGTCTGGAAGACCCAGATGTAAGCATAATCAGTCAATAGTTATTCTGTGACTTTCTGCTTGAATTCCATTTGCATTTGTGAAATATTTTATCTCTTTAATCCGCCAAAATGAAACAGCTTGCCTGCAGTGCAAAGTCCGAAGAGTAAGCCATAAAACTTAAAAATATAATTACGGTACATAAATTCATGAAAGAAACATATATACTGTACAAATTTTGTAACGATTATTGAAGGATTGTAAAATCATTGGTGTGGAATTCTCCCAACATACCTGCAGCGGACAGTGTTGGTGTTGGGCACGCGGGCAGGCGTGGAGAATCTGGTGATGTAAAAAAGTCGTAAACCCACCGGTGTAAAATCATGTTG
The DNA here is from genome assembly GCF_902713615.1 of Scyliorhinus canicula. NCBI lineage: Eukaryota > Metazoa > Chordata > Chondrichthyes > Carcharhiniformes > Scyliorhinidae > Scyliorhinus > Scyliorhinus canicula. Next base: position 32,926,171 of record NC_052165.1, on the reverse strand, counting down.
CAGTTCTCCCAATGGCAGGTTAATGGCAGGTCGCTCTTCCCGTTGGCAGGTGGCACAAACTCTATTTGTGTTCATTTGCATCTCATAAATGCTCATTAAAACAGCTGCCTGCTGGTATCTGTCAGGCCTTTCAATCTTGCCTCACGCCAGTGGGAAATTGCATCAGCATCAAACCCGAGCTAATAGGTGGCATGCCAAGGCGGTCCTCAGTTCACAAGAGACTTCGGGTTGAGAGCAACAGCTTTCTGCCATAGTTTTGCACTGCTCCTGATGTGCTGCACATCATTTTGCCAGGGCATCTCCATGGACAGCACTATGCTGTTGGAGCCATGGCCTTTCCTGCGGATCAGTACTGTGCCTAGGACTTGGGAGTACATGGGTCTCCTTAGCCCCTGGTGTCATGCATCAGTGTCTATCTGGACAGGGCTGTGCTGAGGGTCTCATGCAGCCAATGCAACAAAAATCCAAAGTTCAACTGGCGTTGGAGTACAAGTTGAGGCCAGGAGGTGGGGGGGGTGGGGGGGGGGGGGTAACCTAACAAAAAGACAAGGGGAACAATGTGGTTGGAGGGCTGTGCAAGAAGATAGGGAGGAAGGGTGAGGGCTCACAAAATCATGCAGAGCAACAAGGAGGTGGATGAAGAGGACAACCAAGACTGAATGAAAAGCTCACAAACATGGGGGGTTAAAGAGGTATTACCTTGTTTACTGGAAAGGGATGCACAAAGTCTCCAGGTGCAGTGGAAAGAGGTCCAAATAGGGCATGGGCACCTCACAGGTGATGTGTTGGGGGGGAAAAGGTGGTTGAATCTAGGAACAGACTTCGAGGCTGCTAGCCTTTTTCCTCTTAGTTGCTTACATCCTGCATGGTCTGCTGAAGACAGGTGGGCTGGAGAGAGTGATATGAGTGTGCTGGACTCGTATTTTAATATGACGCTATGACCTTTGAGTTCACCAGCTGAAGTTAGGTGGACGAATCAGCTGCTGAGAGGAATGTGCTTGTGCATAATTAATGAGGTTTCCAGCACAAAATCTGGTGTGGGGTCCCATTATTTTGGTCAGTAGGTCGTGACGCTGCCACCACACTTAGTCCCAAAACGGGAGAATTCCACCCATTAATTTGAAAATGGAATCCTCTATTATATATTTTTTATCAATACAAAGTAATTTTTGCTTCAAGATCTGCTGCATAATTATCAAGAAAGATGCTGACTCAATGACACTTTGCATTTGTCAAGCAACATGAGATCATCTCAGAGAGGCAACCTCAGTGCATATTGGGTGTATTGAAAATGCAACCAATGCAACACAACATTCAAAGACCTTGAGTAATTATTTGAGCCTTCTGGGAGGTTTGAAACTTTCTATTTGTTAGAGAAGAGGTAAGAATTCTCTTTTTTAATGCAAAAATATAACTTGACATTTGAAATGTAATGTACAGACCTCTATAGCTGGATTCTTGCTTAGATGGAGGGTTTCACTTCTCCAGATAATGCCGTAGTCTAATTGAGATGTTTGTCTCCACATCACTTTTAATAGATAGCCAAAATCAAAACAGTATCTGAATTTAAAGAAAGCTTTTTAGTAGGTGGAACTTTGAAATTGATTAATTGAAGGTTCAATATTAAATCATAACAAATAGTATCAGTTTCTTTGGATACTGAATAACTGAAATTGAATTCTCAAATCCACACGTTTGTCTGGTCCACCATATATTGAAACAACAGCAATTTATATTTATATAGTTCCTTTAATGTAATAATATATCCCAAGGCACTTCTAGAGAGCATTATGTTACACCACCTTGGGCAAATAGAACATACAGTGCAGAAGGAGGCCATTCGGCCCATTGAGTCTGCACCGACCCACTTAAGCCCTCACTTCCACCCTATCCCCGTAACCCAATAACCCCTCCTACCTTTTTGGTCACCAAGGGCAGTTTATCATGGCCAATCCACCTAATCTCCACGTCTTTGAACTGTGGGAGGAAACCGGAGCACCCAGAGGAAACCCATGCAGACACGGTGAGAACGTGCAGACTCTGCACAGACAGTGACCTAGCGAGGAATCAAACCTGGAACCCTGGCGCTGTGAAGCAACAATGCTATCCACTTGTGCCACCTTGCTGCCCATGGTAAATGCACAGTAAATTCCATCCCACATTCACTGGACTCTGGGGCTGTTCTAACATTTTGGAAAGCAGCAAATGTGATGCCACTGTTTACAAAAGGAGGTAGACAAAAGGCAGGTTTGCACTGGAGTGCTGAATTTGGGTGCATTAGAGCTACAGTGAGAGTTTGATGACTAAGGAATATTAAGGGTTCATTTTTATCTAAAGTCTAGTCTTAAGTTAATTTACTAAATAAAAGAAAAAGTAGCTGTTTGGGTTAGAAGAAGGTAAGTTTTAAACCACCTTCAGGAGGGAAGGCTTCAGATATGTGGATCATTGGGATACCTTTTGGGGAAGGTGGGACCTGTACATGAAGGGCTCATTGCACCTAAACTGGAGTGGCACCAATATCCAGGGTGGGAGGTTTGCTAGAAATCTTCGGGAGTGTTTAAACTAGTTTAGCAGGGGGATGGGAACCAGAGCTATGGATCAGAGGATAGGGTAGCTGTTGAACAGGCAGAAATAGTACGCAGCGAGTCTGTGAGGAAGGATAGACAGTTGATAGAGCAAAGTTGCACTCAGTGGAATGGGTTAAACTGTGTCTGTTTCAATATAAGGAGTGTCAGAAATAAGAGATGAACTTAGAGAATGGATCAGAATTTGGAACTACGATTTTGTGGCCATTACGGAGAAATGGATTTCACAGGGACAGGAATGGTTGTTAGATGTCCCGGGGTTTAGATGTTTTAAGACGAATAGGGAGGGAGGGAAAGAGGAGGGGGAGTGGCACTGTTAATTGGAGAGTGCATCACAGCTGCAGAAAAGGAGGTAGTCGAGGAGGGTTTTTCCACTGAGTCAGTATGGGTGGAAGTCAGAAACAAGAAAGGAGCAGTCACTTTATTGGGAGTTTTATATAGACCTGCCAATAGCAGCAGAGAGATGGAGGAACAGATTGGGTGGCAAATGTTGGAAAGGTGCAGAAGTAACAGAGTTGTTGTCATGGATGACTTCAACTTCCCTGATATCTTACTGCTATGAGACAGGAGCTGAGGAGTACAAAGTGGGAACAATTATTCTTGGGGAAATGCACAACGGTAATATGGGGGTTGTTTAAGGAGCACTTGCTGCGAGTGCTAGATAGTTTTGTCCCACTGAGATGAGGAAGGAATGGTAAGGTGAAGGAGCATTGGATGACAAAAGAAGTGGAGCTTCTAGTGAAGAGGAAGGAGGAAGTTTACGTAAGGTTGAGGAAGCAAGGATCTGGCACGGCTCTAGACGGTTACAAGGCAGTTCTAACCACGTTTTGCCTGTCGGGAACGGCCAGTGGCGGATGTGGAGTCAGTCCGCGGCTGCCCTGGTGGGCGGGCCCTTAACGGGCTGCCTCACGGACGGCCAAGCTAGTGATTGGGGGCCGCCGTGATCTCGGAGGGTGGGGGCCTATGTTTTCGGGGCTGCTCTGCGGTGCAAGTCCGCCATGCTGCACAAGGCAGCATGAAGGCTGCCGCCGCGCGGACTCCCGACCGGAAGTGCGGAGCCCGTATCGACAGCCAGAGCTGCGAGGAGTACTCCGGGGCCCTGCTAGCCCCCTTCAGGTAGGAGAACCATTCTGGACTTTCTTCAGGAAAATCCAGAGTGAAACACTCATGTTTTGATGCTGGAGTGGGGACATAGCCCCATGATTGGGGAATCCCGCTCAGGATTTATGATTATTTAGAAAAACATAGTTTGATTAAAGGTAGTCAGCATGGCTTTGTGAGGGGGAGGTCATGCCTCACAAGCCTCATTGAATTCTTTAAGGATGTGGTGAGACACATTGATGAAGGTCGGGCAGTGGATGTGGTGTATATGGATTTCAGTAAGGCATTCGTTAAGGTTCCTCATGGTAGGCTCATTCAGAAAGTTAGGGGGCATGGGATACAGAGAAATTTGACTGTCTGGATACAGAATTGGCTGTCTGAAAGAAGACAGCGAGTGGTAGTGGATGGAAAGTATTCTGCCTGGAGGTCAGTAACCAGTGGTGTCCCCGCAGGGATCTGTTCTGGGACCTCTGCTCTTTGTGGTTTTTATACATGACTTGAAGAAGTGGAAGGGTGGGTTAGTAAGTTTGCTGATGACTCGATGGTTGGTGGAGTTGTAGATAGTGTCGAAGGCTGTTGTAGGTTACAACAGGACATTGACAGGATGCAGAGCTGGGCTGAGAAGTAGGCAGATGGAGTTCAACCTAGATAAATGTGAAGTGATTAATTTTGGAAAGTCGAAATGAGTGCCGAATATAGGGTTAAAGGCAGGATTCTTGGCAGTGTGGAGGAACTGAAGGATCTTGGGGTCCATGTACATAGATCTCTCAAAGTTGCCACCTAGGTTGATAGGGTTGTAAAGGCGTATGCTGGCTTTCATTAACAGGAGATTGAGTTTAAGAGCAGCAAGGTTTTGCTGCAGCTTTATAAAACCCTGATTAGACCATATTTGGAACACTGTGTCCAGTTCTGGCCACCTCATTATAGGAAGGATTTGGATGTTTTGGAGAGGGTGCAGAGGACATTTACCAGAATGCTGCCTGGACTGGAGGGCTCGTCTTATGAAGGAAGGATGAGGGAGCTAAGGCTTTTCTCACTGGAGCAAAGAAGGAAGAGAGGTGACTTGATAGAGGTGTACAAGGTGATGAGAGGCATGGATAGAGTGGATAGCCAGAGACTTTTCCCCAGGGCGGAAATGACTGTCACAAGGGAACATAATTTTAAGGTGATTGGAGGAAGGTATAGGGGAGAGTCAGAGGTAGATTCTTTACACAGAGTGGTGGGTGCATGGAATGCACTGCCAGCGGAGGTGGTGGAGTCAGAGTCATTAGGGCCATTTAAGTGACTCTTGGACAGGCACATGGACAGCTGTAAATTGAAGGGGTGTAGGTTAGGTTGATCTTACGGACTTAATATTGAGTTCAACAACTTCAGATTGTGAACTCTCTCCACCACCTTTACCCCATTTTTATTTCTATCAATTTATTTTCATTTTCATTTCTTCCATTGATCTGTTTCTCCCTCATATTTTTTTCCCTCCCCTCCCCCCACTCCACTTGGGTCAACCTGTTCCTATTTGCCCTTTAAACACTGCTCACCTTTGTTCTGCCACTCACACATACTAATTTCTTTATGTGCCACTATCAGTATCCTTCTTAGCCTTAATCACCCCATTTACATTTGTTTTATCTTCTGTCCTCAACATCTCCACCTATCACTGGCCCGCTATCTAGCTCTACCACCCCTCCCCCCCACTACAGTATAAATCTGACCTCATTTCCTGTTCTCTCGAGCTTTGACAAAGAGTCATCCAGACTCAAAATGTTATCTCCCTTTTCTCGCCACAAGTTTACCAGGATGTTGCCCAGTATGGAGGGCATTAGCTATGATGAGAGATTGGATAAACTTGTTTTTTTTCTCACTGGAACGACGGAAGTTGAGGGGAGACCTGACAGAACTCTACAAAATTATGAGGGGCATGGACAGAGTGGATAGTCAGAAGCTTTTTCCCAGGGTGGAGAAAGTCAATTACTAGGGGACATAGGTTTAAGGTGCGAGCAGCAAAGTTTAGAGGAGATGTGTGAGAGAAGTTTTTTTACACATAGGGTAGTGGGTGCCTGGAACTCGCTGCCGGAGGAGGTGGTGGAAGCAGGTATGATAGTGACGTTTAGGGGGCATCTTGACAAATACATGAATAGGATGGGAATAGATGGAAACAGACTCCTAATTTGTAGAAGGTTTTACGTTAGACATAGAACATACAGTGCAGAAGGAGGCCATTCGGCCCATCATGTCTGCACCGACCCACTTAAGCCCTCACTTCCACCCTATCCCCATCACCAAATAACTCCTTCTAATCTTTTTGGACACTAAGGGCAATTTAGCATGGCCAATCCACCTAACCTTTGGACTGTGGGAGGAAACCGGAGCACTTGGAGGAAACCCACGCAGACACGGGGAGAACGTGCAAACTCCGCACAGACAGTGACCCAGCGGGGAAACGAACCTGGCACCCTGCCACTGTGAAGCCACAGTGCGAGCCACTTGCCCTACCGTGCTGCCCACGACAGGCAACATGGTTGGCGCAGGCCTGGAGGGCTGAAGGGCCTGTTCTGTACTTCTCTTTGTTAAAAATGGACTATTATTTAAATGGTAAAAATTTGCAGCATGCTGCTCTGCAGACAGATGAGGGTGTCCTTGTGCGTGAATCACAAAATGTTGGTTTGCAGGTGCAGCAGGTAATTAAGAAGGCAAATGGAATTCATTGCTAGAGGGGTGGAGTTTAAAAACAAGATTATGTTGCAGCTGTATAGGTGGTAAGGCCACACCTGGAGTATTGTGTACAGTTTTGGTCTCCTTACTTGAGAAAGAATGTACTGGCACTGGAGGGGGAGCAGAGGAGATTCAGTGGGTTCAATCTGGATTTGAGATGATTGGCTTATGAGGAGAGATTGAGTAGACTGGGACCATACTCATTGAAATTTAGAAGAATGAGGGGGGATCTATAGAAACATATAAAATTATGAAGGGAATAGATAAGATAGTGGTTGTTTCCACTGGCGGGTAAAACTAGAACTGGGGGTATTCAATTGTTGTGGTCCACGTTGGGACAAACAACATAGGCAAGACTAGGAAAGAGGATGTTTTGGGGGGTTATCAAGAACTAGGACTAAAGTTAAAGGACTGGTTCTCAGCAATCTCTGGATTACTGCCTGAGCCATGTGCAAATTGGCATAAGGATGAGAAAATTATGTAAGTAAACACGTGGCTAAAAGAGTGGTGCTGGAAAGAGGGGTTCCATTTCATGGGACACTGGCATCAGTATTGAAACAGGGATGATCTGTACCATTGGGACAGTCTCCACCTGAACCGATCTGGGACCAGTGTTCTTGTGGAAAGAATAAATATGGTTGTGATAAGGACTTTAAACTTGCAAATGGGGGGTGGAAAGGAAGGGTGAAACTACAAGAAGTATAGTTGTTAATGGGAACCAAAGCAGCAGGTCAACATGCAAGAAGGTAGAGGTTAATAGTGTCAGGTGGATGTACCTTTACAAAATGGGTGTTTATCAAATTGCTGCAGTGATGTCAGTGTGTGGGTGGAGCTGGGCTGTCTGTCTGTCTTTTTACTTTCATTTTGAGCTGAAAGCTGCTTTGCGGCTCTGTTTTTGGTTTTGTTTTCAGAGTTGGAGCTGTATTCAAAGAAAGCAGATGTGTAAAATGATCTTTCTCTCTACAAGCTAAAGAATGTCTTCAGCTCATTCATGATTTCAAAGTAATACCCATTTCTGCAGAGAATTTAAACCTGCTGTCTTTGTAAAAAAGGGTTTAACTTATGGATGTTGCTGGGAAAGGTATTAAGGGTTACCTATAGAGTATTGTATCTGTGGCGTTACGTGTATTGGTAGTTGATAAGATGTTTACTGTGTGTTTATAAAATGTTAACTGGGTTCATAGAATAAACATTGTTTTGTTTTAAAAATACTTAAGGTCTCTGTTGCATAATACCTGGAGAGTGGACCCTTGTGCTCCCCATAACCAAAATCTATTAAAAGTCGTAGGTCAGGTGAACTCCATGATATACTTTGGAGTTTTCTAATCGCTGGCCCATAACAATAGGATTAACCAGCAGGGCCAGACTAATGACTATGGAGGGGAAAGGAAACATAATAATCAAAACGTAAGGTGACTGTGGGAGTGAAAGTTGGGGATCAGGCTGAATGTTGTCAAAGATTAATAAAGGGGGTCAATTTGAGTAAAAAGCATAGTGCACAAGGAATTTCTGCAAGGGAAAGATAAATCAGTAGGACATGTCTAAAAACCTTGTAGCTAAATGCATGCAGTATTCACAAGAACATAAGAACTAGGAGCAGGAGTAGGCCGTATGGCCCCTCGTGCCTGTCCGCCATTCAATGAGATCATGGCTGATCTTTTGTGGACTCAACTCCACCTTCCGGCCCGAACACCATAACCCTTAATCCCTTTATTCTTCAAAAAACTATCTTTATCTTAAAAATGTTTAATGAAGGAGCCTCAACTGCTTCACTGGGCAAGGAATTCCATAGATTCACAACCCTTTGGGTGAAGAAGTTCCTCCAAAACTCAGTCCTAAATCTACTTCCCCTTATTTTGAGGCTATACCCCCTAGTTCTGCTTTCACCCGCCAGTGGAAACAACCTGCCCGCATCTATCCTATTTATTCCCTTCATAATTTTACATGTTTCTATAAGATCCCCCCTCATCCTTCTAAATTTTAACGGTACAGTCCCAGTCTACTCAACCTCTCCTCGTAATCCAACCCCTTCAGCTCTGGGATTAACCTAGTGAATCTCCTCTGCACACCCTCCAGCGCCAGTACATCCTTTCACAGGTGAGGAGACCAAAACTGAACACAATACTCCAGGTGAGGCCTCACTAACACCTTATACGATTTCAGCATAACCTCCCTAGTCTTAAACTCCATCCCTCTAGCAATGAAGGACAAAATTCCATTCGCTTTCTTAATCACCTGTAAACCAACTTTTTGCGACTCATGCACGTGCACTCGGGTCTTTCTGCACAGCAGGATGTTTTAATATTTTATCATTTAAATAATAATCCCTTTTGCTGTTATTCCTACCAAAATGGATAACCTCACATTTGTCAACATTGTATTCCATCTGCCAGACCCTAGCCCATTCACTTAACCTATCCAAATCCCTCTGCAGACTTCCGGTATCCTCTGCACTTTTTGCTTTACCACTCATCTTAGTGTCATCTGCAAACTTGGACACATTGCCCTTGGTCCCCAACTCCAAATCATCTATGTAAATTGTGAACAATTGTGGGCCCCAACATTGATCCCTGAGGGACACTACTAGCTACTGATTGCCAACCAGAGGAACACCCATTAATCCCCACTCTTTGCTTTCTATTAATTAACCAATCCTCTATCCATGCTACTACTTTACCCTTAATGCCATGCATCTTTATCTTATGCAGCAACCTTTGTGTGGCACCTTGTCAAAGGCTTTCTGGAAATCCAGATGCAGCACATCCATTGGCTCCCCGTTATCTACCGCTCTGATAATGTCCTCAAAAAATTCCACTAAATTAGTTAGGCATGACCTGCCCTTTATGAACCCATGCTGCGTCTGCCCAATGGGACAATTTGCATCCAGATACCTCGCTATTTCTTCTTTGATGATAGATTCCAGCATCTTCCCTACTACCAAAGTTAAGCTAACTGGCCTATAATTTCCCGCTTTCTGCCCACCTCCATTTTTAAACAGTGGTGTCACGTTTGCTAATATCCAATCCACCTGGACCACCCCAGAGTCTAGTGAATTATGGTAAATTATCACTAGTGCATTTGCAATTTCCATTTCCTCAAGTTCCTCAGCCATTTCCTCATCTCCCATTATGAAATCTCCCTTCTCATCCTCTAAAGGACCAATATTTACCTTAGCCACTCTTTTTCGTTTTATATATTTGTCGAAACATTTACTATCTGTTTTTATATTCTGAGCAAGTTTACTCTCATAATCTATGTTACTCTTCTTTATAGCTTTTTTAGTAGCTTTCTGTTGCCCCCTAAAGGTTTCCCAGTCCTCTAGTCTCCCACTAATCTTTGCCACTTTGTATGCTTTTTCCTTCAATTTAATACTCTCCCTTATTTCCTTAGATATCCACGGTAGATTTTCCATCTTCCTACCGTCCTTCCCTTTTGTTGGTATAAATCTTTGCTGAGCACTGTGAAAAATCACTTGGAAGGTTCTCCACTGTTCCACCATAAAGTCTTTGCTCCCAGTCTACCTTAGCTAGCTCTTCTCTCATCCCAATGTAATCTCCTTTGTTTTTTTTAAATAAATTTAGATTACCCAATTATTTTTTCCAATTAAGGGGCAATTTAGCGTGGCCAATCCACCTACTCTGCACATTTTTGGGTTGTGGGGGCGAAACCCACGCAGACACGGGGAGAATGTGCAAACTCCACACGGACAGTGACCCAGAGCCGGGATCGAACCTGGGACCTCAGCGTCGTGAGGCGGTTGTGCTAACCACTAGGCCACCGTGCTGCCCCGTAATCTCCTTTGTTTAAGCACAAAACACTAGTGTTTGATTTTACCTTCTCACCCTCCATCTGTATTTTAAATTCCACTATATTGTGATCGCTCCTTCCAAGAGGATCCCTAACTATGAGATCATGAATCAATCCTGTCTCATTACACAGGACCAGATCTAGGACCGCTTGTTCCCTTGTAGGTTCCGTTACATACTGTTCTCGGAACCTATCGCGAATACATTCTATAAACTCCTCCTCAAGGCTGCCTTGACCGACCTGGTTAAACCAATCGACATGTAGATTAAAATCCCCCATGATAACTGCTGTACTATTTCTACATGCATCAGTTATTTCTTTGTTTATTGCCTGCCCCACCATAATGTTATTATTTGGTGGTCGATAGACTACTCCTATCAATTACGTTTTCACCTTACTATTCCTGATTTCCACCCAAATGGATTCAACCTTATCCTCCATAGCACCGATGTCATCCCTTACTATTGCCCGGATGTCATCATTAAATAACAGAGCTATACCACCTCCCTTACCATCCACTGTCCTTCCGAATAGTTTGATACCCTCGGATATTTAACTCCCAGTCGTGACCATCCTTTAACCATGTTTCAGTAATGGCCACTAAATCATAGTCATTCATGATGATTTGCGCCATCAACTCCTTTACCTTATTCCGAATACTATGAGCATTCAGGTAAAGTACACTTATGTTGGCTTTTATACGTCTGTTTTGAATCGTAACACCTTGATCAGTAACCTCTCTCAAGTTAAATTTCCTCTGAACTTTTCTCCTAATTTTCCTTGTCGTTGAACCCATATCTTATTGTGACAACCTGCCGCGTCGCTTACCATTAATATTTTTACTTCCTGTTTTAATCCTTTTAGTATTACTGGGCATAATCACTGAGCTTCCCGCAGTCATTGTACCTTGTACTGTCGCCCTTTCTGATTTTTGACTATGGCTCCTCTGCCTTACACATTCCCCCTTACTGCCTTTTGTTTCTGTCCCTGTTTTACTCCCTTCCGACTTCCTCCATTGGTTCCCATCCCCCTGCCACATTAGTTTAAACCCTCCCCAACAGCTCTAGCAGACACCCCCCTAGGGTATCGGTTCCAGCCTTGCCCAGATGCAGACCGTCCAGTTTGTACTGGTCCCACCTCCCCCAGAACCGGTACCACTGCCCCAGGAATTTGAATCCCTCCTTCTTGTACCATCTCTCGAGCCACACATTCATCCCATCTATCCTGACATTCCTACTCGGACTAGCTCGTGACACAGGTAGCAATCCTGAGATTACTACCTTTGAGGTCCTACTTTTGAGTTTAACTCCTAACTCCCTGAATTCAGCTTGTGGGACATCATCCCATTTTTTACCTATATCATTGGTGCCTATGTGCACCACAACAACTGGCTGTTCACCCTCCCCCCCCCCCCCCCCCCCCCAGAATGTTCTGAAGCTACTCTGAGACATCCTTGACCCTTGCACCAGGGAGGCAACATACAATCCTGGAGTCTCGATTGCATCCGCAGAACCGCCTGTCTATTCCCCTTACGATTGAATCCCCTATCACTATAGCCCTGCCATTCTTCTTCTTGCCCTGCTGCGCAGCAGAGCCAGCCACGGTGCCATGAACCTGGCTGCTGCTGCCTTCCCCTGGTGAGCCATCTCCCTCAACAGTATCCAAAGCGGTATATCTGTTTTGCAAGGAGATGACCGCAGGGGACACCTGCACTGCCTTCCTTCTCTTGCCCTGTCTTTTTTTTAAGAATAAGGTCAATGAGTTGACGACACAAATAGAGACAAATGGGTATGATTTGGTGGGGATTACTTAAACATGGTTGCAGAGGACTGGGACTGGGAGTTGAAGAGTTGAATGTTCAAGGGTACTCCGTATTCCGAATGGATAGACAGGATGGAACAGGAGGTGGAGTTGCTTTATTGGTTAAAGATGACATCAAAGCTATATTAAGAAATGATATTGGCACTAAGAACCAAAATGTAGAATCGATCTGAGTGGAAATAAAACACAAGGGAAAGAACTCCTTGGTAGGAGTAATTTACAGACCCTTGAGCAATAGTTCAAAAGTGGGGCATATTATAACCAAGAAATAATGAGGGCTTGTGAGAAGGGCACGAGTGATTTTAATGTGCATATTGACTGGATTAATCAAATTGGCAAGGATAACCTCGAGGGAGATTTCACAGAGTGCATGGAGGATTGTTTCTTAGAGCAATATGATATGGGCCAACCAGGGAGCAGGCTATTTTACATTTAGTTTTATGTAATGAAGGAAGGTTGATAAATAGTCTTGTTGTTACGGATCCTCTTGAAAGGAGTGATCACAGCATGCTAAAATTTCAAATTCAGACTGAGCACGAGAAGACATAGTGCCATACTAAAGTTTTAGCATTGGGCAGAGGCAATTATACAGGCCTGAGGAAAGAGTTGGCCCAAGTAGACTGCGCAAAAATAATTGAGGGTAGAACAGTTGAGAAACAATGGCGGATGTTCAGGGAGATATTAAATACCTCCCAATTAAAGTATATTTCTGAGAGGAAGAGGGATTGTAAAAGGGAGAAAAACATTCCATGGCTAAACAAGGAAGTCAAGAAAGACATAAAGGCAAAAAACTAGAGCATACCATGGTGCAAAAGCTAGTGGTAAGCTGGAGGATTGGGAAAACTTTAAGGTTCAGCAAAAGGTTCCTAAAAATAAAATTAAAAGAGCCAAGATGAATTACAAGAGGAAATTAGTAGAAAACAGAAACACTGATACCAAAAGCTTTGATAAGTATAAAAACAGGAAGTTAATAGCGAAAGTAAATGTTGGCCCTTTAGAGGACGATGCTGATGAGGTCATAATAGGGAGCACAGAGATGGCAGGGGCATTGAACCAATATTTGTCTGTCTTCATGTTGAGGATAGTAAAAAATTTCAAAAAACTAGTTAATGCAAAGGAACGGTGCAATAACCATTACCAGGGCAACGGCATTGAATAAACTAATAGGATTAAAGGCAGATAAGTCTCTGGGACCTGGTGGCCTGCACCCTCGGGTATTCAGGGAGGTGGCAGCAGAGATAATGGTTGCATTAGTTATGAGATTTTAAAATTCCCTGTATTAGGGGCTGGTTTAGCTCACTGGGCTAAATCGCTGGCTTTTAAAGCAGACCTCGCAGGCCAGCAGCACGGTTCGATTCCCGTACCAACCTCCCCGGACAGGCGCCGGAATATGGCGACTAGGGGCTTTTTACAGTAACTTCATTGAAGCCTACTCGTGACAATAATCAATTAGTAAGGAGATGGCTGAACATTTGGAAAAACAATGCTCAACCCATCATTGTCAGCATGGTTTTATGAAGGGTAAGTTGCGCTTGACAAACTTGTCAAACTTGTTCTTTGTGGACATAACCAGCAAGGTGGTTAATAGGGAACCTTTGAATGTAGTTTAATCTAGACTTCCAGAAGGCGTTTGAGAAGGTGCCCTTAAAAGACTGATCCAGAAAATGAGATTGCAGTGGATTGGGGGCAGAATACTAGATTGGACTGAGGATTGGCCAACTGGCAGATAGTAGACGGTCGGGATAAATTGGTCCTCCTCTGGCTGTCAAACTGTAGCTAGTGGGGTTCCGCAGGGGTCAGTCCTCCAACCTCAACTGTTTACAATCTATATAAATGATCTGTGAGCAGGGACAGAGTGGAACATAGAACAATTTGCAGATCATACTAAAATAGGTGGGAAAGCAGATAAAGATTTTATGGACGGATATAGATAGGCTAGGCGATTGGGCCAAAATTTGGCAGATTGAGTCTCACGCGAATAAGTGGGAGGTTATTCATTTTGGCCGAAGAAATAGAAAGACAAATTATCTAAATGGAAAGCAGATTCAAAATGCGTCTGGCCAGAGGGATCCGGTTGTCTTTGTTCATGAATCGCAAGAAAGTTGTTATCTAGGTACAGCATGTAATTAAAAAGGCAAATGGAATGTTAGCATTTATTGTACAAGGATTGGAGTATAAAAGTAAAGACGTTTTGTTGCAATTGTATCGGGTGTTGGTGAAACCATGTCTGGAATATTGTGCCCAGTTTTGGTCTCTTTATTTGTGGAAGGATGTGGTGGCATTGGAGGAAGTTCAGAGGAGGATCACTAGATTGATTCTGGGGATGAAAAGGTTGACGTATGAGGAGAGATTTAACAGTTTGGGCTTATACTCGTGGAGTTTAGAAGGATGAGAGGGGATCTGATCGATGTATATAGAACATAGAATTTACAGTGCAGAAGGAGGCCATTCGGCCCATAAAGGATCACTGGCCCTTGGAAAGAGCAACCCACTTAAGCCCCACACCTCCACCCTATACCCGTAACCCCACCTAATCTTTTTTGGACACTATGGGCAATTTTAGCATGGCCAATCCACCTAACCGGCACATCTTTGGACTGTGGGAGGAAACTGGAGCACCCGGAGGAAACCCATTCAGACATGGAGAGAAGATGCAGACTCCGCACAGACAGTGATCTAAGCCGGGAATCGAACCTGTGACCCTGGTGCTGTGAAGTAACCGTGCTAACCACTGTGCTACCGTATTATAAAATACTAAAAGGGATTGATAAAGTAAACATAGACCAAATGTTCCCCCTTGTAGGGTAATCTAGAGATCACAGATATAGGTTGAGTGACGGTAGATTTAGAACTGAGATAGAAAGAACTACTTCTCCCAGAGGGTGGTGACTTTGTGGAACACACTGCCCCATAGTGTGGTGGAATCTGAGTCATTAAATGGTTTCAATTGATATGTATCTGATTTTTTAAAAACGGTTAAAGGAATATGGGGAACAAGTAGGGAGGAGGATTTGAGACCAGGAAGAGATTAGCCATGATCTGATTGAATGTCGGAGAAAGCTTGAGGGGCTGAATTGCCTACTTCTGCTCCTAATTCCTAGATTCCTAGGTCATTCAGAAATATCCTGAAGTTTTCAAAGATGAACTGGGTACTACAGTTAAATTGTTCGTAGATCATTAGGTTACTCCTCACTTTTTCAAACCAAGGACAGTGCCCTCAATAACGAAAGACAGTGTGGAGGAGGACTTCGGAGCAGCTGCAAAGGCTAGGAATCATTGTGCCCATTCAGTTTTCATATTTGGCAACTCCAATTATTCTCCTTCTCAAAGGTGATGGTTCTATGCACATATATGGGGATTACAAATTTACCATTAATCAGATTCAAAATAGGAGCTTACCCATTGCCATGGGTAGAAGCTCTGTTTTCAACCTTTGCAAGAGGCAAGATGTGTTTAAAACTGGATATGAGCCATGTCTATCAGCAACTCTTGTTAGAGGATGATTCGACGCAGCACATGGCCACCAACATATATAAAGGGTTATTCAAGTATAATAGTTTGGTTTTTGGAGCATCATCCAGTCCAGCAATCTTTCAAAGGACAATGGACAACCTGTTAGAAGGCATTCCTTATGTTGCAATCTAATTAGATTACATTTTAATTTCAAGTAAGACTGAGGAGGAGCACCTCAGCAACCTTGATTGCTTTTCAAAAATGTTTTCAGATATGGGACTGTGTCTAAAGCAGAGCAAGTGTATTTTTCAGGCACTGAGCATGGAGTATCTCGGCCACAGAATCACTGCACAAGCTTAATCTCCTGTGGAAGGGAACATTTGAGTGATTAAGCAAGCTCTAGAGTCCATGAATGTTGCTGAGCTCAGGTCATTTGTAGGTTTGAGAAACAATTATGAAAAGTTTTTTGCCAGACCTGCCTACTGTGTTGGCTCCACTGCACCTACTTCTGCACAAGAAACAAAATGGAAGTGGGTATCTGCACAGAAGGCGGCTTTTAAAAATGTGAAAGCGCTGCTACCATCGAAAAATTTGTTTGTACATTTTGGTCCAGATAGGGAACTTATTCTGTTGCGATGCCTCACTTTACAGTGTGGAGGCGGTACTTTCATATGTTATGGAGAACAGGTCCAAAAAACCCTTTTGTTTCGCATCTAGAATGCTGACAAAGGCTGAAAAGAGATATTCACAGTTGGACAAAGAAGGTCAAACTATCATTTTTGCAGGAAAAAGATTCCATCAGTATCTCCAGCGTCATTCGTTCACAATATATACCGACTGTAAGCATTTTCAGACTCAAAATGTACTCCTCCCATTGCCTCAGCACGTATACAGTGCTGAGTGCTCACATTGTCAGTGTAATAGTACAGAGCTGTGTACAGGGCAGAGAAGGACAATGCTAACGAGTTAAGTTGTCTCCCTTTTTTTTTCTTTTAAATTTAGAGTACCCAATTATGATTTTTTTTCCCAATTAAGGGGCAATTCAGCATGGCCAATCCACCTACTTTGCACATCTTTGGGTTGTGGCGGTGAGACCCAAGCAGACACAAGAGAATGTGCAAAGTCCAGATGGACAGTGGCCTGGAGCCACGATCGAACATGGGTCCTCGGTGCCGTGAGGCAGCAGTGCTGCCCAAGTTGTCTTCCTTTACTTGATTTGCCAACCCAGGTATTTTTCCTCCTGAGAGACTTGCCCTATCTCTAGTGAGTGCGAAACAAATTAAGCAATGGACGGAGAGATTTTATTCTGTTACAAGTTAAAAGATTTCTGATGCAAGTATGGTCATCTATCATAGAAAATAGCCGGATGAAGCCTTATGTGAGACGCAAAGACAAGTTAAGTGTGCAGGATGCATACTATGGGGGTGAGAGTGGTTGTTCCACCCTGGTCGTTCGCAGGTAATGGATGAAATTCATGAGGCTCATTCAGGTGCTTCTTGAATGAACAGTCTCACCAGGTCGTATGTTTGGTGGCCTAATATGGACTGGGATTTGGAGGACAAAATGAAACCCTGTTCTGCATGCCAATCTAACTAGAAGATGCCCCACTAGCACCATTCGATCCTTGGGAGTGGCCTGATCGTCCTTGGTGGAGAACTCATGTGGATTTTGCAGGTTCCTTCATGGGTCATGAGTTTTACGTCATTGTTAATGCACATTCTAAGTGGTTATAAGTATGCATGATAAGCAATGGAGAAGATACGTTAAGTCTTTGCAACTCATGGGTTACCGGATTCTCTCGTTTCTGATAATGGTACATTTATGAGCGAGTTGTTCCACGTGTTTATGCAAAGGAATGGAATACGCCAAGTGCGTATTTTACCTTTTTATCCAGCTTCAAATGGTAAGGCAGTGTAAGCTGTTCAGACATTGAAGGAAGGATTGAAGAGGCTAGCAGGTGATACTTTAGGGACCAAGCTCTTGAAGTTCTTATTTCAATATCATATCACATCACAAACAACTACGGGACTCGCACCAGCTGAATTATTGATGGGTAAAAGACATCAAAGCAAAAGTGGGAAAGAGACAAGAAAAGCAGAAGATTAGATATGATTATTGTGCTTGGGAGAAACGTTTCCACCCAATTGATTTTACTTTTATCAAGAGTTTTGGCAGTTACCAGCATTGGCAACCTAGAGTTATTCTTAATCCAGTGTCTTTGGTTGTGAAATTGAAGAATGGGAAGAGTTGTTCGTGGGCACCAGATTATATTTGTCGGCATCATGGCTCAGAGACAGCAAACGTCAATTACCACAAGACATAAACATAGAACATACAGTGCAGGAGGCCATTCGGCCCATCGAGTCTGCACCGACCCCCTTAAGCCCTCCCTTCCACCCTATCCCCATAACCCAATAACCTCTCCTAACCACTTTGGTCACCAAGGGCAATTTATCATGGCCAATCCACCTAACCTGCACGTCTTTGGACTGTGGGAGGAAACCGGAGAACCCGGGGGAAACCCACGCAGACACGGGTGAACGTGCAGACTCCGCACAGACAGTGACCCAGCGGGGAATCGAACCTGGGACCCTGGTGCTGAGAAGCCACAGTGCTATCCACTTGTGCTACCGTGCTGCCCTAAAGTTCAGTGTGTTGGACTGCCGAAACTGCCTGGCAGTCACAGTTACTACCGAGAATCTGTAGGGCCCACAAGAAATCGTCCAGAGTCTCCCCCCGGGTGTTGCCATCTCATGGCCAGGAGGTGCCTGGCGTACACTTGATTCACCGACTTAATGTAATGTCCCTTTAGTAGCGTCATCACTTCTGTGTAGGTGGGCTCATCCCGGATGAGGTGAAAAATTTCAGGGCTCACCCGTGAGTAGAGGACTTGGAGCTTCTGTGGGTTCGAGAGTTCTTCAGTGGCTGCTCTGAGGTAGCCTTCGAAGCAGACTAGCCAGTGGTCGAAGGTGGACGTGGCATTGGTTGCGTGAGGGCTCAGCTCCAGGCGATCAGGCTTGATTAAGATGTTCATCTTTTAAAATCTTGTGCAATAAATTGATGTACCATCAATTCCCATGAGACGAGATTGGTGAAACAATTGAGGCTTTATTGCAGAAGATGTGCCTCCTGCAGCTGGAACCAGAATGGGAGCAGCGCAGGAGGGGATACACTTTTATACACCGCCTGCTGGGAGGAGCCAGCAGGCTGGGATTTACTGGGTACCTGTAATACATGGGCAGTACCGTAATACATGCAATGTGTTACTAGTAGTGTTTACTACACAGTGACCCAGGGCCGGGATCGAACCTGGGTGTTTGTCAACCTACATTGCACTCCCTCCAAAACCAAAATATCCTTCCTGAAGTGTGGTGCCCAGAACTGCTCATAGTACTATATAACTGCAGCATTACCTGTGTAATTCCAATCCTCCAGATATAAAAGCGAGCATTCCATTCGCCTTTTTGATTGTTTTCTGCATTTGTTCCTGGCATTTTAATGACCTATACACCTGAACCCCAAAGTCTCTTTGGACATCCACTTTACCTTTTAAACTTCTTTCCATTTATGATGTGGAGATGCCGGCTTATGACATCTTACTGTGCTCTTTCCATTTAGAAAGTACTCTTCTCTATCTTTGGTGGTTCAAAATGGATAATCTCACACTTGCTTACATTAAATTCCATATGGCATAATTAATCTAGTCTGTTAACCTCTCCTTGCAATTTTATGCTATATCTAGGCTGTCTACAATGCCACCTAACTTTGTATCATCCACAAATTTGGATATATTACTTTCTATGCCATCATCCAAGTCATCATTGAATAATGCGAATAATTGAAGCCTGAACACAGATTCCTGTGGTACACCACTCGTCACCTCCTGCAAATTAGAGCAGTGTTCTTCAAACTTTTTTTCCGGGGACCCATTTTTACCCAACCGGCCAACCTTCGGGACCCAACCTGGCCGACCTGCATGACCCACCATTTTCTCTTACCTTGTTATCTGTTGACAAAAATGGAGGAAATGGTTTTGGGTCCCTTTGGCCCTCGTACACACTCCTCCAATGACCTGTTGGATGAAGGTGAAGCCTTCCAGTGTTGGAAAGTATAGGAGTCTCCATCTGTACAAAGTTCTGCATTTTTTCCATAAAATTTTATCAAATTAAACCCCCCCGAATTTGTAAAAAAAATAAAAAATAAAATGAATAAAATAAATGAAAGAAATAAAAAATAAATGAATAAAATCCCCCCGAACTTGTAAACCAAAAAGCTGCGACCGTTTAGAAAAATAGCGGCCGCACTGCGCATGCGTGCCCGATCATCGGCGCGCATGTGCAGTTTGCGCATGCACGCCAATGATCATGCGTGCATGCGCAATGCAACCGAATTAATTTTACATGTTCGTGGCCATTTTTAAGGCCACTTGCAGCTGGTGTTATTAAAAGCCGGCGGCTGCGCGGGGCTTTGTGCAATCGGGAGTGCCACGAAGGTCGGTTCCGCGACCCTCACGACACCCGCCCGCAACCCACCTACGGGTCATGCCCCCGAGTTTGACAATCACTGAATTAGAGTAATTACCATTCTCCTCCACGTGTTTGCGTGGGTTTCACCACCACAACCCAGGATTGGCCACACTAAATTACCCCTCAATTGGAAAAAATGAATTGGGTACTCTAAATGTATTTTTATAAATTAGAGTCATTACCCATTATCCCCTCTCTCTGTTGCCAGCCACTCAATCAATGTTCTAACCATGTCAATGATTTGCCCACAACTTTGTGGGCTTCCCCCTTAGTTAAGTCTCTTGTATGGGACTTTACCAAATGCCTCCTGGAAGTCCATATAAATAACATCCATAGACATTCCCCTGTACACTACCTTAGTCACATTTTCAAAAACATTCAATAAGGTTAGTCAGGTATGACCCTCCCTTCACAAATCCATGCTGGCTCTCCCTGATCCACTGAAAATGTTCGAGGTGGGATTTCCGGTGGCGGCCATGGAGTGAAAGGTGGCACACTTGGCAGCTCCCGCTCTTGGTGGTCTTTTTTGTGGCTTTTAAGCTGGATTTCCACAGGAATTTTTCAAAAATAAAGGTTTAAAAGTGAGAAGAGAAGGTGACCCCTAGTTTATGGAACTGCGCCCAGGGAAGAAACGAAAAAGGAGGAATTAAAAGTTGGTTGGAAGTGAGGACCAGAGTTTGAAGGAGGCAATGGCAGGGATGCAGGGTTTGACCTCGCCAGCTCAATGATCGACAGACTAGTTGGTGAACTCCTTAAGTGAAAAGTTCACTCAACATCGCAAAGAGTGTGCCGAGGACCTGGCCCGGGCGGTGGCTCGATTAGGGCAGTGGTAGACCGTGTGGAGGAGAGATTGAAGACCCAGAGACAGGCGATTCAGAAGCTGGTGGCGGAAAGAGAGGAGCAGTCCACCGCGCTGGCAGCGGAGTTCGGGCTGCTACAGGACCAACAGAAACGACTGCTGGAGAAAGTGGAGGATCTGGAGAACCGTTCTCTGAGACAGAACATCCGGATCGTTGGTCTGCCAAAGGGGAAGGAATGATCGGTTGCCGATGCATATGTGGAGAAGATGCTGGAGAAGCTGATAGGGGATGCTGAGAAGTAAATAAAGTTTGGACTGCTCTACCCGGCCAATCTATGGGTGACCTATGACGGTCGGGAGCTGTATTTTGGCTCGCCGGAGGGCCTGGCAAACTTTATGAAGGACAATAACCTGATGGGAAAACAAGGATCTCGAACCTTGACTGTGGAGAACTGAGTTAGAAGTGATGTTTTGCCTTGTAAAAACCTTAGTCTTTTAACTTCGTAATTTAATTTACGATGTTCGAAAAGTTGTTTGAGATTCTGCATGTATAATTCCTTTTTCTTTTTTTTTCCTCTGTCTGTTCCATCTGGCTCTGTTTGAAGGTGTTTGACTAGTGACGCGACCATCAATTCACGCAAAACAAGGAGTAGAAGTAAACTGTGGCTTTAATCGACTGGAACAGTGCCTGCCTGCGACTGCTCTGCTACTGAGAGCCGCCTACAGGGCTACTGCCCTTTATACCTTCCCTCAAGGGGTGGAGCCAGGGGCAGAGCCCACAAAGGCACCAACATAATACATTCCAGGTAATACCTTACAATGGTCCATAGGTGGAGCCATCATGGGCAACGGCGTGATACAGTTACACAACTAGATAAGATTTTGTTAAGGGAGGAGGGGTGGGCCTTTGTGCTTGGACCTTGGGAGGGATTGTTTTGTTTGTTTTTTGTGCTTTTTGCCATTGTTCTGGGAACTTATACTAAGAGTGGGGGAAGGGGAACCAGCAGGTGCCAGGGGCAAGGAGCTGCCAGGCTAGCTGAGACGGCTAGTTCACGGATGCAAAGTGGGGATGAGCTGAAGATTAACGGTGGGGGGGGGGGGTAAACTGCTGACGAGGAGAGGACTTTAAGGGTGCTGGAGGAGGAGAGTGGATGGTGGTAGCTGTGGGGGGGCAGGCCAGGTGAGGTGCGGGGCATGGGCTAAGGGCTGGCCTCGGAAAGGTCATGGCTGATTGACAGGGGATGGAGGTAGGGTGCTCACAGACCAGGTTGGTTACATGGAATGTTCGTGGACTGAATGGGCCAGTCAAAAGAGCCCATGTGTTCGCACAGGCAGCTGAAGGCAGACGTGGCCATGTTGCAAGACACACACTTGAAGCTGGGAGACCAAGTTAGACTGAAGAAGGGATGGGCTGAAAAGGTGTTTTATTCAGGATTGGACTTTAAAACAAGGCGGGGGGGGGGGGGGGGGGGCAATTCTGGTTAATAAAAAGGTGGCATTCGAGGTGGGAAAGATAGAGGGAGGCCCGGGGGGGTAGATTTATTATGGTCAGTGGGAAGCTGGAGGGAATGGCTGTGGTGTTGGCGAATATATACACCCCAAACTGGGATGATGTTGCATTTGTCAGGAGGGTGCTGGGGAATATGCCGGACCTTGACTCGCACCGGCTGATTATGGGGGAGAATTTTAACACTGTCTGGATCTGAGACTAGACCGGTCGAGTTCCAGGTCAGGAAAAGTATCAGCAATGGCAAAAGAGCTCCGGGGGTTCATGGAGTGCATGGGGGGGGGGGGGGGGGGGGGGGGGGTTGGATCAGTGGAGATTCAGGAGGCAAGGAGCAAAGAGTATTCATTCTACTCCCATGTGCAGACGGTGTACTCCAGGATAGACATTTTTGTACTTGACAAAACGCTGTTAGCGGTGGGTGGATGGCACTGAATACTCAGCAATCGTGGTGTCAGATCACACCCTACACCGGATAGACCCAAGGGTGAGCACTGGAAAGACCCAGCATCCGCAGTGGAGGTTTGATGTAGGGCTGTTAGCAGAGGATGAAGTCTGTGAGCGGGTGAGGGAGGCCATTCGAGGGTACATAAAGAGCAACGACACAGGTGGTTTGGGAAGCATTGAAGGCAGTTATCAGAGGGGAATTTATTTTGATTCGGGCCCACAGGAAGAAGACTGAATGGGCGGAGTTGGACAGGCTGGTAGGTGAAATCTTACAGGTGAACCGGAGATATGCGGAGTCTCCGGGTGAGGAGCTCCTGAAGGAGCATCAGAGACTTCAAATGGAATTTGGGCTCCTGTCCACAAGTAAGGGAGAAGGGCAGCTGAGGAGGGTAAAAGGGGTGATATATGAATATGGGGAGAAAGCTAGTAGGTTGTTAGCACATCAGCTGAGGAAGCAGCGAGAGAAATTGGAAAAGTAAAGGATATGATGGGGAAGGTGGTGGTGGACCAGGGGGCGATAAATGATGTGTTTCGCGAATTCTATAGCTGACCATAAATCGGAAGCCCTCAGCCGGGGAGGAGGGTATGAAGCGATTTTTTTGG
This sequence comes from Scyliorhinus canicula, assembly GCF_902713615.1. Lineage (NCBI taxonomy): Eukaryota > Metazoa > Chordata > Chondrichthyes > Carcharhiniformes > Scyliorhinidae > Scyliorhinus > Scyliorhinus canicula. The sequence goes on along the minus strand of NC_052165.1, from coordinate 32,902,813 downwards.
GGGGCTAGAGTTCTCAAAGGCAGGTGAGGAACTGGTGGAAGGCCTGGGGTGCCCAATTGGGCTGGGGGAGGTGATAGAGGGGTTGGGGGTGATGCAATCGGGTAAGTCCCCGGGACCTGATGGATACCCAGTGGAGTTTTATAAAAGGTTTTCTGGGTTACTGGGGCTGCTCCTGTTTAAGGTCATTAATGAGTCTAAGGAACTGGGCGTGCTCCCCCCAACGCTATCATGGGCATTGATCTCTCTCATCTTGAAATGGGATAAAGACCCAGAGAGCTGTGGATCATACAGGTCGATCTTCCTTTTGATCATAGACGCTAAATTGCTGGCAAAGATCTTGGCCACACGCATAGAGGACTGTGTCCCGGAGGTAATCGGGGAGGGCCAGACGGAATTTGTGAAGGGCAGGCACTTGATGTCCAACACTAGACGGCTTTTAAATGTTATAATGATGCCAGCGGAGGGGCGTGAGGTTGAGGTGGTAGTAGCTCTGGAGGCAGAAAAGGCTTTTGACCGGGTGGAATGGAATTACCTATCTAGGCAGGTTTGGGTTTGGGCAAGGATTTGTGGATTGGGTCTGGTTGCTATATCAGGCTCCGGTGGCGAATGCAAGAACCAACCAGGTCCGGTCAGAATATTTTAGTGTTTGTCGGGGGACAAGACAGAGGTACCCGAGCTCTCCTCTACGGTTTGCCCTGGCCATAGAACCCTTGGCAATGGCCTTTAGGTCACCGAATGTCTGGAGGGGGCTGGACCATAGGGTCTTTCTCTACGCAGGCGATTTACATCTTTATATTACAGACCATTGGGAGGGATAGCTGGAACCATGGAGACATTGGAAAAATTTGGGCAGTTTTCAGGCTACAAACTAAATATGGGAAAGAGCGAGGTGTTTGCGATTCAGGCACAGCGGCAGGAAAGGAGACTGAGGGACTTACCTTTTAATGTGGTGGGGAAGAACTTCAGGTATCTGGGGATTCAGGTGGCTAAGGATTTGGGTAAAGCGGTTGACCAGATGAAAAGGGATTTCCGCAGGTGCGACATGCTCCCGCTGACACTGGTGAAGATGACAGTCCTCCTGAGGCTGCTGTTCTTTTTTCAACATCTCCTGATTTTTGTCCTGAAGGCCTTTTTTAGAAAAATGAGTCCGGTAATCTCGGGTTGTGTGTGGCTGGTAATACGCCTCGGGTGAAGAAGGCCTTCCTGGAACGGGGTCGCGGGAAGGGAAGGCTTGACCCTCCCGAGTTTTATTAATTACTACTGGGCGGCCAACATATCGATGGTCAGGAAGTGGGTAGTGGGGGTGGGTTAGGGTTAGAGAGTGTGTAGAGGCAGCATCCTGCAGGGGTACGAGTTTGGAGGCTTTATTAACAGCAGCCCTGCCATTCTCGCAGCCCGGTACTCCACAAGCCCAGTGATGGTGGCAGCCCCGAGGGAGTGGGGGCAATGGAGACAGCACATGGGATTGGAGGGGGCATCAGTGCGGTCATCGATATGTGACAATCACAGTTTTGTTCTGGGGGACTGGATGGGGGCTTTAGGAGGTGGCAGCGGGCAGGGAATGAGATATTTGGGGATCTCTTCATTGAGGTGGGTTTCCCGAGCCTGGAGGCACAAGAGGAGTTTGCATTGCCGGGTGGAAACAGGTTTCTGTACCTACAGATACGAGATTTTGTCCGGAGGCAGGTTCCAAGCTGTCCTCACCTCCCCTTGAGGGGAGGGTCTCGGAGATATAGAAGGAATTGATGGAGTGGGAAGGAGTCCCAATCGGGGAGGTGAAGAGGAAGTGGGAGGAAGAATTGGGAGGGTAGTTGGAAGTCGGACTATGGGGAAAGGCCTCGAGGAGAGTCAATCCATCCTCGCCGTGTGCCGGGCTTAGTCTGATCCAGTTCAAGGTGGTCCATAGGGCTCATACGACTGTGGCCCGGATGAGTAGGTTTTTGAGGAAGTGGGGGATATGTGCGGACGCTGTGGGGAAGCCGGGCGAATCACAACCATGTTGATATGTTTTGGGCATGTCCGAAGTTGAGGGGATTCTGGCAGGGATTTGTGGATAATAGGGTGGGGGTAGTGGGGGTGTTATTTTTATATTTTTTGTGTGTGTCGGCCCGCTTGATTGTTTAAGAAATATTAAAGTGTCAGAGGTCCTGGAAGAGAGGGTGACTCCGAGTCCAGAATTGGCAATATTTGGGATATTGGGAGATCCGGGGGCCCAGGAGGTGGTGGGTGGGGGCGATGTTCTGGCCTACTCCTTCCTGGTGGCCTGGAGATGGATTTTGCTGGGATGGAGGGACTCGGAGCCTCCAAAGTCAGGAGTGTGTGTCAGCGACATGGCAGGGTTTCTCAGGCTGGAAAAGATATTAAGTTTGCATTGAGAGGCTCAATTCAGTGATTGGCCCAAGGTGGTAGCCGTTCACAGACTTCTTCAAGGGAAATTGAACGTCAGCAGCAAGGGGGTGGGGGAAAATGGGAGGTATGGTCGTGTAAAACAAGGACAGGGAACTTTGTATACGGGTAATTCGGAAATAGGGTGGGGGTAGTGGGGGTGTTATTTTTATGTTTTTTGTGTGTGTTGGCCCGCTCGATTGTTTAAGAAATGTTAAAGTGTTAAAACTGTGAAAATTTAAAATGCTTCAATAAAATATTTTCTAAAAAAGGTAAGAAAATGTTCATGGTGTTCAGTTATTCCAACCCTGATTAGATTCTAGAAATTTGTCCACCACAGATGTTATAGAGTGTTATTATGTATCTTCTCACTTATTTCTATTGCTGATGTCATCAATAAGTGTTGTAACGTCATTAGATATTATTGTTACCTGTGTATACTCGTAATTAATTGTCGTTAGGTCTAATTCAGCTCGGTTATTGTTATTACAATGTTTAGCGAGTTTCTCCCATTTGAGTCCATTCTGTATTTTAAACTTCATTATTTTTATATATAAAAAATTGACTTTCACTACATTGTTTCGACTACCATCTGTTGTTAAGTTACCACACTAACCCTAACCTAGCCCCAATCTAATCCCAGTCCCAAGTATCATATTTGTAGTCTGAGTGGTCATGTATATATCAGGATGACGTGTACACAGGAAGTGATGCGTCAATAGTGTGGGAGTTTTCCCCAAGCATGGACAGATACACAGCATGTAAGAGCTGCTAATATCTTTCAGTAAATAGTTCAACCTGTTAGTCCTCTGTATTCATTTCCATACAACCCAGTAACTTTACAGGGTGTCAGGAACGAGCCGAGTTGGTGCATCAACATGCTCATTTTTGATGAAAACATCACTGGTAACTGGAAGAAGTTTAAAAAAGAATGGTGCGTCTACTGTTTTACTGATCTTTCTAATAAATCAAAGAAGGCAGAAACCTAAACACTGTTGAAACTAGCGGGCCCAGAGGTTGTCAAAAAATTTGAATCCTTTGTCTTCCAAGGAGAAGAAAAAGAGGATCTGGAGGTACTGTTAAAGAAATGTAAACAGACATGCGTGCTGGTAAAAAACATCACCTTGAACAGACATGTTTCTAACACCACTAACCAGTAACACAACGAGTCTGTACAATCATACACTTATCACTTTGAAAACCCTGGCTAAAATGTGTGCATTCGGTACCCTCACTGACGAACATGTGAGAGACCGTATCATCTGTGAAATACACAGCAATGCCGTGTGCAAACAATTGCTCCGAGAAAGAAACCTCATGTTAGAGTCTGCCATCTGTGTCTGAATGCCAAATGACCAATCAAAGAGAAGCACCAAGGAACCACGGTTGGAAACAAAGGTATTTGTGGCACAGAACACACCCTGCTCGAACTGCGACAGCCATCATCCCCAAAACAGAAACACATTCTTCGCCTTGACAGACGTTGCAACAACTGTGGCAAGTGGAACCACTTTGACAATTGTTGCCGGTCCAAGTCACAGTAACCTGCCACTACAACTAGCCACATTGCAGCTTGCTACTCCTCCAAAGTTTGGATCACAAATAGAGTGGTGAGCTGGAGGTCAATCAAAACAACCAGAACACTGAGCCAATCCAAACATTTTACTGCAAGAGCATTGACTCTCTCATGAGAAAAAGTGAAATCTATGCTATGTTAAATATTGCTCACAGCAATGTAAAACTTAAGTTCAAAATCGACACCGGGGCAAAATACAATGTTCTGTCGAAGCAGCTTCTGCTCCCTATGCTGCACTAGATTCTACCACCAAGATAAATCTCATCATGTATGGCAGACAGATCATACGTAAAGAAGGTGTGGCCATCATGCACTGCACACAAGGCAGATTCCAATTCCACGTGGTTGACCAAGATGTAAAACAGTTGTTGGGTCTCCAGGACATTATTATACTGGGGTTAATCCACCTTGGACCAAATATACATACTCTACAGCACCAAGCCCCAGAAATGCTAGAATACAAAAAACTGTTTGACTAATATCATTGGGAAGGTGTCCATCATATATCACATGAGGCTGGATGACTCAGTAATGCCCGCTGTCTGTGTTCCAAGAAGAGTACCCCTTGCTATGAAACAGAAAGTAGTCGATTGAATGACAAGATGAGGCCTCAGGGTGGGTTTCTGCAACGGTAGCTGTGGTATGATCAGGATCTGCATTGACCTAGTTCACCTAAATAAGTCACTGCTGAGACCCACTATCCCATGAAGATGATTGAACAGGTTATAGCACACATGCCTGAATGTGAACTACGGATTTTGGCAAATCCCGCTGGATGAAGAATCCCCAAAGCTAACTATGTTCATGTCTTTGGTAGGCAGATGCCACTTCATCTGCATGCCCCATGGGATCTCCACTGGCGATGAGGTCTTCCAATGGTCTATGGAACAACTCTTTGATGGACAATCCTGTGAAATCATCATCAATGACATCCTGGTCTAGGATCATACATGATGCACATTTGAGTTTGGTCCTCAACAGAATCGGGGCCATATAGTTGAAGCTCAAACCTGCTTAATCCAGGTTCAGGGAAAACCAGGTTCCTTACGTGGGCCACCTGCTCACAGCCGATTGTGTAAAGTCAAATCAGGACAAGACAATGGCTATATGGAAAATATCCACTCCTGAGGACAAGCATGCCCGCAGCGTTTCCATGGTATAATGAATAATTTATTTATGTGCAAGTGAGATGACTGGATCCCTCCATTCGCTTCTTCATCAGGATGTCAAATGGTGTTAGTAGGTGCATCACTTTACTGTGTTCAACAATCTCAAACATCTGCTTTCAGTGCTTCTGGTGCTACAATACTTTGACATTTGAGCACCTGTACTTTCATCAAAGACCCCATCTCCAGCATGGAGTTGGCACAGTCTTTATCCAGAATAGCAGCCAATAGACTTTGCATCAAAAACACTCACTGACATTGAAACTCATTATGCCTAGATCAAGAAGGAACTCCTTGCCTTAGTCTTTGCATGTCAGAGATTTCATGACTTTGTCTACGGCTGCACTGCCAACGTTGAAATTGATCGGCAGCTGCTCATAACTGTGCTTAATAAGCCTCTTCATATTGCATCACAATGCCTGCAGTATACGATTCTCATGCTACGACCTCAGGTGTCCTCTAGAAGCATGGTAAGGAGCTATACCTCACGGGATGCCCTCTCCAGCTACTCAGCATTGACCAGGCAGATTGTAAGAAGGACATTGTTGTCATGATGATTCAAGAATTGTCATCCTGTAGAATCGATGGATTTAAAGCTGCCCTACAGGATGACACATGCAGGCAGCTCCATGATGTAATTATGAAGGCTGGTCAGTGTTCTCAAAGGAGCTACTCCATGAGCTTCGCATCTTCTACGCTATGAGAGAGAAGTTAACCATGCAAGATAGATTGAGATTCTCTGCAGAGGTATTACAACCAGAAACTCCACCAAGGGCACCCTGGAGTTGAGCCAAAGTGTAGGCAAGGAAAACCATGTAACGGTTCTCAATGTATGCGGACATAGAGAGGGGGGTATCCAGCTGTGCACCATGCAATGCACTCAGGCCTTATCAAACCAAAGAACCACTCCACCTCCATGTGGTCCCAGACCTTCCATGGTCACTTATGGCAGCAGATATATTCAAATGGAATGGGAAACAGTATCTGGTCCTTGACTACTTATACTCAGGCCATGGTGACATGGCAGACATGAAATGAAATACAAACATTGGAAAGCTTAAGAGACGTTTTTCTACATATGGCATTCCCCAAAGGATAATGACGGACAACGCCTGGCAATTTGTCTCCAGGGAGCTCAAAGACATTGCACACACATCGTACTTTGAACACATCCCAAACAGCCCCCTCTACCGAATTGAATGGTTTGGCAGAGTAGGTACAGTATTAAACTCAGCAAGGCATCTTCTCAAAAAATGCCTGTGACAACACAAGACTTCTATGCTGCCATACTCAATCTTCAAAATCTGCCGAGACGGGATCTGCTCTCATTGGCATAGAGAAGGTTCTCCAGATGTACCATAAAACCATAAGTAGGAGCAGAAGTAGGCCATTCCGCCTTTCAATGAGATCATGACTGATCAGAAATGATAATCCTCAACTCCACTTTCCCGCCTTATCCCTATAACCCCCGATTCCTTTACTGATTAAAAATCTATCCCAGCCTTGAACATTCCTATGACACAGCATCCACAGCTTCTGCGGTAAATAATTACATAAATTCACTACTCTCTACTGCCTACCTGGGTGGCACCCCCGATGTTGCTTGCTTCATGGTGCAGGATGGTGTAGCACAGTAGTTAGCACAGTTGCTTCACAGCTCAAGGGTCGCAGGTTCAATTTCCGGCTTGGGTCACTGTCTGTGTGGAGTCTGCAAGTTCTCCCCATGTCTGCATGAGTTTCCTCCGGGTACTCCGGTTTCCTCCCACAGTTCAAAGATGTGCAGGTTAGGTGGATTGGCCATGATAAATTGCCGTTAAGTGTCCAAAATAGGTTAGGTGGGATCACTGTTACGGGGATAGGGTGGAGGCGTGGGCTTAAGTAGGGTGCTCTTTCCAAGGGCCGGTGCAGACTGGATGGGCCGAATGGACTCCTTCGGCACTGTAAATTGTATGATTCTCCCAGTTGGTTTTCGCTGTTGTGCGTTTACCTCCGCTTCGGCTGTTGATCGTTTCTTCCTCCTATACTTTATTACTCTCTGTCGCTGTGTTCGTCATGGCCATTGTCCTTTCCTGTACTCTCCTTCCAGTTTGTGTTCCCTCGTCTTCCCTTTCCCCCCCCCCCCCCAACCCGGTTCCCCTCGTCTGTTCCCGGTCTCCTTTTGCCCCCCCCCCCCCCCCCCCCCTCTGCCTTGCAGTTCTCCTTTATTTTCTGTTGTGTTTAGCTACCCCCTCTTGCACTGTTACCATCCCGTGTCTTTCCCTCCTTCCTTCTCTTTCCTCATTCTTTGGCTACTTTCCCCTGGCACTTGGCTACTTGATTATTCACCAGCTTGTTGGTTGGTTGGCCACAAACTGGTCCCGGAACAGTTGTATGAATGGGATAGGTCGAATAGGCAGTCTGCAGCTTTGGGTGGTGCTGCTGACCACCAGCCAAGCAGGATTCTATAACAGGCGATCAGGGAGGCAAAGGCATCAGCCCTGCTCCCCATGTAGAGATCTGGCTGGTCAGAGACCCCGAAGACCGCCACTTTCAGGCACAGCTCTACCCTCACCCCTATCACTTTGGACATTGCCTCGAAGAAGGCTGCCCAATAACCAACAAGTCTAAGACAAGACCGGAATATGTGGCCATAGTTGGCCGGGCCTCCTTGGCACAATTCACATTTGTCCCCCACCTCCGGGAAGAACCTACTCATTCAGGTTCTTGTTAAGTGGGCTCTATGTACCACCTTTAGTTGCATTAGGTAGAGTCTTGCGCACATGGAGTTGCCCTATGCAGTGCTTCACTCCAGAGTCCCCACCCTATTTTGGGCCCCAGGTCTTCCTCCCATTTCTTCCTTGTTGTGTTTAGTACGGTGTCGGCCCTCTCTACCAGTCGTTCTTACATGTCACTAGTTTCCTTTACCCAGAATGTTTGCGTCAAGTAACTCCTCTAGTAGTGTCTGTCCTGGTGGCCATGGGTACGTACTGGTCTCCTTCCGTAGGAGGCTTTTGAGCTGCAGGTACCCTAGTTCATTGCCTCTAGCTAATTGAAATCTGTCAGTTCATCCAGTGTTATGATCCTGCCGTTAGTGTATAGGTCCCTGACTGTCAGTGGCCCCACTGTCCTGTCTCTACTTTTGAGTGCTGGTGTGAACCTGTGGTTATTGCAGACGGGAGCTTTGTCAGACATTTTGGTCAGGTCGAATTACTGCCGTAGTTGGTTCCAGGTCTGGAGGGTGGCTACCACCACTGGGCTGCTGGAATGTTTTTTGGGTGGGGATGGAAATGCCGCTGTGGTGAGGGCCCCGAGCGAGGTCCCCCTGCAGGAGGCCTCCTCCATGCGCAGCCACTCGGCTTCTGGCTCTTTAATCCATCCCCATACTCGTTTGGCTGTCACTACCCAGTTGAGTTTGTAGCCTGAGAAGGCACTTTTAGGAGCGTGATGGTTCCTTCCATGCTGCTTTGTGGATCCAAGATGTAGAGGAGCAAGTCACCTGCACGGAGTGACACTCTGTGCTGTCTGCCTCCCCTTTGGATTCCCCTCCAGTTTTTCTGCTATTCTGAGCGATCGCTATTGGTTCAATCGTTAGGGCGAACAGCGGCATCCCTGCCTGGTGCTCCAGTGCAGCTGAAAGTACTGGGAGTTGGTGTCGTTTGTCCATATACTCACCGTGGGAGCATTGTCTAGCAGCTTCACCCAGGAGGTGAACCCTGATCCTAGCCCGAACCGCTCCAGTATCTCTGAGGTACTACCACTCGACTCTGTCAAAGGCCTTTTCTGTGTCCAAGGAGACGATCACCTCTGGTGTTCTCTCCCTGGGTGGGGTTAATATCATGCTCAGCAGTCGCCTGATGTTCGGTGTTAGCTGTCTACCTTTGACAAAGCCCATCTAGTCCTCTGTGACCACCTCTGGGACGCAGTCCTCCAGCCTTTTGGCTAGGATTTTGGCATCTACGATTAAGTAGTGAGATGGGTCTGTACGACGCACATTCCATTGGGTCTGTCTTTCTTAGGTATTAGCGAGATTGAGCCTGTGCTGGTGTAGGTGGCAGCGTTCCCTGAGCCAACGAGTCAGTGAACATCTCCCGCAGGTGCGGGTCAGTGTTGTCGCAAATTTTTTGTAGACGTCTGCCGGGAACCCGTCTGGTCCCAACCTGCGTGGAGCTAATACTCTCCATGATCTGCCCCAGTTCTCATGGTGCTGCCAAGACCCATTTTCTGTCCTCCCCCACAACTGGCATGACCAGTCCATCGAGGAACCGTTTCAACCCCGATTCCCCTGCTGAGGGTTCCGAGGAGTACAGCCTTTGGTAAAAGGCCTTAAAAAGGTTTTGTTGACCTTTCCTGGGTCTGCTTCTAATGTGTCTCTACTGTCTCTGATTTATGCAATCTCTCGAGTGGTTGCCTGCTTTCTCAGGTGTGCTAGCAGGCGGCTGGCTTTGTGTCCATGTTGGTAAACGGTCTCCGTGTTTGGCGGAGTTGGTGCACTGCCTTCCTCGTGGAGAGCAGGTCAAAGTCCATTTGTAGCTTTTTTTCTCTTCGCCAGGAACACTACGTGGCTTCGGAGTATTTATGGTCCACCTCCAGTATGGAGTCGAACAGCTGCTGCCTAGCTGTCATTTCCTCCCGGTCTCTTTGCGCTTTGAAGGGCATAATTGCCCCTCGAATCGCAACGTTTAGCACCTCCCAGAACGTGGAGGGTGAGATCGCCACATTCTGGTTGTTCTCCGTATACTCTGCAATGGCCTGCGATATCCTTTTGCTAAAAGCCTTGTCGGCTAGTAGGGCAGTGTCCAATCTCCACATGTGGGGCATTGGGCTCTGCCCATCTCCAACCTCACATCCATAGTGTGGAGATTACAATTGCGGAGTACTCAATTTTGACCAGCCCTGGAAGCACTGCTTTCCCCACCACAAAGAAATCAATCCTGGTAAATATGTTGTATACTGGAGAGAAGAACTCCTTCTCCCCTGAGCGGGGGAACCTCCAAGGGTCTATCACTCCCATCTGCTCCACACAATTAGAGTTCCTTGGCCATGCTCGAGGTCTTCCCTGTTTTGGGGTATGACCCGTCTGTCCTTGGGTCCTGTAGTTAAAAGTACCCTTCCCTTGATCAGTCGGTGTGTCGAGGGATTCAGCCATCACCTTTTTCACAAATTTTGTGTCATCCCAATTGAGCTTACACGTTACCAGTACAATCGGTGTCCCGTCCAGGGCCCCGCTAACCACGACGCACCGTCCTGGGTCCGTAACTGTCTTCATCGCCCTTAACATTGTCCTCTTGTTGATCAGTGTCGGCACCCCCACCCTCCCGTAACAAGAATGGTAGGTCTGTCCCACCCAGCCCCTTCTTACCCGCAGTTGAGTCGGTCCTGCTCTCAGGTGTCTCGGAGGGAGACTATGTTGGCTTTCATGTTTCTTAGATGGATGAAGATTCTGGATCTTTTCACTGGGCCGTTGAGTCCCCTTTCATCCCAGGTGACTATCCTGGTGGGGGGCTTGTCCTCCCTGCTCCTGTGGGATTAACCATACTTACCTGGTGGACGACCCCTGCACTCCAGGGTTTCCCTTTGTTAGGGAGCTGTCCAAGACAGCCACTGTCACTGATATCCCTATGCAGCCAGGTCCCCGAGCTCCAGGGGAAGAATTCAGAATGTCCAAATTACTTAACAGCAAGTCTTTTGGGACTTGTGGGAGGAAACCCACGAGACACAGGTAGAGCGTGCAGACAGTTACCCAAGCTGGTAATCGAACCTGGGACCCTGGCGGTGAAGCATCAGTGCTGACCACTGTGCTACCGTACCACCCATTTGAGGGGTTAGTTAGATAGCTTCATATGCCATTATCTTATCAAGATTAATTAATGGGACTATATTATGACCTGGTTATAAAATAAGTTATCCACCAGTTCTCTGCCACTATCTCCTTTCTTAATGAATTATTATATACATGTAACAGCATTTCCATGATTGCATTTGAACCTCAAACATTCCAACACCATCCATCTAAACTAATTTCATCCGGTTTGATTCATTCATCAATTATTTTTCAAGATTTTTGATGTCTTCTCAATAACCCTTCATTATTATCCTTCATTGCATTAGAGTTCCTATTCCTATTAAAATGTTTTCATTTTCCTTGAGGGAGTTCACCTTAGGGCAATAAATACTGGCCTTGCCACCAAAACTCATTCAATTAAGAAAGAGAAAATAGATATATTTTGCTTTTCAATCACTATCCATTGCTTACCTGTGAGGTATCCATGATGTGGAGATGCCAGCGTTGGACTGGGGTGGGCACAGTAAGAAGTCTTTTGGAGTGACTCCAAATAAACATGTTGAACTTTAACCTGTTGTCAGACTTCTTACTTGAGGTATCAGTTATGCAAAGACAAGTTCAGGTGGCTGGACAGCTGCTCGATTATAAGGATATTTAAGGGAGCTGTCAACAATGGCAGGATAGGCTTTGGAACGAATACATGGGGCCTGTCTGGTGTTCTGAAATATTCAGGCTGGCAAGTGCTGGGATTGAGACACCAACCATAATGTAGTGTTGTGGATAACTTTAGTGTCCTAATTCAAGTTATCACAACATAGTTATCCTAACTATCAGCTGCAAGAACAAAGAACTGTAGAAATTTTGTTCTGTTGTGTACATTTGGAATACAAAAAGAAAATCAGAACAAGGTAATAGGTTACTAACTGCTGTGAATTGTCAAGTATTGGCCATAATCAACCAAATAATGTAACGGGACACATTAGCTTGGCCTGTCTTACCGCTCAGCAGGAGCAAATTATGCATTATGAGAGCAAGCTTACATTAATGGGAAACATTTTAACTGCAAGCCTGAAAGTGATTGATCATGAAAATGTTGGGTCACTTCATTTTGTTCACCGTTGTCCATTCAGGGATACAGAGTAAGCAGCGATTACAAGATTGATTGGGGGAAAAACTAAAATCTGCCACGCAGGATTGACTCTTCAAAGCATCAAGCCAATGGCTGGCACTGTCATTGAATACTAGGCTCTATAAAAAGGAGGCAATCTAACTATAATCGAAGTGGCAATGCCACAAGGTTTACCGGTGAAGGAAAACACTAATTTTCTAATCGTCAAAGTTGTTACACTAATCACCAACTCTCTTCCATAGCAACACAATTTTGAAACTCAAATTTTTAAATTATTCCTATAAAGAACATACATGCATTTAATAATAATCACTGGTTTAATTGGCCCCCCGTAAAACCATTTAATGGTTTTAAGAATGTTGCCGTTAAGGATCATGTCAGTGCTAGAGATCCTCATATTTAATTTAAACATTCTGCAAAATTCTATTCTGGGTAGAAAACGTGCAGGGGCAGGAAACTCAGAGCCACCACTGGTTCTTTGGAGATAGCTCAGAAGCCAAAATATTTGATTCCAAGCAGTCAGCCCTGCAAATAACCAGAGATTAAGTCAATGCTAGCTCTGAAGGTCCTTGACCCGAAACATGAACTAACTATTTTCTCTGGATGCCGATAGATCTGAATGTTTCTAGCAGATTTGCCAAATCCACATTTTGACAAATCAAAGATATTGTTTTTATCTCCATTACAACATCTGCTACCCATCAAAACAGCATACTTTAATAATACTTTTTTCAATTTACTACCACACCCAGTCACTCCTGCAGGTCAAATAGTTTTGCTTACAAATGTTCAGGTGGCACGCTGTCCCTTTTTCACAATTTTTATTTTATTTATTTGGAGACTTCCAAATACATAACCGTAGCATTTACTTGTAAAGTGTTCTCTAAAACAGCTAGCCATAGTGAACACATCTGACATCAATTAATATCTAGGTCCCAAAGATTTTGAAGTGGGGCAGTCATTTGTGCAGTTTGAGTGGTGTTGCATTGTATAATAGGCAATCTGACCGTCTGCACCAACCCAGCCACCTATGCCAGGCAAACAGAGGTGCACCTGTTGATCTGCACAATAAACATCTGAAGCTTTATTAATGTTAAGTGTTCAACTGTGACCACTTTTTAAAAAGTGAAAATTGCCACCCCCCCCTCCGCAGGAAAAAAAACACATGTATAGTAGTAATATAAACCATTTTAATTAGAAAGGGAGAAAGTGGCAACAGTTGATTCATACAAATGAGATCCATTCCCCAGGGAATAGACAATGAACACGCGCAGCAGCAAACCAATATCAGAGTTGGAGATCAGGATTAATCAGAACACAGATCAGGTTAATAGCACGTTATGACCGCATTTGACAATGTAATAGCCATTGAATTTGGTTCCATTCCTTACACAGAACTGTGATGATTCTACAGTAGCTGCACGGATTGCTGCGTTTAAATATTGAGTGGGGTGGGGGAAAGAAACGGGAAAAGTCCAAACAAGATTGCGTTTGCTCCTTTCCTTCGGTAAAAACGAGCCTGTTCTGCACCTGTGCGATGACACCTGAACACCCAACAAAAAACGGCACATGTAGATTTTAAAAAGCCAAACCTACATTATTGGCCGGTTAACAGTAAAAGGAAAAGACTCGGCGACAAAAAAAAAACCCCACAGGCAGGCAACCAACCCTTCATGCTCCAATTAAGAAAGTGAACTAATTCATCTCATGACTGCTTCGCATAATGATTCAGGGTCAAACGTAGGCTTCGGAAAGCAGCCGAAGCGAAACATTGATTGATTTCACATTTAAAAAAATACATTCAAGGGATGCGAAATTGGGGGGGGGGTTAACCAGACCCAAGATACATGGGGGGGGGGGGGGGATAATTCAACCCACGTTCCGAATGTCCTGGAAAGATGTCTTGGAGAAGAGGACATTGCAGCCGATCTGTTTTCTCTCCTTTTGATGGATGTGATGATGGTCGGTCTCTCCGCCGAGTGCTCACCAGCACTGGCAAGGCAGTAGCTTGCGCAGTTATCTCCATACTGGGCAGTGTCACAGACCCTTCCAACAACACAAACTACTACCTCAGCCAGTGGACTGGTCAAAGAAAAATCCAGCTCGGGAGAAATCCTACACGCGCACACAAATTATACAACAACAAAACTCTCTCTTTCGGAGCGGCGGAATGGTCTCCCCCCCCCCAATCAACCATCAAGGGCAAATTCTCCCCCCCCCCCCCCCCCTCGTTTACAACGATCCGCCAACGACTCAAAACAAGCATTCGTTTCAGGTCGACAAAAAAAATCGATTCGCGGGGGGAAAAAACACCGTACACACACAAATAAAAATTGCCGAACGGTAGCGGGAAGGAAGGGGAAAGCCATGATCGCAGTTACCGCAGTGAACACGGGGCCCAGTTTCTTCCTCCAGGTCATAAATCAGCTATTGTCAACTTTTTTTAAAAAAAATTGGCGAATGGGAGGGACGGACGGCGCGGATTTTAGGGAAGGGGGGAGATTTTTTTTGTTGGCGGTCGAGGGTTTGCCAAATCCGAACGCCATTTGTAACGAACCCGATCGGTTTTAAAATTTGATGAGCCGTAAACGTACCTTCCCCGAGGAAGGGAATGCGACGATATTCAAACGGGAAAGTGGTGATAGGCACACAAACGGACGGTAATGGCCGGAGGATAGGGTCCCCAAACCCCCCTCCTCCCTCGACCAACGGTCGCCGCTGGAGCACTGGCTCCGGGGGGGGGGGGGGAGCAGCGCGAGCCCAACCCCTGCGGGACACGTGCCTCATGCGGGGCCGCGAGCTCTGCCCCCCGCGCGCGCGGGGGGGGGGGGGTGGGGAGAAAAGAGAGGCTAAGAGCGGGCGTCGCGGCGAGAACTAGGTGGGATCCGGCGGTGAGGTTAAAAAAAAATACGAATATGCAACGCCCCACCCACCCCGCGTAAGGAAAGCGATCGGGTAGAAAGAAAAGCGAACGCTCCCATTCTTTTCCTCCTCTCCATAACCATTTTAATACCGACTCACCACGATTATTTAAAAAAAAGACGAAAAAAGCTTTTCCCGTACAAATCCCCACCGATTCCTTTTTGTCCATGCTCTCCACCGGTGGGGTTTTTTTTTAAGGCAGCGAAATGGGTGAGGGTGGCGATCACCGCACCTTCTTGACTCCTCTCCGTGATCTCTCTGTCTGGCTGAGCCGGACTAGGCCTCTCCCTTTTTCATCTGCCCCGCCCCTCCTCAAACCGCCCGTCACCGCCGGCCAATCAGGAGGCGCCATACCTCGCGGCCGCGCCCCCTTCATCTGCATGCGACGTCACCGACCCGCCCACCCCGCCCAGAAACCGCGCGGACTGGCACGTGACCCTCAAGAATGCGCGCCATTCTTGCAGCAGTAAATTATGACCCTGGGCTGGCGCGGAGGAAAGCAGCAGATATGCAAAAAAAAAAACCCCGGAACCGAATTAAAATTGAATGCTAATATTCGAAAAAATTAAAAGTTATGCAGCCTTCAACAATCATCCTAGTGAAAGCAACATAGATTAACAGTATAAAATATAACGTTGAATTAATTTTGTGTATTTTCACAACATTTCTTTCTCAAAAATCGACTACTGTATGACTCTACGTCTCCATCAGTTGATCATACTGACCCATGAGTTAGCTATTAATTCCACCACCAAGTAATGATGTTGCACACCTACGATTTTGCTGCAAGTCACTAGATAGTAAACAGAAAACAGGTAGGCTGACTGATTTTCTTTGCTGAAGCCAATTGTAATCTCATTCTGGTTGTAATCATCCAACCCACCATTAATTGAACAAACTCAATCTTGCAGTCCTCTGGCACGTGTGGATTGAGAACAAGAGGGTAGACAGCAGCACAGTTCAATTCCCGTACCAGCCTCCCCAAACATGCGCCGGAATGTGGCAACTAGGAGCTTTTCACAGTAACTTCATTTGAAGCCTATTTGTGACAAGCAATTTTTAAAAAAGATATAAAGTAATTAGTTAAAGAAGCAAAAGTGATACGAGGAAATTTATTTTCATGCTACGACGATTGGTTAAAGTTTGGAATACACCCACCTCAGTGCGGTGGAGGCAGGTTCAACTGAAGTATTCGAAGGAGAATTTGACTGAAAAGGAAGAACGTGCAGGCTGGGGGGGGGGGGGGGGGAGGAAGGGGAATGGCATATGTGAGCTTCGCTTTTGGAGAGCCGGTACAGACACGATGGGTCAATTGCCCTCCTACTCCCAAACTGTGATGACCCAGTTACATTTGACCACAGGGGTAACAGGACAGCGCAAGTATTATAAAAGTTTAACTCCCCAGTGTCATAATATACATCTATGTATATAATGGAGTGCAGACAGGCAGTGATTGACACACAGGATGACCAGTAAGCAGACAGAACAGAGCAGCCAATCACCAGACAGGTTACTACCATTATAAAGCCAGAGGGCATTAGGTTTCCTGCTCTCTCTGGACCCAGCCACTGAGACAGTCGGAGTTCGTGAGCTAGCCAGTGCAAACACCATGCGGTAAGTACTAGGTCTCCAGTCAAGTCAGCATATCGTCAACCCACAGTTGAACATGTAGAGTAGTTAAGACGATAAGATGCAACACGATTTTATTTAACAAGTTTTGGAGGTCTGTCTCTCGCTACACTGCTTCAGGTGTAGTCCACATCGACCCAGCCTGCCCAACACATCACCCAGATAATCCAAAACGGCACTGATGTTTCAAAACACTCCACATTAATTGTGTGAATTAAAGACAATTTTCTTTCATTCCATTGCAGTTGTAGAAACACGCTTTTTACATCGAATTGGTTTTCCGATGGTAATCCACGCTTTCAAGTTATGAAGAACGCCACGTTCTTGTAGTCTACATTGGCAAAAAAGCTTAGCATGTTTTACAACTATGGACATCTCAAATTGTGACAGCCAATGAGGTACTTTTTAAAGTGTACTTACTGTTGTAGGAAATGTGGCAACTAATTTGTGCTCAGCAAACTTCCGTAAACAACAATGTGGTAGGGACAGATATTTTTTGGATGTTTTAAGGAAAACTATCAGCCAAGAGAGTGCAGATAACTCCCCTACTGTTTGAAATAGTGCCATGGGATGTTTTACATCCACCGGAGCAGGCAGCTGGGTCTCCATTTAATGTTTCATCCAAAAGGTGGCATCTCCAATAGTGCAGCTTTCCCTCAGACCATCACTGAATGTCAGCCCTAGAATAGGATTTGAACCAGGAATCTTGTTGATGCAGAAGCAAGTGTAAATCACTCCTTTTCTGTATGTTATAGGAACATCGGAATTAGGAGGTAAAGTAGGCAGTTCAGCCCTTCAAGCCTACTTGTTCAGATCATGGCTGATCGTGTTCTGGTCTCAAATCCATCTCCGTGCCTGTTCCCATTTCCATTTAACCCATTTTTAAAAATCAGAAATATATCTATCTTCTTGAAACCATTTAATGATTCAACTTTTACCGCACTATGGGGCAGCTAGTTCCACAAATTCACCACCCTCTGCAAGAAGTAGTTACTCCTCATCTCCGTTTTAAATTTACCATCTCCCAACCAATATCTGTGACGTCTTGTTCTAGATTGCCCCAGAAGGGGGAAACATTTGGTCTACGTTTACTTTATCAATCCCTCTTAGTATGTTATATACCTCGATCAGGTCCCGTCATTCCTTTAAACTCCAGCGAGTATAAGTCCAAACTGTTTAATCTCTCCTCGTATATCAAAACTTTCATCCCCGGAATCAATACTCTGGACTGCCCAAATGCCACCACATCCTTCCTGAAATAAGGAGACCAAAACTGGACACAATACTCCAGATGTGGTCTCACCAACATCCTATAAAATTGCAACAACACTTCTCTACTTTCATACTCCAGTCCTTTTGCCTTTTTTTATTACATTCTGTACCTGCATACTGACTTTCTGTGATTCATGAACAAAGACACCCAGGCACATTTTGAATCTGCTTTCTATTTAGATAACAATTTGCCTTTCTATTTTTTGGCCAGAGTGGATAACCTCACACTTATCCACATTAAACTCATCTACCAAAATTTTGGCCCATTCTCCTTGCCTATCTATATCCGTATGTGAACTTTTATCTGCACTCCACTGCCTGCTTTTCCATTTTATTTTATTTTAGTATCATCTGCAAATTTTGCTATGTTACACTCTATCCCTGCTTGCTGATCATACATATAGATTGTGAACAGTTGAGGTTCGAGGACTGACCCCTACGGCAACCCACTAGTTACAGTTCGCCAGCTAGAGGAGGACCCTATTATCCCGACTGCTTTGTCAGTCAGCCAATCCTCAATCCAATCTAGTACTCTACCCCCAATCCCCTGCGATCTCACCTTCTGGATCAGTCTTTTATGTTATAGGAACATAAACCCTGAAACAGGGCACCACGGTAGCACAGTGATTAGCACTGTTGCTTCACAGGGACAGAGACCCGAGTTCGATTCCAGGCTTGGGTCACTGTTTGTGCGGAGTCAGCATGTTACCCCGTGTCTGCATGGGTCTCCTCCGTGCTCCTGTTTCCTCCCACAAGTCCCGAAAGACGTGCTTGTTCGGTAAATTGGACATTCTGAATTCTCCCTCAGTGTACCCGAATAGGTGTTGTATTGTGGCGACTAGGGGATTTTCACAGTAACTTCATTGCAGTGTTAATGTAAGCCTACTTGTGACACTGATAAAGATGATGATGATTTTATGCATCACCTTGTCAAACATCTTCTGGAAGTCTAGATATACCACAACCACAGCTTCCCCATTATCCTACCTTGCTGTTTACATAGAACAAAGAACAATACAGCACAGGAACAGGCCCTTCGGCCCTCCAAACCTGTACCGGTCATGAGACCACCCTTGGCCAAAACCCTCAGCACTTCCTAATGCTGTATCCCTCCATACCCATCCTATCCATGTATTTGTCGAGATGCCTTTTGAATGCCATTAATGTATCTACAACTATAACCTCCTGTGGCAACGCATTCCAGGCATTCACCACCTTCAGTGTAAAAAAAACCTGCCTCGCACATCTCCTCAAAACTTTGCCTCACGGACCCCAAACCTATGCCCCTAGTGACTGACCCCCTCCACCCTGGGAAGGAGGGGTCAGTCCATCCTGCCCACCCACTCTATCCACGCCCCTCATAATCTTGTACACCCCTCATAATCTCGTACACCTTCATCAGGTCACCCCTCAACCTCCGGCATTCTAATGAAAACAGTCCAAGTCTATTCAGGCTCTCCTCACAGCTAACTCCCTTCAGACCAGGCAACATCCTGGTAAACCAACTCTGCACCCTCTCCAAAGCCTCCATATCCTTCTAGTAGTGTGGCAACCAAAATTGTGCAGAATATTCCAAGGAGTAATTCAATATTCCTCAAAGAATCCAAGCAGGTTTGTCAATACATACATAGATACATATAAGATAGGAGCAGGAGACAACATTTCGAGCCTGCTCGTCCAATCATCACGATCATGGCTGACAGGGCCGGCCCAAGGCACCGGCAACTCGGGCAGTCGCCCGGGGCGCCATGTGCTAGGGTGCGCCAGAGACTCTGGTCCCGCGCATGCGCAGTTGGGCCGGTGCCAACCAGCGCATGCGCGGTGGCCGCCCTCCCCCAGGCCCTCCGCCTCGGGCCTGCCCCCCCCCCCTCCCCTCGGGCCCGCCCCCCCTCGGCCCCCCCGGCCCTGCCCCCCCCCCGAAGGGCGCCGAAGTTCAGCTTGCCCGGGACGCCAGCAACCCTAGGGCCGGCGCTGATGGCTGATCATCCAACCCAATAGCATAATCCTACTTTCTCCCCATAGCCTTTGATCCCATTCCCCCCAAGTGCTATATCTAGCCGCCTCTTGAATACAGTCAATGATTTAGCATCAACTACTTCCTGTGGTAATGAATTTCACAGGCTCACTGCTCTTTGACTGAAGAAATGTCTCATCTCTGTCCGAAATGGTTTACCCTGAATCCTCAGACTGTGACTCCTGGTTCTGGACACACCCATCATTGGTAACATCTTCCCTGCATCTACCCTGTCTAGTCCTGTTAGAATTTTATAAGTCTCTATGAGATCCCCACTCATTCTTCTCATTCCAGTGAGAACAACCCCAACCTAGTCAATCTCTCCTCACATGACAGTCCCGCCATCCCTGGAATCAGTCTGGTAAACCTTAGTTGCACTCCCTCGAGAGCAAGAACAGCCTTCCTCAGAGAAGGAGACCAAAACTGCACACAATACTCCAGGTGTGGTCTCACCAAGGCCCTGTACAACTGCACTAACACATCCCTGCTTCTATACTCGAAACCTCTTACAATGAAGGCCAACATATTAGCCTTCTTTACCGCCTGCTGCTGCGACTGGTGCACAAGGACACCCAGGTCCCACTGCACACTCCCCTCTCCCAATTTACAACCATTCAGTAGTAATCTGCCTTCCTGTTTTTGTTTACAAAGTAAATAACCTCACACTTATCCAAATTATACTGAATCTGCCATTGATTTGCCCACTTGCCCAACTTGTACAGATTATGCTGTAGGATCGCTGCATCCTCATCACAATTCACCCTCCCACCTGATTTGGTATCATCTGCAAACTTTGACATATTACGTTTTGTTCCCTCATCCAAATCATTAATATACATTGTGAATAGCTGGGTTCCCAGCACCGATCCATGTGGCATCCCACTAGTTACTGCTTGCCAATTTGAAAATGACCCATGAATTCCTACTCTTTGTTTCCTCTCTGCCAACCAGTTTTCTATCCACCTCAATACCTTCCCCCAATCCCATGAACTTTAATTTTGCACAATAATCTCTTATGGGAGACTTTGTCAAACGCCTTCTGAAAGTCCAAATATACCACATCCACTGGCTCCCCCTTGTCAACTGTACTGGTTACATCTTCAAAGAATTTCATCAGATTTGTTAAGCATGGTTTCCCTTCATAAATCCATGCTGACTCTGACTGATCCTGCCTCTGCTTTCCAAATGTTCCGCTATAAAGTTCTTGATAACGGATTCAAGAATTCTCCCCACTACCGATGTTAGGCTTACTGGTCTATAATTCACAGCTTTCTCTCTACCTTCCTTTATGAATATTGGAGTGATGTGAACTACCGTCCAATCTGCAAGTCAAGCATGACTTACTCTTCACAAATCCATGCTGACAGTGGTATATTAAACTTTGTCTTTCCAAATGTTCAGTCATCTCCTTACTTACTGATTTCAGCAACTTCCCCACCACAGATGTCAAGCTAACCGGTCCATAGTTTCCTACTTTTGCCTGTCTTCCCTTTTTGAATAGTGGCATCACATTAGTGTTTCTCCAATCCACCGGGACTTTTCCAAAATACAGGGAATTTTGAAATATCATAACTAATGCATCTACTATCTCTGCTGCAACGTCCATTAATACTCTCGGGTGCAGGCCATCAGGTCCAGGAGCTTTATCTGCCTTTAATCCCATTAGTTTATTCAATAATTTCTCCCTAGTGATGGTTATTGTACCAGATTCCTCTTGCATTAACTGCAGTTTTATTTTTTGTTTTAATAAATTTAAAGTACCCAATTTTTGTTTCCAATTAAGGGGCAATTTAGTGTGGCCAATCCATCTACACTGCACATCTTTGGGTTGTGGGGGTGAGACCCACGCCGACACAGGAGAATGAGCAAACTCCACACGGACAGTGACCCGGGGCGGGGATTAAACCCGAGTCCTCAGCACTGTGGCAGCAGTGCTAACCACTGCGCCAGCGTGCCCCGCATAACTACAGTTTTTGGAATTTATTATCCTCTACGGTGAAGACAGAGGCAAAATATTGGTACGACATTGATTTCACTACTCATGCTGAATGCTAACAGGTTAACCCAAGGGTTGCAATATTGATATAAGGTAGCAAATACCCTGTACTGAAACACCTAAATCTGTCAAAAGGAAGGGAAGGAATTCAGTCCTCCAAAGATCTAAGATATAATCAGGTTGTCTAGCAACTAGAGGATTGTGATCAAACATGAAGATCCATTTGTCTTTGACAATTTCCAGGATCCATCTGCTCTCTCCTATTTGATAGATTAGAAATTTTCTGAAATATCCACCAAACAAGTTAATGCCCTGGCAGAAGAATTGTAACCGATCAGCAAACATCTCCACAAGAACTTGGTTTCATTATCTTCCAAGAACTTTCATAGAATCTACAGTGCAAAAGGAAGCCATTCAGCCCATTGAGTCTGCACCGGCCCTTGGAAAGAGCACCCTTCTTTAGCCCACGCCGCCACCGTAAACCAAGTAACTTAACCTTTTGAACACTAAGGAGCAATTTGGCATGGCCAATCCACCTAACCTGCACATTTTTGGACTGTGGGAGGAAACCGGAACACTTGGAGGAAACTCACGTACAGATGGGGAGAAATTGCAAACTCCACACAGACAGTCACCCGAGGCTGCAATTGAACCCGGGTCCCTGGAGGTGTGAGGCAGCAGTGATAACCACCATGCAACTCCTAGCATAAATCTCGTAGTACAGTTTGTTGCTACAGTATTTCCAAATGGTAAACTAGCCCAAATAATATTCTTTGCCATGCCCTGTAGTTGCATAGAAGGCGGTCAAAACACTTTGCACACGGTTACATCTTTGGTGAGGACTCAACAACTTTTCAATAGGCTACCTTATGATGGTTGCATCAGGACTTTTTATTGTCTAGTCACTGACTGCAGAAGCATTATAGGCCTGAAGAATTTGAGAAACATTATTAGCAATAATCCAAATGGAATGACTTTAGCCACTGTGGGTGCAAAGCTTGCCATTTAGAAATCCACATGTGGAATGAAGATAGCTGCTTGCTGCTGATTGAACGTAATGGATTCTTTAATGGTTCAGTGGATAAATAAACTGCCTGGTGTGGTATTGAACCACACAAAGTGTTGAGATCCAGGTTCCAGCCTGTGCTGAGTTACCAATCCAATCTGAACTGGAATTTGAGGTGCTATGATTTGCGACAATGGCTCTGGGTTTGGGAGGGGAAATGTAGCCAGGGATCATGGTCATTATTCACGTGATTCCTGCTGAAGGTTTTATGTATATAGCATCATGCAAAGAAAAACAAAAATCAGACATAGATGTGCTTAAACAAACTCACCAACGCACACTGCATTATTTCACACAAGAACTGTCATTTGTGTGAGGTCTGTAGAACTACTCAGTGCATTTTAGAATCAAGGGAGGAAAGGTCTGAAAATGAGGAGAAAAAAAATTAAATTCCCTTTCTTTATTCGGTGTTTCTTTTCTCAGAATCCATCCAGCCACACATCTTCCGTTAGGGAGTGTATAGAACACACATAATAAAACTGTATTCAAAGTGACGATATGAAAATACATCTTTTGCCATATTAAACATATTGTATTCTCTATTTATACATTTATATCTACTTTATAAGATTCTTAAACAAATATAATTTATCTCAAAATTTCTATTGTCGCCACTGACAGAATACGAATTGTTAGAATAAGCATAGCTTTAACAAATTAGTCATTGTATATAGCTTACAAAATACAGCTTAAAATAGTGAGTATGATTTGAAAACTAGTCCATTCCCCATCACCAGTCCCAGTATTTAATAACAAACCTCCCTGAAGCCATTGACAAATTGCTGGGATATGGAACCCTGAAAGTAATTTTTGGCAGCATTTTCAATTGCAGGGCCCCTGAAATGGATGGAGGATTGGTTCGCTAACAGGAAACAGGGAATAGGCAATAATTGTAACTTCGAGTTGACAAGATGTGACGAGTGAAATGCCACAAAGATCAGTGCTGGGGCTTCAACTACTTCCAATTCATATCAATGATTTGGATGAAGGAACGGATTGTATGGTTGCTAAATTTGCTGATGACACAAAGGTAATGAAGTTTTGAAGAGGTCATGAGGAGCCTGCAATGGAGTGTAGGTAGGCTAATTGAGTGCAGAGTATGATGTGAACATTTTTCATTCTGCCAGGAAGAATAGAAAAGCAGCATATTATTTAAATAAGGGGAGATTGCAAAATTCTGAAGTACAGTGGGATCTGGGTGTCCTGGTACATGAATAACAAAAAGTTAGTCTGCAGGTACAGCGGTGATTAGGAAGGCAAACAGATTGTCATTTATTGCAAAGGGACTGGAAGGTAAAAGTAGTACAGTTGGTGAGATCACATCTGGAATACTGTGTACAGTTTTAATAAATTATATAAATGCATTAGAAGCTGTGCAGAGAAGATTCACTTGACTGATTGCTGGGATAAACAAATTGTTTTATGAGGAAAGGTTGGGCTGTATCCATTCAAGTTAAGAAGAATGAGAGGTGCTCTTATTGAAACATAAGGTCCTGAGGAATCTCGATAGGGTGTATCCTGAAAGGATGTTTCCTCGTGTTGGAGAAACTAGAACTAGGGGACACAGTTTAAA
The DNA here is from genome assembly GCF_902713615.1 of Scyliorhinus canicula. Taxonomy (NCBI): domain Eukaryota; kingdom Metazoa; phylum Chordata; class Chondrichthyes; order Carcharhiniformes; family Scyliorhinidae; genus Scyliorhinus; species Scyliorhinus canicula. The sequence goes on along the minus strand of NC_052165.1, from coordinate 32,878,324 downwards.
AATAAGGAGTCTCTCATTTAAGACGGAAATGGGAAAAGTTTTTGTCAGTGAGGATTGTCAGTTTTTTGGAGTTGTCCTCAGAAAGCCCTGAAGGTAGGTTCGTTGAATATTTTTAAGGCAGTGGTACATAAATTGTTAACTAACATGGAAGTCAAAGATCATCTGGGTAGGCAGGAATATGGAGTTGAGGCCACATTCAGTTTAGCCATGATCTTATTAAATGATGTTGCAGGCTTACTCCTGCTCCTAAATCATATGAAATACACACACAAATGTTTGTTGCTGGATAGCTGTAAGTAGTGGGAACCCCAAGTTGATTTTCTCCTCCTGACGCAGGAATGTCACTCAAGTCAAAATCAGGTAACTGAGCTCAAATTGGGAATCCAAACTGGAACCTTAGTTTTGTAATCTGGAGTTAACAAAGCAACTTCTGATATTTGTTACAGTTTTTGTTGCTATTTGAACACCATAATGCAAGTTAAAACATTTTTCAGAACTGGCTCAATATACTTAATTCAGACAACCTGGGGAATTTTGAGATTACATTACAGATTAAAACGATTGCAAAACTGAAAACATTTCGCTTGAGACTGAGAGCTGGCAAAAAGAGTTTTTAAAAATGCTGCAATAATATATATGCAGGTTATTTATCTTCCATTCTGAACACAGCAGAAAACTAAAAAGATCAAGCAAGGTTGTAAATTTATTTTATTTCAAGTCAGAAAATTGTGCATGTGGAAATGATGTTTTCAAACTTGATCTGCGATAGGATCCCCATGGAACCAGCCAGCCATCACATTTCAGTATTGTTATAGCACAATTTATGTTATTGTATGCCAATATAAACTTTCCTGATGGAAGTTAGAACAAGAGTTCCTGAGTGCTGACATTTACAGGAATTTTCCACACAAAGGTTTGAAAACCAGATACAGCAGTTACTACTGTGCACATTAATATTATTAAAAAGAGTGATAAGTAGCTTATTAGAACAGGACAAGAGTTTTTTTTCTTGTCAAGTTTTAATTAGTTTTCTTTCTGGTCATAATGGTGCTTTCTTGCTACTGCAGAAGTTATGTCTGATTACCATCCAACACTAGGACAAATGTAGCGAATCAGAAGGTATTCGATTCATGAGGATTTTATACTGTTTGATAAGTTAATATTTTTAACCTTTTTTAAAGAGCATACACTAGATGATCGAAAGTTAAATCAAACTGAATAAAATAACACTGTTCTAAAGTTCCATCCTTAAAAAACCTTTTTCATTATTCATTAAAAAATGTCAAACACAACCAACTGAAATCTCAAGACGTATTCAATATAATGCTGATTTCTTTTTGATTTGGCTGTTAAAATATTCAGTTTTCAGCAGGTAAAATGGCTATATCTAACCTGCTGAGCATTAAACACAGGATGTTGAGCCATGCAGTGGCAAGATTTTGCAAATGTCATTTCCCAGATAACAAGTCCCTGACATGCTGTGAAGAGGATACTCAGAATGTACAGTAGGCATTTGAACCCATAAGAAGGAGAGCACTATATACTATTTTTTTGTGCAACAAACATCACTGCATTTCAGATGATGTGATAAATAAATATCCATTTCTATTGTGCTTTAACTTTGCATATTACCTGCATAAATCAGAGTCTGGCACAATGCTGTGCCCATAAATAAGAGGAAGGGTGTGTCAGAGACCCATCTGGCATGATTCCTAGGGGATGGAAGCTGCTGCTCCTGAGCGCTGCACCTGATGCCTGTCCTAATGCCAAGACCACAGTGACAAGCTGGTTCTGCACTGAAAGCTGTAAACAATCTCAGCATAGTCTGGTGTGTTAGGTGCTTTCCTTGAGAAACTTTCTTCCCTTCTGAATGTGGATCATCACAGAAAGCAGCACCAACAATCGGCAAGTCACATTCACTGCAGAATTCTCTGATGTTCATTTTTCATATTATAAAAATGTGTGGCTTTCAGCTGATCCATATCTTCCAAATTGTGATGCTGCTTCTTGTGCCTCAGCCAGACACATCTCACTCAGGGGCTGCTGTTTCAACTGTTCCAGAAAACATTTACAAGGCGTGTTGTATGGGAGAGGAGAAAGGGCTGATGAAATCTGTCATGACTGTCAGCAATAAATGGTTTCCTTTCCACAATGCAAAGTTACTGTAGCCGTTTGGTGGACATAGCATAAAGCAAGATCTTGGAAAACTCAGTTCTTCAAAATAAAATTTCTGGTTAACAGGCTGTAATCTCACTATGGTACACATCTGAGAAAAAGCTTTTTACACAATGTAGCAGGGTGCAATATAGCTTGTCTGCAGGAAAGTAAAATCATGTGGCTTCCATAAAAAAGGCAGAGTTTCCCAGTTAGTTTTGCTTTTGAATGTGTGGACCATAATAAACCAGTGGCATTAATATTTTAGTACATTGTTGCAGAAATCATTTAAATCTCTGTATGTGACTAAGCACGGCTGAATATGATTTTGGAGCAAAATCTTAACCTAAATGTTACTGGGACTTACTTTAGTTGGGTCTAAACCTTGACTCATAGGACAGAACAAGGCCATTCAGCCCATTGAACCAGCCCTTTCTTTAAAAAAATATATGTTTATTAAGACATTTATATACACATCAAACAAAACCACACCAAAAAGAAAGCAAACAGGAATTCAAATAACACATAAATATCTAACACCGTACCATTCTCCCCTCCTTGCCGCTACCGTCCACCTTGAGTAGCTTCTTTTTTAACCCCCTGCACCCCCCTCTCCCCACTGCTGACATCTTAACTGCTTTTGAAGTAGTCGATGAACGGCTTCCATCTTCTGGCAAACCCTTCCACAGTCCCTCTCAAGGCGAACTTGATCTTTTCCAATGTGAGGAATTCCGCGAGGTCGCTCACCCAAACCCCCAGTTTCGGAACCCTCCATTCCGCATTCCAACAGGATCCATCTCTGGGCTACCAGGGAGGCAAAGACCAAGACTTCGGCCTCTCTCACCCACTGGACCGCTGGTCTTCCGACACTCCAAAGATTGCCACTTATGGACTCGGGACCACCTTCACCCTCAACACCTCAGACATCACGTCAGCAAACCCCTGCCAAATTCAACTTGTGCAACTGCTCTCACCCCGTCACCTGAATGTCCAGATACTTGAAACCCGCCCCAACTACATTGACGGCAACTCATCCAACCTCCTCTCCTGCCCCTCGCCTGGTTCGGGAAAACCTCACTCTTCCCAAAGTTTAATTTATCCCCAGAGAACCCGCCAAATTCCACCAGTATGCCCATAATCCCCCCAATACCTTCCAGTGGGTTTGATATATCAAGTAACAAATCATGCACATACAGCAAGACCTTATACTCCACTCTCCCCACACTATCCCCTGCCAACCCCATGATGCTCTAAGCGCCATTGCCAAAGGCACTATCACCAAGGCAAAAAGCAATGCGGAGAGTGAGCATCCCTGTCTTGTTGCCTTGTCCCACGATGCAACCTAAAATACCCTTAACTCACCACGTTTGTCCATACACCCGCTGCCGGCGCCCGGTATAACAGCCGAACACAATCCACAAACCCCTACCCACACCTAAAACACCCCAGCACCTCCCACAGGTAATCCCATTCCACCCGGTCAAAGGCCTTCTCTGCGTCCATGGCGACTGTCCCCTCCACATTTCGTACATCATTATAACGTTTAACAAAAGCCTAATACTGGCCAACAGTTGTCTCCCCTTTACAAACCCCGTCTGGTCTTCTCCTATCACCCCTGGCACACAATCCTCAATCCGAGAAGACAAGATCATGGCCAGCAATTGGCATGCACATTCAACAATGAAATTGGGGGGTAGGTCCTACACTGCCCCGGGTCCTTAGCCCGCTTTAAAATTAAGGAAATAGAGGCTTAGACGGGGGAGCTCCTTTTGTTTCATTTAATGCACTTACCAGCAGGGGCCCCTTCCACCGGGAAGCCATCCGGGCCCGGGGCCTTCCCCGCTTATATCCCCCCCCCCCCCCCCCCCCCCCCCCCCACCACATATGGTAATAACCCTCCTATCAACCTGCAGGATCCTATCCACCAACCTCGCCATCTCAGCCCACTCCTTCTTGTCCCTTTGCGCCCATATCGATATAACCTCCCCCCTGGCCACTGCTTTCAGCGCCTCCCATTCTATAGCGGCCGAAACCTCCCCCGTGTCATTCAGCTCCACATATCCCCGAATAGTAGCCCTCACCCGCTCCAAACCTCCTCATCTGCTAATAATCCCACACGTAACCTCTACCCCCTGATCTACCCAATGCGCGTGGTCTGGGGTCACAATCGCAGAGTTCTCGGAACCGAACACCCCCCACAACAAAGTCCTATCCACCACAAAATAGTCGATCTGGGAGAAGAACATGCACATGGGAGAAGAACGAAAATTTCTTCGCACTCAGCCTACCAAACCACTCCTCCCATATGCTCCATAAACCCTTTCAAATCTCTCGCCACCGCTGATAACCCCCTGGCCTCGGACTCGACCAATCCAATTTTGGCTCAATAAACGTATTAAAATCCCACCCTTTCCCCGCCCCCCACCATTATCAGCTGGGCATGTCCAGGATTATTTTAGCACTCACCTCAGAAAATTGACATCGTCCCAATTTGGGGCATAAATGTTCACCAGGACCACCGGCATCCCCTCCAATTTCCCACTCACCGTTACAAATCTTCTCCCCAGAGTCTGCTACTATATTCCCCACCTCAAATGCTACCCGTTTATTTATTAGGACTGCCACCTTCTTCATATCTAATTCTGAGCGAAAGACCTGGCCTGCCCACCCGTTCCTTAGTCTGGTCTGATCCCCTATCTTCAGGTGTGTTTCCTGCAAGAATGCCACATCCGCCTTTAAGCTCCTCAAATGCGTGAACATGCGGGACCTCTTGACCGGCCCATTCCATATGATCACCCTGGTCGGGGGACACCCGTTCCCGCCCCCCACCCCACCCTCCCCCAACACCGATCATCCATAGCACCTCTTGGACAAGCCCCTGGCCTACGTCACGCAACCTTCCAGGCCCGCCTTCGGATGTCCACCGTCATCAACCCCCCCCTCCTATCGTACTTCAAAATCCCCACCCCTGTCAGCAGTCCCCCCCAAACAAAACAACAATCCCAACCCCCACCAACACACCAATCGCCTGCTCATCCCCCACTGCACTCCCGTGAACTAGCCCGTCCAGCTAGCCTGGCAGCCCCGCCCATGGCACCTAACATCCTACCCCCCACTGATTCCCTCCCCCGTTCATATACTCCCATGGTGCAAACAGCAAAAATAACCGAGGGATCTCATCCAACCCCCCCCCCCCCTCCCCCCCCGAGAAAAAAGAAAATTTCAACGAAAAATGCCAAAAAATAAGCAGTACCAGCCCTTTCAACGAGCAGCGCAATTTAATACACTTTCCCTAAAGCCCTGCAATTCTTCTGCTTTCCACGTATTATATTTACAGCATTGGCTTTACATCCACTACGGCTGAAGATCACCCATTTGCAGCCTTATTTGTAAACAACCCCATTCTAGTCTCCAAAAATAAGGCCAGAGTATGTTTGATTTTCCTGTCCTATTGAGCAGAGCAATGGTTTACCAACTTGTTTATGTGCTTACTACAAATACTGCCAGAACTCTAAGGCGTCTCTCTAACCAGCAACAATGACACAATCACTGAAAGATAGCATCTTTTATCATTGCAGAAATATTTTTAATATACAACAAAAATAACATTTTGGTAAGTCACTCGATACAGGAATCAGATGATCTTGTAGTCCCCTTGAAATCAAATCTACACTTTAGTAAACTAAAATTAGTATACTAGAGTGAAGTAGAGACCACACATTTTAACTTTAATTAATACTTTGAGTTAGATATTTAAATTTAATATCCTTTCCCCCTCCATCCTAATCCCTGACCCATCACACATACAGTTAGAGGGATCCACAATTCCATTTGTAGTTTTGCAAAGTTCTAATTATTTGCAGAAAGTTATTTATACTAGTTGCATATTGTGTAACGTTTCACTTACTGATTTTTCAAATGTTAACATTTAAACTGTTTAATTAACATGGTTGTAAAACATTTCCATCTCAATTGCTGTTACCAGGATTATATTTTACCTCTGGAACAAATTGTAAAATAAGTTATACATCTTCATTAAGATCCAGAGTGTAGTTTTCTACATACACTACCTCTGATTCCATTCTTCTGTATAATCATGATACTAATTTCCAGCTTTCCAGAGTCCTCTTTCACTAACTGGTTACATATTAACAAACATACAGTCCTTTGGCGTGTATACGTGATCTCCAGGATATACAAGTTCAGCAAATACTTCAAACTCACAGGAGCATCTGTTTATAAGATTTATAATGGCTTCCAAACCACATATTCTACAAACCACTTGAACATATATTCCAGTATGATACTAAATCTTTAATTTGTTTATCTGTATTAAAGCTACACCAATGGCAATTTTGCAGCCTTGAACTCTGGACTACGAATATACTCATAGTTTCATAGAGATGAAAAAATAAACCTGTTTGTAGTTATTAAACTGGAATTGAAACATTTTCTACTCTTATTCCTTATCTTTTTTGAATTGCTTTGCTAATGTTTTGTGGTACACACGCCCACTACCTTCTGACCTAAAGGGGAGGAGTGAAAAAACGCATTTTAGCATTTCCATGTGGAGTTTGCACATTCTCTTTTTAAAAAAAAATAATTTAGAGTACCCAATTATATTTTTCCAATTAAGGGACAGTTTAGTGTGGCCAGTCCACCTACCCTGCACATCTTTGGGTTATGGAGGTGAAACCTATGCAGCACGAATCACTCAGGCGTTGGGCCGACTGGTAGTTGCGGAATCTTCCACACTTCAGGGGGCTAGCCCGGCGGTGAAGGGGTTGGTGCTGCGCCAATCAGTGCCAAAGGGCCATCACGAGTTAGCGCATGCGCAGAATCGCCGACGTGGTTCTGCTCATGCGCAGACCGGCTGGCGTATTCTAGCGCATTCGCAGGGGCGTGTCTTCTCTGCGCCATGGCGGAGCCCTACAGAGGCCGGCGCAGAAGGAAGGAGTGCCCCCACGGCACAGGCCCGCCTGCAGATCTGTGGGCCCCGATCGCAGGACAGACAATCGTGGGCACTCACCCCGGGCCGGCTCCCCCCGCCGCTCCCCCAATGACCGCACCAGCCGGCCTACCAGCTAGGTCCCGCCATGTGGGACGATTTCCAATCCACGCCAGCAGGACTGGCCAGAAACCGATGGCACTCTGGCCATCGGGGCCTGGAGAATTGCCACAGGAGCCGCTGCCAACGGCGCCCGACCGGCGCGGCGGGATTCACGCCGCCCCAAGATATATACTGATGCGACCATCAATTCACTCAAGGACACGAGTAGAAGTAAACTGTGGCTTTAATCGACACAACTGAGCCTGCCTGCGACTAGCTGAACTGCCGGCAGGCTCGCAAGACCACAGCACTTTATACTTCCGGTTATGGGAGGAGCAATGGGCGGAGCAACGGCTCACAGGTGGAGCCCACAGGAACACAGTGATACACAGTGTGAATTTATATTATACATTCACAACATGTTAAAAAATCAAGTCCGGCGGGGGTGACAGGTCTATAAGTTGAGTCGGTCCGGTGCTCCAATCGTTTGCTGGGACCGGTGGAGCACCGGAGTTGCAGCCGCTTCGGATGGCTGTGTGCTGATGTCTGGTGTGAATCTGAGGGTGGACTCTGGGGGTGGTGCGTTCCGAGCTTCGTTCCTGACCGGTGTGACGGGTGAAAGGGGGCGTAGGAAACCTGTAGGGGTTGGGTGGTGTGAGGGGTACCTCGGTGGTAGTGGTGGTGGTAAATCCTGCAGGTGCCAGGTCCTGGAGGGAAACGGTGTCCTGCCAGCCGTTGGGTGCTCGATAAATGCGTAGTGGGACCCTCTACCAGCAGGTCTGTTTTGTGTGTCCGGACGTGCTTCCGAAGGAGGACAGGGCTCGGTTTCCTCAACCAGCATGGAAGCAGGGCCCCCATGGTCGTGCCCCTAGTTAAAACAAATAATCGCTCGTAAGGAGTCTCGATTAGTGGCCATACACAGGAGGGACCTAATTGCATGGAGCGCGTCGGGGAGGATCTCCTGCCAGTGGGAGGTCGGTAGATTCCGGGACCGTAGGGTCAGTAGGACGGTCTTCCAGACCATCGCTTTCTCCCTCTCCACCTGCCCGTTCCCCCTGGGGTTATAGCTGGTAGTCCTGCTCGAGGCGATGCCCTTGTCGAGCAGGTACTGACGCAGCTCGTCGCTCGTGAAGGACGAACCCCTGTCACTGTGGACATAGTTAGGCAAACTGAAAAGGATGAAGACACTGTGCAGGGCTCTAATGACTGTATGTGAGGTCATATCGGGACACGGGATGGCAAACGGGAAGCGAGAGAATTCATCTATGATGTTAAGGAAGTACATATTATGGTTGGTCGAGGGAAGGGGCCCTTTGAAATTGATACTCAGTCGTTTAAAGGGCCGGGATGCCTTTACCAGGTGGGCCTTGTCTGGTCTATAGAAGTGCGGTTTACACTCCGCGCAGATCGGGCAATTCCTGGTGACAGCTTTAACCTTCTCGGTGGAGAAAGGCAGATTGCGGGCCTTGATGTAGTGGGTGAGCCGGGTGACCCCCGGGTGGCAGAGGTCCTTGTGGATAGCCTGTAATCGGTCGTCTTGCACACTGGCGCATGTGCCGCGGGACAGGGCATCTGAGGGCTCGTTGAGCTTCCCCGGAAGTTTTACGATATAATTATAGGTGGAGAGTTCGATCCTCCACCTCAAGATTTTGTCATTTTTAATTTTGCCCCGCTGCAAGTTATCGAACATAAAGGCAACCGATCTCTGGTCGGTGATGAGGGTAAACCTCCTACCAGCGAGGTAGTGCCTCCAATGTCGTACGCTTCTACAATGGCTTGAGCTTCCATTTTGACTGAGCAGTGTTCCGAAGCGGAGAGGGTTCGGGAGAAGAACGCTACTGGCCTACCTGCCTGGTTCAGAGTGGCAGCGAGAGCGACCTCTGAGGCGTCGCTCTCTACTTGAAAGGGAACGGATTCATTCACCGCCCGCATGGCGGCTTTGGCGATGTCCTCCTTAATGCAGTTGAAGGCCTGGCGGGCCTCGGCTGACAGCGGGAAGAGTGTGGCCTTAAATAGCGGGAAGAGTGTGGCCTTAAATAGTGGGCGGGCTTTGTCCGCATACTGGGGGACCCACTGGGCATAGTCGGATAAAAATCCAAGGCAGCTCCTTGAGGGCCCTGGAACAGTGAGGGAGAGGGAGTTGTAAGAGGGGCGCATACGGTCAGGGTCAGGCCCTAGGACCCCTTTTTCCACGACGTAGCTCAGGATGGCTAGTCTGGTTGTGCGGAAAACGCATTTCTCCTTATTGTATGTGAGGTTGAGTTTTTGGGCGTTTGGCGAAATCGGTGGAGGTTGGCATCGTGGTCCTGCTGGTCGTGGCCGCAGATGGTGATGTTATCCAAGTACGGAAACGTGGCCCGCATGCGGCCCGTACTGGTCCACCATTCGGTCCATTGCTCGTTGGAACACCGAGACCCCATTCGTGACGCCAAAGGGGACCCGGAGGAAATGGAAGAGGCGGCCGTCTGCCTCGAACGCAGTGTAGTGGCGGTCCTCCGGGCGGATTGGGAGCTGGTGGTATGCAGACTTCAGATCCACCGTGGAGAAGATGCGGTACTGGGCGATCTGATTGACCATGTCTGCAATCCGGGGGACGGGGTACGCATCGAGGTACGTGAACCAGTTAATGGTCCGGCTGTAATCAACAACCATCCGGAACTTTTCCCCGGTCTTGATGACCACCACCTGAGCTCTCCAGGGGCTATTACTGGCCTTTATGACTCCGTCACGTAAGAGCCACTGGACTTCAGCTCTAATAAATACCCTGTTCTGCAGGCTATACCTCCTGCTGCGAGTGGCCATGGGTTTGCAGTTAGCGGTGAGGTTAGTGAAGAGTGGAAGGGGGTCCCCTCCAGGTCCTGGGCCCCTTTTTCAAGGAGACGCTGGCGCACATATTTGGACCGGACCCCTGCAACATACACAACTCGGACGGCGAGTTCCATATGCTGGGAGGCTGTCACAGCCTGGAAGTTATATTCCCATGCTAGAGCTTTCAGGCTACGCAGGTAGTCTTCTAGCGACTCTGCAGGGCGCTGGCGGCTGGTAGTAAAAATATGCCGCGCGTAAACTTCATTTACGGGCCGCAAATACAGGCGGTCGAGTATCGCGAGAGCCTCTGTGTACGAGTCGGTACTATCAAGTTGAGTTGAAATGCGATGGCTCACCCGTGCGTGTAGAAGACCGCGTTTCTGTTCTTCAGTAACATCGGAGATGGTCGACGCAGCCAGGTAGGCCTTGAAGCACCAAAGCCAATGCAGAAATATTTCCTTCGCTTCTGCGGCCTGTGGATCGAGTTCCAGTCGATCAGGTTTGAGGGCTGGTAGTTTTTTAAGTCGATTAAATTGATGCGACCATCAATTCACTCAAGGACACGAGTAGAAGTAAACTGTGGCTTTAATCGACACAACTGAGCCTGCCTGCAACTAGCTGAACTGCCGGCAGGCTCGCAAGACCGCAGCATTTTATACTTCCGGTTGTGGGAGGAGCCATGGGCGGAGCTCTGTACATGCTCCTCATCTCCCCCTGTGGGCAGAGCCACGCAACGGCTCACAGATGAAGCCCACAGGGACACAGTGATACACAGTGTGAATTTATATTATACATTCACCACATGTACACTGCTTGAAGAGAAATGCAGTCCAGAGAGTTGTTTTCTTTTGGGAGTTAGAGCTATAATTAATTTAAAAGTATTCAGTGAGCCCTGTGAATTTAAGGCAGTCAAGTGTGAAATGATACGTGAAGATGGGTTGAACTTATTCTATGGTTTCAGTTTTATCTGTGGGTTTGCTTGGAAATGAAGCAAGAGAAAAGGCTATACCAAAATGTTGCTACTGTTAGCAAGCTCTGGGCAACAAAAGTGTTGTTGTTCACTGGATCTCTGTAGTTAGGGTACAGGTGAAGTCCCAGGGAACTGAGAAGATGGCAAAAGGTCACTGGCTCTATGCTGGAAAGGTTTAGGGCTAAGAACAATCCCTGGGAGCCATTTATTGCTTGGTGTAGCTGGGGAGATTAGAGATTGGTAAAACCCAGGGGCAGTGCTATCCCAGTGTAGCTAGCTAGCTAGCCAGTCAGTAGAGGCTGAAGTACAGACTCGGAAATCTAGGGTATTGGAAACTCTGGAGATGAGATTAAAACTCTGGGAACTGTGCAGTCGTTTCGGCAGTCTGAGTTGGAGCAGCTTTGAGGGAATTCAGAGGCTTGATCTTAGAAAGTGAAAAGTTTGGAGCCCTCATGGGGGAGATAGAGTTTCATCAAAATTTGTTATCTTACAGTGTTTACTGAGTTGAGGGGGGTGGGATCTTGGTCGCATTAGGTTTTTATCGTACAGTGTGATTTGTTTGACCACAGCTTGCCTCTTAATTGACATGTATCTTGACACTTCGGGGCTGGTTTAGCACAGTGGGCTAAAAGCTGGCTTGTAATGCAGAACAAGGCCAGCAGCGTGGGTTCAATTCCTCTACCGCCCTCCCCGAACAGGCGCCGGAATGTGGCAAGGGTTTTTCACAGTAACTTCACTGAAGCCTACTTGTGACAAAAAGCGATTATTATTATTATCTGACTTTAACTCTAAATGTTAGAGTGTAAGATAGCTTGCGCTTGTCAAGGAGACACAGCCTGAGTGAGTAAGCACATCCAGAGTGGGAATTGCAACGTGGTAATTTGGCACAGTGAGGTAATTCGGTGCAGAGTGGGAGAAGGTTCTTTTTTCTCCACTGTTTTGTTCTCTCTCTTTCTTCTGGCCTGTAACTTTTAATCTGCAGGGAGAGAACCAGAGAGCATCTGAGACCCTGGGTGAGTTCTCCCAGTGAGCCAGAGAAGGCACAGCCAGAGTGAGGCACAACCAAGAGTGAGTTTGGGAATTTGAAGCTAGGTGGGAATTCGAAGCTGGGTGGGGAGGAGGTGCTTTTAACCCTGGTAAGTGACTGGTAAGTAGTTTTTCTTTTCATTGTCTAATTTATTTATTTTTCTTTCATTTTTTGAAATTGCAGTTGTATAAGTTTACCTAAGGTTTAAGACATGGCAGGAGATCCCAGACCCGTGTGCGATGTGGGAGCTCAGGGACACGTCCACTGTCCCTGGCTTTTTCACGTGCAAGAAGTGTGATCAGTTGCAGCTCCTGTTAGACCGCTTGACGGCTCTGGAGCTGCGGATGGACTCACTTTGGAGCATCCGCGATGCTGAGGAGGTCGTGGATAGCACGTTTAGCGAGTTGGTCACACCGCAGGTGAAAGTTACTGAGGGAGATAGCAAATGGGTGACCAAAAGACAGAGCAAGAGTAGGAAGGCAGTGCAGGTGTCCCCTGCGGTCATCTCCCTGCAAAACAGATATACCGCTTTGGATACTGTTGGGGGAGATGGCTCACCAGGGGAAGGCAGCAGCAGGGTTCATGGCACCATGGCTGGCTCTGCTGCACAGCAGGGCAGGAAGAAAAGTGGCAGGGCTATAGTGATAGGGGACTCGATCGTAAGGGGAATAGACAGGCGGTTCTGTGGACGCAATCGAGACTCCAGGATGGCATGTTGCCTCCCTGGTGCAAGGGTCAAGGATGTCTCGGAGCGCTGCAGAACATTCTGGGGAGGGGAGGGGGGGGGGGGGGGGGGTGAACAGCCAGCTGTCGTGGTGCACATAGGCACCAATGATATAGGTTAAAAAAAGGATGAGGTCCTACAAGTGGAATTCAGGGAGTTAGGAGTTAAACTAAAAAGGAGGACCTCAAAGGTAGTAATCTCAGGATTGCTACCAGTGCCATGACTGGGAGTTAAATATCCGAGCTAGTAGGAATGTCAGGAGATAGGATGAATGCGTGGCTCGAGAGATGGTGCAAGAGGGAGGGATTCAAATTCCTGGGGCATTTGGACCGATTCTGGGGGAGGTGGGACCAGTACAAACCGGACGGTCTGCACCTGGGCAGGACTGGAACTGATATCCTAGGGGGGTGTCTGCTAGAGCTGTTGGGGAGGGTTTAAACTAATGTGGCAGGGGGATGGGAACCAATGGAGGAAGTTGGAAGGTAGTAAAACAGGGACAGAAGCAAAAGGAAGTAAGGGGAAAAGTGCAAGGCAGAGAAGACATAGCCAAAAATCAAAAAGGGCGACAGTACAAGGTACAGTGACTGAGGGGAGCTCAGTGAATAGGCCCAGTAATACTAAAAGGAATAAAACTGGAGATGTTAAGATTCAAAACAAGAGGTAAAAAAACCAACAAGTGTACTTTACCTGAATGCTCGTAGTATTCGGAATAAAGTAAATGAGTTGATGGCACAAATCATCGTGAATGACTATGATTTAGTGGCCATTACTGAAACATGGTTAAAGGATGGTCACGACTGGGAGTTAAATATCCGAGGGTATCTAAAACTATTCGGAAGGACAGAGTGGATGATAAGGGAGGTGGTGTTACTCTGTTATTAAAGGATGACATCCGGGCAATAGTAAGGGATGACATCGGTGCTATGGAGGATAAGGTTGAATCCATTTGGGTGGAAATCAGGAATAGTAAGGCGAAAAAGTCACTGATAGGAGTAGTCTATCGGCCACCAAATAGTAACGTTATGGTGGGGCAGCCAATAAACAAAGAAATAACTGATGCATGTAGAAATGGTACAGCAGTTATCATGGGGGATTTTAATCTACATGTCGATTGGTTTAACCAGGGCGGTCAAGGCAACCTTGAGGAGGAGTGTATAGCATGTATCCGCGATAGTTTCCTAGAACAGTATGTAATGGAACCTACGAGGGAACAAGCGGTCCTAGATCTTGTCCTGTGTAATGAGACAGGATTGATTCATGATCTAATAGTTAGGGATCCTCTCGGAAGCGATCACATTATGGTGGAATTTAAAATACAGATGGAGGGTGAGAAAGTAAAATCAAATACTAGTGTTTTGTGTTTAAACAAAGGAGATTACAATGGGATGAGAGAAGAACTAGCTAAGGTAGACTGGGAGCAAAGACTTTATGGTGGAACAGTTGAGGAACAGTGGAGAACCTTCCAAGCGATTTTTCACAGTGCTCAGCAAAGGTTTATACCAACAAAAAGGAAGGACGGTAGAAAGAGGGAAAATCGACCGTGGATATCTAAGGAAATAAGGGAGAGTATCAAATTGAAGGAAAAAGCATATAAAGTGGCAAAGGTTGGTGGGAGACTAGAGGACTGGGAAATCTTTAGGGGGCAACAGAAAGCTACCAAAAAAGCTATAAAGAGTAAGATAAAGTATGAGAGTAAACTTGCTCAGAATATAAAAACAGACCGTAAAAGTTTTTACAAATATATAAAACAAAAAAGTGTGGCTAAGGTAAATATTGGTCCTTTAGAGGATGAGAAGGGAGTTTTAATAATGGGAGATGAGGAAATGTCTGAGGAACTGAACAGGTTTTTTGGGTCGGTCTTCACAGTGGAAGACACAAATAACATGCCAGCGACTGGTAGAAATGAGGCTATGACAGATGAGGACCTTGAGAGGATTGTTATCATTAAGGAGGTAGTGATGGGCAAGCTAATGGGGCTAAAGGTAGACAAGTCTCCTGGCCCTGATGGAATGCATCCCAGAGTGCTAAAAGAGATGGCTAGGGAAATTGCAGATGCACTAATGATGATTTACCAAAATTCACTGGACTCTGGGGTGATCCCGGTGGATTGGAAATTAGCCAACGTGACACCTCTGTTTAAAAAAGGAGGTAGGCAGAGAGCAGGAAATTATAGGCCAGTGAGCTTAACTTTGGTAGTAGGGAAGATGCTGGAATCTATCATCAAGGAAGAAATAGCGAGGCATCTGGATAGAAATTGTCCCGTTGAGCAGACGCAGCATGGGTTCATAAAGAACAGGTCGTGCCTAAATAATTTAGTGGAAATTTTTGAGGACATTACCAGTGCAGTAGATTACGGGGAGCCGATGGATGTGGTATATCTGGATTTCCAGAAAGCCTTTGACAAGGTGCCACACAAATGGTTGCTGCCTAAGATAAAGATGCATGGCATTAAGGGTAAAGTAGTAGCATGGATAGAGGATTGGTTAATTAATAGAAAGCAGAGTGGGGATTAATGGGTGTTTCTCTGGTTGGCAATCAGTAGCTAGTGGTGTCCCTCGGATCCGTGTTGGGGCCCACAATTGTTCACAATTTACATAGATGATTTGGAGTTGGGGACCAAGGGCAATGTGTCCAAGTTTGCAGATGATACTAAGATGAGTGGTAAAGTGAAAAGTGCAGAGGATACTGGAAGTCTGCAGAGGGATTTGAATCGGTTAAGTGAATGGGCTAGGATCTGGCAGATGGAATACAATGTTGACAAATGTGAGGTTATCCATTTTGGTAGGAATAACAGCAAACGGGATTATTTTTTAAACGATAAAATATTTAAGCATGCCGCTGTGCAGAGACACCTGGGTGTGCTAGTGCATGAATCACAGAAAGTTGGTTTACAGGTGCAACAGGTGATTAAGAAGGCAAATGGAATTTTGTCCTTCATTGCTAGAGGGATGGAGTTTAAGACTAGGGAGGTTATGTTGCAATTTATAAGATGTTAGTGAGGCCACACCTGGAGTATTGTGTTCAGTTTTGGTCTCCTTACTTGAGAAAGGACATACTGGCACTGGAGGATGTGCAGAGGAGATTCACTAGGTTAATCCCAGAGCTGAAGGGGTTGGATTATGAGGAGAGGTCAAGTAGACTGGGACTGTACTCGTTGGAGGGGGGATCTTATAGAAACATTTAAAATTATGAAGGGAATAGATAGGATAGATGCGGGCAGGTTGTTTCCACTGGCGGGTGAAAGCAGAACTAGGGGACATAGCCTCAAAATAAGGGGAAGTAGATTTAGGACTGAGTTTAGGAACGTCTTCACCCAAAGGGTTGTGAATCTATGGAATTCCTTGCCCAGTGAAGCAGTTGAGGCTCCTTCATTACATGCTTTTAAGGTAAAGATAGATAGTTTTTTGAAGAATAAAGGGATTAAGGGTTATGGTGTTCGGGCCGGAAAGTGGAGCTGAGTCCACAAAAGATCAGCCATGATCTCATTGAATGGCGGAGTAGGCTCGAGGGGCCAGATGGCCTACTCCTGCTCCTAGTTCTTATGTTCTTATAGATATTGGAAATTATTTAACCTTTGTTACTTTGTGTAGTAAAGTTTAATTTTGTTTGTTCAAAACCTTTGAAATCTTGTGGCTTTATTCTCTTAATAAGTGTCTTTAACCTCAAACCTGGTCTACTTTAAACAAGAGTTTATTTATCCCTAACCCAATATTACCAAAAAACTGGGAGTCTAGTTCATAAAAATGGGCTAAAATAAAAATAATAGAGGGGAATTTCTGTGTGAATTTTTAAAAGGCAATAAATATATTAGCAAGTTAAAGGCCATGGATCAAAGGGCCAGTGGCAATATAGATACAGAATTGCCTGTAGAATGGGATAGAAAGCCGAGAGCTGAAAAGTGAAGACTTGGTTTCCGGCTGGAGGTAAGTTTAAGTGGCATTACCTTTGAATCAGTATTCAGAGTATTGATATATCTTTTTGACATATAAAATGTTGCCACAATCCCAGAAGACCATAGGCTTCTATCGGTTTGAGAGGTGACTGGTGGTGATTTAACCGGAGAGTCAGCACACCTCAGGTGAGGGGAGAGGTTGAGAAAGCAGGACCTTCATGAATAACCTCAGCCAGTACGGGAATTGAACTGGCACTGTTGAGATTGCTCCCCATCACGAACCAGCCATCCAGCCAACTGAGATATATCAATGGCCCTAGACCTGGGTATACAGGGCATAATTTAAAAGTGTGCAAATTATATTAAACTGAAATGTTGTAAACTATGAAGAGGATAGTAACAGACTTCAGGACATAGAACTGTTGAAATGGACAGACAAATGGTAGACAAAGTTTAAGGCAGTTGAGCATGAAGTGATACATTTGGTGGGAAGAATGAGGAGAGATAATACAAACTAACTTAAACAGTGGTAAAGGCACTACAGAAGAAACCGAGATCCTCACAATTCTTAAAGTGGCAGGCTAAATTAAGAAGGCTGCTTTAAAAAAGCATAGGGGATCTTTGGTTTTAATAATTTCGATATGGAGTACAAAAGCATGGAAGACATGCTAAACCTTCCTAAAATACTGGCTAGGGTTCAGCTGGAGTATTAGATTCAGTTTTGGGTACCATAACTCAGGAAATATATCAAAACCTTAAGGAGGGTGCAGGGAGACACACAGATTTAAGATCATAGGTACAGAAATTGCTGGAAATAGCAGGTCTGGTAGTATGTGTGGAGAGAGAAACAAGTTATATTTCAGGTCTGTGAACTTTTATCAGAAGCGACATGAAACATTGACTTTGTTTTTCTCTCTCCACAGGTACAGCCAGAACTGAGTATTTCTATCATTTTTTGTTTTAATTTTAGATTTCCACTTCAGCAACTGCTGTATTTTGCTTTTATATTTCTGATCTAAGGTGATTGACAAAAGAACTAGAGGAAAAATGTTTTGTGCATAAGTTGTTGATCTGCAATGCACTGCCTGAAAAGATGGCAGATGCAGGTTCAGTTAAATATAAATGGATAAATACTTGACGGGAAATAAATTACAGGGAGATGGAACAAAGAAGTGGAACAAATTGGTTAGCTTTATCAAACAGCTGATATAGACTTGATGGATCAAAATGGCCTCCTCCCATGCTGTAACATTTTTGATTGCATGAGCTAGGATACAGAGTTTTTTACATGGATAACTATCATGTAGTATATTTATGAAGATGCAATCAAAATTCTTCTATTTTAAATTAGCCCAGAGGCAATCCTGGATCAATTGGGCAATGTTTTACTCTGAAAAATGGATATCCATAAAATTTGTGAGGAATCACCCATTCAAATTTTTTTCTAAACAAGAAAAAAAGAATGAAAATGTAAGCACCACTGGCAGAAACTGCAGTTTGGAGTTACTATTGACCATTTTGCACTGTATGATAGTTATCAACAATACAAATTGGTGCTGGAAATATCTGGAGGGAATTATATTAAAGTCAAAATAAGTTACATTAACATTGTACAAATCAATTGAGGGGTAAAATTAATGCAATTTTAACCATTTTACCGTAGCAATTCTACAGATACACTGGAAAGGGTTGAGAGAAGCTAATTCTAGATCTTGGGATAAAGACTAAAACAACTAAACTTAATTTCCAGACAAAAAACTAAGGGGAGACATGATATACAATAATATTGGCTTGATGGGTTGCAAGCTTTTCTCATTGCATATTTTCACTGCCCAAAAGCGTCACTACTTCCTGTGGAAGCGAAAGAAATTCGACATGTCTGCATCGACTCTCATAAACTTCTATAGATGTGCCATAGAGAGCATCCTATCTGGCTGCATCACAGCTTGGTATGCCAACTGCTCGGCCTACGATAGCAAAAAACTGGAGTGTGGTGAACTCAGCATTACACAAGCTTGCCACCCTCCCACTGATTCTGTCTACACCTTCCACTGCCTCAGGAAGGTAGACAACATTGTCAGAGACCCCGCGTACCCAGGTTTTTCCTTTTTTCAGACCCTTCCATCAGGCAGAAGATACAGAAGTCTGAAGACCTGTACATCTAGACTTAGGAACAGCTTCTTCCCCAGTTAACAGACTTAACGACTTTCCCTCAGACTAATCTCTTCCCTATAAGACATTATTCACAATGCTCTATGCCAGTGTTCTTCAAACTTTTTTTCCGGGGACCCATTTTTATCAACCGGCCAACCTTCGGGACCCAACCCGGCCGACCTTCGGGACCAAACCCGGCCAACCTTGGCGACCCACGCCGGCCGACCTGAGCGACCCACCATTTTTGCTTACCTTGTTTGCTGCTGATAATAATGGAAGAAATGGTTTTGAGTCCCTTTGGCCCTTGTACATGCTCCTCCAATGGAACCTGTTGGATGAAGGGGAAGCCTTCCTGTGTCGGAAAGTATGGAGTCTCCTTCTGTCCAAAGTTCTGCATTTTTTTCCTGTAATATTTTATCAAATAAACCCCCCCCCCCCGAAACTTGTGTAAAAAAAAAAAATGAATAAAATAAATAAATAAAATGAATAAACCCCCCCAAACTTGAAACAAAAAGCTGCGACCATTTAAAAAAATAGCGGCAGCACTGTGCATGCGCACCCGATCATCAGCGCGCATACGCAATGCGGCCAAATTTTTAAAAATATGTTCACAGCCATTTTAAAGGCCGCTTGCAGCCGGCGTTATTAAAAGCCGGCTGCTGCGCGGGGATTTGCGCGATCGGGAGCGCCGCAAAGGACAGCTCCGTGACCCTCCCGCGGGCCGCACCCCCGACTTTGAAGAACATTGCTCTATGCTGCTCTTGCTTATGTTGTATTTGCTTTGTTATTTTGTCCTTGTTCCATGCTAATTATTTATTTGTCAATGTACTGTGTACCTTTTCGCATTCACTGTAACTATCTACTTTTTGTCTACTGTGAACTTTCTGGGAATGTTTCCTTGGCCGCAGAAAAATACTTTTCATTGTACTTCGGTACATGTGACAATAAATAAATCAAATCAATATTTTACTTAGTTCTGTAATTTCAGCAGAGAAACCTTTTGACCAGTTGTACTTGTGATGGTTTAGCCCCACACTGAAGCTGTTTAATTCCATTTGCCTGACCTTTCCACGTGTTCTTTATATTAATGCATGCTCAAGTATTGATAGAATTTCCTCTGAAGTACAGCCCCACCAATTACACCACAGCCACATTTATCAGGCAAATTGTGCTAATCACTGGCCTGTACCACTGGAGTCAATTGCAAAGGAGTCTTTTATAACATGTTAAGCATGCTGGCTATTTCAGGCAGTTCATAAGGTCTTCACACATTATATCTGTATTTGAATCCAATGATTATTCTGTACTCGTGTTTTGAGCGCTTAATCTTTCATTACTATCCACTCTGATCTAAAATCTCATGCATATTTCAGTTTAAAAAAAATAAATTTAGGGTACCCAATTCATTTTTCCAATTAAGGGGCAATTTACCATGGCCAGTCCAACTACCCTGCACATCTTTGGGTTGTGGGGGTGAAACCCACGCAAACACAAGGAGAATTGCAAACTCCACACGGACAGTGACTCAGAGCGGGATCGAACCTGGGACCTCAGTGCCATGAGGCTGCAGTGCTACCCACTGCGCCATCATGCTGCCCATGTTTCAGTTGTTAATAACTGCTGCAGAGTTTTAAGAAACTTTGTCCCTTCTGCAGAAATTGGTAAAATTTTTGGTTTAAATCCAGGGCAAACAATGTTATTAATAACCAGTGGAATCATTTCCTTCTTTGCTGCAGTTCTGTGTTTTTAAAAGATGATACACTGTTAAAATCCTGCAGTGAGTTAATCACACTACCTCATGATTGACTTAGTTTGAATAGCCCCTTGTGTTAATGTATTCCATGTTACAACTTGTGTGAAAAACCCAACCATCTAAATTTGAGCTCTCTTGCTACTGATTCATTAGCCAATGAAAATAATATTTCACTCTGTGAGGTAATGTTTTGGGAGGAAAGATTCTGGAAAGGTGTAGAAGGATGTGGATGAACATAGGTTTAGGTCTTCAAAAACATAATTTACTGAAAGCTTAATCTAGATTTTTAAAAAGGCATTTTGAAGGAAACAGAAAATGCTGGAAATACTCAGCAGGTCAGGCAGCATCTGTGGAGAGAAACAGAGTTAGTGTTTCAGGTTGCTGATCCTTCAACATAACTGATTACCCCCCATCAGTCTCCTCTCAATCATCAGCAAAATGATGGAAGAAGTCGTCAACAATACTAGCAAGCAGCACTTGCTTATTAATAACCTGCGCACTGACACTAAGTTGG
This sequence comes from Scyliorhinus canicula, assembly GCF_902713615.1. NCBI lineage: Eukaryota > Metazoa > Chordata > Chondrichthyes > Carcharhiniformes > Scyliorhinidae > Scyliorhinus > Scyliorhinus canicula. Next base: position 32,857,278 of record NC_052165.1, on the reverse strand, counting down.
GATTCTGTCAGGGCCACTCACCTCTTGACCTCATTACAGCCTTGGTTCAAACATGGACAAAAGAGCTGAACTACAGAAGTAAGGTGAGATTGACTGCACTTGATATCAAGGCCACATTTGACTGAGAATGGCATCAAGGAACCCAAGCAAAACTGGAGTCATGCCCAGCACAAAGGAAAATGGTTGTAGCTGTTGGAGGTCAGTCACCTCAGCGTCACTGCAAGAGTTCCTCAGGGTCGTGTCCTTCGCCCAGTCATCTGCATTTGCTTCATCTATATGGACAAGCAGATTGGGCTTCAGTTTAGCATCTCATTCAAACAATGGTACCTCCAACAATGCAATGCTCTCTTAGCATGATGTGGATATGCCGCGTTGGACTGGGGTGAGCACAGTAAGAAGTCCTACAACACCAGGTTAAAATCCAACAGGTTTGTTTCGAATCACTAGCTTTTGGAGCACTGCTCCAAATTTATCTGAGGAAGGAGCAGCGCTGTAACTTTAACCTGGTGTTGTAAGACTTCTTACTGTGCTCTTAGCATGACACAGTTGCGTCAGCCTAGAATATGTTCTCAAGTCAGAGCTTAAGCTTCCAACCTTCCAACTCAGAAGCAATGTTGCTATCAACTGAGCCAGACATCTAACTCTTACTAATTACATATAAAATTTAATTCTATTACTTTCCTGCTTTTAGAAAAGTTGAGAACTTAAATTTAGTTTGTGTTATTTATTTGAAAAAGTTGATGTAAACATTGATGCACTTTGACTGAATTTTAAGGGTCACAATTTCTTTTTTAAATTTAGAATACCCAGTTATTTATTTTTTCCCAATTAAGGGGCAATTTAGCATGGCCACTCTGGGGTGATATGCATCACTGTAAATACACAAGGGGCTAATGTAAATACACGTAGACTAGATAGACACTAGAGGGAGCACTAGAGACATGACACACAGACATTCAACCAATAGGCCAGTAAGATCGGACCTGACTAATGGGCATTCACGACACACACACACAGAAGTGACACTACCACAGGGGGGCATGATACCAACCCATATAAAAGGACACAGCACACATGATCTTCCTCTTTCCAGTGGAGACACTCAGTGAGTACACAGGGTTGATTTGAAACACATCACACCCACCATGTGGATTGTAGCAGACTGGTTCGTCAGTCTGAGTAACTATAGCAGGATTAACAGGAGAGTCGAATCCAAGTAGGAGAATTGTTTAAAAGTTTAAATAAATGTGTTAAAGCTATCTCCAAGTCTGAACCTTTTGTCAGAGTGCACATCAAGGAAGCAGCTTGTGCTACGTCAAGAGCATAACAAAACATGGTACCCAGGGGTGACCTGTTTAAATCCATATTTAAACAGCAAACAGTGACAACCAGCAACAGCAGCCAGGCAAGATGATGTTCGAGATTCCGGTTCCTCAGCAGCTCAGGTACCAAGGCAATCTCAGTGAAAACTGGCGTTGGTTCAGACAGAGATTTGAGATCTACCTGGTAGCATCCAACCTTAATGGCGTGGCGGATGCAGAGAAAATAAAGCTTCTCCTGACCATTGCGGGTCCAGAAGCAGCTGAAATCTTCCAGACCTTCAAATACTCAAAGGGGCAAAACAAGAGCGACTTCCAGGCAGTCCTGGACAAATTCCAAGAATTCTGCAAGGCACATACAAGAAGAAAAGGTAAAAGAGACGCCAAAACTCACCACGAGGCGAAGGTAGGCTTTCCATTGAAGAAAATGGCAGTCTTGAATTACAGCCATCTTGGAAAAGGTGCTGCACATTCGCAGTTGCGCGAAGAGTGCACAGAACGGGAAGGTCCGTTTGCGCATGCGTGAGAGGCCGCGCATGTGCAATTGTGAAAAAGGCTCCAAGTAAAGGCACAGCGATATGCGCATGCACAATCGCTTCCTATGCACTACGTCACACGCTTCGTGACGTCAGACGCCCCGGACAATGCTCATTTAAAGGGGAAATGTCCCAAAACGCAAAAAGAAAGTTTTAAAGCCGTAAAACCCGATTCTTTCACCTGGAACGACAGTACAATGCCTGAAATTCGACCAGTAGCTGAAAGTAACCTCCGCAGAACCCTGCAACAAGGAGTCAGCTCCGACACAAAACGTGATGATATGCTCTTGGAAGACAACGGCTCAGACGAAGATTTCACCTTGGGAGGTGGCTACGCCAGTACCAAATCCGAACCGCAACTAGAGGTGTTGTACATTGAAGACCCCGACGACGAGTTCATCGGATTGGGGAATCTTCGGCCCAGCATACATGATATCCCGACTCGTGAGTGCAGGATTATGCTGTGGCCTGACGCCAAGTGACAGAGAGCGGTACAAGCCACAGAGAGTGGTCCACGCACCGCAAAGGATCCCAGCCTCCACTCAGAAAGCGATGAAAGACTCCACAGCGAGCTCATGGACAGACCCCGTGATAGAAGTAACGCAAGACTCCAGAGCGCAGTCCTTGCATGAACAAGAAGTGACTCGAGTGACACAAGCCTCCACAGCGAGCTTGTGGACAGCCTCCACAATAGAAGCAATGCAAGACTCCAAAGCGCAGTCCTTGCATGAACAAGATCATGAGGGTCTGGCAACCTCCTCTGAGCAACCAGCAGCAGACGATGCAAGTCTGCCATGCTCAACTGCACAGCAAGAAGACTATGACAGTCTACCACGCTCCAGTGAACAACAAAGCGACTGTGACAGTCCACCCAGATTGTTTGAGCCACCAGAAGAAGACTCTGATGGTCTACCCAGCTCAAGTGAACGGCAAGAAGACACTGAGGCTCTACCCACTGTACGTGCGACAAGTGACGACGGCTTCCCACACAAGATGTGCAACGTGACAGACCTCAGCTAGTGTGTACAGAGGCACTCAACAATCACAGTGAGACTACTGGTGACTCCGGTGACACCACGTTACTTCAAACCTCATTCGCTCAAGCCTCTTCACAAGCAAATGCATTCCTGAATGTTTTGACTCCAAACGTGGCGCATCAAGAAACCTCAGAAGATTCAAGTGAACCTGAAATGACTCCGGACGTGGAGCATCAAGAAACCTCAGAAGATGCAAGTGAATCTGCAATGACTCCAGATGGGGAGAATCGACAAGCCAAAGCTGATTCAAGTAAGTCGGACATGACTCCAGACGGGGAGCGCCGCAAACTCAGTGACGGCACGCTCAAGAAAACAGCAGATGCCACAAAGCACGCTGACACGAGTAACTGTGTGACGGACTCGTATTATCCACAGAGTTTGGTCCTTGAGCGCAGCAAACACAACATCAAAGACCATAACAACAAGCGTACCAGTGGCAACAACGTCGATAACAAGCACGACAGAAACAACGACTGGTACGACATGGTACAACTCTGCAAATGTGGGACACTGTTACTGCTCAGCTCAGTACAATGACATACCATGGCAGGACGACACAGATTGCATACATCACTACCACAAGCATCGGAAGAAAAAAAGACTCCAAATCAGACAAAAGTGATGTGACCACTTTTTTTAAAAAAAAAATAATTTTTATTGGAATTTTTTACAGAAAATATAAAATATAACAACAAACCATGAAATGCAAAATAACCCATAACAACTGTAACACCCCCCAGACCGCCTCAACGCATGTATCATATCCCCCCCACCCCCCCAACAAAAGAACTTAAAAATAAATTAAAATTCAATAAACAAACATAGTCATCGTTCCCTCCCCCCCCCCCCCCCCCGGGTTGCTGCTGCTACTGTCCCCGTACCCTATCTTTGAGCCAGAAAGTCGAGGAAAGGTTGCCACCGCCTAAAGAACCCTTGTACTGATCCTCTCAGGGCGAATTTGACCTTCTCTAGCTTAATAAAACCCGCCATGTCATTGATCCAGGTCTCCACGCTTGGGGGCCTCGCATCCTTCCATTGTAGCAAAATCCTTCGCCGGGCTACTAGGGACGCAAAGGCCAGAACACCGGCCTCTTTCGCCTCCTGCACTCCTGGCTCCACCCCAACCCCAAAAATCGCGAGTCCCCAGCCTGGCTTGACCCTGGATCCTACCATCCTCGCCACCCCCTTCCAGAACTCCTCCAGTGTCGGGCATGCCCAGAACATATGGGCATGGTTCGCTGGACTCCCCAAACACCTGACACACCTGTCTTCACCCCCAAAGAACCTACTCATCCTCATCCCAGTCATGTGGGCCCGGTGCAGCACCTTGAATTGGATGAGGCTAAGCCGCGCACACGAGGAGGAAGAATTAACCCTCTCCAGGGCATCAGCCCATGTCCCGTCTTCGATCTGTTCCCCCCCCACTTAGTTTTCAGTTCCTCTACTGACGCCTCCTCCACCTCCTGCATAACCTTGTAGATATCAGATATCTTCCCCTCTCCGACCCAGACCCCCGAAAGCACCCTGTCGCTCACCCCCTCGCGGGAAGCGAAGGGAGTCCCTCCATCTGCCGTCTAGCAAATGCCTTTACCTGCAGATACCTGAACATGTTTCCCGGGGGAAGCCCAAATTTCTCCTCCAACTCCCCAAGGCTCGCAAACCACCTATCAATAAACAGGTCCCTCAGCTGTCTGATGCCTGCTCTGTGCCAACCCTGAAATCCCCCATCAATGTTCCCCGGGACGAACCTATGGTTCCCCCTTAACGGAGCCTCCATCGAGCCCCCCACTTCTCCCCTATGTCGCCTCCACTGCCCCCAAATCTTGAGGGTAGCCGCCACCACCGGACTCGTGGTATACCTCGTAGGAGGGAGCGGCCACGGCGCCGTTACCAGGGCCCCCAGGCTTGTATCTCCACAGGACGCCCTCTCCATCCGTTTCCATGCTGCCCCTCCCCCTCCATCACCCACTTGTGCACCATCGACACATTGGCTGCCCAGTAGTACCCCGAGAGATTGGGTAACGCCAGCACCCCCCCATCTCTACCCCGCTCCAAGAAGACCATCTTCACCCTTGGGGTCCCATGCGCCCAAACAAAGCTCATGATGCTGCTGGTCACCCTTCTAAAAAAAGGCCCTAGGGATAAAGATGGGCAAACACTGGAAGAGGAACAAGAACCTCGGGAGAACCGTCGTTTTGACGGACTGCACTCTACCCGACAGCGATAGCGGCACCATGTCCCACCTTTTAAATTCCTCCACAATCTGCTCCACCAGCCTGGCAAAATTAAGCTTATGGAGAGTCCCCCAACTCCTGGCCACCTGCACCCCCAGATATCTGAAACTCTTCACTGCCCTCTTAAACGGGAGCCTCCCAATTCCCTCCTCCTGATCTCCCGGGTGTACTACAAATACCTCGCTCTTGCCTAAATTTAACTTATAGCCCGAGAAGCCCCCAAATTCCGCTAACAGCTCCATCACCCCCGGCATTCCCCCTTCTGGGTCCGCTACATACAACAGCAGGTCGTCTGCATACAGCGATACCCGATGTTCCTCCCTACCCCGCACCAGACCCCTCCATCTCCCTGACTCCCTCAATGCCATAGCCAGAGGTTCAATCGCCAGTGCAAAGAGCAAGGGGGACAGGGGGCACCCCTGCCTGGTCCCACGGTAGGCCTAAAGTACTCCGATCTCCTTCCATTTGTAACTACACTCGCCATCGGAGCCGCGTAGAGCAGCCTCACCCATTTGATGAATCCCTCCCTAAATCCAAACCGCTCCAGCACCGCCCACAGGTACCCCCACTCAACTCTATCAAACGCTTTCTCTGCGTCCAGCGCCACCACTATATCCGCCTCCCCCTCCACTGCCGGCATCATGATAATGTTTAGCAGTCTCCGCACATTCGTGTTGAGCTGATGTCCCTTGACAAATCCTGTCTGATCTTCGTGTATCACCCCTGGCACACAATCCTCTATCCTGGTGGCCAGGATCTTCGCCAGCAACTTGGCGTCAACATTGAGGAGCGAGATAGGCCTGTATGATCCACACTGCAAGGGGTCCTTATCCCACTTTAGGATCAGAGAGATCAGTGCCCCCTCCCATGCCTCATTGAAGGCTCGCACCAACAGGGGGCCCACCAGATCCGCATACTTTTTATAAAATTCCACCGGGAACCCGTCCGGCCCCGGGGCCTTACCTGACTCCATTTGTCCAATCCCCCTGACTAGCTCCTCCAGCTCTATCGGCGCCCCCAGCCCCTCTACCAGCTCCTCTTGAACCCTTGGGAAACATAGCCTGTTCATGAAGCTCTCCATCCCCCCTCTTCCCCCATCGGAGGTTCCGACCGGTACAGTTCCTCGTAGAAGTCCCTAAAGTCCCCATTTACTTCTGTCCCCTTCTGCACTACATTCCCACCCCCATCCGTCACTCCACCAATTTCCCTAGCAGCATCTCGCCTACGGAGCTGATGCGCCAACATCCTGCTCGCCTTCTCCCCATACTCATATACCGCGCCCTGCGCCCTCCTCCACTGTGTCAAATTTGGCCTGCAAACTACGCTGTTCCCCCAGCAACCCCTCCTCCGGTGCCTCCGCATATCTTCTGTCCACATCCAGGAGCTCCCCCACCAGTCTCTCCCTCCTCTCCCCCCTTTCCCTATGGGCCCGGATGGAGATCAGCTCCCCCCGGATCACTGCTTTCAGAGCCTCCCAGACCATCCCCACCCGGACCTCCCCCGTGTCATTGGTATCAAGATACCCCTCAATACTTCTCCGGACCCTCCTACACACCTCCTCATCAGCCAGCATCCCCACATCCAGGCGCCAGAGCGGGCGCTGGTCCCGTGCCTCCCCCATCTCCAGATCAACCCAGTGCGGAGCATGGGCTGAAATCGCTATGGCCGAATACTCGGCATCCTGCACCCTCGTGATCAATCCCCTGCTCAGGACGAAAAAATCTATTCGTGAATAAACCCTATGGACATGGGAGAAAAAGGAATACTCCCACACTCTCGGTCTCCCAAACCTCCAGGGATCCACCCCTCCCATCTGGTCCATGAATCCCCTCAGTACTTTGGCCGCCGCCGGTCTCCTACCAGTCCTTGAACTGGACCGGTCCAGTGGGGGATCCAGCACTGTGTTAAAGTCTCCCCCCATGATCAGGCCCCCTGCCTCCAGGTCCGGAATGCGGCCCAACAAGCGCCTCATGAAGCCAGCATCATCCCAATTCGGGGCATATACATTAACCAGCACCACCTTCTCTCCCTGCAGCCTACCCTTCACCATAATATATCTGCCTTCCTTGTCCGACACCACCTGAGCCGCCTCGAACGCCACCCTCTTCCCCACCAGAATCGCCACCCCCCGGTTCTTCGCGTCCAATCCGGAGTGAAAAACCTGCCCCACCCACCCTTTCTTCAGACGAACCTGGTCCGCCACCTTCAGGTGGGTCTCGTGGAGCATAGCCAAGTCCGCCTTCAACCTCTTCAGATGAGAAAATACCCTAGTTCTCTTAACCGGCCCATTAAGCCCCCTCACGTTCCAGGTAATCAGCCGGATCAGAGGGCAACCCGCCCCCCTCTCCCGCCGGCTAGCCATAGCTTGTTGACTGCTCGCCCCAGGCCAGCTCGCCCCGCCCGACCCGTTCCCCATGTCGATAACACCTCTCCTCTACCCCCCCGGCCCACACCACACCAGCTCCTTCCTGACCATTCCAGCAGCAACCCGGTATCCCCCCCCCAGGCTAGGACCCCACCTGGCCGCGACGCACCCTCCATGGTACTTCCGTGAGTCAGCTGACTTCTGCTGACCCCGGCAGCTCCTGTCAAAACCTATCCCCACCCGGCATGGGGTCATCCCCCTCTTGCCACACCTCCTTGGCACCGCTTCAGCGCGGGAAAGAAAACCAGTAGAGGCCACGCCCCACCACCAGCTCCGCCCCCCCCTGCCCCACGGCGCGGGAAACCAGAGGAAAGCCCGCGCTTTCACACTACCACACCCCACCCTTCTGACGCAACTCCCCAAAATCCAGTTTCACCCCAACCCCCAGCCCCGTACAGAAGAGAACATATAAAATACAAACCCCCAACATTCCCCACACACCCCACACCCAACAACAGACCCACCCAAAAACAGAGCAAAAAGAAAACCAGCATAATAAACACACATGTCAAAGTTAAAGAACAGCAACAGCGAAAACAGCAACGGCCATAGTGTGTCCCCAGGCCCTAGTTAGAGTCCAGCTTCTCCGCCTGTACAAAGGCCCAAGCCTCCTCCGGGGACTCGAAGTAGTGGTGCCGGTCCTTGTATGTCGCCCACAGGCGTGCAGGCTGCAGCATTCCAAATCTGACCTGCTTGGCATGCAGCACCGCCTTCGTCCGGTTGAACCCGGCCCGCCGCTTAGCCACCTCCGCACTCCAGTCCTGGTAGATTCTCACTACCGAATTCTCCCACTTGCTGCTCCTCTCTTTCTTGGCCCAGCGCAGCACACACTCCCGGTCGCTGAATCGATGGAACCGCACCAGCACCGCCCTCGGGGGCTCATTTGCCTTAGGCCTCCTGGCCAGAACTCTGTGAGCTCCCTCAAGCTCCAGGGGCAAATGGAAGGACCCCGCCCCCATCAACGAGCTCAACATCGTGGTCACATACGCCGGGAGATCCGACCCCTCCAGCCCCAGGATCCTCAAATTCTTTCGCCTTGTGCGAACGTCCAGCTCCTCCAAGCGGTCTTGCCACTTTTTGTGAAGTGCCTCATGCAACTCCACTTTCCCCACGAGGACCGCGGCCTCCTCCTCCCTCTCAGCGGCCTGCTGCTGCAACTCCCGAATGGACACCTCCTGGGCCCCAAGCAGCTTGTTGGTAGTCGCATTCAGGGAGTCCAGCAGCTCAGCCTTCAGCTCCGCAAAACAGCGCAGAAGAGAGGCCTGCTGCTCCTGCGCCCACTTCCACCAGTCCTCGGGTGTTCCGCCAGCCGCCATTTTGTCTTTCTTCCCCCGCTTTTCTTGGGGAGCTGCTGCAGCTTTTTCCTTTGCCCCACTCCGGGTGAGCACCATAAATTATGGGGAATGCTCCTCTAGACACCTTCCCCCACCGGGATTTGTCGAAACAGCGCCGTTTGGGGCCCTCAAATCGGCCCAAAAGTCCTTAAATAGCGGGAGCTGCCGAACGTGCGGCTTAGCTCCGCATAGCCTCAACCGGAAGTCGATGTGACCACTTCTTTGTTCCTTACGCACAGGGACACTGACGGCATTTACAAAGCAATGCCACCATCAACATCACCACCTCATCAACCAAACAAGAAAGACACTCGACCATAATAATTAATGAATTTTGGGCTCATACATATGATTTGGACTTATTGTTTAATGATCACTGTTATCATAACTTGTACATAGCATCATTTATCTACCTGTTTTTGTTCAATTTTCTTTACCACTGTACAGAAAATATGTAACACAAAAAAAGAGGGGGGATGTGGTGATATGCATCACTGTAAATACACAAGGGGCTAATGTAAATACACGTAGACTAGATAGACACTAGAGGGAGCACCAGAGACATGACACACAGACATTCAACCAATAGGCCAGTAAGATAGGACACAACCAATGGGCATTCACGACACACACACACAGAGGTGACACTACCACAGGGGGCATTGCACCAACCCATATAAAAGGACACAGCACACATGATCTTCCTCTTTCTAGTGGAGACACTAAGTGGTTGATTTGAAACACATCACACCCATCACGTGGATTGTAGCAGACTGGTTCGTCAGTCTGAGTGGCTATAGCAGGATTAACAGGAGAGTCAAATCCAAGTAGGAGAATTGTTAACAGTTAAAGCTATCTCAAGTCTGAACCTTCCTTTGTCAGAGTGCACATCAATGAAGCGGCTCATGCTATGTCAAGAGCATAACAAAACACACTCCACCTAACCTGCACATCTTTGGGTTGTGGGGGTGAAACCCATGCAGGCACAGGGAGAATGTGCAAACTCCGCACGGACAGTTACCCAGGGCCGGGATTCAACCCCGGGTCCTCAGTGCCGCAGTCCCAGTACTAACCACTGCGCCAACAAATTCTCATCTGGATCTTGTACAGTGCTTAGTTAGGATTAATATTAAGAAAAATGTTGTACGATGCCATGAGCTAATCCTCTGAGAATTAGATCAATGGGAGTAGGAGAGGATCAATTGCCACTTGGAATCGAAAGATAGTCATCTAAATTTGCAATTGAGGGTATAATGAGATTATTCAGCAATTCCACACATGCTGTTTCTAGCCCGTTAAAGTGAAGATATTAACATCAGTGCAATGCTTTATTCTTTCATTATGTTTGATTGAATTTTTGAACATGTGACCAGGTGTGTAGATGAGGGTAGTGCAATTGATGTAGTTTAAATGGATATTTGACAAGGTCCCACATGGGATACAGGGTAATTTGATAAGGTGGATTCAAAATTGGCTTAGCTGTAGGAGACAGAGGGTGATGACAGATGGCTGCTTCAGTGACTGGAAGCCAGCGTCCAGTGGTGTACCAAAGAGATCTGTGCTGGGTACCCTATTGTTTGTCCTTTATATAAATGACATATATGACTATGTGCGGGGTAGGATCAAAGATTGGCTGGGTGGTTGAGTGAGGTTGAGTTCCTTGGGTTATTAATGGAAGATGTAGATATGATGGTCAAATGGACAAAAAAAATGGCAGAAGGGATTTAACCCTGAAAAGTGTGAGGTGATACACTTTGAAATGAGCAATGTTACGAGGAAGTATTCAATTAATGGCATGACACTGGGAAATTCCGAGGAACAAATGGACCTTGGGAGTGTTTGCCCATTGAACTCTGAAGGCAGAGGGCAGGTTAATAGGATGGTGAAAAAGGCATATGGGACACTTGCCTTTATCAATTGAGGCACAGATTACAAAAGCAGAGAGGCCATGTTGGAGTTGTATGGAACTTTTGTGAGGCCACAGCTGGAGCACTGTGTGCAGTCATTTGTCACATTATAGGAAGGATGTGATTGCACTGCAGGGGGTGCATAGGCCATTCACCAGGATGTTGCCTGGGATGGAACATTTAATAATAAAAATAATATTTAATAATCTTCATTAGTGTTACAAGCAGGCTTACATTACACTGCAATGAAGTTACTGTGAAAATCCCCTAGTTGTCACACTACGGTGCCTGTTCGGTTACACCGAGGGAAAATTCAGAATATCCAATTCACCTAGAAGCATGTCTCTCGGGACTTGTGGGAGGAAACCCATGCAGACACGGGAAGAATGTGCAGATTCTGCACAAACAGTGACCCAAGCCAGGAATCGAACTTAGGTCCCTGGTGCTGTGAAGCAACAGTGCTAACCACTGTGCTGCATTTAAGCTATGGAGAGAGGTTGGATCGGCTCGGTTTGTTTTCGCTGGAGCAGAGAAGACTGAGGGCGACCTGATCGAAGTGCACAAGATTATGAGGGGCATGGACAGGGTAGATAGAGAGCAGCTAGTCCTCTTAGGTGAAAGGTCAGTTACGAGGGGACACAAATTCAACGTGAGGGGCAGGTCTAAGGGTGATTTGAGGAAAAACTATTCTACCCAGAGGGTGGTGACGGTCTGGAATGCACTGCCTGGGAGGGTGGTAGAGGTGGGTTGCCTCATATCCTTTAAAAAGTACCGGGATGAGCATTTAGCACGTCATAATGTACAAGGCTATGGGCCAAATACTGGCAAATGGAATTAGGTAGGTAGCTCAGATGTTTTTCATGCGTCAGTGCAGACTCAAACGGGCCAAAGGGCCTCTCCTGCACTGTATTATTCTGTGACCTCTTTTCCATCATAAGGTCAGAAATGGGGATGTTCACGAATGATTGCACAATGTTCAGCACCATTTGCGACTCCTGAGACACTGAAGCAGTCCATGTCCAAATGCAGCAAAACCGGGACGATGTCCAGACTTGGGCTGACAAGTAACAATAACACCAGACAAGTGCCAGGTATTGACCACCTCCAACAAGAGAGAATCTATCTGTCACCCCTTGACATTTTATGGCATCACCATTGCTGAATTCCCCATTATCAATGCCCTGGGGTGATTACCATTGACCTAGCTAGAGTGGCTATGCTTTGGCGACAAGAAAAGGTCAAGCTAGGAATTTTGAGGCGTTACCTCCTGACCCTCCAAAGCCTGTCCACCATTTACAAGACATAAGTTAGGAGTGTGATGGAATATACTCTCCTTGCCTGGAGTGCAGCTCCAACAATAGTCAAGCAGCCTGATGCTCTCCAGGACAAAGCAGCTTGCTTGATTGGCATCACATCCACAAATTTTCACTACCGATGCCCAGTAGTGGCAGTGTTTACCACCTACAAGATGCACTGCAGGAACTCACCAAGGTTCCTTTGACAGCACCTTCCAAATCCATGACCATTATGACCTGGATTGGATAAGGGCAGCAGATGCATGGGCAATGTCTCTTGGAAGCCACTCATCATCCTGGTTTGGAAATATATTGCTGTTCCTTGACTGTTGCTGGGTCAAAATTCAGGAACTCCCTAACAGCACTGTGGATGTACCTGCACCACATGAACTGCAGTGGTTCAAGAAGGCAGCTCACCGCCACCTTCTCAAATAGGGATGGGCAATAAATTTTGGCCTAGCCAGTGAAGCCTGCATCTCTTCAATGAAAAGGGGGGAGAGAAATGTACCAGATTTTGAGAAGGTGAAAGGGGGAGGAAGGCAAAAGGCAAGGTCTGTGAGAGGGTGCAGGACAAGAGGGATTAAATGACAAATGATTTCAGGGTATAAAACCCAAAGGGAGTGACAGTGAGGATAGTAAAGGATGGTAGACTGGTACAAAAGGTGAAGTCACACAGGATCGGGGTGAGCTGGCAACAGGTCCACAGGTCACTGAAAGGGGCAACACAGGTGGAGAAGGTAGTCAAGAAGGCATATGGCATGCTTGCCTTCATTGGCCAGGGCATTGAGTATAAGAATTGTTAAGTCATGTTGCAGCTGTATAGAACCTTAGTTCGGCCACACTTGGAATATAGTGTTCAATTCTGGTCGCCACACTACCAGAAGGATGTGGAGGCTTTAGAGAGGGTGTAGAAGAGATTTACCAGGATGTTGCCTGGTATGGAGGGCATTAGCTATGAGGAGCGGTTGAATAAACTCGGTTTGTTCTCACTGGAATGACGAAGGTTGAGGGGCGACCTGATAGAGGTCTACAAAATTATGAGGGGCATAGACAGAGTGGATAGTCAGAGGCTTTTCCCAGGGTAGAGGGGTCAATTACTAGGGGGCAAAGGTTTAAGGTGCAAGGGGCAAGATTTGGAGTAGAGGGTAGTGGGTGCCTGGAACTCGCTGCCGGAGGAGGTGGTGGAAGCAGGGACGATAGTGACATTTAAAGGGCATCTTGACAAATACATGAATAGGATGGTAATAGAGGGATACGGATCCAGGAAGTGTAGAAGATTGTAGTTTAGTCGGGCAGCATGGTCGGCATGGGCTTGGAGGGACGAAGGGCCTGTTCCTGTGCTGTACTTTTCTTTGTTCTTTGTAAAAAAACAAAAGATAAATCCAGGTGAGGTGTGAATGACTGGATAGACAAAAACTGAACCAGCAAAAGAAAAAACACAAATGGAGGCAGAAGTTATGATCTATAATTATTGAACTGAATGTTACTTCCAGAAGGCAGGCGAGTCGGAGTCAAAAAGTATTTATTTTTTTAAATTTAGGGTATCCAATTAATTTTTTCCAAGGGGCAATTTAACGTGGCCAATCCATCTACCATGCACTTCTTTGGGTTGTGGGGGCGAAACCCACGCAAACACGGGGAGAATGTGCAAACTTCACATGGGCAGTGACCCAGAGCCGGGAACGAACCTGGGACCTCGGCGCCAGAAAAAAGCCACGTGTTAACCAGCCAGTTGTTCGGGGTCAGCAGCCGTCATGGGGGTGGGGCAGAAATGAAGGTGAGCGGCGGGCTCCACAAAGTGTAAATCTGTCTCTGGCTGGCAGGGCTCATCTGGTGCATTGTCCAAGTGCCCATAGTTCTTGCACGAATCTGCATAGCAATTATGCAGAGCATCAGAGGCAGAGTAGAACCCTAAACTGAAACAAATACGTATACACTTTTCAGCAAATATTAGTAGGTACTGACCAATTGTGAGAACCCTGCTGTTTTTCCTTTCCTTGGCCTTAGAATGCTGAGGGCAGTGGTTGTAGCCTCACAACTGACCTTCCTGAATTGAGCTATTAGCACAATTATAATACGCGGATTAAACCCGGGTCCTCCCTGCAATGTACTCTGAAAATTTTGAACATTGATATTAGTTAAAAATTTCATCTGTCACACGAGTCTGCCATTAGCAGCATTGCATTAGAATATTTTTCTAAAAACACTGCAAACCTAGAGGTACAATTGGAAAATATTATAGTTCCTCAGTAATGTGACCTTTTTAAAGCATTTTGACACTTAGAAATAAGTGCTGAATAAAGAAAAAGGAAATTAATGCTTTCTGGAAAAGAAAACATATGATTACAACCCATAAAGACCTATTTCGCAGATAAACACTTGATAGCAGGGTTGCCAGTAGGTGACTAAGTACCTTGTTTAACTGATCCTCACCAATCATGGACAGATATACCAAATTGCACGTTATGTTATGCAATGATAATATAACGCTTGGACATAATGAATTACCTACTTAGAATATTATATGCATGTGGTATTATCATGCAATGAGGTATTTACATCTGTTTTCAAAGCTGCCATTTGTCAAACATGAACCTTGTTCCCTATCTTTACTGTTGGAGCTCAGCAAACAACATTCACAATAAACCTTAAATATTAGCATGCAATCCTGACACGCTTTTTCTTCTCTGCACAGAGTCTGGAGCCAGGTAGCGGCACCAGCATCCCATAGTTATAATTTGAACTGGATCAGTTCCAAGTTGCTCATGATCGATATTGGGTTAATTTCAAATTTTTGCAATGCATTGTGGAGGGAATAAACGTTGACCAGACAACTTCATGGAAAATGAAGGGACAGTGTGGTCTGATTCCCGGCAAAGCATTAATAGGAAGTAGAAATTTCAATCAGAGGATACAGTTAAAAAAGCAGACAGTATCAAACTGTTAATGTCGGAAGACCAATTTTGGTGCAGTTGCAGGTGTCTGATCTTTATCCATATACTGAGGCAATGCCTAATCCAGAAGCGTCCAGGTGTTTCATCTTCGTGTGTAACTTAATTACATACTATGGAGTCTTGAGTAATATATAAGTAATTACCATGCAAAAGAGAAAATTTAGCATGTTTTAGAAGGGAAAACTTTAAATCACAAAACAAGTTTTGGAAAAAAACTTCTGATAGAGGTCATCAATCTGGTAGAATGATTTTCCAGTAATTTATATGAATTTGACTCTTTGGTAATAAAGAATGCTAGTTCAGTTTATCTGACTTGGCTAATATACTGATTTACATATTCAGATTTACTTACCAACTATTCCAAGATAAACTCTTAATATTCTTGTACCCTAAAATTATGCCTCTGCAGAACACGTAAATCCAACCTGCTCTCCCATCTCATTTGGTGTGCCCTGCTTCTCTAACTGTGAAATGGTTATTGCTGAATTGCTCGTGCAAAGTCATTCCTGCCCCAGTCTCTATATTTGCCTCATCTGTAACTTTGTTGTTAATTCCTGTGTAAGGAGTTCTTGCCCTGTTGGCTTCTGACTATAATTTTGTGGACCTGATTTGTTAGAAAGATCTTATCAATGCTACTGTGTCATTTGTGTACATAGAATTAATTTAAGCCAGGGGTGGGCAAACTACGGCCCGCGGGCCGCATGCGGCCCACCAAGTTATTAAAAAAAAATTTAAACATTTTAAAAAAAATTTTTTATTATTTTTTTTTAAGGTTAATGGGGCGGGCTGTGCTGTTGGGTTACTTACTGGTATAGGGTGGATACGTTGACTTGAGTAGGGTGATCATTGCTCGGCACAACATCGAGGGCCGAAGGGCCTGTTCTGTGCTGTACTGTTCTATGTTCTATATGAGGCGCCCAGAATCATAACCGGGTGAAGTAATTATTTTACTTAATATACTATGCGGCCCCTTAAAATTGTGAATTTCTGAATGTGGCCCTTGCACGGAAAAGTTTGCCCACCCCTGATTTAAGCAGTATTGAAGTTTTATTTTCATAATTCAGGTATTGGAAAACTAAGGCAGATAAACAATGCACAAATAGAAAATGTGTTGTTGATTGAATAATCAGGGTTTGAGGCCATAGCTTGGATATCGATGTCTAATCACTGACCATGAATTGAGATTGGGGTTGGTCCTCTATCCCACAGTGCATGAAAAAAAACGTCGATTTTATATAGCACCTTTCACATCCCTATGTCATCACAAAGTACTTTTCAGTCAATTTTGAAGTATGGTCATTGTTTTTGTAGCAAACAAGGCAATTTTCTCAGAGTATACTACAAACATCAGACGAATGACCAGTTAGTCAGGTTCTTTTCGAGTTGACAGATTAATGTTGGCTACTTTGGTGATTGAAAGAAAAGTACAATGAGATCTTTCATATCTATCTGATTAGATTGGGCCTTGGTTTAACATCTCATCAAAACTATTAATGCAGGCATCCCTCAGCACTGAAATTAATTGTCAATCTAGATTATATCAAATCCTGCAGTGAGGTCGGAATTTAACCTTCGGAGTCAAGAGGTAATAGTACCACCAACTGAGCAAACCTGACACCAACAAATGTTTAATGTATAATTAAGTGTAATTATATGCAGGACCAACTGCATACTGAACAAAGCATGTAAAATTTGATATGGTTACTAGTCAGAACTGTAGGAATCTAGGCATCTGGTTCTCACTGACAGCCTTAAAATAAGTTTCACAGTTTCTGTATTGACACCTTCAGCTGTATTGAAAGGTATTGTAATCTTCAAACATGCAAATTCAGAAAACCGATGTGCAATACTCTAAAGGAGGAAGAAAATGAGAAAAATGAAAATTAAACAAGACAAAAATTAAAGAAAATAACAGAGGCTTCAGACAATGTAGAAAAATATAAAACACTACACTTTAAGTGTATTGAGTACTAAGGTTAAGTGTGTAAGCTTGGTGTGGGGGGGGGGGGAGAAGAGGAGAGAATTTATTGATTGACAGATGAGATCAAAATTGAGATTATTTTGTTGGGTAACTGCATGAAGAGATATGGAAGCAAAGCAAGTACATGGAGTTAAGATGCAGGCCAACTTTCAGCTTATTGCTATTAAGGCTCTATGTTTGTATGTCAAATAAAATAACATGGTGGGTTTTGTGGGGCCAAGGATGGGGCAGGGTGTAGGGTTGGTGAATCCCTTCTGAACATTCATTAAATTAAAAAAAAAAAGAGTACCCAATTCATTTTTTCCAATTGAGGGGCAATTTAGCATGGCCAATCCACATACCCTGCACATCTTTGGGTTGTGGGGGCGAAACCAACGTAAACATGGGGAGAATGTGCAAACTCCACACAGACTTCTGAACATTCATATCCACTACATCTATTGCAATCCTTTGATTTATTCAACTGCTGATTGATCTAAAAACACTGCAAAATGTGCCAAACATAATTCTATACTTTGTATTCTTGATTAAGCTACCCATTTCTAAATTCACAAAACTCATAATTCAGGATAAATTTAAAGAGTTTCCTGCCACTGACATTAACTTAGCGGTTCATCGGTACTGATTTACCCTTTTCTTCCTTCTCGAACAGAGGTTTTTCAGTCCGACAGCACAATCTGCAGTTTTGAGAACTGGAAGATTGCAGCCTGAACTCTGTCTCCTCTTTAAATTCTTTCAACAACTATACCATCAGGGCCAAGTAAATTTACTCTGAGTTCTGATAACCTTTTCATAAGCAACTTCTTTTCTACCAGGGGAAGAGCCAGACATACCTAAAAAAAACGTCCTTATCTGTTAAAGCGACAACACAACTAGTAGACAGTAGCTGGATGGAGCTATAATTGTCCAGATTTGGCATCTATCCAATAATGTGAAAAATTGCCCATGTAATAACTGATGCAACAGCTTGGCAGGGGCATGGCTAATTCTAGTGTGAATTAAATGGGCTGAAGACTGCCATCTGTGATGCTGGCGATTTCAGGAGATCATCCATTTGGCACTTCTGGCTGAAGATGATTGCAAATGCTACTGACTTGTCTTTTGCACTGACATGCTGGGCTCTGCCGTCACCAAAAGTGGAGTATTTCTGGAACCTAGTTCTCCAGTTAGTTTTTCAATCATCCAGCACCTTTAACAACTAGACATAGCAGGATTACAGAACTTTGATCCAATCCATTTGTTGAATGATTGCTTCTGCTGTTTAGCATACGTGCAGTTCTGTGCTGTAGCTTTAAGATTTTTTTTTTAGGTATGCCTGGCTCTTCTCCTGGTTTGCTTGCCGCCACTTCTCATTGAAATAGATTGATCTCCCAGCTTGATGGTAATGGTAAGAGTGTGGCATATCCCAGGCCATGAGGTTGTTATTGAATACAATTCTGATGCTGCTGATGGGTCCACGGCAATTCTTTTCTTTCATAAATGTAGAGTATGCAATCACTATTTTTCACTTCAGGGGCAATTTAGCATGGCCAATCCATCTAATCTGCACATCTTTGGGTTGTGGGGGTGAGACCCATGCAGACATGGGGAGAATGTGCAAACTCCACACGGGCAGTGACCCAGAGCTGGGATCGAACCCGGGTCCTCAGCAACGCATGCAGCAGTGCTAACCACTGCGCCACCGTGCTGCCCCAGGGTCCACAGCAATTCATGGACCTCCATTTTTGAACTGCTAGATCTGTTCTTAATCAAACCCATTTCTGTTCTTAATCTATCCCATTTAACACATAATGGCAAATGTCCTCGAGTGTGAAGATGGGACTTTATCTCCACAAGACTGTGATGATCACTCCTGCACCCCAATACCACAATGGATTTATGTATTAAGCGACAGGCAGATTGGTGAGAACGGCGTGTTTCCCTCGTCAGTACTTTAACCATCTGTACACATCCGATCTGGCAGATATGTCCTTCGGGATTTGACCAGCTCAGTCAGTAGAGGTGCTATTTGGGTGCGAGACATTAAACCCCTCCATCCAGAGTACATTCTGTGCCCTTGTTAACCTCAGTGTTTCTTCCAAGTAATGTTCAACATGAAGGAGGACTAATTTATCAACTGAAAGCAGTAGATGGTAAGTAGCTGGTGTTTCTTTGCCTATGTTTGACCTGATGCCATGAGACATAATTAGGTTCGGTGTCAATATTGAGGACTTGCAGTCATTCCCTCCAAGCTGCATAGGACTGTGCTGCCACTACCTCTGGTGGGTCACCCTGCCGGTGGACATACCCAGGGATAGATATGGAGGTGTCTCGGACATTGGCTGTATGGTACGATTCGATGAGTATGGCTGTGTCAGGCTGCTAATTCATCAGCCTGTAGGGCAGTTACCCCTATGTTGACAGCAGTCCTCAGACATTAGAGGGGAGGGCTTTGCAGCGTTTACCGTGCTTTTGTCATTTCAGGTGCCTAAATTGATGGTCCATCGGTTTTATTACTCAATTTGGTAGTTTGGTAGAAATGAATGCCTTGCTACACCAGTAAGCCAAATTTATATTGGCATGGAGTCAAGTTAGCCCGGGTAAGGATGACAAACTTTCTTTCCTGAAGGACATTAGTGAACTAGATTGGTTTTTCTGACAATCTGTTAAGTTTTTTATTCCAGATCGATGGCTGGTCGGCAGGAGGTGGGTTGGGGGGGGGGGGGGGGGGGGGGAGCCCAACGTCCAGGCTGATCACGTGGAATGGACCAGTCAAAAGAGCGTGCGTGTTTGCGCATTTAAAGGGGTTAAAGGCAGACGTAGCAATGCTTCAGGAGACACATTTAAAGCTCGCAGATCATACGAGATTGAGAAAGGGATGGGTAGGCCAGGTGTTCCATTCAGGGCTGGATTCGAAGACCAGGGGGGTAGCAATTCTGATCAGTAAGGGTGCGGCATTCGATGCTGGGAGAACTGTGGCAGATTAGGGGGGCAGGTATATAATGGTGAGTGGAAAGTGGGAGGGTGTCCGGGTGGTGTTTGTGAACATCTACGCTCCGAATTGGGATGATGTGGAATTTCTGAGATGCATGCTAGGCAAAATCCCGGACTTAGAGTCACACAACCTGATCATGGGGGGAGTCTTTAACACAGTCATTGACCCCGAGCTAGACCGGTGCAGATGGGGGGGGGGGGGGGGGGAGAAAGAGAGATCCCTGGAGGTTCACGTGGCCAAGAGCGAAGGAGTTCTCTTTTTTTCTCCCACATTCATAAGGTTTACTCCCTATTAGACTTCTTTGTCTTGAGCAGGGCGTTAATCCCAAAGGTGGCAGGGACAGAATACTCAGCAATCACAGTCCCAGACCATGCCCCCAACTGGGTGGACCTGCGGCTTAGTGAGGAGAGAGGGCAGCGCCCACTCTGGAGACTGGATGTGGGGCTGCTGGTGGATGAAGAGGTTTGCGGGTGGATTAGCAGGAACATCCAAGATTACCTGGAAACAAACGATACGGGTAAGGTAGCAGCGACAACGGTCTGGGAGGCTCTGAAGGCAGTTGTCAGAGGGGAACTCATCTCAATTCGATCCCATAGAGAAAAGAGAGAAAGAGCCGAGAAGCAGAGACTGACGGAGGACAAACTCCGAATAGACAGGAGATACGCGGAGGCCCCCGAGGCGGGGCTACTGAGGGAGCGGCGGAATCTGCAGGCGGAGTTTGAACAGCTGACCACAGGGAAAGCAGTAGCACAGCTGAGGAAGGCAAGGGGGGCAGTCTATGAGTACAGGGAGAAAGCGAGTAGAATGTTGGCACACCAACTGTGAAAGAGGGAGGCGGCCAGGGAAATCGGGGGAGTAACGAATAAGGACGTTCTCAGGGTCTTGGATGCCGGGGGGGGGGGGGGGGGGGGGGGGGGGGGGGGGGGGGGGGGGGAACAAAGTCTTTAAGGATTTCTATAGTAAGCTATACGAGTCGGAGCCCCTGACGGCAGTGGAAGAGATGAGGCAATGTTTGGACCAATTGAGGTTTCCAAAGGTGGAAGAGGACCTGCTAGAGGGGCTGAGGGCCCCGATTGAATTGGAGGAGATTGTCAAGGGTACAGAGGACATGCAATCGGGTAAAGCCCCGGGGTCGGACTGTTACCAGGTAGAATTCCAGAAGAAATTTTCAGAAATATTGAGCCCACTCCTGATGAAGACCTTCAATGAGGCTAGAAAGGAACCCACCCCCAACAATGTCACAGGCCTTGATCTCACTCATTCTTAAACGAGGGAAGGACCCGGAACAATGCGGGTCATTCAGGCCGATTTTGCTTTTAAACATGGATGCCAAATTGCTAGCTAAGATTCTGGCCACAAGAATTGAGGATTGCATCCCAGGGGTGATAGAGGAAGACCAGACTGGGTTTGTTAAAGGCAGACAACTCAATACCAATGTCCAGAGACGTTTGAATATTATGATGCTCTCAGAGGGAGGGGAGGCGGAGGTGGTAACAGCGATGGACGCGGAGAAAACCTTTGACCAGGTGGAGTGAGAGTACCTGTTGGAAACGCTGGGGAGGTTCGGATTTGGTGAGGGCTTTATTGGCTGGGTGAAATTGCTGTACCATGCGCCTGTAGCAAGTGTATGCACAAACCGGCTGAGGTCGGATACTTCGAGCTTCACCGGGGAACGAGGCAGGGGTGTCCCCTCTCCCCGTTACTATTTACCCTAGCTATAGAACCACTAGCTACGACGCTGAGAGCCTCGAGGAACTGGTGGGGACTGTTTC
This sequence comes from Scyliorhinus canicula, assembly GCF_902713615.1. Lineage (NCBI taxonomy): Eukaryota > Metazoa > Chordata > Chondrichthyes > Carcharhiniformes > Scyliorhinidae > Scyliorhinus > Scyliorhinus canicula. Next base: position 32,835,510 of record NC_052165.1, on the reverse strand, counting down.
GGGAGTGGGGGGGGGGACATTGCGTCTCACTATACGTGGATGATTTGATCCTGTACATTTCGGACCCTGTGGAGGGGATGGGGGAGGTTCTGCGGATCCCGAGGGATTTTGGTAGTTTTTCAGGGTACAAACTGAACATGGGAAAGAGCGAGTTGTTTGTGATCCAGGCCAAGGTGCAGGAGGAGAGACTAAAAGAGCTGCCGCTCAGGATGGTAGAGAAAAGTTTTCATTACCTGGGTACACAGGTAGCCAGGAAATGGGATGCCCTGCACAGGCTTAACCTGACTCGGTTGGTGGAGCAAATGGAAAGGGACTTTAAAAGGTGGGACATGCTCCCGCTGTCACAGGCAGGGAGGGTGCAGACCCTGAAAATGACTGTCCTCCCGAGATTTTTGTTTGTCTTTCAGTGCCTCCCCATCTTCATCCCCAAGGCCTTCTTTTAAGCAGGTGAGTAGGATCATTACGGGCTTTGTGTGGGCGAATAAGACCCCGCGAGTAAGGTGATTGCTGTTGGAGCGCAGTCGGGGTGAGTGGGGGGGGGGGATTGGCGCTGCGGAACCTTCGCAACTACTACTGGGCGGCCAATATAGCTATGATTAGGAAGTGGGCGATGGGGGAGGGGGGGGGGGGGGGATGCAGCATGGGAGCAGCTGGAGGCGGCGTCATGTAAAGGTACTAGTCTGGGAGCTTTGATAACAGCTCCTTTGCCGTTCTCGCTGACCCGTTACTCCACAGGTCCGGTGGTGGTGGTGACACTGCGGATCTGGGGACAGTGGTGGAGGTACAAGAAGGTGGAGGGAGAGTCGGTCTGGACCCCGATATGCAACAACTACAGGTTTGTCCCGGGTAGGATGGATGGTGGGTTCCAGAGCTGGCAGAGGGCAAGCATCAGAAGGATGGCAGATCTGTTCATTGACGGAAGCTTTCCCAGTATGAAGGCGCTAGAGGACAAATTTAATCTGCCACCAGGAAACGCTTTTAAATATCTGCAAGTACGAGCCTTCCTGAAAAAACAGGTAGTGGCCTTTCCGATGCTGCCACCACAGAGGAAACAGGACAGGGTAGTCTCTGCCACCTGGGTGGGGGAGGGGAAGGTGTTGGTATCTACCAGGAATTACAGGAGGCAGAGGAAACCCCGGTGGAGGAGCTCAAAAGCAAGTGGGAGGAGGAACTAGGTGAGGGGTTGGAAGCGGGTCTGTGGACAGATGTCCTGGGCAGGGTTAATGCCTCATGTGCCAGGCTCAGTCTAATTCAATTTAAGGTGATCCACTGGGCACACATGACGGCAGCGAGAATGGGCAAGTTTTTTTGGGTAGAAGACAGTTGTATGGTGCAAGGGCAGCCCTGCAAACCATGTCCACATGTTTTGGGCATGCCCGGAGCTTAGAGAGTTCTGGCAAGGGTTCACGAGGGCAATGTCCAAGTTGCTTAACACACAGGTGGTGCAGAGTCCAGAGATAGTGATCTTTGGAGTGTCAGAAGATCCGGGAGATCAGGGGACGAAAGAGGCCAACGTCTTGGCCGTTGCCTCCCTAGTAGCCCGGAGATGGATTTTATTAATGTGGAGGGACTCAAAGCCCCCGAGTGTAGAGACCTGGGTTACCGACATGGCTGGGTTTCTCAGCCTCGAGAAAATAAAGTTTGCCTTAAGAGGGTCTACGCTAGGGTTCTCTCGGAGGTGGCAGCAGTTCGTCAACTTTCTCAGGGAAAATTAAAATGTCAGCAGCAGCAATCTGTGGGGTGGGGGGGGGGGGGGGGGGGGGGGGGGTGGGGGGTGGGGTGGGGTGAGTGCTTCATTGGGATGGTGTGGGATGACTGGGTCGCGTGGGGTAATGTCTATTTAATTGTTTGTTTTAAAAAAAAATAATTTAATTAAGATTTTCACAAAATATAAACAAAACAATATTAACAGAATAACCATTGTAAAAACCGAAGAACAACACCCACCCCCCTACAAAAGCAACTACTAAATTCGAAAACAAAAAGAAAACAAACACCCGCCACATCCCACAAACCCATGTATACCCCTCCCCCCCACTTCCCCCTCTCCCCACCTAAAGAACCCCTGTACGGATCCCCTCAGGGCAAATTTCACCGTCTGTCCATTTAATGGCTATTGTATATTCTCTTTTCACACTATGTTAATATTCACTCGTTTGTTTTGTTATTATTGTTACGACTGTTTTATTATGAAAAATTCTGCAAAACCTTCATAAAAATACTTCTAAAAAAAAAAGAAAGTTTTTTATTCCAGATGTAATAATTGTATTTAAATTTCCCCTTGCTGTCATTGTGGGAGTCTCTGAAACATTCGTCTAGGCCTCTGGATTGTTAGTCCAGTAACATAGCCACTATGCTCCTGGTCTCAATATACATCACTAACACTTTGCCTCCCTATATTTGAAAACATTATAACCAGAAATATTGTTCCTAGCCAAAAACCATGTATCTGTTATTACAACATATCAATCAATAGTTATTTATGTTTCTAACTCTTCAATATGTTCTCAATTATTTCAACTTGGTTTTTTGCTTTTATTCCAATAGCTTTATTAACACTATTCTTTCTCTAGTTCTAAACTTAAATTCCTTACAAAATACTTGAAATTCTCCATTACATAATTTACCTTCCACAAAACTCTCCTTTTGTTTAGGTAAACATAATTCATCGATATTTGTTTTTCTCGAAATCACTCCAATGAAGTGAATCCTTGTTATCGTTGACCTGCAGTCATGCACTTGTGTGCTTAATTTTCTTTGTGTTCATGTGCCTACAAATAGGGCACAGGAGCAATCCAGGGTTCTTGTTTTCAATCTGCTGCCTAACACTTGAAATTCCTTCTGTGAGGCTTCAAGCATACTTCAAATCAATCAAATTCAATTCCATCATGGACAAGCTTTAGCGTCTCTCCTTTCTTTTGCAGTTTTCCACTTGTTCTGTGGTGTCGTTCACCATGGTATCAGAGGGATAAAAAACACATGGAACTTGTCGTCATGACTGCAAGGCTGTCTATAATTATGAATATAGAATCTCCCATTACTAACTTATTTTACTAGTCCACCGGTCTCTCATCTCCTTAATTCTTTGTGCCACATTGTTCTAGGATTGTCATCCATTTCATATTTGTCCAGCACTATGGCCCAGAGGTTCCATGGAGTGGTAATCACTGTTGATTGCCACTTCACTCCTTTTTACTTAACCTGGTCAGGAGCTGCACATTTCTCGTCACAGACATTAATAAGTATGATCTGATAACAAAGATATGGCTGCAGGAGGACATGGATTTGGACCTGAATATTAAAGGGTACAGGACATGCAGGAAGGACAGGAAGCAAGGATAAAGTGGAGGGGGTGCTGTTAGTTAATTATGGGGACAGCACAATAGAGAGGGATGACCTAAGTTAAGGAAACCAGGATGTGGAAACAGTTTAGGTAGAGTTGAGAAATGGTAAAGGCAAGAAGTCAAGTGGGAGTTATGTACAGGCCCCTAATATTAACCACATGGTAGGGTGGAGTGGAAAGGAAGAAATAATGGATGCTTGTCAGAAAGGCACAGTGATAATCATGGGAGATTTTAATTTACATATAGACTGGAAAAATCAGATGAGAAAAGCAGCCTAGATGAGTTCATACAATGGTTCAGAGATAGTTCCTCACAACAGCATGTTCTGGAACCAACCATAGAGCAGGCAATATCATACCTGGTATTGTGAAATGAGATGGGATTAATTAATGCTCTTGTGGTGAAGGTGCAGGCAGCCCCAGGTAGCAGAAACAATTATAAAATGGAACTTTACATTCAGATTGAGGGAGAGAGGAGTGGGTGCGAGACTACATTAAAAAAATTAAATAAGTGCAATTATGAGGGCATGAAAGCAGAACTGGCTGAAGTGAATTGACGAATTAGAAACAAAGGAGTTGGCCATTCGACCCTTTGAGCCTGCTCCGCCATTCATTATTATGGCTGATCATCCAACTCAGTAACCTGCTTCCGCTTTCTCCACAATATCAGAAATAGAAAATAGGAGCTGAAGGAGACCATTCATCCCTTCAACCCTGCATTATGATCATGGCTGATCATCCAACTCAATAGTCCAATTCCGCTTTCCCCCCCAATTGACTTTGATCCTCTTCGCCCTGAGTGCTATATCAACTGCTCCTTGAAAGCATACAATATTTTGGACTTAACTACTTCATCTTTACCCTGTCTAGTCCTGTTAGAATTTTATAGGTTTCTATGAGATCCCCTCATTCTTCTGAACTCCAGCGAATATAATCCTAACCGATTCAATCTCACCTCATACGTCAGTCCTGCCATCCCACGAATCAGTCTGGTAAACCTTTGCTGCACTCCCGCCACAGCAAGAACATCTTTCCTCAGATAAAGAGACCAAAACTGCACACAATATTCCAGGTGCAGCCTCAACAAGGTCCTCTAAAATAGCAACAAGAGATCCCTGCTCCTGTACCCGAATTCTCTTGCAATGAAGGCCAGATGACAAGACCACACGACGAGACAGTGGTGTAATGGTTGTATTGTCACTGGACTAATAATATAGAGACCCAGGGTAAAGTTCTGGGGACCAGGGTTCGAATCCCATTACGGCAGATGACAAAATTTTAATTCAATTAAAATCTGGAATGAAATATCTAATGATAACCATGAAACCATTGTTAAAAACCCATTTGATTCACTGATGTCCTTTCCGGAATGAAATCTGCATCCTTACCTGGTCTGGCCTACATGTGATGTGATTCCAGACCCACAGCAATGTGGTTGACTCTTAACTGCCCCTTCAAGGGCAATTCGGGATGAGCAATAAATGCTGAGCCATCCCATGAACGAGTCAATTTAAAACAAAATTGCCTTCTTTACCGCCTGCTGTACCTGCATGCTTACTTTCAGTGACTGGTATACAAGAACATCCAGGTCTTGTTACACATTCCCCTCCTAATTTATGGCCATTCAGATAGTCTGCCTTCTCGTTTTTGCTACCAAAGTGGATAACCTTGCATTTATCCAAATTTGTCTCACATTCATTTGCCCTCTCACTCAACTTGTCCAAACCATATTGAAGGATCTCTGCATCCTCCTCACAGCTCACCCTCCCACCTAACGTGGTGTCATCTGCAAATTTAGAGATATTACATTTTGTTCCCTCATCTAAATCATTAATGTACATCGTGAATAGCTGGGGTCCTAGCACCGATTTCTGCAGTACTCCACGAGTCACTGCCTGCCAATTTGAAAATGTCCCGCTAACTCCTACTCTTTGTTTCCTGTCTGCCAGCCAGTTGTCTATCCATCTCAATACACTACCCTTAATCCCATGCGCTTTAATTTTACACACTAATCTCTTATGTGGGACTTTGCCAAAAGCCTTCTTAAAGTCCAAATATACCACATTCACTGGCTCCCCTCGTCAACTCACTAGTTACATCCCTGAAGAATTACAGTAGACTTGTCAAGCAGATCCACACCGACTCTGTCTGATTATGCCACTGTTTTCGAAGTGCTCTGCTATAAAATCTTTGATAATGGATTCTAGAATTTCCCCCACTATTGATGTCAGGCTTACTGGTCTGTAGTTCCCTGTTTTCTTTCTGCCTCCTTTTCTAAATAGTGGAGTTACATTAGCTACCCTCCAACCTGCAGGAACTGTTCGAGTCTATAGAATCCTGGAAGATGACTATTTCTACAGCCACTTCCTTAAGTACTCTGGGATGTAGATTATCAGGTTCTGGGATTTAACAGCCTTCAACACTGTTTCTCTACTAACATTGGTCTCCTTCAGTTCCTCTCTCTCACTAAACCCTGCGATCCCCAACATTTCTGGTATCTGATTTGTGTCCTCATTTTTGAAGACAGAACCAAAGTATGTTTAGTTGCATGGACATTTCTTTTCCTCCTATTATACACCCCCCTGATATTTTTTGATGCCTTTCACCCCAAGGGCTGAATCTAACTTCTTCTTGAAAACAGGCAATGCTTTGGCCTCAATTACTTTGCGGTAGCGAATTCCACAGGTTCACCACTCTCTGTGAAGCAATATCTCCTCACCTCAGTCCAAAATGGTTTACCCTGTATCCTTAAGGCCGTTACCCCTGGTTCTGGATTCCCCTGCCATCAGGAGCATCCTTCCTGTATCTACCCTGTAGAATTTAACAGGTTTCTATGAGATTCCCCCTCATTCTTCCAAACTCCAGTGAATATAATCCGAACTGACTCAATCTCGCGTCATAAATCAGCCCCACCACCCCAGGGATCAGTCTGGCAAACCTTCGCTACCCTCCCTCTATAGCAAGAACATCCTTCCTCAGATAAGGAGGCCAAAACCGCACAATATTTTGATGTGTAGTCTCACCAAGGCCCTGTATAATTGCAGCAAGACATTTCTGCTCCTGTATGTAAATCCTCGCTATGAAGGCCAACATACATTTGCTTTCTTTACCACCTGTGCACCTGCATGCGTACTTTCAGCGAGGTCAATAGAGATGAGGTAGCAAACATTTAAGGGGATATTTCAGAATACATAGAATAGATATATTCCAATGAGCAACAAAAATTACAAGGGGCAGACACACCATCCGTGGTCAACTGGAAAGGTTAAATATAGTAACAAACTTAAAGAAAAGGCATTTAATTGTGCGAAGATAGGCGGAAGGTCAGAAGATTGGAATAAACATTAGGAACAGCAAAGGATGATTAAAAGGAAAGAACAATTAGAGTAGAAGAGAAAGCTAGCCAGAAATATAAAAACAGATAGTAAGAGTTTCTGGAAATATTTTAAAAAGAAATGAGTTAACTAAGTGAGCACTGGTCCCATAGAAAGTGTGTCTGGAGAATTGATAATGGAAATAAAGAAACTGCAGATGAATTGAACAGGCATTTTGCATCAGTCTTCACCATAGAGCAGGGGTGGGCAAACTACGGCCTTTATGCGGCACACCAAGATCAAGTCATAAAATTTTTTTTAATTATTTTTTTTAAATTAAGGTTAATGGGGGGGGGGGGGGCTGTTGGGTTACTGGTATAGGGTGGATACGTTGACTTGAGTAGGGTGATCATTGCTCGGCACAACATGCATTTCATGTGAAGTTTCAACTTTAAAATATTAATTAATAAAAATTAATTGCTTTTTTTTTCTTTAAACTGAGTTACTTTGTTTTTCAAATAAATGTGTTTCATGTAAAGTTTCTACTTTAAAATATTAATTAATAAAAATTAATTGCTTTTTTTTCTTTAAAAACCTTTTATTTTGGCTATTTTAAATATTAATTATTTTACTTAATATACTATGCGGCCCTTTAAAATTGTGAATTTCCGAATGTGGCCCTTGCACAGAAAAGTTTGCCCACCCCTGCCATAGAGGATAAAAGTAACATCCCAAAAGCAATTATAAATCCGGAAATGGAAGGGAGGGAGGAACTCAGGAAAATTACAATCACTAGAGAAATGGCACTGAGTAAATTGTTAGAGCTGCGGGTTGAGAAGTTACTGGGACCATCCTAAGTCTTAAAAGAAGAGACCAGTGAGATAGTTAATGCATTGGTTTTAATTCTCTGAAACTCCCTAGATTCGGGGAAGGTCCAATTAGTATGGAAGATAGTAAATGTGAATTCATTACTCGAAAAGGAAGGGAAACAAAGTGGGAAACTACAGGTCAGAGAGCTTAGCATCCGTCATTGGAAAAATGTTAAAAGCTATTAATAAAGAAGCTACAGCAGGGCATTTGGATAAGTTCCAGCTCATCTAGCAGACCCAACATGGTTTTCTGAAAGGGAAATCGCGTTTAACCAACATATTGGTGTTCAATATGTAACATGTACTGTGGATAAAGGGCAATTGGTGAATGTACTGTATTTAGATTTTCAGAAGGCATTTGGCGAAGTGTTACATCAAAGTTTATTGCGGAAATAAAAGCTCATGGTTTAGATGGTAACATATTGGCATGGGCATGGATAGAAGATTGATTGGCTAACAGAAAGCAGAGAGCAGGTGCAAATGGGTGTTTTTCAGGTTGACAAGATCTAACAAGGTAGTATGCCACAGGGATCAGTGCTGGGACCTCAATGGTTTACAATTTATATGAATGACTTGGATGAAAGGATAAATGGATGGTTGCCAGATTTTCTGATGACGCAAAGATTGGTTTTATAATAATAATTGCTTATTGTCACAAGTAGGCTTCAATGAAGTTACTACGAAAGGCCCCTAGTCGCCACATCCCGGCGCTTGTTTGGGGAGGCCGGTACGCCTGAACCCGCACTGCTGGCATTGATCTGCATTACACACCAGCTGTTTAGCCCACTGTGCTATACCAGCCCTTAAAAATGAAGGGTAAATTGTGTTTGACTAATTTGCTAGAGTTCTTCAAAGATGTAACAAGCAAAGTGCATACTGGGGAGTCCTGTAGATATAGTGTATCTGCACTTCCAGAAGTCATTTGATAAGTTGCCACACAAAAGGTTATTACACAAGGTAAGAACCAATGGCATTGGAGGCATTTTAGGATGGAAGGGATGTCGGTGTTAACGCCGCTGTGCGAGAATCATGGGTTTGAGCCGGAGGGGATGGATAGTGTATATAGAAGATGGAGGGAAGTGGGGCTGGTCAAGGTGAGGGATCTGTATTTGGAGGAAAGGTTCGCCAGTCTGGAGGAGCTAAGGGAGAGGGTAGAGCTGCCGAGGGGGAGCGAGTTCAGGTATCTGCAGGCTAGGGACTTTGCGCGTAAGGTCTGGAGAGGGCTCCCTAGGTTGCCGGGATACACCCTGCTGGAGCGATTGTTGCTTCCGGATGTGGAAGGGGTGGGAAGAATTGGGGATATATATAAGTAGCTGGGGGAGCAGGGAGGGGAGCAGGTGGTGAACATCAAGATGAAATGGGAAGCAGAGTTGGGAGGGGAGATCAATTGGGGAGTATGGAGTGAGGCACTGTGTAGGGTAAACGGGACCTCCTCTTGTTCAAGGATGAGCCTGATACAGTTTAAGGTGGTACATATGACTCGGGCGAGAATGAGTGGGTTCTTTCAGGGGGTAGCAGATGAATGTGAGAGATGCAGGCAGGGGCCAGCGAATCACACGCACATTTTCCAGGATTGTGAAAAAATGGGAAGATTCTGGGTGGGAGTGTTCTGAGTGGTCTGAGCCAGGGCAATGGATGAGGAGGTGGGCCAGGACCCTTTGGTGGCGATATTTGGAGTTTCAGAGAAGTTGGAGCCCATGGAGAGGTGTTTGGCCGACGTCTTGGCTTTCGCATCTCTGATTGCACGGTGGCGAATTTTACTGGAGTGGCGGTCAGCATCACCACGGGGGGTAGCGGCTTGGTTGGGTGACCTGTACAACTTCCTGTGGCTGGAGAAGATAAAGTATGAGTTAAGGGGCTCTGCAGGGGCGGGGTTGAGAAAAGGTGGAGGGTGTTTGTGACCGTATTTGAGGAGCTGTTCATTGCGCGCAGGTGGCATTTTGGGGGGGGGGGGGGGGAAAAATCTGTACAGACTGTATAGTTGATTGCTGGGAAGTTTTGATACATGTTTGTTATAAAATACATTAAAAAAAAAGAACCAATGGCAGTAGGGGATATTAGCTTGAATAGAGGACTGAGAACAAACAGAAAGCAGAGAATCAGAATAAATAGTCTTTTTCTGGTTGCAACGAGGAAATAAGAAATTTATATATGGTTAGGTTAGGTGAGTGGGCCAAAAATTGGCAGATGGAATTTAATGTGGATAAGTGTGAGGTCATTCATTTTAGTTGGAGGAATAAAAAGGCAACTAACTTACTGGGTGCGATTTAATCAGCGTGTTGCACCCGGCATGGATCTGGGCACGCCGGTTAAATACTGGGAAAGGATAAAAGTTGAGATATGCGCCTGACACAAATTAGTTTGCCATCAAACTGGCTCCCTTCCGCAGGCAAGTTGCGGATTATGCCAAAATATGGTGAGCAAATCATTAACCCTCATTTGCATTAATTTCCATCTCATTAACAAATTTAACATTGAATGTAACGGCCTCCCAAGAAATAACCAGCTTCCCAGCGAGAAATCAAAAGGGTGCCATTTAGTACTTCTTTTTAAAAATGTGAGGGGGAAGGGGGGGTTGGGTTTGGTCAGGGGACTGAAACCTTCCAGGTCAGAGATCACTCCTGGGAGGGGGGAGGGTGCCGAAGGGGCTTTTCATCTATGAGGCCTTCTAGTCATCTTTAAATATTATGGAGACCCATAACAGGGGTAACTACAGCTGGAGCCTGCCTGTCCAACCAAAAACTTCCAGGACAGAGCCCTGCTCTTGGTGAAATGCTGAAGGTCACTTTAACCCTGTTTGACTGAGAGCAACTTATAGCTTCACAGCTGAAGGCTATTGCTAATGAGGAACTGGCCTTGTTAGTTGTTAGAGTGCTTCATAGCGGCAGGCTGCGTTTGCTGCTTGTGGCAAGGTCCATGCTGTCACCCATGCTGTCATTGAACAGTGCATCGGACTGCTCAAAATGCAATTTTGATGTGTGCTTTGTGGTGGTCTGCTGTGCCCTCCACAACCCGGCACAGCAGCAAGTCAACATGCTGGAGGAGGAACATACATATCTGAGGCGGCTGCGGACCAAGAGGGAATGGAGGATGAGCCCGGGGAGGACCCACAAGTAGAGCTAGAGAATAGATGGTGGCAAGGATCCAGCATGCCTGGAGGACCAGGGAGGCACTCATCCTCGCCCGATTCTCATAGGACAAGGCTTTGTCCGTCAGCTCACTCCCTCCCAATCCCTCCTTCCCCAATCCCCCCTTGGCCCATTTCCCTCATTCACCCAATCTCTCCCCTCCTTCCCCCAATCCCCTCCCCCATTTTCCTCATTCTTCGCCTTCCCCAATCCCTCCCCTCCTTCCACTCCCACTATCCATTCCCCGACTACCCAGTTTCACCCGCCCAGGTTCTGACATCACTCCAAGGTGATTGGCCTGTGGCCTGTGTCAGCACTGTCAGCAGGTCAATATACAAGGAAGGAAAGTGATGATAACTTGCTGTGAGATAAGCTCTGGAACTCCTCAGTTTATGCCAAAGTGTGACTCCCGTCTTTCTGTTGACAGCTCGCTCACACCCATCCGCTGAATGGGGTCTGCATCAGGAGCGTTTGATCTTGGACCACTGTGCCAAAGGGGTGGGATAGTGGAGTGCAACAGAGGGTGTGGGTGCAGGCAGGACCGCTGTGGAGATTAATGTGACAGAGGCTGCACATGTATCCTGCCCCCCCCCCCCCCATTGTCTGCCCAATCACTGGGCCATGCTCGACAATGTCTTACTGCATCTGGGACATGTCCCTCAGTGACTGGGACATGATATCGAAGCCCTCAGCCATGGTCATCACGGACTGAACCGTGCCTGCTGCACTACCATTCAAGATGATGACCTCATGCTCCAGGCTGTCCTCAGTGGTCGTCATCCTAGTCGTAGGACTCGTGCCACACATTGTCAGCATCATATCCTGTGCCCATAGCCTTTGGGACTCCTCCAATTGCCTGGTATGTTGCTGGCACCCGCTCCTGATTCTCATGGCTGTGTCCCAGCATCTGCATCAGCTCTGGAATAACTTTGTCCAGAGGCTCGACATCTGACTGCGACTTCGAGCCCTGGGGTCCAGCAGACCTGACTGCTGATTCCCTTGGATGTTCCTGCCTCCAGCTGATATACATTTGTGTGTTGCTCACCAGACTGTATCCCAAAGTCTATCCATTAATGTCACCCACTGAGGTGTGTCACTTCGCTGGTGGAAGGTGGGGCTGATAAATGTGATGCCTCGATGATTGTCTCCTCGGAGCTCTCTTCCGAGGTGGTCTCTTGGGTGGTGGGGGGAACAACCAGAGGGCCTTGGCCCACCAAATGGAGATCCTGCGAAACAATGGACATGTGGTCAGTGAGAGGGATCATTTTGTCTAACCTGAACAACGCACTTGAGACAGATCATCTGGGTAAAGGGGAAGTGGATCCTCACCACTGCGGTGCAGGCCAACTTTGCTGTTAGCTACAGTTTTCTACTCGGACAACCCCACGATCTCCAGGACCTGTTCCTTAGAGGTTGTGAGTACTCAAATCTTTGGTACCCCCTCCCTCGGTCTGACCCATTCCCTCTTATTATGGGCGATCTTCTCCTGCGGGGACAAAAGGAGGGCATTGTCAGCCACACGCTTGATGGATCGAGTGGGGGTTAGGGGGGTCTATAGCAGGTGACACGTGTGAGCACTGCATCTGGACATGAAGGTGTTGTGCTGGTGGGAGCCAACTGGTTCTGAGGAATAAGCATAAAAATCGGATGTGGGGAGAGTGCGAGGTGCCCAGTGATCTGCGAGGGTGGGGTTGGGAATTTGAGATGTGGCAGGCAGAATGGATGCCAGCAGACAGGGAGTTACTTACCCTTGCAGCTCATGATAGTTTGTCTTCTTTTGACATTGGATGGCAGTCCTCCTGGTCATGCTGCCCGAACTGACAGCCACTGCCATTGCCTCCTAGGCGGTATTAGTAACTCTGCTGATGGTCCTCAGACTCCCTCAGGGAAACAGGATGTCCCATCTCGCATAAACATCATCGAGAAGCCTTGCAAGGTTAGCATCCCCAAAACGAGGAGCAGGTCTGTGTGCTGCCATGCTTGTAAGGCAGCATGGTAGCACAGTGGTTCGCACAGTTGCTTCACAAATCCAGGGTTCCAGGTTCGATTCCCGGCTTGGGTCACTGTCTGTGCGGAGCCTGCACGTTCCCGTGTCTGTGTGGGTTTCCTCTGGGTGCTCCGGTTTCCTCCCATAGTCCAAAGATGTGTAGGTTAGGTGGATTGGACATGTTAAATTGCCCTTAGTGTCCAAAAAAGTTGGGTGGGGTTACTGGGATAGGGTAGAGTTGTGGGCTTAGGTAGGATGCCTTTTCCAAAGGCCGGTGCAGACTCGTTGGGCCAAATGATCTCCTGCTGCACTATAAATTTTATGATTCCGTGTATTTTGACTGAGAGTGAGGGAGTGTTTAAAAGAAGGGGATTGAATACAAAAGTAGGGAGATTGTGCTTCAGTTATACAGAGTACTAGGGAGACTACATCTGGAGTACTGTGTACAGAATTGGTCATCTTATTTAAGGAAGAATGTAAATGCGTTGGAAGTAGTTCAGAATGTTTACCAGACGAATATGTGGAAATGGCAGAGCTTTTATCCTCTAGGGTTTAGAAGAGTAAGAGGCTACTTGATTAAAACATAACATCTGAGGGGTCTTGACAGGTGGATGTGGAGAGAATGTTTCCTCTTATGGGAGAATCAAGGACTGGGGTCACTGTTTAAAAATAAGGGGTCATCGTTTGTTCGCAAGTCTTTGGAACTCTCTTCCTGAAAAGGTGGTGGAGGCAGAGTCTTCGAATATTTTTAAGGCAGAGGTAGATAGATTCTTGGTAAGCAAGAGGGTCACAGGTTATCAGGGGTAGATGGGATGCAGATTTGAGGTTACTATCAGATCAGACATGGATGGTATTAAATGGCAGAGCAGGCTCAAGGGGATGAATGGTCTATTGTTGCTTATTGTTTGTATGATCTTCTGTCTTAGGCTTGGTGAGAAATGTGCAAGCAGCAGTTCTGGAGGCCTTCCAGTGCAAGGAAGCAGCGTCAGGGGAAGTGAAGCCACAGCTTTTTCTACAGCACTACCTGCCATAAACCAGGTAAATTTAAAGGTCCCAGTCACTTATAGGTGGTTGGGAGAGGAGATGATAGGGTGGTAGGGAGGAACAAAGGGGGGGTTGGTGGGATAGTGGGGGAGATAGTTGGTGGGTTCGGGGTCAGTTTCATACTTTCCCAGGAGTATGAAGTCGTTTTAATCCTTCTAACCTTTCCTGGGTAAATATTCTGCGAAGGGAGTCGATTTAAATTGGAGTATTGGATGGTGCAAGAAGCAGGGTAATTGCTCATTTGAAGTTTAAACTTTCTTGGCAATTCCCTTGCAGTCCCTGCATGGGCACACCAGCGCAACATCTCGCAAATCTCTGCTGTACAATCTCCTCCTAAATTGGAAGTTTTATGCCCATACATATTTTCTTTAGCTCCAGTAACTCAAGGGTTCCCTGAATTTGAATTCTGTTTCCCTCCGCTGCTGGTGGGGATGATCAACACTTCCCTTTTGCTACATTACCCATGTCATGAATTATCAGCGTGGCTTCTTGGGTGATCACATTCTTGAGCACAATGCAGAAACCTGTCATCCTCTGACGCTCAGGAGTGTCTAATTTAAATATTTAGTGTTAGCTTTAACACTTCAAACTTTGCTCACTGCTCACAAATACTAATTATAAAATATTTCACATTTACATTGAGCTCCCTCCGAGGCTAAAAATATACAACTTTGATGCCTAGTCTGTGTTGAATTATCTCATCCCTACCATGGCATTGTGGGAGTGCTAAATTTAGTTTTAGGGCCCCTGCATCAAGAGGACTTGAATCGGCCAGGGATTGTGATGATGAAGCCCACAGTACAAAATTTGCAGCAGGTGTGATTAGGATTGGATTCGAGCACAACAGCCCCATAATAAACAGCTTGATAACAACCAAAGAAGCTTACACATTAAGAATGGCTACTTGGACAAAATTGCAACCCTATACAATAGTTTCTAGGAGAGAAAAAACATGGAAAATCCTTCCACTGTCCCTTCTCACAAAAAGAATGCACTTCATCCAAATGACCATTCCTCATAAGAATTTAGAGGAAAACCTTAAGGAAGATACCACCTGGACCAGGAGAATGGGAAAACACATTATGGAGTTCTACTCAAAACATTAATCTATTGTTTTCTCCACCTCTGACATTTAATAATCTGCAAAGCATTTTCAATCATTTATTTCATGCTGCATAGGGTGGCTAGGTTTTCTTTGCAGGATAAACGATACAGGTGGCTTCAATTAATCCCTATGTACTTTCTCCTGACCTGGAATATACAATTTATTGAGTATCAGTCAAGAGTGTGATTGATGTTTGGTGATGGCAACAATTTTCTGCCATCAAGAGTGCGGCATAAAGATTTTGCAGAAATAAACTGAATTCATGATTACAGACCAAAATACCATTTTCATTTGCATTAATTAAAAATGTACAGACATGGATTCTGCTGATGGAAGATAAGGATCTGAAAATAAGATGGTGATATAATAAGGCATTAAGTGGAAGAACATACTTAGCCCGAGATCTGAAGTACTCTGATAAGGGCAATAGTAGGAAACAATTCCTTGGGAATTTGCATTATGACTGTGTTATTATTTTTGAAATAATTACATCAATATTGTGAACTAATGGCACGGTTAATTGAATAATTGCTGTCAAGGGGACTATAAATTCCTAGGGCGGGGAATCTGGGGGATTCACTTTCTCACCAGTAATAAAGTCCAACAGTAATTTTAATTATAAAAACATTTTCTATATATTATTTCACACAAAAATATTTTCAACTATAGTACTATACTAAAAACGTTTTTCAAATTGTAAGTAAATTTTGTGCAGAAGCTTCACAGTCCACATATATCTCAGACATTTTTACTGCAGAAACAACTCAAAAGAGCTGGAGTACAGCGTCTGAATCAGACCTTATTTACAGCACCTCAACTTAAGTCTGTGTGGAAGATTATACTTATAAAGTTGGAATGCTAAACCACTCCCTTTAGACCTTTTAATTCAGAGCACCAACATAGTTTCTAAGGTACAGCTGCAAAGGGAAAGGGCTGTAATCCAGTTGACACATCGCAGCGAGAGCACAATAGAGTCAACTGTCAAATATTTTGCAATAAACACTCAAAAAAAAAATTGTCACACATAATTTCCATAATATTAACACTAACATGAAGGG
This sequence comes from Scyliorhinus canicula, assembly GCF_902713615.1. Classification (NCBI taxonomy): domain Eukaryota; kingdom Metazoa; phylum Chordata; class Chondrichthyes; order Carcharhiniformes; family Scyliorhinidae; genus Scyliorhinus; species Scyliorhinus canicula. Next base: position 32,819,662 of record NC_052165.1, on the reverse strand, counting down.
GAGGCAGAAAATGACAAAGAGAAACCACCTGAAGAAATTAATCATTGAACACATTTGCTCTGCATGAATGTGAAGCACCAGAAACCCTTCAAGCTGTCACAGAAAAAGGTCACACTCTGTAACAGAAGTGGACAATTTATTTTACACACAAGTACATAATTTCCCTTTACTTGGAAAGGCTGGTCACATATGACATGGAATGTAATGGTACTTGCATATAGTTCTGTGCACAACTTTTGTACCTTAAAAAGTGCACAAAAATGCCAGCCTATTTTTCAAATAGATGTTGAATATATATCATTTTTTAATTACATCAGCAACATTTTAACACAACCTGTACATATATTCTCCCTCCTCAAACACTTTTTATATCACTGCACCAGATTTAGGTTAATGAACTAAAAACATACCCCCTGGCCAGCTTCACTAAAACGAAAATGGTGGGGCAGCTATACCAGTTTGTAAGTGAGTCTTAATCTATGTATATTTAAACAACGCCAACGGTCAGCAAGATGCTTCCAAGCAAGGCCCCTGATTGTTACTGAATCAAGTCTGCACATGTAGATCTTTACATTCGGTGATGCTCCAGACCTTTTCCGAATTGTGCTCTGGCAAGTAACCTGCCCGAATTAACATTTTAATAGTAATGCAGATAATGTGGCAGTCTCACATTTGTCAGGACTCTCCATTTTGCACTTTGGCTATTGGTGGCTGAAGAAAATCTTTAAATGGAACTAACGCCTCTTTCAAAGCTGAGCAAACTTCAGAGGATGTGCAGGTAATACATTCAACTAATGTTGGATACAAAGCAATTACCTGCGACCAGGTATTGGTATCAACTGTAAAGAGAAGAAACAGAATAGAAAATAAATCACTGACCATTTATATGAAAAGCACCAAACCAAAAATCTGTGGATTGAAATCTAACAAAGTGAGAAAAACATTTCTGCTATACTATTTCATGGCATCACATGAGGCAGTCACTGTAAAATCTGGTACCCAAGTCACACTTCCAGTATGTCTTCAATGACATGCAGACCTGAGGTGTGACTGTTACCCGAGTATGAGCATCATTTGCTCCTTGGCTGCTGACACAATTCATCAGTTGCTCCCAGGAGACTTATTCCCAGAGTTCCAGACTGTGGTTGAAAGTCTTAGGAAGGTACAATCATTCCAGCATTAAGCATCTCTTCTTCTTTGGAAGTACCTCGGGATTGAAGATGATTTGTTCCACTTCAGTTCGATGAGCTCAGAATGGCTGATAAGCACAATACATGATCTGCAGACTCTGCCACAGAAAGGGCAGGTGATACCTGAAGGATTGGGTGTTGTCTGGAGGTTTATGTGCTCACTCCTATTCTTGGACTTTATCAATGCATATTCCCAACAAAGTCTCTCAATGTGTTTGTTGCCCCCCCCCCCCCGATTGCGCCACCTCCATTTTGGTTGTTCAGAAGCCTGGGTCTTTCATGAGTCGGCGAGTATATCTGACCTCTTCAGGGATGCTTTGAGGACATTCCTAAAGAGTTCCTGCTGTCCACCTGGGAGTCTCCTGCCATAAATGAGCACCAAGTAGAGAAACTGCTCCAAGAGTCTGGTATCAAGCATTCAAATGACATGTCTACCCAATGGAGCTGGTTTTGAGTGATTAGAGTCTTGAAGCTGGATTAGTTGGCCTGGGAGAGGATGCTGCTGTTTCTTGCGACTAGATTTGTGTGGATCTAACGGAGGCACTGCTGGTGGCACTCCTTTAGTGCTTTGAGAACTAAGTTCCGACATACAATACATTGAAACAGCCAACTTAAAATAATGTATATCTGTTCACTTTTTCCTTTATCTTCTTATTCCAGTGTTTACAGGTTACAGTTATAGATGAAAATCCAACTGAATAGCATTAAAAGTTGTGCCGCCTTTCAGTTGGCTTAGGTGATGCAAGGCCAGATTGCATCTCAGCATGCTGAAACTTCACAATATGGCTCAAGGTGGTTTGTCTAAGTTCAGTACTGAACTCAAATCTGTTATGAAATGAAAATTACTTAATGGGAAACTCAAACAAATATATCATATTCTCAAACTTTGATAGCCTTCATACGTAGTACTGTGCTGGATAAACTTTATGATTTTCTATAAAATTCATTTTTATGTTGAGCTGTTAGGAAATGGAAATCTCTGCCTGAGATGGTGGCGAGATTCATTAGTAACTTTCAAAGGGGAAATGAATATAGGTTTGAAGCATAAAAAAATGTTGGGCTATGGAGAAAGAGCAGGAAAGTGGGACTAACTGAGCAGCTCTTACATAGAGGCATAGTAGGCCCAAAACCACTTACTAGATACTCGTGTACAGTCACAAATGCATTAATTTGCACAGAATTGTGGAGAAACTGCCTGTTTCATAATCATGTGCAACCTAAACAAAAGATAGAAATTCACAGGGACACATGGCTAGTGTTAATAGTGCAATGCAATTAAATCAAAAATAACCTGAAGAATGAAAGAAGATGGAAATTCAAAGGTAAAATTGGCAAATTGACATATGGTGTTTGAGCAAATGCACAGCTAGTGGAATCAGAACAATTGAAAAAGAACAAGCTTAAGAGGCAATTGCATTTATTGCTTTCCAGCCTCAGTTTTGTAATCAAATCTTACTGTATATATTTAATATAAAGGAACTAAAACATGCTGCATTTTAAAGCTCTTCTGCTCATTTATCATGGGAAAGTTATCTTAGGAATGACATATTAGCAAACTGAGGTCACAAATTCAATTCCAACTCGAGTAAATTGTGAATTGAATTCAATAAGTTGGTTACAAATTGGTCATAAGAACTGCTGGACTGTTGTAAAGATCCAAATGATTCACTAACATCTTGCAGGAAAAGGAACCAGACACTCAACAATCTGCCGACATATGACTCAGTCCCCACTGCATTGTAAACGCTTAATGCCCTCCAAAGTGACCGAGCAAGCCACTCAGTTGTACAGGCGACAAGGAACGGCCAATAAACACAACCCTTCTGTGCACTGCCTATGTCCCGAGAACACATTAAATTTTTTTTTACCATTTTCAGGCTTGGTTTTCTTAAGTGAATCCATAAGAGTACTGATTGCTTTCAGAACGAAAACTATTTCTGTCACTCGCTGCCTGCATTTAAACAAAGACAAAACTTAAGACATACAACGAAAGCATACATGCCGAAATTTTTAAAATAAATGTACTATACAGCATGATGCAAATATATTAATTCCTGCGTTTTGAACATTGGCCACATGATGGCAATATTGTCTCATTTACTCTTTTACTTAAATTATGTTCTGTAATGCATATTTATATAATTTATTTTCAAATAACCTCCAACCTGTAATCAGCTTATGGGACACTGCCTGCAAAAAAGAAAATCTATAATAGTTTATCCTGTCCAGAGTGATAGTTAACACAAAGGTCATAGTAGTAGAGGGGATGAGACCCCATCTTTCTCAGTCTCCTGAGAGAGATTTGGCAGTTTCAATTCAACACTAGCCCATATGAGAAAGGGCAGTTTAATTGACAGGCAATGAATGGCTAGTAATCAAAGCCAAAGAAATGTTGTGCTCTTCTGAGCCTCAGCATATTGTTGTGACAAAATAGGAGATTTACTCTGTAATTAGCTGTAATGTGTGACAAAAATGGACAGCATTCCAAGCCCAACATCCTTGACCTTGATGAGCACCCATATTCATACTAACAAATCTCACAAGTTGGTGACAGATGCTAAGGAAATGGGAAAAACTTAGTGATGAATGAAATGTTGCCAGGGATACAATGAAAATGCATGATTAACATACTTAAACATCAACATGACTGCGGCAAGACCACCTTCCCACAATTCTTTTCCTAGATTACCAAATGATTGCAACTTTGCCAGATCTAGAAACTCAGGATCTTGTCTTATTTCAAATATATGAAGTTATCTGAAGTAATTTAGAAAAACATAATACCATTTATGTAATGTAAAACAGGCTTCTGATTCGCAGCCTATTTTGCACTGCTGGTGAAGACCAATTTCACCTCCATTATCATAAAACTGAGCATTACGTACTAAAACTTCAAATACTGCCGGTCACAAAGGTAATTCTTCACCCTTTTCCCCACATTAGCTTTAATCTCTTAATTCACTTGAGGATCAGTACTGAAATATGTTCCAAGTAACACAACTCAAAGACTATATGATGTTTTCATATGGTATTGATTTGGTATGATCTCATCGGCAGCAGTTAAAGAAACCCCACTAGGTACATTTGCAGATTGGGGCAACTGTACATATAGTGGCAGATTAGCATTTGATCAAACACAGTCATGCACCTGTTCAACTCTAATCTTCAAATTTTATACACTAGGTTGCTGGAATTCAATAATATTGTACAGCCCCATTTTACTTAACAATACAATATTTTAGTTTTGCATTTTTCTTAATGCATTATTGGAGCACCAATTTGGTTAATTTGTTTGGGTCAAACATTACTACAAAATTAACAAAGTGAAAGGTGGATTTTCTTTTATCCTGGGTACAATGGTCCTTTGCTAACTTTGTATTCGACTGATGGCTCATATTTGGAGTACAGCATAGACTACACATAGACCATATATGACAAGTAAATACAGAAGGGCCTATCTTGGACAACATGGCTATAAATATAGCATGCCGTAAAGGAAACCGTCTAATCGCAAAATCGGATATTCAGGGTGGAATAGTTTAATTTTAAATTTTTTTGCAGGCTAGAACAGTGGTTCCCAACTAAAGTGCTGTGAAAACCACCCAAGTGTGCCGCAAAAAAAGATGAAAAATTCATGTAATTAAACTAAAATTAACCTTCATCTTCAGCTGGCATCTCCAAGACCCGATGAATCTTGGGCTTCCCGCGCATGTGGCAACTGGGAAAGAGCCGCACATGCATGATTTAGATTTTTTATGTTGGTCAGGCCCATGCGCATGACCAACGGGACTTGGAATTGAAAACAAAGATCCCATGCGTTAGCACAAAAAGCGTAAACTCCAAAAGGGCACAAAAACCCTGGGAGAAATGAGAGAGACAGGGAGAGGTTAAAAAAAACAGGAGAGGGGACAGGGAGAAGTTAAAATCCAAGTTCCCAGTAAGGAAAGACGGCAGAGAAAATAGAGGTGTGCCTCAATTTTTTTAATAGTATAGAGGTGTGCCATGACAAAGGATTGGGAACCACTGGGCTAGAATATTCCTTTGAATTGGGTCTTGCCTGCAACTCTTTTCATAGAATTTACAGTGCAGAAGGTGGCCATTCGGCCCATCGAGTCTGCACCGGCTCTTGGAAAGAGCACACTCCCCAAGCTCAACACCTCCACCCTATCCCCATAACCCAGTAACTCCATCCAATACTAAGGCCAATTTTGGTCACTAAGGGCAATTTATCATGGCCAATTCACCTAACCTGCACATCTTTGGACTGTGGGAGGAAACCGGAGCACCCAGAGGAAACCCACGCACACACGGGGAGGATGTGCAGACTCCGCACAGACAGTGACCCAAGCCAGAATCGAACCTGGGACCCTGGAGCTGTGAAGCAATTGTGCTATCCACAATGCTACCGTGCTGCCCTTTCACACCCAAAATAAAAGATGCATAGCATCTTATCCCTAGGACCAGTGCCGAATATATGTACATTTTCTAAATACATTAATCCCATCTTAAATTCAGGATATTTTGATTAACAAAATTATGAGAAGCAAGCAATTCAAAAGTAATTAATTCTAACCTTGGCAGAGGACACCTGCCACTCAACCTCTCGTCTTCAATGTACCGATGCAATACATCCTGTGACCTCTTTAACAGCACAGACAATGCCATTCGGGAAATATACCCTTCCTGGGGAGTCGTCACTTTATTACTGAAGGAAAACTGAAGCAGTGTTTCAAAGCAAACTTTGGAAAACTCCTCTCTCATTCGAATGTCAATTTCAGCTTCTGTAGAAGTGAAACAGTTATAGTTACTTGACCAGGGTAATTTTTTTGTAGGCAAAGTATTCTCAAAGTCACTGTCTTGAATTTAGCTTACTGGTACACAATTTATTTCTGCTTTAATATTTTGGAAGCTCAGCCAACGCTATCCAACGAAGAAGAAAACAAGGGAAACTGGCTCTAAATATATTTAATCAATTTCTTGAATGCCATAGAGTTGGGGGTGGGCTGTGGGGGAATGCAAGAGACTGAGAAAAGCTACAGCTGCATTTATTTTTGATTCTGGATGCTAGCACCAAGCATATACACTGTTAAATAAGCTTCTTTATCCTGGTGGAAGACCCAGTTTTCTATGTTTCTCCAATATAGACAGTCTTGCCATTTGGACAACCTGTTTCTTTCTACCGCTACAGGGCCTACATTTCAGAGTCACACGGCTGACTGAATCACTTCAGAGGTCAAATCAATGGCCTTTCTCTGGGATTCTTTAGACTCTGGATGAAAACTTTACAAAATGTTTGGAATTAAATGCTGATTCTGCATATGCAAAACAACTAATTCGGGAGCGAGTAACAGTTTATCAGTGTAAAGAACTGATTCACAGATGCTAGTCTCCTTGAACCTGTATTAAAAATGTTTTTTTTTGGGGGGGAATTTAGGGTCTTTCTAAATGGATGAGCCAAGATAAGCCTTTTTTATCTCTGTCTTGTGAAAGTAATATCAATCTACATATACATTATACACAACAAACGCACATATAGTTGAATTTTTGCAAATGTAAACTATACTGCAACATGTTGCACTTTGATTGGAATTGCTACACACATTCAACAGTTAATCTGAACAAAAACAGAAATCCTTCAAGGCCCATCATAGATTTGGTGACATGGTTTTAAACGTATTAAAACGTTCACAACTAGGTAACAAGGAATACAAAACTATACTAAACATTACAAGTATTTAAAAAAGGCTTAAGGCCAGAAAATAAACAACTAAAAATTAATCTAAAAAAAAATTCATCTACAAATTTGCCGTTTTGTAATATTACAGCTCAGAGTTAATCCGGTTGCGATCAGCTAATCAATTAGAGAGATTTGTTTGCAATGGGATATCTCATTGTGTCCATTTTCATTCAACTACTTGTATTTGTACAGCGCTTTAACATAGATAAAAAGGTCCCAAGGCACTTCAGAAAAGAACGGTAAGATGAAAAAGCATATCAAGCCAAAGAAAAATATTAAGATGGTGACAAAAGCTTAAAAAAGTCAAAAAACGTGGTTTTGTGGAACTTAAAGAAGCAGAGAGGTGGAGGGGTCTTGGCAGCATAAGCCATGACACCAACGGTGGGGGGCAAGAAGAGAGGATTGCACAAGAGGCCAGAGTCAAAAGCAATGCAGGGTTCTTGGAGGGTAGTGAGGCTGGAGGAAGATACAGAGATAGGAAGGAAAAGATCACAAAGACATTTAAATGCAAAGATTAGTATTTTAAATGATGGGCATTGGGGAACAGGGAGTCCGTGTTGATCATTGAAGACAGGGGTGAAGAGTAAATGGAACTTGGTGATGGAAAGGCCATGTGCAACAGAGAGCTGAATAATTTGAAGTTTACAGAGGGTGAAGGATGGAAGGCAGCCCAGAGAGCATTGGAATTGTAGGGTCTGGAGGTGAAAAAGGCAAGGATGAGGTTTACAGCAGCTGAGGCAGTCAAGTAGGTAGCCTTTGTAATGGACTGTATCTAGGATCAACATGGAACTATTTCAGGATCAAATAGCACCAAGTTTGAAGTTGAGAACTTATAAACTTGTTTCCGATGTGTTGGTGCTTTTTAAAAGTTTTACCTGCAGATATTCAAATTATGGTCATATCTATCTATATATCAGCAAATGTAAGTTTTAATTTTTTATCTCTTCACACATCCTTGAAAAATATCTGCAGGTAAAATAGCCTTTCAATAAAAGGCTGAAAAACATCCAGCACTGCATAATGGTTTTAAAATTTCAATCTATTTTGACACACATATGTAGAGGTTTGTTGCTGTCCGAATATTTAAAAAAAATAAATTTAGAGTACCCAATTATTTGTTCCAATTAAGGGGCAACTTAGCATGGACAATCCACCTACCCTGCACATCTTTGGGTTGTGGGGTGAAACACACACTAACACGGGGAGAATATGTAAACTCCACACAGACAGTGACCCAGAGCCGGGATCGAACCTGGGACCTCGGCGTTGTGAGGCAGCAGTGCTAACCATTGCGTCACCATGCTGCCCCCTTGCTGTCCTAATATAATGAAGCATTTCCACTACAAAGGACAAAAATATAATGGCCTTAAATAGCAGACTCAATTAGGACAGTGATGTTACGCTTAGCAAAACAGCATCATTTAAACAGATGAGCCGCTGTCTTTGGGATGGTCTCATGAAGGTTGGATGTTACTGCTTTCCAATCAAAGTGAACATTTTGCTTTTAAATGAGGATAAGAACTAATTGTTGATTCTGAATATTAGGACCGTTAACTATCATTATTCGCCATTTTCCCAAGACACTGCAGCCTCTTAAAGAAATTAAAAAATGAAGCTTAAATTTTTTTTTTTTTTTTTTTTTTTTTTTAAAAGAGTACCCAATTCATTTTTTTCCAATTAAGGGGCAGTTTAGCGTGTCCAATTCACCTACCCTGCACATCTTTGGGGTTGTGGGGGTGAGACCCACACAGACACGGGGAGAATGCGCAAACTCCACATGGATAGTGACCCAGGGCCGGGATCAAACCCGGGTCCTTGGTGTCGTAAGGCAGCAGTGCTAACCACTGTACCACCGTGCCGCTTAAATAATGAAATTTAACAGATTATAATTTACTGATGCACTGCTTGCCCATAAATTTTCCTCCAGCTTCTAATCAATTTCTGCCCAAAAACAATATGACACACCTGTAAATGAAGTTGACTGAGAATGGATTGAACCTTTGTTCAGCATCGTCATTATCTGGCCAACAAATTCTTTTGGAATGAAGTTTGCATATGGTAATATATCTGTGCTAATAAGTTGTACAACCTAAAAAGAATAAAAAGCAATTGTAATGAAAAATATTATTGTTTCAAATTAATCACTGTGTCAAAGTAATAATTTCACAGAAATATGTTGTTTAATGCAGGTGTGCTTTAATGCGTCAACAAAGACCACTTTAAAAATATTCGATGCTTGCTGAGCATGCATAACTTCACATAGTCTGAATTTAAACTTACCTCAACATCAATGTTCTCATTTTTCTCAAATTCTTGAATGGAGAGATTATCTGGAGGTGTGCTACAAAACCAAATCATAAGAGTGACAATGCAATCTTAATCAGACAGCTTGTTATTAAATTAGTTGTTCTTGTCTCTAATGATTACTAACAGTGGGCTATTATTTTGCAAAATAGTTTGGAACTTTTTGGATTAATAAATAATTTAGGTATGGACTGACTGTGCGTTAATTCTGGATATTTATTCAGCATGGAAACTGACATGCAGCATGACTAAATTATCAGCAAATAGCAGAACCAAAATTTGGTCTTGAATATCTCCCTATCTCAACATCTAAAAATACTTCAGAATAAACAAATTAATTCTTGTACTGTGGTTACCATGTTTGGAAGGAAAACACAACAAACATCTGTAGACAGCAAGACTGTATAAAAAATGAATGAAGGACTAGTCAATTTATTTTCATGATGCTGGTTGGTTACCAAGAGCAACAGGAAGAGTTCCTTCTCTGTTTTGACTAATGATGTGTGATCCATTTGAGCAGATAGACAGAATGTTTGGTTAATATTTCATCCAAAAGAGGGCATTTCCAACAAAGCAAGATTCCCTCACCAACCGCACTAACATGTTCAGTAGTAGGGCTTAAAACACACAACGTTCTGACTCGGCCAAGAGTCCTATCAACGGAGGCAAATTGACAATGGACAACCCTGAGATCCAACTGAACCACTGATATATGATGTTCAGATGAAACTTTTTTTTAACTCTAGTCCATTCAGATGACTAACCACCATGCAACTGGCCATACTGTATGTAGAATAACCTTAAGGAGTTGCAATATCTGTGAAATAGAGCACAATTTTAGATGCACCTTTTTGTAAACAGGAAGTCTTCAAATGTGCTGGCTAGTTCTGGCCACATGGTATCAAATTTTCTGGAGGAAGCATGCTGCCTTGCAACAGGAAGTCCAATAGAAAGTACTTTAAGAAGAGAGGAAACAGCCATTTTCCATGTTGTTTCAGAAGGGCAGGCGTACTTCAGATTGAGTGGTATCCTCAAAGTCTAAAAAAAAGATAGTAAATGAGTGAGAGAGGACTAATTACTGTGACTAAATATAATCTGCATCAATAGACTACCGCAGGAATTTAATGTTAAAAATTCAACATATCTTCGCATTACTTCAAACAACAGAATTACAATTTTCATCAAGCTATCTGTGCTGGGAACTAAACACCCCTCTACTGTGACCATCCAGTGTCATCATGGAACCCAATTGTGGTGTGTACACTATAGTCTGCTGCAGAGTTAAGATTTTTATTCTGACCCAATAAGGATGTCTTTGACCCAACTTCAGAAAAGCATGTGATTCTTCCCACTACTCAAAAAGTTAATGGACTCCCTGACTGTGATTGTAACTACAGGGGGAAGATTGACTCTGTGCTTTCTGTGACAAAATTATAAAACTAATTATTTTTAAACAGATTTCCTAGACACAAAGGAAATCTTCAGCCAGTATGACCAGCGCCGAATTTTGAACTGTGGGGCAGTTGTGACTAGGAACAGTCTAAATTAATTTCAAGCATACCCTTTCCTGCTGGGAGAGTCAAGATTATATATAATCCCATCAGTATAGACTCAGTCCTGAAATTGAGAGGCTCATGTGAAAATTTCTTGTGCAAGTAAGGGCTTGACGTCATTTTAATGGCGAGAAAAGGTGTGCAACAGACACCATCTATAAAATGATTTTATGGTTGCAAAAACAGGATTAATGCACGTCAAAGTTGTACCATTCTACTGGGGGTAGAATGTTGATCAGAGTTCACTTCCAGATTCAAAATTCAGCTCACGATAATCAGAAATCCACAACTAACAAGATAGTCTAAGTTTTGAATATTTCATAAGGTCAAGATTCATTCAAACAACTATTTAAATAGGTTTTAGAATTTTAGGGTCATTAATATAACGCACTGAAAACGTAAAGCTTATTAAACTGCAACTCTACCAAGTTGAAAACAATCCTAAAAGGCAACTGGTTGTCTGTAGGTCAGTTAAGATCAATCTCAACCTAGACCAGATTTTGACCTGCATTCTAGAACACCCAAAGTCAATCCACAAAATAATTATAACCATTTTACTGTACTTCATCATAAATTACCTTAATGATTTTCTGAAGGACCTTTTCATTCACCACAGCTTTGTGACATGCTGTCTTCTGGTACAAATCCACAACAACCTCCAGAGATTTTTCAGCAAATGGCACATAATTCAAAGCCACCCACTCCGCCTGCAAGGAACCACAGTTTCTGGCGTTTAACTTTAAAGTTAATGATAATACTGACAATCTTGCAATCTGAAGGTTATCAGTTTAATTGTCCTGGTTCACATGCATAGATCACTGAAGAAGTAGAAAGAAAAGAACAGATTTATACAAGTGAAGGAGGGGAAGTTTAAAATTGCAGTATCGCTGTTCTCCAGACTTTTAGACCTCACAGTTAAGGAAGGTAGGCACTAAGATTTAAGCTTGATTCTGAAGGTTCAAGAATACAATTTTTCACTGTCAAATGAAGCATTAAATTGAATACAATATAAATTGTCTACCTATATTACACCATTTCCATGTATAATTACACTATTTCTTTTTTAAAAATAAATTTAGAGTACCCAATTATTTTTTCCAATTAAGGGGCAATTTAGCGTGGCCAATCCACCTATCCTGCACATCTTTTGGGTTGTGGGGGTGAAGCCCACGCAAACACGGGGAGAATGTGCAAACTCCTCATGGACAGTGACCCAGAGCCGGGATTCGAACCCGGGTCCTCAGCGCCGTAGGCAGCAATGCTAAAAATTACCCTATTTCTGCCCGCACAAGAAGAAGCATGATTGTTAATGCAGCTTTTTCATTAAGAGAAGTAAACTGATTCAAGTGATTACTATCAAAGTTATCGATCACTGAAAAAGGCATCTGCTTCATGACAGACCGCAGTGGATTTGTGGGGTACAGAGAAAGTGTATTTATTGCGTCTTCCGTCAAGCCATAGATGTCAGTAACTTTGATGTTACTGGCCAAGTACAAGCCAAATTCCACATAGTGGCAATGTCACTGGACTAATAATCCAGAGGCTCAGCCTACTTATCTGGGGATAGGGATCAAATACCTCTACAGCAGCTGGTGGAATTTAAATTCAATTAATAAATCTGGAATATAAAAACTAGTGTCAGTAATGATTACCATGATAGCTATCATCAACTGCCGTAAAAGGCCATCACGTTCACTAATGTCATTTGGGGAAAGACATCTGCCATCCTTATTTGGTCTGGCCTACATGTGACTCCAGTCCTACAGCAATGTGGCTGACCCTTAACTGCTCTAAATGGGATTGTAGTGCAACCTGGCATTGCGGGAGGCAGCCGGGAGCCGAGGTGCACTAAATTTCAACTTCTGTGGCTAACGTCACAAGAAACTAGCAAGTTGATTGGCCGGTTAAGTGCTCAGTGTAAGGACAGTGTAAGGAAAAGTAGGGCCAATAAAACAAGATATCGGAAGTAATCCAAAGTAGAATAAAGATAACGTAAGGAAAAGTTAAGACATGGCAGGGCAGCTCAATCGAGTGGAATGTGTGTCTTGTTATATGTGCAAAGTCCTGGATGGTACTGGTGTCCGAGTCGACCATATGTGCAGGAAGTGCTGTCACCTGCAGAAACTTGAACTCCGGGTACTGGAGCTTGAGTAGCTGCTGGAGTCACTGTGGTGCATCCGTGAGGCTGGGAGCTACGTGGATGCCACATTCTGGGGCGATCACACTGCAGCTTACATGGCCTGGAGGCAGAGAGGGAATGGGTGACTACCAGGCAGTCCAAGAGAACTTGGCAGGAAGTGCAGCAGTCCCTTGGGGTCCCACTCAGAAATCAGTTTTCATTTTGGAAGCTGGTGCAGGCACTGGTTCCTCAAAGGAGTGAGTCAGAGCCAGGTTTGTGGCACCACTAGTCATTAAAAACTGGCAGGTAAGACCTGAACTGCCTCCTCCAGGCGCTCTGACTCTTCTTCACCTTGATATCATGTCAGGTAATGCCTCTGAGATTTATATTGGATTTACACGATAATTAATTAACATGCTGGTACAAACCAAAAGCGGCTCAAGAGCAATAGTGATTTCATGAGTTAAGGGAACAAACCCGCGCGTCTTTGGCTGTTGACCTGACTCCAGTATATTGTCTCCCTGCTGCTTGGGTCAAGGGTGTCACAGAATGGTTGCAGGACATTCTGCTGGGGGCAGGTGAATAGTCTGAGGTTGTGGTCCACACTGGCACCAGTGACTTAGATAGGAAGGGAGATGGGGGCCTTGCAATCAGAATTTAGGGAGCGAGGTTGAAAATTGGCAAGGAGGACTTCAAATGCAGTAATATTTGGAGTACTCTTATTGCCACATGCAGGAGGATAAGACAGAAAGATGGCACAGGAGGGCTTCAGATTCTTGGGATACTGGGACCGGCTCTGGGAGAGATGGCATCTGTACAAGCTGGACTGAACGTGAACAGAGTTGGGACAGAGTTCCTTGTGGGGCGTGTTGTTAATGCTGTTAGAGGGTTTTAAGCTAACTCGGCAAGTGTGTGGGAACCATGGGAAATAGTAAAGAGGGATTCCAGGATGTACAAAATACTGGAAGGGGCAGATAGCACTAGTATAGAGATAGTCAGTTAACAGGTGAAGTTGGAGTAAGGATTCTGAATCAGAGTTACTGTGCATGTATGTGACTGCACAAAGTACATTAAATAAGATTGGGAAGTTACAAGCGCTGATTGCAGTGAGAAAATGTGGTGTTGTGGCGATAACAGATACCTGGCTCAAGGAAGGGCAGGACTGGGTGTAAAATATTCTTGAGCACAAGGTGTTCAGAAAAGATGGGAAAGGAAGGAAAGGGGAGTGGTGACAGTATTGGTCAAGGACAGCATTGTAGTGCTGGAGAAAGGGAATGTCCCAGGGGGCTCAAGGACAGAGTCAATTTGGCTGGAGCTAAGGAACTAAAAGGGTGCAATTACATTGCTTGTAGTCTATAGATCGCCTACGAGTGAGAAGTTTGTAGAATCTGCAGGGAAATTACAGAGAGATGCAAACATTACAGGGTAGTTTTAATAGAGGCCTTTGATTGCCCAAATGTAGACTGGGACAGGGTAATGTAAAGGTTAGAGAGGGACAAATGTTCCTAGATTGTGTTCAGGACAATTTTCTACAGCGGTATGTGTCCAGTCCAATGAGAAAGGAGGCACTAATAGACCTGGTAGTTGGAAATGAAGCGGGCCAAGTAGATGAGTGTGGGAACAGTTAGGAGACGGTGATCATTATATTGTAAGTTTAGGATGATTGAAAAGGAAAATAGATAATCCAAAGAAATAATAATCAACTGGGGGACAGAGGACTTAAACTGGGCAAGAATGGAGGTTGGCCGGTTAGACTGGAACGAAAGGTTGGCAGGAAAAACTGTCACTGAACAATGGGCTACTTTCAAAAAAATAAATAGTCTGAGCACAGTCAAGGTACATTCCCTTAAAAGGGAAAGGCAGGGCAAATAAATCTTGAGCTCCTTGGATGAAAAAGGAGATAGAGATTAAGGTAAGGAAGAAATACTGTGCCTCTGACAGGTGTCATGTAGAAAATACAATTGAGAACCATAGAGGAATAGACAGAAGATTCAGAGGAGATGTGAAAACACACATTAGAGACCCATAGAGGGATTAGGAGAAAAGACTGGCATCCAACATAAAGGGGAATCCAAAGTATTCTATGGGCACATAAATAGTAAAATGGTGGTAAAAGGAGTAGGGCCTATTAGGGACCTGAAAGGGAATTTGTACATAAAAGCAGTGGGCATGGCTGAGGTATTAAATTAATACTTTACAGCCAGCTTTACTGAGGAAGTAGATGCTACACAGGCCATGGTAACAGACGGGAAAACTCTGTCCCAAGAAGAGTTCAAAATTGATAAGGAGGAAGTGTTGAATCGACTGTCGGTACCTAAAGTTGACAAGGCACCGTAACCAGATGAGATGCTTCCAAAGGTATTGTATGAAGTTGAGAATGGAAATTGCAGGAGTATTGATCAAAATCGTCTAATCCTCTCTACACAGGAGAGTGCCAGAGGACTGGAGAATTACAAATGTTATTCTCTTGTTCAAAAAAGGTTGTAAGGATAGCCCAGCAATTACAGACCAGTCAGCTTAACATCAGTGGTGGGTAGTGTTATGGGCCAGGGTTTATAGAGAATCCCAAAGTGTATCATGGAGTTTATCTGACCCACAACTTTTACTAGATTGTGGTATGGTGAGCACACGGCCCACTCTACAGGTGTGGTACAGCAGAAATGGAAAAGTATTTTTTAAAGCAAAACAATGTTGATTCTATGAACTCAAGTTCACCTTTTTAAAACATAGTGAACATCTTAAAAACCATTAATTCAAATACAACCCCCAAAGAATACAACACTAAGTAATTCTTAAGCTGTCCTTTTAACATCCAGAAGACTTTACAAAAACCTTTCAGCAGAAGCACAACAGGTTAAAGTCACTACTGTTATTAGTTTTAAATCACCAAAATCGATTTACAGTCTTTAGATTACAGAGAGAGACTCTAAATGCACATTCTGGCTGTGACTGCAGCTATGCAGCTCTGAAAACGAAACTAAAACACACCCTGCAGCAAACAGCCTAAAACGAAAGTAAAAAGCTGACAGACAGCCCAGCTCCACACACTCTCTGACATCACTGCAGTAATAAACACCCATTTCTTAAAGGTACTCTCACTACAGACACTGAGATACACAGCCATTTATAAACACCTATTTCTTAAAGGTACTCTCACATGACAGTAAGTACCTAGAAACAATGATTCAGGATAGAATTAGTAGTCACATGGAACAATGTGGGTCGATTAGGAAGAGCAAGCATGGATTGCTAAAGGGGAAATTGTGTTTAACTAACTTGCTTGAGTTTTCTGAAGAGGTAACAGAAAGGGTAACAGAAAGGGTAATACCGTTGCTGTGGTGTACTTGGAACTTCCAAAAGGCATTCTGACAAGAAACAATGCGCAGGCGTGCGGGGAAAAGGCAGAAGAATGACACTAAGTCATAAAGTTCCTTTGGAGAGCCAGTGCAGACATGATGGACCAAATGACCTCGTTCTTCGCTGTAACAAATCTGTGAGTCTGCAAATTGCAAGTTGGCCATTGCTGTGGTATGTGGGAGATCCTTGGGCTGAGACGTGGGCTTCTACAGGAATAGGTGGATAAATTCTCAGTTCAACAATGGACAATTGTTAAAGAGATTTGACTGAATTTTAGTTTGCAACAGTCCAATTTGATAGCCTTGTTCCAGTAATCTTTTGCTGACCATTTTTTCCCCTTCGGAATTTGCTGAATTACTGCTGAGGTGTCCTTTACCCAAAAGCCCATTGTTCATGCACGAACATCAACAGTGAACCAGATCCCAATTTTCTTTTTGAATGGGCGTAACTCACTTTGACTCAGAGCAAGAGTTCCATTTCGGAGTTTGAAAACGAAAGGGGCTTAACAAGCAAGGTGACAATATTCAGTTGTTAAACAAGCAAACTGAATTAAGCTGCAATTTTACTCAAGTTGCTGAACATAAGGAAGTAATGAGATGATGGAATCATAATTGAACAAAGTCCAAGGATAATCCTTAAAAGGTTGCTTCATCGTTTCAATCAAGACATAGCCATGTTTGAAGAAAGAAAAAGGCTAACCACAAATACTAACAATCAAATAAATAAAATAAATTAGGGATCAGCTGCAAAGTGCAAATATAATTCAAAAACATGGGTGGGGTTTTTCTGTCTCCCAGCCACGTGTTTCTTGGTAGCAGGAGGCAGCGCGTCATTCACTTTGGGCGGGATTCTCGGCTCCCAGTTGTCAATGAAATTTCCTATTAAAGCCACCCCACGCCTCCAGGAAACCCATGGGAGAGGGTGCATTGCTGGCGAGACCAGAGCCCCGCCACCAGCAAACTGCCATAAAATTTCAGCCCAGGTCTATATTCTTCATTAAATAAGCAGGTGCTTTAAATAATTGAAAACAATTAAAGGGATCGGGGTAGGATAAAACTGAACAGATTTCCATTTACTGAGAAGGAGCTCATCAGTTGTGTAAAGTACAAATTGCTTAATAGATTATATAAAAGGTCTTCCGTGAGATAATAGAAAGATTTAAATGGATATTCAAATAATTAAGAGGATGACCCATGACAGAAAAAAACAAGCAAGAGAAATCTGCTGAGAAGAAAAAAACTCTTGCAAATATAACAAGCCTGAAATGCACAAAATATTAGCAATGCACATTTCACCCATTCTCAAAGAGGGAAAAACAGGCAAACACTACATGCACAGATCGACCACTAGACACCCAACATCTCCTGCCATTCTAACAGAATTTATATTCCAAATTGTCACTGACCTCCCCTTCCCCCAAAATCACCAACTCCCCATGCACTGAGGATACAATCAGGCTTTTCAGTTTTGAAGTCATTATTCATATCAGAGAGCTGAGTAGTGCCCAAGGAAAAGATGAGGTACTGGCAATAATTTTTTTGAATGAACTGAAGAGTACCCAATTTTTTTTTCAAACAAGATGCAATTTGGCATGGCCAATCCACCTAGCTTGCACATCTTTTGGGTTGTGAGGGTGAGACCCAGAATGTGCAAACTCCACACGGAAAGTGACCCGGGGCCGGGATCGAACCCAGATCCACAGCACCATGAGGCAGCAGAGCTAACCACTGCGCACCATGCCACCCAATAATTTTTTAACTCCACCATCCGAGCAGTAATCTGGTAGAACTGGTCCACTCCCTCTAAAAAAAGACATATGAGGATTCTACAATGGGGGTTAATCTGTTCTTCGAAGCTAACACTCCAATGGGAAATTAGAAATTTACCTCCACTATTTCTGAACCTGGTGTTAAGTTTGGTTGGAACAACATGACAGGTCAGAAATGGAGAGGTCTGAGTTGGAGTGGGTGAGGAATTAAGTGCAGAGAATGGCCTTTTGGATAAAACAGACACATTATGCAAAGACAGAACATAACCTGCAATTGATACTATACTCAATTGAAGCAGTATCCTGCATTACATACCCACGATTCAACCTTGGTTCAAGTTTGTAAAAAGAATTTCCCCGAGGACAACACCAAAATATAAAACATCAAAACATAAAAAGGGATGGGTGGCTGAGGAAGAACATAATGGTGCAAATGCTTTCAAATTTGAAAATCAATTTAAAAGGCAGAATTGAAGGATAATAATAAAGATCATTGATTTGTTTGTAAATTCTAAACACAAACAGATGCAGAAGTGTAAGCAGAATCAGAAGTGCACTTTCATACTGCCATATGATCCTTGATTAAGTTACAAGACTGCAGCAGTTCAAGAAGCTGACTCACCACCACCTTCTCAAGGGCAATCACAGATAGGCAATAAATGCCAACAACACCCACATCTCAAGAATAAATTTTGAAAAAACATTTAAAAGGTGACCCCAAATGATTCCCAACTCAAGTCTAGTCACCACAGGACAAGTTTGACTGCTAATCCTCCCTCTTTTGTCTCTTACATGAAATGTCTGCAGCTCCATGCTAACCGCTCTCGTCGATTAATGCCTTTTAAAACTATTTATCTCAACTTAGATGCATTTTTTTCATTACAAATTTGTTTTTTCTGATAAGTTTTGAATTCAGATCAACCAAAAATCAATTTTTGATTGACTGGATGATTTGATTTCAAATTCATGAAATCAGATCAAAGTGGATCAAAAAAAGGACACTGCAGCTTTAAAAGTCAGAAGAACTAGGAAGCAAATGATTTGTGTTAATGGTATACCGAAGTGTACTTTGCCATGCGATTTAGTGTAGTCTAATGCAAGTCTGAGTAGCTCAAGTCAAAAATAACCTCTGGAGGCTTAAAACTTACCGGAGCAAATAGTTGAATCTATTATATGTCCGTCACGTACAGAAGCAGCATAAACGGAACAAAAGAAGATAATAATCATTATCAAACTACCTAGAAATGTAAGCAAGTTGTCATTTTGTTGTATATTTGTTGAAAAATTTATGCAATGCAATTGTATTTTAATAAAGATTTTGGTAGTTTAATTCAAATGAAATGAATGGGTACAAATTCCGTTTAAAACATTTTCCATAGAGTAGTTGACCATTTAACCTTTTTGGCTCATTCAGCTTCCAAGCTGTGACATGACCTTTTATGTCAATGACCCGAATAAATAATTGTGACTTGGAATAAAGGTGGAAAAAAGGAATTTTTCATGAAGTCACTGCTACGTCAAACTGAAATCCCAATGTATGGTCATGAGAGGATGGTGTTGGTTTTATCACAACTGTTAAGCTCCCCTCTGAGGATTTTATCATGAAGGAAACTTGATGGGTTTGTAGATTGGCGAAAAGAGGGGATTTTGGTTATAAATAAACATCCTATAACGCTGCATTTTTTTTTTTAAATTTAGATTACCCAATTATTTTTTCTATTAAGGGGCAATTTAGCGTGACCAATCCACCTACTCTGCACATTTTTGGGATGTGGGGACGAAACCCACGCAGACACGGGGAGAATGTACAAACTCCACACGGACAGTGACCCAGAGCCGGGATCAAACCTGGGACCTCAGCGCCGTGAGGCGGTTGTGCTAACCACTAGGCCACCGTGCTGCCCCTATAACGCTGCATTAAGCAACTTCAACAAAAATATTCTGGTCAGAGCTGTCAATTTATCTTTTGAGAGTGTTCCATCCTTTAAAAGGGTATGGACAGTGAACAGAATCTCAAATACAGAGCTTATTTTGAATAAGTAATGCATTGCAACCAATAAATATGGTATCTGAATAAAAATGTGCAGCAATGAAAATAAAGCTTGTTTAAGTGGAAATAGTTCAAAGAACCTAAAGACATCTGAACAGAAATGATTTGTCTTGATCTAGAGCTATAATCTTGTAGTGTTAGATTCAGGAGAATTAACAGTTTTGCATTGTTTAACTCTCAACTCACAAAGACAGTATCATATTGATCATCACAAAAGTGATAAGAAAGGAGGATCATTCATCTATATCTTAAACAAATAACCAAAAGTTAAACACACTTTGGTTTGATTGAAGATATTAGGATTAAAGATGTCTATAGATTCCAAGTACATTTGTTGTGTTGGTTGTGGTCAGTTGGTAACACTCTCGTCAAGTCAGAAAGTTGTGGGTAGAAGTACCATTCCAGGCAAAAGAAAATCTGGGCTGATGTTCGGTTGCGGCAATGGAGTGTGGTCACACACAAAGGTGAAGGTGCTGATTTAAGCTCTTTTTACCCGAAAACGGGGGAGCTTTGACAGGAAAGTGTAGCTGAAGGTGTGGAAGAGAAGGCCCCCGGGAATGGCATGTCTGCTGGTTATCAGACCCGGCAGGAGGTTAAAGATCTGGCCAAGGAACTGGAAGAGATACGTGGTGCAGCAACAATTGGAAAGATGGCAAAGGGGAAAGGGCTGTCGTATGTTGGAGCAGTTGATGGCATTCATCAGAGAGGAGTTCCACCAGCAATGAAAGGAGATGCAGGAAGATTGATTGAAGGTCATCGAAAGAGCGGTAGCACCCTTGAAAGTCTCAATGGAGAGAGCCGCGAGTGTTTGGCGGCACAGGGGTCGCAGATCCGGGGGATGGAGAGGGTGATGCCCGACCACAGGTGGTGGCATTGGCAGCAGAGCTCCTGGGGGACCTTTGCAAGTAATTAAGGGCAAAGTTAGAGGAACAGGAGAATAGATCTAGAAGACAGAACCTGCATATCGTTGGCTTGCCTGAATGTGTGGAAGGCACGAGTGCTCAGAGATATGTCTCAAGAATGCTGGTGGGGTTGGTGGCGGAGGGGGAGCTGGACAAAGCCCCAGAGGTGCATAGAGCATGCAGGTCCATAAGGCATAAGCCAAGAGCGGGGGAGCTGCCACGGGCAGTGATTGTGAGGCTCCACAGGTTTGTTAAGAAGGAAAAGATCCTGCAGTGGGCCAGGGAGAAGCAGAACTGTGAACGGGAGGGGAACAGGGCAAATCTATCAGGACATTGGAGCGGAGCTGGCAAAAAAGGCATGCCGGGTTCAAGAGGGCCAAAGTGCCTCTTTACCAAAAGCAGATCAAGTTTAGGGTGCTGTACCTGACAAAACCGTGGGTGACTTCTAAAGGTCGGGATTACAATTTCAAAACCCCAGAGGAGGCCAATAACTTTATTAGAGACTATAAACTGGGGGAGAACCAAACGTTGATGGGAGACGGAGGAGTTGGAACAATGGAGTTCGAAAGATGCAGTGTGGGGCCTGGAGGGTGGGGTTTATTTTCTTCTTGGATGGGGTGATTTTGTTGTTTGCTCAGGGGCAATAAGTTTGTAATGGGGCAACTACCCCCCTACCCCTACACCATCTGTGGTCGTTTTTATTTTTTAAATTAATGTTTCTTTGCTGGAAGGATAAAATCGGGACAAAGGTATTGATACGAATTGGGTTTGGTTAGGTTCCAACTGTGTTCCAACTGCTCTCACAGCTCTGCTAGTTGCAGTTGGTTTTAGAAGGCTGGAAAGGGACCATCTCTCAGCTTTGCTAAGAAAAGCTATACCATGGAGTAATGGTCAAGAGATCAAGTGTAAAGATCTGAACAACAGCCAGTTAAGGAAACCAGGAAAATTAAGAAAAATGTCCAACAAGTCTGGAGTTAAGTGAACAGAGACCAATGTATTGTTCAGAAGTATTCAAGGAAGAGTAAACAAAGTCGAGAAACAATTGCAGTAACTAGATTAAAGTGGAATAGCAGCCTTCAGAATTAGATGAAACATTTGATGTCATTTTAATTCAATCTGGGAATTGAGAGTTTAGTAGTTGTGAACAGCTTGTACAGTCGTCAGGACAAGGAAATGCTAAAAAGGAGTTGGTGTAAAATCCTAGTCTGGAATGCTGCCATTTGAAAAACCTGGTCTGGATTTCAGAATGCAAACCGCTAAGGGGAAGCCTAATTCTGAGAGAAGATTTTAAAGTGTGCTTTCAGGAGTAAAGTTTGGAAACCCTCACGTGGCAATCACCTGTGGGATCATGCACAAACATTCTGTTTCTGGAGAGTGTATTTTCCCATAGTCTTCTTGTCTGTAAAAGGGACTTTGTGTTAATGAGAGCATTGTAGATTAAGATGTACTTTGTAATCTGTATTAATCTTGAAACCTGTGTGGACTTCTAGTGATGTCTTGTGGGGTTAGGACATTCATCAGGCAGCTCCAACCAGGATCCGAGTTCTACAGCCCTTTTTGCCTGATTTTTTCAGGAACATTTTCACATAAAAACGTTTTCTCGGAAGAATAAAAGATCCCTGAGCCGTTCCAATGCCAAAAAAGGGGATAATCAACCCACAGAAAGCAACTCGTAGACCGATTTGGAGGCATTGCACAGCTCCTCTGTGGAAAAAATGGAGGAGGCTGCGTCAGCGACCTCCCCACTAACAACGGACATTCTTATTAGTGTGCTGGCCAAGGAATTTGACACCCACTTTTATAAGTAGTGGAAACTGATGGCAGAGAACTTAAAAAAGTTGTTCGAGGAAGCCCTGGGTCCTGTCCGGTGAAGCTGGAAGAAACTGCTGCATCGGTGAAGAAGCGTGGTGAGGTACTGGAGGGTGTGGAAAAAGCACAGTGAGCAGTTCGCTTTGCTGGAGGCCGAAATAGCGGTGATGGCTGACGAAAACAGGAGGGTGAAGGCCAACGCTGAGAACCAACCTAGGAGCTAGAACCTCAGAGTCATGGGGTTGCCGAAGAACATAGAGGTGCCGAATCCTACTAGATATCTTGGCAAATGTTTGGGAAAATGATGGGGAGTGTGGACTCAGAGTTAGACAGCGGACACTTTGCTAAAAACCTCGGCCGACCGAACTGTCACGTGCAGTCATAGTGCACTTCCATAGTTTCCAAGAAAAGGAATGGGTCCTGAAATGAGCCAAGGGACATTGGGATTGGAAGTGGGAGGGCAATCTCTTTTGGGTCTACCAAGACATGGGAGCTGAGCTGGTGAGGAAGTGGGCAGTTTTTAATGAGGTTAATGCCGTCTTGTACAAGAAGCGAGTTTGGTTCAGGATACTGTATCCAGCGAGACAACATCACATTTATGATTCAAAGGACTTTTACTTTGATGCACCGGAGGAGACGAACACCTTTGTTAAGAAGCACTGACTCGGTCCAAATTAACAATGCTTTGTAAGGTCTTTGATTGCTGTGGGTTGGGAGGAATATTGGGGTATCCTGTATGCAGTAGTTGTTGTCTGAGGGCAAAGTTTTTTCTTGTTTGGCGGGGTGGGGATTTTACCTTACACTTGCGGCTTGTCTACTGCTCACTATTATGAGGAATGTTGTTCCTTGTATCATAGCTGCAATTATATTGTCCCTGTTGGGAATCTAGTTTTATAAGGTCTGTTTTATCCTCAGGGAGGGCGATAATGTTGTTTTTCTTCTCTATCCTGGGGGGACTGCCCCAATAGCAATACATTCAGCTAGTTAATGGGAGCAATGATCACCCTACTCAAGCCCACGTATCCACCCTATACCAGTAACCCAACAACCCCCATTAACCTTATTTTTTAGGACACTAAGGGCAATTTAGCCTGGCCAATCCACCTAACCCGCACATCTTTGGACTGTGGGAGGAAGCCGGAGCACCCGGAGGAAACCCACGCACACACGGGGAGGACGTGCAGACTCCGCACAGACAGTGACCCAGCCGGGAATCAAACCTGGGACCCTGGAGCTGTGAAGCATTGATGCTAACCACCATGCTACCGTGCTGCCCCTTTTACTTATAAAAGTGGGATTGGGGGAGGAACTGTTGTGGTTGAACCAGTTCCATGTGGTTTGATGAGCTTTGCATGTGTGTGGGTGGGGTGAGGGAGTGTTAGTTGGGGGAGGGAGGAATAACAATAATAATAATCTTTAACAGTGTCACAAGTAGGCTTACATTAACCTTGCAATGAAAATTACTGTGAAAAACACCTTAGTCGCCACACTCCGGCACCAGTTCGGGTGCACAGAGGGAGAACTCAGAATGTCGAATTCACCTGACAAGCACGTCTTTCGGAACTTGTGGGAGGAAACTGGAGCACCCAGAGGAAATCCACACAGACACGGGGAGAACGTGCAGACGCCGCACGGACAGTGACCCAAGCCGGGAATCGAACCGGGGTCCCTGGTGTTGTGAAGCAACAGTGCTAACTACTATGCTGCTACCATGAGAGAATGAGAGAAAGAGTGAGAAAGAAAGAGTGAGAAAGAAAGTGCTTTGAGGAGCCATGCCTCACATGGGAACAGATGGAGGCAAGCTCTTGTAGGGACCCTAGTCTAAGAGCAACAGACTCGCTCTGCTTCTCTTCGGTGAGGTACTCTTCGAACCTGGTGGTGTCCACTCTTGGGATTATGGAACCAATTTAGGCAGCATTATAAATTGAGTTCCATGTCATTGCTGGCCCCTATCTGTGGCAAACACCTATTTGTTCTGTTGAGTTTGGATGTGATGTTCAGGTCATGGGAGGGGAGGGGCCTTGCGAGTTTCAGGTATTTGTTTGTGGAGCGGCGGTTTGTTAGTTTGGAGGAGCTTTGCCAAATTTTCTAACTTTCAAGGACGAACTTGTTCCGTGACCTAGAAGTATGTAATTTTTTTCAGAAGACTTTTCCTACATTCCCTATGACTCCGCAAACCTCCTTGTTCAAGAGGAGCCTATCACTTGCACCATCAATAGGCAAAGCTTGTCAACGGAAGTAGCCTGCTGGATGAGGTGTGAGCAAATGGGATGGAAAACTGGGGCCTATTTTGATGGGGATGTGTGGTGTGAGTCCTTCACAGAATGAACTCCATATCCCACTGCACACGACTCAGTCTATTTCAGCTCAAGGTAGTACATTGTGATCACCTAACTAAAGCTAGGATAAGTGCTTACTTTTCGGGAGTGGAGTACAGGCATAGGTGGTGTTCTTTGGGACCAGCTAATCATACCAAATGTTTTGGTCGTGTCCCAAGATGGCAAGCTTTTGGGTCTCCTTCAGCACCAAGTCAGTGATTCAGATCTGGAGCCTTGTCCTTTGGTGAGCATTGTCGGGGTATCGGACTCACCGTGGTTTCAGACAGGGATAAAGGCAGATGTACTTGTCTTTGCAATGCTAATAGCCTGGAGGTGTGTTCTGCTGGGATGGAAGTCTTCTGCTCTGTCCAGCGCCTCAGTCTGGCTGACTAAGCTCATGGAATTTTTACATCAGAAGTACACAGTCAGGGGGTCGGTCGAGGGATCTATTAGAGGTGGCAGACATTAATTTCCTATTTCAAGGAATTAATCACCGTCAGCTGTTTGTGGGGGGGGGGGGGGGGGGGGTTCTTTTTTGGGTGGGTATATATAGTTGGCTCTGTTTTTCTTTGTTTAAAATTTTCTTTTTAATTTTTTCCAATTAAGGGGCAATTTATCATGGCCAATCCACCTACCCTGCACATCTTTGGGGTGTTGTTTGAAACCCAAGCAGACACAGAAGAATGTGCAAACTCCACACAGACAGTGACCTGGGGCCAGGATTGAACCTGCATCCGCAGTGCGTAGGCAGCAGTGCTAACCACTGTGCCACCGCGCTGCCCCTCCTGTTGTTAAAACTAATTGGTAGTTTTGTGACTTTTCCTTCACGGTTTCTAAAACAAAAATTAAAAGTTACAGTCTTCTGAGCCAGCTTTCCATTCTTCCCATCCAGTTATAACATTAATTGGGATCGTAACATTCCCTCGCCCAGCTAGGTAAAAGCCTTCCCCTTAGTTGCTGCCTCGTAGCTATTAAAGTTTCATTGGATGTCTGAGTGCACTGGATATATATCTGCAATTGCATTGAATACACCTTCACTGTGAATACTATTTAATTTCACTTGACATTATGATTTTTGCTGGAGCACCATTTCAAAGGTTCCCAAGTAACTCAACCAGGTGAACATTCTTTATGTGTAATCTATATCCCACCTACTGCCTCAAGTGTCACATTTGGCCAATTTTCCCCCGCCTACCTAAAATTAATTATGCTCTCCAATCGCCTCAGCTGAGACCAGCCAACTCAACAAAGCCTAGTGATCACAACTGGGAAATTCCTGGCCTGCACAATTTAGTACTGAACGACATTCTGCATGTAGCTCATTGTAGGTTAAAAAAAGAACTGTTCTAAGCTCCCGCCCCTTCCAGTCTGAAAACTCATGATGGTATAAAGACTCAAGCATGATGGATTAAAAACTAAATACACAAGACACAGTAAATGTAGCTAAAGTGTTTCATAAGGAAGAGTAAAAATACATTCTCGAGGATTTCTTTGTTATAATCACAGTAATGTATTTGTCTGGCTGTGCATACTGAGTTACCACAATATCATGTTTAAATTATAAAAAAATAAGCTTATTGTTTGCCTGATTACCTGATTAAACTTTGCATTTGCTATATTTTTAGTTTCTAATTTTCCATATGTTGGTGCCTTGCAGGAGAATTCAACAAACGAGAGTAACTGGTCAAAGATTGCTGGATACATGATCTGCATGTCTTCCGGTCCTATGCAAATTGCCTAAACGGGGAGAGAAACAAGTTAGGAAGATTCCAACAGAAACTCAGTTCATTATTTCATATTTCATGTGTGTTTTTAAAATTCTGTCTTGGTTTTAAAAAATTCATTCCCGGGATGTGGGCATTTCTGGCATTCCTAGCTGTCAGGAAGGAACTCCAGTCCATCCTACCGTTTGATACAACGGAGTGGTTTGCCAGGTAATCTCAAAGAAGTTACAGGTTGACCACGCTGGATTGGATTGGAGTCATAAATTGATGCGTGTTTCCTTCACTAAAGGACGTTTGTGAACTAGTTGGGTGTTTATAACAGCTTTGTGGCCAATTTCACCAATCTTTTATTTTTAGCTTTGAAAACAAAATTGCAATAAAATTCTCAAACTGGCAAAGTTTGAACTCCTGTCCATGGGCTATTAATCCAGGTCTCTGAATTATACATCAAATTAATAGTTGGCAAGTATCATTTAGAATTAACAAAGCCAACAATTAACAAAGATTTTGCAAATAGATAGAAAATAAATTATATTTTCTGTATCAGTCTGTGTTTATGCAGTGACAATTAAACTTTATTAACTCTTTACTAAATTAGAAACCTGGCATTCTTTAGAAGAGGCATATGGACTCAAAACATTAACTCTGCTTCTCTCTCTCCACAAATGCTGCCAGAATGAGTTTTCCTGGCATTTTCTGTTATCAGGATTATTCACTTGTTCTCATGGATAGTAATTTGTACCTCATGAATACTGCTGGCACAAATGAAGCAATATTCCTTCTTTATTCATCTCCAATGAATTATTGCTCTGTATTCTCTCTGGAGTTTATTTTGTAAATGGCTTCCTACAGTGCCTAACTAATAAAAAAATGTTAGACTTCTACCTTGGAAGTGTTTTAACTGGACCAAATAACTTTGTTGGAGCCATTAAATGACACACACCAGGAAAATCTTATTTAATGATCTCAGTTAACAGTGAAAGCGTCCAGATGAGAATATGTTGTTAAAACCTGCTTTACTGATTAATTGCAAACTTTAACAACAAATACATGCCATTTGAAGGGTTAAAAGTGCAAGAAGGTCCCTTAGCTCACCAGGCTAAATCGCTGGCTTTTAAAGCAGACCAAGCAGGCCAGCAGCACGGTTCGATTCCCGTACCAGCCTCCCCGGACAGGTGCCGGAATGTGGCGACTAGGGGCTTTTCACAGTAACTTCATTGAAGCCTACTCGTGACAATAAGCGATTTTCATTTTCCACAACTGACAAAAATACTCAACTTTAAAAAAATGAAAATTTCTCTCCTGTATATCTATCTTGCACTATTTCAAATCTTAACCTATGACTCCAGTGGAAACAATAATTACACTTACAGTAAAAGCACCCAGCTTCCCCAACTTACCTTCTCCTTTTAGCACATGGAGAACACAAGAGCATTTTCTATTTTTATTTCAGATTTCCAGCATCCACAGTAATTTGCTTCAATTTTAAACTTCCCTTTTCAAGTAATGGATTTACAAATTAAGTAGTTAAAAAGTGATGTTTGGAAGTTGGCATTTGCAACACCAAAAAGCACGTATTTTACTTAGGTTATATCAGCATTTAAATATTTATGAATTAAAAGCAATAAACTGTGTTTTACTTTCTCAAAAGCGAAGTACAATACAGGACATTGAAAAAAAAATCTTCTTCCGTTTCCTCTCCTGTCCCTTGATTGCCCAGAAATAGACTTCCAGCAGAGATCCTAACAGTGACCAGGAACCCCCTTGATCTCCATTTTAGGAACTATGGGGCTGATGGCAGCATTCTTACTATTGGCCCACCTTCAGCATAGAAATAATTTCATTTTCTGAATAAGGTATAACTTTCACTATCGAATTGGGATTTAGATCTGAATTAGCTGCTCATACTGGGAGCTACAGATAGTTGGAGAGAGAACTGGTCGCTGCAATCTGGCAGAAGTACATGATAATGAGTGAGGATAAGATCAATTTAAAGTTCTTTAAAGAGTGCAGCGTAATATCCGTTGATTAAATATGCATCAGAATACAATGTATAATTCAGACTGGTAATCTGGGCACTGCACATTAACAGGCCCAAAATGTGAATTACTTGAAATATTCGGTGCTGTGTTACGTATCTGTTCTTTACAAATGAACATTTAAATACAATATTCATTTCTAATAATCTATTTTACATCCTGACTGATGTCACCAGCAGCAAGTACACTTTTTTGTAGCAGAGCTTTCAACTGGAGACTTGGGACCTGATTTTAACCAATTCGGAACCGATTCACGTAGTTAAAATCGGGCCCTGCAGGACCATGGTCAAACTGCTTATGTTTGTAAATTCCCAGCAAATTGCAATGAATCAAATTGAAAACTTAAATATTTACACATTAAGACAATAGAAGTAGGTAAAGATGACCAAGATTCATATTAACTCTCCACCTTTGCCCATTCGTAGAATGGACTTCACAATGAAATTGGAGAATTTGCACATGAGCGCAAAGAGCTCTTGCATTTTAATATACTGACTCTGGGTCCATGGCTAATATTGTGCCATATACAGTAGAAGTCTCCAAATGGAATCACCCCAATGGAGAGAGGATTGTTTTCTTTATTCCAAATGGTCTAATTAAAAATCATTAAAACAGTAATGATACACAATATCAGTAATATTGAATCCCTACAGTGCAGAAGAAGTCCATTTGGCCCATCGAATCTGCAGCAACACTCCAAAAGAGCACCTGACCTGGGCCCACTCTCCTGCCCTATTCCTGTAACCCCATAACCCCAACAAACCTTTTTGACACTAATGAGCAATTTAGCAATCCACCTAACATGGATTAGGACTGTGGGAGGAAATCAGAACACCAGGATCTTTGGACTGTGGGAGGAAACCAGAACACCAGGAAGAAACCCAGGCAGACAGGGGGAGAATGTGCAAACTCCACGCACAGTCATCCAAGGTCAGAATCAAACCCGGGTCCCTGGTGCTGTGAGACAGCAGTGCTGATCACTGTGTGACCATGTTGCCCATCAAAGTCACCAAGATCCACATTACATAATAATAATGGAATGGAACGTAACCATTCCCTTAAGCTACTTAGGGCTGGATTCTTTGTACGTCAACAACAATGCAATAACATGCAAAATCTATTCAAATAATTCTATTTATTACATTGATTTTCAAAACATCTAATCTGCACTCATTGCAAATGGTTCAGCTACTTGGTTAGCAACCTATTAGCGAATCACGGACGACACCTTTACACGGAAGTATTTGCAACTGCATAACCATTAATAGATAAGTCGTAATCACGCCATTTTTTTGTTTGTCTAACAACAAGTGAAATAAATTTTGCCTTTGTATAACCTTGCTTATTTTTTTTTTTTTTTTTTAATAAATTTAGATTAGCCAATTATTTTTTCCAATTAAGGGGCAATTTAGCGTGGCCAATCCACCTACTCTGCACGTTTTTGGGTTGTGGGGGCGAAACCCACGCAACCACGGGGAGAATGTGCAAACTCCACACGACAGTGACCCAGAGCCGGGATCGAACCTGGGACCTCAGTGCCGTGAGGCGGTTGTGCTAACCACTAGGCCACCGTGCTGCCCTATAACCTTGCTTATTAACTGACATTCAGTTAATGGATATTTGTATACAAGAAATATCTTTGTGCATCAAAAACTTGTGATTTTGCTACCTACTCCTCTCCATTAATAGTATAATGATCTTGTATTGTGTATGGAGTCTTAATACCTTCTGTAGGACATCTAACGCTATCAGCACAGCTTCTTGTAGACTAGTCAGTATAGCTTCAGTGTATGATGGAAGAATGAATGGAGAAGCATCAGAGCTGATTGGAACTGAAACGGCACCGTGCAGTATTACACCCAACTTCTTTAGGTCCTCCATGCTGAAGCC
Organism: Scyliorhinus canicula; assembly: GCF_902713615.1. NCBI lineage: Eukaryota > Metazoa > Chordata > Chondrichthyes > Carcharhiniformes > Scyliorhinidae > Scyliorhinus > Scyliorhinus canicula. The sequence goes on along the minus strand of NC_052165.1, from coordinate 32,788,902 downwards.
TGTCTTGATGTGCTGGTACAGAGCCGGGAAGATCTGCACAAGTGCTGTGAGGAATGGTTGACTAGGAATGAAGAACAGCTTATCACAGGTGGTTGGTGGCTTTGTGCTCTCCGAACCTATCTTGTACCAGGTGTTCCACGCAGCCCACCACAAGGCAGAATCCTCAATCTCATCTGTTGCTGCATTCACTTCAGCTCCGTTGTATCTTCCTAGCCTATCACCCAGTGAATCTGTCCTGGACAGGACTCTAGCTGGCCCCGGAGGAATCAGCGGCCCCACAAAAACCGGCATATTAACCCCAGAAAGACCTTCTGGCTTGTCGCACTCTTTTACGGGAGTCACAATCTGTAAAATTTCCTGACAACTCTTCAGAGCTGCCAGTGACACTTCGCTGTTCTTGCTTAGTGCAGCTGACTGGATATGATCCAACAATACATCCCATGCTTTCGAAAAGTCCCCTGCAAGAAATTAAAATAGATGCTAGTAATAGATGTTCCAAAATTTTAAACGGTCATCTACACAATGCTAAAAAAAACATGGACAGGTATTTAGTGGGGAAAAAGATATTACCTAAAGACTGAAGTAAGTATCTTCTGGTGTTAAAGATTCTAGCCACTCCAGCCAATGTTAAAACCCACGTCTCTGCCCATTGCTTCTCTGCTGTGTCTCTAGAATGATGAATAAGGATATTTCCACCACCAGACTCAATCTTCTCTTTGTCGGCCGTAGTGGATGATTCTCTAACCCGACCCAACAGGGGAAATAAAACCTAATGTGAACAGGAAACAAACAGGATTTAAGTACAAAATCTGCTATCAGAATACAATCAATGCAAGAAATGTCAGTTCAAACAATACCTATACATTATCACAGACAAATGGGCTGCATTACTCATCTTAATGTGAGCTCATACTGGATCTTAAACATGACAACTCCTTTTCCAAAGGCACTAATTTTGCTGGAGCAGACGTCAAATTTTCTTCCAAAGCAAATTCCAACTTCTTGGTATTTTCTTTAAATTAGAGCATCTCTTATTGCATAGTCCGAGGGTGAAATATAGATTGCCACACTTTGTGAATTAACCCTTTTCCCCCATATCACAACATGTCCTGAGAATACCCCAATATCTCTCTGACATGTTTTGAGCTTGCACGATTCTAATGCATGCTGCTTTGTAATACTGTATAGACATCCTTAAGACATCCCTGCTAGGTTCTGCCACCAACAAAGTCAGTGCTCAACTCTCAGGACTAGTGGAGAACATACACAAGCTCACTTTTAGCTAGAACAGCAGTTAATTAACAGAGATTTGATTCACAAAAGAATAGCATTACTAAATATGCCTGAGGTGTTCAAGAGCATGGGGGCCTGGAGAGATTAGTCAGCAAATTCTGCCAGTCTGGATCTATACAGTGACAGATAAGCAGTCTCTTGATGAGGAGCTTACCACACACATTTCCAAGGATCGGTGCAGACTCGATGGGCCAAATGGCCACCTTCTGCAGTGTAGGGATTCTATGGTCACATAGGCAAACACCAGATGGGGCAATGAAAAACAAATCGACCTGCAGGTCCAAGATCTAAAAAACCTGTATCCTCAGCTGTCAGGTGACAAAACCTAGACAACTTACACCTACCAAGTGTGATGAATGTAGGAATTTCACAAAACAATTTTTAATATGTATTTAGTGCAGTAAGGGTTAAAAACCTGGGTTTGGAGAGCACCATGGTGGCACAGTGGGTTAGCCCTGCTGCCTCAAGGCACCAAGGTCCCAGGTTCGATCATGGCTCTGGGTCACTGTCTGTGTGGAGTTTGCACATTCTCCCCATGTTTGGGTGGGTTTCGTCTCCACAACCCAAAGATGTGCAGGCTAGGTGGATTGGCCACGCAAAATTGGCCCTTTATTGGAAAAAATGAATTGGGCACTCTAGATTTTTTTTAAAAACTGGGTTTGCGGGTGTATGACTGTAGTAGTTTTAAAATCCCGGTTTACAAGACCAGTAGACACTTTTGGCTTCAAGAAATAATTAAAGCAGCACACAAGTTGGGCTAATGGGGTTTTGTTTATATGAAGAAGGTTCTCTGGGGTGTAGATAATTAAAGACATTTTTTTTAGATTTAGTAAGGTGGTGTAGTTAATGGGGGAGCCAGGGATTGAAGCAGTCAGGTTTTGTGTTTCAGTTTGAGATTAAGTTAAAGATTGGGATGTGGCCAGACTAGTAGTTTCTCTCAATACAGTTTAGTTAAAAAGATTTTGCATGTGAACAGAGTAGCAGTTTATGAAAAGGCTGACCGGTTAAACAGTAATTAACACAGCCAAGAATCTGCAAGCTAGTTCCCTGAAGGATCTTTCTCTCTCAAAGCGGTTTATCCAAACCAGTATTCTTGTTTGGTTAATTATATTTAAAAGTGAATTTTGACCTAAGATGGTTTTGCTTGAGTGGAGATAAAAGATAACAGTTCAGATTTTGTGTTTCATTGGCATTGTTAATCATTGTTTTACTGATAATTGTAAGTTATTTTCTTTATGACGTTAAAGTTAGTAATAAATTTGTTTTAATATATCTTTTCCATACTTGTGCATGAAGTCACTCCTGGAGCAAGTATCCTTTCCTTAATCTTACAAATTAAATATAATATTGGGGTTTCTGTCCAGTATCCTAGCAACTGTTGGGGTCTGGTCCAGGACTGTAATACAACAAAACAGCTTAATAAATTCCACCTCTAGCGTCGATGATGCATCCAAGGCTTCACATGGAATCAAAGTCACCAATGAAGCTGTCCTTTCTAAGGCAACATGCTGAGCATGCTCGCGCTAATCAAACTAAGAAGGTTTACTGGCTTGGGCACCTACTTAGGATGGAAGATATTTGCAGGCCCAAGGATATACCATATGGGAAGGGATTAAGTGCCAAGAGACCAGCAGGGCATCCAAAGCTTTGATTCAAGGATGCTGTCAAAAAGCCTTCAACATTAATCATAAGTACAAAACCAGAGTTGACAATCGATGCAAGTGGAAACATTAGCTGCGAGCAGGAATCGCCATCACAAGATGTGGTTTCAGAAACTCCCAAGCAGAGACCAGCCCTGCAAACAAGGTGTCACAGATATTATCGCACACCACCAGCAAGGGAGCACTTGTGGCAAACTTCAACTTTCCAGAATTGTTCAGCCATCAAAAGTGCAGATGATCTCAGCATATTTATCAGAATTCTGGGGCTGCATTCCCATCATCTCTTGCAAATGGAAGAGTGAGTAGACATTAGAAACAACTTTTTTTAACAAACGAGTGGTTATGATCTGGAATACACTACCTGAGAGGGTGCTGGAGGCAGATTTGATCAAGGCCTCCAAAAGAGAACGGGATAATTATTTTAAGAGAAAACAGTTCACAGAGCCACGAAGAAAAGATGGAGTGGGATTGATAAGTTCCCCTTGTGGGAAGCTGGCAAGGACGATGTGAAAATGGCCTCCCTCTGTCCTGTAATCATTCTATGATTTGTCTTTTGTGTTTTATTAACTATTTTTGCTTGAAATCACACACACTTATAATCTTGACTTTACCTCCATTCACTTCGGAGTTTAAAAAAAAAAATCCATTTTAGGTCCTGTTTTAATCCTAAAATCCTTTAATAATCTCCTTTCTCCAACACTCTCCACCAACCGCATTCCTCTCCCATGTCCCTTTCCCAATTTGCAACTTGAAGTGCACAGCAAAATGGGAGTTTACACACCAGAGGTGTCTGTGGGGGAAGGGGAGGGCTGATGAGGAGTTAAAGGAAGATAGACCACGTGCTTCTGCACATGTGGATGAGATAGAAACAGAGGCTGGAATTTGAGTCTGAGGCAGCAAGATATAGAAAAAGAGAGCAGAACCTCATTTAGGGAAACAACTCAGGAGTCTGGAGCCTTCAACTGAGGTATTAGGGTCTGGGACTGAGTGCCGGTTGGAGGGCATTGCATTGAAGAAAAAACGTCAAGGAAACTTGGAATGCAGGAGAATGCAATATAATTAGAAGTTGAAATGTTTTGCTTCAGATCTTCATGCATAAAACCAAGATTTGGAAGTTCCATTCTCTGCACTTTGAATTTCATGCTTTCAGTCTAACATATGATAGACCACAAATTAACACTAACTATTAGAAATCAGTCCAAAACTCGGTTTAGAACATTCACTCGGCATTTTAATTTAATCTTTACAGGAAGTTCATGTGACAACACAGTGTTTAACATTTAAAATCTAATAAAATCTGATCTAACTAATAGATTAACCCCAAAGGAGTGCCACTGGCCTGAATTTTTATAAGCAGTGGGCACATTGAGCAGGGAGACAGCAGGGCCAGAGTGAGAGGCAGGGAGCATGCAACAGGATTCACGGTGGGTCTGAGCTGGGGGTAGCAATGTCTCAGCAGGAACCAGCTCCAAGGCCCTGTACTCGTGGCCAGGTACGAGAGAGCAAAGACAGGGAGAGAAACAGAGGGCCAAATTCATATGGCAGAGTAGGAAATGTTCATCACCATGGTCATGAAGTAGCATGGCAAGGAAGAAAGGGGAGGGAAAATATGAAACTGAGGGAAGGGAAAGTATGAAGCTCAGATGTGAAATTGTTGCTCAGCTAGAGCCCTTGAGGTGGTGGGGTCATCTGGTTCACCCAGTCTGTGTTATTTTCTGGCTTTTTTCAGTACCTTCCACAACACTGTATGCCAGGTCGCGTGCTGCAATAAAGTTCCATGTGCACCAACTGTAGAGAACAAGGTCTGTCCTCCACTCTTTCGGACAGCCGGCCTCGGATCTACGCACAGTTCTCCGAGCTTTGAGTAAAGGCACAGCCAGAGACAGTCAAATGGTGGAGCAGGGTGAAACGGCCGGTTTAGAGCGACTCCCTTTTCCTCCGCATGTTTTTGCAGCAAAGCTTCTTCCTTGTCTAATTCTTTTTCAATGATCTCTCCGCGTTGATAAAAATAGTCTGAAATGTTCCACTGAAGGGAAAATACACGAAAGGATGTTACAAAGATAGAGAAAGGTTGACACAGTAACTTAGTATACACTTAGCTTATAGAGGTCATCAGAGACCTTCTGAAATTCTACATTCTAAAACTGTAAAGGAAAACTCCAGCGGCATTGAAAGTTAAAATACATTGTAAAAACACTGATTTTTGTTCAATAATGTTTCTTTTTTAAGGATATATGAAATTTTATTGATGGAGAGGATATTGTTATTAGATCAAGATCTGGGCTCAAATTCTGCCTTGGCAGAGGGTGGAATTTGATTTCAAGAAAAATCTGGAATTAAATGATGACCATGAAACCATTGCCGATTGCTGTAAAATCCCATCTGGTTCACTAATGCCCTTTAGGGAGGAATAGTCATCATCCTTAACTGGTATGGCAGCCTGGCCTACATGTGACTCCAGATCCATGGCAATGTGGTTGACTTTTAAATGCCCTCTAAAGTGGAGGACAGTGAGAGATGGACAATAAATCTGGCCCAGCCAGCGATGCCCACATCCCGTAAATCAGCTTTAAAAATGAAATATAAATAATTTCAAATATATAAATGTCTGGTTCATTTACAGTTCATCTTGCAATAGAACAATGCTCCAAGTGGTTAACATAAGGTAGGCATTAAATAAGCAACATTCTTTCAAAAAAAAACCCAGCTGAAATCAAATCTTTATCTTAAATTGATTTTTTTGAGCTGGAACAGTCATGTGACCAATATATAGGGATGGGCACCAACAAAACTGCAAGATATCCAGTGTAGGTGATTTTCAGCTGTATCTAAAGTGGCAAACATGAAACGTGATCAGATTAACAGCTCCTGTCTACTAAAGAACAAGAACACCCAAATTCTTAAGACATCAACCAAGTGATTAAAAACTAAATTGTAATCAGACATTTGCTTGATTCCAATGTTATGAAGAGCAAAACAATCACCCCTGCTTAAAAGAAATGGCTCAGCTTCACGAGCAGCAAGTTATCACCTCCGCGATTATTGTTTTAAAAACAAATAGTTTAATACTTAATGAAAAATGAATCTCAGTGCTGGGGATTGGAAGCTAATTCCACTTTTGGCACATTCAACCAAAGTCAGATACAGGGCAATTCTAACTGGATTTAAGGTATAATGTTTCTGTCATATTGGACTCGATACGTTAACTCTGGTTCTCTTCCCATATATGCTGCCACATTGACTCGGTTTTTCCAGAACTTTCTGCTTTTATTTCAGACCTCCAGCATCTGCATGATTGTGCTTTTATTTGGATTTTAGATATATTGTGAAGCATAGTTAACAATCTCAAAATAGCAACTCTCTCATTGCACAAGAGCTGGACTTTCCGTTTCCCAACCACCCGTTGCATGAAATGAATGGATTTTTGATTATAGACAATCTTACGCTGTGGAACCAAACCCAATTTCACTGAGTTAGCATCGATTTTGACCCTGTTTTAGCTGCACTGGAGCTCAGGATACAAAGGTTGGAATACCAGAAAAGTATTAGAAAGTATGTACAGCAAGAAACAGGCTATTCTTCCCAATTGGCTTCGCGTTTATGCCAGACATGAGCATCCTCTCACACTCTCCCCAATCTGAGCCCCCCCCATGAACAGACCCGTCTAACTCTTCACCTCGCTCTGCCTTTAAAATTACAGAAACTTTGACAGTGTTCTATAAGGTGCAATTTGCAGTCACAGTGAAGGATGAAGTTTTAATCTATGACAACAATTTACCAAAAGCCCTATTGACGTCAAACTGATGTTCAGCTCTTGATTCTGAAGCCCAAAGCTGCCAGCTACATCCACAACAATCTGAAGGCAGGTGCTGGGCATGGTGGGAAGAAAATCAGTCACTACCAACTGTAAGCACTGGAATGCTGTGCGGATTAGAGATTCTCTGTGAAGAGAGAGAAAGCAATCCATTATCCCAATGAAATCATTTTGTTACTAGAGGAAAGTATTTAATGACAACAAAAGCCAAGGATTTAAATCCTGTCCTAATTAAATTTGTATCTTAATTACATCTGCACCCTCTAGAGGCAGTGCTTATGGATCAGAAAGTAATAGATCAGTCTCCTGCTTTGTTAAGGAAGTGCCATATTTTGGCATCAGAAATAAATAGGAGTCAATTACAGCTTCTGGAATTTTTCCAAAAACAACTTGCATTTATATCTAGCATCTTTCATGGAGCAAAATGTCTGAAGGCGCTTTACAGATGTGAAATCAGATTACAGAACAGGTGACCAAATCAATGCTCAAATCTTAGTTTTTTTCAGTAAAATACACTAAAGAACATGACCAGATTTTTGTAGTTTCATACATTGTTTTTTTTCCAGAAGATTAACAAATATTTTGATAATTTTTATGAAAGTCACAAAACAATGTACTCTTTATGCTGCTTTAAAGGCAGCTGTGAACCGATTTTATTAACACTTGTGAATTAGTGTTGCGAAGTTAAGTGTATACATAAGTCATTGTGTCATTTACAGCTTATAGAATCTATGCCAACAGCCCCCCACCGTGGAATCCAGTCATTCCCACTCCTCTGCTAAATCCCCCATGCCCTGCAAATTTACTTCCCCAAGTCAACATTCAATTTTATTTTGCAATCATTGATTGTTTTCACTTCCACTACTCTTGTGGGCAGCATTAGCCAAGTAATTACAACTTGTTGTTTAAAATAGTCCTTCCTTGCATTATCTCTGCATCTCTTGCCCAAAACTTTACATATGGGTCCTCTAGTCCTTGTACAATCAGCTAATGGGAGCAATTCTTCCTTGTCTGACTTATCAAAACCTGTCATAATCTTGGGTAAGCACGATGGCGCAGCGGTTAGCATTGCTGCCTCATAGCGTCGAGGTTCCAGGTTCGATCCCGGCTCTGGGTCACTGTCCATGTGGAGTTTGTACATTCTCCCCCACGTGTTTGTGTGGGTTTCACTCCCACAACCCAAAGAAGAGCAGAGTAGGTGGATTGGCCACACTAAATTGCCCTTAATTGGAAAAAATGTATTGGGTACTCTAAATTTAAAAAAAACCCGTCATAATCTTGCACACTTCCACCATATCTCTTAATTGCTTTTGCTCCATGGAGGACAACACCAGCTTTTCTAACCTAACCTTGTAACTAAAATCCCTCACGATTGGAACCAATCTTCTAAATAATCTCCTCTGCACCCTCTCAAAGACCTTTACGTTATTTCTAAAGTGTGGTGCAACTGGATGCAATACTCAATTTGGGGCTTAACCAAAACTTTATAAAGGTTTCGCCTAACTTCCCTGCTTTCGTGCTCAATGCCTCTATGAAGCTCAAGATCCCATTTTCTTTGCGAACAACTCTCTCATTAAGTCCCACCATCTTCAAATGTTGATGGATCTGCACTCGCATGTCCCTTTGTTCCTGTACATTCTTTAGAACAGTGTCATTAAGTCTTTATTTCCTCTCCTTAATCACACGATGGTGTGAAAAGGAGCCAGGGCAATTCAAATATAAATTTTTGATGGGTGGAAATGTTGATGCAGGTCTCAGCAATGGTATGTGCAAAGAAGTAGACAACTGAAAAAGAAATAAGCAGCCACTACTGACCCTTGGTCATTTCGGATTGCTTCTATGACTCCGAGCACCAATGGCCAGCCGGGCCCCAAGCTGTCTCCTTCATTCTGCAGGATCTGAAGCACACACTCTAACTGTTTCTGTCGGATGTCAGAGTGCACAATATTGGACAACTCCTTCAGTGGATTTAGCAGCAGCAACTGTAGCCTCTGTGTAGAAATGCAAAACAAAATTCAGAGGAAACAAAGTCAAAAGGCCATCGAGAAATAAGACCTTGTCAAGGAACACAATGTAAATTATAGAAGAAGAGAATCTGAATAGTGCTGAAAAGAGAGGCATGTTGATGAAGATTGTTGTCATGCATTCATCAGGACAAATGCAAGAATGCCAAATTTCAAACAATCAGCAAGATACATGATAGTAGAATTTGTTAGCGTTCCTGCATTTGTCTTGGTGAACGCAAGACTAACAACTTGGACAATATTAAAGTTCTGTACTACCAAGCTACTTAACTACAGAATCTACAAACACAAATTTAGGGCTTCAGAAATTCCAGTGTCTTACTCGATACCTTTCAAGGAACAAAGAAAAGTACAGCACAGGAACTGGCCCTTCGGCCCTCCAAGCCTGTGCCGACCATGCTGCCCGTCTAAACTAAAATCTTCTACACTTTCTGAGTTCGTATCCCTCTATTCTCATCCCATTCATGTATTTGTCCAGATGCCCCTTAAATGTCACTATCGTCCCTGCTTCCACCACCTCCTCCGGCAGCGAGTTCCAGGCACCCACTACTCTGTGTCAAAAAACCTGCCTCGTACATCTCCTCTAAACCTTGCCCCTCGCACCTTAAACCTATGCCCCCTAGTAATTGACCCCTCTACCTCGGGCAGATTGACAAAATTGACCTAGATCCCCGATCAAAAACAAAAGGCCGAACAGTGTATTTTAAATTGAAAGAAAAAATGACAGTCTAGTTCTTTGGTTATCTCTTGAAGGTAGGGACCCATGCAAACACATGAAGGTTGGGTATTCTTCTTCTCAACCAAAAGTCCAAATGCTGCTGCCTGGAAATTTGACTGCAGAAGGAAGTACAGTTAAGGCTGTTCCTGACGGCAGCACGGTGGCCTAGTGGTTAGCACAACTGCCTCACGGCGCTGAGGTCCCAGGTTCGATCCCGGCTCTGGGTCACTGTCCGTGTGGAGTTTGCACATTCTCCCCGTGTCTGTGTGGGTTACACCCCCACAACCCAAAAATGTGCAGAGTAGGTGGATTGGCCACGCTAAATTGCCCCTTAATTGGAAAAAATAATTGGGTAATCTAAATTTATAAAAAAAAAGGCTGTTCCTGACTTCACTTGGGGCCCAGTGTTCTGCGTGGTTCAGTAGCATGCTGCATTAACCAACTGATCGAAACAATGGATGCCAAAACCTATATAAATCTGAACTGTTCATGTGTTAAAATTCCATCGCTCAACTTAGTCAAAACTACAGTGCATTGATCATCTGCGACAAATCGTTAGCAGATTTGCAGTAAAATTGGTGCTTTAAACAATTGATTTAATGGTAGAAAATATTCCTGTACTCCTTTCACCGGGTTTACGCTGATTATAAATTAACTAAATTCAAATAAGGCTAATTTTATTGGTCACAGAAATGGCTTTAATTTTGTACTTGTGTACCTTAAATGGTTTTACTCAGCAAATTGAAAGTAAGCTTTGGCCTTTAGCTGCAGACATTTGTGCAGAAATTACTCCTGAAGGCAAAGAATGTTCAAAAATCATCACAAACCATGAAAGATTAGCGAGATGCAGTTTTGAAGCTAATGATGTATTGCAGGTAAAAGGGCTGATCACAGCAAGGATCCTTCGCAATCTGCCCAAGGTCTCATAACCACTTAAGTCAGTGATGGTTTCCCTACTGCAACCTGTTCTACTTTGTTACATTTGGTTGAAATGACAAATTTCCAATGGGAATGGATTTGTTCCGGGATCAGTTAAGGAGGTGGTCTGATTGAAAACCCGTTCTCACATAAATAAGAAATGTAACAAAGGCACCGCGAGCACACTCTCGGTTGCCATTAGGCCTCGAGCAGAATGCATTTAATCTATCCTCTGGTCAATGGCAGTACCCGAGTGAATGGGCTGTAAAATCTATTCCAGCTCATTCTTCCCCTTGATTACCTAACCTGATTTTGAGATAGCGGTGGATCATGTTTGAAAGACAATCCAGCTTTCATCAGAGCGGTCACAGCTTCTGCTCCCATCTCCCGCATCCTGGCATTTGGGTGCTGGCACACCTGAGAACCAAATATAAAAAGAAAACATTTCGGTATTAAGCAGGGGCCAGATGCTTTAAGAAACTGAACATGCAGAACCCTGAATACACTACTATCTCATTGATAAATTAGTGTAATTTAAAAAAACAAAAATATCAAACAGATCCTCAAGTAAAATCCAGTTTCCAAATTTGAAAAGTTGAATTCACATCACAAGTGAGAGATCAAATTTATAGAATTACTTTAAGGTTCAAGACTTTGCATCACAAACTCCAGATTTTCACATTTCTACAATTAGAGTATTACTATCAGGGAATCTACTTTCTTTAATTGTTATGTGCTATGAGGATTCTCAATTGCAATTAATGGTGTAAGCAACTTTTCATTAAAAAATGGATTATCAACAACATGCTAGCAAGAATACATTGCAAAGAACTCCCTTGCAACTTTCAGTCTCAAGTAATATTTTATGTCTGTGAAAATACCATACTGCAACTGATACTCACTGCCTTGGATAACCACCGTAGTAAGTTGACTTCAGCAAGAACATTCCCGGAAGGACATGTTAAAATATTTAGTGAATTTAAAGAACCTGGTTAACTTCTTAAACTTAGGAACAATCAGGGTATACTCACATCACAACTGTGGTGGCAGGGCAAAGCAGTGTCCCCTTCACTGATGCTGTAGCAACAACGCAAATGCACTCTAAATATGGAGTCACATCTAAACCTACCATCAGAGCAAAGTAGAGAAAGAAACTCCAAGGAGGGAGTGAATTCTGCTCAACTAGAGATGAATTGCGTCTGAACTCCAAGCAAAGATTAACGATGGTCTAAGTGAAAACCCTTTTACACCAACACTAATCGTAGAAGGTAAATTAACGCTCAAAATAAACAAGTATTAGCATCAGGATAGATTAGCTCCTTTGCTGTTCCTTTACAGATGACACTTGCAGCTCACATATCTCAAACAGCCAAGTATCTCTCCACACAATGTCTCAGGAACATGAAAATACCTACTACAAACTATGACCTGATGGAACAATGTTCCACAAATCAGATTTTACTGAAAATTTCAAATTGGTTCCCAATTTAAACAATAATTGATGATTTAATTCTCTCACGTTTATGATATTTACAAGAGGCCCATGCATTATACAATTTATTCTGAGATCAGGTAATCATTTTAAAGACTACTGACATGACATTTCAAGCAAATGTAAAAACCCATATGAAATAGAATGTAATAATCGCTGGACACATTCTATTACTAAGTTATACATTCTTTTACTTAAAGCACAATTGCAGCAGAGGAATACTATTCCACTAGTTCTTCCACAGGGCCCATTACTCCCATCTTTCTTTTGGAATAGCAATGAAATAATAGCACAGAAATCATTCATGTGAACTGCTCAGTTTAAATGATAGTTTGACCATAGGTTATGAAATTCATTAATTTTAATGTCAAGTGTCAAAGGTGGTATAGTGGCACAATGGTTAGCACAACTGCCTCACAGCGCCAAACCCCCAAATTTGATTCCAGTCTTGGGGGATTGTGTGGAGTTTGTGCCTTTCCCCCCACGTCTGTGTGGGTTTCCTCCGATTGCCTCCCACAGTCCAAAGATGCACAGGTAAGGGGGATTGGCCATGTTGAACTGCACTTTAGTGTCAAAAGATATGCAAGTGAGGTGGATTGGCCATGATCAATGCGTGGGGTTACGAGGGTAGGTTGTGGGAGTGGACCAAGGTCGGGTGCTCTTTGGGACAGTTGGTGCAGACTCAATGAGTTGAATGGCCTCCTTCTGCACTGTAGGGATTCTATACATCCCCAATTTAAATGTGAGCACTCAGATCCAATATACAAGGTCCCCTCCTAGTGCATTCTGTTGATTTTTGCATTTAATTCATTATTTTTAAGCAATGTAAACTATTCAAAATAGGAATTTACTACTTAACATTTTGTGAATTATAATTAACTCAAATTATGTAATTTCAAAGTAAAAGCAGTTATTATCCCATCGGAGGTTTGATTAATTTTGCAGTATTTTCAATTAAACATTGACTTACACATTTGATTCATTTGGAGGCTTGTTTTTGGGCTCCTGATTGTTCAGTGAGTTTATTCTGAGTAGCTCAGTCAAACAAGGTTCCAGGTTTGTTTACACAATTGGTGTGGCAGCGAGGGTTGCTTTCAGCACCCCTGGATTAGACAGGGCAAAATCACAGTGGATCACTTCTCTGAAATATTATCCAATGAATTGTGACCTAAGCCTAAGTGCCAACACGTGGATATCAGGTGGAGAGGAGACGGTGGGACGATAAGTGGCAGAGAAAAATGGGATTTTCAAAATTTTATTAATTAATAACATTCTTTTCATCAACAAAATTAAGTTAGGACCAAAATTCCAAAGAACGTCCCACTTATTGTGGCACGTTTGATAAATTCTTTTGCTTAGTTGCGCAAATTTCAGGTCTCCTACATTCAGCATTAACATTTCCTTGGACAAATGTGATCTCCTTTACCTTCAAATTTCTTTATTACAAAATTGACTCCTATTCGGTTTACTGTCAACTTGGCTCAGTGCGACCACTCCCACATCAGAATATTGTGCATGCCGACCCCACTCTTTGGGTGCAGGGAGTTCAGCATCTTGAAGTGCAGTGTTTAAGAGAGGCTAAAATCTGTCTGCCTCTTCAGGTACACAAGATTCAATAGAACTACAGTATTTACAAAAAAATATGGCGTCTTCCCAGTGTCCTGACCAACATTCATCCTCACCCAACAGCAGAGAGAGATTATCTGGCAATGCATTTATTTGTTACTTATAAAACATCAATGTGCACACATTGGCAGGTGACCTCTTCCTACATCAAAATAACTACATTTCAGAAGTTGTGCAACATTTTGTTGAATGTGGCCTACTTGGGAATGTCTAGTGGATGTGAAAGGCGCTGTATAAATGCAAATCCATTCTTACCCTTGGGTTTAGTTTAATAAGAGCATCACCAGATATTTTATTACTCTGAAATTCTTTAGATTACTCCATCTCTGGATATATGCAGTAATCATTAGTGTAATTCGATGGACTCCTGGGCAAAATATTGAACTCTGCAAACCAAAACTAGAAGAGTGCAAGATCTCAACTCCCCAGCACTATTTAAAAAGCTCCTTCAATCTTCCATTCTCAGATTTGAAGGTCAAACTCACTCCACCACTTTTCCAGATTTATATCCTCCACTGAGAATACATTATCCAGCAGCACAGCACTTTTGAATGTCGTGTAGATTTAAAACATTGAATTAGGAAAATTTGTTAGTAGAAGAGGAAAATATGTTTATGATGATAACTAAAGTATACGGCTTCAGGACAAAAACTGTGTCAAGGATGCTGAGATAACGGGGAAGGACTTACCTTCTGCGAAAGACAACAAGAGGAAGCGATAGGAAGGAAAACAGAAAGGGACAGCATGAAGTTGACACAAAGAACACAGTAAGATCAATAATTCAAAGTGCTTCATCTGGAAATGGCATGAAGAAAATATTTGTGTGGATCACTTCTAAATGAATGTATTGATTTGTAACATGTCACAACCACGACCACAGATTCATTCCGACCTCTCATGACTATTAGAGGTTGAGGATTTTCACTATTGCAGAATAATAATAGAAAACAAAACGAGAACAATTCTGCCCTGTACCAAGCCGTTGGGTATTATATCCATTAAGAACACAGAATGTTCACGTTCAAGTGACTATCAGCATTATGTTCACCCTAATCAAAATTTTAATTTTCTGCAGATGAAGATAAAGGATCTAATAATGAATATTTTCCTCTCAACTATCAATGATAACACCAGACACTTCCATCTCAGAATTAGGAGTTCACGTGCAGTTCAATATTCCCTCTCAACAACCCAAAACCTGAACATGTGTCTTAAAGGTCACTTCACTGTCTTATGGTGGTACTGAATTTGTTTCCATATCATTCTTACTGCCTGGCTGGTCAAGTTGAGTCCAATTCTAGTGTAATTCATCTTGGAAACATGTCCACGGGGAGTTAAAATCTGACTTTCAAACTCTCTTTTAGGATGTTCATTTGATTATTTCAAATTGAGTGTCTGGGGCTCAAATCTATTTAAATCACCCAATTCATTTAATTGTAGGCTCGAAAATCGTTCTATATTTTCAGATTGTTAAAAGCACTTCTGAAACGTGTTTGGCAAAGTGAAATTCTGTTATTTCTAAAGTGTTTGACATTGATGTCATTTTAAAAGAATTATTCCGCTCCACTTTCTGAAATACCAGGACTGGGTGTTCTACTCAACTTGTTTCATAACAAATTATTAAAACCAACAAGTGGGAAAAGTAATATTTGCTGAATTAAAAATACTCATACCCTCTGATGCAAGTTACATTTAACAATTAACAAGAAACATATTGTTATACTTAATAAAAGGCATGTGATATTCATAATTTTAGATATAGACTCTGACTGGATAGAAGTTTCTGGAACTGTCTTTTATTTGAAAGGAACACTCATGAACGGTTAAGATGGCTGCAATGGGTTGGATGATCTTTGCAACTTCAGCGCACACTATAGCTTCTGGCAAGTTCTTAAATGGTCTGAAGGCGGCAACACATCAGAAGATGATTCATACGGGCTCAAAATGTTAACTCTTTCTCTCTCTCCAGGTGCTGCCAGACGTGTTGAGTTTCTCCAGCATTTTCTGTTTTTATTCTTAATTGCCTCATTTTGCGTGGGGTACTCTCCCTGAATTGGATGTATCAAGAGTAGTACTATCTGTGGAACTCTCACTTGCTGTTGTTTGGGGATTTACCTAAAAGACAATCCCAGACTCAATGTTTCCGATTTAAAACGCTGACAATGAGAACTGGGCAGAGACCAATTCATCCTCCGTAAGAACAATTCATCCATCGTCCCAACTCCATAGCATTGGCTTTCAGCTAAACCATTCTGGGTGGACAATTTCAATACCAGTGATATGACCAAAACCGGCTGAAATTTTTTTTCCTGAAGAACCAGAAAGGCCTCAGCATCTGCAGAAAACACCGAAAGACATAGCAGCTGCAGAAAAAGGCTGTGCCACCTTTACCTTTAAGAACCTGGAGGCCCAGTGGTGGTGGTGACACTGTGGATCTGAGAACAGAGGAGGAGGTACAAGAATGTGGAGGGAGCGTCGGTCTGGACCCCGATATGCAACAACCACAGGTTTGTCCCGGGTAGGATGGATGGTGGGTTCCAGACCTGACAGAGGGCAGGCATCAGAAGGATGGGAGATCTGTTCATAGACGGAAGCTTTCCCAGTTTGAAGGCGCTAGAGGACAAATTTAATCTGCCGCCAGGAAACGCCTTTAAATATCTGCAAGTACGAGCCTTCCTATAAAACAGGTAGTGGTCTTTCCGATGCTGCCGCCACTGAGGATACAGGACACGGTGGTCTCCGGCACCTGGGTCGGGGAGGGGAGGGTGTCGGATATCTACCAGGAACTACAGGAGGCGGAGGAAACCCCGGTGAAGGAGCTCAAGGGCAAGTGGGAGGAAGAGCTAGGTGAGGAGTTGGAAGCGGATCTGTGGGTTAATTCCTCCTCATCATGTGCCAGGCTCAGTCTAATTCAATTTAAGGTGGTCCACCGGGCACACATGACGGCAGTGAGAATGAGCAAGTTTTTTGGGGTAGAAGACAGTTGTATGAAGTGCAAGGGCAGCCCTACAAACCATGCCCACATGTTTTGGGCTGCCCGGAGCTCAGTGTTCTGGCAAGGGTTCGCGAGGGCAATGTCCAAGATGCTTAACACACGGGTGGTGCCGAGTCCAGAGTCCGATCTTTGGAGTGTCAGAAGACCCAGGAGTTCAGGGGACGAAAGAGGCCAACGTCTTGGCCTTTGCCTCCCTAGTAGCCCGGAGATGGATTTTATTAATGTGGAGGGACTCGAAGCCCCCGAGTGTAGAGACTTGGGTTAACGACATGGCTGGGTTTCGCAACCTCGAGAAAATAAAGTTTGCTTAAGAGAGTCTACGCTAGGGTTCTCTCGGAGGTGGCAGCCATTCGTCGACTTTCTCGGGGAAAATTAAAATGTCAGCAGCAACAGCAATCCATGGGGGGGGGGGAGGTGAGTGCTTCATTGGGATGGTGTGGGAAGGCTGAGTCGCGTGGGGTAATGTCTATTTAATTGCTATTGTATATTCTCTTTTTGCACTATGTTAATGTTCACTCTAGCTTTTGTTATTATGGTTACTACTGTTTTATTATGAAAAATTCTGCAAAACCTTAATAAAAATACTTAAAAAAAAGAACCTGGAGGCCATATATCTTAAAGGAGCCTCCCAGCCAGATTCAAAACTCTTAAGTCCAACTGTAAAAAAAATTGACCTCCTGATACAAAAATCACAAGTACCCAGTTTTGTGACTTGCTAACCATTCATGACTTTGAGGGAATCCTGCAACGATCTGGATATCTGACTTCAGCTATAACTCAAATGAACTACAATGCAAGAATGGAAAGATATTTCTATTCTTTTGGTTTACAAAATTGCAAAAATATACTATTTTCTTTAACTGTACCTTTCTTGTGTGTGTATGAGTGCTGAGCAATTAAAAAAAAATTTTTTAATTAAAAAAATTAATTTACAGTCTCCAATAATTTACTTTCCGATTAAGGAGCAATCTATTGTGGCCAACCCACCTATCCTGCACATCTTTGGGTTGTGGGGGTGAGACCCACGCAGAGAAGGGTAAAATATGCAAACTCCACACAAACAGTGACCCGGGGCCGGGATCGAACCCAGGTCCTTGGTGCTGTGAGGCAGCAGTGCTAACTACTGCGCCACCATGTTGCCCCTGAGAATGCTAAGCAATTGTCATGGCATTTACACTTTCAGAGTCAACGTGTGAATAAATAATCCTCTTTATTTAAACCCACGAAAGCTTGCTCCTGTTTTTCAAATCAACTACATTTTCAACTGGGTTAATGTACACACACCCCCTTTTCCAAAACCATACCATTTCAGAGAGGGAGGGAGGGAAATTGGGGATTTCAGTTTAACTCCCCTCCCTTGCCCATGACAAAAATTAAAAGTTTTACCTCCAAAAGGTGTCCTGTTAAAGGCCTCCAGAGAATCTCAATTCGGTGCATGTTCACCAATCCGGTTTCTAGCAACTTAGCAACAGCAAATAGGGATGGCTCCTAGTTCAAGAATAAACAAATTATCAGAAAGCAAATTCACCAGAATTATACCAGGGCTAAAAGGGTTAGATTATAAGGACAGTTGCCCAGACTAGGCTTGCGTTCCCTTGAATATAAAATATGTAGGGTTATCTAATTTAAATGATCAAGGGAGTAGATAGGACAGATAGAGAGCCACTGTTTCTGTGGCAAGGAGTTCTGAACACATGGGTGCAACCTTAACATTAGAGCTCGGCTGTTCAGAGGTGATGCCAGGAAACATTTACCCACATAAAAAGTCGTGGAAATTTGGAACCCCCACAAAAATCTACTGAGTCTCGAGGATAGCGAAGGACAGCTGATAAGATCAAAACTGAGATTGATAGATTTTTGTCAAGAAAGGATATTAAGAGATACGAAACCAAGGTAGGTAAATGGGAGTTTTCAACACAGATCAGCCATGATCTAATTGAATGGAAGAACATGTTAAAGAGTTGAATGGCCTCCTTATGTTCCTATAATCCAAATGCAAGAATAATTTTGATTTATGAAAAATGTGGCACTCAAAATGGATATTCGCAGATAGTATTCCGACAGATGTATCCGAAAAATTACTTATCAGTTTAAACAAGATCTGGGACACACAATCTTTAAAAAAAAATATTGCCATTCAGTGCTTTGTTACGAAATTCGCTGCAACAATGTCATTCCAAAGAATTACAGACGTAACAATCGTGGTCAATGCATTTTGGGGATATAGTTTACTCAAAATGCTCTTTAGAGGAAACTGAATTAAGTCAAAGAAATAGCTCTTCAGATAAAACTGTACACCTCTTCTTTGAAACGTAATAATTCACTTTTGTAATGTCAGAATATGGTCATCTAGTGACATAAAGTGGAAACACCAGTCAGTAGTTACTAAGAAAAAAAATGAGACATTTACTCAGGTTAATGAATACCTGTCCTGAATGTGCTAAACCTAGTCTGGTGGGGGAACGGGGTAACAAGATACAGTGTCAAGTTGACAACAAAAGTTCACACGAAGCACAGAATATGGTTTACAAAACAGAACTTCAGAATAAGATAAAATAAATTCCAGAATCCAACAAACCATGCAAGTGTTTATGAAAATTGCATTTCTCTTATTTAACAGTTTTGTGGTTTCAGTTCTGAATTTTCAGTCAACAACTGATAGCAAAACAGAAACCTCAGTGGCATAAACATTTGTCGAATTACATAGTAGCCATTGTGGTACCGATGAACACCACAAATCAGCAACAATAGATACTTTCCCATTTGTACCTTGTTGTTCCAAAATGCCATATCCATGGCTTCGGTTGATAAGGAGCACAGAGCATTTATTAAATGGTGGAGTGAGACATCATCAAGATACCTTCAAATGAGAGTTAAAGCGCAAGTTATGAACTGGTTGCAATAGCCGATAATAAAATTACTAATTTGTTTTATTAAGAGATAATTCTCACTGGGAACTCTCGAATAGTCTTGAAAGTATGTTTGAAATCACTGGCAAATCACTCATGACAGCCGTGGTCAAAACCTAAAGAGGGTTAGAACCATAAATTTGTTATTTATACAACAATATGCAGCATGATCAAGATAACTGACAAGATTGTATAGTGCTGTAAAGGCCTGACAGCAGAATGTAGCTCAAGAGTTATTGCAAAATTCACTGAGCCATTAAATTCTAATTGGTTTAATACATTCAAATGAACCATTTTAAACTGAAAAAAAAGAAAACCAAAGGCCAATGTACAAGTGTACAAGGTGTATTTTGATAGTTCTGCCAGTAATAGAAAGCTAGGTGAATTTGAATATCACATCAAATAGATTACTTACAGTGCTTGGTCCTTCAACGGCTCTACCGGGTTTCAGAGCGCCTCCACTTGCAGGTTTCAAACCCAGAATCCACACAAGATGCTGATGAAAAGCAAGTCCAATTCAGTTCTGTATTAACTCACAATTTTAATTATTACTTAATAACATTACCAAATGCCAATACAAAAAATGTAAACCAGTGAATAGACCAATAGATCATACTCTTAAGCTGTGAAACTGCACACTGTTCACAGAATTTTTCAAAGAGTAAATCTGGAAATATTAACTAGAATTATATTTCACATATCCCTAGTCTGCTAACATCATCACACAAATTTTACTGGAACACCTGAAAAGATTGATAGATTGAAATTTAAGTAAACCGAGTAGTCTCAGCTTCCAATGTTGATGTTCACCTATATATAGCGATCATATCCAAGTAGTACATGCTGGGTGCTCCAGAAATTAAATATATGTATATAAACAATTCCATGGAAACCTGCACAGCAAATCTGATTCTCATAACTTTGTGCCAGGTTAGTATAACCCACAAGACTGGTGCAGCAAAGCGTGTCACAGGTTGGAATAACCACTGGTATAGCAAAATACTGCCGCGGCATTGATCTACAGTTTGACTTTTTAAAATCGATTTTCCATTAAGGCAAAGAATACAAAAACCATTCTACTACTAATTCAATCGAATATTACACTTTTGCTGTCATTTTCTAATCATTAGCATTACAAAACTAGTGCACATTCTGCTGTTTAAACTGCAATGTATTGCAATACTATGCAATATGTGATGTATAGCATCATGAATTTGAATTAATATTCTCAATCGGATAAATATTAACCAATTCAAACTGAGAAAATTATAGCTGCACACAAATTGTTCTTATGAATTAAAGTTAAAGAAGCACTTTGCTCTCATGGATTTAAAATTACAGTTTTGTAAGGATTAAACTAGCTGAAATGCCCATTCAATTTAGGTGCACTAAGTATGGCCAATAGATTCTGTATCAGATTCCACTGCTCTCCCTGAAACTAATAACCATTTTTGGGCCTACACGTGTGATTCATTCCACTATTCTTACCTTTCAATCCTCTCAGCTTCTTGGCAATTTTACAACTCTTGAATAAAGATAGTTTCCTCTGTAATAGGTCTGTTCAAATCAATTCAGCCCTGTCAGTGATGAAGATCTGTGTCTCTGATCTTCCAGTACTTTAAAATCATTTCTGTGACATGTATGGAATTGCTCTTAAGTGCTACCACATCCATTTCATTTTTTCTTTTTGATTTGGATTTTAAAAAGTAGTCATGCTGCAGTCTTGCAGGTGCGAACATTTTAAACTATGAAACATTTAGATGGCTGTAGTTGTAACAAACTACACTGATCATAGAATCCCTACAGTGCAGAAGGAGGCCATTCGGCCCATTGAGTCTGCACCGACTCTCTGAAACAGCACCCCACTCTGGCCCAATCCCCCACCTTATTCCTGCAGCCTCACCTGAAGGGGCAATTTATATTGGCCAATCCACCTAACTGGCACATTTTTGGACTGTGGGAGGAAACCGGAGCACCCGGAGGAAACCCATGCAGATATGGGGAGAATGTACAAAATCCATATAGTCACCGGAAGTCGGAATCAAACCTGGGTCCTTGGCGCTGTGAGGCAGCAGTGAAAACCACTGTGCCAGCATGCCACCCCAAAGATCTACAACTTTATCGGCTAACAAAATCTTGCAGGTAAGACAGAAAACTGCAGAATCCAGCACTACTTCACTGGCATGCAAAGGAAAGGCCTGCATTTATATGTTGCCTTTCACAATTTCAGGATAGTAAACTACTTTGAGACAATGAAGCACTGTTGAAGTGTAGTCACTGCAGGAAATGCGACTGCTGATGTGCACACAGTAAGATCCCAAAATGGATAATTACCAAATAATCTGTTGCATTTCCATAACTATTTCCTAGAAGCTTTTAATTGGCTTCACATGCATTTAGTGCTCCCAGTAGCAGGGCTCACTCAATGGAAACATGGGTCAGCATTAACACCGACTCAGGATCCCTTCAGGAGTGGTGCCCCACTGGGAACATGGGATTGCTGAATGTACTGTTTTAGGAATTACTTTGAAGCACAATGAGTGTGTCCCTGCAGGCAAACATAGCAGCTAATTTGGCCACAGCGGGATCCTACAAACAATGGGCAGTTAATCCGATTTTGGTGATGCTGGCTGAGGCAGGAACGTTAAATGACAGACCAAACTCCCTGTTTTTCAAATAGTATCATGAACCCTTCAATATCCGACAAACCACAGAATTGGGGACATCTCATCCAAAGGACACTATTTTACTTTTGAGAGATGGCCTTCACATCCAGATGCATTTCACACATTTCATGCTAATATTTACATATCACAATCAAAAAATTATATTATAGTCAAACAAAAGGGAAACAATGCCAATGCATAATGAAATAGAAAACCTAATTCTTATAATACAAGATGAAGTGAGGAGATTTACCTGTAGAGTGGCCAGAACAAGCTGCCAAGATGTTCCAAGAAACGAACCATGACAATGAGCCAAATTCAACAACGTCCGCATGCACTGAATATTTTTTGCAGTCAACTTGAGGAGAAGAAAGGTTTTGTTAAATAAATGACTGAAATGCACTGTGCCAAAGTAATTATATATTCTTTGAGAATGGAGGAAATGGCACCTTACCATAACAGTCCCTTGGTGTTGAGAAGTGAGCGGCTGGCCCACCGCAACCACCTGCTGGTGTGAATCACTTGATGGGCTGATCATCTGCACACTTTGACCCTGAATGGAGTATGCTGGAAAGGAGAACATAACAATCTATTAGGAGGAGTAGGACACAAAGGCCCTCAAGTCTGCTCAGCCTTAAGATCATGGCTGATCTTCTCCATCAATTCCACTTTCTCACCCTTTCCTCATATCTCTCGATTCCCTTAGTGTCCAAAGATTTTGATCTATTTTGAATATAGTCATTGACAGAGCATCCACAGCTCTCTGGGGCACATAATTCCAAAGATTCATAACCCTCTGAGTGAAGAAATTTCTCACCTCAGTCACAAGTCACAAGGGGCTGGTTTAGCTCACAAGGCTAAATCGCTGGCTTTTAAAGCAGACCAAGCAGGCCAGCAGCACGGTTCGATTCCCGTCCCAGCCTCCCCGGACAGGCGCCGGAATGTGGCGACTAGGGGCTTTTCACATTGAACTTCATTGAAGCCGACTCGTGACAATAAGCGATTTTCATTTCATTTTCAAGTGCCTGATTCCTATGCTGACACACATGACTGAGTTATAGTCTCTGCAGCCAAGGGAAATAGCCTCTCAGTACCTAACCTGCCAGGCCTTCTAAGAACACATTATATGCAAAGGAAATTAGGTCCTGATACATTATCAACTTACTGAACACGTGAAATTGTCTAGAATATCACTGTTGTAAAATTACCTCACCAAGAAACTTTTTAGAAACAGTACACAGGTCAAATAATCTGACTTACTCAGTGTCTCACTGAAGGTTGTCTTCTTACATTACATGATTTTAAAAAAAAGGTAGTTTCATTTCCTTCAACAAGTGTTTCTCCTCCTCTTCTGAAGGCATTGATGACTGCTGGGTTAAGCTTCCATAAGCAGTTATTGTGCTTTGCAAGTTCGCCCAAGAGATCATTATTCCATTATGAACCCTCAGTTTGCATGCATCAGGAGGCTACTAAACAGCAAGAGGCTTTACAAAAAGAGTTCAGTTCTGTCATTCTGTCCTTATCGAATATCGCACGTTAGCACGTGGATGGTGGTGAACAGAAACCTCTCTGGATGGTGATGAGCAGAAACTACCTCTTGATAATGGTGAGCAGAAACTCCCTCTAGATGGTGGTGAGCAGAAGCCCCTCTGGATGGCGGTGAGCACAAACCCCCTCTGGATGGCGGTGAGCAGAAACCCCTCTGGATGGCGGTGAACAGTACCCCCCTCTGGATGGTGGTGAGCAGAAACCTCTCTGGATGGTGATGAGCAGAAACTACCTCTTGACAGTGGTGAGCAGAACTCCCTCTAGATGGTGGTGAGCACAAACCCCCTCTGGACGGTGGTGAGCACAAACCCCCTCTGGACGGTGGTGAGCAGAAACCCCCTCTGGATGGTGGTGAGCGGGAAGACCCCTCCTCTGGATGGTGGTGAGCAGAAAGCCCTATTGATCTTGAAAATTCAGCTGACCTAGCATCTAGACCCTTTTGGGAATGAGTTCCCTTCCACTACTGTTTCTGTGAAAAAGTGCTTCTTGATTTCACTCCCAAATGGCAGGGCTGGTTGATGGGTAAGAGTTCCAAGTAAACGGATTGGAGGGAAAGATCAGCCAAAATCTAAATGAGTGGTGAAACAGGAGCTGAATGACCTGGTATTCACACCTATTTGTTTTCCAGCAGCATTATCAGGAGCAGAAGCTATTAATTATTAAGCTATGGGCTTCATAATTTTCTGTCTAAAGGACACTGAAGCCAACGGTTGTGCCCCCATCAGCACAACCCGAGACCAGCACTACCCGAGCAGTGCACAGCAGGGCCTTTCTTGACCATATGGGTCAGTGACATAACATTGCATTTATTAACTGAATCCAGTACCCTACCTTAAACCTAGCAATTTAGTCAGTATCTCAAGAATAAGGGTAATTTAATTTACTGCAAAAAAAAATGTCTTCCTCAGAGGAAACCCAGCATATATTGGAGAAAATAAAATCTCTGACTTGGATCCTAAGTGAGAAAGAAATTGATTCCATATGGCACTTCTAATAAACATGACCTTAGACTAACTTGAGCAAACTAAAAGTAATTTGCCTAGAACCACTTTCTAAAAATAAATACAAAATAACGTATCAGAAATTCTGATCGCGATGTTATCACTTAAATGCAAAATCTGCAAAATGTAAAAACTACTCACTTTTATGAAAACCACCAGAAGAACTATTCAGAACAGTCAGTGCATAATGTGGGGGCAGGGAAGCTTTGCAAATGGCAGTGATGAAGGCATCTCTTGGTGTAACGAGACTCAGTTTGCCACAGAGAGAAGCCATAGTCATTTCTGCTTTCAAGATGTTTTCCGAGGCAGTTTCATCAGTGCTGCAAAGATAAATAACCCTTTTCAACAAATTGTCTTATGTACCGTTTTCAATATGCTTCATGTTGTAGGGAACAAATCACAATGTAATGCATAAATGATCAAATAAAACTCGGATGTGGCAAAAATAGTGTTCTAAATCTACAGTTTCTAATATTTTTCAATTTGGAAATCAATGTGATTCAATGCAGAATCACAACTGGTGATGAAACAGGGTGCCATTTGTCAACTCTATGCAAGAGCAACTCAGGTGGCACTACTCCCTTGCCCTTCCCATGTAATGTTCAAAATGTTATCCCTTCAGGTGATTATCCAATTACATTCCAAAAACCACAACTAAATCTGCCTCCATCACACTCTCAGCCAGTGCATCCCAGATCCTAACCACTCACTGAATAAAAAAATGTTTTCCTCATTTACCCTCGGTTCTTTTGCCATTCACTTTATATTGGTATTCTCTCGTTTGCGACCACTATAAGATCACAAAAAAAATAGGAGTAGGCCATTCGGCACATCAAAACCACTCTGCCATTCTTTAAGAACATAGCTGATCAGATTGTGACCTTAGTGCGACTTTCCTGCCTGCTTGCTCCCCGCTTCTTGACTCCTTTGTAGATCAAAAACCTGTCCAACTCGGTCCTCAAAATATTCAATGACAAAGCCCCCATTGCTCTTGGTGGAAGCGAATTCCAAACTCCAGTGACCCTCAGAGAAGAAATTCCTCATCTCGGTCTTAAATAGGAGACCACTAATTTTGAAATTATGCTCCCTAGTTCTACATTTCCCCATGATGGCAGCCATCCTCACAGCATCCACCTTGTCAAGCCCCCTCAGAATCATATGTTTCAATAAAATCACCTCTTATTCTTCTGAACTCCAATGATTTGAGACCTAACCTCCCAGGAATCAGCCAAATGAACATTCTCTGAACTGCTTCCAATCCAAGTAATTAAGGAGACCAAACTGGACACTCTAGGTGCAGTCTCACCAATGTCCTGTACAGTTGCAGCAAGATTTACCCACTTTTATATTCCATTCCCTTTGCAGTAAAGCTCAGCATTCCATTTGCTTTCATAATTACTGCCTGTACCTTCATGCTTGTTTTATGTGATTCCTTCCAGCAATTAGGTACAGATTCCCCATATTCACCCCATCTAGATCCCTCATGATTTTGAATTACTCCATCAAATCTCCTCTTAACCTTGCAGTCTCCAATCTACTTTCATGACTGAAGTTTCTCATCTTGTAAAACACTACAGAGCAAAGAAAAAAGTAGTTACATCCACCTTGCTTGATGGAGGGGAACAAAGATTGAAGATACTGGAGTAGGCATGCAACAGTGAAGGGACTTGTTTTGATGGAGACAATTTGGTGGCTGGCTCAGTGCTGAAGGGTGCATCATCCAACAAATACACTTGCTGTGCTGAGTATAGAATTGCAATTTTGTCATAGCCCTTATATGGCAACGATCTAATTTGATTATGGCTGGGATATCTGGGCCATTTGCATTGTCTATGACTGTCAAGGGAACACTGGATTTGTTGTTCCTTTTTTTGTACGCTTGTCACAAGGAGGACGGTCTGTTATGATAATTTCTGGAGTTTTGACGCATGGCGGCAACACCATCAAAAATTTAAAAGAAAAATAGAATGCTTAATACGCTGATGCCCACACAACCTAATCTCTACTGACAGAATGGCTGGAAACGCCACCATTTATCCCTATTCCCAGCACAGGCTATCATCCACTACTGGTGCACCAATTATATGCCCCTAAAAGTACTATGCATATCAATTTCTATTCTCAGAAGTATGATGTGAAAAGCAAAAAGAATTAGCTTTTGGGAAAACTGGCTGTTGGAATGGCACAGATTCTGAAGCGCACACACAGTTGGAGAACAAGAGCAAAACTATTATGCAATATCACAACATTTTCATTTATTTGCGTAAAATGTGGCCTTTCCACAATGTATGCCAATCTTTAATCCCAGTTTCCAGATGACAGACTGTAGAAAATTTGTCTGATTGAAGTTATCTGTACTTCCATATATTTTCTTAATATGTCATTCTAGATTAATCAGCTTGCACCTTCTGAACATTTGCGGTCAGTGATAAAGCAACAGCACTGGTTGCTGCCCTTGAAGATAGCATTCCACAAAGATCAAGTACACGCAAGACTGCAGACCTTCCCCTTTGCCAACAGCAGTTTAAATCTGATGCTAAGTCAGGGGCATTTCCAAACATCCAACAAAGGTGATACCAGCATGATAAGCAGCCAATCACATTGAAGTATTCTAACTAATAGCAAATCAGAAAGTCAAAAGCAGAGTGGCACAGTGGTTAGCACTGCTGCTTCACAGCATCAGAGACCTGGGTTCGATTCCGACCTCGGGTGATTGTGTGGAGTTTGCATGTTCTTCCCGTGCTCTGGTTTCCTCCCACAGTCCAAAGATATGCAAGTTAGGTGGATTGGCCTTGCTAAATTGGTCCTAGGTGACGTTATGGGGATAGGGTGGGGGATTGGGCCGAGATGGGGTGCTCTTTCAGAGGGTCGGTGCAGACTCGATGAGCCGAATGGCCTCCTTGCGCACTGTAGGGATTCTAATATCTTTCACTTTTAAGTTTTCAGATGGTGAAATAAACAATGATGATTCAATTATGATAGAAGTTAAAATGTAAGTACAAATGTTTTTTTAAAGTCGTATGCACAATTTATCATAACTGAGAAATAAAATATAATATTCATCAAATATAAAACTAGCTTTTTCAGGGACAATGAGGGTGTTTCTTTGTAATTGTGACTTTAATAAGTCCTTTAGTAAGTTTATTAAAACCTAATTATACCTTCATGGGGCCTTAGATTCACGAACAGCTCAAGATTGGAACTTATAAATTCTTTCCCAGTCAACTGCACATCCTCTGGAATAGCACTGAATTACTGACAGTAACTTCTAGGTTTCCATAAATTCCTCAGATTCAGTGGTTCTCTTCTTTTTCAGGGACCATGCGCGGCAGTTCATGGTGTGCTGAGCCACACAGGGCACAAAGATGCATTTGATTCTTGGTCTGACCTGATTAGCCTATTTCAGTCAGATTAGCAATTTATGTCAAATTGACTTCATTTTGGGAAGAGGAAATATCAGCCAATAACTCTTCTTGGAAAAGTAAGTCGGGAATGACACCTCATCATGTGACCAGTCAACATCGCATGTCGAGGTGCACGCATGGAGAATGGTCATATGAGCAAAGACACAGCATCCTGGAACCACACTCAAGTACAAATGACGAGAAGAGGATGAAAGGCAAGAAAAAAGCTTGAACTGCAAAATTCTATCCACCTCAGGCACAATGATGGCCGTTAATGGCAACAAAATTAGATGTGCTCATGAGAAACACTGATGGGTTCAAAGGAAATAAAGAAACTTTAATCTGCATTTTATTCATACAACACCTAATCCAGGAGCGCCGAGTGTTAACAACTAATGTGAAAAGTGAACTGAAAGATCAGCAAATTCACAAAAATAGTGCAATGTTCACATTCTACTTTCCTTGACCTTTTCCTCCCCATGCCTTTGTGGTCAGTGATCCATGCAGGTTACAGAAGCCGACCGACACATTGTCTAAAAGGCAAATCTTCATGAGTGAACATCATCACGGAGCACAAGCAGATGAATCAAGTGTGCAGACACTGTAACTGCAACACATACTGGCCTTACCCACTGTTCATTTCCGTGCACCTTTTTAAAACCAAAGGTCACTGGAGAGTAACTTTTAATTGTGAATCATTATATTCAGTTTGTCACTAACCTAGCATAGAAATTTCAACGATCAATGAATTTGCTTGTCCTTCATTTCACTTTTAAACCATACCCGAGAATTGAAAAGACAGTGCAACAATCCATTTAATCAACTTGTGAACACGCAATCACAATTAACCTTTAGAAAGATTGATTCTGTTCCAAAATGAATACTTGAACATTTTAAAGATTTATAGCCAGTTTAAAGAAAACACCTTGGATTATGTACACAACTGGGTAATTTTTTAATGACGAAACTATCATAAAATCATTGCAGTTATGAGGTAAATAGGTGTACCTGATGCCATGCTGATGCGACACTGCTTCTGCCACTAGAGGTTGTAATTGAGCTTTACAAATACTGCAACATATCCTTGCACAGGGTTAAGGGCTACATCTATAGTTAGAACTAAGCACAAGCTCCTGCCACAATCAATTCAAAGCTACAGCCCACTTTTGGTCCATGTCACAGGTCAAGTTTTACATGAAGTTCAGATATTTTGCATATCAATTTCAGTGGTCAGTTGCAAGACCAATATGGGAGAAGGCCTGAGATTAAAAGGGAACATGTGAAGGGTGGAGAGAGCAAAAAGAGGAACACAAACTTGACCTTGTCGGCCCGCTGACAGGATAGACAAGATACTTTCTATGCTGCTAAAACCAATGTGAACTTGCATTTGTGTGCATCATTTTTATAACCTTCGAGGTAATTGAAGGTAATTAGCCACAGACCATGGGGGGAACCACAGGAATTTCTTTCTTGTTAGAAACACAGAAATGGTAAATTAGCTTGAGCAGCAACACTTCTCATCAAGTATGGGACTACCACAACAAGTACAGGAATTGAACCTTGTGCCTTTGGCGTCATTCTGCATCACGCTCATGCCATCTAGCCAACTGACCCACCTGACCCCAGAGGGAACCATTTTTGAAGTATGCTCACTACTGTAACATCAGGAACATGCCAGCCAATTTGCGCACTGCAAGGTCCTGCAAGCAACAGTGGGATAATGGCCAGATAATGTTTAACAGAAGTTGGTCTCGGGATAATATTGGCGAGGACCCAGGATTAACTTCCATGCTTTTCTTCAAAATATTTCCAAGCGAATGCAAATAGGGCCTTTTAATGTTACATTTGAAAGACTACCTTCAACAGAGCAGGGCCGTCTTAGTGCTGCACTGAAATGCAGCCTTCATTCGGTGTTCACGTCCCTGTAATAGGCCTTGTACCCATAACCTTCTGACTCATAGGCAAAAGTGCTACTCACTGAGCAAAGTCTAATGCCTAACTATGTAAGCTTAAAGATGTTGGAGAACTTCTGGGTGTGGTTCTGGGCCAATGCAGGATTTCTCCCCGCTATATGGATGTATACCTCACCTGGTATAAATTTAGGGATCGGGGCATCTTCAAATTCTGGGCTGGTACCCTTATCATTTTCACCTTATTCTAGTACTTGCTTCAGATACAATATTTCTCAATGCAAGTGAGCTGGCTAAGGATCTTAAAATTTTGAATGCTCTAATTCTGTATTTGTCACTTTCCCCAATAGCAACTGATCAGGTAACAATCATTTGCTATATTAAAACAAGCGTTTGTAATTTCACTAACCCCACTTTCTCCTGGATTATGCATCTAGGAATACACTATGATTGGTGATGGAAATGGCAATATTTCTGTCAGATGCTGTTTGTACCTCTTTTGGTGACATCGGCACAGTCAAATGATGAATGAAGTGCCTGCCCTCACTTGGCAGAATTTTATAATGCACAAAAATAGTGAAGGCCTGTTCAAACTAGGCCCTGCTCCAAGTTCCTTCCCTTCTCAGAGTTTGCAATTTATGCAACCCCAGAAATGGAACTTCAGGGATCTTATTCCGTTTACAGGTTTGAGTTTCTTAATGGAACTGTGTACCTGGAAAGGTCAGATAATTGATTTTACAAAATAATGCTTCATAACCCTCAAGATACCTGCACTCATCTAATTCTAGTGTCTTCAGCATCCCCAATTTTAATTACACCACCACTAGTGACCATGCATTCAGCTGCTTAGATTCAAAGTTCTGGAACTTCCTCCCGAAAGCTCTCCACCTCTCTACTGTGCTTTCCTCTTTTGAGACAATTCTTAAAACCTTCCTCTTTGACCAAACTTTTGGTCACCTGACCTAAAATCTCTTAATACAGTTAAATGTCCTATCTTGTTTTATAATCTGCCTGTAAAGCCTTATGGTTGTTTTATTATTTTAAAGACATGACACAAATATAAGTTGTTGCTGTATAATGAATGAGTCAAATCCAACCTCAAATTCTAAGCCAATAATAGTGGGCAGCACAGTGGCTAGGCTAGCATTGTTGCCTCATAGCTCCAGGGACTCAGGTTTGCTTCTGATCTTGGGTGACTGTCTTGTGGAGTTTGCACATTCTTCCCATGCCTATGTGGGTTTTCTCTGGGTGCTCCATTTTCCTCCCATAGCTCAAAGATATGTAGATTAGGAGGACTGGCCATGCTAAATTGTCCAAAGATGTGCATGTTGGGCGGATCAGCCATGATCAATGCGTAGGGTTATGGGGATAGAGCAGGGTGCTCTTTCAAAGGGCCAATACAGACTTGATAGGCTGAATGACCTTCTTCTGCACTATAGGGATTTTATGGGATAGAAAGTCAAATTTGGGGTATTTTTAAACTTTTGGTGTTGATTAACATGCAACTAAAACCAGGGTTAAAATTCTTTAAAAACACAAATTTGGAATAAAAATACATCAGACACACCAGCTCTTACAATAATAATCACCTGAGCAAAGTTTTCTACATAGCAAGAACAGTTCTGTCAAACTAGTTTGGGAAAATCTCAGGAATTTTGTCATTACAGTATATAAATAAATTGTATCTGGGCGGGATCTTTACTTAATAAAAGCAAATTACTGCGGATGCTGGAATCTGAAACCAAAAGAGAAAATGCTGGAAAATCTCAGCAGGCCTGGCAGCATCTGCAAGGAGAAAAAAGAGCAACGTTTTGAGTTCAGCTTTGACAAAGGGTCATCTGGACTGGAAACATTAGCTCTTTTCTCTCCTTACAGATGCTGCCAGACCTGCTGAGACTTTCCAGCATTTTCTCTCTTTGGGATATTTACATCTTGGGTTCTGTAGACTACAAATTAAAAGGGCAATTTGGACGCAGTTTTTAAACAATCATTTAACTGGAGTGTAACCACTTCAGTTATCCAACTATAGTTATACTCTATGAAGTCAAAGGTGGTGACCCAAGCTCATTAACTCTATTTACTGAGTGCACAATGACAAATGGTGCTGTTGGTGTGTAATGATGTAGTAGTTAATTTGTAATTTAGAGTGCAAATCTCTCCTCATTCTTTTATGACCAGCTGAATGAAAGTTACAAATAAAAACAATAAATGCTTCAGAACGGTTGATCAAAAGATCATCTCGACCAGAAAAGTTAGCTCGGTTTCTCTCCACAGATGCTGCCTGACCTGTTGAGTATTTCCAGCATTTTTGTTTTAATTCAGTTTTCCAACATCCACAGTATTTTGATTTTTGCATGACTGAATGACAGTTATACACTTCTTTGGAATCCAAATTGGCAACAGCCAAAGAAACTAAAGATAGTCGCATCGTGTGGATATTTAATAGGGGATGGAAAAGTGTCCTGGTGGAAGAATCCCCAAAATAAACATGTTGCGAGCAATTTCCCCCATTGCGTATATGGACATAATCTAGTGGCAAGGAAAAATGAACTGCCATTTTTTAAACACAGTTGAACTTAGATAATAACATGCTTAATCCCACAACAATTGTTACATCTTTCTCAGAGAATTCTGCTATCCTCATCTAGAAGTCTGATCCAAATGTGTCATATTAACAAATTCATTTTGCGCTTATCAGATTTAATCTAATTCTTGTTTGGCATGAAACAGTGGATTTGCAAATTGTGTTTCTGGGGAGTTGGCATGAATCTTTAAGCGAGTTTTGGCCCAATCTATCAACTGGGTAGCACAGCTATGCAGGAACATAAAGAGCCATCTGAATTTACCTGGCATCCAGCAACAGCGAGAGAGCTGCAAGAAGGCCACACCAGCAAGCACCGACCATCTCCTCCCATACAGCTCGGGAACCTGAAAAGAAATGTGCATCTTAATATCAGGATATATTTTCAGGAGTTTAATTTTCCCCAATTTGCCAGATTTCTCAAGAAAAGTAATTTAAGCTACCAAAAAAACATGCAAAATACAAAGTGAGATCACTAAAGCTTGTGCAACATTCACAATACAGGTGAAGGAAAGTATTCTGAATGCTTTTGGCTTTGGAAAGACAATTGGCGAAGAATGTTTCTGCAAACAATTCAAGAAGCAGAACAACCTGGAGAAAGTAACAGTGGACTGTTGAGTACTTCCGTAAACATTTGAATATAATCCCTGAGTATTGGTTGACTATCTCACCATTTTCTCCCTTCCAAAGGGCCTTGTTTTTTGCCAGAGTATGTTCCCCCTCACACCACTTCCTTTCCAATAGATTGCCTTAGTAGTCATTTGATTGCAAGTATATGAAAAAGGGAAGGAGGTAAACATATGCATTCAAGCAATCCATAAACTGCAGTTTACCTCCAACCTTTTAAGCATTTCACTAAATTTTAGGCATCCGTTCTTCATCACACACTGGCTAGCCTGCACCTTCTACTTATTCTCCCTCGTCCATCCTAGAAAGGGGCGGCATGGTGGCACAATGGTTAGCACTGCTGTGTCACAGCTCCAGGGTCCTGTGTTCAATTCTAACCTTAGATGACTGTGTGGAGTTTGCACTTTCTCCCCGTGTCTGCATGGGTTTCCTCCGGTTTTCTCCTTCAGTCGAAGGTTAGGTGGATTGACCATGCTCAATTGCCCCTTAGTGTCCAAAGGTTAGGTGGGGTTACTGGGTTACAGGGATAGGATGGAGGCGTGGGCTCAAGTAGGGTGCTCTTTCCAAGGATCAGTACACAGTCGATGGGCCAAAGGGCCTCCTTCTGCACTATAAATTCTATGATTCTAGACGATGCATGCTGGTTGTTTGTTTTTTAGGTGAGCAAGCAGACAGCAGAGCTGGATCCTGCTTTTACTCAACATTCATAGTTCAGCTGCGAGGATGGATTGGAGACATTTAGGCTCTTCGCCTTCGAGAGAAAGTTGGAAGGAGATTTGATAGAGGTGTTCAACGCCATGAGGTGTCAGGACAGAGTAGGTCGGGAGAACCAGAGTAAAAGAAGCAAGGGCAGCATGAGAATCTTTATTTTACACACAGTGAGTGGTCAGGATCTGGAATGCATTATCTGAGTGAGGTGGAGACAGATACAATCAGAGCTTTCTCAAGGGAATTGGATAAGCATCTGGTGAGAAAAGAAAATGAAGGGGCGATGAGAAAAAAGTGGGGGTGGGGCACAGTGGTGCTGAACTAGCTGAGAACCGGCACGGACTCGACAGATGGAATGGCCTCTTGTCCTGTAACCATTCTATGATTCTACGATCTACCTGCATCATGTGACAGTGATCAATAGCTAAAACTCTGGTTGTTTTCCATCTCCACTATCTATCCACATATTAAAAAAAGGGGATGGATTTCCTCTGGGTGCTCCGGTGTCTTCCCACAGTGCAGGTTAAATGGATTGGCCACGATCAATGCGCGGCGGAGTGGGCTTGGGTAGAGTGCTCTTTCCGGTGGTCGGTGCAGACTCGATGGGCCGAATGACCTCCTTCTGAAGTGTAGGGATTCTATGGAATTGAAAAGAAATCCCGCTGTTGTATTAGTAAGATAGGTGAATTAAATGAAATGAAAATCGCTTATTGTCACAAGTAGGCTTCAAATGAAGTTACTGTGTAAAGCCCCTAGTCGCCACATTCCGGCGCCTGTTCGGGGAGGCTGGTACGGAGGTACGGTAAATAGCTGAGGAGAATCTTGCTGCTCTGCAACATAAATAGGCAAGAGGAATTTTACTGCTGTGTCTGTAATATAGGTAATTATTAAAGGAGAACTGATCATAAAATCAAACAGCACAAAGAGGCCATTCAACCATCATCATGCCTGTGCCAGCTCTTTGGTAGAACTATTCAACTGACCCAGTCCTTCACACCCCTGCAAATGTTTTGCCATCAAATATTCATTTCAAGTTTTTTTTATGAAGGTTACTATTAAATGCACTCCCCTTTCATGCAGTACACTACAGATCGCAACTCGCTCTGCAAAATACTGCTGCCTCGTTTCGATTCCGGTCCTTTTGTCAATCACCTTAAATATTTATCTTCTAGATACTGACTGCGCTATTGAAAACAGATTTTCTGTATTTACTCTGTCAAAATCATGATTTGAGCATCTCTATAGTTGATATCCATAATAAAAGTAAATTGCTAATGAGAACGCTGATGTATCTGTAATTCTAATGAAGAGCAAAGGAAAATCCGGCTTGTTTCTCATTGGAAAATAGGTTGACACCATTAAGATTAGAGGCCGTAGGCTGAGGATGTAAAACCAAATATATTACCAGACGCTGCCAGCTTCTCTTGTTGCTCTGAAGGCTGCACCTCTGCTGCTTTCTTTACAAGGCCAGACTGGGAAGCGAACCCTTCACTGTCTAATTCTGCCTCGATCATGGCAGTAATACCACGAACCAGATCTAGAAGGCAACCAAATGCTACAGACATGGCATAGCCATCAGGGATTGTAGGAGGCTCCACTTTGTCCAGCAATTCTAGACTAAAGAATGGTTCAAATTAATAGTTGAAATATTTTTAAAATCGTGCACATTTTAGACACCATATGTCAATCGGCAACATACATTACTGATCCATTCTGGAGTTACTTAAAAATAATTCTTTCATTTTTGATGTTAGAAATAGGCATTTAAGTAAAACCAATAGCACCCACTAAATTCATCTGGTTAATTTCATTACAGGTATTTAGTTAAATAGTCAAGATACACTGAAAGTATTAGGTTTCTGATGTAGGAAACTCTAAACATTTTCAAAATTGATGCAACCAGCCACAAAGACAAGTTTAGGGCTGTTCTCTGTCAATATCCTCCCCTATTCTGAAGAAGTGACCGTTTCTAGGATACAATTCAATAAACAAAGAGAGCCCTTCAGTAGCTCACCCATGTGACCATGTTTCATGTCAGTCTAGGCGGTGAATATTTCAGAACATTTCAACACCATTATTCCTATGAAACTCATCTCCAAACTCCGTGGCCTTGGCCTCTGCTCCTCCCTCTGCGACTGGACCCTGAACTTTCTAACCCACATGCCACAATCAGTAAAGACAGGCAACAACATCTCCTCCACGGTCATCCTCAACACCGGTGCCCCACAAGGCTGTGTCCTCAGCCCCCTACTATGCTCATTATACACCTATGACTGTGTGGCCAAATTCCCCATCAACTCGATTTTCAAATTTGCTAATGACACCCCATAGTGGGTCGGATTTCAAACAATGACGAGACAGAGTACAGGAATGAGATAGAGAATCTGGTGAACTGGTGCGACGACAATGATCTCTCCCTCAATCTCAACAAAACAAAGGAGATTGTCATTGACTTCAGGAAGCTAGTGGAGAACACGCCCCTGTCTACATCAATGAGAATGACGTAGGAAGGGTCGAGAACGAGTTTTTAGGTGTACAGATCACCAACAGCCTGTCTTGGTCCCCCATGCTGACACCATAGTTAAGAAAGCCCACCAACGACTCTACTTTCTCAGAAGACTAAGGAAATTTGGCATGTCAGCTACGACCCTCACCAACTTCTACAGATGCACCATAGAAAGCATTCTTTCTGGTTGTATCACAGCTTGGTATGGAGCCTGCTCTGCCCAAGACCATAGGAAACCACAAAAGATCGTGAATGTAGCCCAGTCCATCACAGAAACCAGGCTCCCATCTACTGATTCTATCTATAATTCCCGCTGCCTCAGAAAGGCAGCCAGCATAATTAAGGACCCCACGCACCCCGGACATACTCTCTTCCACCTTCTTCCGTGAGGAAAAAGATACCAAAGTTTGAGGTCACGTACCAACCGACTCAAGAACAGCTTCTTCCCTACTGCCATCAGACTTTTGAATGGACTTACCTCGTATTAAGTTTATCTTTTCTCTACACCTTGCTATAACTGTAACATTATATTCTGCAGCCTCTCCTTCCTTCCCTATGTATGGCATGCATCGTTTGTACAGCAGGCAAGAAACAATACTTTCCACTGTATACTAATACATGTGACAATAATAAATCAAATCAAATCAGCTGAGCTCAATCCCAACTTCATCTGATGCCCATTGTGAAAATGTTTCAAATGAGAAAGGCCAGATTTGAATCATAAATTTTAAAACTATATTCAATTTTGACATAGATTGACCATTCCTACATTACTTTTCGAATTTGATGTGTATAATGTACCATATTTTGAAGAGTTAACAAAATGCCAAAGGGCAGAAAAGATTATCCAATCAGTAGCACAGGGTCCCAGGTTCGATTCCCTGCTGGGTCACTGTCTGTGCGGAGTCTGCACGTTCTCCCAGTATCTGCGTGGGTTTCCTCCGGGTGCTCCGGTTTCCTCCCACAGTCAAAGACGTGCAGGTTAGGTGGATTGGCCATGCTAAATTGCCCTTCGTGACCAAAAAGGTTAGGAGGGGTTATTGGGTTATGGGATAGGGTGGAAGTGAGGGCTTAAGTGAGTCAGTGCAGACTCAATGGGCCGAATGGCCTCCTTCTGCACTGTATGTTCTATGCCGGGGTGGGCAAACTTTTCCGTGCAAGGGCCACATTCAGAAATTCACAATTTTAAAGGGCCGCATAGTATATTAAGTAAAATAATTAATATTTAAAATAGCCAAAATAAAAGGTTTTTAAAGAAAAAAAAAGCAATTAATTTTTTATTAATTAATATTTTAAAGTAGAAACTTTACATGAAACACATTTATTTGAAAAACAAAGTAACTCAGTTTAAAGAAAAAAAAGCAATTAATTTTTATTAATTAATATTTTAAAGTAGAAACTTCACATGAAACACATTTATTTGAAAAACAAAGTAACTCAGTAAGTAACAGAACAATGTCAATGAGAATGATGCATCTGACTGCAGTCATTTACCAGTTTGTTAAAATCAGGTGTCAATGATCACCCTACTCAAGTCAACGTATCCACCCTATACCAGTAACCCAACAGCCCCCCCCATTAACCTTATTTTTTTTATTTATTTTTTTATGACTTGATCTTGGTGGGCCGCATAAAGACCTTTGGCGGGCCGTAGTTTGCCCACCCCTGTGCTATGCATTTTAAAACAACACTCAAACCATGCAATCTGATGCATTTGGCTTGTTAATGAGGTAGGTGTTTAAGGCTTGGCACATCTCGACCACCTAAATAATTTCTCGAAAACCCACTGATCCCAGAACCATTAAAAAAGTTATGTCTTTATGGATACTGATATTTGCAAAACTACATCACATTTAGATTTGTTTAAGTAGCCAACATGGTGAAATCGTTCAAACAAAATCAAGTGATTGAAAATTCTTATTGTAGATCTAAAGGTTTGAATAAATAAGGCTTGAAGTTTTGGATATTTTTTTTTATTTTGTGGCCTTTCCATGGAATGTCGCATTCACCAAAGACTAACCAAGTGTCTCCCAGATCTTTGCCAGTATCTTTCTGTAATCAGTGTTCTAATGTATTTTGACCACATCACCTAATGAATTGCTTGCAGTGCGATGTCTTTGGATGCCAGTATAGGACTAGATTTTCACTCACTAGGCTGCTTTAGAAGTGCCTTGTACAGATGTATTTAGAATTGGAATCCATGTGCCTCGATATTCAAAAGCTGGCTGTGGAGTGAGTCCCACAGTGGCGTTCATCCCTGCCCCATTCTGTGCTGCAGAGAGACCCCCGCCTCCACTGGTGCCTGCAAAACAGCAAAAGTTAGCTTTAATACGTTGAACAGGCAAAACAAAACTTACTCAAAAGTGGACTTCCAGATCAACATTCTGAAGACATTGTCCCAGGTATGTATCTGTACCATCAGCGATTTCCCACCTTGAATAATATAGCCAACTGAAATGATCGGATAGGTTTTATTGTACCAATGCTATGGGCCAGGGTTTAGAAACTCCAGAATATATTATGGAGTTAACCTGACCTGTAACTTTTTGTTGAATTTGGCTAGGATGAGCACAAGAGCCTTCACTTGAGGTGCGATTCAACAGTCTTCCCAGACGCTTCAATCAAACAAGCTTTATTCCAAGAACTTGGTTAACATTTGTATAAACACACAGCAAGAATTTTTATCATTTAAAACATAAAGTCACCCCACAGCTACAGTAATCTATGTGTAATACTTAATAAATTCCCCCTTAACTGTTCCAAATCAAAAGCAAAATCCCATGAACCAAAAGCTCTTTTCAAAGGCATGGCCCAGCACTCTGCATTCTCACTTGAATAAGACTGGCTTTCCCTGAGATTCTGACCCCGTCCACCAGCAGGTTTAAACCCTTCCGGAAAGCAAACTATATCTTTTAAGTTACCAAAACAGCAGGTAGCTATAATTAATGCTTTCTTTCCTGGAACAACTCTTTAAAATGAAAAGAGAGAGAGAGACAGGCCAAAACACCTCTTTCGCCTGTCTGAGTCCACAGCAGTCAAAGCAAAATGAAAGTGAAACCAAAAATGCTCAGCAACAGCTCAGCTCCACCCACAAAATGACATCACTGAAGCCATGTGATAAGACAAAAAAACTTTCTTGAAGGGACACTCCCATGACACTAAGGTGTGAGTGGCAACTTTGTACATAAAAATTGTGCCTTTTTGATTGTAGATGAAACTACTGCTTTCCAAGCAAAAAGTAAATCTGCAAATTATGAATGGTCCTTTTTCTAATTTTTCCAATTAAGGGGAAATTTTATGTAGCGAATCCACCTCGCCTGCACATCTTTGGGTTGTGGGGGTGAGACCCACGTAGACGCTGAGAGAATGTGCAAACTCCACACAGACAGTGACGCAGGGCTGGGATCAAACCCGGGTCCATGGTGCTGTGAAGCAGCTGTGCTAACCATTGCAAATCCGTGCTGCGCAATTATGAATTGTTCTTGACATTTGTTTAACATAGGAGCCTCGATTTCAACCGAAGCAGATGAGTTTGGGTCAGACGGCCATTGAACAACATAGAAAATGCAGCACAGTACAGGCCCTTTGGCTCATGATGTTGTGCCGAACTTTGTCCTAGATTAAGAACAAATTAATCTACACCCCATCATTCTACCATAATCCATGTACCTATCCAATAGCCGCTTGAAGGTCCCTAATGATTGCGACTCAACTACTTCCACAGGCAGTGCATTCCATGCCCCCACTACTCTCTGGGTAAAGAACCTACCTCTGAAATTCCCCCTATATCATCCACCATTCACCTTAAATTTATGTCCCCTTGTAATGATTTGTTCTACCCGTGGAAAAAGTATCTGACTGTCTACTCTATCTACTCCTCATATCATCTTATAAACTTCTATCAAGTCTCCCCTCATCCTTTTCCGTTCTAATGAGAAATGGCCTAGCACCCTCATCCTTTCCTCGTAAGACCTACTCTCCATTCCAGGCAATATCCTGGTAAATCTCCTTTGCACCTTTTCCAAAGCTTCCACATCCTTCCTAAAATGAGGTGACCAGAACTGCACACAGTACTCCAAACGTGGCCGTACCAAGGTTTTGTACAGCTGCATCCTCACGGATCTTGAATTCAAACCCTCTGCTAATGAACGCTAGCACACCATAGGTCTTCTTCACAGCTCTATCCACTTGAGTGGCAACTTTCAAAGATATATAAACATAGATCTCTCTGCTCCTCAACATTGCCAAGAACCCAACCGTTAACTGTGTTTTCAGTATTCATATTTGTCCAAAATGGACAATCGCACACTTTTCAGGGTTAAACGCCATCTGCCACTTCTCAGCCCAGCTCTACATCCTATATATGTCTCTTTGCAGCCGACAATAGTCCTCCTCACAACTCCACCAATCTTCGTATCGAGGGTAAAGGTGTAAAATGTTAAGCACTTTTAAAACCAGTGAGATGAACAGATGCCAGTATACCTATGCAATGCAACACCATTCTGGGAAGCACAAAAGTGCTTTTTGAACCAAATACACATATCAGCCTGAAGGAAGATACTTGTACACTTAATATTGTCTTTAATCTTATCACCTGCAAAAACTCTGATAACAGGTAGCCCAGGAAGATATTTTGTGCACTGTATTTCCCAGTATCAGAATATCCCAAAGCTCACTGCCTTCCAAATGATGAATGCCAATCAGATCATGGAATGTCCTCCCCAAGGCACAGGTCTATGAAAATATTATGGAGACCGTGAGTTTCTGAGCATCTAGGCATTGAACAATGCAGTGTATTTACCCACTCCAAGCACCAGGGTATAACCACACACCAGTTGGCCCATATGTGATGTGTCTGTGACCAGGTCTCCTGAGTCCCCTGGTTTAGCCTGGCTCCACGAGGTACCCCATTGCTATACACTGCTACACGGAGGCAATACATAGGACTGTTTGATGAAGAGGTTATGTTATGGCACAGAGAGGCTAACACTAGGCTCTCTTTTCACAGCAGTTATACTGTCAGAGAGCTGTAAGCAGGAGGTGACAAGCAGACGCAAGTTGACCGGTATCAGGATCAATGCATGCGAAGTCCTAGCTGCCAACTGGAGTACGTGGAGACAAGCAGTCAGGAAGGGCATGGAAAAAGCAGAGGCCAAAAGATGTGACCATATTACAGAAAAGATAGCCGCTGAAAGAACAGATATCAATCAACCTCGGGCCAACACTATTCATCTGTGCCTATTTCAGCTGCGGAAATGATTGGCACTCACAATCAGCCACAACAGACCGTATTCAGTACTGACATACACCCTGGGTGCAGTCCATCTTCTTCCAAGACAGTTAGATTCCAAAACTACACTAGCACATTCAGTATTCTGAAGAGTCATAAAAACTAATTCTTTCACTTTTGCACACATGCTGCCAGACCTGTTGAGTACGTCCAACATTTCTATTTTATATTTAGGATATTGCTTCAGTACTATCTGATTTTCACTTAGCTGTATGTACAGGTCTGCAAGGTGTTCAGGTCTAAACAATTCTGGAAGTTTCTGAAAATGCGAAGATTTGTACGAATGCTTAGTTGGCACACATTTGTGAGCACTATTTATTAACGGCCTCAAAATGGAAATTATTAGGAATCTCCTAATAGACGGTTTTGGCATTTGAAAATTGTAATAAAGAACATGGGCATGCTATGAATAGGGCCATTCATTAGAAAGGGACATTTTCTCATTTCTTTCCCATTCACTACACAATGTTTGCATGACAGAACGACTGGATAAGGAGCACATTGTGCTTACATTGGATAGATTCCCACTAATGAGCGTCTACAGAGTTGCAGTGACTAACTGAATGCTCTGATTCATTACCCCAGCACAAAGTGGTACAACATTGCAGTTAAATGTGTGATTAGTGTCTGGCTCTGCGAAAAAGAATATTTCATTCAAATTAAGTTTTATCTATTACACATATCTATCGTTCAGACAGCAAGATCATGTTAAGAGTATTCACATCTACTTCACAGCAGTTCTCAATACAAAATAGTTAAATCTAGGTGGAATACAATATTCATGTCAATAACAGTACAATGATTGTGCAATATATGTTTCACTGAAACATATATCAGTCCAACTCTTTTTTTTTTTAATTGGACTGTGACAATTCTAAATATCCACCAGTCTGTTAATGGTTGATCACTGTGCAAGGTTCCCTCAAAAGACCCTAACAAGGTGTTTAGCCTCAAAACCTCTCATTCCTGCTGCCAGAATGTTTGATCCAAGATCTCCAGAGACTCAAAAAATTAAGAGCCACACACTAAACCTTCTACTAAATATTACCAGTGGACACAGAAATGTTCAGTGTCTGATTAAATATTCTGAATTGGAAAATTCAAGATTAAATTCATCGCAGGATCTCTGCAATAAGGGGCAACAATTCATTTCTAATTAGCCAAACCTCCAAGAATATATTAGTGTTTTAAATATTCTATAAAAATAGAGAATAATATAAGATCCTGAGGGGGATTTGCAGGGTAGGTGCTGAGAGGATGCTTGCCCTCACTGGGGAATTCAGAACTAGGAAAATAGATGTGTATACTCTTAATATAACCTTGGTGCTTGAACGGTAGATATATGGTACAGATAACGACTAAATTTGAATGTAATGGTTTTTCCCTGTGGAGTGAAATACTAATCACACACTTAACTGCGAGGTTGCACTACTTTGTTCTGGTTTCAGAATAAGGGACTCCCACTTCAGACGGTGACGAGGAGGAATTTCTTCTCTCAGAAGGTTGTCAGCCGTTGTAACATAATGGAAGCTGGGTCATTGAACATATTCAAGGACTGAGTTAGATGTATTTTGATTGACAAAAGAGTCAAAGGTTATTGGGAACATGCGGGAAAAGTGGAGTTAAGGCCATAATTGGATTAACCATGATTTTACTGAATAGTGTTTCAAAATGAACCAGTGAAACACAATAGAAGAGATATCCATACCAGTCTGTGCATTTGAAATTGGATTGTTTCCGGTGCTGGGAGTAATAAAAAGAGATTGTATAAAGATCCCAGGGCGTTCACAATGTCTCTGAAGACTTTTGTTGAATGAGGCTTCATATCATATGACTGACAGAAAGGACCTGTAGGTGCAAACAAAGAATCCTCAAATACTGTGAAATGCAACAACGTTTTCAGATTTGGTAGTTTATTGCAATTTATGATAGCCATAATGCAGCTTTATAAGTACAGAAAAGTAATTCTTGCAACAATAATTCAATGATCTAATACTGGACAATTGGAGGTGCCTATCAAAAACAAGTGGAAATGCACAACTGTGCAGTATGTTATATCTTTTCAGCATCATGACAACATTAAGTGCCACTACTTCATTCTGTCTCTCAATTTACACCCCCCCCCCCCCCCCCCCCCCCCCCTACCCCCCCCCCCCCCCCCCCCCCCCCCCCCCCCCCCCCCCCACCACCCACATTGCCTCGTGACACCATAATTCTCTCCAGTACGGCAACTATTGGGTCAGATCAACAGACAATTATCATACTTATCTC
Organism: Scyliorhinus canicula; assembly: GCF_902713615.1. Classification (NCBI taxonomy): domain Eukaryota; kingdom Metazoa; phylum Chordata; class Chondrichthyes; order Carcharhiniformes; family Scyliorhinidae; genus Scyliorhinus; species Scyliorhinus canicula. The sequence goes on along the minus strand of NC_052165.1, from coordinate 32,744,940 downwards.
AAATAAGAAAACAAATTCAAACTATGATTGAAGATAGCTGATTAATGCTCCATAAATTTACTATTTTATTAGTTAGCAACCAAAGTGCTCATTTGTTGCTCATTTGCCATTTTATGTATTGAGAAAGGTCATGTCAGCAAAGATTCCAAAGCGTCGAAAAGCCTCCATTAGAAGTTTAAATGGACCATAAACTTCAGCTATGTATGGTCCAAAAAAATACAAGTTTAAGCCATTCATGGAGACATTTTTTACAAGATTTTAGAAGCAAACTATTTAAGGATGAAATGTCAAAATATCACTCATAAAATGTTACAGGATGATTACCGTAGTAGCTGAGGTTGTATACAAAGCCTGTGAATGCATTCTACAGCAACTGCTCGAAGCCACTGTGGTTTATCACCATCTAAAAACTTTACCAGCAAAGACAAAAATATCTCACATTCTGTTACCTGGAAAGACATCAAAGTATAACATCAGGATCACAGAACTGAGCAGTCAAGTAAAAACACAAAATCATATTAAAATGGTTAATATGTCAAGAAGCATGTGTTTTGACAATGAATAAATAGTTTCCTTATTCAAATAGTGATAAATGTTTGTACTAATGTCCTAAATAGGTGGTCAGGAAAAGCAAAAAAATCAGAATTCAGCTACAATGTGAGAGTTGGGGGTATTACAATAAGAGTCCTGATGACCCAAGTGATCAGTCCTCAACCACCACTTTTCTTTTGTGTCAATGTATTTTCAACGAGAGTCAAATTGAAGAATTTAAAGATTGCAACATTTCTGCAGGAACACAGATTTCTGAAGGAGACCGTAGCGTAGTGGTAATGGTAATGTCACTAACCTAGTAATTCAGAGGCCAAAACTAATGCCCTGGGAACATGGTTTGAATCCAACATGGTAGCTGGTGGAATTTAATTTCCACCAATAAAAAAGTTAAGTTTTTTTATAGTAATAGCGACCATGAAACTGTTGTCGTAAAAATCCACCTGGTTCACTAATGTGCTCGAGGGAAGGAAATTTGCCGTCCCTACCTGGTCTGGGCTACATGTGACTCCAGACCGACAGTGATGCCCTCTTGACTGACCTGGCAAGCCACTCAGTTCAAGGGCAAGTTGGAATGGGCAACATATGCCAGCTTGCCAGCAGCACACACATCCCATGAAAGCAAGAAGAAAGAAATCTGTTGCTGTCAGTAGGACTTTTGTTAACAATGACTGTGATGTAAAAATCTGAATTACAAAAAAGCCGAATTGGATTCGACATAACAAGACCCGGCACATTGTCACCGTGCAGCTGATCACACAATAGCAGAAAAACACTTTTCAGGTGAGCTTCTGGAGTTCAGGGATACTCTTGATATAAAACTTTTCTTAGTGTCAGTGGCTGTTCCATTACAGTCAGATGAATTGTCTATCTATCCTGCAGCTCACTGGATAAAGATTGATTCATATTTATAAATGGAAGCTACTTTTAACGGGTTGTTGAGTTGGTAACTTGAGGGTATCAAGTTAAGATTATCACCAGAAAGGACAAAAGGAGAGGTCAGGGAGATTTATTTTTAAAGGGTAGTTTCGGAGGACATGGTATACCCTATCAGAAATTACTGGGAAATTAGAATCCACAATAGCTTTTAAAGAGAAGGGGATAAATATTTGGCAAAGAATCACTTTAAAGATACAAGAGAAGAGGAATGTGGACAACATTTTCAGAGCATATGCATGTTCGGCAAACTGACGTTCTTAAGTGCTGTAAAATTCTCTATCTAATACAAAGTTGTCCAGACGCGTAAGGTCACTGATTCAGTTCCTGACCGTGCCAAGTTTGTTATCTCCACCAAAGCACCACCATTAGGCTCAATGTGACTGGGATGGGATAGGGAGAAAAAAACCCAATCATGTTTCTCCTTCTGATCATTCTTTAATGATCCCTTTTAGAAAGTGCACTTGTGCTTATGGCAGAACTGGTTAGGTCTCCTCTCTCTTGCTCCAACAAATATGCAATCTGCCAATGCCAACTCCATCAAGGTTTTGTATCGTTTCAGTGAATATTTCTGTGTGGTGGTATAATAGTGGCACAAACCTTAATTCGCTCGGGCATAAGAAAGAACGTATACATTTGTAAGCCACTCGTTTACCTCACAGAACACTACATAATGAAAACATCACATTATTTAAATTTCAATGTTGGTACACACAACTGATGCATTTAATAAACATGTCTGAAATAATATGTCATTTTCTGCACACTTTTAAGCCTTATAAAGGTCCCGCTCAAAAATCTCCCTACATCATGCTTCTCCAACCAGCAAATTCATTCTCCGCATGGTTAGCTCCTACAATTGCAGTGGTCAGTTTCCTGGGAACGGGATGATTTAAAAACCCCTTGAACCACATACGCACAAGAGTCCACCCGAGCATAATATCCAGAAATGAAAAGTTAATGTAAAATTTAAACAATTAACAACACAGTGGACTTACAGATTCACCCTCCAATGATCAGATATTTATAGGAACACAAAAGTCAACAGGTCACACATTAATTAACATGAACAGGTCTATTCACAGACTCATTATTGCATTACTTCAGTGGAGCTTGTAAAGTGATTCTAAAATACATTCTTAGTCAAGCAATAGCCAAAGCAATACAAGTACAGACATATGTTACTTTACAAAATACTGGAGAATTTCACAGCAAATAATATAGGTTTAAACACAATGATAGCACAAATTCTCTGGAAAAAATATTTTAATCCAACAGTAATAAACAGGGAAAGAAATCTTAACCCCTTACCAAAAGACTATAGAAGTGCTTGATTAAAACAGACACCACTCGCAGAAGACGCATGCAGATGGGAAAGTATGGTTTCTCAACAGGAGTTGGGGAAGATGGAGTGTTCGTACCCTGTCTGAATTTGATATTGGGAGAAAACAGCTTGATCACCAAGGGGCATACCCGTTCCTTCAGAAGGAAACTGAACTCTTGGTGCTGCAGGGAAAAGAAAAAAATAACAGAAAGCAAAGGTCAACAATGCAAGCCGCCATTTTAAGAACAAAATTGAAGTACCATTAAGGCAACATAACGTAAAAGCAAAATTACCACTGGTCAGGGAATTCCTGTGATCAGTTTGTCTGCAAAATAATTGGCAACGCACTTCAAAAATAACTAATTGTCCTAAGTACTTTGGCTTTGACAAGCTATTAAGAATGCATGCATATTGTACTGAAACAAAAGGTATTGAGAATGATCTTAATTGTGCAGATGATGGTCAGATAAAAAGACAGACTAAAACCGTGTTTATGTAACTTGGTAGATAAATGTAAGTGCACAAACGATTGGCTCAATTTCTAACCTTCACCAACTGGCTTTTTGGAACAGAACACGACATAGATATTAGTTATGTATCTAATTCTGCTTGCAGCACTTTGCTCTGCATAAGCTGCATGCCGTTTTCGTTCACACAAAACACTGAATACACTTGAAAGGTACTTAATTGGCTACATAGTATTTTGGGCTTCCCGAGAATATGACAAAAATACTTTAGAAATGTTTTCCCTTTCAGTATTTAGCAAAGATATCTGAAATTCTTCTAATATTTCTTTTTTTTAAAAATAGTTTTTATTCTCCTCCTTTTTCACATTTTCTCCCAAATTTACACCCACCAACACTAAACAATAATCAGTAACAAATATGTCAATCCCCATATCAATAACAAGGCTCCCATCCACCCACCAAACCCCAAACATAAACCCGCATGTTCACATAAACAAATGACAAAAAGGAATCAGGAATCTCCCATAGTCACCCCTAATACACCCAGCCCCCCTCCCCCTAACCCTCCCACTCATCCCCCTCAACTAATGTTCGATGTTATCCAGTTCTTGAAAGTGCATAATGAATAATGCCCATGAATTGTAGAACCCCTCCATCCTTCCCCTCAGTTCAAACGTAACCTTCTCAACAGTCAAGAATTCCAACAGGTCCCCCCACCACGCCAGGGCACAGGGTGGAGAGGCTGCTCTCATCTCAACAGGATCCGCCTTCGGGCGATCAATGATGCGAAGGCTACGATATCTGCCTCTGCACCCGTTTCCAACCCTGGCTGGTCCGACACCCCGAATATGGCCTCCCGGGGACACGTGTCCGGTTTCACGTGCACCACCTTGGAAATTATCCTAAAAACCTCCTTCCAGTAATCCTCTAGCTTTGGACAGGACCAAAACACATGAACGTGTTTAACGAGCCCCCCCCCCCCCCCCCCCCCCCCCCCCCCCCCCCCCCCCCCCACAACACTCACACACATCTTCTACTCCTTCAAAGAATCGGATCATCCTCGCCCTCGTGAGGTGTGCTCTGTATACCACCTTCAGCTGTATCAGCCCCAAGCTCGCACAGGAGGTGGAGGCATTTACTCTCCAGAGCACCTCAAGCCAGAACCCCTCCTCCATAACCTCTCCCAACTCTTCCTCCCACTTTGCTTTGATCCCTTCCAGTGGTGCCTTCTCCTCTTCCAAAGTAGCTCCTTAAACCGCTGACACTACCCCCTTCTCCAGTACCCCTGTCGTCAGCACCTTCTCCAGCAATGTGAACGCCGGTTCCACCGGGAAGCTCTGTATCTCCTTTCTGGCAAAATAGCGAACCTGCATGTCTCTAAACATTTCTCCCTGCTCCAGACCATACTTCACTTCCAGCTCCTTCAGTCCTGCAAACCGACCCCTAAGAAACAAATCTTTTAGTGTCTTAATCCCCTTCTCTTCCCATTTCTGAAAATTTCCATCCCACCTCCCTGGCTCAAATCTGTGGTTCCCCCGAATCGGCATTTACCTTGACCCTGCCCCCAACCCGGTGTTGGCAAATCTGCCTCCAAGTTCTCAATGAAGCTATTATTACCAGACTCCCTGAGTATTTCCCTGGGGCTATCGGGAGCTGCGCTGTTGCTAGAGCTTTCAGTCCCTGCACAAACTCTCCTCCATTCTGACCCACTGGGAATCAACCCCTCTGACCCAGCTCCGCACCTTCTCCACATTCGCCGCCCAGTAGTAGTACATCAGGTTCGGAAGACCCAAACCCCCTACTGCCTTCCCCTCTGTAGCAGCACCTTTCTCACTCTGGCCACCTTCCCTCCCCATATGAACAAGGTAATTCTTCCCTCAATCTCTCTGAAAAAAGCCTTTGGCAGGAAAACCGGTAGGCATTGAAAAATAAACAGAAATCGTGGCAACACATTCATTTTAACCGCCTGTAACCGACCCGCCAGTGACAAGAGGGAGACCATCCCACCTTGCCAGATCAGCTTTCACTCTCCCCACCAAACTAGAGATGCTGGGAGATGTTTTTTCAAGAGGAAATGTAGGTGGTTTCTTGGGAAGGGAGGAAATGGGGGGGGGGTTCAATGTTAATAATGGACAGGGGCGGGTCAGGCTTATGGGGCAGGGCCCGGTGGTATGATGATGGTGGATGAGAAGGGCGGGGGTGGGGGGGTGGGGTGAGAGACTCCCAGTTAGGATAGTCATGTGGAACGTGAGAGGGATAGGAGCCCGGACAAGAGTTCAAGGGTGCTTGCGCAACTTTAAAGTTTGAAAGACGATGTGGCAATGCTGCAGGAGACTCACTTGAGGGTGAAGGACCAGGTGAGACTTAAAAAGGGCTGGGTTAGTCAAGTGTTTCACTCTGGATTTGATGGAAGGGCTCGAGGGGTAGCGGTACTGGTCAGCAAAAGGGTACACTTCCAGATGGAGAAGGTGGTGGCAGATCATGGGGGTAGATATGTGATTGTGACAGGGTCGCTGGAGGGGAGATTAGTGGCACTGTTAAGTGTATACGGTCCAAAACTGCACTCCATCTAGATCCACTTCCCTGCACTATGCCGGTAACCCCACCTAACCTATACATCTTTGGACTATGGGGGGAAACAGGAGCATCTGGAGGAAAACACGCAGACACAAGGAGAAAGTGCAAACTCCACACAGTCACATAAGTTAGAATCGAACCCAGTTCCCGGACGCTGCTAGGAAGTAGTGCTAACAACTGTGTTGCCCTCTTGCATCACTGTTTATCAAAGAACTAAGGAAGTAGGGAGAGGGAGAGGGAGAGGGAAAGGTAGAGTGATGAACAGCAATATGGAGATATAAAAACAGAAAATAAAACATATAAAGAACAAGATAGAAAATAAAACAACAGGAAGAAGCAAAGATTGAGAAAAGGCCATTGTGAACGTTTGGAAATGTTGCAAAATCAGATACTCCTAAACAAAAAGTACAAACAACAGATGAAAACAAATTGTTGATTTTCATCTCTATACATGCAAACAGAACAAAAATAGAGGGAAATACTTAAATTTACAAGATAAATGGCGGTTTTGATGATATCTTTTGAACTGCTCCTGAAACCACACTATGGACAGACAGGGCCTTCTTTATATCTGTGTCTGTCCCTAACATTTCCCGCCAACAAAATATTTGACTCATATTATCCCACAGTTCACAATATAGATACAGCCAATTTAAATAGCAAGTAAATTATCATCCCAGTACAGGACTTCAGAACAAAGGAGCACGTACTTCAAATTAGAGCTAGGCTAGTTAGGAAGAATCAGGAAGACATTTTTCCATGGCAGTGGAAACTTGGAACTCTTGCTCCAGGCTTGCGGATGCTGAGTCCATTTAAGCATATGAAGTAAATGAAGTTGAGATACAGGTCACCCATGATACAATAGAATGATATAGTATATTCACCACTTCCGTAGGTTGTCACCATGCCACAGTGGAGAAGCTTGCCTGTTGAAATCCAAGAAGAAAACGACACTGACATGGTTCATGGAACTTCAGTCTGCAGGTGACAACACTATTTCCACACGCTCAGAAGAGAATCCCAAGCCATGCTTGACACCTTCGCGAAAGCATACTGAAAAATCAGTCTCAGCCTCAATCTGAAGACTCAAGTCCCTTTTCAACCCGCCCCAGGGCAAGATCCGGTCTCTCTCTCCATCAAGATCGATGGAGAAACCCTGCAAACGTAGATATTTCCCCTACCTTGGGAACCACTTCTCATCTAAGGCTGGCATCGATGTGGAGATCTAACATTGTTTCCAATCCGCAAGCGCCGTCTTCGGACGCCTAAAGGTGAGTGAGTTTGACGACCATGACACCGCACTGATACCAAGATCCTCGGGTACAAGGCAGTCACCCTTCCAACTCTTCTATATGGCTTAAACTTGGACTATGTACAGATGCCACCTTAAGGCCCAGGAGAGGTACCATCAACACTGTCTGAGCTGGATTCTACACATAAGATATAGGAGTGAAGTAGGCCACTTGGCCCATCGAGTCTGCTCCGCCATTCAATCATGGTTGAATTTTCTCATACCCATTCTCCTGCCTTCTCATCAGTTGGGAGGACATGTGTACTACCATCAGTGTCCTTGAAGGAGCGAAGAGCACCAGAATCGAGGCCATGATCATCCAAAGCCAACTCCTTTGGGCAGGTCATGTGCTTAGGATGCCAGAGTCCCAACTGCCAAAGCAAATCTTCTTCACCCAACTCAAGGAAGGCTCCCAGACAAGAGAAGGCCAAAGGAAACACTTCAAAGACACCCTGAAAGCTTGCTTGAAGAAATGCAGAATAGATATCAAAGCCAGGGAGTCCCTTGCTCAGAAAAGACAGACCTGGAAGAACCTCCAGGTTGAAGGATACAATTCTTCGAGAACACCCGCTGGCAAGAGGAGGCCCGGAAAAGAAGCCCGAGAAAGGAATACAAGCGATCTAGAGTCCAAGGACCAATCAAACCACCCGAAACAACCTGCCAAGCGCATGATCAGAGATGCAACTCTAGCATTGGGATCTTCAACCACGCAAGGACCCACAGGACCCATGACCAATGGTACGGAGTTTCTTAATTAGACAATCATACTCGTAGTGAGTGATTGCCGAAGAAGACAACGACCTTATGTTCGGGAGTTAAATAGCCTACCCATGTTCCTATGCTCCCAAGATAAATAAAGGTAAATTTAATTGTTTTTACAAAGGGTGTTGCTGCCTCTATTCTCAAGTTAAATGATTCATTGAATTAAACCAGGTTGCCCCTGGTTCCAGGTGCTCACAGCAGCACCACGTAACCAAAATTAGCTTACATCTGCCAGGGGCATATATTGTCACTAATAAAATGCAACATGTTTACTTGCAAATCTGTTTTCATAGTGCTCTAAAAACTAACAAAGGCATTGACAAATAATTGCTAAGTAACTTTAGCATTACCAGCTGAATAACCTGTCACAAGGCAAAAATTGACGGATTAAAATAAAATCAATATGCCCGAAGGAAATCATAGGGGTCATTTTATTTTTTGCTGGTAAAGGAATAAAAGTTCTCACTCAAAAAATGTCATTAACACTGCTTCAAACTAAATTGCTGTTTGTTGGTTTACAAGGTGTTCGCTTAGGTGCATAAAATTATTCCAGTTAGTACTGTGTTAATAAGACTGTCTGCTTCCATAAAGTGTTTCTGAAGTTAGCACCCTACAGGAACCATTTCCTAGCTGGGACAGATGAGGTGGACTACAAATTTGGCAGTAGATTCTAAACCACTATTGGCAAATGAATGATGATACATTAAAGATCACAGAACAGTAAAGTTAGCCACTTAACGGATCTTAAACCATTAAATCAATAGATAGATTTTAACTGTTATTTACAGGATTTTTCTACAAATACTGTTAAATGCTCTGCAAGATGTGGTATTCACCCTAGTTTCAATTCACGGGATGTGGTGAGTTACCTGGTCTCACCACAAGCACAAAGCACTGTGCCAACAACCAATATCCAAAAGACCTGTCCCTTTAAATAAAGGCAGTGGAAGTCCAAACAAGTTTTAGATGTCATAATTCAAACACTTTACTTGTAGAAACACTCGTGGAAAGTCATTCAGAACAGACTCAAGAAGTTCCAATCCAAAGGTTCGGGTCATTTCCGTCATTCCAACCAACCAGTAAGGGGCATCTGCATTTACCAACTGGCATAAATCCTGGAAAAATAAATAAGAGAGATGATGTCAAAGGACGCATTTTGTAATAACTGTCATAATCAGAATAAAACTATATTAGCATTGCTCACAATACAGGGAGACTCATCCTGCAGGGAGTTAACAGGATTTCTCCCTGTCCTGTTTCGTCAATATGAACATTGTCATTTAAAGAGTGCCAGTAATCTAATTGAGGAAACTGATTGAAAAAACTAAGCTGAATTAAACTACACCACTAAAAATAAACATCACTGTAGTACCACAGGTAACCACTTTACTTCCACAGATGTTGATTTAGTTTCTTCACAGAGTCCAATATCAACGATATTAGTTTCTCCAATGAAGTCACTGACAATTTAGACATTAAAAAGAACTAAATTATAGAAATGGGGAAAAAAATGAAGGAAAAATACTAAAGTTAAATAGAATGTTAGGCAATTGACCTTTTAAGGACCAAACCTGATCACCCTCTGACTGATTTAACAAACAAAGTTACTCTGCAAGGAATGGCTACCTGGAAGAGCATGTATGCATCTTTCGCACATGGTCTCAGTGTGCTGATTGTCCTTCTGTTGCTGTTGCCTTGGACGACAGGCGGAAGACGGTCATCATCTGAAATAAACATAGTTGAAGTTCAAGCTCTTCACCAAGATATGAGCTTCCGATACTTAACCAATGCTTTTTATTCTCCCACCAGGGATTTACATCACTATCTCTGTTCGAGATTCATTCAATATCCTTTTCAGGAAATAGATTGGTGCTTTTTGTGTATGGAGTTCTGTAATAATATTTTATACCCACTGAAGAAACAATTGTTAGGGCAGCAAGGTGGACAAAAAGGACACATGGTCTTCTTTGGCATTGCAGACACTTTTTAAAAAACTTTTTAGTTTTTATTAAAATAATTTTTATTCAGATTTTCACAAAATATCAATAACAGAAAATATTAACAAAAAAAATATTAACAACTAAGAAAAACAAGAACCCCCCCCCGCCCATTAAATACAAAAAGAAGAGATTAACACCCGTCATAACCAAAGAACACATGTACACACCCCTTCAACTCAACCCACCGAAACGACCCCCCCCCGGGCTGCTGCTGGCCTTTTTTCCCTGCCGTTCTGCCAGGAAATCTAGGAACGGCTGCCACCGCCTGAAAAACCCCTGTACTGATCCCCTCAGGGCAAATTTCACCCTCTCCAATTTGATGAACCCCACCATATCATTGATCCAGGCCTCCCCGCTTGGGGGCCTCGCATTCTTCCACTGAAGAAGAATCCTCCGCCGGGCTACTGGGGACACAAAGGCCAGAACACCGGCCTCTTTCGCCTCCTGCACTCCCGGCTCCACTGCAACCCCAAATATTGCGTGTCCCCAGCCTGGCTTGACTCTGGATCCTACCACCCTGGACATCGTGCTTGCTACCCCCTTCCAAAATTCCCCCAGCGCTGGGCATGCCCAGAACATATGGGCATGGTTTGTTGGGCTCCCCGAGCACCAAGTACACCTGTCCTCGCCCCCAAAGAACATACTCATCCTCGCCCCGGTCATATGAGCCCTATGTAGCACCTTGAACTGTATGAAGCTAAGCCTCGCACATGAAGAGGAGGAGTTCACTCTTTCCAGAGCATCCGCCCATGTCCCCTCCTCTATCTCCTCACCCAGCTCCTCTTGCCATTTACCCTTCAGCTCCCCCACCGGGGCCTCGTCTACCTCCTGCATCACTTGGTACATGTCCAAAATTCTCCCCCCTCCAACCCACACCCCCGAGAGCACCCTGTCCTGGACCCCACGTGGGGGAAACAGAGGGAACCCTGCCACCTGCCGCCTGGCAAACGCCCTTACCTGCATATACCTAAAAATGTTCCCCGGTGGGAGCCCAAAATTCTCCTCTAACTCACCTAGGCTCGCAAACTTCCCATCTACAAACAGGTCCCTCAACCTCCTAACACCTGCCCTGTGCCAACTCAGGAACCCACCATTGATTCTCCCTGGAACAAACCAGTGGTTCCCCCGTATTGGGGACCCCATCGAGACCCCCACCTCCCCCCTGTGCCATCTCCATTGCCCCCAAATTTTTTAGGGTAGCCACCACCACCGGGCTCGTGGTATACCTCGTTGGAGGGAGCTGCAACGGCGCCGTTACAAGCGCCTCCAGGCTCGTGTCCACACAGGACGCCATCTCCATCCTCTTCCATGCTGCCCCTTCCCCGTCCATTACCCACTTACGCACCATCGCTGCATTGGCAGCCCAATAGTACCCACAGAGGCTGGGCAGCGCCAGCCCCCCCCCCCACTATCCCTGCCCCGCTCCAAAAACACCCTTCTCACCCTCGGGGTCCCGTGTGCCCATACAAATCCCGTAATACTCCTGTTGACCCTCCTAAAAAAGGCCTTCGGGATAAGGATGGGGAGGCACTGGAACAGGAACAAAAACCTCGGGAGCATCGTCATCTTGGCGGACTGCACCCTGCCCACCAGTGACAGCGGCAACATGTCCCATCTTTTAAACTCCTCCTCCATTTGCTCCACCAGCCTTGTAAGGTTAAGTTTGTGTAGGCCCCCCCAGCTCCTGGCCACCTGGACTCCCAGGTACCTAAAGCTCCTCTGCTCCCTTTTTAGTGGGGGCCTACCAATCCCCTCCCCCTGGTCCCCCGGGTGCACGACGAACAGCTCGCTCTTACCCAGGTTGAGCTTATACCCTGAGAAGTCCCCAAATTCCCTGAGAATCTTCATCACCTCCGGCATTCCCCCCCCACTGGGTCCGCCACATATAGCAATAAGTCATCCGCATAAAGCGACACTCCGTGCTCCTCTCCACCCTGCACCAGTCCCCTCCAGTTCGACTCCCTCAACACCATGGCCAGGGGTTCGATCACCAACGCAAAGAGCAAGGGGGACAAGGGACACCCCCGTCTCGTCCCTCGGTGTAACCCAAAGTACTCCGATCTCCTCCTATTCGTGGCCACGCTCGCCATCGGGGCCTCATATAACAACCGCACCCATCTGACAAACCCCTCCCCAAACCCAAACCTTTCCAGCACCTCCCACAAGTACCCCCACTCAACCCTATCAAAGGCCTTCTCCGCGTGTAGCGCCACCACTATCTCCGCCTCCCCTTCCACCGCCGGCATCATAATAACATTTAAGAGCCTCCGTTTGTTGGTGTTCAGCTGCCTTCCCTTCACGAACCCCGTCTGGTCCTCGTGGATGACCCACGGCACACAATCCTCTATCCTTGTGGACAAGATCTTCGCCAACAGCTTGGCGTCTACATTTAACAGCGAGATCGGCCTGTATGATCCACACTGCAGGGGGTCCTTGTCCCGCTTAAGGATCAAGGAAATCAGCACAAGGACATAGTCGGGGGCAAAGCCCCCCCCCTCCCTTGCCTTGTTAAAGGTCCTAACCAACAGGGGACCCAGCAGGTCTGCATATATTTTACAGAATTCGACCGGGAACCCATCCGGCCCCGGCGCCTTCCCCGACTGCATGCTCCCTATCCCTTTGACCAGCTCCTCCAGCTCAATTGGCGCCCCCAGTCCCTCCACCTGCCCCTCCTCCACCTTCGGGAATCTCAGCCGGTCCAAGAAGCACCCCATTCCCCCCCCCCCTCCGCTGGGGGTTCAGACCGATACAATTCCCCGTAAAAGTCCCTGAAGACTACATTGATGTCTGCCCCCCTTCGCACCACATTCCCTCCCGTATCCTTAACTCCACCAATCTCCCTGGCCGCATCCCGCTTACGGAGCTGATGCGCCAGCATCCTACTCGCCTTCTCCCCATATTCATAAACCGCTCCCTGTGTCTTCCTCCACTGAGCTTCCGCCTTTCGGCATTGCAGACACAACTGCCAAAAATATAAAAGAGGGTTCTAGCAATGGTTTAGTGGGTAAATGCTTCTTGTATTATGGTACTGAAATACACATACCAGAAAGTCCAAAGTTTAGCCCTGATACGTAGGAAGTTAAGGGATATCAGCTGAAATATTTGAGGACAACAACTCTGGGAACAAGCCAGGCAAAAGACTTAGCCAGAGATAATTATTCCTGACTATTATCCAGCAACGCTTGTTAAGAAGTACATGTGGATATTAGTCGAGAATGTGATTGGGATGGATTGTGATGGCCCCCAGAATTAAATAGTTTGCTGAAACTGAGTCGAGGATTTCTGTCCCCTTGCTAACTTTCTGACAGATCTGAGCAACATGGGTTGCTCAGAAATGTGCTGGGAAGCATGTGCTCTGTTGATTTTCCACATCTCTGTTCCTGAATTTGTTTTCCAGCACCAGACACTTTAGCTTGAATGGGTGGGAAAGCACACGCAAACAACATGCAAATACAAATACAAAAAATACAACTCCTGCAATACATCTCAGATTTATTTACATGTAATGCAATATTTCACCTTTTTGGTCCAGAGTTTGAAAATTGGAAGATATAAAATATTGGCAGCCAGAGAATGTTCAAGTTCCCAAGAATTGCTGTGACGGGCATCATGTGGAATGCAGATTCCAAAGCAAGACACTGGAAGCTCTGAATTCCCCAAGCACCACCCACTCCTTTTCTTTAGAACTTGCTGTAGCATAGCTCTGCTCTCTTTTCCTTAGGACTTACATCTTAATATGGCCATGAATATCGAGACTGGAAAATAGTATGGTTAATATCCATTTCCATGGCAAGTAGAGACAAATGACTTGGGTAAATTTGACTAAATGGGTTACAACATCCCAAGGCTGTAATGCTGGCTTTGTATCAACGGACATGTCCCCTAGTGGGAAAATGGGAAATGTAACATCACCAGATCAACAGGAAGGAGTGGAGTGCACAAAGCCTCGGTCCAGTCTCCTTATCTCAACACATGAAGAACAGACAATAGACAGGATATTGGAGAGTTGTTGGCACCGATAGAATATATCAGGTTATCATCTTCATGAGAGGAGGGGGAATGCACCATAAATAATTTAACAAAACAGAAGATGGTCCCCGGCAAAGTACTACCATTCCTTTTGGAAATGATACGTATTTGATTTCATAAATAAAGTCAACTGAAAAATACTAACGCTTTTCATATTGCTTTTGCCTTTTCTCTCAGCTTTGGAATAGATAGACTCGCTTACATTGGGGAACTCTGTTCTTCCACTTCTACAGCCTGCAATTTCAGACCAATTCGAGCATACATTAGAGCATCATAAAACTACTGAAACAACAAACACAAGTCTACCCATTTCCTTATAGTAAGTTAGATCTGTCTTGGGAATTGTATTTGGTCCCCAAAAATTGTAAAATATCCTGGCCTGTTGTTCCCACTAGTTGCACTAAACATTCTATTGGACATTGACTAGCAAATGCTATATATACGGTAAAGGTTTAAGCCAAAGTAAAATTAAACTGAACATGCTGCTGAGGTGAAAAAAGAAGTTTAGCTAATCTAGCTTTCTCTGTTAATTAGAACAATGTTCAGAACCTGCACAGATTTCAGAGAAAAAGGTGTGACTTAAAAAAAAATGGGAATTTTAATCTCTAGTAAAATTACAATTCAAACAAACTCTGTGACTCAACTGTAAAACAACCCCAAAATACTCATTTTAAAATCAGGGACAAGTCCTAATTATTGGCAGGATAGGAAAATCTCTGGAAATGGAACATGTGAGTTGAAATGCATATTTACCAACCAAACCAAGAAAGTTTATGACATGCTTTGAAATATTAATTATTTACTGCGGAAAAGCAAAAGAATAAAAGAACCAACAAGAAATGCAGGGACAAATCATTAGAGTCCCTACATTGCAGGAGACAATTCGGCCCATACAGTCTGCACCAACCCTCCAAAAAAAAACACCATACCTAGGCCCGATCCCCTGCCCTATCCCCATAGTGCCATCGTTGGACACAAAGGGGCAATTTAGCATGGCCAATCCACCTAACCTGCACATCATTGGACAGTGGGAGGAAACTGGAACACGAGGAGGAAATCCACGCTGACCCAGGGAGAATGTGCTAACTCCACACACAGTCACACAAGGTTAGAATTGAACCCGGTCCCTGGTTGGAAAAATGGAAGGGAACATCAGAATACTCCCAAGTGCTTTAAACATAAAGCACTTACACCTTGCCTTTGCTGCAGTGTTAAGGTTAAAACATGGTCTACTGGTTACAAATCATCAACAAAGGGGTCCTCAGCCACAGAGTTTTGACTGAAGTAGATGGAGAACTGATGCGTTTCATTGACATTGGCAGGATGATCCTCATAGTGCAAACACAAATTGGGGGTTGGTCATTTTTAAACCACACCCTGCTGTATTTTGATGTGCATTAGAGATTATTTATTTTTTGAGTTATGTTAAGTCTTTTGAAAGAGGAGAGAGAAAAAAAATGGGTAAATATTAACAAATAAATGTCTATTTATAAAGTGACATTAGCCAGGTGCATTCATTATTATTTTTAAAAATAAAGGATTTCTTCTGAATAATTCTCCCCTCCCAAATGTGAAACGATAACTAGACTTGATCTCAAACGACTACACAGTTTCACTTGGAAGTAATATATATCAATTTTCTCCCTATCTTTGACCGAGTAATGATATTCATTTGTCTTCATTACTGCAAGGGCTCTTTCAGCAATGCATTGTTTGACTTGGTTTTAGAGGCTAATGGTCTCACCTTCCACACTTGTTGGATTAATTCCCCAACTAAAAGATAAAGGAAGAGGGGAAAAACTAAAAGACTATCAACAAACTGGAGAATTGGACAATGCTCAAAAAATAATTAGCATTCAGACAAACCAGAAAGTCTTGGAACGAAAGAATTCCTATGGTGCAGGAGGCCATTCAGCCCATCGAATCTGCACGACCCTCCAAAGGTGGATGTCACCCAGGCCGACTCCTCCGACCCATCCCCGTAACCTAACCTACACATCTTTGGACACTAATGGTCAATTTAGAATGGTCAATCCACCTAACCTGTAAATCTTTGGACTGTGGGAGGAAACCGGAGCACCCGGAAGAAACCCACGCAGACACAGGGCGAATGTACATACTCCGCAAAGACAGTAACCGAAGGTTGGAATCGAACCCATGTCCCTGGTGATGTGAGGCAGAAGTGCTAACCACTGTGCCATCATACATCTCCAAATGTTATCCTGGAACCTTCTTGGAAGCCAAAAACTGTTCATGATTACGGGAGAACGGTATACTCATATTATTTGTCTCAGTACTGAAGCTGTGGGATGCAAGATCAATGACTAGAACTCCTGTCATTATTTGTGTTTTCTGGGCAAGCTAGCTTCCCAGAAGTTATCTCGTTTGTTGTGTGAAGGTTGGCTGGTTGAGTATAAAACTTATGCACGGAAAGGTATAAGAAGATTTTTGGCCTTTGGCAATTCGAGATATTAAGGGAAGACTCACATTTTAGGAAATTACCTTTTCTGGAGATCTTAATGAAGGAAGGCTAAACTTGTCAAAGTTAATGTGAGCAGTATCAAAGAGGGTAAAACTACAAGTGAAAACGTCTACTGATGATATATAATTAAATTCTCCATGCTTTTTCCTTACAGTGCTGTGATGCATAATGCCTGCAAAGGTTTATTCATTTTGACTTTATTCACTATGATCGACAACTTTGGAATTATTCAACTTCATTCTGAAAGTGAGGTCAAATTTACTTTTCATGGGCTGTGTTATTTGTAGTTTACCAGCAGCACCATTAGAAACATACAGCATCCATTCTACATGTAGGAAATATGTGACAACCATTGCGCAATCACTCAACAGGGGTGCATAGCGGGGATGATCCACTAGTTTACCATTTTTGCTCCAGTATCTAAACCGAATATATTTTTCTGTGATAATCCTTGCAAATTGTTGAACTGCGCATGCATTTCTAATGCACAATCACCTCAACTCACTTTTATTTTAATTTTTAAATTTTTCTTAGATGTATTTTGTTACAAACATGTATCAAAACAGATTACCTCAAATAAACACCTCGGGAAACAAAACTTCTGAACAATCATCTATACAGTCTGTATAGATTTTTCCCCCTTTTCACCCCCCCTCACCCGCGACGAACAGCCCCTCAAACACGGTCACAAACATCCCCCACATTTCCTCCATCCCCCCTGAAGAGCCCCTTAACTTTACCTTCTCTAATTGCAAGATTAGTCACCCAACCAAGCCGCTACCCCCCGTGATGATGCCGACCGCCACTCCAGCAAGATTTGCCCCATGCAATCCTTGCACAAGAGGAGGCCCAGTTTACCCTACGCAGTGCCTCATTCCATACTCCCCAATTGATCTCCCCTCCCAACTCCGCTTCCCATTTCTCCTTTCTTCTGCTCGCCTCCCTGCTCCCCCAGCCACTTGTACATATCCACAATTCTTCCCTCCCCTTCCATTTCTGGAAGCAGCAGTCGCTCCAGCAGGGTGAATCCTGGCAACCTAGGGAATCCCCTCCAGATTGTTCACACAAAGTCCCCAACCTGCAGATACCTGAACTCACTCCCCCTCGGCAACTCTACCTTCTCCCTTAGCTCCTCCACACTGGCGAACCCTTCCTCTAAATAAATATCCCTCACCTTGACCAGGCCCACTTCCTTCCACCTCCTGTATATACTATCCACCCCACCCCCTCCGGCACAAACCCATAATTCTCGCGTTAGCACCAACTCAACTCACTTTTATGTTGCTCATCTTCAGCATCCATTCTCTCAAAGACAACTGTAACCACTTGCCGTACCGTAGCTGCCGCTGTGTTATTGGTGATATTGTCTTTGGTAAAGTGTAGCCGAAAGCACAGTACAATTGCCTGAAACGGAAACATAAACGTTTGTGCTTTACAAAGGAAAAGTGAATCTGCGAAGGTCAAAATCAACTACAGGTATTGCAATAAATAGTGACATTACTGGCAGATAGTTAAGAGATTTCACATTCAAATTTCTACCCGAGTGACATTTAAGAATAATCATTATTTCAGGAATTCTCTTGACAAAATACTGTTTACAATCAGGAATTCATACAGAAAATTCATCTGGGAAGTTGACAAGTTTGTGTTGCTTCCCTGAAAACAGGCAAAAAGTATTGATAACAGATCTCCATTGGCTAACGACTTACAAAAGGTTTTATGCATAACAAGGGTGAATGGAAGTATTAGGTTGAGGAAAATATTAAAAAAGGCAACCCGTAAAATATCAAGCAACAATAATTTACATTTCAGAGCTCTATGAGTAATAAAAGACCATAGATGCTAGAAATCTGAAAATTAAACAGAAAATGCAAGAAATTAAAGTATCCGAAATAAAAAGGGGTACAATTCTGGCTTTTCATTAGAAGTATCAAGGCACCCTGCGCCATTCAGATGATGACTGATTTCTTGAGTACAGGTTCACTTTTCATTTTTAAGTTTATAAAAGTGGGCAGGAACAACATTGTGATTAAAACTAAACTAGGAAGGGTAAAAAAATGGAAATCAACTGACAAACATTATTATTTCAAATGCAAATTTCGAATAAGGAATCCCTAAACACAAAACAAAAAAATGTTTTGACTAGGCAAGGTTGAAGAAATCATTCCTGCAGGTAGAATATACCATAGACAAGCGCCTGAAAAATAAATAAATACGCATTCAATTTAAATATGACATTAAATTTAACAAAAAGGTCAGTTTGTTCAAAATCTAATGAAGTATTTACCGTTGGCGATTTTTAGGGTTATACGATACGAGAACAAAGCTGTCTTCAGCTTATTCAACTCAAAAAGATTCCAGGAGGCAGACTGGGTTAGACACTCACATTTTAGCTTTCATGCCTTGATTTATATCTAGCTCAAAGACTACGGGATAAAGAGTCATATGTCTGTAAGCGTCCTTTATGAAATTGAACAGTATCAGTCTAGCTGCCAGTGGTTTGGCCGACTGAACAGAAAAACTGTCCATAACATGCCAACACAGAAGCAAATAATTAGTGCGGGAAATGCAAAAAAGATGCCGCACATCTTAGATTCATCACAATTGAAAGATATTGCTGCAGGGCTTCCTCGGGTTAGTGTCTCATCTTCAGCTGCTTCATTAAAGACCTTCCCTCCATCATCAGCTCAGAAATTGGGATGCTTGCTGTTGAATACACACTGTTCAGCACCATTCGCAATTCCCTCCAATACCCCTGAACACAAAGAGCCCCCACCACAACCCCCTAACTCCCTCCTCTGCCGACCTCTCTCCCCAACGGTGACCAGCTCTTTATAGGACAGAATAAGGGGAAGTTAGAAATTAGACAGTAGATAAGTAGTTGTATTTGTTGACTATTTAATTATTGTGTTTTTAATAAAATGTATTTGTATTTAAATTTACAAACCTGGTGACTGTAGCTATTAGGCAGCCAAAGCTCAAAGACTTTGGGTATTTTTTTAAAATTAAGAGTTAATTTCAGTATAATGTGGAGAAATGTGAGATTATCTGCTTCGGTAACAAAAGTAGGAAGGCAGATTATTATTTGAATGGGTGTAAATTGAGAGAGGTGGATACTCAGCGACACCTTGTTGCCCTCATGCACCAGTTGCTGAAAGCAAGCTCCCAAGTACAGCAGGCAGTGAAGGCAGCAAATAGTATGTTGGCCTTCATAACGAGAGGATTTGACTATAGGAATAGGGATAAGAACATAAGAATTAGGAGCAGGAGTAGGCCATCTGGCCCCTCGAGCCTGCTCCACCATTCAATGAGATCATGGTCGATCTTTTGTGGACGCAGCTCCAGTTTCCGGACCGAACACCATAACCCTCAATCCCTTTATTCTTCAAAAAACTATCTATCTTTACCTTAAAATCATTTAATGAAGGAGCCTCAACTGCTTCACTGGGCAAGGAATTCCATAGATTCACAACCCTTTGGGTGAAGAAGTTCCTCCTAAACTCAGTCCTAAATCTATTTCCCCTTATTTTGAGGCTATGTCCCCTAGTTCTGCTGTCACCCGCCAGTGGAAACAACCTGCCCGCATCTATCCTATCTATTCCCTTCATAATTTTATATGTTTCTATAGGGTCCCCCCTCATCCTTCTAAATTCCAATGAGTACAGTCCCAGTCTACTCAACCTCTCCTCGTAATCCAACCCCTTCAGCTCTGGGATTAACCTAGTGAATCTCCTCTGCTCACCCTCCAGAGCCAGTACGTCCTTTCTCAGGTAAGGAGACCAAAGCTAAACACAATACTCCAGGTGTGGCCTCACTAACACCTTATACAATTGCAGCAGAAACTCCCTAGTCTTAAACTCCATCCCTCAAGCAATGAAGGACAAAATTCCATTTGCCTTCTTAATCACCTGTTGCACCTGTAAACCAACTTTTTGTGACTCATGCGCTAGCACATCCAGGTCTCTCTGCACAGCAGCATGTTTTAATATTTTGCCATTTAAATAATAATCCCTTTTGCTGTTATTCCTACCAAAATGCATAACCTCACACTTGTCAACATTGTATTCCATCTGCCAGACCCTAGCCCATTCACTTAACCTATCCAAATACCTCTGCAGACTTCCGGTATCCTCTGCACTTTTTGCTTTACCGCTCATCTTATGTCGTCTGCAAACTTGGACACATTGCCCTTGGTCCCCAACTCCAAATCATCTATGTAAATTGTGAACAATTGTGGGCCCAACACTGATCCCTGAGGGACACCACGAGCTACTGATTGCCAACCAGAAAAACACCCATTAATCCCCACTCTTTCCTTTCTATTAATTAACCAATCCTCTATCCATGCTACTACTTTACCCTTAATGCCATGCATCTTTATCTTATGCAGCAACCTTTTGTGTGGCACCTTGTCAAAGGCTTTCTGGAAATCCAGATATACCACATCCATTGGCTCCCCGTTATCTACCGCACTGGTAATGTCCTCAAAAAATTCCACTAAATTAGTTAGGCACAACCTGCCCTTTATGAACCCATGCTGCGTCTGCCCAATGGGACAATTTCCATCCAGATGCCTCGCTATTTCTTCCTTGATGATAGATTCCAGCATCTTCCCTACTACCGAAGTTAAGCTCACTGGCCTATAATTACCCGCTTTCTGCCTGCCTCCTTTTTTAAACAGTGGTGTCACGTTTTCTAATTTCCAATCCGCCGGGACCATCCCAGAGTCTAGTGAATTTTGGTAAATTATCACTAGTGCATTTGCAACTTCCCTAGCCATCTCTTTTAGCACTCTGGGATGCATTCCATCAGGGCCAAGAGACGTGTCTACCTTTAGCCCCATTAGCTTGCCCATCACTACCTCCTTAGTGATAACAATCATCTCAAGGTCATCACCTGTCATAGCCTCATTTCTATCGTAAGAAGTCTTACAACACCAGGTTAAAGTCCAACAGGTTTGTTGGA
The DNA here is from genome assembly GCF_902713615.1 of Scyliorhinus canicula. Classification (NCBI taxonomy): domain Eukaryota; kingdom Metazoa; phylum Chordata; class Chondrichthyes; order Carcharhiniformes; family Scyliorhinidae; genus Scyliorhinus; species Scyliorhinus canicula. Next base: position 32,723,558 of record NC_052165.1, on the reverse strand, counting down.
CTTTAACCTGGTGTAAGACTTCTTACTGTGCTCACCCCAGTCCAACGCTGGCATCTCCACATCATTTCTATCAGTCACTAGTATGCTATTTGTGTCTTCCACTGTGAAGACCAACCCAAAAAACCTGTTCCAGTTCCTCAGCCATTTCCTCATCTCCCATTATGAAATCTCCCTTCTCATCCTATAAAGGACCAATATTTACCTCAGCCACTCTTTTTTGTTTTATATATTTGTCGAAACATTTACTATCTGTTCTTATATTCTGAGCAAGTTTACTCTCATAATCTATCTTACTCTTCTTTATAGCTTTTTTAGTAGCTTTCTGTTGCCCCCTAAAGATTTCTCAGTCCTCTCGTCTCCCACTAATCTTAGCCACTTTGTATGCTTTTTCCTTCAATTTGATACTCTCCCTTATTTCCTTAGATATCAACGGTCGATTTTCCCCCTTTCTACCGTCCTTCCTTTTTGTTGGTATAAACCTTTGCTGAGCACTGTGAAAAATCACTTGGTAGGTTCTCCACTGTTCCTCAACTGTTTCACCATAAAGTATTTGCTCCCAGTCTACCATAGCTAGTTCTTCTCTCATCCCATTGTAATCTCCTTTGTTTAAGCACAAAACACTAGTGTTTGATTTTACCTTCTCACCATCCATCTGTATTTTAAATTCCACCATATTGTGATCGCTCCTTCAGAGAGGATCCCTAACTATGAGATTATTAATCAATCCTGTCTCATTACACAGGACCAGATCTAGGACCGCTTGTTCCCTCGTAGGTTCCATTACATACTGTTCTAGGGAACTATCGCGGATACATTCTGTAAACCCCTCCTCAAGGCTGCCTTGACCGACCTGGTTAAACCAATCGACATGTAGATTAAAATCCCCCATGATAACTGCTGAACCATTTCTACATGCATCAGTTATTTCTTTGTTTATTGCATGCCCCACCATAATGTTACTATTTGGTGGCCTATAGACTACTCCTATCAGTGCCTTTTTCGCCTTACCATTCCTGATTTCCACTCAAATGGATTCAACCTTATCCTCCACAGCACCGATGTCATCTCTTACTATTGCCCGGATGTCATCGTTAAATAACAGAGCTATACCACCTCCCTTACCATCCACTGTCCTTCCGAATAGTTTTTGTAATTGTCTAGGGCATTGGGGAGGCCACACCTGGTGCAGTATGTACAGTTTCGGTGTCCTTATCGGAGGATGAATATTCCTGCTATGGAGAAGATTTACCAGGCTGATTCCTGGGATGGTGAGACTGTCATATGAGAAGAGACTAAGTCGGTTAGGGTTATTTTCATTGGAGTTTAGAAGAGTAGGAGGGGATCTCATAGAATTTATAAAATTCTAACAGGATTAGACAGGGTGGATTCAGAAAGGATGTCCCCAATGGTGGGGGAATCCAGAACTAGGGGTCATTGTTTTGAGCATAAGGGGTAAACATTTTAGGAGCGGTATGTGGCAGTGGTTAGCCTCACAGTGCCAGGGACCCGGATTCTATTCCGGGCATGGGTCACTGCCTGTGTGGTGTTTGTACATTTTCCCAGAGTCTGCGTGGATTCCCTCTGGGTGCTCCGGTTTCCTCCCACAGTCCAAAGATGGGCTGGTTAGGTGGATTAGCCATGCTAAATTACCCCTTAATGCCCAGGGACATGCAGGTTCGGTTAGGGGGATAGGGCAAGGTGGATGGGGGAGTGTACATAGGTCGACAGGTCTGTGCACTGAAGGGCTTCTATGATTGAGGTGAGGAGAAATCTCTTCACCCAGAGAGTGGTTGAGGTCAAAATGTTGCGTGATTTCAAGGAGAAATTAGATATATCTCTTGGGGCTAAAGAAATTAAGGGTTATTGGGGGGGGGGGGGGGGGAGGGGGGGGGGGGGGGGGAGAAAGAGTTGGGATCAGGGTATTGAACTTGGTAATCAGCAATGATCATAATGAAGGCTCGAAGGGTAGAATGGGTCTCCTCCTGTTTCCATTTTCTATGTTTGTTTCTATCCATGTATGTTTTCCTCCTGCTGCACCATTGCCTCAAGATTAACCCTGGGCTCCCTATTATTTCACATTTGTGTGCTGCATCATGGCAACGCCATCTGAAGGAAATCAACTATTTCTGATAGGTAAAAGGCTATTTTAATGTAAATATTAAAGCCCAGTCTTTAATACCCATTTTAAAATAAGGATTTCAGTATTCATACTCTTAGGTCATGACAAAACACATAACTTCAACAGAGGTACAAAGGCTGACACATCCACAAATTAATTGGAGATAAAAACAACACTTTTACAGACAATATGAACGGACTATTTTTCTTCAACTAAGTTTCATATTGAGACATGAGCTGTACCAGTAATCAAGATCAAGGTCGAAATAAGCACCACAGCAATATGAAACCACCACTGTTCAAAATATGGATAGTGAAGTCAGCAGAAAACCAGTAAAAACCAGACTTGATTACAGCACAAAATCACATTCCATAGCACACACAAATATTCAAATATGAAACATTTAAAACATATGTTGTACATTGAGGATCGACAGTTAACCATCGAATCAAATGTATTTGATTCTCACCCAAACCAATTGGGACGACATAGAGGTAGGGATGGCCTCAGATTGATAAAAGTTTCCTTAAACATGAGAGTTCATACAGCCATTTTCTATCCAGGATCACTCTTTACTTTTTTTAAAATAAATTTAGAGTACCCAATTCATTTTTTTTTCAATTTGAGGGCCAATTTAGCATGGCCAATTCACCTACTCTGCACAACTTTTGGGCTGTGGGGGGGGGGGGGGGGGGGGGCGAAACCCAAGCAAATACGGGGAGAATGTGCAAATTCCACATGAACAGTGACCCAGAGCCGGGATTGAACCTGGGACCTCAGCGCCGTGAGGCAACAGGGCTAATCCATTGTGCCACCGTGCTGCCCAGGATCACACTATACTTTGATCTAACTACTTGCTATCCTTATTTTCGTATTTTCACTTTACCACTCTAACTCTTGAAGTTCGCGCAAGCAAGAAACTATTTCTGTATTATTTTTGAAAGTTCAAATTGTTTTATAAATTACTTCTCTTCAAGTCTTTTGCTGGTAAGGCTTTATTGAGAATAGATTTAAGTTTCTCTCAATTGTAATCAGTAGAGGCAATAAAAGATTCTTACTTGCATCCGAGAAGTGTAACTCAAATTTCTACCGAGTTCTATAGTGTTTGCGAGACTGCACTTGAACCGCATGGTAGATCTCTACACCATCTAAATACATAGAGTTAGCTTCCACATTTACACCGATGACATCCATCACCATCTCTCCAACACCTCTCAATCCTTTTATATCCTTTGTGCAGTCAAACTGACTGCCCAATAACCAGCTTTTGATAGCCAAAACCATTCTCTTCAGCTCGAGCCACAAACCCTTTTCTTGGTTATTGATTCCAACCACACCCCAGCTATGTTTTGAGGTTGAACCAGGCTGTTCCCAACCTTCTCCAGCTCTGTGTCCATTTTTGTTTGATGCACCTCTGCAAAGCTCCTAGTTTCTACACTAAAGGAACTACATAAACAGAAAGCTGTTGTTGACATCACTTGGTATATGGGTTATAGAATACTAACCCTCGCAGTTAGGGCTTTGGGGAAGAGAAAAATGCAAGTGATGAGCAAAATCATCAAAATACATACCACAGCACCTATATTATGAGTGAAAATTTAGTTCTCTCAAATATAATTGATACTGTTTTTAAACCAATAATTAATGTTTTTCCCTCACCTCTGGAAAAGAACATAAAACTGAAATTATTTTATAGAAAATAGTAATCATGCTTAATTATCACAATAAACTTTTCTCTTCCATTTCCCTTTGGCACAATGCAGTGTCTACTGCTGGAATTTTCTTTGGCAAATATTAGGTCGAGAAAATGATGAAACAGACTATTACAAAAACATTTGTAATGTTAAATATTTGGAATCATGATGCAGAATTTGAACGAAACATTAGCTGGCCATCAGTTAGAGTGCAATTCTGGTCACCCCATTAAAAATAGCAGATGCAAGAAAAAGGGACAATAAAGATTCATTGGCATGTTACCAGGATTATGAGGCTAGTTATGAAGAAAGCTTTTTTTTCTCCCCACTATAATAGAGAAGGTTAAAGAGAGTGGAAACTTTCAAAATAATGAAATGTTTTGAGAGGATAATAACAAATGATCATTTCTATCAGTTGACCATACACTCAGGATTATCACAACTGGAGAAACACAGTGCAAAGTTAGCAAAACTAAAAACAGAGGAATATTGTCACAAATTAACTGCAAGCCAATGGAATACAACTTCAATCAAAATATCAATTAAAAATTACTTGAGAAGGTCTCCCATGTCCCCAAAACTTACAAAAAGTTTTTTGGGAGTGTGGATGTTCCCATCTGTGGGTCTAAAATTACTTTTGTATCAGTCCACATATGAAAATAAAACACCTACACAGAGCTTTCTGCTGGCTGACAACAGTTTAGTTTGGAGCTAGAGCAAGTAAACAAGGAAAATGTCACCTAGCGTAAACCGGTTCCACATGTATCACTCTCAGTGTCTCAATGCAGTCATAATCCCCCAAGACAAAGATTTGTATAAATACTCCATGAATGAGTCTCAATATTCTCCCGTGACATGTGCAAGTTCCACTCATCTCCATTACTCCAACCATGCTTTCTGTCCTCCAGGTAAACATTGCCTCCATCTCCATTGTGACCCACGGTAATCACATTCCACACAAGCTCCAACCACATTTCCAACAAGTCTTTATTCATCTCCCGTTCAAAACAACTTTATCATGTTGATTGATTGATTGATATTTATTGTCACATGTACCGAAGTACAGTGAAAAGTATTTTTCTGCGGCCAAGGGAGAGTACACAGTACGTCCACAGTCGACAAAAAAAAATCGACAGAGTACATTGACAATGGTACATCAACAAATAGTGATTGGTTACAGTGCGAAACAAGGGCCAAATAAGAGCAGCATAGGGCATCATGAATAGCGTTCTTACAGGGAACAGATCAGTCCAAGGGAGAGTAGTTGAGGAGTCTGGTAGCTGTGGGGAGAAGCTGTCTGGCATCCTAAGTCTGGAGGTACGGGTCTTCAGACTTCTGTATCTTCTGCCTTATGAAAGGGTCTGGAAGAGGGCAAAGCCTGTGAGGGGTCTCTGACAATGCTGTCTGCCTTTCTGAGGCAGCAGGAGGTGTATACAGATGGCAAGCTTGTGTGATGCGTTGGGCTGAGTTCACCACACTCTGCAGTTTCTTGCGATCTTGGGCCGAGACGTTGCCATACCAAGCTGTAATGCAGCCAAATAGGATGCTTTCTAAGGCACATCTGTAGAAGTTTGAGAGAGTCGATGCAGACATGCCGAATTTCTTTAGCTTCCATAGGAAGTAGAGACATTGTTGGGCTTTCTTGACTGTTGCATCAGTGTGAGTGGACCAGCTGTCGGACTCAGCTGCTTTTGCTGGCAGCTTTTGCCACACATGGAGATTATTCCCTTCATTTCCTAAATTCTGCTCATTAAAATATAACCTGCAATAGTGGATTGAAGGTTCCACCCTTTAATGATTTTCAGAAATAAAAATGCATTTACCTGCCTTCGACCAGTCAACCACTTGCATTTATAGACAGAGTGCAAACAATCACTGAATCAGGCACAAATTGTTCATGAAAACTATGTTCTTATCTGGCAACTGGAGTGGAGAAAATCACTTCATAACATTTCTTTAATAACTGCTTATGGTATAACTTTATTTGCTTTGCCAACTTACATTTAAGGTTAGATATAAATATTGATCTGATCTTTGGAAATAATAAGGCAGAAAGAAAATAGAACTACTCCAAAGGACTCACCTCACAGTTTATCTGGAATTTTTACTTTTTTTTAAAATCAAAAAGTGCTGACTTTGTGGCTTCACCATTTTGGGTACCCTTCCCTGCTCTTGTGACAATGCAGAATATTTGATCCTCTTGGGTAGTTTCTTTTTCTTATTTGATCCAAATATGGGATGAGTCTTTCAGATTAGTTTGCGGTGCTTGTTTACATTGCTCATGATTGACCCTTAGGATGAGCTTCAGAGAAATACCAACTTCATACATAAATATCATAACTGCTGTATGACATCAGACCAAAGTTTAAAAAAAGTATTTTTGGTTCTACAGCAGTAATGGTAAAGCCAGAGCTCTAATTTCCAAAATGGTTCACAATTCTAGCTGTACACAGGCAAGTCATCACATCGGGGAAATAGCGGACTTGTGATTAGTACCCAAAAACAACATGAAGAAACATAGAACCTTGGCATAGTCTCATTGTCAGCAAAACAATGAGGTCAGGATCTTGAGAACATTTGCCTGTAGCAGTGCAACAATGAGTGGAAACTTACCTTATCAAACACGCATCATCACTGATAGATGACCTGCTAACTCAAAAGAGTAAGTGAAAAGAAAAGCGTCGGGTAGCATGGTGGTGCAGTGGTTCACACTGCTACCTCATGGTGTCGAGGGCTGGGTTCGATCCCAGCCCCGGGTCACTGTCCGTGTGGAGTTTGCACATTCTCACCCCCACAAGCCTAATATGTGCAGAGTAGGTGAATTGGCCAAGCTAAATTGGCTTTTTAATTGGAATTTAAAAAAAAAAATCAAAAGCGCATATTCTTAGCCCTTGCAAACATCAACTGCTCCTCACCATGCCGAGTCAATGTGTTCCCAGGTGAGGATCATGTGCAGAGTTATTTTCAGTGGCGAGCTGATGGGCATTGTCCCAAGGTCCACATACTTCAGCCTCCACTCGAGGCAATCATAGGACTTTTGCCGCCGATATCACTTCATGACACGCAATTTAAAAAGGCTCACAATTTAATCATTATTGCACAGCAGTTTGGACAAGTGCTCTAGTTTCAAAAGCAACATGATGCCAAAAAGCAGCAATACGGTTGTCAAAAAAAAAATGATTTCATGATAACAATGAGAAAAGAGGAATCACTACACACTTCTTTGAAACCTCCAAGTGTGTACCCTTTTTATTTCTGATAACCCAGGAGAGAATGGGAGAGCGAGAAAGCTATATTGCAGGATACAAAATATTGGCTGGCAAAAATGCACAACCTTTCCTTTGGCAAATATAATTTCCTGGGTCAATAACTTGCCAAGTGAGGGTCACATATGGAATTATTTTCACTTGTAAACTGGTGAGCAGTTTCCAAGACTCACCTGCTTTTAGCTTCAGCCAAGGAAGATGATTATTATTCTTCAAAAAAGTTTCAGTACATTGGGTCACAGATGGCTATGGAAAAATCTGGTCCCAAATTCAAACATCATCTCAAAATAAAATGTAGCAATCTTTGTAATTGTACTGTCAAACAGTTTATTTGAGCACAATGTTTGAGTTTCTTAGGTCAAACCAAGGAGAAAGCTTAACTCAAATAAATTAAATTGCAAAGATTGCAATTAAACATGATAACCTCCCAGGCTGAAGCACACTCCATGACTATAATAAATAATCTGCATTTTAACTTAAAATACCTCAGAATTTAACTACTGTGTATTTAGGTTTCAATACTTAATATTCAATATTATTAAAGAACTGGTTTTTACATGCGAGTGTTGTTCAAGTGCACATAGAACAGTACAGCACAGAACAGGGTAGTTTCTGTCACATACCTTAGCAAGGGCATCATCGTGCACCACCGTGTTAGTTGTCAAAAGGACCAGGACTGTTTGAAGAAGTTTGAGTTCCTCCAGTCCATTTTCCATCAACTGCCACAGCATGTTAATGATGTTTCCAGCTGCACCCTGTCAAAACGCAGACAAATCAAACAGTAAGGAGTTCCATAGAATAAAACACAGGAGGACAGGCCATCCCCCTCGAGCTGGCTCTTCCGAAGAGCAATCCAGTCACTGCCACTTGCCAGCTCTTTCCCCATATTCCTGCAATATAAATGCACGTTCTGTTTTGTACTTTTCATTTTTCTATTATATTTCCACTAAAAGCAGAACATGCATTTTACAATTTACTCCAAAACGCAACATCCAAATTTATTCACAGGCACACTTGAAATCACGATCAGCCAAAGAATAATTAATGATGAACTGCAAGTGATTCCACAGCTGGGTTGGTTCAGGTTAGATTCCGCAGAAAGGATCTTGGAACACACAGAGTGCATTCATAGATACAGTGTTCCCAGTGTTACAAGCAGGGGGAGGAAAAAAGTGGATATGTGAGCCAGGCTGGGTTCAAGCATTGGGAAGACACATCTGGCTGGTGGTCAGTGCTGACATTTAGGGTGAGGGGCTGGAGGCTCAGATGGACAGTTAGCAGGGCCTGAGGCTGCGGAGCAATTTTGCTCATAGTAAGTGTAGGAGCGGAGAACAGGTAAAGTCTGATTAAAGTCTGCGGCTTGTAGAATCACAAAAGAACATAAAAACAATAGGAGCAGACATGGGCTATATGACACCTCAAGCTTTTGCTGCCATTCAGTCACATTTTGGTTGATCTTAAACCTCAACTTTCTCCCCTGATCTCCATAATTCTTCTATTACCGTAAAAGTTTAAAAAATCCACCTCAGCAATGAATATAGTCAATGAATGAGAAAGAAAGAAAAAGATTTGCATTTATATAGCACTTTTCGTGACCAATGGGCACTTCAAAGTGCTTTACTTTTGACTTGCAGTCACTGTTGCAATGTACACAACAGCCAATTCATGCACTGAAAACATCCACAAACAACAATGTGATCATTACCAGATATTCTGTTTTCGTAATGCTGATTGAGGTATACATATATTGGCCAAGACACCAGGGATAACACCCCTGCTCTTCTTCAAAATAGTGCCAAGGGATTGTTTACATACACCCGAGCAGGCAGATGTGATCTCGCTGAAGGCTCAGCCTTGCTTTTTGTGCTCCAGCCCTGGAGTGGGGATTGAACCCGGAACCTTGTGACTCAGAGGAGAGAGTGTTAGCAACTGAGTGATGACCGACTGAGCATCCACAGCCCTCTGGGGTAGAGAATTCCAAACACTCACAACTCTCAGAATGAGGAAATTTATCAGTCCGAAATGGCTGACCCTTAATCCTGAGACCACTCCCTAGTTTATAGGATATTACAGAACACAAAGAGGCAACGCAGCACAACATGACTTTGTTGGATGTCTGAAATAGGAATTCATTTTTCTCCTGCCCTATTCCATTATCTTTTTAAAGTTCTTTTTCACAAAGTTCTCAAAAGCTTTTCTTTCAGCCTCACCCTGAACTATGAGCACCATGATAGTTGTCACCTGAAGGCTCTTTCACTTTGCTGAATACGATTGAGTGGATTATTTATTTGTTCTGATGTAGTTGGGTTAGAATTAATTTCTGTGGAAAGGGTTTTGGAAGAAAGAATTTGCTAACTATGCATAACGAAAATAGAAAAACAAAAACAAAAAACCAAAGTGGACAATACAAAATATTTACAGATAGACATGATATTCATCAGAAATTTTATGTAGAATTAGTCACCCGCTCCATCTTGGAATTTTATTCACCTTCCCTCTTAAAAGGGGTGAAACACGCCAATTATGTAGCTGACATGGTGACGGAGGATTGAAACGATGGTTGTGTCCCAGTTTCCTCATCAGCTGCATTATCTAAACCCCCGGAAGGCCAAAGGCAGCAGATGCCTGGGAACAGCATCAACTGCCAGCTCCACTCCAAGTCACACACCATCCTAACTTTAAAATGTAATCGCAGTTCTTCCCTGTCACTGGGTCAAAATCCTGGAACTCTCTCCCTAACAGCACTGTCGATGTTCTTACAACACATGGACTGCAGCGGTTCAAGGCGGCGGCTCACGACCACCTTCTCAAGGGCAATTTGGGTTGAGCAATAAGAATGCTGGCTAAGCCACGATGCCCACATCCCTTGAAAAATATTTAAAAAAAAAAAAATCTGCAGATGGAGGACGCAAACATATATCCAGGGCTTGGTTGCATTGCAGCTACATTATCCAGAAGGAGTTGAAAACATTTATTAAATCCCTGGTCATGTTGCAGACAGTAAACAGTTGTTGCAAAGCTAGTGAAGTACATAGGGGAGAAAGGAATAGAAAGATGTGATGATAGGATGAGATGAAGTAACATGGAGAAGAGGTTCATGTGGAGAATAAACCGTGCCAAATGCTGGCCAGTATGCTTCTGCGTGCTTGCTGGAGTCAGATAATGAGTTCACACAGAAGTTTTTTATGGTGACCTTTTCTGCTCACCAGGGTTCTCTGAAGGAATTCCTGGGACTTACTGTCTGAGGGCTTACCTTCAGTTCTCTAATTAACTTCTAGTTACAACCGTCCTTGTTGTGATGGGGAAAAATAGTGAGGATACTGGTTAAAGATGCAGTGGGTCTCTTTGGATTGTATTGTCAGACCTACCAATGGAATATCAGAACCAAACTGCTTCCCTACAGCAGCATTGTTATTCCAAAACCTGAGAAAGGTAGGTCCACAGCACTGCAAGGGTAGCAACGTCAACTAACTTATTTCCCACTCCTTAACCAAGTGTCCTCTCAAACAATTCACTATGTGAAGACAGAGTGCAAAGTCCATATCTCGTGACCCAAAATAACTTGTCACAGACTGATGTTGCTCGTTTTACTGGAGTGTGATTAAGACGCCTCCGTTTAAAGGCCGTGTGCTTAACACTACTATGGCTCTGTGTGTGTAATTATGCTCGGAGTCGCCAGGTGCCCTATTGAGACACCGTCACAAGTATATCAAGGTCAGGTTCAAAGTAATAAATCCGTACACCGATTAGTAAGTCCAAACGATTGGTGTTTATTATAACAAATATAATAAATACACATGCATACGCTAAAGAGACTAACTTGCTTCTAATACTAAACAACTAAATACTTATCTAGACAGGAACAGGCAAGGTCAGGGAACAAGGCCTTCGTCCCGTTCTTGGTCTGCAACTTTCTGATTCGCAAAGTTGTCAAGATCTAGCAAGGTCTGGATCACATAGCGATCGTTGTGTTGGCACTTACAGTTCGATGGCTGATGGCTCAACGGCTGGTGATGAAACTGGAGTCAGGATGCGATGTAACAAACAATAAACTTGGGCCGGAGTAAGCAAGCAGTCCTGAGCTCCGCGGAGCAAAGCAGGCAGTCCTGAGCCGGAGCAAAGCAGACCGAATCATGTGCGGGACCTACTCTTATAGGTCCTAGAAGTCCGTGCCCCTTGGGGCGGTTCTTTCACCTGCTAGGTATCGATTGGGTCTTTCCCAATCGATATCTTTCAAACTCCCCAATCTGAGGGTCGTTCCTCGATGGGCGGGGCGGTCCCTACGGCTCTTTGTGTCGGTTGCTTTGGCGCCATTCTGTCCGGGCGTTTATGGAGAAGTATCTATTGATACTTAAATGTTTCTATTGTCCGGGGTCTGGATCTGGATCACCTCATTACTATGCAGATCTGTTTCCCATTTGCACCTTTGGCTGAACTCTGCACCTGGCCAGAAACTGGTTTCTGTACGTGCAGAATGCAAAACAGTCTTCTGCAAGCTGCTTGTCCTCACTAAGACTGTTTTTCCCTGCAGCCTTAGCAGTTCTCCATTTTGTAGCCCAGTGTCCATCTTAGATGGCTACACTGAACAGGCTCGAGTTCTTTTCTCCACAAGAGAAGACCAACAGGTGACCGGACAGAGATCTTAATTATGAAGGGGGTTGATAGGATCGATGTAGGGAAGATATTTCCACTTGCCTGGAGTTCAAAATTAGGGATCATAAATACAAAATAATTGCCAATAACTCCAATATGGGGCTGGTTTAGCTCACTCGGCTAAATCGCTGGCTTTTAAAGCAGACCAAGCAGGCCAGCAGCACGGTTCAATTCTCGTACCAGCCTCCCCGGACAGGCGCCGGAATGTGGCGACTAGGGGCTTTTCACAGTAACTTCGTTGAAGCCTACTCGTGACAATAAGCGATTTTCATTTAATTTCAATCAATAAAGAATTCAAGAAAAACCTCTTTACTTGAGACCAGGCGAAGTGGCATTTGAGGGGAAAGCTAGCAAAATATACGAAGGAGAATGGAACGGTAGACAATGCTGATAGTTTGAGATGAAGCAAGGTGGGGGGAAAGAGATAATATGAAGCATAAACACCATAGACCTGCTGGGCTAAATGGCTTGTATTTGTGCTGTACATTCAATATAATTTTGCAGTTTGGATTGCAGACTCTTAAATGCTATGCTAGGTTTCCAGCTAATCAACAGAAAGTTCAGTATTTAATATTTTTAACTGCTATATAAATAGGTGTTTGAAAAATTACTATGACTCTCGTCACTAAATGCACCAAACCAACAAACTTAATTTAAACATCAAATAATTTCTACATACCTCAGAAACCACTTCATGAGACATGAGCCTCTGAATTGCTGACAAGCATAATTGAGCAATCTTGGGTTCCTTGGTTCCACATCCCATGAGCAGTGGCTGGACAACTTCAGAGCTGTTTTCTTTCAAGGCTGGTAACAGAATCATTCAAAAAGCATGTTACTTTAAGAAGTTTATAGTTCGGAAGTATTAATGGAAATTTAATTTAGACTTGGACTGTCTCACCAGACTGAACTTTACATCAAATATATTAATTGGAACCGATTCAAATGATGCTTTTTAGTAGAAACTCAATAAGTAGCAGCCCTTTTGTTTTACAGCTTCATAGAAATTTCTAAATCCATTTCGTAATGATGTGCTTGTAGGAACTGTTCAGGAGCTAAGATCCTGATATTTCAGACTGGGTGTCCCCATACACAATACTCTCTGACATCTAATTTATATTGACAAAGAACCAATTCATGGTTATTTTGCCTGTTTAAAATACAGTGCAGATTTGGCAAACGAGCAAACAACTGTGCACATTTTGATATGTGCATACGCAGTTATTTGCAGTTAGAAACACTACTTTAAAGCTTGCAAACATGTGCAAAATTTACAATTCAGTTCTTCAAAGTTGCACAACTTGGCTGGGATCAGCCTAAATTAGGCTGGGGGTGGTGGCCAGGGGCTTTTGCAGACAAGCATTGGCAAGACTTCCACCGGTTTGAGCTAAAACCATAGGCCCTAATCCTGAAGTAGCAGCTGTTTAACCTTCCTTACTCTGAATTTTATGGAGGCGCTTTTATTATATTTGTTACTTTACACTACAGCAAGCCTCCCATGATGGCGGTGGAAGCAACTCTACAAAGTAAATGAAATATTTGATTGTCCCAGGTTCAATTTGTTGTTCCCTGTAGGGAAGCAGTTATGCTACTACAATGGGTCTAGTTTCCCTTACTGTAAAAAGAGAAAAATCAGCCACAGGTATTACAGGTTGCTGTATGTGCCTTTAAAGGCTAGCACCATGCCATTATAGTATGAGGGTGTTTAGCAGAGCAAGGGTTAATGTCGAAATGGAGAATAGTAGCACCCACGGTAAATGTAGAGAATCACATGACAGTACACTGGTGGAATAGAGTCTGGAATAAGCCAACAAGGAGGCAGCACCCATGCATGGCAGTATCTGGGATATGTTCATAGTTATGGGTTAACAATAGATGGCTTATGTTTAAACACGCAAGTCTCAAGATCGCTTAGTGAGGGATAAATCAAATCTTCACAGCACAGGTAGCCATGGCCACAGGTTTTTAGCAAAAATGCTTCAGTATAAGCCAAGATGTTGCAAATTCACACTTACCTGCCAAAATATCTGTGTTTCGAGCAGCTATAGTTTTAACTTTCACAATTCCTGATTCAGCAGCCTAGTAAAATCAAACATGATGGAAATATTAAAATAGGTGTCTTTAATAAAACCATTTCAGATAATCCATGTGTATGATGCTGCAATATTCATGCAAGATGGGTTTTCAATACTATCCCAACTATCAAAAGAGGTTACTGGCGTTTAATGGCCTTGATATTCCTGTGGTTAGGAAGAGCAATATTGGTGTGGAGGGGGAAGCTGAATCTGGTTCCTCCAAGATTCTACTCTATTGCAAATCCCAGAACTGCCCACCAAAAATGGGGAGGCACACAGTATTGTCATGTAAATTAAAACACACAATTCCTTGTAACCACCCTGGCAGGCCTCTTCGTGAATTACCGGGTCCTGTTCGGAACAGTGTTCTGGCTCAAAACTGAAAGGTGTTTAAACTTTGTTTTTCAGTTGAGACATTAAAAGGATTTCATGGCACTATTTCGAAGACGACCAGGGAAGTTTACCTTTGTGTCCTCGACCAACATAACTGAAAACAAATTATCGAGTCATCGTCATTTAACATGGGAGTTTACTGTGTGCAAATAGGCTGCTGTGCTTCTTACATTACTACAGTGATTACATTGCAAAACATACTTCACTGGCTTCAAAGAACTTTACAAGTCCTGAAGCCGTGAAAGACAGGAGGACAATCATAGGTATTACATTTCTAACTGATAACAAACTTTCCTTTTTAAAAATAATTTAGAGTATCCAATTCATTTGTTCTAATTAAGGGGCAATTTAGTGTGGTTAAGCCTGCACATCTTTTGGGTTGTGGGAGCGAAACCCAGCAAACACGGGGAAAATGTGCAAACTCCCCACGGTCAGTAACCCAGAGCTGGGATCGAACCTGGGACCTCGGTGCCGTGATGCAGCAGTGCTAACTACTTTGCCACAGTGCTGTCCTACAAACTTTATCTTTAAATAAAGAGTTGTGGCCATTCCAATGTGAATACATTATCCTACAAGCTAGCAACATCATAAAGACATTATATTATGCCCTTGTCTTTCTATTTCCAAGACTTCATTCTGCCTCGAACAAAATCATATTGGCGAGAAACGAAACACGCCACACCCCTTAATATGTTCATCATTACTAACATCTGTAGCACAATCTTCATCCTCATTCCATATTTAGGAAATTAGCATTGTACTTTCCCCAACATTATAGCAGGAACAAAAGATTAAATGTCATAGACTGTCTGGCAGAAGGTTTAGACTAAAGATTTACTCACCATCATGATTATTAAAGGTAATTTTCAAGGAAGGAGTTTTTTTATATTACTTTCTCTTCAACTATAATTAATTCTAGATGAACATTATTAGATTCACTTCCTGGCAATTTTTATTCCTGTGAGCAATGAAAAGCCCAGTTCATTACATTCCAGATAAGAGTGTTTCTGGCCATTAGCCTTTGTGAACCACACAAACTCCATATAAGATTCTCACTCCAAGCTGCGTGACAATTAGGTTTAGTCAATTCTGTGCAATTTAACAGATTTAGTTTCCTTGGCAAAGCCTAACATTATGTAGATTTAGCCATTCTACACTTTATTGAAATTTATTGACAGTTATGTGGAAATGCATTCACTTTTATCACATTTTATTAGTGCCCGTAGAATACATACATGTAGCACCCTAAGGCAAAGTGGTAAGTATGAGTTTAAAGGATTTCATGGGTTTGTCCATCATTGTTTGTACATCACATTATTAAACAAAATAGGTAAAATGTAAGTTTTGTTTAAACATAGATCAAATTCTAGGTCAGTTTCGGTTCAAGCCAAGTATTGCTTTCTTCCTTATTTGTGTCTCTTTTTTAAAAAAATACAAACACCCTATGTCCACTCCCCAGTCCACCCCACCCTATCCCCGCAACCTAACCTGTACATCCCTGAACGCTAAGGGCAATTTAGCATGGCCAATTCACCTAACCTACACATCTTTGGATTGTGTGTGGGAGGAAACCGGAGCACCTGGAGGAAATCCATGCACTCATGGGGAGAACGTACAAACTCCATAAGACAATCACTCAAGGTCGGAACGGGACCTGGGTCCCTGGTGTGAGGCAGCCGTGCAAACCACTGTACCACCATGCCGTCCCTATTAGTGTTGTATGCACTTGCCCACAAAATATTATTTTCGAAATTTTATATACAGCAAATAAAACATTATGAAAACAAAACTTCAAATGAAAACATATCTGAATAGAAAATGCTTGTGATCTGAAGGTGCTATATTCCTCTGAGAACAGAAAACAGATTGAAAAAGAAAATAGTTCAGTTCTCAAAACTTGTAAAAAAGCCAATTTAATCTTGGTTTTCACTTCAATAGCACACCCAGAAAGCACAGCCAAAAAGGAAGAAAAGATTAATTTTCAACCACACGAAGAATACAAGTAGTAATTTTATCACTGTTACATACTTGCAGAAGTGGAAGGGGGAACTGCAAGTAAAGAAAGGGTAAGGGAGTGGGACAAACTGGATAGCTTTCAAAGAACCAGCATGGGTACAATAGGTTAAATGGCCTCTTTCTGTATTGTACCATTCTGTATAGAAAACTACAAGGATGTACACAAGGTATATTTGGTACAGTACCCCTCTGCTAATGAAATCCCCTATTTTAAGCATGTTTTCTGAAATGAATTAAAATATACAGAAGAGGCCAGAATTACAGAATCGAAGATCTTCAAGGAGTGAAAGCAACTGTTCAATAATTTCTTGTAGAGTAGCCTGCATATTCTCATTTTCTGTTTTTTTCCTTGTGAAGGTGACAATAAATTAGCCCTGCACTCCCTTAGAAAGCTCCACTTGCCCAGTATGAAGCATGACAGAAGACTTCTGTTGAAGTTCAAAAAGAAAGTTTCAATAAATAACTGCAGCCCTTCAGAGCATTGAAAATCTTGACAGTTTCCATTCCTCTCCCTGGAAACCTAACATTTCATGGCTGTATTCAGGCTGATGCTAGCAATGTGAGTAAATAAATGGCTCCATAGAGAATAACACTAATCCAGGGGGCCTCACACAGGGAAACTGAAATTGGCCAAGGTTTGAAATCGCAGCCTGTGTATTCTAAAAGGATACAGGAGGCATCTCAACACTCAAAAACATCTGTTTTCCAGTTATGCCTTGTTAAAACATTTTGGAAAACCTTTTAAATACCAGAACATTTAAGAGAAAACTATTTTAAATATATATATTTTTATTCAAACCAGGGCACACATAAACATGAACACAATCATTCAAAACTCAACAATCCCCATAATTTGACATTTTGTCTACCCCACACCCCCCCAACCTGCCAGCAACGAACAGGTCTTCAAACAGGGACAACGTTTTTTGCCCAGATCCACCCCACCGCACCCACTCGAAGTCCCGAAGGCCAAACTTAATCTTCTCCAGTTTAAGGAATTCTGCTCCATCCCCCAGCCACACTAGACATCCTCCGCCGCTCAACTGACCTCCACCCCAGTAGAATTTGCCATTGGGCGATCAGCACAGCAAAAGCCACGACATCAGCCCCCTTCCCCACCAACAGCTCCGACAAGCAAGATCGCCAGAGGGCCCGGCGACATTTCCACCCTCACAATTTTTAATAATGTTTCAAATATCGAGCCCCAGAACCCCATGTGGACATGATTTGCCAAACCCCCTCCACACCTCTCATACTTATTCTCTACCTCTGCAAAGAACTCACTTTCTGTGCCAGCATCATATGAGCCTGATGCACCACTTTGAACTGTACCAAGCTCATCCTGGCAACAATATTGCATTGATCTGGTGCATAATCTCACTCCAAACTCCCCATCACAACATCATGCCCAGCAACTCTCCCACTTCTGCTTGATCGCCATGATTGGCACTTTCCCTGTGCCCACCAGCCAACCGTAAATATCCGTGATCCTTCCGTCCCCCAACTCATCTGGCAATAACAACCGATCACATAGTGTGCGCTCCGGCAACCGAGGGAGCGAGGGCTCCTCCTTCTGCACAAACTGTCGTAACTGGATATATATCTGAACTTGCCTCCCCCACCTCATATCTCTCCTGCAACTCCCCCAAGCTTGCAAACCTTCCTTTCATGAACAAGTCCCTACCCATTCCACCCCTTCCCTGTGCCACTGCCTATATGTCGCAGCCATCCATGCCGGTGCAGACCAGTGATTCCCACAAATAGGAGCCAGCACCGACATCCCCCCCCACCCAACACCAAAATGCCACCTCAGCTGGCTTCAGACCTTTGCGCACAAAGTCATCACAGAACTCACCATATATTTCTCATGGGCAAACGGAAGCAGGGCCGCAGCCAGAGCCCTCAAACAAACCTACCCCACACATAACGCCTCCTCCACCTGCACCCACTCCGCCCCTTCCTCCCCCCACCCCCACTGCCAGGCCTTCTCCGCATTCACTGCCCAGTAATAATAATAATATTATAATAATCGCTTATTGTCACAAGTAGGCTTCAATGAAGTTACTGTGAAAAGCCCCTAGTCGCCACATTCCGGCGCCTGTTCAGGGAGGCCTGTACGGGAATTGAACCTGCGCTGCTGCCTTGTTCTGCATTTCAAGCCAGCTGTTGGGCCACTGTGCTAAACCAGTCCCAGATACAACAGGTCCGGGAGTGCGAGCCCCCCCCCCCCCCCCACCACTTCCTTTGTAAAAACACCCGCTGAACCTGCGCATCTTGCCAGCCCATATGAAAGTCAAGATTAACCTGTCCACCTGACAAAAGAACACCTTTGACAGGAATATCGGAAGGGACTGAAACACAAACAGAAATCGCGGCAGCACGTTCATCTTGAACATCATCACCCGCCCTGCTAACAAAAGTGAGAAGGCATCCCGCCTCTTCGGATCCCCTTTCACCCCCTCCACCAAGCCAGCCAGATTCCATTTATACATCGTGGTCCAATTATGAGCCACCTGAATACCCAAATACCTGAATCTATTCTGACCAGCTTGAATGGCAGCGCACTCAAATCTGCCCCTCTCCCCATGGCATTCATCGGAAACATTTCACTTTTGGTCATATTCAATTTGTAGCCCAAAAAAGCACCAAACTTCTCCGAGATACCCACAATCCTAACCATATATTCCAACGGATTGGAAAGTCATCTGCATACAACGAGACTCTATGCTTCCCGTCTCTCCTTACAATTCCCGACCACTCCCCTGATGTCCGGAGTGCAATAGCCAAAAGCTCAATAGTCAGCGCGAACAGAAGTGGGGATAACCGACACTCCTGCTTTGCACCCCCGTACAGTTAGAAATCTCCCGCGCTAATCAAATTCATCCCGACACGAGCTGTGGGGGCTGCATATAATAACCTCGCCAATGAGATAAATATGGGCCCAAACCCAAACCTCCCCAAAACCTTGAATACCTCCACTCTACCCTATTAAATGCCTTCTCTGCATCCATAGCCACAACAACCTCCAGCATTCTGCCCTTAGACAGCATCATAACCACATTCAATAAACATCTAATATTACTCGACAGCTGCCCCCCCTTCACAAAACCTACCTGATCCTCAGACACCACCTCTGACACACACCCCTCGAGCTGCCTGGCCACAACCTTAGCCAGCACCTTGACGTCCGGTGTTTAATAGAGAGATGGGCCAATACGACCCACACCCCACTGGGTGCTTATCCTTCTTGGAGATTAATGAAATTGATGCTTGAGCCAGCATGGCCAGCAGCTCTTCCCAGGTCAGAGAGTTGAAAAGCATCTCCAGGAGATGTAGATCGAATTCCGCCACAAACTGTTTATAAAAGTCAATCGGAACACCATCAGGTCTTGGTGCCTTAACTGACTGCATCAACCCAATTGCCTCCATCACCTCCTGTAGCCCAGCAGAGCCTCCAATCCATATCCACTCTCCCTCTCAACCTCTGGGAACGCCAGCCCATCCAAAACCCGCCCCATCTCAGATACCCCGCTCCCACCCCTCAAGGTTCAGAGTTTTAGAGCCCCTGATAAAAGTCTCAAATACTTTATTAATGGGCTCGGCGTTATCACCAACTCACCCCCTCCTCTCTCACCTGTACTATTTCCCACACGGCAGCTTGTCGCCTCAGTTGATGTGCTTGCAGGTGGCTAGCCGTCTCCCCACACTCACCCTCTCAAAAACTGGCCCACCGCCTTCCCTGTCATCCGCAAATTAAATTTATCTTGCAGCTTCTTCCGCTCCACCAGGAGTTTCCTGGTCAGGGCCATAGAGCACTGCTGATCCACTTCCAAAATTGGACTTATCAATCGCTGCCTCTCCACCTTATCCCGTTGGACCTTGTACGAGATCTACCTCCCTCCGTACCATTGCCTTCAACAGCTCCCAAAACGCGGAGGGTGAGACCTCCCCATTCTGATTGAACTCTATCTACTCCTTTAAAACCCGGTGACGGCTTCCGGTTGCGGTGATGCAGAGCTAAGCCGCACGTTCGGTAGCTCCTGCTATTTTTGGTCTTTTGGGCTCTTTAAAGGGCCCCCAGCGGTGCTGGTTGAGCTTTTCCCCGTGTGGAAACACATCCACTGTGCTTATCTGCCGGTGGATGGACTGGACCAGGAGCGGAGCGGTCAAAAAATCGGCTTTGGAGCAGTGAAAGGTGCGAGGCAGGAAAAACAAGATGGCGGCGGGCGGGGACCGGCGGCGTGGCAGCAGTGGGCACAGGAGCAGCTCCATCGCTGCTTCAGAGAGCTGAAGACTGAGATTCTGGAACCGTTTAAGGCCTCTCTGGACAAGCTCATGGCGACTCAGACGGCTCAGGGTGCGGAGATCCGAGAGCTACGGCAAAAGGCCTCGGAGAGCGAGGACGAACTCCTGGGCCTGGCAGTGAAGGTGGAGTCGCACGAGGCGCTTCACAAGAAATGGCTGGCAAGGATGGAGGAGATGGAGCACCGCTCCCGTCGGAAGAACCTGCGGATTCTGGGCCTCCCGGAGGGGCTGGAAGGTTCGGATTTGGGGGCCTATGTGGTTGTGATGCTGAACTCATTAATGGGCACGGGGTCGTTCCAAGGACCTTTGGAGCAGGAGGGGGCACATCGAGTGCTGTTGAGGAAGCCCAGGCCGAACGAGCCGCCTAGGGCGGTGCTGGTCCGCTTTCACTGCTTCGCTGACCGTGAGTGCATGCTGAGATGGGCGAAGAAGGAAAGGAGCAGCAGGTGGGAGAACGCAGAGATCAGGATCTATCAGGACTGGAGCATGGAGGTGGCGAAGAGAAGGGCTGGTTTCAATCGAGCGAAGGGAGCGCTTCACAGGAAGGGGGTGAAGTTTGGGCTGCTACAGCCGGCTCGCCTCTGGGTCACTTACAAGGACCGCCAGCTCTACTTTGATTCTCTGGAGGAGGCCTGGGCTTTTGTCCAGGCAGAGAGGTTGAACTCGAACTGGGGGGCTGGGGAATGATGTGCATAGTCCGGAGGCTCTGTCCTCCTTGGTACCCTTTCGTTTTTACTGGCTGTGTATGATGTTGCTTTTTTGCTGTTCTGCTTTTTCACTTTTTGGGGCTGTTATTTATTTATTTGGGTGCTACTGCCAGGGGCCGTAGGGGAATGGCTGGTGAAGG
The DNA here is from genome assembly GCF_902713615.1 of Scyliorhinus canicula. Lineage (NCBI taxonomy): Eukaryota > Metazoa > Chordata > Chondrichthyes > Carcharhiniformes > Scyliorhinidae > Scyliorhinus > Scyliorhinus canicula. The sequence goes on along the minus strand of NC_052165.1, from coordinate 32,702,190 downwards.
GGGAGGCTGGGGGGGGGGGGGTCTGCCACCGTGGGGAACGGGCCTGGGGGGATCTGTGGGCACGTGGTGAGCCGAGGGAGAGATGTGGCTGACCGGCGCAGAGGGAGGGGGAACACCCCCCAGATTTGGTTAGTCACATGGAACGTGAGGGGGCTGAATGGGCCGGTGAAGCGGTCCCGGGTCTTGGCACACCTGAAGGGGCTGGGAGCGGACGTGGCTATGCTCCAAGAGACGCACCTTAAGGTGGCGGATCAGGTGAGGCTGAGAAGAGGCTGGGTGGGGCAGGTGTTTCATTCGGGGCTAGCTGCATAGAATCGACGGGTGGCGATCTTGGTTGGCAAGAGCTTGTCGTTTGTTGCGGAAGTGGTGGGTGTGTCAGACATTCCATTGAGGTTTTGACTCCCAAGTTGAGAGGTGTTGTTCTATTTAGTAAGAGGGTGACAATTGTGATGGCTCGGGAGGTGAGGGTCGGTTTGTGATGGTCACCGGGTTTTATTTTTTTTTTTAAATAATTTTTATTCAAATTTTTCAGCAACAAATTTTCTCCCAACAATAAAGTAAACAAGGTGTAGAAATAAACAGAAGGAGAAATCCCCCCAATACAAAGCAATAAATTAATAACTTAATAACAATACAAAAAAGAAGAAAATAGCAAACACACCGTCGCAAAAACAAACCCCCTAAACAGACCCCGAACCCCCCCCCCCCCCCCGGGTTGCTGCTGAGATTGACCACCCTCCAACACTCCGCCAGAAAATCTGGCCGTCACCGGAAACCTCTTGAGAAAACTATTTTAAATAAATGAAATGGCCAGCGCCTATTTCTTAACTAAGTGTAAACAAGTACTGTATCAACCCAAGACAGCACACTAATTCTTGGTTAGATTAGACATATGGTTAATTAAAAGAGGCCAGAAATGCACACATTTCACTCAAATCTATGAGACAAACATGTTAAAGTTAACTCCATCTTAAGTGTAACTTGCTCTTTTGCCAATATCAATGGTCATAAATAGACTCAATATCAGCTACCCATTTGACAAATCTCTGGAATGGGCCTTACTGCTGGATTGGATTGGAAGTGCTCCTAAAACCAAGGGCAGCATCTTTTGACAGTCAAGGTACATTATAACTCAGCAAAATGGGGGGGGGGGGGGGGGGGGGGGGGGGGGAGGAGAGAGAGTGAATTCATTGGAAGCTGTGAGTGACTATGGACTGTTTCCCTTAAGGACTGCAATCCTGCGGAGAGTAAGCTGTTATGATTATATTATGCAGTGTGGGGTACGTGTCTCTTTCTCCCCCAGTAATATCCAAGTTCTTTACTACCAACTACAATGGTATCTTTTCTATAGTTCAATGTATTAGTTGCCTACGAGGCAACATTTAGTCAAAGTTGCTTTTCATTGTTACAGTGGAAGTCTTAAAACTTGAAATATTGTTGTGCAGTCACTGGCAATTCAAATATGTTTTCACAAAGGTTGGCTGTGTTTATTTGTGCCCGGCACTAGGGGAACATCTGCACAGGCTCAGCTGCAGTCTCAGTGCCAGGTGTCAGCTACAGTAGTGTTTTTCAAACCTTTTTCCCGGGACCAACTTTTGTCAACTGGCTGACTTTCGGGACTCTCACCAGCTGACCTTCTCAACCCATGCCGGCCGACCTTCACAACACATTCCATTTTCGCTTACCAAGGGGAGCCTGCTTGGTCCTCACGATCCCACTCCAATCAAGTTCAAAGGAGATCAGAGGGCAATGCGTATATCAGAGGCAGAGTTCAGCCAATTTCATTGTGCCATCTTCATCTTTGCGAGAATGGAAAATCTAACCTCTCACATGTAGGATGGCGTGATGGGCAATAGCAAAACATTGCACATTTTACTCAGCACTGGATATTCCTGGGAGATGCTGCTCCAGAATGCGGACAGCCTCACGGACTTTTGCTGTGTTTTTAAGGTGCTGTCACAGGTCAGGTACAGCAGCTTAGTCTTTTCATTCTGAGTCAGATGTAAGTTAATAACGGACTCTGGAGTCTCAACCTCAAAAGGAATTTTTCACCCACCAGTTTCCTTTCAAAATCTGAAACTTCTCTCATTACCCAGTACTTTCCAAAATATAACACACATGGACTTTGCATCCTTATTTGCATTGACACAATTGACAAAACCATACCTCAAGAAATCATCTTTATGCTGCTTTGTTCCTGACTTAATTTACTTCTTTGTATCTGTTCATCAGAGGCCCTGGAGCTCTGTACAGAACTAACAATAGCACTATTCTGTCCTGCTGTGGATTCTCCTGAGCTACGCTCTCCAGTAGATTTGTGAGAGGTCCTGGCCAGTAGGTACACTGCCTATTTGGCCATCTCTTCACAGTCCACTTGCCTTGCCTGCGAGCAGCTTAAAAATGGAAAAAGCTCTCCTCCTTGACTTGGTGCCAAAAGCACATATATAGAGGCCACTTGATGTTATGCGTATGCAGAAGGTGTGTGGCCTTCTCACTGCTGCAGTTTATGGTCGGAAAACTGCACACTCTCATTTCATTCCGGTACAAGTCGGTAGTGGCCACCATTCTCAATTTAAATACCAGTAGCAGTAACAGGAGCAACTTCTCCCACGACTGGGACTATCACAGGAATACCATGACTGATCGCTCCGCGACCCTCCTGACATCTGCTCCGTGACCCAGCTGCGGGTCACAACCCGCACTTTGGGAGACCCTGGGCTACAGCAATAAAACAAACAAATTGGCTTGACATAGACTTACAAAGTTCAAGTTGCCTATTTTTGGGGGTCTATGCAGTCCTCAACCAAAGTGCAAGTTCTTGTCTCCACTTTAATTAACATTTACAATCTGTTCCCTCTGTAAACATGCTTCTTACCATACCATGAATAATAAAAATATATAATCAGGAAGTTTCATTAAATGAGATTTCCAAACTTCCAATGAACTCAGACTGTGGATCATAATATTTATTGGTAAAAATCAATAAAAAGTATTTTGAATAAAATATTTAAGAAGAAATTTGTTATCCAATAACAATTTGAAAGGAATCAAAACAATGCCCTTGGGATCAAGAATCCAACTGAGCCTCATCACACTAGGGGGCAAAATAACATTTAAATTAGTGTATTTATTTTCATGATCTGATTTATTATGAATTGTGGCACGTTAATTTGTGTTGTGTGTGGGGGGTCAACCCCTCAGAAGAATCAGCTGTTTCTCTACCTTGGTATCACTGCAGAGCTTTAATAATGTATCCATTGTCTATCACATCAGTAACACTTAATGATGACGGGAATAGACAGCTTTGCAAAACCTGGGACGCCCAAAGCACTTTTCCCGATGGGTTGGAGAATCATAAAATCGGGATTTGCGGCAGGCGTCGGCAGCTGTCGATTCTTTTCTGATGCATCCCACTCCCTGCTGGCAGCAGGGTTGCGTTTCATGCCCACGTGCCAATGGGAAGATGTACATTAATGCAAATAGGTCTTAATGATTGACTTGCATCCATTTAGCAGGCCCGGCACCCTAATCTCTGACACTCTGTGATTCTCTGGTCCCCAGGGCCGGGAATCACGTGGGTGGGGATTACAAAAGGGCTCACCAAACGTAAGCCTGATGTGGAGGTTCTCGCAGTGGATCAATTGGGTAACTCCTGAAGTGCATTCCAATCACTAAGTGCATTCTAAGAAGCCACCATGTGATTGCAATGCATTTACTGCTCTTTGATTTCAGCACCTACTCACCTATTCATGAAGGGAGATGAATGAATCATGGCTGCAGCTGTTTTGTGGAAGGCTGTCGATTGCAGCCCACAATTGCAGATTAATGAATGGCTTTCAGCTGATGAATCTGAGGGTTTGAAACACAGGCCACAGCTCTTCTCCTTCCAGGAACTGACACTATGGTGCCTCCAGGTGCAACTATAATGTTTGTCACTGCCTCTGCCTGGTCTGTTCTCTAGCCTCCAGAGGGGGATGGGCAGTCTCTTTAGTTAGGGCAGGGGTGGGCAAACTTTTCCGTGCAAGGGCCACATTCAGAAATTCACAATTCACAAAGGGCCGCATAGTATATTAAGTAAAATAATTACTTCACCCGGTTATGATTCTGGGCGCCTCATATAGAACATAGAACAGTACAGCACAGAACAGGCCCTTCGGCCCTCGATGTTGTGCCGAGCAATGATCACCCTACTCAAGTCAACGTATCCACCCTATACCAGTAAGTAACCCAACAGCCCCCCCCCCATTAACCTTAAAAAAAAATTAAAAAAAATTTTTTTAAAATTTTTTTTTTTTAATGACTTGGTGGGCCGCAGAAATACCTTTGGCGGGCCGCATGCGGCCCGCGGGCCGTAGTTTGCCCACCCCTGAGTTAGGGTGTCTCTTGGGGGGGGGCAGCCCAAACCTGGATATTGTCAAAGTTTTGCTGCATTTGGGCACAAACTGCTTCATTATCTGGAGTCGCGAATGGTGCTGAACATTGCGCAATCATCTGCCAACATCCCCACTTTTGACCTGATGATAAGGGCAGCATGGTAGCATTGTGGATAGCACAATCGCTTCACAGCTCCAGGGTCCCAGGTTCAATTCCGGCTTGGGTCACTGTCTGTGTGGAGTCTGCACATCCTCCCAGTGTGTGCGTGGGTTTCCTCTGGGTGCTCCGGTTTCCTCCCACAGTCCAAAGATGTGCAGGTTAGGTGGATTGGCCATGATAAATTGCCCTTAGTGTCCAAAATTGCCCTTAGTGTTGGGTGGGGTCACTGGGTTATGGGGATAGGGTGGAGGTGTAAACCATGGGTAGGGTGCTCTTTCCAGGAGCCGGTGCAGACTCGATGGGCCAAATAGCCTCCTTCTGCACTGTAAATTCTATGGTAAGGCAGGTCACTGATGAAGCAGCTGAAGATGGGCCAAGGACACTACCCTGAGGAACTCCTGCATTGATGTCCTGGAGCGGAGATGATTGACTTCCAACCACCACAACCATCTTCCTATGTGCCAGGTATGGCTCCAATCAGTGGAGAGTTTTCCCCCTGATTCCCATTGACTCCAATTTAGCTAGGGCATGCCATACCTGGTCAAATGCTGCCTTGATGTCAAGGGCAGTCACTCTCACCTCACCTCTAGCATTCAGCGCTTTTGTCCATGTTTGAACTAAAGCTGTAATTCGGTCAGGAGCTGAATGACACTGGCAGAACCCAAACTGAGCATCCGTGAGCAGGTTACTGATGAGTAAGTGATGCCTGATAGCACTGTTGATGACTCCTTCCATCACTTTGCTAATGATGTCAGTAGACTGACAGGGTGGTAATTGGCTGGGTTGGATTTTTCCTCTTTCTTGAGGACAGGACACACCTGGGCAACTTTCCACATTGCCAGATAGATGCCAGTGTTGTATCTGCACTGGAACAGCTTGGCTAGGGGTGCGGCAAGCTCTGGAGCAGGTCTTCAGTACTATTGCAGAAATATTATCAGGACCGATAGCCTTTGCAGTATCCAGTGCCTTCAGCCGTTTCTTGATATCACGTAGAGTGAATCGTATTGGCTGAAGACTGACATGTCTGATGCTCGGGACTTCTGGAGGAGACTGAAATGGATTATCCACTCAGCACTTCTGGCTGAAGATTGTTGCGAAAGCCTCAGCCTTGTCTTTTGCACATATGTGCTGGGCGTCTCCATCATCGAGGATGGAGATACATGTGGAACCTCCTCCTCCAATTAGTTATTTAATAGTCCACCACCATTCACAGCTGGATGTGGTAGGGCTTAGATCTAATACATTGGTTGGGGAATCACTTAGCTCTATTTACTTGCTGCTTATGCTGTTTGGCACAGACGTAATCCTCGGTTGTAGCTTCACCAGGTTGACACCTCATTTTTCAGTATGCCTGGTGTTGCTCCTGGTATGCTCTCTTGCACTCTTCATTGAACTAGGGTTGATCCCCTGGAGTGGTGGTAATGGTAGAGTGGGAGATATGCCAAGCCATGAGGTTTGCAGATTACGGTTGAACACAATTCTGCTGCTGCTGATGGCCCACAGCGCCTTATGGATGCCTAGTCGAGTTGCTAGATCTTTTCGAAGTCTATCCCATTTAGCATGGTGATACTGCCACACAACACGATGGAGAGTATCCTCAATGTGGAGATGGAACTTTGTCTCCACAAGGACTGTGCGATGGTCACTTCTACCGATACTGTCATGGACAGATGCATCTGCACCAGGCAGATTGGTGAGGATGTCAAGTATGTTTTTCCCTCTTGTTGGTTCCCTCACCACCTGCTACAGTCCCAGTCTAGCAGCTAGGTCCTTTAGGTCCTGGCCAGCTCTTACTGTGGTGATGTTACCGAACCACTCTTGGTGATGGACATTGAAGTCCCCCACCCAGAGCATATTCTGCGCTCTTACCACCCTCAGTGCTTCTTCCAAGTGTGTCCAACATGGAGGAGTACTAATTCATCAGCTGATGGTGGAAGGTACGTGGTAATCAGCAGGAAGTTTCCTTGCTCATGTTTAACCTGAAGCCATGGGACTTCATGGGGTCCAGAGCCGATGTTGAGGACTCCCAGAGCAATTCCCTCCTGACTGTATCCCACTGTGTCGCTGCCCTGGCTTGGTCTGGAATGCTAATCGTAATGTCTGGGACATTGTCTGAAAGGAATGATTGTGAGTATGACCATGTCAGGCTGTTGCTTAACTAGTCTGTGAGACAGCTCTCCCAACTTTGGCACAAGCCCCCAGATATTAGTGAGGAGGATTTTGCAGTATCGGCTAGGGCTGGATTTGCCATTGTCTTTTCCAGTGCCTGGTTCGATGCCGGGTGGTCCATCAAGTTTCATTCCTTTTTTGTGTTTTTGTAACGGTTGAACACAATGAGTGGCTTGCTAGAGGGCATTTAAGAGTCAACCACATGTCCGGAGTGACATGTAAGGCCAGACCAGGTAATGGCAGATTTCCTTCTCTAAAGGACATTAGTGAACCAGATGGGTTTTTCTGGCAATCGACAATGGTTTCACAGTTAGCATTAGACTTTTAATTCCAAATTTTTTTTTAAAGTTTAAATTCCACCACCTGCCGTGGTGGGATTCGAAACCGGGTCCCTAGATCATTATCCTGGATCTCACTAGTCTAGTGACAATACTACTACGTCACTGCACTCCCAGGGGAACGTAAATCGGTTACAACTCTCCACCGGTGGGAGAACTGTCTCCCAAACAGAGAATCTCATTTAGTAATGCGGATAGAAAAACTTTATCTTACTGTCAGTGCTAGGAACAGTTGTGCATGTTCCAGCGGCCACAGTGTGGGCTGTGTGCATGTAACCAATTGTTCCTGTTGTACTTCCAGTCCACAGCAGAAATTCCAGTGTTAAAAGTTATCAGTCTCTAAGGGGATCATAACATATTGATGACATCTGTGGAACTCCAAATGCCATCTCACTGAGATTAACACAGCTCAGACCAGGAACTGAACCAGCAATCTCTCTGTTCTTCAGGACTCAATACCATTTCTTGGCATTGTTGTGGCAGTGGCTGTTTCTGTCCATTTTTACAGAATACTTCAAATGTTACTAAATCAAGCTGCTTAGAAACTCAGTTTAAATTGATTTCCGTTTCCTTGATAAGAAATTCAGATTCTTACCATGGAGGCACATTTCAATTACCCATGACAGAGAGCCAAGGATGGATGGATGGAATAAAGCCTCTAGTACTCCAAGAGTGTACAAAGGTACTACTGGAGGTGAAGCAACTGAAAGCACGCAACCTGCCAGCACAATGCATTGGCAGGTTTTCCATCACTTGTCCAGGTAGGCCCAATCTCCAGAAACAGCATCAGCTAGCCAGCTTATCGGAAGCAGAGTGGAAGCCAGCGAGCCCTCAATGATAGGCCCATCCTTTCAGTTATGAATGGGCCAGGTTGTCAGGGTGATTGTCAACTGTGCTGTGCACTAGCCTGGATCAGATATCAAATCAGCAACATTTTTAAAAGGAGCGGAGTTAGTTCCAAACTTCCATTAATAGACATGCCAGCTTTAGTTGTTTCAATGCCAGAGACACCACTTAAGCTCTTCCCTCCCTAGGCAGCAGGTCTTGGTCATTTGACAAGTGACAAACACAAATTTGAATCCTCCCACTATAAACAACAGGGATCCTCAAACTGCACAACCACACAACTAACTGCATCACTGATGCACGCCGCAGAGTTTAACCAGTTGGAGGGGGTGAACAATAGGCAATAATACTTGCCTCCCTGCAACCAAAGTTATGGTTTGTTCCAACCCTGAATGCATGGGCAGCTGTTATCATGACGGTTCCGAGACATTAACCGTGTCGCAGTTACAGATAAAACACCAAACCAAGGCCCCGCCTGCCTTTTCATGTGAACATAAAAGATCCAATGGTAATATTGGAAGAATAGGAGTGTTCTCCCTGGCGCCCTCGTCAATATTTATATCCCAACGAACATGACAAAAATATTATCCGGTCACCTATCTCATCGCTGTGTGGTGAGAAAAAAATTCATAATAGATAGAATAAAGAATTTCCTTTACAAAAAGGGAATATCTGACTTGTGGAAGATGAGGAGGTATCAGTCGGGATACATAATAAATTTATTCTTTGCATCATTGATCACCAATATGCACTTCCAGATTAGTATAATAAAGGTCAATGCAGAATGACTCTATTTCATGACAAATGCCTGAACCCCACTAGATCTTGAAAGAGTCAGCTGGAGAAAGATCTATTGCACCCCCCCCCCCCCCCCCCCCCCCCCCCCCCAATCTCCAATCTCCCCTTAATGCAGCTGCTGGCATTTAGTTTGCTAGTTTCCAATAACAACCGCTGAAAATACAGAATGAAGGTATTGTGAATGGGACTACTACTCTTAACAGACTGGAGCAGATGCAAGATAAAACAAATCCTTAATTTTCATAAAGGAGCAGGATTACAAGGGTCTGTATTTATTCTACATGCACTAAGAGTCTGCTTGAACAAACCTTGCACTTGAAAAGCAACCCACTGGAAATATGTATGCAGTAAGGGACTATAGAAATAGAGGTCTTTCATTAAAATGGATCAGCAGGTCAAACTCAAGCAATTTTCACTGCTGCCACATTACTGAGACATTCAGAAACAATCTAGCATGTGCAGCTGGTGAGCTAAATGAAATTCTGCCTGAGTTCAAGCCTGGTGACCTTTCAATGTACAACAACACTACAGCTCTGTTGAAGCCGCTGCAAAAATCACATGCTCTGCCCTCAGGCAGCAGAAAGTGCTGGTTTCAGCAGAGCATCTTTTTCATGGGGGTCAGACTGACTGTTCCATTCTAAACAGAGCATTCGACCTGTTCCACCCTCACAAAACCCACCTATTATCTCCTCAAACTTACACCCTTTTGCGCCTGACTTTGGCCTATTTACTGCTGAAATCCTTCATTCCCACCTTAGTCATCTCTTAATTAGATTTCTCCAACACTCTCCAACCTGCCTTCCATTAACTACAACTCATTCAAAATTCTGCTGCCTGCATCCTGCCCCACACCGATTCCTGTTCACCCATTCCCTTCCCTCACCCACTGGCACCATTTAGCTTCCACTAACTCAGCATCTCAAATACAAAATTCTAATCCTTACTTTTAAATGCCAGTGGTCCCACCCATTTTTCTCTGCAATCTCCCCCGGCCCACCCTCCCATGTGATTCCATCCACCTTGGGTCCTTCCCTAAACTCTACTTCTTTAAAAAAAAAACCTTAAAACCAAGCTCATGGTCACATTTCCTAAGTTCTTGTTACCATGCTATCTGCTTTTTTTTTTGCGCCTCTGTTGATGTGTTGGGTGCTCTGGATCCGTGGAACACATACAGACTACCAACACTTAAAATAGTACAAAACTATTTTATTAAGCTAGAAACTGTTGAACATACTTTCACTTTGGGTTAACACGACGTTAGATTAAACTAAAGACCTGTGCCTATCCTAACCAGTCTATGCACTCAGCACATGGTGAAGATCTGTGCTGTAAACTGTAAGCTCTGTCTTTCTGAGAGGCTGTGTCCCGAATGAGCGGGAAAACTGATGCCCTCTGTCTTTATAGTGCGTGTGCTCTAACTGGTGATTGGCTGCAGTGTTGTGCGTGTTGATTGGTCCTACTGTGTGTCCATCAGTGTGTGTGTCTGCACCATGATATACTGGTGTATATTATGACATCTGTGATATACCTTAGTATGTTTTTCAACATTAAAGCACGACAGAAAAACATTTGTGGAAGAGTTGCCACTTTTCAGGCACAAATCAGGAAATTGTGCCTCATATGTGCTTGAAATGCACTGGTTAGATCAGGCACTGTCAAATCGGGGGTGCAACCCGTGGGTGGGTCGCGGGATGGTGTTGGGAGGGTTGAGCAACAGCCGGTTGTTAATAATGTTGGCTGCAAGCGGCCTTCAAAATGGCCACAAGCATGAAAAAAAAATGCGGCCCCACTGCGCTCGCGTGCCAGATCTTCGGCACGCATGCGCAGTGCAGCCGCTTTATTTTTTAAACGGCTGCAGCTTTTTGTTTTACAAGTTCGGGGCGGTTTTATTCATTAATTTCATTCATTTTTTTTTACAAGTTCGGGGGGGGGGGGGGTTTATTTGATAACATTTTACAGGAAAAAATGCAGAACCTTGGACAGTGGAGACTCCATACTTTCCGACACCGAAAGGCTTCACCTTCATCCAACAGGTTCCATTGGAGGAGCATGTACGAGGGCAAAAGGGACCCAAAACCATTTCCTCTATTTTTGTCAGCAGCAAACAAGATTAAGAGAAAATTGTGGGTCGCGAAGGTCGCCCGGCGTGGGTCGCGAAGGTCGCCTGGCGTGGGTCGCGAAGGTCGCCCGGGTTGGGTCCCGAAGGTTGGCTGGTTGGTAAAAATGGGTCCCCGGAAAAAAAGTTTGAAGAACACTAGGTTAGATTAAAGTTCAGGTTTTCCCCAAGATTAATTTGCATGGTGAGGAACATTAAAATTAAGAATCAAGCCGATAGTTTAGGAATGGAGTCACATGTGGGCCAGATGGGGTGAGGTGTAAGAAAGGCTTTATTTATGACAACTCCACAGTTACATACATAGAACATAGAAAATACAGCACAGAACAGGCCCTTTGGCCCACAATGTTGTGCCGAACTTTGTCCTAGATTGAGAACAAATTCATCTATACCCCATCATTCTGCCGTAATCCATGTCCCTATCCAATAGCCACTTGAAGGTCCCGAATGTTTCCGACTCAACTACTTCCACAGGCAGGGCATTCCATGCCCCCACTACTCTCTGGGTAAAGAACCTACCTCTGACACCCCCTATATCTTCCAACATTCACCTTAAATTTATATCCCCTTGTAATGGTTTGTTCCACCCGGGGAAAAAGTCTCTGACTGTCTAATCTATCTATTCCCCATATAATCTTATAAACCTCTATCAAGTCGCCTCTAATCCTTCTCCGTTCTAATGAGAAAAGGCCTAGCACCCTCAACCTTTCCTCGTAAGACCTACTCTCCATTCCAGGCAACATCCTGGTAAATCTCCTTTGCACCTTTTCCAAAGCTTCCACATCCTTCCTAACATGAGGCGAGAAGAACCTCTGAACCTTTTCCGAAGCTGTGATATCGGCCTGTATGTGAGGGGACCAAAACTATTAGCAAACCCAAAGTGATCTAGTCAATGAGCTGGAACATTGGAAGTGCCTAGACTATGTGAATTGGCAGCACTCCACATAGCTCACTTTGTTCCTGTGCACTCAGGTTGGCAAGAAGCAAGGTTGGCAAGGACTGCAGCTCCTTGCCAATGCCCAGTCTCCCCTCCCCCACACCTCCCCACCCCCAGGGGCCAGGAGGAGTGGTTGTGTTGGTTAGGCAAGGGCAGAAGCGGGCTCAGCTGTGATACCCACACATGCCAAGTACAGGTACAGCAGGCAATAAGGAAAGCTAATGGAATTTTGGCCTTTATAGCTAAAGGGTAGTAAAATAGGGATCTCAAGTGCCAATGAAAAAATTACTACATTTATTGAATTCAATGCCGCAACTTCTCATGACGTTGAGGCCATAATCACTGCACTTTAAAAGCCTGGTTTTATTGGCTTTTACGATCCCGAATAGTTTTCAGCATCACTCCTTGCAAACAGCTGCTGTAAATGACAATAAGTTGAAGTTCAACAATGAAGATCTCTCTCAGGTCTTACGATTCAGCGTGCAATGCAGTGGCTGTGCAGAGGAAATATATTGTTCAATCCAGTGAGAGTACTTATGGAAGAAAAAGGGCAGAGAAAATCTGACTTTGAATCTAACCTTACACGGTGACATGTTCTGGATAATTAATATCAAACTTCAATGAAAAATGACTATCGTAAGCACGCTGAAAAAATGTAAAGATATTTTTCAGAGTTAAATTGACACTCCTAATTCATGAATAAGTTTTATGAAAATGGTAACAATCTGGAACACTCATGGGAGTTCGAAGCAATACAGAACAATTTAAAACAAGAAACTGCAGGAGTAGGCCACTCGGCCATCAAGCCTGGTCCACCATTCAACAAGGTCATTGCGCACCTGTCTATGACCTTAACTCCACTTCCTGCCTACTCCCCACAAACCTCGACCCCCTTGAAGATCAAATATCTGAAAATGCCTCCCTAAATCTGCCTTGGAAATAGTCAATGTCCCCAGTTTCTACCGCTCATTGGGATAAGAGAATTCCATGACTGTTGGAGAAGAAACTCCCCATCATCTCTGTCTTAAATTTGGAGGGGGGGGGGGTTTACTTTGAAACTGTACCCTCTAGTTCTAGATTCCCATCTGAGGGGAAACATCCACCCAGCATCTAACCAGTCAAGTCTCTTACAGGTTTCAATAAATTCATTTACATTTATGTAGCATTTTTGACATAGCAAAATGCCTCCAGCAAGCTGGTTTTCTTCACAGTTTTTGGCATCAGATTTGATTTTTGGTGATTTAACAATTCAGAGGCGATTGCGTGATGGCTCTATTGGTTACCAATGGAACAGCTTCTCAGTTGGAAATGACTGAATTGTATCAAAATAACAGATTGAAGACAAAGCGAAAAAGGGAGATATCGGAAATTGGACAGCTGCGCCACACAAATAACAATCAAAATTCAACATAGAATCACAGAGTGATTACAGTGTAGGAGGAGGACATTCGACACATCGAGTCTGCACCGGACCTCGGAAAGAACGCTGTACCCAAAGCTCACACCTCCACCCCATCCCCGTAACCCAGTAGCCCCACCTCACCCTTTTTGGACACTAAAGCAATTTAGCATGGCCAATCCACCTAATCTGCACATCTTTGCACTGTGGGAGAAAACCGGAGCACCCTGAGGAAACCGACGCAGACACGGGAGAACATGTAGACTCCGCACAGACAGTGACCCAAGCCAGGAATCGAACCTGGGACCCTGGCACTGAGAAGCAACTGTGATAACCACAACCACTGTGATGCCGTGCCAACATTTTTATTTATTTATTTATTTATTTTAAAAAAAAATTTAGAATACCCAATTATTTTTTCCAATTAAGGGGCAATTTAGTGTGGCCAATCCACCTATCCTGCACATCTTTTTTGGGTTATGGGGGCGAAACCCACGCAGACACAGGGAGAATGTGCAAACTCCACACGACAGTGACCCAGGGCCGGGATTCGTACCCGGGTCCTCAGCACCGTAGGCAACAATGCTACCCACTGTGTCACCGTGCTGCCCCTGCCGTGCCAACATGACTGGCTTACATCTGATTTATTTTCATCTATGCATGTGAATTTGAATAGTTTTCTTCAACATGAAAATCTGAGTACAGATGCTTGATGCTCCGTTTCAAAGTTGTTATACTTGTAATCTCAGCATGTGCAAAATTTTGTTTCACAGGTAATGGAATTCTGTGCTGTATTTTCAGATACTTTGAGTTCGTTCCTAAGATGACATGGCTGTAGGTCTATAGACTACAAACGCAACTGATTTCTTTACAGACTGACAACAGCAGCAAGATTGTCATCCCAAAATCATAACTGCAGCAGGGACCAACTAGAGCTCTCAATTATCAGCTTGGCTCAGTTGGTATTTGCATGCCTCTAGCTCGGGTCTCATACCAAGGCTCAAGTGCATCCTGGCGAACACTTGAGTGCAATAGTGAGGGAATACGGAATTGTCCAAGATGACATTCAACAGAGGTCTGAGCTGCCTATGCAGTGGTGATTTAAGATCCCATGGTGCAACATAAACACCAGTTCTCTCTAGCCCGGTCTTTCCACAACCAATGCCATCTAAAAATAGACAGGTTAACTATATCGCAAATGCTTGACAAACTTCGCTGGCACACAATGACTACACAACAATCACTGCACTTCAGGAAGTTATTTATTGGGAATGCTTTCAGATGACACATAAAAGCAGGTATTGTAGTGCAATGTTGCATTTCCCCCCCCTCCCAACCACCACCACCAAGTATCTGGGCAATAAGACAAAAAGGCTATAGTCTCCCACATTCAGAGCGACTGGCACAGTTTCAGTTACTGTAGTTCCTTGCAACTCAATAGATTTGACATACCACTTATTGCAACACAAATGTAAATGCTTCAAAAGTTAAGTTTGCTCATATTACAAACAAAATCACGTCAATAAAAAGACACTGAACAAGAACAGCTGTGCACCAGATCATGGCAGTTGCACCAAACCTGCTGCTCTCTTGCTTTGATTTTATGCACAATATAACATTTGGACAATATCAGGTAATGGAAAAGGTTGGGCTTTGCTGTACATTTCTACATCAGCGAATAGAACTTGCCATCCTTCAGTCCCCAAGGGGTTCATGTGAGAGGAACAAAGTCCAGATTTCACACTGCAGTCTGTGTAACAGTTAAAAGCCTCAAACTGATTAGAAAATTATACATGGCACGTCATCAGACCTAAGGAAGGACACTATATTGCATAGATCTACGTTAAGCAGATTTTGACCATCAAACAATCAATCCGACATTATCCGACTTGGGAAGATGGTGACGCAATGGTAACGTCACTGGACTAATAATCCAGATGCTCAGGCTCAGGTTGGGGACATGGGTTCAAATCCCACCACAATAGCAATGATGCACGGGGAAGGAAATCTGCTTTTCTTACACAGTCTGGCCTACATATTACTCCAGGCCCATAGCAAAATGGTTCACTCTTAACTGGTCTCTGAAATGGCCTAGCAAGCCGCTCAGTTCAAGGGCAATTAGAGGTGGGCAACAAATGCCCGACTTGCCAGTGGTCTTTCCCACATCCCATCAAAGAATGAAGACCCAACTAAAACAAAACAAATAGAAACGTCACATTTCTGCCTCTCTTTGGTTCTGAAGAGGAGCCCATACAAACTCAAAATGTTAACTCTATTTCTCTCTCTACAAATGCTGCCAGATTAGATGCCTTACAACCTTCCCTTTCACAACAGTGAACTTGCTTAGAACACAATTTTTCATTGCCTTTAACAGACACTTCATTCTTTGTTTTCTCAAAGCATGACTAATTGATACCACACATCTCATGTCAGAGTTCTGGAAATAAAATGCATAACTCTATGTTTATGAGGTCAACATGGCAACTGGGATTATAGTCCTGTGAATTACTTCCCTCACTTGCTTTGAGTGCCATTAATTATGCTCTCTCCAAGGACTATGATGAGGCACAAGTTGTTTCATTAACGGCATTAAATCCAATGTACTGTACTCTATGCACGTCCAAAAAAAAAATGATTTTGCAAGATAATGACAGAGTAAAATGCAATTCAATGTTTTTCATGGCCTCTGGGCCTAGTTTGATTTCTAGATGAAACACCCTTGTAAGTACGATCAAATACGTAATTGCTAACTGAGCAGAATTGGAAAACAGGTTCTTCAAGCTGTAGAAATTACTCTAATATATAGTTAATTTAAAGTTCGTATTCGCAACTATATCTAGGGTTCAGGTATTCAATAGTTGAAGGCGGTCCTTAGCTAGGATCAGCTATAGTAGAACTGATCGCTGCCAATTCAGGGCTGGGAAGGTGCACTTCCAAATCACTCAGCTTTCCAATGACATTGTTTTAGTTGGACACCTATCTCCAATGGCAAGTTGCTTGTGGTATTTACACTTGCATTCTAAGTGGCACTGCGAGCAGCTGCAGCAATATTTGATCGCAGTACCACTATATTTACACATTGGGAGGTTAAACGTCTTTAACAAATTGAGCTACCAGCAAGAAGTACTGAAACATGCACAGGGAAACATAGCCCAGCATTTTTTAAAAATCAACAGACACAGATGTATATGTTTTGGCAACAAGTTAGATAAAAAAAAGAGGCCAAACGAATACTGAAGTATCTAATAACACCACTGGCAGCCAATGAGTTGGAGGTGGGTGGAACTTACAAACAATGTATTTAACAGCAATAAAAATATACTTAGTCAGCAAACAAAGTCACTTTTAGTCTATCTAGAAAGAACATAATACGAGCAGGCCAAATCTCCTGCGAGCTTGGTTTGCTGTTCAATAAGATAATGGCTAACCTCCTACTTCAAATCCACTTTCCCAACTGATCCCTGGAATTCCTTTTTGTTTTCAATTTAGAGTACCCAATTCATTTTTTCCAATTAAGGGGCAATTTAGCGTGGCCAATCCACTTTGCACATCTTTTAAAAATATTTTTTATTCTCCTTTTTCACATTTTCCCCCAACTATAAACAATAATCAGTAACAAATGTAAAATGTCAATCTCCATATCAATAACAACGATCCCGTCCTCCCACCAAACCCCAAACATTGGCCCGCATGTTAACATAAACAAATGACAAAAAGGAATCAGGAATCACCCATAGTCATCACTAACACACACAGTCCCCCCTCCCCCAACCCTCCCAGCCCCCCCGCAACTAATGTTCGATGTGATCCAATTCTTGAAAGTGCATAATGAATAATGCTCATGAATTGTAGAACCCCTCCATCCTTCCCCTCAGTTCAAATTTGACCTTTTCAAGCGTTAAGAATTCCAACAAGTCCCCCCGCCACTCCAGGGCACAGGGTGGAGAGGTTGATGCCCACCCTAACAGGATCCGCCTTTGGGCGATCAATGAGGCGAAGGCTACAACATCTGCCTCCACACCCGTTTACAACGCCGGCTGGTCCGACACCCCGAATATGCCCTCCCAAGGGCCCGGGTTCAGATTCACGTGCACCACTTTAGAGATTACCCTAAACATTAGTAATCATCCAGCTTTGCACAGGACCAAAACATATGAACGTGGTTTGCGGCCCCTCCGCCCCCCCAACAATGTTCACACACATCTTCTACCCCCTCAAACAGCCGGCTCATCCTCGCCCTTGTAAGGTGCGCTCCCTACACCACCTTCAGCTGTATCAGCCCCAACCTCGCACACGAGGTGGAGGCGTTCACCTTCCGGAGCACCTCACACCAGAACCCCTCGTCCATATCCTCTCCCAACTCTTCTTCCCACTTTTCCTTGATCCCTTCTCCTCCTCCAAAATAGCCCTGTAAACCGTCGATACTACCCCCTTCTCCAGTCCCCCTGTCGTCAGCACCTCCTCCAGCAGTGTGGAAGTCGGCTCTACTGTGAAGCTTATCTTCTTTCTGGCAAAGTATTGAACCTGAATGTATCTAAACATTTCCTCCTGCTCCAGCCCATACTTTGCTTCCAGCTCCTTCAATCCTGCACAATGACCCCAAGAAATAAATCTTTTAGTGTCCTAATTCTTTTCTCCTCCCATCTCCGAAAATTTCCATCCCACTTCCCTGGCTCAAATCTATGGTTCCCCCGAATCGGCATTTCCCTTGACCCTGCCCCCAACCCGAAGTGCTACTCTGTACATCTTTTGGGTTGTGGGGCCGAAACCCACACAAACACGGGGAGAATGTGCAAACTCCACATGGACAGTGATCCAGAGCTGGGGTCAAACCTGGGACCTCGGCGCGATCGCTGGAATTCCTTAGTGATCAATTGATCGGTCTTGAATATTCAACAACTGACTTCCACACTTCTGGAGTAGAGAATTCCAAAATTCCATCTGGCGATCAAACAGAACATACAATGGAAACTCGAGCAGCATCTTCAGATATAAGGAGTTCCTCAGGGTAGTGCCCTAGGCCCAACCATCTTCAGCTGTTTCATTAATACCTTTCCCTCCATCATAAAGTAACAAGTGGGGATGTTCGCAGATGATCTTACAGTGTTCAGCACCACGAGGCAGTGTCAGGTGGATGTACCTTTAGGAAATAGGTGTTTATCAAATAGCTGCAGCGATGTCAGTGTGTGGGTGGAGCTGTCTGTCATCCTGTCTTTGAGTTTTGTTTTGAGCTGAAAAGCTGCTTTGTGGTTCTGTTTTTGGTTTTGTTTTCAGAGCTGCATTCAAACAAGCGGTATCTCTCTCTCTCTCTCTAAAGAATATCTCCAGATCACTTGATGATTTCAAAGTAATACTTGTTTCTGTAGAGAATTTAAACCTGCTGTCTTTGTTAAAAAAAAGGTTTAACTTATGGATGTTGCCAGGAAAGGTATTAAGGGTTACCTATAGAGTACTGAATCTGTGGGGTTAAGTGTGCTGGTGGTTGATAAGATGTTTACTGTGTGTTTATAAAATGTTAACTGGGTTCATAGAAGAAACATTGTTTTGTTTTAAAAATACTTAATGTCTCAGTTGCATAACACCTGGAGTGTGGACCCTTGTGCTTCCCATACCAAAATCTATTAAAGGTTGTGGGTCAGGTGAACTCCATGATAGACTTTCGAGTTTTCTAAACCCTGGCCCATAACAGCACATCAGATACTTACTGTCTGTGACCTTGTCCTTGAGCAGTAAGACGTGGGCAATATCAAGGCTTGAGTTGATCAGTGCCAAGTTCCATTAATGCCACACAACAGGAATGACCATTGTCATGACACCCTGGGCTAGTGCACAGTCAATTCCAGCTGCACTTGACCCAGAGTTGCAACACAATTGAAATTAGATTTTATTTGAAGTACCTATGTCCTTGGGTGAGCCCACTAAACTACAGTCACCAGGTTTGTAATAAGTACCCTTTTATTATGTACAGTATTATAATTAAATGAACAGAAAATAACTATCTACTACCCCTTTCCCAAACCCACCTTCCTGCTCTCTAATCATACCCACACAGATTTAAAAAGAGGAGGAGCTGCAAGGGACACCTCTGGGCAGTGGGCTGAGTTTGAAAAACAATCCAGGAGAGGCATGATAGGAAAACGGTAAGTTAATTGCCTGGTAAGTAACTGCTAACCTGCATTACCTATTCTAAGTTGCTTTTAAATTAATGGTAAAAAGAGAAATATTTTACAGATTAGAAAAAATAAAAATCAGCCTGAAATTTAAAAGAAACAAAATTAAAAACAAAGTAAATAAAATAGAGGTGCAGAGCCAGGTGAAGTGTTGTACCTGCATGATGTGGGGGCTGGTGGATCCCATTTTGGTTCTTAATGAACACATCTGCATCAAGTGTTGGTTGCTTGAGGAGCATCGGCCCAGAGTTGATGAGCTGAGTCTGAGCTTCAAATGCTGCAACACATCAGGGACACTATGTTTCAGATGGCAGTCACACCCCTTTGATTAACTCCCTTGAATTTGGCCAGTAGTCAGTGGCAGGAGGGTGTGACTATGAGTGAGGTAGGTAGAGAGACCCAGGAGGTAGAGTTAGAGGAACATCAGCCCTTGTTCTTGTCCAACAGGTTCAAGATTCTTGCTCTCTGTGTGGATCACAGCGCAGACTATAGGGAGGATGAGCAAACTGACCACAGCACAAGAAGCCATTCAAGTGGGGGAAGAGAAATGAAACGTAGTCGTAATCAGGGATAGTAAAGTTAGGGGCAAAGACACTGTTCTTTGTGACCAGGATTGTGAATTCCAAAGGTTATGTTGCCTACCTGGTGCTTGGGTTCGGGATAGCTCCTATGGGCTGCAGAGGAACTTGAGTGGGGGAGTAAAGGTCCAGTTGTCATGGTCCACCAAGGTGCCAACGACATAGGTAGAACAAGGATAAGATTCTGCTGAAGAGATATGAACAGCTGGAGGGAAAATTAAAAAGCAGAACCAAAGAGATAATCATCTCCGGATTATTACCTGACCACGAGCTATTTGGACGGCAAGGTGGCAAACATTGCTCCCTCACAGTGTCAGGGACCCAGGTTCAATTCCGGCCTCGGGCGACTATGTGAAGTTTGCACTTTCTCCTCGTGTCTGCGTGGGATTCCTCTGGTTCCTCTCACAGTCTAAAGATGTGCAGCTTAGGTGGATTGGCCAAGCTAAAATTGACCCTTAAGTGTCCAAAACATTTAGGTGGGGTTACTGTGTTAGAGTGGGGGCCTGACCCCTGGTCAAATGGACCGAATGGCCTCTTCCTGCATGGTAGGGATTCTCGGATTCTATGGCACAGGGTCAGTAAGATTAAAGAAATAAATAGGTGGCTCAAAGATTGGTGTGGGAGAAATGGGTTTGAATTCATTGGACATTGACACCAGTACTAGGGGAAGGAGGGAGCTGTTCCGATGGGATGGTCTTCAATTGAATCGAGCTGGGACCAGAGCTCTGGAGAATCACATTAAGACTGTAGATAGGGCCGAAGGGCCTGCTCTGTGCTGTACTGTTCTGTGTTCTAGATAGGCTTTGGGGGATGGGCTCAGGAGAGGTTAGTAAAGTTTCCAGAACAAGTAATAGAACATACAGTATGAGACGCAGCAGGAATCTAACTTCAAGCATATCAGATAAGGGGACAACTATGAGAAGGGGCAGTCATGCAGGGTGATGCATCTAAATGCACGCAGCATACAAAACAAGGTAAATGAGCTTGTTGCGCACATTGAAATTGGCAAGTATGATGTTGTGGGCAAGGGAATCAGGGCTGGATCTAAATATCCAAGGAAACTTGTCCTATCAAAAGGAGAAGCAGATGGGCCGGGGTTGCCTTGTTAGTAAGAAATTAAATTATATTAATAGCAAGAAGCGACATTGAGTCGGAAGGCATAGAATCTATTCGGGTAGGGTTGAGGAATCACAAAGGAAAAAAGGCCCTGATGGGAGTTATGTACAGGCCCCCTAGCAGTAGTCAGGATGTAGGGCAGAAAATAAATCAGAAGATAGAAAAGACATACAAGAAAGGCAATATTATAATAATAATGGGGGGCATCAATACTATGTGGACTGGAAAAATCAGTTTGGTTGCAGATCCCAGGAAAAGGAATAAGAGTAATATAGCACAGAAAAGGCTCTTTGACCCATCAAGTCTGCGCTGGTCAAAAACAACCTAACTATTCTAATCCTATTTCCCTGCACTTCGCCCATCGCCTTGTATGACTTGGGATCGCAAGTGCATATCCAAAAACTTCTTAAATGTTACGAAGGTATCTGCCTCCACCACCCTTTCAGGCAGTGAGTTCCAAACTGCCACTGGGTAAAGCTTTCCCTCTAAACCTCCTGCCCCTTATCTGAAACCTATACCCCCTGGTCATTGATCCCTCCACCAAGGGGAAAAGTTTCTTCCTGTCTACTCTAATTACGCCCCTCATAATTTTATACATCTCAATTATGTCCCCCTCAGTCTGCTCTGCTCCAAAGAAAACAGTCCAATCTATCCAATCTTTGTTCATAACTTAAACTCTCCAGCTGAGGCAACATCTCCTCTGCACCCTTTCCAGTGCTATCATATCTCTCCGACAATGTGGATTCCAGAACTGCACATAATACTCTAGTTGTGGCCTAACCAATATTTTATACAGTTCCAGCATAACCTCCCTACTCTTAAAGTCTATGCCTGAGCTAATGTTGACAAGTATACCATATGCCCTCAACCATTGTATCCACCTGATCGATGTACATGCACACCAAGGTACCTCTGATACTCGATGTTTTGCCTGGGCCCTGCCATTTATCATGTATTCCCTTGCCTTGTTTTCCGTGCCCAAGTGCATCACCTCACACTTAGCCGAATTGAATTCCATTTGCCAGTGATCAGGCCATCTGACCTGCCCATCGATATCCTCCTGTAATTGAAGGCTATCCTCCTCATTATTTACCACTCCATCAATTTACATATCATCCGCAAACCTACTGATCAACCCTCCGACATTCATATCTAAATCATTTATATCAACTATAAACAGCAAGGGCCCCAACACTGATCCCTGCGGGACCCCACTGGACACAGGTTTCCAGTCAAAGAAACACCCCTCGACCATAAACCTCTGCTTCCTGCCACTCAGCCAGTTTTGGAACCAATTTTCCAAACTTCCTCGAGTCCCATGGGCTCTTACCTTTGATACAAGTCTCCCATGTAGGACCTTATCAAAAGCCTTGGAGTCTACATCAAATGCATTTCCCTCATCAACACACCTGGTCACCTCTTCAAAAAATTCAGTCAAATATACAAGATTTTTTTTTGGAGCTTGTGGTAGAGCCAACTGGGTATTAGGCAATTCTGTATTTGGTGACGTGTAATGAGGCAAACTTGATTAGGGAACTTGAGGTGAAGGAGCTAGAATTCACCCAATATTTGAGGGGTAAAAGCTGGAATCAGATGTAACAGTATTCCAATTGAGTAAAGGTAACTACAAAGGCATGAGGGAGGGGCTGGCCAAAGTTGATTGGAAGGAGAGCCTAGCAGGGAAGATGGTGGAACAGCAATCGCAGGTGTTTCTGGGGGTTATTTGGGAGGCATAACAGAAATTCATTCCAGGAAGGAAGAAACATGCTAAGGGGAGGATGAGGCATCCTTGGCTGACAAGGGAAGTCAAGGCAAAATAAAAAGTATACAATGTGGTGAAGATTAGTGGGAAGCCTTTAAAAGCACTCAGAGGACAACTAAAAAAGCAATGGGGGGTGTGGGGGGTGAGAGAAGATGAACTAAGAGAAAGCTACTAGTAATATAAAAGAAGATTTCAAGAGTTTTTCATTATATAAAAGGTAAAGGTGAGGCAAGAATGGACACTGGACCACTGGAAAATGAGGCTGGAGAAGTAGTAATGGGGAACGAAGAAATAGCAAAGGAACTGAATAGGTACTTTGCATCAGTCTTCATGGTGGAAGGCACCAGTGGCATACCAGAACTTCAAGAGTCAGGAGGCATGGGTGAGACCATCACTCAGAAGGTGGTGCTGGGGAAGCGTAAAGGTCTGAAGGCGGATGAATCACCTGAACCGGATGGACTACACCTCAGGGTTCTGAAGGAGATTATGGAGGTATTGGTGGTGATATTTCACAAATCATTGGAGTCAGGGAGGGTCCCAGGGGACTGGAAAATGGCTAATGTAACACCCCTGTTTAAGAAGGGAGGCAGAAGACGGGAAATTATAGACCAGTTGGCCTTTCTTCGGTCGTTGATAAGATTTGAGAGTCCATTATTAAGGAGTATTTGGAAGTGCATGGTAGAATAGGGCTGAGTCAGCACAGCTTGGTCAATGGGAGGTCATGCCTGACAAATCTGTTAGAATTATTTTAGGAAATGAGGAAGTTAGGTAAAGGAGAGCCGGTGGACGTGATCGATTTGGATTTCCAGAAGGCCTCTGACAAGGTGCCTTACAGGAGTCTGCTAAATATGACAATAGCCCATGGTGTTAAGGGCAAGACACTGGCATGGACAGGGGATTGGTTGACTACCTGAGTGGGGAAAAAGGGCCTTTTTCAGGATGGCAACTGGTGACTAGTGGTGTTACGCAGGTTTGAAACTTACAGAATTCTGAGAAGCCTAGATAAAGTGGACGTGAAGAGAGTGTTTCCACTAATAGGAGAAACTGAAACCCGAGGGCACAGCCTCAGACTGAAGGGATAATCCTTTAAAACAGAGATGAGGAGGAATTTCTTCACCCAGAGGGTGGTGAACCTGTGGAACTCATTGTCGCAGAAGGCTGTGTAGGCCAAGTCACCACGTGTCTTTTACGGTTCATGTTTAATAAGGGGATCAGAAGTTATAGGAATAAGGCAGAAGAATGGAGATTGGCAACGTAACAGCCATGACGGAATGGGGAAGCAGACACGATGGGCCAAATGGCCTAATTCTGCATCTATTTCTTATGGCAACAGAGAGGGGAAAGGGTGGTGGAAAGGGAAATAAAACACAAGTAAAAAATAAAAGGATAAGAATGTTTGATGCAATGGGATGACTTCCAGTCAATGTCTTTCAGAAGTTCAGGCTTTCCTTTGATACTTCTTCCTTCGAGGCTTGTATGTTGTCTACCTTCTCTGAAGTCTCAACATCATTTCAGGTTCTCAGCAAAGGATTTGCCAGGCACTCACCACTCACTCAGAACAATAGAGTAATTATTTCACTTCTGCAAGCAGGAGAGTGAGAGCAAGAGAGAGAGCGCGAGAGAGAGCGAGAATGACAGCGAGAGAGATACTTTCACGTCCAATCACTTCTGCCAAGTTCTCTCAGAAAGCTTCACACAGGAACCAATCATTGACCATTGTCGGGCAGAACACAGTCCTCGGACAGCCTACCGTTTGCCAGTTAACCAATTGTACCGAGTCCCTCCAACGCTGGTTCCGAAGATCCACTCAGTGCCGAAGAGTCTGATTTCTCCTCTCCAAAACACAAAATCTGGGAAAACAGTGGCCTGGCAAACAGGCTGCTTCAACTTGGAATATATGCCAATTATAGGTCCATGGACAAAATAATAAAAATAAAACTTAAAAAATGGGAACAAAGTAAACACAGATGAAGGACTCTTACACCATCTCCAACAAGTGAGAATCTAGCCATCTCCTTTTGACATTCAATGCCATTACTATCACTGGATTTCCCCCATTATCAATATCCTGGCGCTATCATTGACCAGAAACTGAACTGGACTAGCCACATATATATTGTGGCTGCAAGAGCAAGTCAGAGGCAGAGAATTTTGCAGTAACTCCTGACTCCCCAAAGTCTGTTCAACATCTAAAAGGCACAAGTCAGGAATATGAGGGGAAACTCTCTATTTGCCTGGATGAGTGAAGTTCCAACATCATCCAGGTCAAAGCAGCCTGTTTGACTGTCACCCCATCGAACACCTTAAACATTCACTCCTTCCACCACCAGTACAGTGACAGCTGTGTACACCATCTACAAGATGCACTGCAAGACCTCACCTAGGCTCTTTCTCCAGTACCTCCCAAACCCACGATGTCTACCAGCTAAAAGGACATTGCAGCAGATGCACCACCCCCTTCAAGATGCCCTCCAAGCTACTTACCATTCTGACTTGGAACTACATCACTGCTCCTTCATGATCATGGGGTCAAAGTCCTGGAACTCCCTTCTTAACAGTAGTGTGCTTTTCTACAGCACATGAACTGCTGTCGTTCAAGAAAGCAGCACACCACCAGCTTCTGGTGGCAATAAATCCTGGCCTAGCTAGCTATGCCCATATCCCGTGAATGAATAAAAAATAATCCAGGTGTGATTTCTCCAGCAAACTGAAGTCAGTAGAGGATAGTTGCATGGTACAAAGAATGTGTGAAAAATCAACCCCAGTCACTTGATGGTGGGAAATTACCCAAACATCTCCATTTTGACCACCGGCCAAAGAATGCTAGGTTCCTTTTTGTTTAGTGCTGCATTTATGTTTCCCTGCATTTATATTCAGCCCTTTAAAGCTGAATGCATTACCAAGGTGGCCTTCCTCGAGTTGGTTTTCAATCAAAATACCAGCCACTGCGGCAATGTAGCCAGAATAAGATTTGCTGCACACACAAGTAGCCATGCTCATTGGCCACTGGTAGGCTAGATGGCTTAGCTTGCTCACACAAACCACCAAAGCTATTCTGTGCTGCTGGGTGTACGGACTTTCCCCAGTTACTCCAAGCTATTAAAGAAAACAATGCATTTATGCAACACCTTGTAACCAATACTCAGTCAGAACCACCTACATATGCAATGAATTACGCTGAAATACAGCAGCCATTGCTGGAGGCAATAGCTGTGGCCACTTTGGACATATTTAATTTCTGTTGGCATGCCTTAATCATCAACCAATGGAAATTAAAACAGAAAATGCTGGAAACACTCAGGACATACAGCATTTTTGGGGAAAGAAACTAAGAGTTAACATTTCAATTCAATGAATGGGACGAGCTGAAGCATCAATGCTGTAACTCTCTCCAGATGCTGTATAATCTGCCGAATGCTTCGAGCATTTTGTGGTTCAGATGTTCAGCATTTGCAGTTTGTGTCCTTGTTTTTTTTAAAACTCAACCAGCTGATCTGCCTTCAATTTCATTGACCCAAGGTAGAATGGACACTAAATGCTGGCTAAGCCAGCAATACTCTGCTCCCATGAATGCATTTTTAAAAACCACCTTGTAGGCTCTCTGCTCTTCTTTGAATATTACAATGGGATATTTGACATCCACCTGAATGTCTGGTGTATGCCTTCATTTTTCATCTTGTTCAAATAAACGCCAACTTAATAACTGTTGCAGATGACACCAGCTCCCTTAATGGTGTATCCCACCTAATTTGTGATTTATTTTTTCAAAGAGAATAATGTGATGCTAGCAGCAGCACAGTGGGCCAAGTGGCCTCATTCTGTACTCAGATCTTTATCATTGACTGAAGTTAATGATTTCTCTTAATGGCTTGATTTTTGAATAAAGACTGATGGTGAAATTTGCTGACCGCATTTTCTCTCCATCTGCAGCTGACTGTAAAATGATTTCTAGTAAAAGTGCTTTGCAGTGCAGCACTTTTATTTTAGCCACTGCTCAACAAGGCTGACATTCACTTCTGTTTATTTCCCCAATGTTTCACAGCAATGTTGCATAATACTAGATGAGAAAAGGCTTCAGTATGCATAAGAACATAATATTCTATGAAACATCTTTTAATTACTCATTGCTCAACTTGACAATTGAAATACAAGTCAAGTAGAAGACTGTAATGGCCTATTTTTCCTTGTTCCTGTTAATCTGACCAGTCAGAAAGAGGGTGACATATTTTTGTATTTATCAAAGTGGGGGTGTCATCGCCAAAGAACTGAACACCTTCCTACTTTTCTCATCCAGTATTACTGTCAAGAACTCCCCAGGCACGAAAATCATTGGGCACTTATACAGTACCTTTGATGTAGCTAAACGACCCAATTTGTTTCACAGAAGCGTTATCAAACATAATTTGACATCGAATAACATATTATCCACAAAAAAAGATTAGGGCAGATTACATAATTTTAGAAAGAGGTTGATTTTAATAAACATCTTAAAGGTGAAAAGGTAGAGAGGTTTAGGGAAATAATTCCAGCTGAAGACACACCATCAATAGTGGAGTGATTAAAATGGGCCAAAATTGGTAGAAAGCAGAGATCATGGGCGGTTGCAGGGCTGGAGGAGGTTAGCGATTGGCTATGGAGTGTTTTGAAAACAAGAATAAGAATCTTAAATCGAGGTATTACTTGACTGGAAGCTACAACAAGATGGATAAAGAATAAAGAACCCGACGGGTGCCTTGCCACAATAACATGCCTTATCTGTATGTTATTTCTAACTCGTGCTGAAGATCAGTGTGATCAAGCAATAAGAATTTGGTGGAGATTGGCTACATATATTTCACAAAGCGTCCTGATAGCCAATTCAAATAACCTTTGATGATGCAACCTTCCACAGCAGTGCTTCTGAGTTTAAAATTTTTATTTTTTTTTTTTAAAAAGAGTACCCAATTCATTTTTTCCAATTAAGGGGAAAATTTAGCATGGCCAATCCACCTCCCTGCACATCTTTGGGTTGTGGGGCAAAACCCACGCAAACATGGGGAGAATTTGCAAACTCCACACAGGCAGTGACCCAGAGCCGGGGTCGAACCTGGGACCTCGGCGCCGTAAAGTAGCAGTCCTAACCACTGCGCCACCGTGCTGCCTTCAGTGCTTCTGAGTTGGCTGTTTTTTCCTCAGTCAAGTATTTCTCTCTGTTCCTCGTCCCACTCCACTGTGCTTGACAAGGCTCTCAACTGTGCCCGCCGCATTTCTGCTTTCACCTCTTTCCCCAGAACCACAATAGAGCATCTTTGTCCTCACTTTTCTCCCGAACCCTCAACGCCTCGGAAATTCGACACTCTGCAGTCGAGAAGGAGGCACAAGCCATAGTGGAGGCCGTGCGACACTGGAGGCACTACCTAGCTGGTAGGAGGTTCACCCTCATCACCGACCAACGGTCGGTCGCCTTTATGTTCGATAACGCACAACGGGGCAAAATAAAGAACGACAAGATTCTGAGGTGGAGAATAGAGCTCTCCACCTATACGTACGATATTACATATCGCCCGGGGAAGCTCAACGAGTCCCCAGATGCCCTGTCTCGCGGCACGTGCGCCAACGCGCAATTGGACCGCCTGAGAGCCATCCACGATGACCTCTGCCACCCGGGGGTCACCCAGCTTGCCCACTTCATCAAGTCCCGCAACCTGCCCTACTCCACAGGGGAGGTCAAGACCATGACTAAGGCATGCCAGATCTGTGCAGAATGCAAACCGCAGTTCTATCGACCAGACAAGGCCCGCCTGATAAAAGCCTCTGGGCCCTTTGAGCGACTAAGCGTGGACTTCAAAGGGCCTCTCCCGTCCAACAACCGCAACATCTATTTCCTCACCGTCATCGATGAGTTCTCCCGCTACCCTTTTGCTGTCCCCTGCCCCGATACTACCTCGGCCTCCGTGGTCAAGGCACTGCGCAGCATCTTCGCTCTGTTTGGTTTCCCCGCTTATATCCACAGCGACCAGGGTACATCGTTCATGAGCGATGAGCTGCGTCGGTACCTGCTCAGCAAGGGCATCGCCTCGAGCAGGACGACGAGCTATAACCCGCGGGAAAACGGGCAAGTGGAGAGGGAGAACGTGACAGTTTGGAAGGCTGTCCTCCTAGCCCTACGGTCAAGGAGTCTCCCTATCGCCCGCTGGCAGGAGGTCCTACCCGATGCCCTGCACTCCATTAGGTCGCTCCTCTGTACGGCCACGAACGAGACCCCTCACAATCGTTTGTTTGCCTTCCCCAGGAAGTCCACCTCTGGGGTCTCGCTTCCACCCTGGCTGACGACTCCGGGTCCAGTCCTACTCCGGAGGCATGTGAGGAGCCATAAAACGGATGCAATAGTCGAGAGGGTCCACCTGCTGCACGCAAACCCTTGTTATGCCTACGTCGAGCACCCCGACGGCAGGCAGGATACCGTCTCCCTGCGAGACCTGGCACCCGCTGGCTCTCCCACCGACTCCACCGATCCTGCCACCGACCCCCCCCCCTTCTACCGACACTCCCGGCCCTACACCGAACGCCGACTTCGACAGCGCCCCCTCCATAGCGCCCCCTGCCCTCCAGCCGACACCGACCACCCTAATCACTCCTGATACCCCCCCCCTCTCCAAGGCGGACAAAGCTTCAGTCAACCGTGCTCCCGGATAGACCACCATCGGAACCGACCGCATCCACGGCACCACCACCGGAGCGGCGAAAGTCAGCACGGACTATCAGACCACCACAAAGACTGAACTTATAATTTAAAAACACTTCATCCTCGACGGACTATGTTTTTTTAAAACAGGGGGTGAATGTGATGATCGGAATACCTTGCCCCTTTAAGAGGCTTGTGATGATCGGAATACATTGCCCCTTTAAGAGGCTTGTGATGATCGGAATACATTGCCCCTTTAAGAGGCTTGTGATGATCGGAATACATTGCCCCTTTAAGAGGCTTGGAACCCTGGGGGACTTCGCCTCTGGCTACGCCCCCTGGGAAACAGTACTTAAGATGAGACTCCATTTTGCGAGCACACTTCTCATGGAGGCTGCCATTGTTCACTGCTTATTAAAGCCTTTGATTACTGACCTAAAAAAAAAAAAATCTTTGTCCTCACTTTCCACCCCACCAGCTTCCAATGCTGCCGTAACCTGCTGAGTGTTTCCAGCATTTCCTGGTTCTATTTCAGATTTCCAGCATCCGCAATGTTCTCCTTTTAAATAGTTCACACTGATTTAATGGGAAATATCACAGAACCTCAGACGACACTGAAGACCCAGGTTCAATCCCGGCCCCGGGTCACTCTCCATGTGGAGTTTGCACATTCTCCTCGTGTCTGCGTGGGTCTCACCCCCGCAACCCAAAGTTGAGCAGGGTGGATTGGCCACACTAAATTTCCCCTTACTTTTAATTTTTTTTTTAAATGAAGAACATCAGCCAGAAGAATCATAAACGTGTTTATTGCAACCTACCAATGAATCTTTGGACTGTTACTAACTCATTTGGAACTCTAGCTCATGCACTGATTACCCATATTGGCAATGGAATTTATATTACAAAATCAGTAACCAAACATGTCTACATCAAACTTGAAACTATGCTAATTTAATGCCGAATATCAGGAATTCCAAAACTTCAAAAGATTTGATGTGTTTTTCCAATCACTAAATAACAAATTGACATTTTCGCAGAAAAGGGAACCCAATATATCACGGACCGTCTGAGGTTTAAAGCAAACGAGAGGCTGTGAAAAAGAATGGAACACAAAAGTCTCCTGCTCTTATGGTGCACCTTTCCATTCACTGCCCACACTTAATCTGCAAACTCCAAGAGATTTGAAAAAGTGGCACTTTGACAAGGCACACTGATGAAAGGTGAAGCGACCTTAATCACAGCATAGATATCATGGGGTGCTCTCCAAGTAGGAATACCTTCCCATCAAAGAAGTGGTAAGTAAGCTGAGCCTTTTTGTTGATTATTAGCTCTGTGATTGCTTCAATTCCCTTCTGTTGACTTTATTTTCCCTCTTAATAATGCTGCTGAGCCTTTTGCTGAGCCTTATGGATTCGCTTGCTAGTCGGTGTTAAATTGGTGTATTCGGCTGCATTTAAAATGCAACCATAGTGTGGTGCAAAGTGGCTTTATTTCATAGTCACTACCATTGGGGTCCAGTGCAGTCTTCGACATTCTGTGTTATTTATTCATGTGTGAATATCAAAAAGAAGCTAACCTGCAGAATGGTGCAAGAGTGTAAAATCTCAATCATTCATTGCCTGATA
Organism: Scyliorhinus canicula; assembly: GCF_902713615.1. Classification (NCBI taxonomy): domain Eukaryota; kingdom Metazoa; phylum Chordata; class Chondrichthyes; order Carcharhiniformes; family Scyliorhinidae; genus Scyliorhinus; species Scyliorhinus canicula. Next base: position 32,671,139 of record NC_052165.1, on the reverse strand, counting down.
TACTGGATCCAATGTCTTACTGCTTTTTTCATTAGTACATGGTGAATAATTATTTATGACTATCGGAATAGAGCAACTTCATTGCTGTGCATCCTTGTTGCATGAACAAAAGCAACAATCCATTAACAGATTGTAGTCGCCATTACAGCAGTGGCTTGAGGGGTCACTATGAGGCCGTGTTGTGAACAAAGGTCAAACATAGTTATCACGTGGTCAACTGCTGGAGTTTAGTCAAAAGACAGCTCTGTAAATGGTGTCTAAAGGGTCATGTGCATGAGCACAGACACACACATACCAAAGCTAAATATGCACTTGCAATTTTCAGTTAAGCTTAATAATCACTCTTCATGCACAAAATATAGCCTGAAACAACGATTAAGTTTGCAACATATACTAATTGCACTTAGTATTTATACTAGCTCTTGGCAATAGTCCCAAATTCAACACAAAGAAAATCTTTGTAAGCTAGTACAGATCCCAATTTACCATGCTCTTTGGCAAGGAATGAAGCTAATTTAACCCTGACTCACTTAAAGCTAAAACACCTGCAATTGAATGGAGGTTTTACTACTTACGTTTTTTTTTAAAATAGAAATGGAAATCACAGCAAAAATGGTTATTTTGGCACAAAAGTAGCACCAAAACGAGAAAGACAATACACACTGCTGCAGCTACCCACCAACCCGCTGGCAAAACACCTGTCAAAGATAGGCCTGCTTCTTCAAAGCAACAAGAAGGTTCAATTGGCAGCACTCCGGTTGCTAAGCCGGAAGGTTGTCTTCACCTCCTACTCCAGTGACTAGGCTGAACTCCAGGGCAGCATTGAGAGAGTGCTGTATTGTCAGAGGTGTCATCTGTCAGATGAGGCCTTTACTGAAGTCACGTTCCTTGTGCAGCCTCTTGTGCACCCAGGACTTTTATCACTCCACTAATATCTGATGTGGCCTTGTCAAATTTTGTTTGATAATACTCCTGTGAAGTGCCTTGGGGCATTAAAGTCACATCATAAATGCAAGCCTTGCTGGGAGCACAACTCCATAGGCTCTGGGTCACCCAACAACATCTCATCCAAACAGGTCATTCACCCCTGAAAGCAAATGTGCTTCAGGGACAGTTCAATAGAGGCGCAGTGGCAGACATTTAAGGCATATTTCAGTATATACAGAATATACACAGGGCGTTGGTGAGGTCACATCTGGAGTATTGTGTACAGTATTTGTCTTCTTATTTAAGGAATAATGCAAATGCATTAGCAGTTCAGAGAAGGTTTACTAAACTAATAACAGGAATGGGTGGGTTATGAGGAAAGGTTGGAGAGATTATGTTGGAATCCACTAGAGTTTAGAAGAATAAGGGGCAACTTGATAAAAAACCTTTAAGATCCTGAGGAGTATTGACAGGGTGGATGTGGAGAGGATGTTTCTTCTTGTTGGAGAATCTAGAACTAGGAGTCACTGTTTAAAAGTAAGGGGTCGCTCATTTAATACGGAGATGACGAAAAATGTTTTCTCTCAGAGGGTCGGGAGTCTCTGGGACACTCTTTCCCCAAAATCCCAAGTGGAGGGCCTGTCATCTGTGGTTAACAATAAAAGTTAAAGACAGTATTAAACTTAAAGAAAAAACATATATTTGTACAAAGATAAGCGGCAGGTCAGATGGTTGAAAAGAATACAAAGAACATCAAAGAATGACAAAGTTTAATCAGGAGGAAAAAAGTACAATATGAGAGAAAGCTAGCTAGTAATATAAAAATGGATTGTAAGACATTTAAATAAGGAGGGTTATGGCAGATGACTTAAACTGGTATTTTGCATCGAACTTCACTATAGTGGACACAAGTAACATCCCAGAAATGGCTATAGATCAGAAAATGGAAGGAAGGGAGGAACTCAGGAAAATTACAATCAGCAGGAAAGTGGTACTGAGCAAAGTGTTGGGTCTGCAGGCTGGCAAATCCCCAGATCTGGGCGGACTTCACCATAAGGTCTTGAAATAAGTGATAATGAGATAGTTCAAGCATTGGTTTTCAATTCCCTAGATTTGTGGAAAGTTCCATTAGATTGGAAGATAGCAAATGTAACTGCTTTATTCAAAAAGGGAGGAAAAAAGAAAGCAGAAAACTACAAGCCAGTTAGTCTAACATCAGTCAGAGGGAAAATGTCAGAAGCTATTATTAAAGATGTTATTGCAGGGCACTTGGAAGACAATCAGGCAGAGTCAAAATGGATTTGTGAAAGGGAAATCATGTTTAACCAATTTATTGGAATTCTTGGGAGTCACATGTGCTGTGGATGAAGGGGAGACAGTGGATGTACTGTGCTTAGATTTCCAGAACGCATTTGATAAGGTGCCACATCAAAGGTTTTTGCAGAAAATAAAGCTCAGTGTGTGGGGGTAACATATTGCCATGGATTGAAGACTGGCTAGCTAACAGGAAAGAGAGTTAGCATAAATGAGATGCGGTGAGTGGAGCGCCACAGGGAGCAGTGCTGGGGCCTCAACTTTCCATAGAGCTTTGCAGTGCACAGGAATCTGGGTGTCCTAATGCATGAATCATAAAAGGCTGGAATACAAGTACAGCAAGAAATTGGGAAAGCTAATAGAATGTTGTTGTTTATTGCGAGGAGAATTAATTACAAAAGTAGTGAGGTTATGTGCAGTTGCACAGGGCGTTGGTGAGGTCACATCTGGAGTATTGTGTACAGTATTTGTCTTCTTATTTAAGGAATAATGCAAATGCATTAGCAGTTCAGAGAAGGTTTACTAAACTAATAACAGGAATGGGTGGGTTATGAGGAAAGGTTGGAGAGATTATGTTGGAATCCACTAGAGTTTAGAAGAATAAGGGGCAACTTGATAAAAAACCTTTAAGATCCTGAGGAGTATTGACAGGGTGGATGTGGAGAGGATGTTTCTTCTTGTTGGAGAATCTAGAACTAGGAGTCACTGTTTAAAAGTAAGGGGTCGCTCATTTAATACGGAGATGACGAAAAATGTTTTCTCTCAGAGGGTCGGGAGTCTCTGGGACACTCTTTCCCCAAAAGGTAGTGGAAACAGAATCTTTAACTTTTTTTAGGGCAGAGCTAGATAGATTTTTGATTAACAAACGGGGGAAGGCTATCGGGGATAGGCAAGAAACCGGGGTTGAGCTTACAATCAAATTAGCCATGACCTTGAATGGCGGAGCAGGAGGAGGCCAGTTCCTAATCCGTATGTTTGTAAACTGAAGTGATGGGTTTTGGATAATCAACTACTGAAAGCATCAAAGTCGAGCTGAATCCTATCTTCACCCAGTTGCTGCAAGGAAACAGATACACTGGCTGATTTTTCTTTTCTCGCAGTGCTGCGATCAGCTAACATCACAGATTGGGGAACAGACATGGGACTTCCTGCCTCCAATAGTCAGTTGCACACCGTATGAGTCACAGGGAGAATCTGAAGAATGTCACGCTCATTAAAAATACCATTACTTGAAAAGTTAATTCAAAATTTAATATTTCATTTGACAGATTACCACAGGGAGGGGGAAAAATGACTTGATGCTTGGCTGTTAAAAATAAATTGGCACAACACGTTCTGGAATTCTTCACTGGTAAAATATAAAATTCAGCCATCAAGTAGACTTGAATGTGAACACGAGCCTATTCTGAAGCCCATCTGTCTTCTTCCAGTCTGACCTTTTCTAACATAGCAGCCTGGAAAGGCTGCAGCTTGAGCAGTGCAGGCTCCTCCCCAGGGCATTCTTGTCAGGTGCGTTGTTTGCCTGGGTTTAGATTAGCCTTGCAACGTCTGACATCTGTTTAAAATAAATGACAGCCTTTGTCAGGCTAAGCAGGTCCTTTGCAAAAGCACATTCAGCCTCCACGACCCTGCAAGGGTATAAAATCAGTTTGATGGCCACAATCATTCCTTGGCTGAGCATAGTTTTGATCTGCATATTTAATGAAGGAATATCTGCACTGGAGATTGCACAGAGAAGGTTTACTAGCTTGGTCCCTGGGATGAGAGGGTTGTCCGATGATGAGAGGCTGAGTAAATGGTCCTTATTCTCTGGAGTAGAGAATGTGAGGTGATCTCATTGAAACATAGATGATTCAGAAGGGAGTTGATAGGACAATGCTGAGAGATTCTTTCTGATCAGAGAAAGCACGAGGGCAGTCACAGGATATGGGGCTGATCATTTAGGATGGAAATGAGGAGAAATTACTTTACTCAAAGGGTTGTGAATCTTTGGACTTCTCCACCCCAGAGGGTTACAGATGTTCCGCTGTTTAATATATTTAAGACTGAGATTGACAGATATTTGGTCTCAGGAAATCAAGGGATATGGGGAGTGGGCAGGAAAGTGGACTCAATGCTCAGGATGAGCTATGATACAATTGGATGGGATTAGGCTCGATGGGCCACATGGTCTAATCCTGCCTAATTTCTTCCGTTCTTGTGTCAGGAGAGATGCTTGAGTCTGTAGCTGCATTCTTCCTCCTAGAGTTTGATTGCCTGTCATTTGATTTTTGAGTCTATACATACCCTGATGCGTCTATCCCATAGTCATTGTTGCATAAGGTTGATGCTAACTGAATACCATCAACAGTACCAAATTTAAACCCACATTCAGAACTTGGATGCCAATTTAGCCTTAATTCTTGAAATGTGAGGAATGTAACAATGTATACAATTCCCCAAATTCACTGCACATAGAACAACCAATGCTGATTGAGGAGCCTTTGGCTGTTGAAAATCAAAAAGGTTGTTTTGACAAGTCCAGAGGATTGTTCAAGTTACCTCGGACAGAGTAATGCAACTTTCTGCCTTGATGTATTTGGTGACTTGTTGTTAATACCCGATTTTCCATTCAGTATAATGCTGTAGATACAGTGGGTTAGGATCTGTGGATTTACATATGATTCTTGTGCCTGGAGAAAGGTAGACAACTTATCATTAGGACTTAAACAGAATGAAAGGAGTTCATAGAATATCTCGTGCAGAAGGAGGCCATTCGGCCCACAGAATCTGCACTGACCCTCTGAACGAGCACCCTATCCAGGCCCACTCCCCCGCCCTATCCCTGTAAACCCACCTAACCGTTGGATACCAAGGGGCAATTATCATGGCCAATCCACCACAGTAGCAGTGCTAACGACTGTGCCTCCGTGCCGCCCATATTATATTTAGTCTATAAGTATATTAAGTTAGAAATAAGTTATATTTGGTCTCTAAACAGAGTTGAGAAATCAGCATTTTGCTAAGAGTCAATAATGAGTTGGTGCCCACCTCTAGTTTTCTTCTGAAAATGAAGATGGTGGTTTAACATTTGGCCTGGTGGATGCACATCTTCCTCTAGATTTTATCCTCTCCCCAAGTCTGAAAGATTTTGCTAGCACCTCAGGAAACCACTTCAATTAGTCTCTCTTCCCGAAAACAATGCAAGGTCAATAGTGGGGATTGAGAGAAATGGGTATTCCCTCACTTCTTGGAGGAATGCAAGAAATCTTCATCAAAAGCCAAGCCATTGGGTCAGTCCTTGACCAGGGCATTAAAGTATGTTTAAAGTAGAGTGGGCCTGGATATTGCATTTATATAGCATCATTCCTGTGTCAGGATAGCCAAACATGCCTTATAGCCATTGACGTGGAAATTTAGTCACGGCTAGAATGTAGGAAACACAGCAAGTCAAATTATACATGGCAACATGCCACAACACTAATGATGTAATGACAGATCATCAAGCCAGTGACGGAAGGTTGAGACACAAATCTGGAGCAAGATTTGCTTCCGTAGGCCCAAAAGGTCAATGGCCAATTCAGGTATCAAAGGAAAGCTTGAGGTAGCAGCAACCTGTTACTGATTCTTACAATCCACATCTATACTTGGTTTATGTTATGAACATAACATCAATCATTAAATTTTTAGAATGATCAAAACATCTCAACACATGGCTTTAAAGGATGCCATGGGATACAATGTCTGAGTGAAGATGGTCAAATGAAAAACATTTTATTAAAACTGAACAATATTTTTCTAAACAAATTTTAATGCAATGAGTATCAAAAACAGATAATGGAGACAAAGAGTGGCTGTGATTCAACACTGCACAATGACGCAACTGTCTCCCTCATAACAATAACCAAATAAAACAGTGCAGACCAAGCAAGATGAGCAGTCAGCAGACACGCCTCCCTCCCGTTGCGAACGGTAAAAGACTGTTCCCTACCTTGGTTTGGTATTTGATTCTGAGATAAGCTTCCTACCATGGGTCACTAAGAATCCTACCTCCACCCTAACATTGCTCAATTCCACCCTGCCTCCGTTCATATGCCGCTGGAGTCCTTATCTATGGCTTGTTATCTCATGATTGAATATTCCAATGCATTCCTGGCCTATCCCCCATGTTGCACTCTGTGGGTTTTTAAAAATTAATTTGCGTGATGTGGGCGTCACTGGTTTAGCCAACATTGCCCATTCCCAATTGCCCTCGAGAAGGTGACGGTCAGCTGCGTTCTGGAACCACTGCAGTCCATGTAGTTTAGGTACACCCACTGTACTGTTAGGGAGGGATTTCCAGAATTTTAATCCTGTGACAGTGAAGGAACAGCAATATATTCCCAAGTCAGGATGGTGTGTGGCTTGGAGAGGAACTTCCAGGTCTTGGCGTTTCCATATTTCAGCTGCCCTTGTCCTTCTAAATGGTAGCAGTCATGGGTTTGGAAGGTGCCGTCTTAAGGGAACTTGGTGAGTTCCTTCAGTTCATCTTGTAGACTATAGATACTGCTCCCACAGCTTGACAGTGGAGTGAGTGAATGTTTGTAGAAGGGATGCCAATCAACAGGCTGCTTTGTCCCATGTTGAGCCTCTTGTGTTGTTGCACTCATTCAGCTAAGTGGAGGGTATTCCATTATACTCCTGACTTATGCCTTGTAGAGTGGACAGGTTGTGGGGAGTCAGGAGGTGAGTTGCTTGTCACAGGAATCCTAACTTCTGACCTGCTCTTGCAGTCACAGTATTTATATGCCAGATCCAGTTCAGTTTCTGGTCAGGATGTTGATATTGGGAGATTCAGTGATGGTAATGCCATTGAATGTCAAGGGGTGATGGTTTGATCCTCTCTTGTAGGAATTGGTCAATGCCTGGTACTTGTGTGGCACAAGTAGAACTTGCCACTTGTCAGCCCAACCCTGGATATTGTCCAGGTCTTGCTGCACTTGGACATGAACTGAGTCAGTGTCTGAGGAATCCTGAATGGTGCTGGACATTATACAATAATCAGCAAACATCCCCACTACTGACTTTATGATGGAAGGAAAGTTATTGATGAAGCAGCTGAAGGTGGTTGAGTCTAGGACACTACCCTGAGGAGCTCCTATAGTGATGTCCCACGACTGAGATAATTAGTCTCCAACAACTACCACCATTTTCCTTTGTGCGAGGTATGACTTCAAACAACGGAAGCCCCCCCCCCCCCCCCCCCCCCCCCGGCCTGATTTCCATTGACTCCAGTTTTGTCCGGGTTCCCTGATGCCATGCTCAGTCAAATGCGACCTTGATGACAAAGGCAATCACTCTCACCTCTAGAATTCAGCTCTTTTGTCCATGTTTCGACCAAGGAATTGAAGTCAGGAACTGAGTGACCCTGGCAGACCCCAAACTGAGCGCCAGTGAGCAGGTTATTGCTAAACAAGTGCCACTTGATAGCACTGTCGATGACCCCTTGCATACTGATGATTGAGAGTAGACTGATGAGCTGCATTCCTTCATCATTGTGGAAGGGAATATTTGTGGAGCCTCCTCCGCCTGATTCATGACTGGATGCAGCAGGACAGCAGATCTTAGACCTGATCCATTGGTTCTGAAATTGCTTAGCTCTATCTATTACTTGCTACTTCTTGTGTCGTTTGGTAGTCAAGTAGTCCTGCGTTGTAGCTCCATCAGGTTGACACCTCATTTTTAGGTATGCTGGTACTTGTGCACTCTTCATTGAACCGGGGTAAATCCCTGGGCTTGGTGGTAATGGTAGACTGGGGGGGGGGGGGGGAGGAGGAATATCTGGCCCTGAGGTCACAGATTCTGGTTGAGTCCAACTCTGCTGCTGCTGATGGCCATGGCACCTCATAACTGCAAGATTTGTTCAAAATCTATCCGATGTAGCATGGTGGTAGTGCCACACAACACAGAGTATCCTCAATATGAAGACGGGACTTTGTCTCCACAAGAACTGTGAGGTTGCCACTTCGACTGATACTGTCATGGACAGATAGATGCATCTTCGGTGAGGGGTTGGTCAAAATGTTCTTCCCTCTTGTTGGGTCCCTCACCACCTACCACAGTCTAGCAGATATGTACTTCAGGACTCGGCCAGCATGGTCTGTAATGATGCTTCTGAGAACACTCTGAACCCTTGCCATCCACAGTGCTTCACCAACTGGTGGAAACATGACTATTGAATCATTAGCTGAAGTCAGGGTGGGAGAGACAGTATGTGGTAATCAGCAGATGGTTTTCTTGCTCATATTTGACCTGGTGCCATGAGACTTCATGGAGTCCAGAGTCCCAGGACAACTTCCTCCCAACTGTATACCACCATGCCACCACAGAACTGCAGGTGTCTGGGACATTACCTATTAGGGATAATTCTATCAGTATGACTATGTCAGGCTGTTACTTGACGAGTCTGTGAGACAGCTTTCCCAATTCTGCCACAGGCCCCCAGGAGGACTTTGCAGGGTCGATAGGGCAATCTCTGGTGTCGAGGTCCATACAGTTTCATTCCTTATCAACTTGTTTTTAACTGTTTGATTCAACTAAATGGCCTGCTTGGCCATTTCAGAGGACTTTTACTGTAGTTCTGGAGTCACATACAGGCAAAACCAGGTAAGGCCGTCATATTCCCTTTAGTGAACCAGACATTAGTGAACCAGATGGGTTTTTCTAACAACTGGCAATAGCTTCAAGATCAACAGACTTTTTTAATTCCAGATATTATTGGCTTCAAATTCCACCATCAGCTGGGTTTCGAACGCAGGCCCACAGAGCATTAGCTTAGGTCTCTGGGTTATGAATCCAGTGACAATACCACTACACCACCACCTCCCCTCATCTCCGGTGTAGAATAAACTGAAGATGACCCACTTCCCAACTCGCACCAAGGGGCTGGTTTAGCACAGTGGGCTAAATAGCTGGCCTGTAATGCAGAACAATGCCAGCAGCTCGGATTCAATTCCTGGACCAGCCTCCCCGAACAGGCGGCGGAATGTGGCGACTAGGCTCTTTTCACAGTAACTTCATTGAAGCCTACTTGTGACAATAAGTGATTATTATTAAGTCATGTTCACCCGTGTTCACTGACCTACACTGGCATCCGGTTAAGCAACACGTTGATTTTAAAATTCTCATCCTTGTTTTAAAATCCCTCCATGGCCTGGCCCTCATCAGCTCTGTAATCTGCTCCAGCCCCAAAACACTGGGAGATACTTATGCTTTTCCAATTCTGGCCACTTGGCCTTCAGCTAAGCTCTGAAATTCCTCCCTAAACCTCCTCACCTATTTCTTTATTTAAGGTGCTCCTTAAAATACTAAAGCTTTTAGTCATCTAACATCTTTTCACGTAGTTCAATCTCAAATTTTATTTTATAACGCTCGTGTGATGTGGCTTGGTATGTTTTATTCTGTTAAAGGCTGTTAGCAATGGATAAAAGCAAATTAACTGTTAGTATTGTTGTTGGGACACCACAGTATAAACAAGAAGCAAAACCAAGCACAAACCAGATCTCGACAGAGAGGAAGACACTATGACACTAGCATTAAAAAGAAATTTGCATTTATATAGTCACTACCTCCGGATGTCCTGAAGAAAAATACAGCCACTGAAGCACTTTATTTTGTAAAATTAATCAGTGAGAATGCAGGAGATGTAGAACTCACATTTGTTATGCGGAAAATAGTTGTCATTTAAAAAAAAAAATTCCAGTTATGGAACAATTTAGTGTGGCCAATCCATCTGCCCTACACATTTTTGGATTGTGGGAGCAAGATCCATGCAGACACAGGGAGAACATGCAAACTCCACACAGGCAGACCCGTGGCCAGGATCGAACCTGGGTCCACGGCACTGTAAGGGAGCAGTGCTAACCACTGCGCACAGTGCCGCCAAATAGTTATCATTTTGATCTATTACTTTTGAGCATGTTATTTTAATGTCAAAATACTATCCAGAACATCAGCCACAGTTCAGTTGGTAGCGTCCTTGTCTGTGTCAGAAGGTTGGAGATTCAAAAGTCTTGAACACAAAAATGCAGTTCAGTACTGAGTCTGCAACTGTTTGAGGTGTCCGATATCCGATGAGATGTTAAGCCAAGGTCCTGTCAACCTTCTTGGGCTGTATTATATTCTGAAAGCGGATTCCCCCCACCCCAGTGCAAATGTCAGCGACAAATCTCCCTATGCTTGGCCAGCGCCCCCCCTCCCACTGCAATTTCTCGGGCGAAGGTCATTTAATGAATATAAAACAGGGGATCGGTACATCCACTCCGGGATCAGTGACCACTGTTGATATTGCAGGAGGCCCCGGAGGGACAGAAATCATGGAAGCACACCAATGTCGGATTGGAAAGCCCTTGCGAGGGTTGGGGAATTGGGGGGTACCCGGGGTGGAAAATCTGTGGGGGAGGCCTCAGGATGCCACAGTGGTGCTCCCTTCTTTTCTTTACATCAGTCGCAAAGTTAAACATGCTGGGCTACAGGCTAGGCTCAGGCCTCTCCCGCCACCTGTTAAATCAGTGGCGGTAGGATGAAGTTCTTAACTGGCGCATCAACTGCTCACATAAGGGTCTCAAGAGACTCACCCAACACCTCCCTCACTGCTCATAAATTCATGTTGAGGCAGGCACACCTCTTATGCCACAGCACTTCAATTTATGGGTCCACCCAGCTGTTTTCCCACTCATGGATGGCTGGTAAAATCTAGCCCCTCAGCTGTATGTAAAAGATGCCATGGTAGGTTTCGAAGGCAGTTATCTTTGGTTTATGGAACAATATCTGTTCATCAAATGACATCATAAAAATGGATGACATTCTCTGTATTCTGTTGTTACATAGAAACATGGAAAATAAGAGCTGGAGGCAGTCATTCGGCCCTTCGAGGCTGCTCCACTATTTGTTCCTCATGGCTGATCATCCAACTTAATAGCCTGATCCCACCTTACCCATAACTTTGATCCCCTTTGCGCCAAGAGTTTGCTGTGTAAAAATTAGCTGCCACATTTTGCACATTAAAACAGTGGCTACACTTTGTCAGCATGTCATTGGCTGTAAAGGTCGTCTGGAGGTCCTGAGATCATGGCAGGTGCTGTACAAATGCAAGTCTTTTTCTTTAACAACATGAATGCAACGTTAACTAAGGTGCAAGCTGCAAACTAGCTTTAGGGAACTCTATTTCCTTATCAATAACATCATGCACTTATATAGCAACGCGACTGCACTGCTTGACAGCAACATTATCAAATAAAACAATATTGTCACTAACACCATTCCAACAGTAACAAAGCCCAAACTGATTTAATACTGACTGATACTATACAAGTTGCCCATGTAAGTGCTGAGGTTTTTTGCGGAGCTTGTTAGATCTTCCATGTTTTGCCAATAATGAAAAAGATTAATTTAATATTCTATCCAGGAGTTTTAATAGTGCATTGTGGTCACCTCATGCTGCCTGGTTTGCAGGATAGGTCTTATGAGGAAAGATTGAGGGAGCTAGGGCTTTTCTCTTTGGAGTGGAGGAGGATGAGAGGCGACTTAATAGAGGTTTATAAGATGATGAGAAGGATAGATAGAGTGGATGTAGCTGTTACAAGGGGGCATAACTATAAGATTCAGGGTGGGAGATATAGGAGGGATATCCGAGGTAGGTTCTTTACTCAGAGAGTGGTTAGTGTGTGGAATGGACTGCCTGCTGTGATAGTGGAGTGGGACACTTTAGGAACTTTCAAGCGGTTATTGGATAGGCACATGGAGCACACCAGAATGACAGGGAGTGGGATAGCTTGATCTTGGTTTCGGACAATGCTCGCACAACATCGAGGGCCGAAGGGCCTGTTCTGTGCTGTACTGTTCTATGTTCTATATTGTTACGGCAGTATGCAGAGACTGAGCTCAATGAAAGCAAGCCAACTTTCAGCTGGTTTTGACCAAAAAAAAACAGATCTAATCAGCCAACTTGGGCTGACTCTACTATTCAGTGTCATCACAATGATAGCTGTTTGCAATCAGCTTGAAAGTGTGTGCGAGTCAGTTCACTTGCTGGGTGATCAGAATTATATTCCTTCCTGTGAACTGCTTATAACTCAGAATCATAGAAGCTCTACAGTGCAGAAGGAGTTTGCACCAACCATCTGAAAGAGCACCCACCCAGTCCCACGCCCCCATCCCACCCCACCAAATTTTTGGGGCAATCCACAGCCAATCCACCTAACCTGCACATCTTTGGACTGTGGGAGGAAACCAGAGCACCCAGAGGAAACCCACGCAGACACAGGGAGAAAGTGTGAACTCCACACAATCACCTGCGCCCGGAATTGAACCCAGGGCCCTGGCACTAGAGGTACTTTGCCACCCCAACTGAGTCAAGCAATCATACAACCTACTTTTACAGTCAATGTGAGGTGCATGCGGGTACATCACTTCACAAATCAAAAGCTGCCTATACACCCGACAGAAAAGACAGGAATGCCGCTAAAGCAAATTATCCAGAAAACAACTTCTTGTAATGTAGCTGATCTCTTCTATAGAGGATCATAGAAACTGCAGACAGCATTGGGCACTTTACCACAAACACCTTCACAAACACAGAAAGCACCAAATTAGAACTGTGGGCAGAATGCAACTTGCTCGATGTTATCTTTTATCCTGTTTCCTAAAATGAAGACAGGAAGAGGCCAGATGACAATTTGCATTTACTCCCTCCGGTCTGCACAGATGCTTATGTGTCTTATGTCAGTCTAAACATGCTTGCTGGTACCAGAAGAGTTTTGTGATTCCCTCTTCCCCATGCTAGACAGTGAAGGGGTCAACATCACACTTACAGGTGCCCTTCCACTGTCAGTCCCTGGCAATTGTGCTGGATTAGACCGAGACCCTAGAGTAGCTGACAGGAGTGTCTTTCTCTATCACTCTTCAGTTGGTGCAGGGATCTCTCGCTCTCAACTTGGGGTGCTCTCTCCTCTACCCAGGGGCCTCCCACTCGCTACTTAGTGATGGTGGTCTTTCTCTGTCTCGCTCCTTTGCCGAGCGCCGGGGGTCTTGCTTCCCCCCTCCCTGCGCCAGGGGCCTCGCATCCCCCCTCCCTGCACTGGGGTTCTCACTTTCCCCCTCCCTGCACCGGCAGCCTTGCTTCCCCCCCTCCCTGCACCGGGGGTCTTGCTTCCCCCCCTCCCTGCACCGGGCGTCTTGCTTCCCCCCCTCCCTGCACCGGGGGTCTCACTCCCCTCCCTGTCCCGGGGGTCTCGCTACCCCTCCCTGCGGCAGGGGTCTCGCTCCCTCTCCCTGGGCCGGCGGGTCACTTTATCTCTCTAGCTGCGGTGGGGGTCACTCTCTCTCCCTAGCTGCAGTGGGGTCTCTCTCTCTCTAGCTGCGAGTGGGGTCTCTCTCCCTAGCTGCAGTGGGGGTCTCTCTCTAGCTGAGGTGGGTCTCTCTCACTCTAGCTGCGGGGGGGGGGGGGGGGGGGGGGTCTCTCTCTCTTTCCCTAGCTAGTGGGGGTCTCTCTCTAGCTGAGATGGGTCTATCTCACTCTAGCTGCAGAGGGAGGTCTCTCTCTCTCTCTAGCTGCGGGGGGGGGGGGGGGGGGTCTCTCTCTCTCTCTCCCTAGCTGCAGTGGGGGTCTCTCTCTAGCTGCGGTGGGTCTCTCTCTCTCTCTCTAGCTGCAGGGGGGAGGTCTCTCTCTCTCTAGCTGCTGTGGGTCTCTCTCTCTCTAGCTGCTGTGGGTCTTTCTCTCTCTCTCTAGCTGCTGTGGGTCTCTCTCTCTCTCTCTCTAGCTGCTGTGGGTCTCTCTCTCTCTCTCTAGCTGCTGTGGGTCTCTCTCTCTCTCTAGCTGCTGTGGGTCTCTCTCTCTCTCTCTAGCTGCTGTGGGTCTCTCTCTCTGTCTAGCTGCTGTGGGTCTCTCTCTCTCTCTAGCTGCTGTGGGTCTCTCTCTCTCTCTAGCTGCTGTGGGTCTCTCTCTCTCTCTAGCTGCTGTGGGTCTCTCTCTCTCTCTAGCTGCTGTGGGTCTTTCTCTCTCTCTCTAGCTGCTGTGGGTCTCTCTCTCTCTCTAGCTGCTGTGGGTCTCTCTCTCTCTCTCTCTAGCTGCTGTGGGTCTTTCTCTCTCTCTGTCTAGCTGCTGTGGGTCTCTCTCTCTCTTTAGCTGCTGTGGGTCTCTCTCTCTCTCTCTCTGTCTAGCTGCTGTGGGTCTCTCTCTCTCTTTAGCTGCTGTGGGTCTCTCTCTCTCTCTCTGTCTAGCTGCTGTGGGTCTCTCTCTCTCTTTAGCTGCTGTGGGTCTCTCTCTCTCTCTGTCTAGCTGCTGTGGGTCTCTCTCTCTCTCTCTCTCTAGCTGCTGTGGGTCTCTCTCTCTCTCTGTCTAGCTGCTGTGGGTCTCTCTCTCTCTAGTTGTGGTGGGGTCTCTATTTCCCCCTCTCCCCTGTTCCCCTCTCACTCTCTGTTCTCACCTCCTTGACGGGGGGAAATTTCTTCCTGCATTCCTGCGACAAGCTCCTCAGGTCGCTCTGCATGTTTTCCAGCAGCTTCTTCACGGCTTCGGGGGACGAGGTGGACATTTTCCTCATTCCGGCCCTGGCGATTCAATCGCCCCCCCGCGCACAGGAGCCTATCGCCCCAACACCAGAGCCCAGGCCGCACCCACAATTCTCTGCGGCCGACACGTCACCTGTACTTCCGTAAACACAAAACGGCCGGAAATTACGTTCGCTGTTGGTCCTGCTGCCTACTGGTCTGCCTCCTCCTGAGCACTAGGCCGCCTCCACGACCGCCCCCCACCCGCTTCTCGGGCAGGAGGTCGCCTCCAGCGCCACCTTGTGGACTTGACATCACCTCCAGCGCCCCCTCTCGGGCAGGAGGTCACTACCAGCGTCCCCTACCGGGCCGGAGGTCGCCTCCAGCGCCCCCTCCCGGGCCGTAGGTCGCCTCCAGCGCCCCCTCTCGGGCCGGAGGTCACCTCCAGCGCCCCCTCTCGGGCCGGAGGTCACCTCTAGCGCCCCCTCCCGGGCTGGAGGTCACCTCCTGAGAGGAACAATGCCCGAGAAGAGGAAGCGATTCACAATGTCAGCTACAGAATGCTGCGAATGGGCACAAGGGGACTGGCGGTGGGTTTGACATTTGAACCTGGACGAAGGTAGTCCAGACAGAAACTAGAATTCCCATGGGTTCAAACCAATAATCTGTCTTCTTAAAGTGAAGATTATGCTGTTATCTCCCATTGTTGCTGCCTTTATCGGTGATGTGGTTAATATACAGCAGTGCAATGAACAGTTCGTGTCTTTTCCTGACATTTGGTCCTGACATAGG
The DNA here is from genome assembly GCF_902713615.1 of Scyliorhinus canicula. NCBI lineage: Eukaryota > Metazoa > Chordata > Chondrichthyes > Carcharhiniformes > Scyliorhinidae > Scyliorhinus > Scyliorhinus canicula. The sequence goes on along the minus strand of NC_052165.1, from coordinate 32,655,599 downwards.
GCCTCACGGTAGCATGGTGGTTAGCATCAATGCTTCACAGCTCCAGGGTCCCAGGTTCGATTCCCGGCTGGGTCACTGTCTGTGTGGAGTCTGCACGTCCTCCCTGTGTGTGCGTGGGTTTCCTCCGGGTGCTCCGGTTTCCTCCCACAGTCCAAAGATGTGCGGGTTAGGTGGATTGGCTATGCTAAATTGCCCGTAGTGTAAGGTTAATGGGGGGATTGTTGGGTTACGGGTATACGGGTTACATGGGTTTAAAGTAGGGTGATCATTGTTCGGCACAACATTGAGGGCCGAAGGGCCTGTTCTGTGCTGTACTGTTCTATGTTCTATTTGTGGACAGGATTGTGACAGGTGATTCTCGAAGTCTAATCGACTTACTGGAAGCTAATGAAAAGGTGTTGTTCCTCTGTCCAGACCAACATTTATTACTCAACTACCAAAAAAGATAATTTATTCGTTCATTCCATTGCTGTGTGCATATTAGCTGCCAGATTTGCCTACAGTACAGTTATAGTAATTCATTCATTATAGAGCAGTTAAGGACTTCCTGAGGATGTGAAATATACAGAAGTGCAAGCAACTGACTACTTCCTTCATTCCTTTTCCCCCCCACATACCGCAAGGTTGACAAACTCAGCTGCTCATTGGATGCCCTTCACATCTATCTTGGCTAACTAGTAAAATACGATGTCGAGATGATATGCACTGAAAGCTAATGATAAAATATGGTGATAGTCGCACCCAAATGTGGTTCAGTGGATATGTATAACTCAAGAAAGGGTCTCAAAGGTCTTTATTGGTAGCTACAAAGGCACATGTCAGTACTTGGTTGGTCTGGTTGATGTCATTTTTAACTTGGGTGCCGTTCTTTGGAATGCCACACAAATGGGTTGAAGAAGCACCTTGAATTTATTTTTCCATCTTCCTTCAGTAACAGAAAAATTCCAAAATGGATTAGGGTTGTGGTATAGAATACATGTCCAAACATTGCCTAATTTCTCAACATACAGTGAAACGGCTTCTCTATTCACATGTACCCCTCACTAAAAGCTCCTTTACATGATATTGTGGTAATATAATCAGGGCCTAGTTTTAAGGCTGATTAAATCGGTTAGCCTAAATTAAAGAATTGGGCACTTTAAATTAAAACCAGGCCACTCCAGTAAGAAGCCTGCAGAATCTGAAAAACAGAACTCAGACAGGCTGCCAGAGCATGTCTGGAGCAGCCCCTGATAACCCATCAAGTAATTATCATTCCTACTTAAGACACATTGGCCAACTGCCCACAGTTCCCCATAACCCATCAAGCAATCATCGCTCCTCCAAGGGCAAGCCCAGGTGCCCTGTCAACAGGTCGTCAACTAGACCATTTGGTGTGGAGGCCCTGCCTCCAGAGACTCCATTGGCCGAAGGACAGAAGGAAGGAAGCAAGCAAGCTTCAGCAACAGCCAGCGAGAATCACCTTCGCAGAGGAACCAGAGGGACTCGAGGATCGGATCTACAGCAAACCAAACCATCTTCGTGGGTAGTATAGTCGAATCCTGGGCTTTTCTTGTATAAATAGTGGATGATTTACAGGTTAACTATATTTAATAAAGTGTGTTGCATTATATCTGTGTCCGTACTTTGTTCTCCTCCTAAATAAGACACCTGGATAAACTTTGATTAAGGAGCTGGTTGAGTATCTGAATTGGACAGATACAACAATAGAATTGCGTGGAATTAATGGTAATATGCTACAGTGGATTGAGAATGGGCTAAAAGCACACAGGTAGAGTACTGTCAATGGATTAGATCTATTTTAAGAATAATCACTCATGGTACACTGTCTAGATCGATATGGCGATCTTTACTCTAGACTATTTTCAGAGCTGGGTCTGCATACGGGGGGGGGGGGGGGGGGGGGGATGGGAGGCTTGTGGGGACTGTCAGAATAATTTCTAGCTGTATTTTCCCCATCTGCATCCCAACCCGTCATTCCGTAATTCAATTTTTAATCTAGATTTTCTTTGCCTCTCCTCAAAGATTAAATGGTTCCAGGGTAGGAAATGTCTGTTACCAGTGCACAAGGCATCACAATTGAGAGATAGGTTAGATGACCAGCTACATACAAAACTGAAGCGCGATTTCAGCTCCAAATGACAAGATTAATTTCTCAGGACAAAAAAAACACAAGGTACCTTCCCGGAGCCACAAGTTGAAGACTCCAAGACAAAGGCAGCTAAATTAAGAAAGGTGATGAAAAACCTGGGCATGATAGCAGGTTTAAAGAGGGTCTTAAAAAGAGGGAGGTAAGAAGACATATGTTTAAGGTGGGAACAAGTATATTTGGAAAATCCAGAGAAGATTCATTAGGTTGATCCCAGGTATGGTAGGATTTTCTTCTGAGGAGAGGTTGAGTGGATCAGGCCAGTATTCATTTGAATTTAGAAGAATGGAAGGTGACTTTATTGAAACATGTAGGATTCTCAGGGGGCCTGACTGGATAGATACGGAGATATTTTTTCCCCTTGTGGGAGAGTAGAGGACGAGAGGGCATAATCTCAAGAGTAGTGGGTAGCCTATTTAAGAGAGATGAGGAAAAATATCTTCTGAGGGTGGTGAATCTGTGGATATCTTTACCGCAGAGGGCTGTGGAGGCGGAGCCGTTAGGTATGTTCAAGGCTGATATACACAGATTTTTAATCAATAAAGGAGTGTCAAGGGTTCTAGTGATAAGGCAGAAAAAGTGGAATTGAGGATTATATCAGATAAGTCATGATCTCATTGAGTGGCGGAGCAGACTCAATGGGCTGAATGGCCAACTTCTGCTTCTAAGTCTTGTGGTCTCATAACAAGAATTCCTGGTTTATCCAAACACATCTTTATTGTAAACTCAGATACACTAAGCAGCTATAACTGATTACAAGTACATTGCTTTATTATGTATACTCGTAAACCTTAAACTACATGAATCTGAAGACATCCCAAATTTGTTGGTAAATATTCCGTATACATTGAAATTAAATCATTCACATTTACTGGACAGTGCATCAGTAAATATGCAGAATACCTCAAAAGCAGGACACATTTTAAAACGTCTTAGAAACAATTGCGAACCATGGCCAAAGGATTGGCAATTTTATATTGTGCTAATTAGAACGACGGCTGGCATAGTAAAGTTTTGGGCAAACTAATCATGTTCCTCTACACAAGAGGTTAATTATTTGTTTCTTCATATTAAAAAGCTTTTCCAAAAATTGGCCAACCGACAAGGTCAAGATTTTACAGAGCCATTAATAAAGAGGCCAGTACTTCGAACCACAATGCTTAATTTTAATGATGTGAACAGATGTACAGGCACACTCAGGCTTTGCAAAGCTAAAAGTCTGATTCTAGCAACTGAAAAATGAGGTTCCTCTACATTGGAGATACCAAATGCTGGTCAGGTGATCGGTTTGCTTTAATCTCTGCTCAGTCTGCTAACATGATCCTGAGCTCCTGTTTGCTTGTCACTTTAATTCCCCCCCCCCCCCCCCCATGCTGTTCTTGGCCTGTACATTCCAATGAAACTCAACATAAACTCAAAAAATCTTTCTGTTTGGCACTTTACAACCTTCCAGTCTTAACAGGTTCATAGTTTTAGATCTTAACCACTTTCTGTTGGTCAGCAGGCAATGGAGGATGGCTGCACCAGAGCTCCTTGGACTGATGATGGGGGCTGGTATTTGGGGTGAGAACCCCTTGAGTGTTCCACACCCAAGGGTCTACCTGCCTTTTTTTTTCTGAGCCCACTCACGTTGCCAGGTTTTCTATGCTTCTCTCTCTATTGTAGCCAGTTACACCTCCTCTGGACCTAAATTTTGTTTCCAAATTTGTCTGATCACCCTATTTTGCCTTGCACCATCATGTTTTTGGTCCTCCACCCTAATACTGGCCTTTCATTTTGTTTATTCCTGCCTTCCTTTTACCTTGGCATTTGTCTGAAAGCTGTTCCTCTCTAACATCCCTCAGATCTGAAATGTTAACTGTTTTCCCCCTCAATTGCTGCCAGACCTGCTGAGCATTTCCAACATTATGTTGATTTCAGATGTCCAACATCCGTGATTGTTTGCATCATTTATTTCCCTGAATGAGCATTTATAAAATCACTCAGCAAAATAAGCTCGCTAAGGAAACTTATCTCCATAGCTCAATGCACTTTGGAGAGTGGTTAAAATCCAACTGTATTACTGGAGGATATTGGAATAATAATCTTTATTAGTGTCACAAATAGGCTTCAATTAACTCTGCAATGAAGTTACTGTGAAAATCCCTTAGTCGCTACACTACGGCACCTGTTTGGGTACACTGAGGGAGAATTCAGAATGTCCAATTCACCTCGCAAACATGTCTTTCGGGACTTGTGGGAGGAAACCAGAGCACCCGGAGGAAATCCACGCAGACACGGGGAGAACGTGCAGACTCCGCTCAGTGACCCAAGCCAGGAATCGAACCCAAGTCTCTGGCGCTGTTAAGCAACAGTGCTAACCACTGTGCTACCGTGCCGTCAAGATGATTTTTTATTAATATTCAGCTATTTTCTTTTTTTTTAAAAAGGTCTATCATGCCATCCACCATTCAGTCATTTTTCAGGTGAGGGAAATACTGAAAAATATATTTTACAGGAGATGATTGTTCAGCATTTAGGAGAGTAGAACTAATTGGAACGCTCTTTCACAGAACTGGCACAGTTATGTAGGACTGAATGGCCTCTTTTTCTTGCAGGATTAGATAATTGGGGATCATTGCAAATCCAAACAGAAACATTGAATAATTAACAAATATTCTGCAGAAAGGTCATACAGACTCAAAACATTATGTTTCTCCCTCCACACACTGCCAGACCCGAGTTTATCCAACATTTTGTTTTTATTTCAGATTTCCAACATCCACAGTATTTTACTTTTATATTGAATAATTATTCAGGTTTGAAGCTTATGTTGTTACTGTTCAATGCTAGGGTGTTCACTTAGTTGCTTACTGCGGTCATTGCTGAATGTATATATCTCACATAAGGGTGTACTTGCATTGGAAGCAGTTCAGAGAATGCTCATTAATCTGATTCCTGGGATAAGGGTCTTAAGCAGAGGTTGAGTCAGTTGGGTCTAAACTCATTGGCGTTTAGAAGAATGAAATTCGAGCGACTTTATAGGGTAGGTGCTTAGAGGATGTTTCCCCTTGTGGTGGAATCTAGTACCAGGAGGCAGTTTCAAAATAATAGGTCTCCCATTTAAAACAGAGATGAGGAAGAATTCCTTCTCTCAAAGGGTAATTATGTTTAGAATTCTCTTCCACAGAGAGCAGTGGAGGCTGAGGCATTGAATATATTTAAGGCTGAGTTAGACAGTTTTTGCTTGGGTGACCAGGGTTATGGGGCAGATTGGACAGAGTTAACACTCCAATCAGATCCGTGTACGGGTCCTTCCTGTTTATTCCCTTATTTCTTATTTATTTTATTTTGCTGTTACACTTTTGATCTATGGATGATTAATGGACATGCCACTTTAAGACAAACAGCCTGTAAGAAGCCTGTACTTTTAATTGAAACAGAAGAATCCGGAAGGCTGTGCTGGTTTAAAAAGGTGATTGCAGACTGGCTGGTATCAGTGAGGACTCGGTTTGACTGATTGGCTAATGGCCAATGAATTTGCCCAAAGGGCTGTGCTCTGCCCAGTAACAAGTGGTGATTGCATCTGATCCCACTGATATGTTTTTCAGAGTCCTACGGCTTGAGAGTTTGGTATCAGTTTTGATTCTGGCAGCCCGATGAAGAGATCTAACTAACTCTCTCCAAAAGGATCCAGCTAATGCTCTCCAGAAGGTCACTGTGAGGGCTGATCTTCTCCCTAGCAAGTCTGGGTGCTGTCCCCTTGAGACTGCAGAAGCCTGAAGTCAAACTGTAAGCTGAAAGCTAAGTTTGATGTGAAATAAAGTCTCTCTCCAGAAAAATAGATGCCTGAATGCGGACCTAGAGGCCCAGCAAGGTGTCTCTCCAGAAAGCTTGCTGCCTGTAAGTACTGCTTTTTCTAAACTACAGGGACCTTGAATGAATGAATCTACTAGAAGACCATTGCCGACTGTACACCAGATAGTGATGAAAGAGTGCTAAAGGAGCATCATCTCAAGCAAAGACTCTTATCTTTTGACCTTTATCCTTATTATTTTCTACCCCTTTCCATCCCTCTGTTTGTCTGTCTTGTGTGTGTGTGGGGGGGGGGGGGGGGGGAAGAGGGTGGGACAGTTAAATTGATAGTAGGTATTAGCTTGTCATTAGCAAGCTGCATTTACTGCATGTTTCATGATGATCCTTGTTATAAATGAACAGTAATCATGTTTACATTTGCAAACGTGGTGATTGTAATTATTGGGCAGCCAAGGGCCAAAAGCTTTGAGTATTTTTATAAGAATTATTGGTTACTTCACTTGTGTTGTGACTCCAACATATGTGGGGCTGGAATTGACTGCGTACTAGCCCAGGGTTATGTAACAACAGCAACGATATTACATAACGGCAGCATGGTGGATAGCACAATCGCTTCACAGCTCCAGGGTCCCAGGTTCGATTCCGGCTTGGGTCACTGTCTGTGCGGAGTCTGCACATCCTCCCTGTGTGTGCGTGGGTTTCCTCCGGGTGCTCCGGTTTCCGCCCACAGTCCAAAGATGTGCAGGTTAGGTGGATTGGCCATGATAAATTACCCTTAGTGACCAAAATTGCCCTTAGTGATGGGTGGATTATGGGGATAGGGTGGAGGTGTTGATCTTGGGTAGGGTGCACTTTCCAGGAGCCGGTGCAGACTCGATGGGCCGAATGGCCTTCTTTTGCACTGTAAATTCTATGAAATAACAACATAAGAACTAGGAGCAGGCGGCCATCTGGCCACTCGAGCCTGCTCCACCATTCAATGAGATCATGGCTGATCTTTTGTGGACTCAGCTCCACTTTCCCGCCCGAACACCATAACCCGTAATCCCTTTATTCTTCAAAAAACTATCTATCTTTACCTTAAAAACATTTAATGAAGGAGCCTCAACTGCTTCACTGGGCAAGGAATTCCATAGATTCACAACCCTTTGGGTGAAGTTAAGCTCACTGGCCTATAATTACCCGCTCTTTGCCTGCCTCCTTTTTTAAACAGTGGTGTCACGTTTGCTAATTTCCAATCCACCGGGACCACCCCAGAGTCTAGTGAATTTTGGTAAATTATCACTAGTGCATTTGCAATTTCCCTAGCCATCTCTTTTAGCACTCTGGGATGCATTCCATCAGGGCCAGGAGACATGTCCACCTTTAGCCCCATTAGCTTGCCCATCACTACCTCCTTAGTGATAACAATCCGCTCAAGGTCCTCACCTGTCATAGCCTCATTTCTATCAGTCACTGGCATGTTTTTTTGTGTCTTCCACTGTGACTGACCCAAAAAACCTGTTCAGTTCCTCTTTTAAAAAAAAAAAATTTTTATTAAGATTTTCACAAAATATAAACAAAACAACCATAGTAAAAACCAAAGAACAACAACAACCAACCCCCCCTCCCCCAGCAACTACAAAAACAAAAAAGCAAACAACAAAAAGGAAAGAGATAACACCCGCCACATCCAACAAACCCATGTATTTCAGCCATTTCCTCATCTCCCATTATTAAAACTCCCTTCTCATCCTCTAAAGGACCAATATTTACCTGAGCCACTCTTTTTTGTTTTATACATTTGTAGAAATTTTTACTGTCTCTTTTTATATTCTGAGCAAGTTTACTCTCATAATCTATCTTACTCTTCTTTATAGCTTTTTTAGTAGCTTTCTGTTGCCCCCTAAAGATTTCTCAGTCCTCTCGTCTCCCACTAATCTTAGCCACTTTGTATGCTTTTTCCTTCAATTTGATACTCTCCCTTATTTCCTTAGATTTCCCTCTTTCTACCGTCCTTCATTTTTGTGATATAATGGAGTAGAGCAAGCTCAAGAGGCCAAATTGCCTATTCTTGCTCCTATTTTTTAGAATTAGAACAGTACAGCACAGAACAGGCCCTTCGGCCCTCGATGTTGTGCCGAGCAATCATCACCCTACTCAAGCCCACGTATCCACCCTATACCAGTAACCCAACAACCCCCATTAACCTTATTTTTTAGGACACTAAGGGCAATTTAGCCTGGCCAATCCACCTAACCCGCACATCTTTGGACTGTGGGAGGAAACCGGAGCACCCGGAGAAAACCCACGCACACACGGGGAGGACGTGCAGACTCCGCACAGACAGTGACCCAGCTGGGAATCGAACCTGGGACCCTGGAGCTGTGAAGCATTGATGCTAACCACCATGCTACCATGCTACCCCTAATTCTTATGCTGTTTTGACTCCCACATTGGCTGTATTGGCAGGAACATTTCTAATCCAGAATAACCTTTACAAGTTATGTCCTTCTGACTCATGATAACCAGAGTCCGTAACCAGAGGACACAGATTTGTAATAATTGCCAAGAGGATAAATGGGAATTTTCTAATGCAGGGAATAATGATCAGGAATACACTGCCTGAAAGGATAGTGGAAACAGATCCAACAGTAACTTTCAAAAGCAAATTGAATATGTACAAGAGAAAGATAAGCTTGTAGGGGAACGAGCAGTGAATGGATGGCTTCGACTGCTCTTTCTATAGAAAACCTATTGTGCACTGGCCATTCAGCCCAACAAATCTGCACCGACCTTCATCGCCCCCTATCCCCGTAACCCTGTGCATTGATCATGGCCAATCCACCTAACCTGCACATGTTTGTACACTATGGGGCAATTAAGAATGGCCGATTCACCTAACCTGCACGTTTGGTTGTGGGAGGAAACCAGAGCACCCGCAGACATGGGAAGAACGTGCAAGCTCCAGAAAGACAATCACCCAAGGCCAGAATCAAACCTCGTTCTCTGGCGCTGTAAGGCAGCAATGCTAACCACTGTTTCCAAGTGAGAGCACAGAGACAGTGGGTTGAATGATCTCATCCTGGATTTGATATTTTTTTTTTTGAACCTCTCCCATTATTTGAAATTAATGCACCTACTGTTTCCTATCACCTTTAGCACATACTTTGGATTGCAAAATAAAGCAGTATCCACTGGAAGCATGATCCTCAAATCATTGCGAGGGACAAGGTGCTTTTTCAGAGGAGAAAGGGGTGAGGGAGAAGCAGATTTTACTCATCACTTAGTAGCTGGTTAAGAGGAACACCGATACTCCGTTATCTACAATTACTCATGTCCTAGGTGAGGGAGAGAAGGAAAGAACACCTGATAACCACCACCACCTGCATTTATATAGCACTCATAACATAGTAAAGCGTCCCAAAATATTTCACCACAGCATCAACAAAAACTGGCATCAAGTCGCAAAGAGATGTTAGGGCAGATGACCAAAAGCCTGCTCAAAGAAGTAGGTTTCAAGCAGAAAGAGGTAGAGAAGCAGAGAAGTTTTGGGGCAAGTTACAAAGACAAGCTGCTTACAATGGGATTCTGAAGGGCCTCATTAGAATCTTAATTTTCCTTATGCTGCCAACTAGGCATTTCCAGGTGCGAGTACGTGCCACAATTTGTTACTTAACTGGGGCATGCACCTCTTGGGGATGATGATAGAACCTTTCCTATTCTGAAATGGCTAGTGAAGTGGACAGTTTGCGACTGATTATATTTCTGCTCATTTTAACAGCTGAAAGAAATATTTTGCGTGGTCACCAAGTTCAAAGGATTTGCTGCTGATGACTTCCACCAACCTTTTGAGATGGAAGACGGTATTTTGAATCTCATGAAAGGTTTATCTTCAGGCATCTCAATTATGCAATTTATACAGTGACTAACCTTCCTTCTTCCAAGTCACAGATCACAATTTGTGCGGATCTGAACTTTCATAAACCAAATACCCAACATTCATATTGACATAAGCTGTATTAAACAAGATGATCCACATTCATAAGTTAACACTTTGTGAAACCCCATAAAGTTTCAGTTCATAGCACCTTCATGGCTTGATGTCTTTTGTTTCTATTTTTATTGATATGCGAGGATTACAATCATTGCATAAACGTGTTATGCAGTTTTATTTTAAAGTTCCCACAAATATATTATAACAATAAATTATCCATTTAAGGACACATGAATTAAGCAAATTGTTTAATGCTAAGTATGAAACTTTGTAAACCTTCATTGAAAAACATTTTGTATTACCACACTAACCTGGCCATTCCAGTGCAGTTTATATTCCCCTAAGTACCAATGACAACTTAGCTTGCAGTATGCTTTACCCAGTTATCAAGACAGAGTGAAATAGCTAAGGCCTTATAACTTTATTGTAAATTTATATAAACCAACATGCAAGTTTCAAATGTAAAATCAAATGAAATGAAGTGCAATCAAAATATTTACCTCAGACAGACATGCTGGAGGTCCGTGACTTCCATTTTACAAAACAAAGGATGAATAAAATCAAAAAAGGCAAAGATAGAGAATAAAACATTGAGAGAAATATCAGCACTAATATCAAGTTACTGAGCAAAGCCATTCTGGACTCAGACTTAACTCATCCTGGTCTACTATAGTGTTTCTATATCTTTATAACATTTCAATAAAATAATTTACCAAGTGCGCACTCACAGAGTGAACTTATTTATACAATACACCATTCACATCAGTTTTTAATCTGTGTTTTTCCTTTGTTTTCATTTAAAAGTGAATAACATAATTTCATTCATTGGCAATGGGACACAAAAGTGGTCGACTTAGGTAAAGAAGAACAATTCCGTAAGCATTATGTAACATCTGCCAATGACAGTAAGAAACTAAAAAACGCATTCCTTTGTCCTACATCAAATGGGAAGCAGCAATTCAGAAAAAAAATCCCACTAAGCTGCTGGCATCCTGGCCCCTCAAGTACAGCTCACTAATAAATTCAACAAGATGTACCTAGTAATATATACAATCCATTACTGCAACATGCAAATGTTTACTATACACAATTTAATATGCGGTAAGGCTATGGTGAATTCCAAAAAGGAATTAAAATAAAATCAACCCACTTGCTCACTTATTCTATCAAATTTTATAACGTAATCCATAGCTCGATTGTAAGTTGTAATATAATAACTTAAAGATACGAAGATAGTTACATTAGGCCCCTGGTCATACACCAAAAATAAAGAGTGCAAACCAAGTTTGCTGAACAAATAAAAATTATCCAGCACGTCAATTTAATCTGTTATGACATTCTATTTTTAACCCTGAGTACTGCAAGCTCGTTTGCAGTTTACAAAATATGTTTTCTGTCACAGAATACCCGCAGAAACAATTCTCCGTTCATTTCTAATGCTGCACCTGACAACTATTTGAAAGTAGGATTGCAGAAAGATGGTGGAACTGCTGAGCATTTCTAAATCTGTCGATTCTTCGAATTAGCATAATTGTAATTTCCTTATTTTGGTGCAGAAATGCCACTGCAGTCCTCAAAGGGTTAAAGTAGATTTTATAAATGTCCACAGCACGCACACAAACTTTATGCACTTCCACAATGTGAGTGCATTGCACTTAGCCTATTTGGAACAGTAACCCAGAACACAGGCCAATCTATGATGCTCTATGGGAACTTGAAAGTCATTGCACAGCACGTTCAATCGGCAGTTTTGTCACTACTCCTTCATTTCAATGGGCCTTAGAATGATTGTTTAGACAAACTATGGCACTGAATTAGTGAACCAGCTGTCCATTCAGTTTAAGTGCTCATGTTCTCTACTGCTAAAGCAAGACATGTAAATTGCACACTTTGCTATTTACTCAGAACCTTTACAAAAATAACTGATGTGTATTTTGTTTGGAGATTAACTAGTACATTTTCAAAAACAATAGACAGGAGTGAAGAAGGGTATCACTTAATTATTCCTGCATATATTTAGTGTAAAGAACCAGCACACATCAGTAAGACAAATAGATTTCATGGATCATATACCGCAATTAGCTTCTAATTGAATTTCTAATACACTTCAGCTTCAAGTAATTCACTTAAGTCTATCTCAACATGAAAAATCCAAAATGGCTTTTAGCTCAGGCTGATGTAGCACCTTCCAGATGATCGTTCGCTCTTAATTTGTGGTACGCTTCTGGTTTTCCAGTGTCCGGGGCAGAAATCTGCATTGGAGAATTTCAATGTGACATCATAGTTGTCAGTTTGTGTGCATACAGTTTTCATTCTCTACATCATTCTCGTTACAGTCCTCATCGCTCTCCCGCGGGATGCCTAAAGATGCAGAAGCTTCCTTCTTAGCAATATGATCGTGTGCAAAATAGCCTGTGCCACTGATTGTATCTTGTCTCTGGTAGAAGAGGACGTAAGCTGCTTTGGACTGTCGGAATGTAAAGAAACATGGGATCATTTATTAGTGTCTGCTCACATCAAACTCAGTAACCATAATTTACTGACTAAGTTTCAGCAGAATCGTTGCTGTTTTGATACTTAACTATTTTACAAAATAAAATAGAACTGACCCAAATACCACCAACATAGGTACTACAGACTCATTTATGGCCCAAATTTGAATCCAACCATGGCAAACATTTAAACACTAATTTTGCTTGACTATTTATAGCTACCTTTTTTTAAAAAAAAGGCAATCCTTAATAATCTCAAGGGTGCTCAGCCAACTCCAAAGATCAACCTTCCTTCCAGCTCATCAGCAGGTCATCCACAGACCCAAATATCTTCAATGGGCAAGGGAATTATGGGAAGAGATTAGGGAAAAAAACAACTAAGGGAGCTGAAATATAGACTGGTAGCACAACACATGACACTGAAAGAGCTGCAGATGTCTTAGAAATCAGAAAATGGTTCAACGGCAGCACCTTCACTTAACTCTAGTCATGGATCCATCTTCAGACCAGACATTAGATTCCTGATTGACACATCATTGCTGTAACAAAAGTTAATTATAACTGTGTTTAATTGTATGCAGTGCTGGGCATTAATTGGTGTTTCACTTGAATCACTATCAACAGGTAGACTGAAACTATTTCTGTTGGTTTACGAAGTGTATGCTTATAATCTGGAACTGTAAAGAAAGATAAAGGTATGCATTGACTCCAATTGTATCCTTTATCAATTAGCTTTCTGAAATTGGCCTTCTGAAAAGTTGTGCGGTATTATTGGAAGTTAACCCACAGCTATACACTGCTTGATGAATTGGATCCCATAGAATTATTTGAAGCAAATATATGCGCGTACTCTTAGTGTCAGGGGAAACATTAATCCCTCAACAATCAGCACCAGCCATCTATCCCACTGTTTGTAGCACCCTGCTGTGCGCAAATGAACATTATATTTGCTTACACTGGGTGAAATCACATCTTCAATTTTCCAGCACGATCTGTTCCATTATACCCCACTGACTGCACTTCACAAGTGCATCATAGGCACGTGGCATGGAATGCCCCAAGAGCTTGAAAGATGTCTAATAAATTGAGTTCTTTATTTGTAACAAATAGATTGAAGTATCAAATTTGCATTGTAGGATGAAAGCTTTGGCAAAAAATCATTAACTTTAACATCTGTGTTTGGATATCTTGCCTTCCTGAGGCCATTTGTACAGCCAGTTATTAATACAATCCTATCATGAGGGATAATATTATTGAAAAATATACTTGCCACTATTTGGTCTTCTATTGCTGAGGAAACACTGGTGTCATCAAAATAGTACCACTTATTGTCATCTTTGTTCTTGGCAAAGGCTGTATCTTTGGGATAAAGGTAAGTTAGCAGAATGACGATAGGAAATGTGGACTAGAAATATTCTGGAATATTTTCTGTTGTTATAAATTTAACACACTTAATGTCCAAAATGTACGGAGTCATTATTTTAAAATCACTGCATGGCTAAAACAACAAAATTAAAATCCCAGCACAGGAAAAGCGGCCCAGTTAGCTGGCTTGTTATTTTAACATTCCATGTTTGCCATTTACGGACATTTTGACACAGAAGCATAAACCGTTACCAGGTCAATATCCATCAACGGAGATGTTTAAAGCGGTACCCACACCACCACCCAATTTTTACTTCAGGAGTATTCAAACTCTATTTTTAAAAAGCAGAAGCTTAGCAGGAGAACTTCCAAAAAAGGAAGTTACTGTGGCAGAAATCTGACTTTGAAATTTTAATCAACAATACTGTATTGTGGCCCACTATGAATAATCTACATTATAAAGTGGCTTGATATTTTGGAGCGATCAATGGCCTAGATCGCAGATAGAAGTGATCCTTGAGGTGTGGGTGCTTTGCTGCGGAAGCAAATATTCAGTCAGGTCTGTTGAGGCCAAACTATGTTCAAGACCCAGGAGGAAAAGAGTTTTCTCAGGTACCAACCTAAACAGAGGTAATCTTTGGTGTTACTGCTGTTTGTACAAGACCTTGACAGTAAATGTGGTGTTGCAGTGAACAATATCAAAACTGCTTCTACAGCCAAAAGGAAAGTAAATCGCAGCCATCACAGCAAGCTGAAATGTTAACACTAGTCGATTACCATTCAGTATACTAGTTTCAGCAGAGACCCAACATTTTTTTCAACAGACTCAAAATTAATGCCAGTCAGCGACAACTTGCATTCATTAAGTGCTTTCAATGTATTAAAGCATCCCAAGACACTTCACGAGTAAAATTTGACACCAAACCAGATGACCAAGTGTTTGATCAGAAACATAGGGGGTGATTCTCCGCTCCGCGGGCCAGGTGTGCGCGCCGTCGTGAATGCCGTCGCGTTTCATGACGGCGCAAACAGGGCCCGGGCACAACCTAATCTGGACACCCAGAGGGGGCCAGCACGACACTAGAGCGGTTCACGCCACTCCAGCGCCCTTACGCCCCACAAATGGGCGCCGTGCCAACCCGCACATGCGCAGTTGGAACAGCTCAATCCTGCGCATGCGCAGTTGGGCCACGCCATCCTGCGTATGCGCGGGGAACTTCTTACGCGCACCGACCCCGACTCAATACGGCGTGGGTGTTCAGGGGCCGGCCGCAGCAGAATGTAGGCCGGGGGGGGGGGGGGGGGGGGGGGGGGGGGGGGGAAGAGGCCGGCCCGCCGATCAATGGGCCCCGATTGCGGGATAGACTCCTTTGGAGGAGCCAGGGTCCCCCGAGCGTTCCTGCAGAGTTCCCGCCGGCAGCGACCAGGGGTAGATGGCGCCGGCGGGACCCTGTCGTGTCGGTGCGGCCGCTGGGCCCATCCGGGCTGGAGAATCGCCGCTCGCCGTTTGCGCCGATTCTCTGAGCGGCCCGGCGCGATTCGCGCAGCGCTGGTTTCGGGGGTGTGGGAGAATCACGTGCGGTGGTCAGGGCGGCGTAGCGCGATTCCCACGGCGATTCACCCACCTGGCGGGTGGGGAGAATACCGCCCATAGATTTTTACAAAGTGTATTAAAAGAGGAAAGAAAGAGGTAGGGAGGCTTAAGGAATTTCTAAATTTAAGTTCTTGGCAGCTAAAAGCATGGATACCAATAATGGTGCGATTAAAATCAGAGCTCAAGAGGCCCGAATAGGGGCGTGCAAATACCTGAGAGGAATGTGGGTTGAAGGAAATTACAGTTAGGGCAGGGCAAACCCATGGAGGGATTTCAAACAAAGAGAGAATTTTAAAATTGAAGTGTTGCTGAACCAGGAGACAATGTAAGACGGTGAGCACAGGGGCGATGGGATGAATTGGACGTCATGCAAGAGCAGCGGAGTTTTAAACGACCTCAAGTTTACAGAAGACAGAATTTAGATGGGGAGGGCAACCCAGAGCATATTGGAATAGTCAAGCTCAGAGATAACAAAGTCATGGATGATGGTTTCAGCAGCAGAGCAGCTGGTACAGCAGTGGAATTGGAGGATGTTTCTGAGATGGAAATAGATAATCTTAGTGATGGTGTGGATTTGTGTTCAGAAACTCATACCAGGGTCAAAAGTGGCACCTGGGATGTGAATGGTCTGATTCAGCCTCACAGAGTTCCAGGCAGAGTGATGAAGTCAGTATCTAGGTAAGCGTTTTAAGCTGATGTGCCTAGGCACACAAGCGGTAAGTGTGCTGCGGCCGTGGCTGTGGGGCAAACTCCAAGTCCTGGCTGAAGAAATTACAGGCTATTTAAAGGGCTGGTCTGACATGCTTGCTGTTGTATGCAATTCTCTGTATAAAAGAAAAGCGGTAAAATGTCTGTAAGTCCTACTTGTTCCTTGTTTTCTGTTGTGAAACAACTTGTCTGAGGCAACTCTGGAGTAGTTAATATTGTTAATACAGGCCGTTCCTCTTGCTGCGACGTTGGCAATAGGAAAAGTGAAGAAAAACAACCAAACATTGGGCCAGCCTGTTTTTTTCCCACCAGGTTTTAAACCTAAGCATCCAAGCAACATTCTCCTTGGTTTGTGCATATGAATTTGCATATTTTCTTTGCAATATATGAAAACTACTTTCCTTTTTAATTGGCCACTGTAAAGTTCATTTGTTGACTGTTTTCACTATTCGGTTTTTACACCAGTTCTAATTAAGTTCTAGTCATTGTGTCCCAGATGTACATCTACAGCAAACTGCAAATTCTGATTCCTTTGAGAGATTAGGGCTGATTTAGCACAGCTAGCTTGTAATGCAGAACATATGTGTCCAGAGGTGCCAACGTTCCATCTCCAAGCAGGCGGACACTGGGTGGCCCTACCCCTTGTATGTGATTGGCCACTGTCAGTTTGCTATTAAATTGTGGGGTGTTTATGAACAATCGGTTCAGCTGAAAAAAAGTGGGTGCGTCGTGGAATTGTTGGTATCATTGAAGTGTGCCGCGTTACTGAGAGGTTGTACCACTGGTCTGGGCTACGGTATTTGTGGCGGGTCCAAAGCCATTGGCATTGGTCTTTTTCATATTTAAGTGGAAGAAATTTCTGCTTATCCATTCCCCATATCAAAAAAGCAAATTAACAATTTAGAGACAGTCAGTCATTTCAGTGGAGACCTAGAATTCATGTCAGTCAGTTACTTCCAGATATCCAAGTCTAAGGCCATCAGGTTAATTGCACAACAGTTGGATGGGACGTATTTACAGGTCACCCACCCCTTCCCACTCCCTCTGCTCCCTCAATCATTCAACTGAGGTAAGAACAAATACAATTCACCAACGACAGGTAATTGAAACCAGGCAATATAGAGGGAGCTATAAATAGTTGATTCGTAAATTTTAGTCCAAATAAAAATGTAAAACAAATTAAT
The DNA here is from genome assembly GCF_902713615.1 of Scyliorhinus canicula. Lineage (NCBI taxonomy): Eukaryota > Metazoa > Chordata > Chondrichthyes > Carcharhiniformes > Scyliorhinidae > Scyliorhinus > Scyliorhinus canicula. The sequence goes on along the minus strand of NC_052165.1, from coordinate 32,638,336 downwards.
GTCACCTTATGGGTTCAACATTCTGGCATAAATATATATAAATATAAATAAAGAATTCTGAATCGGAATACTTACAATGTCCTCCACCCATTCCACCGTAGTGATTTGACACAGCAATCAAATTATATTCACAACGACCAGCATTTGGATTGATAAGAAATTCAGACATATCTAAATCACTATTGAAAATGAAGAAGCATTACATTAACATTTACTTGTTCACAACTCTAAAATGCTCTACTTGCAGACATTAGCACTAGTTTTTAGACAGAACAGCTTTTCGCCATATATATAAAAAACCAGCTCATCTTATTATCCATCCGTTTTCAACCAGTCCGTGTAAACGTACATAACTGAATGTCCCAAAATAAATGCAATGTTACTCATGTAAATATCATATGTGCAGAATAAATAAAAACAACTGTGGTTTCTTAAGATGCAAAGTGAATTCTGGAGCGGGAGAACTGATGGAACCCCACTTCTGTAATGTTCTATTGAGGTGTTTCAATTTTTTATTTTATGTTTCTATATTGGTCTTGGCCCCCAATACCTTCTTTTGTTAGTGAGCTCTTTCCAGTTTCTCTCTCTCATTGCCCTTGACTAACGTGGGCCCTGAATTTGCCTAACACAACTTCTGCTTCCTTGTCTATCTCCTGCCCAAGGTGGCAGTTTAGGCCCATTGCTTGACTTCCATCGGAGTTCCCCAGAATGGTGTTCCCTCAGAAACTGAACAAGGTGATGATCAACGGCACTTACTAAGGCCCATTATTCGGAGGACAGCGTTTGCGCTTTAAGCTTAGGCAACACAGGGTCAGAATCCTTACAAATGGTTTCATAGCAGTTATGACCTATGATATTACATAGAAATAACAGCTGAAGAAACAGGTCATTTGGCCCAACTGGTCTATGCTGGTATTTATGCTCCACAACAGCTTCCCCTTAAATGCTATTGACTTCATTCCTTGTGGCAGAGTTCCTCTGGAAAATAGGTTTTTCTTGAATTCGTTATTTGATTTATTAGTGACTATTTTATATTCGTGACCCTTAGTTCTGGTCTGCCACATAAGTTGAACCATCTTCACTACGTCTGCCCTAACAAAGCCCTTCATAATTTTTAAGAGCTCTATTTAAGTAACGCCTCAGCCTTCTCTTTTCTAGAGAAAAGAGTCCTTGCCTGTTCCGTGATTCTTGACACCAGGAACAGGGGTTTCAACTCAAAAGTTCCCAGACTGGATGAGTCTGCAAAACAAATCAGGGGAATTGTCGGATTTCTGTCCATTTCAATTCTTGATTAATCTGTGGGCTTTTTGACATGGTGCATCACTTGCTGTACACTAATATTATTTCCTGAAATTACTACAGTTTTCCTTTTGAGTCATGACACTGCCCTTCAGAAATGAGGAGTGGATTCTTGCGAGCGTAAAAGTTAAGAGGGATCACCCTACGTAGCTACTTGGAAACCACTAGATTAAACATTTTCACTGCAGCCCAACACATCCTTTCATTACACTATGTTGCTTCCCCATTACATCAGAGCCACCTCCTTTAAGTGAGTAGATAGTTAACTTCTACAGAACCTTTGTAGTGTGTACCATTGCATGTTTAGGTAACAAGATGTCAGTGTTTTGTACCAATATTGGAAATTGGGCAGATCTTGAATTGGCAGCCTGTTACACATAGCACAAGGTCTAATCTTTCTTTGAATTTCATAGAACTAGAATCCAAACTCTTTTCTGAGACTCTGTTAGTTTCACTGTCAATCCAACTTAGTTTGAACTTTAAAATCCGAATAATGTGTTCCAAGTTAATGAAAAATAAAAATGTGGAGGACTTCCAGTGTGTGATGTGCTGAGTGGACGCATGAAAGGTGTCGCTCCTCCTGGAAATTAAAATTCAACCTTAGGTACTTTCAGCCAAAAATTGCCCCCTAAAACTGGGATAAAGATCCCTCACCCTCCTCCAATACCATCGAGACAAGACATGCCAAGCGGCAGCAACTCCAGGGGCCAAAAAGACATCAAAGGCAGTAAAAGCTTTGAGAGGACGACTTAGGAGATGGCAAGAAACAAGTTCCTAGCCGCACCTAATCGGGAAGGACCGACACATCACCCGCTGGGCTCTCCCCAATGAACTAATGGAGGGTGTTCTTGACATAGGAACTACAGGAGCTCAAAGATGCCATTAAAACAGAGATGACGGCAACGGTAAAAGTGGTGTTAGCACTGGTCATCCTGCATGCGGCACTGGAAAAGATAGAAAGGGGGGTTGGAGAAGGTCTCGATCGGATCACCGTACTGAAGACAGAAATGGCAAGGTTGGTGGCGATGCAAGGGACACTAAAAGGGAAGGTCAAGGATCAAGAAAATCGGTTGCACTGCCAGAACCTCCGCATTGTGGGCCTACTGGAGGGAACCGAAAGCAAGAGCCCTACGGAATAGGTGGCCCAAATGCTCGGTAAACTGGTGGGAAGGGAAAGCTTCCCCAAGCCGGCAGAAGTAGACAGAGCTCACAGGTCACACCGCCAAATCCACGAGCCATCATTGCGAAGCTGCACCGGTGCCAAGACAGGAAAGGATCATAAACTGGGCAAGACACAGAGTCCTGCAACTGAGAGGGTCACTCTATCCGATCCGGATGTATTAGGACATCGGGGCTGACCTGGCCAAGGGCCAGGCAGAATTTAACAAAGCCAAGGCAGCCCGGTTCGGAATGCTGTACCCAGCCAAGCTCTGGGTTAAGTTCCAGGGCAGAAATATTATTTTCCCGCACCAGCGGACACAGATGAATTTGTCCACAAACATGGCCACAAGACAACAATGCAATTAGCATTGAACCAGATACCGCAGCCTATCAAGACACTGAGAGACTGTTTGCGCAGTACTGAACCTCGTTTTAGATTCTGGAGTTAAGTCTCAGATAGGAGGGTGCGAGGGCAGTAGGGCACAGGAAGTGGTGAGGAGAAGGGGGAACGGGCACGCATCTGTTTGGGGGTGGCATAGGTCGATCCTGGGGGTGGGCCCACACTAGTGGGTAAGATAGCACTAGGAAGGACGAGCGATGGGGTGGGGGGGGGGCACATCTCCCGTCAGAGAGTGCCTGCCAATGATCATGAGAACACTGCAGATGGGGGGATACACGGGGGGGGGGGGAGAGAAACGGGAAGACACTCGCGGGGATGGGGGGGGGGGGGGGGGGGGGGGGGGAGAGAAACAGATCCAGGGGTATAGCAGAGGGACGGGGGGGGACAATAGATCGCACATGGCAGCAAGGAACACAAAGGCACCGCAAACAGCCACTTTGGAGAGCCCCTAAACAAAGGGAAACCCCGGAGTGCAGGAGCGCATCCACAAGGCAATTATGGTTGATGCCACAGGAGGGACGGGGCGAGAATCTTCGTCCATCTGAAAAGTATGAAAGCAGACATAGTCTTCCTCCAAGAGACCCATCGGAGGGAGGACAGATTGCGGGTAAGAAAGAGCTGGGTGGGACAGATGTACTATTCGTTCTACGGGACGAGGGCTAGGCAGGTGGCCATACTGCTCAATAAGAGGACAGCATTAACAGCGATGAGGTCACTTATGGACCAAAGGGGATGGAACGGCATGGTTAGTGGTGTCCTGGAAGGGGCACCAGCGGTCCTTGTAAACGTGTACACTCCCAACTGGGACAACCTGATTTCACGAAAAATACCTTGGCGGAAATCGCTGATATAGATATGCACCGACTCTTCATGGGAGTGGTCGGAAGTGGGCTTCCACAGAACGTGGAAGCCATTCACCAACTTGGTCCGAGATCTGTTCGTAGCCAGCAACCAGTAGAGCAAGGGGGAGGCAGAGACTCGGATGAGCCACGGAACATGAAGGAAAGGAGCGGGAGAAGAGAAGAGGTTGAGGGGTGGGGCGGCGAAGGCTCTCAAAAAAAGAACACGAGGGACAAGAGACAAAGCCGCAGGTGACAGGCCCGAGGGTACATGGACAAGCAGAGTGAACAAAAAGAACTCACCGGTTAATACACTGGGGAAACAGCTGAGGCAGATTGGCCAAAGGGGGTACCATGGCACAAAGGGAAGGGAGACAAGTATATGTAAATATAGATAATGATCTTTGTTTGTTTCTCTTTTCTTTCTTTGGTTTTTCTCTTTTTTAATTTTAATTTTTCCTTGGATGTTTTTCCTTTGTATTCTGCACGGTTATGCAATTTCTAATTTAACTTAGGAAATGACATGTGAAACATAAAATGTGAGAATCAATAAAAACATTTCAAAAAAATAAATAAAATGTGGTGCAGTGTTTAATTGGCTGCTGTTTTGTGCTACCTGTATAAACTAATTTTACCCCAAAATGTCAGCAGTGGACAGGTCAGCAATATTATTCCAGTTCCTCCCTGTCCAACGCACATACCTATCTAGCCCAGTTTCAAAAACGGCTAAGGACAAACTCCACTTATATTGTTGATATTTTAAACTACTGTGACTGCACTATATTATACTAGCTTGTAAGACTTAAACCTGCAGCTTAACGATGTTAAACCTGGGTGAATTTAAGATTGTGCGAATTTGATGTAATAGAGACTATTAGTAACTATCCACAGCAACAATTCTGATTTAAAGCTTGTGTCTGAATGTGTACCTATCTAATCATGAGAGCCATGACCAGATTCAACTCACTCGGAGACATACCTAATTGGAAAATCAACCAGTGTATCCAACTTGTCTCTCCAGTAACGACTATAGGAAAATCGCTTCAAGTGCACCACTAATACAGGAGGTAATGACCACAGGTCCAGTTTTTTGGTGGCTTGCTGATGCTGTTTGCAGTTTGGACAGTACCTGAAGGAAAACAATTGAAAAAACTATTTCCCATTTTTTCTCCTTCATCAAATAGCAATCCTTCCAAATAATGAGAAAAACTTTTTCTCTAAGTCTGATCGTCAAGTGTACGATTAAAAGAGGTTCTAAGTTTCTCAGTCTCTGACACCAAAATATTCTGAATATTGTACACTGAGCTTGCTTCAACAGCTGAGACTGGTGCATTTTAGACACAAAATACCTGTTGAACCCATTTCACCATGATCAAACCAACTATGATATTTTGTTGAAGAAAACAAGAATATAGTTGGAAATATCAGGTGCCAAGCCCACACATGTAAGCAGTGCAATGAGGTGTGAAATACAGCTACATACACATGCGCACGCACACATCAAGTAACATTGGGCACCACAAATCTTCACAACCGAACAAATAATGACGCAAAACATCAGGGGCAGTAATAGAAGGTTGATGATTTGTGATCTTTAATCTATAAAGCTTCATTCTGACTTCCTTCTGCGGCAGTTCCAATTAACATAGCTTTTCACAGCTCCCAACACTTAGCTTTCTTCAAGATGCATTCCTTTATAACATTCTCTCACCTGAACCTGGACATTCCTGGCCTTATATGTAAGCTTCCTATTGATTCTTTTTAAAAGACGTTATTCTGGCTGATTGGCAATGGTCAAATAAATAATTTGGCTGAATAAATCCAGGACTACATGGATTCTGGCAAGGTTTTAGACAAGGTCTCACCTGACATATTGGTCATAAAAGCAAAACCACATGAGATCCAAGGGAAAGTGGCAAGTTGGATTCAAATTTGGCTCAGGAGCAACAAATAAATGGTAATGATCATTGAGTAGTTTTGTGACCAGACGGTTGTTTTCAGTGGGGTTCCATAAGGCTCAGTACCAGATCCTTACTTTTTGAGGCATATATCAATGATTTAGATTTATATTAAACAACACCAGGTTAAAGTCCAGCAGGTTTGTTTCAAATCATTAGCTTTTGGAGCACAGCTCCTTCCTCAGGTGAAGCAGTGATCTGAAAGCTAGTGACTTGAAACAAACCTGTTGGGACTTTAACCTGGTTTTGTAAGACTTCTTATTGTGCTCACCTCAGTCGAACACCGGCATCTCCACATCTTAGATTTATATGTAAGAGCATAATGAAGAAGTTTGCAAATGATGCAAAAATTGGCACTTGATTGATACTGAAGAGAAAAAAAACTGTGCTTTGATGGGAGAAATCAATGGGCTGATCGGAAAAGTTGCAAATGATATTCAATCTGTGGCATGAAGCCATTCATTTGAGAGGGCAAAGGAAAACATAATAAATGGTAGGATACTAAGCATAGTGGAGGAAGGGAATGTGGAGGGCAAGTTCACAGCCCATCTGCCCTGAAGGTAGATGGACAAGGAGATATAGTGGTTAAGGTGGGGTACAACATACTTTTCTTCATTAACTAAGGAACTAGAATAAGAGCAAGTAAGCAATGCTACAAATGTAAAACACTAGTTAGGCATCAGCTAGAGTACTGCCAAGCTGGTTACTACAGGAAGGATGTAATCGCATTAGAGAGGATACACAGCAGATTTACCAGATGGCTCCTGGACTGGAAATAGGAAGGACCTATTTTCTTTGGCAGAGAGATCAATATTGAGGGACCATAGATTTAAATTAATTGGAAAAAGATTAAGGGCGGTTGAGAGAATTTTTCACCCAGGGCACAGTGGGGATCTGAAACTCACTGCCTGAAAATGGGATTAGGCCATGCAGCTCTTTTTCAGCTGAGACAGGCAGGACAGGCCAAATGATTGCTTTGTGCTCTGTAGAGCAGTGGTTCCCAACCTTTTTAGTAATACACTATGCTTCAGTGAGACAAACAATTCTACAACATAACCACTTTTTTTGACCCACTATCTCCATGAATACATAGAATCATAGAAACCCTGCACATTCTCCCCGTGCCTGTGTGGGTCTCACCCCCACAACCCAAAGGATGTACAGGGTAGGTGAATTGACCACGCTAAATTGCCCCTTAATTGGAAAAATAAAAACGGTTATTCTTGTTGCTTCACAGCGCCAGGAATCCAGGTTCGATTCCCGGCTTGAGTCACTGTCTGTGCAGAGCCTGCATGTTCTCCCCGTGTCTGTGTGGGTTTCCTCCGGGTGCTCAGGTTTCCTCTCACAAGTCCCGAAAGACGTGCTGTTAGGTAATTTGGACATTCTGAATTCTCTCTCAGTGTACCCGAACAGGCGCCGGAGTGTGGCGAATAGGGAATTTTCACAGTAGCTTCATTGCAGTGTTAATGTAAGCCTACTTGTGACAATAATAAAGATGATTATTATTAAGTTTATTTTTTAAAAATAGAATCATAGAAACCCTACAATGCAGGAGGCCATTCGGCCCATCGAGTCTGCACTGATCCTCTGAAAGAGCAACCTACCTAGGTAGGCCCACTCCCCCACAACCCCATCTAACCGTTGGACCGTAAAGGGCAATTTAGCATGGCCAATCCACCTAACTTGCACATCTTTGGACTGTGGGAGGAAACCGGAGCACCCGGAGGAAACCCACGCAGTATTGGGGGAACGAACAAACTGCACACAGACAATCACCTGAGGTCAGAATTGAACTCGAGTCCCTGCCGCTGTGAGGCATCCATTGTGCCAACGTCCTGCCCTATACAGCTGACCTATTCATGGTTTTTAGCACTTCATGGAATTTGTTTCAGCATTTGCGGCTGATTTGATTACGTTTATGCCTTTTCGCACTGTGGGTTAAGCCTTTTTTTATTGGGAACTGGGAGAAAAAAACTTTAGAGCCAAAATAGTTAACCAGTTTGAAAGCTTTGGAAATTTGCAATTGTATATAACCTTCATGGCGCACACTGCAACAAATTCACTGAAACGGAATCACTGTACTTTTACTGAACCCTGCCAGTTAATGAGGAAGATCCATAGAACAACATTCAATTGATAACATTTGCTCATGCTAAGTGAACAATAGTAACACTTTTCTGTGGAATGTATGTAAAAAGACACTGAAACGTCTAGCTTAGTTAAAAGGTGGTCAGATGAGAAGGGGCCTCTTGCTCTGCTATTCGCAAAGACTTTCCATTTCAATCTTTCATCTTTTTGAGAACTTGGGCTCTGCTGAGAACTTTCTGAAGGGGAACAACTTTCCCATTTATTGGAAAAAGACCTTTATCAAGACCTTGATCTTGAAGGGCTTCTTTGAATTGGGGATCTGGACTTGGGCTTCATAAGAATGAGGGACTGACTGCTCAGAATATGAAGGAGGATAGGATCGGGATCAATGATTGCGGCTTCTGCTTCAGGATCTGGTGTAACAAAGCCCCCTTTGTCTGGATCTCTGATGAGTGTTCTGTCAGTAACATGTTTCCCCTAGGCTGTAAGCTACAATTATTGATATGAGCAGGGAGTTTGCATCCCGCCTGTCAACTCGGCTGGGCACAAGGTAATCACATAACCCAATCTCCACACCCCCCAAACAAACTTAATCAAACACTGGTTTTAATTGAAAAACTGGAACAAAAGTAAAAACAAGAATATGCTGGAAATGACAGCAAGGGTAGAGAGAAACAGAATTAACATTACAGTTCAATGGCCTTTCATTGTGTTCTAATGGAAGTGCCATTAACATGAAACATTAACTCTGTTTCTCCTTCTCCACAGATGCTGTCTGGCCTGCTACATATTTTTTCTGGTTTTATTTCAGATGCCCAGCATCTGCAGTATTTTGCTTTTTGCGCGAAAATAAATTGCATTTAATTTTCCTTTCACTGTTAAAATGCCAGAGTGCCCCATGTTATTCATCGTTTTCACAGTGAGAAAGCTGAACGCCATGGCGGCACTCCCATCCCCACGCAATAAACTCTCCAGCAGCCCAGTGGTGGTAGCCTCCCTCCAGACCTGGAACCAATTACGGCAGCAATTCGACCTGACCGAAATGTCCGACAAAGCCCCCATCTGCAACAACCATAGGTTCGTGCTAGCGCTCACTGTCACCACCTTTAAAAGGTGGAGACAGGGCAGCGGGACACTGACAGTCGGGGACCTATACACTGACAGCAGGGTCACAACACTGGACGAACTTACGGAGAGATTTCAGCTAGCTAAGAGCTAACTGCAGCTTAAAAACGTCCTACGGAAGGAGACAAGGACGTACCCACGACCACTACAACAGACCTTACTAGAGGAGTTACTGGACGCAAACATTCTTGGTAAAGGAAACTATAGCGACATGTACGAACGACTGACAGGGCCGACACTGTACTAGACGCGGAGGAAGAAATAGGAGGAAGACCTGGGGCTCGAAATAGGAAGGGACTCTGGAGCGAAGCACTACATAGGGTCAACTCTACCTCCATGTGCGCAAGACTCAACCTAACGCAACTAAAGGTGGTACATAGAGCCCACTTAACAAGAACTCGAATGAGTAGAATGTTCCGGGAGGTGGAGGACAGATGTGAACGGTGCCAAGGAGGCCTAGCCAACCATGTCCATATGTTCTGGTCTTGCCCCAGACTTGCTAGGTACTGGACAGCCTTCTTCGAGGCAATGTCCAAAGTGGTGCCTTTGCCTTGTCCTCCCCTGAGCATAACCCCCAAAGACTCCTGCCATTGCTGTTCCATTGTCTTCCCTGCTTGGCTCCTTTTCCAATCAACTCTATGATGTTCATTGTTCATGGAATTTAGCAGGGAAGACAGTGGATCAGCAATGGCAGGAGTCTTTGGGGGTTATTCGGGAGGCACAACAGAAATTCATCTCAAGGAGGAGGAAACATGCTAAGGGGAGGACAAGGCATCCATGGCTGACGTGGGAAGTCAAGGATACCATAAAAGCGAAAGAAAAACCATACAAAGTGGCGAGGATTAGTGGGAAGCCTTTAAAAGCGAGCAGAGGACAACTTAAAAAGCAAGAAGGGGGGAGAATTTAACAATATCCTTAATCAATTACATTGATTTACAGTTTTAATTCTATCCAAAATAACTTAAAATTACTTACCAGGGGTCCTCTGCACCTAGCTTCTCTTTAGTTGTAAAAAGTTCAATACAGTCTTTTAACTTTACAAACATTTTTTTCTGAGGCCTATATTCCATGCTTTCATGCTTCTCAAAATCCTACATTAAAAAAACAAGCATCTGTTAATTCAGTTTGCAAAATTATAACAGAAAATGATTTTGATTATCCACTACAGTATTCTCACTATAGACATAGAAAATAGAAGCAGGAGGAGGCCATTCAGCCCTTGGAGCCTGCTCCGCATATCTGCTTATGTTTCCTAAATGATTGCTGCAATTTAGGAATTATCAGTGAATGTATTTCTGAAAAGTACCAGTGATCTCCTATATCATGCCTCACATTAAAGTGTTATTTTTAAATGAAAAGGATGGACAGTTACATCACAACATGTACCATATATGTTATTTCATGGGATATGAGCATCACTGGCATTTGCTGCTCAACACTAATGACCCTTGTGGATTGCTAGGCCATTTGAGGGCAGTTAAGAGTTAATCATGTTGCTGTGGGTCGAGAGTTATATGTTGACCAGGGTAAGGATGGTAGATTTCCTTCCCGAAAGAGCATTCACGAACCAGGTGAGTTTTTACTACACCATCACTGGGAATGTTTTCACTGAAATGAACCCATGTCCTCAGTGCACTCTGGATTACTAGTCCGGTGACACAACCCCATGCCACCACTCCACACCATTCTCCTGCTACAATGCAAGCATTTTGCTCTAGCAACTTCTATTAATGTAGGGCCTTAAACATCATAAAATGTTCCAAGGCTCTTCACGAATGTTATAAAGCAAAATTTGAAACTAAGCAACATAAGATCAAATTTGGACAGATGCTAAAGGCTTTGTCAGAGACAGGATTTATGGAGAGAGGCAGAAAGGGTTAGGGAAAGAATCTGAAAGAAGCTTTAGGGCCTTAGGCGACGAAGGCATGTTCACCCATGGTGGTGTGTTTAAAATCAGGGATGCCCCTAGAGGAGCGTAGATACTTCACTGAGTTGTGTGGCTGGAGGAGATTCCAGAGGTAGGGAGCTTCAAGGCCATGGAAAGATTCAAAAACAAAGATAAGAAATCTAAAATCAAGGCATTACTTTGACCAGGACCCAATGTAAGTCAATGAATTGTTAAGCAAACACATTGATTGCAGATGGAATGATGCTCAATTATTTCAGGATCCAGGTCAATGACGGATTTATTTTGAAAAAATATTATTTTACATCAGTAACTTTGTGAGACAGCTGATAAGGAGGATAGCTTTCTAAGTAACAATTAACCTCATAAAAAGGATCTGAATAGGTCACAAAAAAGCTGTTCTTGACGTGTAGCTTGCGTGCAACCTTCACTAAAGTCATTATCTTGAAGATTGGTCCTGACAGAAAAAGTACAATGTGGTTTGCATATACAAGAAAAGTTAACTACGGCTGGCACGTTGATGCAGTGGTAAGAACTGCTGCCTATGGCGCTGAAGTCCCGGGTTCCATCCCGGAACAGGGTCACTGCCCGTGTGGTGTTTAGACATTTTCCCCTGTCTGTATGGGTCTCACCCCACAACCCAATGATGTGCAGGTTGGGTGAATTGGCCAAACTAAATTGTCCCTTAATTGAAAAAATAATAATTGGGTCCTCTAAATTTATTTTTTTTAAAGTTAAACATTTGAAAAAACATGGATGTGAGAGTCATTCTAGGTATCTCTACTTTTAGTCATGCTAATTGTTTTTTATCAAGTTAAAACAACTTAGACCATTTATCAACTTAGCCAATTATAACCATCTTTCTTCTTATATGCTTGGAACATATTTTACCTCTGCTGCATTGTCATCAAAGCATCGCTTCTTTATTTCAGGATCCCAGTCTAATGCCAGATATGTCCGCTCTGCAGATGAGAACAGAAATGCTCTGAAAATCAACTCTTAAGACACAACTCACTTGTAATATAAATGGAAGGTATTTCTTAAGTCAAATCAGCTGAGGTGGTCTCACTTGGTCAAGGCAGTGTGTGACTCAGAAACTGAAATTCTTAGGTTTGAATCCTGGCCTGTGCTGGTAGCTTATCTCAGCTTGTCTGCATGCAGGTGCAATTCTTTGATCAATGCACTTAAAGGGCGGCATTCTCCCCTACCCGGCGTGACGGAGGGTGCCGGAGTAGGGGAGTGGCGCCAACCACTCAGGGGTCGCGCCTCCCCACCTTTGGGGGCCAGCCCCGCGCCGGAGCGGTTTGCACCAGAAGACTGGCGCAAACATCCGGCGCCCCCGCCAGCAGGGCTGGCCGAAAGGCTTTCGCCGGTCGGCACATGCGCTGGCAGTGACGTCAGCAGCAGCTGGCCGCTGACGTCACTGCCGGCGCATGCGCGATGTGGTGTTCCCTTCCGCCTCCGCCATGGTGGAGGCCGTGGCAGTCGCGGAGGAACATAGTGCACCCAGGGCACTGGCCCGGCTCCTGATCGGGGGGCCCCGATCGCGGGCCGGGCCACCGTAGGGGCACCCCCCGGGGTCCGAACGCCCCCCGCCCCCCCAGGACCCCGGGGGCCTGCTCACGCCGCTGAGCCGGCCGTTCCAGAGGTGGTTTAAACCTCGGCGGGACCTCGGCCCATTCGGGCCGGTGAATCGCCGCAGGGGCCTCTTTGATCGGCGGGGCGAAATTCCTGCCCCCGCCACTTCCCGGGTGGCGGAGAATCTCTGCCACGGCGGGGCCGGGATTTTAGGCGCCCCCAGGCGATTCGCCGACCCTGCTGGGGGTCGGAGAATTTCGCCCAAAATGTGAACTTTCATCAAATTAGTCGATAAGCACTAAATCATTTATTTGTAGCACGTAACTGCAGGACTCCACATATACAGATTTAGGCAGTGGCAAATTAGCAGGCTACGGTCAATCGAATAACTCAGATGTAGCTCTTAAAGGAACATGCCACCTTGCAAGTAATATTCATTTCAATTTTAGACAGTCGTTATTTATTTAATCGTGAAAGCGCTTCCATGCTCAACCTTTGGGTACCTTTATAATAATCACAGAATCCCTACAGGAGGCGGCGATTTGACCCTCTGAAAGTGCACCCTACCTAGGCCCACTTCCCTACCTATCCCCATGACTCAGTAACCCATCTTACATTTTGGACACTAAGGGGCAATTTAACACGTCCAATCCAACTAACCTGCACATCTTTTGGACCGTAGGAGGAAACCAGAGCATTCCCGGAGGAAACCCACGCAGATACGGTAGCACACGTGGCTAGCACTGCGGCTTCACAGCGCCAGGGTCCCAATTTCGATTCCCTGCTGGGTCACTGTCTGTTCTGTCTGCACATTCTCCCCGTGTCTGCGTGGGTTTCCTCCGGTGCTCCGGTTTCCTCCCACAGTCCAAAGACGTACAGGTTAGGTGGATTGGCCATGCTAAATTGCCCTTAGTGTCCTAAAAAGGTTAGGAAGGGTTATTGGGTTATGGGGATAGGGTGGAAATGAGGGCTTAAGTGAGTCAGTGCCGACTCAATGGGCCGAATGGCCTCCTTCTGCACTATATGTTCTATACGGGGAGAACGTGCAAACTCCACAGTCAGTCACTCAAGGCCGGAAGTGAACCCGGGTCCCTGGCGCCATGAGGCAGCCGTGCTAACCACTGTGGTACCGTGCCACCCCAATAATGGGGAATCTATTTCATTTCATTGTACATCTATTTCTTCAAATTAGGTTTAAACATCAGTCAATAAATTTGAATTTAGCATTTATTGCTATAAAGTGATTACTTGACATGTACCATGTCCAAAACATATGAAGATGGGGAATCAGAAACCTTTGTTAGGAATAAGAGGCTTCTCAAAGAGCGCACTCTGCAAGGATATCGACAATGCCAATGTGAAAGGCATTTTCGAAAAACATTTGATTTTATGTTAATGGTTTAACCCAGAGAAGCTCTTCACATGCAGAGTTCGACGCTGAAACTAGCTCTTAGACGCAAAGCAGACAAAGGTACATTTTCCAGTTCACAATTTAATTGTGCCAATTCATTCATGAGAGCAAGTGGTCCTCCAATTAAAACCAATTTGATTCCAAAATTCTTTCATGGCCTTTTTGGTGCAGATAGCATCACAACAGTGAAATTAGTTAAGGCAGACAACCCTGTTCAGTAATCTTTCAGTCTAACCCAAATAGCCTTAGCATTAGGTTGTAATCATGGATAAGTGAGTGAGTCACAGGTTTGATTTCTGGTGCTCAGGAAAGTTCCCCACAGAATTCCATGGCGTTGGAAGGATAAAAACAACAGTATTCGGCAACTCCTGATCGCAGTCCAGTGGGCTTAGCTAGAAACTGGTTGTGATGTTGCAGCCACTGTTTAATATGATTGAAACATTAAAAATGACTATTTAGGCCAAGCATTAGATGGCTAATGGCACAGTGGAACATGATCTATCAAAAAAATCTACTTGGATATAAACAGAAATGAATTTCTATATATTCATCACACTTCCCGCTGTTCTTCTGAATTACATTGCATTACAAATCTTACTGCAGCTGCTGAAGCGAGGGTAGGGTATGTAAGATGGTGGTTTGCTTCACAAATATCTCAGTGCTGTGGTCAATGCCGCTACAGAGCATAGCAGAGGCAGGCATTGATAGGGTGCAATTTTTCCTGACCATGCTTCTCCAACCACGGATCACATTGACAGTTGTCACGAATAAGGAGGTTCCCGGGTAACAGCCAGCTGAGCTGAGGGATTTCAAGCAGTGCGCAGGCTTGATGCAATTTTATCACTGACAGCAACAACCAACTGAGCTTCCAGGCGTTATACTGATTCAAAGAGGAAGAGTTTCAACTATAATACTTACCATCAAGTCTGATTTGTCTGCTATCTTCAAATCGAATTTGCCTGTCGTCCTTGACATAATTGATATCTGTATTTCCCAAATTGTTGAACTGGAATGTAAAGAGCTGTTTCTTTTGTCCCTGGAACAGCTGGCCTTTACAAGGGTCTTCAGTGCAGATGCCATTTTCAGAATCCTCATTATCTCCCCCAACAGAGTCCTCTGATTGGCTGTTCTCATTCTCAGAAGGAAGTTCTTGATCCTGACTAGACTCATCGTCTTGCTCATCTGTCTCCATTTCACCTGCTCAGAGGAAGAATTGATTGCAAACATGACCGCCAGTCACCAAGCTTTCATTGCAATGATCTGCCTTTTGCTTCAGAGCTTTATGTCTAATCACCCCTCACCGCAGATAAGCTATGAAGTATTTTATTGCACAGTGGACCTCTCGACAATCAATGTTGAAGAAAAAGCCACACTTTGCAGAGATGAAATTTAAAAAGGCTCCGAAATTTTAAAAATACTTTTTTTCCCTAAGGTGCGTTTTAAAAGAAATAGAGATGGTGACGATGGTAGTGAAGAAGGTAGAATTTTCCATTGCTGAATTCAGAAACAGCGAGGTTAGATCAGCAACCTGGGGGATTGCAATATTCTTCACTGTCCTGATTATCAACAATTACCTTTCACAAAAGCTCCACAGGAGTTTAACCAATATGATTAACCCCCATTTAGACAAATTACTTAGCTTGTTCCAACATTTTTTAAAAACAGTGCAAGTCAGTTCAGTTAAATATCACGGATGCAAATTAGTATTAACACGGTAATGGTTTTGAGGAAATTAATGAGATTGAAAGCGAAAAATCTCTTAAGGAAGTGGCCCTAGAAATAGTAGATCCATTGGTGATAGGTTTACAAAATTCTTTGGACCCTGGAATGATTATTACAAATTGGAGGGTAGCGAGCGTAACCCCGCTATTCAAAAAGGGAGGGAGAGAGAATGCATGGAACAAGAGACCAGTGAGACTAACGTCGGTAATAGGGAAGTTGCGGACAGCAAGGTGGCACAGTGGTTAGCATTGCTGCCTACGGCGCTGAGGACCCGGGTTCGAATCCCGGCTCTGGGTCACTGTCCGTGTGGAGTTTGCGCATTCTCCTCGTGTCTGCGTGGGTTTCACCCCCACAACCCAAAAGATGTGCAGGTTAGGTGGATTGGCCACGCTAAATTGCCCCTTAATTGGAAAAAATAATTGGGTACTCTAAATTTAAAAAAAAAAAATAGGGAAGTTGCTGGAGTCAATTATCAAGGATTTCATAGCACAGCATTTGGAAAGCAGTAGTGCAATCAGTCAGCATGGATTTACAAAAGGAAAATCATGCTTGAAAAATTTACTAGAACTCTTTGAAAATGTAACGTACACTGCTGCCTCACGGCGCTGAGGTTCCAGGCTCGATCCCGGCTCTGGGTCACTGTCCGTGTGGGGTTTGCACCTTCTCCCCATGTTTGCGTGGGTTTCGCCCCCACAACAGTGTAGGTGGATTGGCCACGCTAAATTGCCCCTTAATTGACGAAACAAATAAATTGGGTACTCTAAATTAAAAAAAAAAGAAAATGTAACGTAGTGTTGACCAGGGAGAATCGGTAAATATGGTTCAGTTAAGACTTTCAGATGGCTTTTGCCAAGGTCTCACATAGCAGATTAATATGTAACGTTAAAGCGCATGGGATTACGCGCATGAGATGGATAGAAAGCGGATATGCAGACAGGAAGCAAAAAGTTGGACTAAATGGGTCTTTTACTGATTGGCAGGCAGTGATTAGTGGGGTACCGCAGGGATCTGTTCTAGGATGCCAACTGTTCACATTATATATTAATGATTTGGACGAGGTAACTAAATGTATTATCTCCAAATTTGCAGGTGATAAAGTTGGGTGAGAGGGTGATCTGTGAGGAGGATGCAGAGATACTTCAGTGTGATTTGGACAGGCTGAGTGGGTGGGCACAAGCATCGCAGATGCAGTACAATGTGGATAAATGTGGGGTTATCCGCTTCGGTAGCAAAAATAGGAAAGCAGATTATTATTTGAATGGCTGTAAATTGAGAGAGGCGGATACTCAGCGAGTATCCTCGTGCATCAGTCGCTGAAGCTAAGTGCGCAGGTACAGCAGGCTTAAGGCAAATTATATATTGGTCTTCATAGGGCAGCACGGTAACACAGTGGTTAGCACTGTTGCTTCACAGTTCCGGGGTCGATTCCAGCTTGGGCCCCTGTGCGTGTGGAGTCTGCACGTTTTCCCTGTGTCTGCGTGGGTTTCCTCTGGGTGTTCCGGTTTCCTCCCACAAGGGCCAAAAGATGTGCTGTCAGATAATTTGGACATTCTGAAATCTCCCTGTGTACCCGCACATGCACTGGAATGTGGCGACTAGTGGATTTTCACAGCAACTTCATTGCAGTATCAATGTAAGTCTACTTGTGACAATAAAGATTATTATTATAGCGTGAGGATTTGAGAACAGGAAGAGAGAGGTTTTACTGCAATTGTATAGGACATTGGTGAGGCTACACCTGGTGTATTGTGTATATTTATGATGTCCTTATCTGAGGAAAGATGTTCTTGCTATGGAGAGAGGCTGATTCCTGGGATGGCGGGACTGCCATATGAGGAGAGACTAAATCGGTTAGGGTTATTTCATTGGGGTTTAGAAGAGTAAAAGGGGATTTCATAGAAACTTACAAAATTCTAACAGGATTAGACAGAATTCAGAAAGAATGTTCCAAATGGTGGGGGAGTCCAGAACTAGGGGTCATAGTTCAAGGATAAAGGGTGAACCTTTTAGGACTGAGGCGGGGAGAAATTTCATCACCCAAAGAGTGGTGAGTCTACGAAATTCACAGCAACAGAAAATATTGATGCCAAAACGTTGTGTAATTTCAAGAAGGATTTCGAGACAGTTCTTTGGGCTAAAGGGATCAATGAGTATGGGTGGGAAGGCAGGATATAGGTATTGAAGATGATTAGCTATGATCAATGAATGGCGGAGCAGGCTTGAAGGGTCAAATGGCCTCCTCCTGCTCTAATTTATATATGTCTATGACATAGCTAAGTCAAATCAAAAACCTTCATCTCATAATTTGTCAGATGCTAATAAACATTTCCCCCCTCTCTAGATGGAAACAATAAGTGGAACTCATTTGATATAAAGTTCTTCAGTGGCCATTTGTACGAGGCCCGATACATGGAAGTCGATTAGAAATCTGTGGTTAATTCGGGTAATTTTGTTCTTTTTAAAATACACGTTGTTGGAACTTCTAAATGAAAGCTAATAAAATATTTTCTGATAGTGCACTAAAAAAACCAAAATGAAAGGATGAGTTATCCATTTGTCACTCTTTTTAAAGATAAAGTTAATCATAATTGTTTCTACTATCTGTTGTAAAGATTTTTGTTTGAATATGGGGCACCAGTGATATCAGAAAGAGGCAGCATACAAAGGTAAATAATATAACCACTATGTGGGGTGCTGAATTAACCTACACAATGCAATAATGTGACTACCTAATATGTATCTCGCGATACTATTCAGCTTCTAGACACAGGCTGTTGAAATACGCTAAACAAAAATATTGCTTTTTAGAATGCACACAAAATACAATGTGAGAGAGATAAAAACACCGATGCTATCTTACCACTTAGAAAGAATCAAGAGCAGATAAATGAATTTTAATTCCTTTGTTTTCAATTCATTTGATGTGTTTAATTTATTCTAAATGGCTACAGGTATTATTCATATAAAACCAAACCATTTCAGTGTCTCTTGGAAACACCTCACTCATTAATGAACTATTACTTATATAGATAAAGTCAAAATAGTCTGACCAACGACTCCATTTGATTTTAATTATCCAAATATAGGCACCATCCAGGATTTGAAATGCTTTTCAGCTCCTACAAGATGTTGTAGAGGAATATTTATCATTGATGAGTATATAGATTTCCATTCTCACTGAGGTTGTTAAAAATAGGAGAGGGCGCGCCAAAGGGGGAGGGCGCGCCAAAGGGGGAGGGCGCGCCAAAGGGGGAGGGCGCGCCAAAGGGGGAGGGCGCGCCAAAGGGGAGGGCGTGCAAAAGGGGGAGGGCGCGCAAAACGGGGAGGCTGCGCAAAAGGGGGAGGGCGCGCAAAACGGGGAGGCTGCGCAAAAGGGGGAGGGTGCGCAAAAGGGAGAGGGTGCGCAAAAGCGGGAGGGTGCGCAAAAGCGGGAGGGTGCGCAAAAGGGGGAGGGTGCGCAAAAGGGGGAGGGTGCGCAAAAGGGGGAGGGTGCGCAAAAGCGGGAGGGTGCGCAAAAGCGGGAGGGTGCGCAAAAGGGGGAGGGTGCACAAAAGCGGGAGGGTTTGGATGAAACTGGTGAACTTAAGAGGTCTCGTTGGTTCTTCCCTCACCACGAAAGCCAATTCAGGAACAAGAAGTTATCCGGTTGGAAAGGAAAACGGTGTAAATAGCCTTGGACTGGTGTCCATTTAAGGGACAGAATAAAGTATAACCTTTGCAGTGGAAGCTTTGGTTGCTCTCAAGAGTTTAACTCAGGATCACTTCCATAGTTTTGAGTATAAATTACCCACGGAAATAATATTTAGTCAATGTTGTTTTTAAGTTTGTTAGTTACATTAAAAGTCTTGAAACATGTGACATTTCAATCATTCACTGGAAATTCAGATTTCTTTTTAAAAAGTTAGCGGTTTCTATGGGGACAAATACAAGCTGCTCAGGGATCCAACATAAGCTAACACACCAAATATCTTACAGGTGCACTGTAAAGTTCTATGGTTTGGAACTGAAGCAGAGAACTGAACCAGTAATAAAGTATCCCAGCAATTACCAAAGAAATGTAACATATTTCCATCTGTGCGGAAACTAATGTGAAGAAACTCTGTACGCACAACTCTGAAATAAATAGCAAAATGGCACAGCCCTGTTCTCAAGCCCCCATCATGAACTTGAAACTTTTCTCAGAATGAACCAAAACAAGATTCATTCAGCTTACCTACAATTATGACTATGGCAAAATTGCCTTTTTTTAAATGTGTTAGTCAATGCCAATAACTTAATTCTGAGTCTAAATTATTTCACTTGCCTGTAGATCTAATCAGCCTAAATAATCAGTCAGGATTACACCATTTGAAAGCCTGAATGGTACATGGACAGAAACAGAACAGTATCAAACATGGGTAAAAGTTGTTGTCTATTGTTGTCACATTTATTGGAACATTGGGTGCTGTAAACTTCGTTATCTAACGCAGATTATAAAGTAAAATCATACCATGATTCTAAATTATTCTTCATCTGAGCAAAAGTACTGCAAAACTTGACTATTCCAAGACAATCCTCGCCAACCCCCTGTCTTCCACCCTGGTTAAAGTTAAGGTCATCCAAAACTCTGCTGCCCACATCCTATCTTGTACTAAGTCACATTCACCCATCACCCCTCTGCTTGCTGATCTATATTAGCTCCTGGCGAAGTCACACCTTAATTTGCAAATTTTCATCCTAGTATTCAATTTCCTCCATGGTCTTGTCCCTCCCCTATCTATCGTCTCTTTTGACCCTGCGACAAGATCTCTGTGTTCCTCCAATTCTTCTCTCCTGTGCATACTGGATTAGCATTGTTTCACCATTGACAGGCATGCCTTCAGCCCCTAAGCTCTGGAAACCCCTCCCAACTCCTCCAAGTCTACATTTCTTTCCTCTTTTAAAGCGCTCCTTAAAACCGCTCTCTTTTTTTGACTATCTTTTGGTCAGCTGTCCTAGTATCACCTATGAAGAACCTCAAAACGTTTTACCATATTAAAGGCATTACATGAATGCAAGTTACTGTTATTTAGGCACAAATATATTTATTCCGTGCAAGTACTATGACTAAATATTGGCATTACCAAGTTAGAAACACTCGAGTCTTACTTGGAGATCCCTCCTCATGTACACCATTTTGCCCATTGCCATTAATACCAAGGTCTTTGGAAAAATGAAGGCTTTCTTCTTCATCTTCATTGTAGGTTCTAACATATCGGCTGGAATCAAAAAACAGGAACCAAAAAATAGATATTTCAGGAAGATTTTATTCACTGATTGATATGAACTTGAAAGAAAGGCGAAGAAAATCTCAAGACTTGAACTTTAGATTTGTTGCTGTATGATTCTCAGGGAGATGTCCCTCTTCAATTGCATTAACTCTTGAATTCACACCAATGCAACAATGTTTACAATAATCATTTAAATAGAATTGGAATACATTTGGTTAATTTATGCTGGACGGTGGCAGTTGAGGTGCAGGTCAAATACTCACTGGAGAGGAAGACTGATGACCCAAATTCATTTCACATAATACACAAAATGAAAAAAACAAATTGCTGGAAATTTGAAAAAAAGGCACCAAATGCAGGAAAAGCTTTTTCTTCACCCTACCCACACTGGTCGGCTGAGTGCTTCTGGCGCTTCTATTTCTGAAAAACACCCATTTCCCCAGAGGTGGATCAAAGATCTGCCCAAAACCAGTCCTTAAAGTGAAGGATCACCACAGCTCAAGCGAGGGGCTAGGTTGAGAAGGCGGGCCTTCATGATTACCCTCAGCCGTATGGGAATTGAACAGGCCTTGATCTACACCATGTCCAGCTCAACTGAGCTAAATCAACCCCCCAGCCTATAGGTCAATCAGTGCTCTCATCTTTAATTAATTGGAAGACACAAACCAACTATTAAAGATCATGTGTTCTGACAGGATGAACTAAAAATATTTCAGAGTAAAGAGAATAATGAATGACCAGATTCTTACCACATTTTCATCAGTAATAGATTATAAAGCTTTTCTTCAGTTATGTTTCTGGGCACAGATATCATAAACGGTTGGCCAAATAAACACACGTTGCTATGGTGGCCATAGCTGGGCTGCCGATATTTCTCACGTAAATACACTGGAATCACTACAGTGTCTGTATCTTCTGTTCTACTGCCAGTTACTTCAAAACTGCAATGACAAAAAACTGTTTTACTACATTGTGCATTATCTTTCTACAAAGTTCTAATCTCAATCACTGGACGGACTGAAGAACTGAAAAGGCCCATATAATTCTCAATCACGGCATGTGGTTAAACAAATGAACTGTTCATTACTTGACAAAGTTGAGTTCCTTTAAATAAGATTAAATTAGTGAACAGAATAAAGTAAACTATTAACTCATCAAAATAATTGGAAATTACGCCATTAAAGTACCCAAAAAGCACATGAAATGCGGACAATGAAGCAGGAAGAATAACTGTCTTTTCAGAACAAATAGTTGCCCTTTAAACTTCATGTTTGAATAAATCATAATTACTCGAACCAATCTTCCTACATTTTCATGATCTCTACCGTATCTTAGATATTTTCATTTACACCCTTTGGTAATACTGAATTTGATTGGTATGTTCACAGCCACTGAAGTAATGTACTATTCTGAATTTTAAAAACATTGAACAAAAATTAATAGTGATGTTTGTTCAGTTTGGTTTAGTTGGTAATGCTCTTTTCCCAATGTGCCAGAGATTGTGGATTCAAGCCGACACTCAAACACAATACTGAAGAAATGCAGCATTGTTGGAGGTGCTGTCCTACAAATGAGAAGCTACCTGTTCTGCTGGGTTAAGTGCATATTAAAAGGTCCGAAGGCACATCTGAAGTGGAGAATAGTGTGCCCCTGGCAATCTGGTCAAACTATCCCACCCCTTAAACTCCCTTTAAGCCATACTTTGGACATGGCTGCATGTGTCATAGTTGCATATAACTGTAGCCTCACTAATATAAAGAGCAGCAAGCAATATGAGACCATGCAATATCAATGTAAGCCTTCCTTGCATCAACGTGCTATCAAACTCCCTCTGGTGGAATATTCATGGCATTGTCTGCTAGCTGGTTTGAAAAATGTTAGAATGTCATGTAGATTTGTGAATATTTTAAAATGAAAGTAATTCTCTGATACTGTAATAATGATCAGTCTTGTGATCAATGCAAGAATAGGAATATCTAAACTTGATTGCAACTTGCCTACCTTACAACAGTGATGGCACTCAAAAGGTACTCAATCGGCTGTACTCCTAAAGACTTGTGAAAGTCTTTATGCAGATGCAATTTTTTTTTAAACCACTTTCCAAATTAAGTTCCTTGCAAAAGTCTCTCCTACACACAGGTGGATGTGGATTGCTCTGGATGTGGTGATGTTGATTTTTGAAGCATTTAGGGGCCAAGAGTAATAGCAACAGGCTCGGTGGAAAAAGGACTCCGAAGAGGCAGGGATGCAGTAGTTACAGCACCACAAATATGGAGCAGTAGCAGTGGTTAGCTCTGCTGCTTCACAGCGCCGGGGCCCCAGGTTCAATTCCCGTTTGGTTCACTGTCTGTGCAGAGTCTGCACGTTCGCCCCGTGTCTGCGTGGGTTTCCTCCCACAAGACCCAAAAGACGTGCTGTTAGGTAAATTCTCCCTCTGTGTACCCGAACAGGTGTCAGTGTGGTGAGTAGGGGATTTTCACAGTAACTTCAATTCGGTGTTAATGTAAGTCTACTTGTGACAATAATAAAGATTATTATTATATCTGTTTTTTCATGATGATAGAAGGACAGTAAAGACAAATTTCAACCCCCAGCTTATCACTGCAGTTCGGCTGACTAAATGCAGTACAAATATTGGTGAATAAATTTGATAATCACTTCAGCACTTTGGGACAGTTGACAATATTAAAGGCACCATATATAAGCAAGACGTTGTATCAATTTCTTTGTCATTGTTTTAATGGAAGCGCTAATTTGTGTGTAACAATCCTGAAAGCTGAAAAAGGATGGGGAGGGGAGTATATGATAAAACCAGGAGAAAGGGATGAGATGAAAGACTACATGCTGAGGCTACCTGTACCACAGTTTTTGCTTTATGAACCACACACTTCAGCATACAACTACATCTAGAGTTTGTCTAGAAAAAAATTCATGTCTCTATTATCCATTGTCGCACTTGCATTTACAATCATGTTTAAAATAAACAAATCAACAGGCAACTAGTGAGTTAAGTATCCAGATATTAATATTTACAGCATAATTACAGGGTTGGTCTCTTTCAGTACAAGTAGATGCAGTCAAACACTTCTAAACATATTTTGTTAAAGGCAGGATTTAAGTTTTGGAATAAACATCCCACAATACTATACTGAAAGGAAGCTGGGAGTTACACATTTACTTACACAAAGATGTCATCTCTTTCCATGATACTACTCAGGTTTTCATCCATAGAAAATATTCTATGGAATCGGTGATTGTATATATCTGTGACAACCATCTGAACACAAAGCACAAGAAAATTATTTCAATAATTCTGACAAGAGAAACAAAAAAAAAAAATCGGATTGTTCAAAGTTGGGATAACCCAGAATCTTACTTTGTCTGCAGGAACATCTGATAATGTAAACAGTGCAGCACACAGATCTGAAATAATGCCGATTTTAGGGACAATTACTTTATACTAAAAGAAAACAAAAGAACTTCAGTTAAATAGATATTTAATACCTCGACAACAGCAAAAGTACGTGTGCGAAATGCAGGCAAGTAGAGTTCAAGTGCAAAGATGACATGAGCAAATGTCAGTCGTTACAAAATATCTGGGTTATAGTGACCCTCAATGAACTTGCTCCAAACGCAGTCACATTTCAATGCTTATAGTTTCCCTTGTAATTACAGGTACTTCTCTTTTCCCTAAACTATCATCACAGCACTTTCTAAAGGACCTATTACTTGGCCCCCTATTCTTGCTCATCTACATGCTGCGTCTTGGTGATGTTATCCCCTTTATGGATAACTATATGTGTCAACACCATAACCACTTTTTTGAGACATGATTATTCCAAAGCATGCCTTGCTGGTCGTTCATTCTGCTGGATATATGCCTTTCACATATGTTCCTCTTCAATTTCTCTGGAGGTGGACAGAGCAAACATTTGATGAAAAGCAGCCAGAAATGGTTTGTTATGCCACTTTACTTCATAACAATGACAATGCACAACGATGGTAGTAATGATTGGGCTCATGTAATTATAACAACTTATTTTGGCACAATACAAAGAATCTCTTGCTACTCCACAGTGGGCTTATGTGTGTGACTTAAGAGGGCTTATAAATATCATAGAAATATGAGGGGTTCATTTAGTCTCTGGAGCCAGTTCCGCCTCCGCCATTCAATGAGATTATGGCTGATTTGCAACTAATTGCATTTATCCACCTTTACTCATATCTTTTAACACCTTTGACTAAATCCATCAATGTCAGCTTTAAAATTAATTGATCTGGTATCAACCGTCATTTACAGAAGATAGTTCCAAACTTCTACCACCTTTTGTGTGTATAATTATTCCCTAAATTTACTCCTAAGAGGTCAGGCTCTAATATTTAGACCATGTTGCCTAGTCTCAAACTTCCCAACTACTGGGGCAGCACGGTAGCATGGTGGTTAGCATAAATGCTTCACAGCTCCAGGGTCCCAGGTTCGATTCCCGGCTGGGTCACTGTCTGTGCGGAGTCTGCACATCCTCCCCGTGTGTGCGTGGGTTTCCTCCGGGTGCTCCGGTTTCCTCCCACAGTCCAAAGATGTGCGGGTTAGGTGGATTGGCCAGGCTAAATTGCCCTTAGTGTCCTAAAAAAATAAGGTTAATGGGGGTTGTTGGGTTACTGGTATAGGTATATGTCGGCTTGAGTAGGGTGATCATTGCTCGGCACAACATCGAGGGCCGAAGGGCCTGTTCTGTGCTGTACTGTTCTAATTCTAATTCTAATACTGCAGTATTTCTCACAATTGGCCTTAATGAAAGCTGTTATTGCTTTCTTATCAACAAAATTAACTCTTCTGGCAGCGATTTTTGCCCATCAGTTTTATGCCTTTTGTTTACAAGTAGAAAAGGATTAAAGACTTTTCAATACAATGGTTTTTGAGGTGTTCAGTGAAACTAATAAATTGGATGATTGTGAAAAAACCACATCAAAGATAGTTCACTACCTATTGTTTCAGACACCACACTTTTTTGCTTTACCATTATTGGCATCTTTTCTCTCTGGAACCAAATCAAACCAAACCTATTTCTGTGCTTCTTTGAGCTCAAACCTCAACCTTTTGACTTTTACTTCTATTCCGAATCCTAATTTTTCCGCTAAGAACTGAAGCCCATTCATCACCTCTTGATTTCTCTGTGAAGGACCTCAAGAACAATTTGAACATCGAAAATACTACATAAATAGTAGCTGTTAATGAATCCGGTGTTTGGAAAGATGACCACTTACTGTGTTTTTTAAAAATGCAAAAACAACAATGAATATAAAGTTGTCAAACTCATTCTCCAGTTCAATTGGAGAGTTAAACCATGCTTCTCATACCTGCATTGGCTTGGTGAGTGGTTCCATTCTGACGAGGAAAACCTCCAAAGTGCGTTCTTTTTTCAAGGGTAAAGGAAGTGTTAAATAACAAAATGGGTCAAATGTCACAGAAACCTTCGAACATTCAGGGCAAACAAGAGTGGATTTAAAAAGGCCATGGAAAATATCAACAATGATAGAATCATTCCGTTTCCTATGGTTTTCCCATGCCTCCTTAGCAACCACCTTAAAAAAAGAAAACAAAATGAGACAGGTTTCAGAGGACAAAGCACCATTTGGTCATCTATAATTAACTACTTGACAATGACCAAAAATATTTAAAGCTGGGACTCTTTCTATATTACACAGAATGTACAACAGAAACAAGCCATTCAGGCCAACTGGTTAATGTTCCAGGCGAGCCCCCCCCCCCCCCCCCCCCCCCAACACACTCTACCCCCTCTAACATTATCAGCATAACCTCCCATCCCTTTCACTCTTTATCCAAGAAAGTTACACATTTTCATTTCGTGAAATTTCGCAAAATTAGCTTCACCTTCCACATTTATTGCTAGTTCCATTACTACTCTTTATATTTCAGCATTTAATAGCAGAATTTCAGCAGCTATAATGACACATGCCAGTTAGCAAGTCTCTGGATTGTTCTGGAAATATGATTTTGACAGCAAAACAATATGGACAACCTGAAACATACACCTTTGTTTCATGATAATTCATGCAATTAACCTCCCAGGACATGTGAATAAAAATTGATAAAGCATGCAAATAGGATCCTTCTGGGGAAGGGGAGGAAGAGTTAGAAGGGATCTAACAACCATTAATATAACGTACTTTTAACTTTTTCAAACACTTTATTTAATTTCACACCTGTATGGAGGCAGATCTACATTTAACAATTATTGAATCTTGCTGGGAACCTACCATTCGCTTAGCCAAAAGAAAGCCACTCTGCTGACATGCGTTTTGGGTCTGTTAACGGAAAGCTCTCACTTTGGGATCAGAGGCTAACTAGTCCGAGTTGACATTGATGCTTTACCATCAGTTTGGAGCCCTAAACACCAATTTTAACAATGAAGTGAATGGGGAAGGAGAATATTTCACATTGAAAGCACTTCTCCAGAGAACATAGTTCACCTTCAACAACAATATAAACATTAACCGCTGCTCCTCCCTAAAATATGAAGAAAAATTGCAATTGGTTGTACCTCATCAGGTCTCCCTTCTGCATCTTTGAGCTGAATGTACGGCTTTTTTCTAATCCTATTCAAATCTTCGTGTAGGCCATCAAGAAGAAAGGCAAGCAATTCTTGAGAGTCCTGTTGCTGGTAGCCAGAAAACTGAGGAGCAAAACGACCCACTTGCGTCTAAAACAAGGCAACAAATATAAACTGTTAACCATCTAATTACAATGGCCCCACAAAAGTGACAAACTGCAGCAAGTACTTAACTAGAAACAAGAGTAATGTGAACATTATTTTCATATCCTTGTCACAAAATGAAACACCTAATGCATGAGGATCACAAAAGGCTGAGCTAATTGCTGTGAACTACAATGTTGAACAGATGCTAGGATAGCTAGAATTTTGAAATCAGAAAAACAGAAAAAATGTGTGGGGGATTGAGCGGCTGACAATTCCATTTCCTTGCCTTTTTACAACATCATTTTCTGTGTGGCTTAGGAGGATGAGGAACAGGCGGCACGGTGGAACAGTGGCTAGCACTGCTGCCTCTCAGCGCCAGAGTCCCAGGTTTGATTCCGGCCTTGGGTGACTGTGTGGCGTTTCCATGTTCTCCCCGTGTCTCCATGGCTTTCCTCTGGATGCTCTGGTTTCCTTCCACAGACCAAAGGTGTGCCAGTTAGATGGGGTTATGGGGTGGGGGAGTGGGTCTAGTTCGGGTGCTCTTTCAGAGGGTAGGTGCAGACTCGATAGGCTGAATGCACTGTCGGGATTCTGTCAACTAACAGAACATCATTGCGCAAGCTTTTGCAATTTTGAATTTTTAAGCTGCAAAGGTGGATTGTTCGGCTGTAACAAACAAAGGCATCTGCCACTGAGGCAAGGAATCCTACTCTGACATTGCCTTTCAATAATCAGGCCAAAGATCAGGGTATAATTTGGTTCAGAAGCGATGCTTCACCCCCAGATAAGATTCCCATGGTTAAGAGAAACTCAATTTATAGTGCCTAAGAGCATACAAAGGTAATGGGCAGGATTCTCCATCCTGCCGCACCCATTTTCTGGTGCAGCGCACCCCCGCTGGCAGCGAGATCCTCTGTTCCAGCAAAGGGGTTTCCCATTGTGGGCACCCGCACGCCGTCGGGAAATCCGCGACCGTGAGTGCGCTGCCGGCGAAGCGGAGGATCCCACCAATGGAGAATCCAACTCAATGTTTGTTCCATGTTTTGAGGTACTCCTGAGATCAGGAGAAACACATGCAGAAAATCTGTGCCAAGAAATGAGATGCTCTGGCTAACATACTGACATGGCCAAAACGGTCGGTCAGAAATACTGGAATTGATGGTTGGCCAGAGAGAGGCAAACAACCCATTTTTGGAGACTCCCCAACTTCCGACAATATCTTGTGAATAACGCAGAAGACATAATCCAAGTCATTCCACACATACAGGTTTGTTTCCTGAACTCAAAGCACATTTGCTAAATCTCAATCTTATTGTTTGCACATTTTACACCATTGCATATGAACTTTGTTGCATTTCCAGTTTCCAAAGCCTTTGGTAGATATTGATCTAGTCAATTAAATAGAGATGTTGGTTTGACTTAATGTAGCATTGCACATTTTATTCTAAGATGTGAACAATACAACCTCAGCACGTCTGGAGTATACACTTTATATTGTGTGAATGGAAAATGTTTGCCTTACGTTTGTATAATAATCTGCATTAAGCTTTCCATCCAGTGTAAAACTCCATTATATCACAGAGTTGAATTCAAATTACTATATTCAAGTCTTTATTTCATCTACAATGTTTAAAGACATACCTTAAATGCCCTTGGTGTAACATAGCTATATTTTCCTGACCACATCTGCTTGATTAGATCTGCGTATGCGTTAGCTATTTCTCCTTTCATTCCCAGCAGGTTGTCATGATTTAACTCATCCACGTACTCATCGGACAGGAAGTATTCTGTCAATGGCGGGGTATTACTGAGACACTAAAAAAAAGTAAAAGATAAACTTATATAAAGTAACAAATAGATTAATCCCAACAGTTTACCAGCTAGTTACCCAGAATTTATATAAGATAGATCACTGCTGCAAGTTAGACAACAATACTGTCGGGTCAGCTCTATGGCAAAAAGTGCTTATACCCCCAGTCAATATGAGGAGTTACACGAATAATAAGTGAAAATAAAGGCACACCTGGTGCTGAGCATTGTGTTGAGATGTAAAACGAGCATTTGTCCAGAGTCAGAAATGCATACTCTGAATGGACGACAGCATGAATTTGAGAGCTGTCTCTAGCTTTAGACACCAAGGAGCAGCATGCAGTTAAGAAAGAAGTGGGGCAAGGAGGTAGGACATGGACAGATCCTTTGTGGAATTCAGAGATAATCACGTCTGGGGCAGACGTAAAATGTCATCACTTGGGTTGCTTTAGCTATGATTGGAGGTAAAAGCAACAGGATTGCTATCAACAACAGTGCATGAGGTAATGTTTTTATCCTACCACATTATTGTGCAGTGACCTATCTCAACTTGCAGCTGAGAATCCATATTACTAAACCAATAAAGACGAGCAAGTCACTATCTTCAATTGAGAGTTTAATTCACATTTACAAACATTAACTACTCTAGCCTTTCTTTTAAGAGCAAATGGCAGCACTAACAAGCCAACAGAGGAAGTTAAAAGCACAACTGATAATTCTATTCAGTGTGGCAACAATTGCCACATCAACCAGATTTAAGAAGTTAAATCCTATCAGGTAAAATTGCCTGTTGCATTTATCTGTTTTCTTCATTTAAATATATTATAAATATAGCTCTGATGTTTCTTGACAAACCAGATGGTCTAGGTAACTGAACAAAATAAAATGCTGGAGGAAAGATTTAACTCAATTAAGGGTGAGGAAAACAAAAGCCTCATCCCTTGAGATTAGTTCCTCTTTAATAACTCCTTCTGATGTCACAACAGACAATGAAACAGTTTGACTTAATAACCAATTTATTAGATTTCAGTCAAACTGGCAAGCTCACCGGCCTTGCAAGAAGAGGATAGCCCCTGGGTTCTTATTTAACGTGGGCAGAAAAAGCCAGTGGGAAATCTAAACCAACAATCCGTCAGAAATAAAAACAGAAATTGTTGGGAAATATACAAGTCAGTCAACATCTGTAAGGAGAAAAAATTGGTTATGGTTTTGGTTTTGGAGTTGATCCTTTGTGAGGAGTGCAAACCTGAAAGCTAAATTTAAGAGTTAGCTCGTGCCTGCCAAAGAAAGCTAAGCATTCTGCATTTTACGTATTCTTTAAAAACATTGGCAAGAAGTGAAACAAATTGGATGATAAAAGTCCTCTGAGATAATTCATCAGGTCTAATTAAAAATGGAGGTTAAACTGTAAAGAAACAGACAAAAAGATAGAGGAGCTTGTAGTGTTGTGAAATTACAAAAATCAACGGACAGATCAGTGGGTTGTAGAATGCGGGGGAGAAAGGAAGATATTTTTCTGAAGCTTGGATGAGTTTGATGGAACAGCATGAAGCCAAAGGTTAAACGGTCAAAGTTAGAATGAAAATAGATTACTTGATAACCCGAGGCAAGATTGGGATCAGATTTGAGGACTGAACAAAATTTTCTGTCATCTAATCTACAATTGGCTTCCTAATCCTTAATTTTCCTTCAAGAGGTGGAGGGGACTGTCTTCTTGAACTTCCACAAGTCCCTTGGTGAAGGTATTATAGTAAATTAAACTAAGCACAGGTAAATTGCTATCTTGTTTGGCCCTTGGGGTTAGAGATGAATGAATATATTATGTGTCTTTATTGTGTGGAAAGATGTGTGGAAAGATGCGAACAGAATGCCAATGGCAAATCTTGTTAGCTAACATGGAATTTTTTGATGAGATGGCAGAGATATTTGATGAGGATTAATGCTTTTGATGTGGTGTACATGGACTTCCAAAAGGCATTTAATAAAATGCCATAAAACAAGCTTGTGAGCAAAGTTTGAGCACATGGATAGTAGCAGCATGGATATGAAATTGGCTGAGTGACAGGGAACAGAGTAATGATGAACAGTTGTTTTTCAAGATGTGAGGAAGGTTTATAATGGAGTTCCCCAGACACCAGTTTTAGGACTCCTGCTCTTTACAATACATTTTAAAAAAAAATTTAGAGTACCCAATTATTTTTTCCAATTAAGGGGCAATTTTAGCGTGGCCAATCCACCTACCCTGCACATCTTTTGGGTTGTGGGAGTGAAACCCATGCAGACACGGGGAGAATGTGCAAACTTCACACAGACAGTGACCCAGGGCCGGGATTCGAACCCAGGTCCTCAGCGCTGTAGGCAGCAATGCTAACCACTGTGCCACCGTGCTGCCCCTCTTTACAATACATAATAATGAAATTGACTTTGATATATTGGGTACAATTTCAAAATTTGCAGGTAACACAAAACTTGGAAGTATATGAGTTGCGTGGAGGATTATATGAAATTGCCAAAGGATAGACACAGTTTGATGTAATGGATGGACAAATGACAGATGAAATTTAATGCAGAGAAGTTTGAAGTAATTGATTTTAGACCCATTGGCTTTCCGCAGAATTTCCAACATGCTGAACGAAAGTGCCCCACTTTATTGCAATGGTAACACTTAGGTTTTCAAGTCTCACCTCCACCCTCAGTACCTTTCTACCTGGTCTCACCACCCTCAGTACCTTTCTACCTGGTCTGAGGAGATGATCTTGGAGCATTCCCAGCTATCCATTCCTTACCTTGGCAACCTGCCTTCCTTTTACTCTCCCACTTCTTATCCTTTTCAAAATTATGGGGGTGACGGAACAAAGTTTTAAATTTATGGATCAGGTGATAACCATCAGCCATTATTGCTGCTTGTCTAACAGTCATAGCCCTTTAGTCTTCAACATGAATCCTTATCACTGGAGGTAGTGAATCTTTAAAATCTTCCAAGGGAATAATTTCTCTTAGAGCCTTGTAGGTAGTTCCAACTCCCAATGCTCGCACCCACAATTAAAATTGTTCTGCTTAACCCTGCCTGTCCCAGCTGTTTGCTTAAATTCTGAAGCCTTTGCCTATATGCCGACAGAATTAATTTGTATGCACACAGACTTGCCTTTTTTACCCCATTGTAATACTTAAACAACCACAAGCATAAGCTCCCTGCGCCTGCCCCATCAGTTTCCTCTGCATGGATAATGTCCACGTTTCTTTCGGCCACTCCATTTCTGTTGCTATTTCTCAAATGTCATGAAGAATGCCTCTATATCCTTATCCTCAAATTTGATAGGGTTTGTACAGATTCAAACATATCCCCACTAAAATTTAGACTACCTCTTGACATTCCTCAATTTCTGCCTTTAACTTCAACCATTTAAGTTGATATTACCTCTCTTTTCTCTTCCTTCCGTTGCTAACCTTTGCATTTCCAAATCAAGCCACCTCATTTCAAATGCTATTTGGAACTCATCTTTTTTCCGCATCTCCAACTCTCTTTCTAGTACGTATATTCTTTTTAATTCCCTCTCATGCTCGAACTGCAACCGAATTCTCTCCAGATCGGTGTCTCCACCAGAAAGTGCTTCTGCTGCTACATTATCTGGACTACTTGCTTGTGAGCCCTTTGGTGTTTCTAACAGATCCAAGCACTGAACTAATATATCATACATCTCTGCTTTCTCTGCTTTAACCGTCACCTCTACTTTTAATTCACTTTCCAATGCAATTAAGTTGTCTTTTCAAAGCCCTTGTAAATAAACCAAAGATAAGTTCTTCACTTGAAGAATGGCTTTAGCAGTTTCCAGAGCCATCTATTATGCTATTACAAATCTGGTGTATCTTTAATATGAAATGAAAATGAAATGAAAATGAAATTAAAATCGCTTATTGTCACGAGTAGGCTTCAATAAAGTTACTGTGAAATGCCCCTAGTCGCCACATTCCGGCGCCTGTCCGGGGAGGCTGGTACAGGAATCGAACCGTGCTGCTGGCCTGTTCCCTAAATTGTCGCTCCAAAGATCCCCGAACCGTGCCCCCAAACTATGTCATGACATCATGGGCTAGTGCGCGGTCAATTCCAGCCCCACATGACCCGGATTCGCAACACAGATTTTATTTAAAATACCCAAGATCCTTAGTTGAGCCCAATAAACTACAGTTACCAGATTTGTAACTTTAAAACACAAGTAACCTTTTATTATGTACAGTATTATAATTAAACGGACAGAAAATGTAGCTATCTACTATTCCTTTCCCAACAACCCCTTTCTAACTCGCCCCACTCTCTACACACACACAAACAGAGAGGGGAATCGGTGGTGGAAAGAGAAAGAAAATATAAATAAAAGGATAAGGATCCTTGATGCGCTGGGATTAAAGATTATTATTGTGACTTCCAGTCAATATCTGGCAAAGTTGTCTACTTTCTCTGCAGTCATTTCAGGTTCACAGCAAAAAACGTGCCAGACACTCGCTGCTTTCAGGACAAGACAGCAGTTATTTAACTTCAGCAAGGAGAGAGAAAGAGAGATCCTTTCACTTCCAAGGACCAATCACCGACTGTCAGGCTCCCTGGTCACCCCACCAGTTGCCAGTTAGCCTATCAAACCAGATTCCGCCAAAACCAGTTGCTAAGA
Source organism: Scyliorhinus canicula (assembly GCF_902713615.1). Taxonomy (NCBI): domain Eukaryota; kingdom Metazoa; phylum Chordata; class Chondrichthyes; order Carcharhiniformes; family Scyliorhinidae; genus Scyliorhinus; species Scyliorhinus canicula. The sequence continues at coordinate 32,604,408 of NC_052165.1, read as the reverse complement.
TTCACTTGGCTCACAAGAGTCTGGCCTTTCCTCTCCGAATATGAAACCTGGGTTCACAATGTCCTGACAAGCAGGCTCATTCAGCTCGAGTCTTCTGCTTTAAGTCAGAGTCCCTTCTGATTATGGGTCGGACCAAAAATAACAAAATAAATGGGAATAAAGGAATAAACAGGAAGGACTCTTACACTCGCCAATATCCAAAACGGAAAACCGATTAGCAATCGGGACCTCCAGGGACTCCTGCACTACCTCCCCGGTTCTCTTGGACTGTCTGATAGCCACCCATTCCCTTTCAGCTTCAGTGTTCCTAGCCTGCAGTGTGACCACCCTGATTAGGCTATCCACATAGCTCTGAGCCTTGCGGATACACCACAGTGACTCCAGCTGCTGCTCGAGCTCAGAAAACCAGAGCTCAAGTTTCTGCAGCTGCTGAAGTCACCGGTAGAGTCCATGACTTCTCACATATTACAGAGAATGCAATCCTTGCAGCCGTGTTGCCCTATCATGTCTCAACGTTATTTTGCTTTGGTTTACTTATATTAATTTTACTTGGCCTTAACTTAGTAAATCTTACAACTATTGATAAACTTTACTTACACTGATAAATCCGACTAATACTAACACACTTTATGAGTTGCAATAATCTTTACTTAAAACACCTCCTTCCCCGTACACCGAATCCCTATGTGAACCTAATTCACATTAAAGCAAGGGCAGTGACAATAGGTGAATTGCTCATGCAGGGCCAGCAGGGACTTGAAGAGCTCAATTGCTTTCTCCCATGCTGTAACCATTCTCTGATTCTAGTAGGGCTTCCCAGTGCAATAAGGGTACAGATATTCCACATAAAATCTACTAAAAGCAGAAAGGGGTACAAAGGAGAGAAGATGTCCTTGGGGTTGCATCATTTGGAAGTGGTAAAAATCAGGAGTGTGATTAAATACCCTCCAATTGCTTGGATGAGTGCTGCTTCAACAACACAAATGGCTCAGCATCATCCAGAATAAAGCAGCCCGCAAGTTCCTGTACACCACCTGCTCCTTGTGGTGACAGTGTGTCTTTTCAAAGTGCACTGCAGCAACATGCCAAGGTTTCTATTATTGCACCTCCCAATCCTTGGTGGCCAAGGGATGTTACATACATAGGAACGCCACCACTTGCAAGTACCCCTCAAAGCTACACAAACCCCTGGCTTGGAAATGTATAACCATTGCTTTACTGTCACCGGGTCAAAATCCTGTAACTCCCTTCCTAACAACTCTGTGGGAGCACCTGCACCAGATGGGCTGCAATGATTCAAAAAGGCAATGCACCACCACCTTCTAGAGGGCAATAAATATTAGTCTCGCCCATGATGTCCATAATCTGGTGAACAAATTTTAAAAATAGATTACCTAATAATAATAACAATCATTATTGTCACAAGTAGGCTTACAGCAACACTGCAATTAAGTTACTGTGAAAATCCCCTAGTGGCCACATGCCAGCACCTCTTCGGGTACACGGAGGGAAAATTCCGAATGTCCAATTCTCCTAACAGCACGTCTTTTGGGACTTTTGGGAGGAAACCAGAGCACCCGGAGGAAACCCACACAGAAACAGGGAGAACATACAGACGGCACAGATAGTGACCCAAGCCGGGAATAGAACCTGGGACCCTGGTGCTGTGAAGCAACAGTGCTAACCACTGTGCTACCGTGCCACCCTAGTAGGTGCAGTGGAAAGTAAGATGACAAGGAACCTATAAATTTACATCTCACATCAATAAATATGCTGAGGACAAAGTGCAAAGATACAGCAAATCGACCAAATGACCTTCTGCGGAACATTCCAAAAATGCACGTGTTTATAGCAGATTGAGAAAGATTACATGAAAAGGTAAGCAAAATAAGTTGGTCTATTGCTGAATTTCCATGGTTTTGACCTCTTTTCACAAGTTGTCAGATGAACATAACCATTATAAGGAGACCATACAACACCCTCGAGCCAGTTCTGCCATTCAATAAATCCATGGATTATTTTCTACATCCACTTCTTATTCCTGCCTTACTCATTATACCTTGATTCTCTTCGTGCACAAAATTATAATCAATCCTAATCCTGAATATACTAAATGTCAGAGGATCCACAGCTATTTGGGATAGATTCTCAATTTCTTGGACACACAGGCATATTCTCTTGTGTAGCAAAATAAGTAATTTTCTAAGAAACCGACTAACATACACCAAATTAAAGTAGAAAATGGTTCAGTCTGGTGATTTCAAGTCATTGTCAATTACTTTAAATCAGGTTATTCTCAAGTGGAGGACTGATCATTTTTATTACAAATTCTTATTTTGGGGATTAAACCCATTTTCCAACTGCATTAATCAAGCTGCATTAGATTACCACTATAAAAATACCTCAAAGAACACTTTCAATGGAAAGATTAAACAAAAATTAAGTTCTACCGGATTGCGCTGGCTCATGCAAGACTTTATGCTTTCCATTATACATATATATGATTTCTACTTTGAAACATGAACTATAATTTAATCGGCGCAACTGACCACATTTTCAAGACCGCAGCACCAGAAGTGTAAAATCCACACATTCCCAAGTACTTAAATGAAAATGTTCCAGATAGGAATATTTTCTGCAGTAGTTTTACACACATTAATTTTACCTGCACAAAAATTAATGATGTTTAGATGAAGGGCACAAAAGCCTTTAAAATCAATATTTATAACATGAAATGATTGGAGTTCTCTCAGTAACAACCTACCTGAACTGCTGAATTCATAAAACACGTGTTACCCAAATTACTCAGGCCACAGAGGCCGCTCTGTTCACTGTGCCTTCCTGGTTCTAGATAATCATAGCTGTTATAGCCAGAATATGGGGGGATACAGTAGTTTGAGTTTTTCACACTGAAAGAAAAAGAATGGAGTATTTAGTTTAAGAAAATTAAATGTCATTGTCTTAGAAGACGGCACATATATGCACTTATTAATAAAGTAATAGCAGGGCTTACATCTGGAGTATTTGCACAAAGATTAAAATGTTAAGATTTAAAATAATTCAGATATGCACTGTAAGGCACCAAAGCACTTGCCAGTATCACTGTCATAATGCATAAATCTGTAGTTTTACTAGATCTCCTACATAAGTACTGGTATCACTACCATTCATCTACAGCTCTTTCACAGCTCACTTTGTTTTCCACTTCTCCGTCTAATTTTAAACAGTCTGACTTTATACACCAGCAACATAGAATCATCTCATTTCTTCCTTTTTACAGCATGAAACCGATCATGGAGGCAAGGCTAACGGAAATCTAGGAGGAAAGGAAAGTGTGCTTCAGTTACAGGTAAGGGTGCAGACATTCCAGAGGCCTCCATGACATCACTGGCTCAATACATTAGAGGTTCTATTTCTAGCGCGATCTGCTAAGACAGCACAATCTAGGTTTCACATGCAGCGAGGAGCCTGTGGTGGAATGGAGAACTGACTAATGCATCCTGGCAAGCAAGCTGTGCAGAAAAGCTATGAATCGGTCAATTGGGTGGGGGGGGGGGGGGGGGAGAGAGAGAGAGAGAGAGAGAGAGAGAGAGAGAGAGAGAGAGAGAGAACTCTCCTTACTTCGATCATGATGAAAAGGAAAGCACAGTTTGAGAAAAAGACTGCAGTGGTGTGAAATCTGATTTCATTCCTCCTAAACAGTAAGCATTGTAATGTCAAGGGCTTCAAAAGGAAAGCAGCATGGATTTCAGCACATTTGTGTTGCCAGAAAAGTTGCAAAAACTAAGAATATATAAATAAATCACTGCACTTCTAAAATTAATCTGGCCTCTCAAGGTGACTTATAAAGAGCACTGATGAGAAAGACAACACACTCCTGTTTAATAAAGCATGATAACCACAAGGAAGCAGTTTCAAAACTGTGTTCTGTTAAGGCGAGGTTCCAAAACAAATCAAGTGGAATAAAATAAAAATCATGCTGGCACTACCTAAATAATTCAGATCTCTTTCCAAATAAACAATTTAACTGTAATTCGCATTCCCCTACCTACAAACAGGGAAGGCTCAAACAATTTTGGTTACATTAATTTTACTAACCCTTTGACGTGTACTTAACGTTTGCGAAATTAGCTAGTGGACAAATTTGAATTTTATTAATGAACATGCAATTAATCTGCAGATAGCCACAGCAACACCAGGACAGCCCTTTTTAAAATTAGATGACCCAGGGGGTGGGAGGGGGGTTGGAGAAGATGACGGCAAACGAGCAAATTATTAAGCATGTCTTACAAATCCCTTTCTTTAGGATATTGTCAAGATTCCTAGTCAATCATCCTTGATGTTCAGTTTGACCTTGTATAATTTCAGTGCAAAAGTGAAGGAAGATATTGGATGATGCACGATGGCAAAATCTTTAACACCTCACTGAAAGCAGGAGGCTAAATGGTAGTTAATGTTTGATGTTAAATGACTTAAAAAAGACAAAATTCATGCATCTATTATCTCAGTCTATGGAATGTAACTGAGCTAAGGATTAAGATGTTAATGTAAGCTTCTTTCAAGCAGTTATTTGCTGCTCAAATGGATTACAAGGGGGGAAGAATGTTGCTGCTCCCACTTCATCATAATGGCAAACAGACATTACATTATTAAAGACAAATGCTTGTTTTGTTTTCCATTACCCACCAGAAAACACCGAGGCATCCAGGAGGTTGTTCATGTTCATTGGCTGGCAAAGGGACAAACCATATGGAGTCCACTAGCTGTGCAGCCAAAGATTCTGACTCAACAGAAAGCCAAGGCTTTGCATACTGGAAAGGGATGACTAAGAAATGGACTTACACTGGGATCTACTGTGCCTGCACACTGGTTGGTCTGAGGTTGGAGGTGAAAGGGCAGGGAATGGGGAGGTGTTACCTGGAAAATTAAAATCATCCGGCTATTGATCTACATGGGATGTGCAGCAGTGACTGACCAGCACTTTGAGAAAACATGAACATAGGGAACCACACGGAAGGAAAAAAACAAACATCCTTTGGTTGGACAAGTGCCTAAATTTCAGGTACTAGAATGTTAATCTTAAGCCTTTATTGCTGCACTTGTAGAGCACACAACAGAGCGTATTATCACAATTTACTGTCATAGTAATCTTGAGACTGGAGGCAAAAACTCAAATCTGTTTTCTTATACATACAAGTTTTCAATTGAACAGTTTCCACATGTAAATTTTCTTTTAGGTTTAGTCCATACAAACCTTGCATTGGCAGAAACAAGAGGAACATTAACACTAGGAATTCAGCGGCTCAGTCAATGCTCGATTTTTCTAAAATTCACAATTTACTAAGGTAAAACATGATTGATTTTCACTTGTTGCTTTACTCTAATACTGCCTAAATAGTATTTGACAGTCAATGATCATGTTTTGGGGTTTTTGGGAGAATACTTTCTTAGAAAGGACTTTGGAAAGGAAGTATATTTAAGGAGACATGCTTTCAAGGCAAAGTACATTCACAAGTAAATTTTAAATAAAATAAGCGTAGGTGAAATGTGGTTAATTACTAACAAGTTAGACTTTTATATTGTTTCCCCGAAGATTGTCATCAATAAGCAGTTTTATTATCCTGTCTCAGCAATTGCCTTACATTCCTCATGTTAGGAAGCTTCTCCTCCAAGAGAGACAGCAGGGCCTGCCTGGCATTGGAGTTTCCCTCAGGTTGTGAATTTAGGAAGATTAAAAAGACACGCAAACAGCTTGGTTTTTTTAAGGAGCAGCAAAGTAGTTTGAAATCATCTTAACCCCAGTGGGTTAACTGCAGTGTGTTCATTATTCTGTGGATGTAAGTTGTGCGAATCAAAATCAATGAAGTTGTGTATATAACCATTGTTTCTTCTTTTTTGTTCATTGCTCTATACATTTGATGCAAAATAAAGTTGAATAATGACTCTACAAACTATTTGGCAAAGTTATCTTCCATAAATAGGTAAACAGTGACAGTTACAGGAGTTACAAATGATTTTCTAACCGTGCTTGTTTTCTTGGTCCACATTCAATTACGCCTGATGTAATACATAAGACCATTAGCGAAAGACACAAGTCACAAAATCTTACAGCACAGGAGGCTGCCATTCAGCCCCTGTTGGTCCTCTGAAAGAGCTGTCTAAAAACATAAGAACTAGGAGCAGGAGAAGGCCATCTGGCCCCTCGAGCCTGCTCCGCCATTCAATGAGATCATGGCTGATCTTTTGTGGACTCAGCTCCACTTTAGTTTAATTTAGTTCCTTGCCCTAACTTCTTTACCCCAAATGTCTGCAAAATAGTTTTCTTCAAATACGAGGGGAGCAGGACACATTGTTATATCTAACAGGTTTATGTTGTTTTATAAGAGGATGTTGAACTGTGTGACTGAAAGACATGAAGAATTCATTTAAGGGAACAACTAACACCACTGAATCCCAACAGCTCTATACAAGTAGACCCAAATTTGTAACATGCCGATTTACTGCAGGAATAATCAAAATGCTGCTTTTAATTTAAGTCTGCATGCATGCAAAAGGGGAGGGGGAGGGGGGTGTTAAAAGTATTTACGCAAGAATTTTCTACTTTAAAGCTAAATATTTGATATATATACTTCGGCTGCTAAATGTTTCAGCTGCCTCAATAAAAGTTTAGCATTGATTCCAGCTCAGGCAAACATGGAGGTTATTAGAACACCAGCTGAGATAACAAACAGGAGGTAGGAGAAAAGGTGTCCATACCCAGTCTGGATGGGCTGCATCTTAGCTTGTTGAAGGAAATAAGGACTGAAATTTCAGGAGGTGCTGATCACAATCTTCCAATCCTTCTGATATTCAAGAGTGACACCAGAGGACTTTGAGGGGTTGGGGGAGGGGTGCTGTACCCTTGGATAAAAAATATATAATTACAGCCCAGTCAATTTAATGGCAGTGGCGGGAGAGCTTTTTGAACAATAATGCAGGAGAAAATTAACAGCCACTTGGATAAGCATGGACTAATAAAGGATAGCCAAGGCAAATCATATTTGACTAAACTGATTGAGTTTTAAAATGAGATAATAGAGAGTGGATGATGGCTGTGCAGTTGATATTGTATGTTCGGAATTTCCAGATATTTGATAAAATTAGATTTATGAATAAAACTGTTCCCATGAGATAAACAGCAGCATGGATGCAAAACTGGCTGAGGGATAGAGAACAGACCACTGTGATGAAAGACTGTTTTTTGATGTCGCCCAGGGTACCGCGCTGAGAGCATTGTTGCTTTTGCTACGCATGGATGATTTGGACATGAGGACTACAGGACAGTTTTGAAATTTGAAACATGGGGAAGATGGTAATATACTTCAAGAGGATAAACAGATTGGTGCAATAGGCATGATAGATTAAATTCATCACGAGATGAATAATTTTGTCACAAAGAATGATGACACGCCGAACGATAAGGGGGTGCAATAACAAGAAACTAGTTGGGGGGGGGGGGGGTTTGAATGTGATATGGCAGGTTAACAAACAGTTAATAAAGCATATCCGATCCAGCACTTTTGTAGGGACAAAAGCAAGAGCTAAACCTTGAGATTTGATAAGTACGTTCAAATTCATGTAAAGAACTATTTCTAATGGCTGAAGAGTCAAAAGCCAGAAGACACAGATTTAAAGAGACTGGCAAAACAAGCAGAATTGACATGAGGGAAAACATATTTTAATCGCGTAGTTTAGATTTTGAATGCATTGCCTGATATAGTAGTGCTTGCAGATTCAATAGTAGCCTTCAAAAGGGACTTGGAGAAATACTTGAAGGAGAAAAAAACAGCAGGGCCATGGGGCAAAAGCAAGGTAGTGGGACTAACTGAATTGCCCTTTGAAAAGTCAGTGCAGACTCAATGAGCCTAATGGTCTTCATCGGTGCTTTACTACTCTACGATTGAGTTGCTGCAATCTCGAATATCAGATTTGTTTGAGGCATTTGAACTACATTAGACCTGGATTGACTAAAAGTCTTTCACAAATTTACTCCATGTTTCACCACAGGAAGAGTTACTGATGAAATCCATTTAATATGGTATCAGTTTTCAGGGTTGTAAAATTTAATCAGGAAAATCAATTCAAGCACAAAACTACATTGGTTCAATGATTGTTCAAAATACTACAACTTGCATTTATTTAGCACCTTTAATAGAGTAAAACAACCTGTATTTAGATAGCAACTTCATGTCATAAAACATCCTGAAATGCGTTAGAAGGACATTATAAAACAAAATAGGACATCAAGCAACATAATGAGTTATGGACAAGATGACCAAAAGTTTGGTCAAAGAGATTTTAAGGACCATTTTGGAACAGGAAAGCGAGGCAAAGGTGGAGAGGTTTAGGGAAGAAACACCAGAGCTTAGGACCCAGGAATAGCATGACTATACATTGTGGAACAATCCAAATTCAGGTTGCACTTGAGCCGAGAATCGAAAAAGGGCGCAGATCTCTGAGAATTGCACCGGAGGTAGGGAACCAAGGACATGGATTGAATTGAAGACAAAGATGAACATTTTAAAATTGAGATGTCAGACCAGGATCCAATGCAGGGTCACTGAACAAGTGGGTGACGGATGAATGGAAATTGGGTGAGAGTTTTGTATCAGCTCAAGTTTATGAAGGGTGAAAAATGGGAGGTTGACCAATGGAATTGAAAAATATGGAGGTAAAGACACAGTGAGGGTTTCAGCTTTCATGGGGTGAGATGTCACTGGCAAGGCCAGCATTTGTTACCCATCCCTAATCTTTCTAGAACGAAGTGACTTTCTCAGCCATTTCAGAGTCAACCACATTGCTGTGGGTCTGGAATCCTTCAGTTCAGAAGAAAGAGTGGCAATATGATTGAACCATATAAGATTCTTTGGGGTTAGACAGGGTAAATGTTGGATGTTTACACTCATGGGAAAGTGTAGGACCACAGAGGGTACAAGCGCAGAATAAGGAGGTGCTCATTTAAGATGGAGATGAGAAACATTTCTTCTCTCAAAGAGCAGAAATGGGGGCAGCACGGTAGCATGGTGGTTAGCATAAATGCTTCACAGCTCCAGGGTCCCAGGTTCGATTCCCGGCTGGGTCACTGTCTGTGCGGAGTCTACATGTCCTCCCCGTGTGTGCGTGGGTTTCCACCGGGTGCTCCGGTTTCCTCCCTCAGTCCAAAGATGTGCGGGTTAGGTGGATTGGCCATGCTAAATTGCCCGTAGTGTCCTAAAAAAGTAAGGGGGGGGGGGTTGTTGGGTTACGGGTATAGGGTGGATACGTGGGTTTGAGTAGGGTGATCATTGCTCAGCACAACATCGAGGGCCGAAGGGCCTGTTCTGTGCTGTACTGTTCTATGTTCTATGAGTGGTGAATCTTTGGAATTTACCCCAGGAAGCTGTGGAGGCCAAGTCCTTCACCATTTTCAAGGCTGAGATCGATAGGTTTTTATTCAATAAGAGAATTAAGGCAGTAAAGTGGATTTACTAAGTGTTCGATCAGCCATGATCTTATTAAGTGGCGGAGCAGGCTCGAAAGTCTGAATGGCTTAAGCTAGTTAAAGTTGTTAGTTTTGTCCTTTTTGACTAAAGTGAAAGAAGGATAGAAAATTCCTTAATATCTTATATCCACAGAACAGAAAGCCAACAGCATAATCAAAACATACCAGGCATCAATTTAAAATGATCTTTGAAAAAACTGAACCATAGAGCTGTTCATTTTAGATTCTCTTGGGACAACTGTTACTTTCTTAATCCAATTTGGCTGGGAAAGTTCCACACAATTTTCCAACTGGTCATAAAAGAACAGTACTCAAAATTGTCAATACTTTGAAAGTACTCAGTCCTCAATACATTGTTTATTTTAAGAAAATGTGTCCCTGCAGCTCTGCTCCAGGTCCCATGATGGTCTTTGGTGCTTGTACAGAGTGCTTGTGCAGAGTAGACAAAGCCACAAAGATCAGGCAGCTCCCAGATTAGTCTTGTTTAGTAGGGCTTGACTGCAGTCACTATGAATTCGCGAGCAAACTCTGCTGGATGTGAAGCTTTTACAACACAGATTCAAGAACCAGTTGAAGCTTACTGATCACCCACCAGATAGTGGATGATTACTTGAACAAGAAACCAGGTGGGGGGCAACAGCAGTATTGGGTTCAGTTGTGATAACCATTGACCTGGTTTACCAAAGACCTCACTCGATTCTAACAAGAAAAAAAATCACTTCCACTTCTTTGCATGGTAAGGCTTTAACATGCAGACCCTACACTGTGGATAGAATATCACGACTCATCACATACCTCACTACAATCTTTCCACCACTATGTGCAGGCCTACAATATGTTATATGCTTCAGAGGAAACACCAGTTATTATTACTCACAGCATAAAAGATTGGTGTAAGACATTCTTATGTGCAAAGTACTTAGTACTTGCAGAATCACACCTGGCGAGGGGTATGAATCAAATGAAGCTGAGGTACAGATCAGCAAGGATAAGGCCAACTGGCAGAACGGGCTTGAAAAACTGAATGGTCTACTTATTTTGCTAAATTCCTGTGCAACCGTTTGCTAAGTTCCGATTTCAGCTTAGAACGTAGGAGGGCATAGCTTGCAGGACAAAACATGTACATCTCAGAAGGATCAAGAATGGAATACTCAGAGAAGCACTAGTTTGGATGGTTGTTAGAAGTATCAGTATTGTAAAAACATCTTGCCCCGAGCCTAATCACCTGTAACTTGATGATGCAATAGAGAAGCTAGGAACTCCCAAGTGCAGCTGAAAATTTTCATGTAAGTTTAGAGTATGTGCACAGTTCCTGTTAACCAGAGAACTGAGCATTGCCCAATTGGTTAAAATAAGTTTGCCATCAGTAATTCTAGATGATCTGGTGAATGAAACCAGAAGAAAAATGTCTGAGTCATTGATTTGCCAGGAGGAGTGGAGGGTAAGCTCCCTTTTAAATTGTTTGAGACCTGGTTGCCACGTTTTCTTAAGCTAGATATGAAAGCCGGGCGTATTAAGTTAGAAAGAACATATCATATTCTATCTTTGAGGCCTAGGGACAATCAACATCGCTAGCTCTTAATTCCTCAGCAAGAATGTCTTGCTGCAATTATACAATGCGAGGCCACACCTGGAATATTATTTGCCGTTTTGGTCTCTTTATCTGAGGAAGGATGTTCTTGCTCTAGAGGGAGAGCAGCGAAGGTTTACCAGACCGATTCCTGAGTTGGCGGGACTGATGGATGAGGAGAGATTGAATTGCGTTAGGATTATATTCACTGGAGTTCAGAAGAATGAGGGGGATCTCATAGAAACCTATAAACAGGACTATACAGTGTAGAGATGTTCCCGATGGTGGGTGTGTCCAGAACCAGGGGTCACAGTCTGAGAATACACGTAGACTGTTTAGGACAGAGATGAGGAGAAATGTCTTTACCCAGATAGTGGTGAGCCTGTGGAATTTGTTATCACAGGAAGTAGCTGAGGCCAAAACATTACATGTTTTCAAGAAGCGGTTACATATAACACTTAGGGTGAAGCTGATCAATGGATATGGGGGGAAAGCGGTATTAGGCTTTTGAGTTGGATGATCAGCCATGATCATAATGAATGGCGGCGCAGGCTCACTGGGCCGAATGGCCTCCTCCTGTTCCTACTTTCTATGTTTCTATTCGTTTACAGAAATTCGGCGATCGCCAAAGCGTATTGGAAGCGGCAAGGCATGGTGAGGCCTTGCTCTATAAGGAGGCAATGGTCTCTTTCTTCCAAGATTTTTCAGTGACAATACAACAGAAGCGCAGAGGCTTTGATTAGATTAGAAAACGACTCAAGGCTGGAGTGAATTATGCCCTGCTTTATCTTGCTATCCTGAGGTGGTATCCAACAACTTTGTGAAGACATTCGACAATCTGGCTAATGCCTTGGTTTTTGTGAACTACGTGGAAGACAATAATCGGAGTAACAATCTGCAGTTCACTGTAAACTCTGGCGTCTATCCCATGTTATTAGAATTCCTGCCTGATCTTATGTTGCTATTTATCATGTTAATAGGAATGTGTTGGCAATTGAGCACTATATAAATTGCTTTATCCTTAAGAATATCAGGGCGCCCATTGTCTTGAATGGAAAACACACTTCAGCATAGTTTAGGGGTGTGCTGTGTAGGTAGCATGGTAATAGGGCAGGATAATTTATACCCGTCTTTTGTTCTTCTTATCTGTAGGTTTATGATGGCAGTCTATGCTTTATGTTCTCCTTGAATTAATCATGATAAATATGACTATTGGCATTGACGGGAGATGGGCAAGTGGTTTAAGTCCAAATCGGTGGGAAGGGCATTCGGTACTCACTCTTATTCGGTATATCTTATTCTCTTTTTTTGAGGAGAATGACTCCTGGGTGAAATGATAGAAAGGTTATTGGGATAACCCTACAAGGTCTCACATCCGTTGAGGAATACCCCCTTAGAACTAATGCCTTCACGAATGTTTTACGTTTTATTTTTCTTCTGTGGTTAAATAATCGTTATCCAGCTTCTGCAATGGTACAGGCAAGTCTCATCCGAGAACATTATGCTATAATGTGTCACTGGGGCCTCTGGTATAACTGCAGCTGAGGGAGGAATTTTTTGATGCACACCTGAATAGGGCGCAAAAATGTTATCCTTTTTTTTTTCCCGGATGAATTAGTAATGGAAGTAGCTACTTTGAAAATTTGCTCTCGAATTTGCGGGGGTACCACATCATCCTACTAAGAGAAAAAAGGTATCCTTCCTTAAAAAAAAGAGAAAGTTGACACATCTTTGTTGCATGAAATTCATTTAGATGACAAGTTGAAGTTGAAGAGGGACTGGGTGGGGCAGGTGTTTTTTGCCTCATTCTCGAAGAGTAGTCAGGATGTCACAGTGTTAGTCAAAAGAGAGCATCTGCTGCCCCTCCAATTAAGGGTCAATTTAGTGTGGCCAATCCACCTACCCTTTGTATCTTATTGCGTTGTGAGGGTGCGACATATGCAGGCATAGGGAGAATGTGCAAATTCCACACGGACAGTGACCAGAGGCCAGGATCGAACCCGGGTCCGCAGCGTGTTGAGGCAGCAGTGCTAACCACTGTGTCACCGTGTCGCCCAATTCTTTTACTTTTATAAATCTCTCCATTATGCTTTGCTTGCGATTTTCCAATAGTGGTGGAAAGTGGGAATCAAAAGCAGAGTTTCTTGGCTCCTGTGGAATAGATTTTCTAAATTTAATGTTTGCCGTTAGTTCAGCTTTTTCAGAAATCTGTACCAAGGTTTCCTTTTATCCACTGGCTCACAAACATTACTTAGTAATCCCTGAAAAACTCTTGGCACATATGCAGTAAGGATTTGGCCAACTGAGAGCCGATTACAACTGCATACTTGACTGCTTATGAAGATTCTTCACCTGCACATTAACCTAACCCTCTAGTATCTTAATATTCTGATTACAGGACCATGCATTTTGCAAACAGGATACTCTTGTAATTGGGCTGGAGCATACATCTTCCATTTGCTTAATTTTGTGAATTTTGCTTAAAACTAGAACAGAAAATTAACAGTGGGAAGTAATATTCTGGTTGTGTACACAGCTTCAATTGACAACTTAAATGCTATTTTTGGCTATGCTTGAGCCTTCTACAGTTGCAGTTTGAACAATATATGACAGTTGTTCAATTCAATCGCCCTATTGCTCTTATATGGGTACCTTCAAAACCAATGGAAGCCAAAGTTAACAAATTATCAATTACCCTTAAATTTCTGACCAAATTCACGATCAGCAGGATGGTTTCTGGCATATTTTTCCACTGGTGATTATGCCACCTACATTACATCTCTCTGCCGCTCTACCCTTGAACACTTCAATGAATTGCGTTATGGTCTTGGACAGGACACCTCCAAGAAGTGTGACGCTAGGCATGTCTAGGTGATTTACCAACATAAGAACGCCCATCAAATAAATGGTCATGATCAACTAACTTCCTTCAAAATTGTTCTTTTGTACTCTGGCTGATCCTTCAGATTCTTTTTACATTAACTCAAAAGGCTCTATCCTCTCTTGCAGTCAGTTCTCATTCCACATCAGTGATCTGTCAATTTATTTACCCTGCTCTGTTTTTGCTGATGACAATGCTCTGCATTCATTAATTTTCCACAGCTTGCACATCACAGCTGAATGAGGACATCTTGATTATCTGAAAGCTACTAAACAGAGGCAATTAAAAAGACATCTTTACTCCTTAGAGACAAGATTTCTTCATCTACCTTCGTGTGTTCCAATCTATCTATTGATCATCTCCTGTGACTCAGATGAAATTGCCACATTTACAATAATGCTAAAGCTGTCAATGAACTTCATTAATATCAAAACAATTCATGAACAGTACAGCGCAGAAAGATTTGGACAGTAAGCACTACTATCATAAATCTATCAGGACAGAACTAGATCACGTTGCTAAGGTAATATAGTTGCCAGCAAAGAATAAATCCATGCATATTAAAGCAAGATTATTACCAGACTACTTCACCTCTTCAGGTTATTTTATTCCCTCCTTTACACTTCTGTTCCTGCAGCCTCAGAAACTTGGCCACTTTGACACAAATAGTTAAATGCCATTGATGAGTTGCATTTATAACCGGTTTATTTCAAAGGAAAGCTGAAAGTCTTAAATACAACTACCCAAATAGGCAAAGATGGAAGCGTTTTATGTCACCTGATAGCATACTCTGGAGGAAAGAAAGATCACAATGACTATATTTATTCCAACACAAAGGAGACAAAGAATAGTCTTTGCTTCTCAATGGCTCATTTCAGCTCAAATGCAATTTCCGAGGAAGTATTCCTCATTTGCACACAGAACACCGGGAGGTTTAAGTAACTGCAGCTCCAGTTTTTTTTTGAACAACTGCGTGCCAGCTACAAAATTCCTCAACCTCCAATATGGAAGTGATTGCAATATGGAAAACTTTCCAAGCCATGATATATCTTTTCATTTAAACACTATCTTCTTACGCCATCGTTGACAAGCACAAAGCATGATAACCTACGAATCACAAGCCGCAACAACTTTTAGGCTCTGCTACGTTTTGACAATATATTAATGCCACTCTTTATTACAGCATTCCAAATATTATTCCAAATCGGGGTGACACTGTGGCACAACGGTTAGCACTGCTGCCGCACAGCACCAGGGACCCAGGTCAAATCAAGCCTTGGGTGGCTTTGTGGAGTTTGTACGTTCTCCCCGTGTCTGTGTAGGTTTTCTCCGGGTGCTCCGATTTCCTTCCACAGTCCAAAATCTGCAGGTTAGGTGGATTGACCATGCTAAATTGCCCCTTAGTGTCCAAAAGGTTAGGTGAGGTTACGGAGATAGGGTAGGGACATCTGCCCAGATAGGGTGCTCTTTCAGAGGGTCGGAGCACTGTAGAAATTCTGTGATTAAAATACATGATAAGAGCATCAACTACCCTACTGTTAGGTCAGTGACCAAAAACTATGTCCAAAAATGTGGACACCACCTAATTCAAAAATGTTTACAAACAGTTCTGAAGAGGTACTTTATTCCTCCCAACATTCTACCTAATTTCTGATGCACAGGTTCTTCCTGACCAATTCTAATAACGCAATAATAACAACTTAGCGGTGTCTCAGTTCGCCCTTGTTCTATTTTAAACTTTCACGGTGCAGATCAGAAGTAGCGCTGGATCTGACATTAGTGAGACAATCCCTGCCTCGTGAAAAATAAAAAACTGCAATAAGCATATTCAATATACATTACGGGGGACAAATCTCTGTACTAACACTGCTACCGGCTCTAAAAGTATGAATGTGCAATGAGAAACCAGAGGTCAAAGTAAATGTACAGATTTCTCTCTCTCTCCAGCACATTAGATTTTTTTAAAACCTCTTCCCTCTGCTTATTGATCTTTTTTGGAAAGTAGAAATAAGTCGCACAATATTTGCACTTCAGTGGAACATCTGTAGAATGCAAAATATTTAAAAGCTATATAACCCAGATGCTTGGGGTTTAACTTTCAGTATCTGCACAAGATCTGGACACTGTTATTTCCAAGTCCAGATTTAAAATTGGAAATTGTATATGCTCCATCAGCTGCATTGTTCCTATTTTTGCTACCGAAGCAAATTACCTCACATTTATCCACATTATACTGCATCTGCCATGCATATGCCCACTCACTCAGCCTGTCCAAATCATGCTGAAGCATCTCTGCATCCTCATCACAGCCCACCCGACTTAGTATAATCTGCAAATTTGGAGATAATACATTTACGTTCCCTCGTCCAAATTATTAATATATAATTGTTAATAGTTGGGGTTCTAGCACATTCCCTGCAATGCCCCACTTGTCACTGCCTGCCAATCAAAGAAAGACCCATTTATTCCAACCTTTTGCTTCCTGCCTGCGAAGCAACTTTTTATCAATCTCAATGCACTACCCAAAGTCCCATGCATTTTAACTTTAAATATTAATCTGCTATGCGAGACCTTTTCGGAAGTGAAAATAAAAAACATCCACCGGTTCTCCCTGATCAGCTCTACGAGTTACATCTTCAAAGAATTCTAGTAGATTTGTCAAGCATGATTTTCCTTCTGTAAATCCATGCTGACTGATTGCACCACTGCTTTCCAGATGCTATGCTATGAACTCCTTGATAATTGACACCAGCAATTTCCCTATTACCAACGTTAGTCTCACTGGTCTATAGTTCCCTGTTTTCTCTCTATCTCCCTTTTTGAATAGTGGGATTACATTTGCTACCCTCCTATCTGTAGGAATCATTCCAGAGTCCAAAAAATTTTGGAAAATGACCAAGGATCTACTATTTCTAAGGCCACTTCCTGAGGTTCTCTGGGATGAAGAACATCAGGTCCTGGAGATTTGTACGCCCCCTCCAATCTCATTAATTTCCCCAAAACCATTTCTTTACTAATACTAATTTCCTTAAGCTCCTCACTAAAACTTGTGCTTCTCAGAACTTCCGATACATTATTCATGTCTTCCTTTGTGAAGACAGAAGCAAAGTATGAATTTAGTTCCTCGGCCATTTTTGTTCCGTTATGAATTCCCGTTTCTGACAGTAAGGGGCCTATATTCATTTTTATCTTATTTTTCTCTTTACATATCTATAGAAACTTCGACAGTCAGTTTTTATGTTCCCCGCTAATTTACTTTCAAATTGTATTTTACCATTCTTGATCAACCTTTGCCTTTGCTGAATTTTAAATTGTTCTCAATCCTCAGTTCTATCGCTTTTTCTTGCTAATTCATATGCCCCTTCTTTGAATCTGATACTATCTTTAATTTCCCTTGTAAGCCATGGTTTGGCCACAGTTCCCTTTCTACTCATGCGCCAAATAGGAATACACAACTTTTTGAGTTCAAAAGTTTGAAATTCTTTGAGATTCTTGAGAGGTTTGGATTGGGGCAGAAGATTATATCCTGGATTTATTTACTTTATAGGGCTTCCACTGCTAGTGTTCACACAAATGCTTTGAACTCGGACTACTGTCCGCTGAATAGTGGCACGAGATAGGGATGTCCATTGTTTCTGCTCCTATTTGCTTTAGCAATAGAACCGCTTGCCTACCGCTGCGGTCTTCCAGCAAGTGGAGTGGGATAAATCGAGGAGGGGTGGAGCAGAGGGTGTCCTTATACGCAGATGATCTGCTTCTTTATATTACAGACCCAGTATCCACTATGGTGAGTTAATTAAGCTATTTAGGAGTTTTGGCTCCTTCTCTGGGTACAAGTTAAATTTGGATAAGAGTCAATACTTCCCGATTAACCCCTCATGGAGGGGACCCCATATGAGGATGTTTCCTTTTCACCTTGCCAGATCTATCTTTCGTTATCTCAGTATCCGGGTGGCCAATGATTGGGCCTCACTTCACCCCTTGGCTGGCAGGGTTCAGATGATTAAAATCAAAGTGCTCCTAAGATTTTTATTTCTTCTTCAGTGTCTCCCCATTTTTCTACTGAAGTCCTTCTTTATTAGACCCCTAAGATCCACAGGACGTTCCTCCAGAGAGTGAGAGACAGACAGATAGTCAGGAGGTTTAGCTGTACCCAATTTATTTTATTACTGTGCAGCCAATATTGAGAAAGTATTGGCGTGATTTAGTGATCTGGGTTCCTTATTGGGGCAAACGGCACGAGCTCTTATTAGGGTTCCAGCCTCGGGGCATTCGTGACTGCATCATTGTCGTTTTCTCTGACAAAATTTTCCTCAAATCCAGTAGTGGTGTCCACCCTGACAATCTCGAAGCAGTTCAGACAGTATTTTAAAACTTAGTTCCATGTCTTTGCTGGCCCCAGTCTGCAGCAATCACTTCTTTTTGACAGCAGGTTTCAACTCGACGTTTAGGGCAGGGGAGGGGAAGGGTCTGGAGAGATTTGGGGACTTGTTCGTGTAAGGAATCTTTGCTTTAAAGGAGCTGTTGGGAGAAATTTCAACTCCCTGGTTCCAATCTGTTTATTTTCAGATTTGTGATTTTTTGCATAAGGCACCATCCTTCTCCCCGTTGAAGACGATTTTGTCTTTGGCCTGTCGGGGGGAGCATTTTGTGTATTTACAGCCAGATCCTATCAGCGGAGTCAGCTCGGCTAGATCAGGTGAAGGTGAAATGGGAGGGTGCATTGGGTCCTGTTGTGGATGACAAGGTAGCAGCACGGTGGCGCAGTGGGTTAGCCCTGCTGTCTCGCGGCGCCGAAGTCCCAGGTTCGATCCCGGCTCTGGGTTACTGTCTGTGTGGAGTTTGCACATTCTCCGTGTTTGCGTGTGTTTCTCCCCCACAACCCAAAGAATGTTCTCTGTGCAGGCTAAGTGGAGTGGCCATGCTAAATTACCCCTTAATTGGCAAAAAATAATTGGGTACTCTAAATTTTTTTTAAAAGGGGATGACAAGGAGTGGAGAGAGGCTCTTTGTAGGGTCAACTCCACATCTTGTTGTGCTTTGCTTAGTCTGAGTTCACGTTGGTGCACAGGGCTCATTTGACAAAGGCGAGAATGAGCGATTTTTCTCTGGAGTGGAGGACAGGTGTGAGTGTTGCTGTCGGGGGACTGACAAACCATACCCATATGTTCTAGTCTTGTCCCAAGTTAGTGAGCTCCTGGATCTCCACCTGCACCATGTTAAAGATACTTAATGTCGATCTGGAGCCATGTCTATTGGTGCCAATTTTCAGGGTATCAGGCGCGCATCAGATGTGAGTGAAGGAGGATGTCCTCACCTTTGCCTCGTTAATAGCCCGGAGAAGAATTCTGCTTGGCTGGAGATCCTCTGCTCTGCCCAGTGCCTCAGCTTGATTGGGTGACCTCATGTTGTTCTTACATTTGGAGAAGGTCATTAGTGGGTGCGTAGAAGGGTTCTCATTGAGATAGCAGCGATTCATTTCCTTTTTCAAAGAGTTAGTCACGGTCAGTTGTTTAGGGGTTTAGTTTAATGTTGGGGGGTTAAGCAAATTGGGGTTCTTGATTGTTTATTATGTTCACTTTGCATTGTAACTTGAATTAACTTTTATATTTTTTGTTTATAATGAAAATTTTTCAATAAAAATGTAGACCCAGACCCCACCCTATCTCCGTAACCCAACCTAACCTTTTGGACACTAAGGGGCAATTTAGCATGGCCAACCCACCTAACCTGCACAGCTTTTGGAATGTGGGAGGAAACTGGAGCACCCGGAGGAAACCAAAGCACCCCGAGGAAACCCTCGCAGACACCGGGCGAATGTGCAAACTCCACACAGACTATCACTCGAAGTTGGAATTGAACCTGGGTCCCTGCCGCTGTGAGGTTTAAATTCTTTTTGAATAGTTGACAGTCATAAGCAGTATCTAAATTAAGAGCTCGCTAACATGCAAGGGACTTTGTATTCCCATTAAATGAAACCTCTCACCCAAGTTCCAGATATTGCCTCCCGCTAGCAATAGTTAAATATAGTAACATTTATAAAAGTGGCGTCAGTTTCAATTTACAGACTGACTGCTGGGTAGTCTGATTCGCCAAGAAATGTTAGCTCATCGGTTTTGCAATGTCTTCAGCTCATCCAAACTTGGCAGCCCATTTAAGATTGGATTGGGATCCATAAAAGATTCCAAGTTGCCGACATCAGGAACCTTTGTGCATTTGCTTAGAAATAGGGTAAGGTTGGCCACAATCTAAACTAAGAACATGCTAACCTAACTGCTCCTTAAGATATCTCCATCAATCCAGAAAAATTCAGACAGAAAATAAAATCAACTATGTTTATTTTTCTCAATATTGTTTCCACATTCAAAAATTTATAAGCATAATAATGTATTGTTTTGCACATTTGCGATTCAAATTATAGCTATTCTTAAAGTAGTTGAACCAACTTATTTTCAAAGTGCTCTACTGAAATGGCGCCATGGGCAAGTGGCACAATGGATAATGCGTCTGACAAATAAAATCAGGAGATTCCAGGTGCGACTCTTGGCTGGCTTTCGAGTTCAACATTTTGAGGACGGCGCGGTAGCACAGTGGTTATCACTGTTGCTTCACAGTGCCAGGGTCCCAGGTTCGATTCCCAGCTTGGGTCACTGTCTGTGCGGAGTCTGCACGTTCTCCCCATGTCTGCGTGGGTTTCCTCCGGGTGGTCCAGTTTCCTCCCACAAGTCCCAAAGACGTGCTTGTTAGGTGAATTGGACATTCTGAATTCTCCCTCTGTGCACCCGAAAAGGCGCCGGAGTATGGCAAGTAGGGGATTTTCACAGTAACCTCATTGCAGTGTTAACGTAAGCCTATTTGTGACAATAATAAAGATTATTATAAAACAACAGATATGGTAAAACTCAGAAGTTCCCAATCGTAGGTGGGTAAATAGAAAAAGAGAGAGGGTGTGAGAAAGCAGGAGCAGGAGAGCAAGAGCGCAACTGAGCGAGGGAAAGAAATTTGAATTTAGAGTGACTTTCATGACCTCAGGACATCCCAAAGCACTGTACGGCCAATTAAAATGTTTGAAATGTTGTAATAGAGGGAGTATGGCAGCCTGTTGAGCTCTAACATATTACAATAGATAATGACCGTATATTTTTAAATGAAAAGTGATGAATAAATACTGACTTGAATACAGGACACACCTCACCCCAACCAGCACTCTTCAAAGATGTGTGATAACTGAGAGCAGATGAGGGCCTCAGTTTAACATCTCATTTGAAAGATGGCACCTCCCTTCGGGCAGCATTCCCTCACTAATTCACTGGGCTGTCAGCTTGGATCTTTATGCCCGAGCCTCTGGATTGGGACTCGTACTCAGACAACGGTAGTACCGAGCTACAATCAACACGATAAGCATTAAGCAAAACACACCTTGGAAACTTAATATTGTCCATTTTCACTTTAAATTAAATGATAAGTTAGCATAGCTGTGTTTTTGCAATGAGGCTCTGAATCAATTAAAAACCATTTGCAGCAAAGATAACATTTTGACCAATTAAGTAGATCAGTCTTTGAGCCCAAAATTTAATGTCAATGCATGCTTCTTATGAACTAGTCATTTCAAGTGGATACACACACGAACCAAACTACTACATATTTTTCAATAGAACAAAATTAAGGATCAAAACAAAAATGTGGAGGAACTTGGACAACTAGACATAACAAACATGGAGCATACCACAGCTTCCAAACGTGGCCTGTAAGTTATTGCAGTATCTTCCCTCTGCCAATATTGAATCTGGTGTGAATGGGTCAGAATTTCTCTCTTTCCGTTTACCATCTTTGTCGAGGGTTGCTAATCACGGCGGTGCCAAGTATTGACAAGGGTGCGAGGGGAGGACATAAGCCCCAAGAGAACTACCTCAGCCAGAATAGGGACTGAATGTATTGCAGGAGCAGGACGCACCCAGTCATTGGCCAGTGGTGGGATCTTCTGGTCCCGCCATTGTCAGTGAGGTTTCCCGTTGAATGCAACCCCTTGCAGGGTGGCGCGGTGGCTCGTTAGCACTTTTGCCTCATGGCACCGAGGACCCGAGTTCAATCGCAGCCCCGGGTTACTGTCTATGTGCAGTTTACACATTCTCCCTGTGTCTGCTTGGGTCTCACCCCCTCAACCCAAAGATGTGCAGGGTAGGTGGATTGGCCACACTAAATTACCCCTTAATTGAAAAAAAAAATTGAGTACTTTAAACTTACATTAAAAAAAATAATTCACCCCTTGCTGCTGGGAAACCCATGGTGGTGGTGTGCTGTCGACAGGATGGGTAGGCTGGAAAATCTCACCCATTGTGTTGGTGTTACTTGCCATCTACCCGCCCCCATCCCTCGTAAATACAGAGCTTATGGCATGAAAACCAACAGTGATAGCAGTTACATTCAACACAGCTATAGCAGTCAACATGAGAGAGCTGAGCTGCTCCTGGAACAGAAGTGATATTTAACATCAGATTTGGCTAGATTTTAGTTGATTTCCAACATTCACAACATTTGGATTTTGTTAGCTTCCCCTACCCGCTAATCAAAAGATGAAGATTTGCATCTTATTAGTCTTAGCTATTATTTCATTTAATATTTACAAAAAATGTACAGTTATGTTTATGGAAAATGCCAGCCAAGAGGGCTGAATAACCGCTGCAGTATTTCACAGTACTGCATGATGACGAGCTCTGCTAATAATCTGAGGTCCATTAGGAATGGTAATGATCCCAGTTTTGAAAGGACCAAGTGCCCAAGGGAAGATAAACAAATGCATACTTTTGTAGTGCTGTTCAAGGCTTCAGGACACCTCAAATTAAGACCGCTATATAGCCTATTAAGTACTTATTTTAAAGAAGACAGTAGTCATTGATGTAAAATGAGATATGTGGCAGCCAATTTGCAAACAACAAAGGCCCATAAATAATCAATGTAATTATCTAGTACTGTGATAACATGGCAAACGTTATGCACAGTATCTCTTTCTTTTCACGCGATAAAATATGGTGCTCACTTTAACTCAAAAGGATGAAATGCCAAAATGAATCAGGTTCTGTTCCAGAATTTACCATTCAACTGAGATATGGAGAACTTAGGCTTCAGCTAAACTCAAGTCATTTATTAAAAATAAGCTGAATTTTTAAATCTTAATCAGCATAGTGTATTCAAAAGTAAGATGTTTTTCTCCAAATTACTCATCTCCTACCATGAACGTTGGCGGATGATAGGCAGGATACATGAGTGCTCATTCTCTGTGCTCAGCTGCATGCATTCATTTTGATCAGTTCCCCATCTTGAATTATTAATCACCTCCAAGGCATTCATACAAATGATGAACATTAATGTAAAATCTATTTGAACACGTTACAAGCAAATTTGGTTCTGTAGACAGCTGAATTGTTTAAGCTTGACCACTCCAGTTTCTAGTAATCTCAACTATTCAAACTGAACATCAGCACCGGGTTTACAACCAGTTGGTGCCTGTACAAAAATGGCAAGCTAAATAAAAATCATCCCGTGCAGCCAAAATTACAGGCAGATATACAAAGTAGCAATCCAATCCCCAGGTTCATTTATTATAAACGAACCCCGTTTCACTCCTGTGTCTTTTCATTGCTACCATTTAATTGCTTCCTTCGGTGGCCACAAACTTTTGTTAAATTACCCATTAGCTATTTTGCCTTGGTGATCATCACCTGCATGTACCATTGGGCTAATCAAACACAAGGTATGATCATCCCGTTCCTACCCCAACCACATTTTCGATCCGCTTCCCCTTCTGTGGCTGATAGATGATAACAACTGGTACAAAAATTCAACTTTTGCTCTTGAGCAGTTTAGGGAAGTTGATGCCCCTTTTCCCTCAACTTCCTGTCTATTTTGGCCTTAGATTTATTCAACAATGGAACATGCATAACCCTTTTGAGTGAAAACATTTCTCATTTCAGTCTTTAATGCTCGGCCTGAGACTGTGCCCCCATGTTATAGGTTCACCAGCCAGGAGGAAAAAAACTCAATGTCTACCCGACCAAACCCCTTCAGAATCTTGCATGTTTTAACAAGATCAATTCTCATTCATCTAGACTCGAAACTGCAGGCCCTAGTTACTCAGCCTCTCATATTGGTTCCTGGGACGCAAGGGTTGACGTATGTTGAGAAGCTTTATTGTCCTGTCTTCAATGCAAATATATCCTTCCGTAAATATGGAGACCAAAACTGCGCACCAGGTGTTATCTCAGCAAAGCACAGTACAATTGTAGCCAGACTTCTTTATTCTTGTACTCCAATCCCCTTTAAATAAGGGTTACCATGTCATTTGCCATCCTAAGTTTTTGCTGTACCTGCATGCGAACTTTGAGTTCTTCGTACAAACAAACACAAGTCCCTCTGAACATGAACATTTACAAGTTTTACACCATTTAAAAAACTATTCTGCTTGTCTATTCTTAGCTACCGAGGTGAAGCAGCTCCCACTTCCCTCCATGTGCTATCTTGTTGCCCATTCACTTAACCAATCTATTCTTTTTCATTTTTGTGGCCTCCTCACAGCTTACGTTCCTACCTAGCTTTGCATTGTTAGCTAACTTGGTGGCATCACTCTTGGTCTCTTTATCCAAGATTATAAACAGTTGACGGCCCCATAAATGTTCTTTGTGACATTCCACTAGTCGCAGCCCGTCAACTTGAAAATGCCCCATCATCCCTACACTTTGCTTCAAATCCATTAACTAAGCCTCCATTATTTCAAAGTGCCCCCAAGTCCACAAGCCCTTATCTTGCGTATTAACCTTTTATGTGGCAGCTTATTTACATAGAATTTACAGTGCAGAAGGAGGCCATTCGGCCCATCGAGTCTGCACCGGCTCTTGGAAAGAGCACCCTACCCCCTACCCAAGGTCAACACCTCCACCCTATCCCCATAACTCAGTAACCCCACCCAACACTAAGGGCAATTTTGGACACTAAGGGCAATTTATCACGGCCAATCTACCTAACCTGCACATCTTTGGACTGTGGGAGGAAACCGGAGCACCCGGAGGAAACCCACGCACACACGGGGAGGATGTGCAGACTCCGCACAGACAGTGACCCAGCCGGGAATCGAACCTGGGACCCTGGAGCTGTGAAGCGATTGTGCTATCCACAATGCTACCGTGCTGCCCAATGCCTTTTGGAAATCCAAGTGTACTAAATCTATCTCCCCTACTTGCTACACCTTCAAAAAACTGATCTAATTTGTCAAACATGATTTTCCATTCGTAAAACTTATCTGATCAAACTATGATCTTACAAGTGGAGTCCTTTAAACTGCATGGACTATAGAACTGTGCATGAGCCCTGCAAGCAGGCAGAAGTACTACATTTAGAGGAAACTAAGCACATTTATGAAGATAATGTCAGGATTGGCGGTGCTAAGTAAATATAATCCCTGAAAAATATTTCAGGATAGATGGAATGTGTGTTTAAAATTATGATTAATCTCGACAGAGTAGTGTTCCCATTAGCAGAATAGACAAATTCTAGGGGACAATGATTAGCAAAAGAACCAATAGCAACATTAAGAAATTCTTTTGTATGCAGTAAAGTGGCTAGGATCTGCAATAAGACTGGTATTAGTCATATTAATGACTTCGCTGAAGAGAGCCACAGCTTCAGTAGAGATTCAAACGCAGCTTTCAAGCACCACAATTGCAATGCTACAGAGAAAGGGAAGAGTACTGAAACCAGCTGAACCACTCTTGCAGTGGTCCTCCACAGACATCATGGGCCAAATGGCTCCTCTGTCCTCTAAACATTTTATGATTTTGTGCTTATTCATGAAAGGTAAACATACAGCAAAAAAAGTTTTATACGCCTACACTAATATACTGGTTTTTAGAACTCCGTAGCCCAGTTCTTCCCTGGGTGAATACCAACTCAAGTTTGCATGATCTCTTGATACTTGAAACAATTAAACACATTAATTCACAGTTGCAATTTGCCACAAGCTTCTCATTTGTCATGACATTTGAAGGGAGGAGCAGGAGGGAGAACCAAGAATTCAGAAGTCCTCGCTCAACGTCACCTCACATGACATTGTTTCCCATCAACCTCGCTCTCCCATTAGTACCCTGCATTCGTATTGTGTACCAGCTGTTTTGTGTTAATGTTCCATACCCCTGGGCATCTTGTGTAACTCCTGCAAGAGCTGGGTTTTGGATAAGGTGGAGAGCAGGCAATCTTGGGTTATGAGCCTCAGATAGTTTTGTACAGAGTAATTCCACATAGGCCCTATTTTCCAGGAATCAATTAACAATGTTGAGGACTTCCTTTAATGGCATTGGGATAGTCATCGACAGATGCAGCAGAGGTGGTGGAGTCAGAGTCATTATGGTCATTTAAGCGACTATTTGACAGGCACATTGACAGCAGTAAATTGAAAGGGTGTAGGTTAGATTGATCATAGATTAGGATAAATGGTCGATACAACATCGTGAGCTGAAGGGCCTGTACTGTGCTGTACTGTTCTATGTTCTATATGTCTCATAACAAACTTTCTGGTCCATTTCCTTCATTTATCTCCTTTAAATTTACATTGCTTTCTTTTAAGATCCATATTGGGCTCTCTTAGTCAAGAAAGAACAACAGTCTGGGTCAAATATATTTTTGCTCATGCATGCATCTTCATCATCAGTGAAGGCAGTTTTCTTTCAATTCTTCCAGAGTTCAATCTTGGCTGTCCCAAGCTAAAAACAGATAAAATCTCAGAAATCATTGAAATGTGTGCTGTTGTACTTTAATTTGATACTGCAGCTTGGGTCATAGAGGTGAGATACCAAAATTGAATTCTACATTGAAACAGATGGGACAGTTTCAACAATGTGTTATTTTAGGATTGTTTTTTTAAAAAGTGAAAATTAAGATATTTAATGTGACAATAACAAACTCACTTATTAGTAGAAGGACCTCTTGGCCAGGTTCCATCTTCATTCTTCTGCTCTATTACCAGTACCTTTAAGTAAATTACACAAAAGAGTTAAAAAAAGGAAATAATGGTGCACAATCACACAAAATACACAATTAACCGTGCCAACTGAAAAGCTGACATCAACATCACATATTAGCTAATCGTCAAAATGGACATCTATGCAGAAACACACTGCCTCCACATGTACCCTTAAACTTTTCCTTACAAATTGCTGTGTACCTTTTTCTAATGGAAAACATAATTACCAATTTGCCATGCTATAATTACAGCTTCCCTCTACAGTGCCAGCTTTGGAAGTATACAACTGTACTATGACAAACCTTCACTGAATTATAAATATGGGCATAGCAATTTATCATAGAACTAGAATTAGAGCAAAATGTATGTTATTGGAATGAGAACGGAGTTATGTTCCCTACCCTGGTTCAATTGCACCCCCCCCCCCCCTTTCATCTGACTCGATGGCTAGGATTCTCCATTCGATGCTGCTAAGATCGGGAATCCCGATTGGGCAGAAAATCCCGCATCGGGCCAAAGAATGGGATCAACAATGGGCCCTCAATCTCCAATCCCGCTAGCCACAGCAGGATTCCCACCCCTGGTCAGTGGGAACATGTAAACAGTTCATATACATTCAACGCATTCATTAGTTATGCTCAGACCCCCACTCTACCTGGCAAGAATGACCCCGAGGTGGGTCAAGGAGTTCAGCCCATTGCTCATGTGCCCCTCTGCCACTACCAGGCGGCAGAGGGGCGGTCAGGTGGACTCAGGCTGTGGGCAAGGGGTTGACCCCGGAACACTCCTCAGGATGGGGGACCTGCGTCTGGACTGCCACTTCGAGGCTTGTTGAACTTGAAGATCACTCTTGGCATGGTGATCTCAGACAGGCCTCTGTTCCAAGATCTTTATCCTGGTCTGACCTGTTAAAACTCTGAAGTGGCCTTCTCACTCTAAAGTGCTCTACCTGACAGCTGATGAACAAACCAGATAGTTCAGTGAAGAATCAAGCCAGGAACACTTTCCCACCTCCTCCCTCAGTCCCTATGCTTTTGAAACTGCTGCTTTCCAAAGTGTCAGAACCTTCCTAGAAAGCCCACAACACCTGAAAAGGTTTGAAATCTCCAGAGATCAGCATTCAATATCACACGCTGTACTTTTAACTTTGATTGACTGCTTAAAGGTTTAAATACAGCTGCCAAGAGATTTGTTTATTTGTCTTTCCAGTCACACTTGAATGCATTTGAAGAACTGTCCATTGAGCCTAACGCAATGTTCATAAACATTCTTGTTAAGATTGACAGCTGCTATCAGATCGCAGAGTGACTCAGTGGAAACCCATAACCCAGAGGCTGATAGATCAAAACTATGATTGACAGCTGCTGGTCACTTCAATGGTGCTTTCTGCGGTTAGAAAACAGGAAGTGAGACCAGGCTAGGGGGGGTCACTGTCAGGGTATCAGTGTCATGATGCCAGGGAACAGTGCACCATTCGCTATGTCAAGGGGCGGGGACTGATAGGGAATGTGGCTGAAGGGATTGGATCACCATCATGTGTGCAGGGCAGGGGGGGCAAAACCAGTTATTCCCATGGTGGGGAAAAGGATGCCCCTCCTTGATGAGGGGTTGGGACTGCCCACCTTGTCAGTGGGGAGGTCAACATTTCCATTGTTGGTGGGGGTGCTGCCGCTGTGCACTGGGATCGGGGCGCCCATTGAAAATTAAATTGACTGATGATTCTATACAATTAAGCCAGAACTAAAAGATCAAGATCAGTCCAGAAAAAGGGGTCCAGGGAGAGGGAGAAATACTGAAGATGGATGAATGAATCTATTGAATGGAGGGGATTCTCCTGCCTAAAGAAGTGAGCACGGAGACAAAGGTGATGGAAGAGTAGTTCAGCAACATGCCAAGCCCAAAATTTGAGGCAAGGATTTCTGGGGATAAAACCAAATCCTTTGCCGAGTACAGAATGTTCAGCTTCAGAGAGGGGAAGGTCAGAGGATTTTGAGACTTGTTGAGCTTTTCCAGCATTTTTGTTTTTATTTCAGATTTTGCGCATCCACAGTATTGTGCTTTATAATTTCAATATTATCACGATGAGCAGGGCTGAGTTTAGAAGAAGGGATGGGGATCAGAAAAACAGGACTGTGTGGGGGGAACCCAGAAGGGCATTGGTATCATTGGAGCTTGAATTCCTTAACACCCGAAAGAGAAATAGTTTCTTGAGGCACCGATGAGACAAAGATTTGAAATGGAACTGAGGACAAGGACAGCTTTGAGACTGGGTGAGTCGTTGCTGCTGGAGAATGAGGCTGAGTATATGGCGGCACATGGCACTGAGTGTGGCTCTCTAAAGATGAGTTATACAGACTCAAAATGTTAACTCTCTCCAAAGATGCTGCCAGACTTGTTGAGCTTTTCCAGCATTTTTGTTTTTATTTCAGATTTCGCGCATCCACAGTATTTTGCTTTATAATTTCAATATTATCACGATTTAGAACACAGAACAGTACAGTGCAGGCCCTTCAGCCCACGATGTTGTGCCGACCATTTATCCTAATCTAAGATCAACCTAACCTACACGCCTTCAATTTACTGCTGTCCATGTGCCTGTCTAAGAGTCGCTTAAATGTCCCTAATGACTCTGACTCCACCACATCTGCTGGCAGTGCATTCCACACACCCACCACTCTCTGTGTAAAGAGCCTACCTCTGCCATCTCCCCTATACCTTCCTCCCATCACCTTAAAATCATGTCCCCTTGTGACAGCCATTTCCGCCCTGGGGAAAAGTCTCTGGCAATCCACTCTATCCATGCCTCTCATCACCTTGTACACCTCTATCAAATCACCTCTCTTCCTTCTTCACTCCAGTGAGAAAAGCCCTAGCTCCCTCAATCTTTCTTCATAAGACATGCCCTCCAGTCCAGGCAGCACCCTGGTAAATCTCCTCTGTATCCACTCCAAAGCACCACATCCTTCCTATAATGAGGGGACCAGAACTGGACACAATACTCCAAGTGTGGTCCAACCAGAGTTTTATAAAGCTGCAGCAAAACCTCATGGCTCTTAAACTCAATCCCCGTTAATGAAAGCCAACACACTATACACCTTCTTAACAACCCTGTCAACCTGGGTGGCAACTTTGAGGGATCTATGTACGTGGACCCCAAGATCCCTCTGTTCCTCCACACTTCCAAGAATCCTGCCTTTAACCCTGTATTCAGCATTCAAATTCGACCTTCCAAAATGAATCACTTCACATTTATCAAGGTTGAACTCCATCTGCCACTTCTCAGCCCATGTCTGCATCCAGCCAATGTCCTATTGTAACCTGCAACAACCCTCAACACGATCTACAACTCCTCCAACTTTCGTGTTATCGGCAAACTTACTAACCCACCCTTCCACTTCCTCATCCAAGTCATTTATAAAAACCACAAAGAGCAGAGGTCCCAGAACAGATCCTTGCGGGACACCACTGGTCACCGACCTCCGGGCGAATACTTTCCATTCACTACCACTCGCTGTCTTTCGGTCAGCCAATTCTGTAACCAGAAGATGTAAGACTGATGGGTCTGTAATTTCCAGGGATTTCCCTATTCCCTTTCTTGAACAGGGGAAAAACATTTGCCTCCCTCCAATCATCCGGTACTACTCCAGTGGAGAGTGAGGACGCAAAGATCATCGCTAACAGCGCAGCAATCTCCTCCCTCGCTTCCCGTAGTAATCTTGGCCCAGGGGACTTACCTATCCTGATGCTTTAAAAAATTTTCAGCACATCCTCCTTCTTAATATCAACCTGTTTGAGTCTATTACACTGGTTCACGCTGTTCTCATGGGCAACAAGGTCCCTCTCTCTAGTGAATACTGAAGCAACGTATTCATTTAGGGCAGGGGTGGGCAAACTACGGCCCGCCAAAGGTCTTTATGCGGCCCACCAAGATCAAGTCTTTAAAAAAAAAAAAAATGTTTTTAATTTTTCTTTTTTTAAAATTTTTTTAAAATTTTTTTATTTTAAGGTTAATGGAGGGGGGGGGGGCTGTTGGTTTACTGGTATAGGGTGGATACGTTGACTTGAGTAGGGTGATCATTGCTCGGCACAACATGTGTTTCATGTGAAGTTTCTACTTTAAAATATTAATTAATAAAAATTAATTGCTTTTTTTTCTTTAAACTGAGTTACTTTGTTTTTCAAATAAATGTGTTTCATGTAAAGTTTCTACTTTAAAATATTAATTAATAAAAATTAATTGCTTTTTTTTTTCTTTAAAAACCTTTTATTTTGGCTATTTTAAATATTAATTATTTTACTTAATATACTATGCGGCCCTTTAAAATTGTGAATTTCTGAATGTGGCCCTTGCACGGAAAAGTTTGCCCACCCCTGATTTAGGGCCTCCCCCATCTCCTCAGACTCTGGGCACAAGTTCCCTCCACTATCCCTGATCGTCTCTATTCTCACTCTGATCATCCTCTTATTTCTCACATAAGTGTAGAACGTCTTGGGGTTTTCCCTAATCCTTCCCGCCAGGGCTTTTTCATGTCCCCCTTCTCGCTCTCCTCAGTCCATTTTTGAGTTCCTTCCTGGCTACCTTGTAACCCTCTAGAGCCGAATCAGATCCTTGCTTCCTCAACCTTACGTAAGTTTCCTTCTTCCTCTTGACTAGAAGCTCCACTTCTCTTGTCATCCAACCATTCCTTCCTCGTCTCAGTGGGACAAAACTATTCAGCACTCACAGTAAGTGCTCCTTAAACAATCCCACATTACTGCTGTGCATTTTCCCAAGATCAATTGTTCCCACTTTATTCTTCTCAGCTCCTGTCTAATAGCAGTATAATTTCCCCTCTCCCAATTAAATGCCATCCCATACTGTGTGTTCCTATCCCTCTCCATGACTATGGTAAAGGTCAAGGAGTTGTGGTCACTGTCCCCGAAATACACTCGCACCGAGACATCCGACGCCTGGCCTGGTTCGTTGCCGAGCACCAAGTCCAATATGGCCTTCCCCCTAGTCGGCCTATCTACATATTGAGTCAGGAATCCTTCCTGTACACACCTGACAAAATTTGCTCCATCCAAATCATTTGCACTAAGGAGGTTCCAGTCAATATTAGGAAAGTTGGTTTCATGTGGCAGCTCCAAACTCTTAACTATTTTGAGTATTAATGCATCATCCAGTTTGTTGAAATTTGAACACCGGAAAGCAATTGTCTCTACATCATTGAAGAATCAGTACCCATGTTAGGGCCTTCTATGCCCATGATCAACTTTTCACTGTTTTTAAAGATTCTTTTACAGGATATGGGCTTTGTCGCCTGGGCCAGCATTTGTTGCCCATCCCTACTTGCCCTTGAGAAGATGGTAGTGGTGTGTCACTCTAATCCATGTGGTGTGTGTCACTCTAATCTATGTGGTGTAGGTACACCCACAGTGCTGTCAGGGATTTGGAACTATGTGATACTGAAGAAACAGCGATATAGTTGTGCGGCTTGGAGTGGAACTTGCAGACGCTAGTATTTCCATGCATCTGCTGAGGGTGCCTTAGTGAATTCATAGAATGATAGAACCTCTACAGTGGAGGCCATTCAGCCCATCCGGTCTGCACCAGCCAGTGCTCCGATAGAGCACCCTACCTAGGCCAAATCCCCCACTCTTAGCCCCATAACCCTACTATATCCCGACCTAACTTATAGGCAATTTAGCATGGCCAATAAACCTTCATATCTTTGGATAGTGGGAGGAAACAGGAGCACCCAGTGGAAACCCACTCAGACACGGGGAGAACATGCAAACTCCACAGACATTCACCCAACGTCAGAATCGAACCTGGTGCAGTGCATCTTGTAGATCATACACACTGCTGTAATTGTGTGTTGGTGGTGGAGGGAGTGAATGTTTAAGATGGTGGATGAGGTGTCAGCCAAGCAAACTCCTTTGACCTGGATGGTGTTGTGCCTCTCGAGTGTTGTTACATCTGCACTCAACCAGGCAAGTGCAGAGTGTTTCATTACTTTTCTGACTTGTACCATGGTGATGTTGAACAGGCTTTCAAGGGTATGGAAGCGAATTACTAACACAGAACTCCCAGCCTCTGACCTGTGCTTCTGGTCATAATTATTCATATGGCTGGTCCAACTCAATTTCTAGCCAATGGTAATCCCTAGGATGTTGTAAGTGGGGGATTGAGTGATTGTAAGGCCACTGAATATCGAGGGGAGATGACTAGATTTTTTCCTATTGGAGATGATAATTGCCTGCCATTTATGTGGCGCCCATGTTACTTACCATCCTGAATGTTGTCCAGGTCTTGCTGCATATAAACCTGGGCTGATTCAGCACTTAAGAGTTGTGAATGATGCTGAACATTGTGCAATCATGAAAATGAAAATTGCTTATTGTCAAAAGTTGGCTTCAATGAAGTTACTGTGAAAAGCCCCTAGTCGCCACATTCCGGCACCTGTCTGGGGAGGCTGGTACGGGAATCGAACCGTGCTGCTGGCCTGCTTTAAAAGCCAGCGATTTAGCCAAGTGAGCTAGCAAACATCTCAATTTCTGACCTCATGATGGAGGGAAGGTGATTGATGAAGAAGCTGAAGATGGTTGAGCCTAAGACCCGAGAAACTCCTGTAGTGATATCCTGGGACTCAGGTGATTGGCCTCCAACAACCACACCATTTTCCTTGTGCTAGGTATGACTTCAACCAGCGAAGAGTTTTCCCCCTGATTCACTCCGACTCCTGTTTTGTTGTGGCTCTTTGATGCCACACAGTCAAAAGCTGCCTAGATGTCAAGGGAAGTCACTCTCACCTCTGGAGTTCAGCTCTTTCGCGTATGTTTCAATTAAGGCTGTATTGAGATCAGGAGTTGAATGACCCTTTCGGAACCCAAACTGAGCATGTGAGCAGATTATTGCTGTCTAAATGCCATTGATAGCCCCATCGATGACAGATTCCATCACATTGCTGATGTTTGAGAGTAGCTGATGGGGTGGTATTTTTGCAGGTTGGATTCATCCTACATTTTGCGAACTGGACATACTTGGGCAAATCTACACTTTGTTCCAGCTGTACTGGAATATTTTGGCCAGGGACACAAGCTGGTTCTGGAGCACAAGTCTTCAGTACTACTTCCAGAATGTTGTCAGGGCCTATAGCCTGTGCATATGGAACTGATTAATGCAATTTTTAAAATGGAATTTGACATTTGTAGTTTTAGACATGATAAATATTTTGCTTGTTTAAAACTGGTAGTTCTTCATAGAAACTTACATTGGTTTCAGATAGCCCTAACTATTGTAAGTGATTTGTTTTCTGATAAACTGCAATCTACTTGGGTCAATTGGCTCATATTTAGAGATTAAGTTTAGTCTTTCCACAAATTCAAATGATCCGAAATTCATTGAGCACTCCCTATAGTTAATCATCGTGCACCTACTGAAGCTGGTTCCTGGAGATAAATTCTTGTGCTTCAGTTTAGAAATATAACGCCAGTTTTTAATTTACAAGGAATAAACCAGTTTGGATTTTACAACAATCAAGTAGATCCACCATGGCATGATTTTTCATTTGATCTTGTGACCACTGAGTAAACAAAAACCATGATTAAAAAGAAATGTTTTCAAAGCTCGAGGGGCTAAATGGTCTACTCTTCTTCCTGTGTTACCCTTTCCCTCAGTGAATAAATGTTAGCTCATAATTGAAGAGAAACCAGAGATTAATAAATCATAATCATGACCCATGAATCATAATTATTTACTGCCAGTTGAGAATTATGCTTCAAGGCTTTTTATTGCTGGGATGACCATTTCTTCTTTCAACTTGCATTTACATAATGTAAAAAAAAAATTACGATGCATTTCCCTGAGTTGCAAAGAAAATGGACTACGGGATAAGTGGTTTAATCAAAAGCTTGGTAAAAGAGGTGAGTTTTAAGAAATGTCATCAAAAAGAAGGTGGAGGCGATTAAGTAGTTATCAATGCTGAGGCAGAGAGAAAGAAGAATGCACAAGATGCCAGGAGAACAGCAAGTCTAGGAGGGGGGAGGGCAGGTTGTGAGGTTGAAGGTTAGGAATAAGTAGGGGAGAGGTCATGGACTAATTTAAATACAAGGAAACGTATCTTCAATTTGAGGCACTTGGTAGTCACAGATTCAAGCCCCCATTTGGCACTTCAATATCTGCCAACCAGTGATAAAGTTCACTCACTTCTTGGCATTGCTGCAACATGAGTCAGCCCAAGTTAAGAGAAGTAATTCACCTCTGGGAAGTAAAAAAAAAGGCGCCATGAATGACCTGAGTGTGCAGCCAAGGATGTTGGCAGTTGTAGAAGTGTCTGTGCTTTGCTCCAATTACTTTCTCAATTGATGAACACTGAACTGAGACTCTAAGGAAGGAACTGGAAAAAACTGTAAGTAAAATGTCTTCCAAAAGAAAGAAGTCTTACAACACCAGGTTAAAGTCCAACGTGTTTGTTTCAAACACTAGCTTTCGGAGCACTGCTCCTTCCTCAAGTGAATGAGGTGAATTCAGGTGAATTTTGGAGCAGTTCTCCGAAAGCTAGTGT
This sequence comes from Scyliorhinus canicula, assembly GCF_902713615.1. Lineage (NCBI taxonomy): Eukaryota > Metazoa > Chordata > Chondrichthyes > Carcharhiniformes > Scyliorhinidae > Scyliorhinus > Scyliorhinus canicula. Next base: position 32,568,879 of record NC_052165.1, on the reverse strand, counting down.
TTGAAACAAACATGTTGGACTTTAACCTGGTGTTGTAAGACTTCTTACTGTGCTCACCCCAGTCCAACGCCGGCATCTCCACACCATTCCAAAAGAAAGACACTAAAACTAAGGAAATAACCACAGTAATTGTTGTTTTGTGGCCATTTTAGCAGCCATACAAAAAGCAGATAGACCTGTGAAGAATGTACATCAATAAGTTACACGTGGCTATTCAGTCCGATGACGAATGTGTTTATTTATGCAAGTCTGTGACCAAATTGGAAGAGACCTCAGACTTGCTTCACAGAGCCACCTCGTGATTGACAGTCTAATATTTAATGGAATTCTTGACTTAGCCACAACAGCATCAAAGATTGTGACAGGCTTGTGAGTATGGCTTATGAAACGTTAGTGCATGCACCATGCAAGACTTACAGGATTTATTGTCACTAAGATGGCTATAAACTCTCTTTAAAAAATTTGATTTGAAATTTAAAATTGCTACAGGTTCCAGGAAGCACCAAACCTTTACACTAGCCACTTCACCTTCAATTGTAAATATGAAGAGAGAATACCAGATTTTAAACTACTATACCTGCCCTTGATATAGTCCCGCATCTTGTATCGTGCTATCAGGCTTATTCAGGGGTTCGAATGTGTTGCTCATGTACTTATTCCACAATCTAATTTCTTTTTCATCTGGGATACTAAACAATTTCCGCATCTCCTTTTCAATTGTATCTGAGATTTAAAATAAAAACAATAAGGAACCTCTTTCCAGACACAAGTACAGAGAATATTTCCAAAGTTTGACCAAAGCAATCAGTTTTGTAAATCAGTGGTATGAACTACACATCAGTCTTTAGTTATGCACCTTGGTGAATATTTATTTCAGAAAATGGCATATAGGCGGCTTCCTCAAACTGAATGATGTTCAAGCTTGATATACAATTTGTATGGGCAGCACGGTGGTGCAGTAGTTAGCATTGCCACCTCACGGTGCCGAAGACCCAGGTTCGATCCCAGCCCCGGGTCACTGTCCGTGTGGAGTTTGGACATTCTCCCCATTTCTGCGTGGGTCTCGCCCCCCCACAACCCAAAGATGTGCAGAGTAGGTGGATTGGCCGCTAAATTGTCCCTTAATTGGAAAAAAAAAAGAATTGGGTACTCTAAATTAAAAAAAGACATACAATTTGTACAGAGTTTCAATCCAGAAAAAGGAATTGGCTGAGAGACAGCAATCCTTTAAATGTTCATAGTTCATCAGGTGATTCATACACATTCCTACACTTTTGCACTTGGGTCGTCAGACAACGTTCCAAGAACAAAGGTTAAGGGTGCATGAATGATGAAAAAATAACAAACGGTTAATGGTTTAGAAGAGGCTGAAGACAAGTCACACATTAAAAAGTGCTTCAATTAATGGAATTAGAAGAGAAAATGTTGGAAACATTTTACAGGTCAGGTAGCACCTGTGGAGAAAAACATTGGTTTCATTTAATGATTTCCTTTAGCTAGCAGATCTTTATGTGAATAAAAATGGCCAGCATTGTTCTATAAGATGTAATTAGTCATACATTGAGTCAGAGTCCTTCTGGCTTAAAGACAACTTCAGACGAACATCCCTTTTGCAGTCAAAGTTTTAAAAACTTCGCCCACCAGGGGTCATGTGATGCGAGTGCGAGAGCGGCTGCGTTTTTACAAGCTCCGGCTCTGCTCATCTTTTAACGTTTTTTAAAAATCCATGTGCACATTTCTTTTAGGTCTCTTCTTGGCTTACATAGTACTTAGTATGTTCCGAGATTTGCCAGTCAGTGTTTTGGCACTACTGAATCAAGACAAAATGCTTAAATCCTTGTTGATGCTTGACAGTTGGAAGGTGGGGTGGGGCCTTGTCTTCAGTGACACAGCTACTTTTGGAAGGAATCCTGCCCTAACGATGTTGTGTGTACTGACGGATGATGGCTGCTTACAACGATATTAATCCAATTGAAGGTCTCGACTCTGCAGAGCAAGTTATCGAAGCCCAATTGCAAGAGTTGCAAGGTGTTTTGATGGAGGCACACAAGGAAGCTCTTGTTGCAGAGAGAGCAAATAGCTACCTAATGGTAGCCAAATTGTGACTTCTTCGACACCAAGTTTGTGTTAAGTAAAACAAAACAGTGCCACCGTTATATATTAGTGCAATCTATTAAACAATTAAAACCCCATTTTCTAAATTAAGTACTAGGGAACATTAACTTTTTCCTAACAGTGGAATTGGTCTCCTGACCCCTGGTCCTCTGTTGTCCTGTTCATGATGTCGGTCAGGGGGAGCTGAAAATGGCTGAGCTCCCTCTGCTGGAGCCAAGGTTGTGGGCTACCTAGGTTCGAGTGAGACGGCAACATGGTTTCATGCTTTGATAGTTGAAATCCATGGAAGATCCTGCAGACTGCTTACCATTTTTGATTCTGCTTTTTCCACGATTCTACTTTCTTTGTGTGCTGGGGAGGTGTCTTTATCCTGACAATAGCCTTGCATTTCAGTTGTTATCCGGGACTTTGCTCCCTGATAATTTTGATGTCTGTTGATGTTGTCAAGGTATTTGCTTGCAGGCAGCACGGTGGTGCAGTCAGTTAGCCCTGTTGACTCACGGCACTGAGGTCCCAGGTTCGATCCCGGCTCTGGGTCACTGTCAGTGTGGAGTTTGCACATTCTCCCTGTGTTTGCGTGGGTTTCACCCCCACAACCCAAAAGATGTGCACGCTAGGTGATGGACCATGCTAAATTGCCCCTTAATTGGAAAAAAATAATTGGGTACTCTAAATTGTTTTTAAAAGAAGAAAAGATATTTGCTTGCTGGAAAGTGAATAATTTGGGCGTGACATCCTGCACTGTTGGTTATCCTGATTTAATAAGTTTATATCATGTTCAGCTGAATGTTGAGTTTGGGATTTGTGCATTGTCTCTTTAGCCTAATGTATCCTAGATGGGAGGATGAGCAGAGCAGAGCAGAAGCTGGATGAGGGGGTGGAGGGGTGGGTTTGGTCGGATTAGTTCTGTCCTTGCTATGTTCAAAGAAGGTCCTCCCAGTGAGAGTTAGTCTCATATTTGTGTTCAGCGCTTTTCCTTTTTGAGACCCAGGCAGAGGGTGTGTTATCCAATTGAGAACTAGGACTTGCATGGCTCCCCTTCCGGGACAAATCAGTTGTTTCTCCTGATATGGGTCTGCCTCTTCAACTGCTGGGTGTGATGTTAATCCATGGGGATTAGTTCTCCTGGATTTCTACATGTTTCAGTGCCAGGTTAGGCCAAGTTCGGCTTGAGGATCAGTGGTCAGTATCCTGCTGCTCCTTGGATGGATGGATCCTTTTTTTTTCTATGGGAGACCCTGGGCTGAGATTTGAGGCTTGGTGGTCTCCAGTCCTCTGCTCGACTTCCTGTAGTTACATCACGGCTGCCTGTTCTGGCCTGGGCAAGAGTGTAATCTGCGCTGTGACTGTTAGTCGATTTCCCGTTTAGCTCTGGGGTTCTTGGGGTATTGTTTTCTTCCTTCTGTCATTTTGCTTTGTAGCTATGGGTACACTATAGGTATGTGATGTTGCCTGTATCCTGTTCTAGTGCAGGTGGATCTTGTATCCGTGAAGGGAATATGTTGGGGATTTTGTTCCTGATTCATTCAGTCCTATCTGCTCCCATTCTTGCATTGTCTAATCTTGTGTGTTGTACCTATTGTACATTATTACCCATGGCTTCCTTTTATTTTGTTTTGCTTGATGCGATTTCTGTAAAAATTGAAAACCGGAATAAAGACTTTTTAAAAAACTCCCTACACCAGACATTATTGTGACATAAGGGCATCGCAACCACCAGTAATTGTAGTCTGTATTTACACTATGGTCTGGGTTGAGATTATCAAATGCTTTTTAGGTCTCGGAGAAACAACTTTTAGTCCAGATGGCTGGACTAAATTCAGGTCCCAGTCAAAAAAGACAGAATACTAACCTATTGTACCACCCAACCCTTGATGTCTCCAAGGAAGTGCCACGGAGAAGTTACTGATGTCAACATTTTGCTTCCATCTAACAGTGTCAAAACCAAAATATTGCTGGATTGCACATCAAAATTCACTAGACATATTATCACAAGACTCTTAGAAAGAACAAATGTCAAAACTGCCTCTTTAAGGCATTGCATGCATACAATAGCTTTATTTTTGTGAACTGACTTTGAACCAAAGAAGTACTTTGCATCTAAATATATGTTGAGTCTTATATCAAGTGATTACCAGAAACACATTCCTACAATGTCACATAACTATGCAATCCTATTTTGGCAAAAGGATTGTCATCATTTGCAACATGCAAGATTCAGCTGACAAAAACTTGCAACTCTCCAGGAGCGAAACAGATGATGATAATCTTTATTGTCACAAATAGGCTTACATTAACACTGCAATGAAGTTACTGTGAAAAGCCTTAAGTCGCCACACTACAGCACCTATTCGAGTACACTGAGGGAAAATTCAGAATGTCCAAATCAGGACTGTGGGAGGAAACCGCAGCACCCCGAGGAAACCACGCAGACACAGGGAGAATGTGCAGACTCCACACAGACAGTGACCCAAGCCGGGAATCGAACCTGGGACCCTGGCGCTGTGAAGCAACAGTGCTAACCAATGTGATGCCATATCACCCATTAAAGCATGGCTAGTTTAGTACTGAGCTACATGGACCAGAAAGGCTCCAGATTCCAACTCTGGTTGGTGTGGAATAAGTTGTTGAGAATAACACGATTTCAGGAACCATGGAGTAGCAATGGTGGAAAAGATAGAAAGTTACCCCTTACAATTATTATCCAAGCTTCCATTAGTAATTCCACATACAAGAGTGGCAGGTGAAGACACAACAAGGTCTAGTTGTAATCCTCCCCAAGATGAAAACACAGTCAAAGCTCAGATTTAACATGCACTTCTGTGACATTATAACAGTCAGGATTCATAGAAACCATATCCCACTATGAGACATTGCTTTGAGCTGATTGCTTGGGGGACTTAGGCGAAAATTGAAACATGCATTAAGGGCTTTCAAAATACGTTTTTTTACTTTTCATTCTAGATTGGATGAGACATTTTCAACTGTATTCATTAGTCAAGTTGAATTTGCATACTTCAAGCATTTAAGACATTCTGCATTCGTAGTCATTTAAATTTTACTGATAATTGGAACAGCACTAAAGTTTCTTGTGCTCATGCCACAATCATCGCATTTACACCGAGAACATGGCCTTCCACAGATTCGTTTGACGCAATATTGAATCAGAAACTCTGCATTAAACATCAGTATTGTGACTTTGCCTTCCAGGTATTGCCATTGTGAAAAATGCTCTTATTCAGAAGTTCAAATACTCAAAATGAGTACGAAATGAAGAATCAGGATTAAATCATGCAGAAGGTATGGGAAACCCAACAGAATGTTGCCAAGCATTCCTGTGCTCCAAGCAATGACCAGAGTAATTCTCAATGAGATCCTCCATGGTGAATAGGTGCCTCCTATTGTGATTCTGCTTCATCTTTTTAAGATCTGGTAATGAGGTTAAGGTATATTAGAAAATGATTATTTATAAGCAGATAAATTTGACTATCTAAAAGCAAACGGTGTATTCAACACTAGTGTGGGAGAAAGGGGAGGCAGGGGTTTTGATTCATGAGGGTAAAAGGAAACTGTTCTATTGGAATGGGCTCCACTTAAACCAGATTGGGATCAGTGTCATGGTGAATCATATAATTAGGATAACTTAACCTTTAGGATGAGGGGCAGGGTTCCAGTGAGGGTAGATTTAGAAATCTTAAGAGAAAAGTAAAGACAATAGAACAGAGTAGCAAATCAGTTAAAAACAAGCAGAGTAGGACAGGCCAAGACAGAGTTTAACTGTAATAGAATAACAGTGAAAACCTCTGTAGTAAAAAAAAGGTTCTTTATCCGATTGGTTTAGTCTTCATTGTCATTAGGGACATGGTCACAAGGTGATCAGGGTTGGGAAGTAAATATTCCAGGGGACACAACATTTTGAAAAGACAGAACACAAAAAGAGGATGGGTATCCCTCATAGGTATTAGTGATAAAGTAGCTTGCCTGAGAAGGTTAGGTAGTAGTGTATGTGAATTAGGAATAAAAAGAGTCAGAAAACACTGCTATACACTGTTGAACAGAGCATTAAGAAATAACTACCGCTTGTAACAAAGGCAACGCAACAATTGTAGGTGACTTTAATCATATCTTTTAATCTTTTGTGACAGTTTGTTGAACAATAAGTTGTGGAATTAACTCAGAATAAAATTATTTTAAACTTAGTTTGTGCAATGAGGCAGGGTGCGAGGATTGTTTTATGATGCAAGGTTGAGTGAATTGCACCTGGGCTCTCTGGAATCTAAAAAATGAGAGGTGACCTCATTGAAACAGACAACTTTCGGAAGAGACCCAACAGGGTACAGAGAGGTGGTTTCTTAGCTGGGAATCTAGAACATGGGGCCACGGTCTCAAATGAAAGGGCTGATCATTTAAGGTTTGAGTGCTCCATTGTTGAATATATTTAAAAGTCAAGAGAGACAGATGATGGTCTCTCAACGAATCAAGCAATATGGGGAGTGGCCAAGAAAGTGGTGCTGAGGCAGATCATCAGCCATAATTGTACTGAGTGGTGAAGCAGGCTCGAAGAGCCGCATGGTCTATTCTTCCTCCTCTTTCTTATATGGAAAAGAAAAGCTGTCCTTTATAAGTTGGTCAAACCACACAGACAAGGTTTTATTTCCAGTTTGTCCTCAGCTGACCCTTTTCTGCTGGGATAACACCAGGAGCTCTACAATCATTCCAGGAAGAGAAAAACAATCTAATCGGCCTGCACTTCCACTCCTGATCAATAGAGAACAATCCCCACTTGAAAGTCAAGTTTATGGATGCCGGGTTTCGTCAATATGCCCACGGTGATCTAGTAGCCTAAACCACATCTATGGTGGTGCGATGAAAGGACACTCAAGTGAACTGCACAAAGATATCCATAGAAATGCCTCCAACAGAAAACCATGACTTCAGGAAATGGGAGAGAAAAAGAGTAGCAAGTGGTTAAACATTGTTGAGAACATTCACTTACCTATGATGTCAGCTTTGCTAAATCGCCTTGTTATGACAGTGTTCATGTTACCATTTTCACACAACTTTAATTCTGTTAGGTACACTTCCACTTTGCAATGCTTCACAAACATACCCTGCTCCACCACCTGAGAAGAAATTATTAACAAAGTAATAATAGCAATAAACAGAAAGGGAACAGGAAAGGCAAATCATTTTAATACAAAGTAGAAATAATTCTTACTTACCTGAATGCTTTACATGTTTTTTTGAGAATACTCAATTCATTTTTCCCAATTAAGGGACGATTTAGCATGGCCAATCCACCTACACTTCACATCTTTTTGGGTTGTGGGGGCGAAACCCACACAAACACAGAGAGAGTTTTACTGTATGTTAGCCTAATCTTCCACACTAACCCAGCCACTCCAATAAGCTGCTACTACTGCATTCAAAATACAGATCACTGATAGCACAGAGTGCAGGTGATCCCAGTCCATTATCTCCTTCAGAAATAATATCTGCATGGGTGATGTGTTTGTTCTGGTTAATCTCCATACACAATGCTCAGAGTGCAAACTTTTAAAACTCATTAATGTCTCACAGCACTGCTAAAAGTCATACTAAAAGAGGGGAGTTAAATATTATAGTAGAAATTGAATTTGTTTTTGAATTATGGCAGCAAGAACTAAATTTGTATTTTCCTGCAGCAGTTCAAACTGGTGGACCAACAATCACAAGAAAGTGGCTACTGCACCTTATTTACATGTCTGTTTTGAAGGCTGACTGATCATAGATTACCAACAGTGACCCTGCAGAGAGGCTCTCAGTCATTCAGTCTCGTACTTTTGCGGCTCAGAATTGTTTTGCATCTTTTTAAATTAGGCTTCTATATCTGAACACTTCCGCTTCAGATTATATGATAGTACAAGTATACTTTTAACTGTGAAAAACATTGAAAATCAACATGCCTCAAAAATAACATCAATGAGGTCCAGCATATTTAGTTATTGATCAGTACAGGATGTTGTAGGAGACCGATTTTGAAACTGGTTGCTTCCAGGATTCCCCTCCATGTTATAAAAACCCACATACAAAAGCTCCCTTTCACAACGACCTTGAAGTAGTGGCAGGCCTAAAAGAATATGTCAGATGATACACTACCCATGCATCCAGTATCTCCCTCCACTGTGGATGTTTGGTGGCATGACAGTCTCGATATGGTTAAACTAGTGTTGAGACAGAAAAGTGGATATTTTCTCTGGGTAATAAGCATTTAATTGATTGGTACAAGTTGTATTTTTTTCTGATATTGTCTGGTTCTTTTGGGCAGACCTGAGACCATCTTGCAAACCCTGGTGCTGTACTTGGGCTTCCATTGTCTGCCAGTTGAAGAGTCTGAAACTCACTACCTGAAAAAGTAGTAGAGGGAGATACCCACACTTCATTTTAAAAATACTTGGAAATACATTTCAATTACCATAACCTATAGTGCTACAGACCAAAAGCTGGGATTGAGCTGGACAGTTATTATTTCAGCCAGCCCAGACAAAGTGGTCTGAATAACTTCCTTCTGTGGTGTAACTTTTCCATGCTTCAGATGTTATTTTCTCAAAATAATTGAGGTTGGTCAGACAAAATATTCCCTGCATGAATCAATAAGTTACTTTGGTACAGGTACTTTTTTTCCGCTCAATTCCAAAATAGCACAGGAATGGACTCTAGTTGCCAAGTTTTGACAGAGGCACCACAACGGTTGTTCCAATCTACCTTCACCTCTCCAGGAGTAAGTAATTCCTGTATAAGGGCTGTTGCTGCATCATTATTAAATTGTTGGTGATGATATTTGAGAGACAATGGAAACACTGTTTCCAGACAAGGTACTTCTACAGCATCCATAATCTATTGTCATCTCCAGTGGAGACAATGAGATATAATGGGAGATGAGTAGCATCTCATCAAGAAATAACTTGTGCGCAATTTCCAGATGGATTTGTGGATTTCGCCTTCCAAGAATATGCAGAGACCGTAAGACATACCAGCAGAATTAGGCCATTCAGCCTATCAAGTCTGCTCTGCCATTCAATCATGGCGTCTATGTTTCTCATCTGGGAATAAAGACTGCTGATTGGAGGGGTGTGCGTGTGAGTCTGTGTGTGAGTGTGCGCATTAGTGTGCTTGTGTATGTAAACGTTTGTGTGTGTAAACGTTTGTGTGTGTAAACGTTTGTGTGTGTAATGAGTGAAGTTGCCACATAGGAGACTGTTAAATAAGTTAAGAGCCCATAGTGCTACGGGTAAGATCCTGGCATGGAATGAAGATTGGCTGACTGGCAGAAGGCAGAGAATGGGGATAAAAAAGTCTTTTTCAGGATGGCAGCTGGTGACTTGTGGAGTGCCTCAGGGGTCGGTGCTGGGACCACAACTTTTCACAATATACATTAATGATCTGGAAGAATGTACTGAAGGCACCGTTGCTAAGTTTACAGATGGTACAAAGATCTGTAGAGGGACAGGTAGTATTGAGGAAGCAGACGGGCTGCAGAAGGACTTGGATGGGCTAGAACAGTGGGCAAAGAAGAGGCAGATGGAATACAATGTGGAAAGTGTGAGGTTATGCACTTTGGAAGGAGAAATGGAGGCACAGACTATTTTCTAAATGGGGAGATGCTTAGGAAATCAGAATCGCAAAGGAACTTGGGAGTCCTTATTCATAATTCTCTTAAGGTTAACGTGCAGGTTAGTCAGGAGTTAGGAAGGTAAAAGCAATGTTAGCATTCATGTCGAGAGGGCTAGAATACAAGACCAGGTATGCACTTCAGAGGCCAAATAAGGCTCTGGTGAGTCCCCATTTGGAGTATTGTGAGCAGTTTTGGGCCCCATATCTAAGGAAGGATGTGCTGGCCTTGGAAAGGGTCCAGGGGAGGTTCACAAGAATGATCCCTGGACTGAAGAGCTTGTCATATGAAGTCTCTGGACCTATACTCGTTGGAGTTTAGAAGGATGAGGGCAAATCTTATTTAAACTTACAGGATACTGCGAGGCCTGGATAGAGTAGACGTGGAGAGGATGTTTCCACGTTTGAGAAAAACTAGAAGCAGAGGACACAATCTCAGACTAAAGGGACAATCCTTTAAAACAGAGATGAGGAGGCATTTCTTCAGCCAGAGGGTGGTGAATCTGTGGATCTCTTTGCCGCAGAAGGCTGTGGAGGCCAAATCAGTGTCTTTAAGACAGATATAAATAGGTTCTTGAATAATATGGGGGACCAGGGGTTAAGGGGAGAAGACAGAAGAATGGGGATGACAAAACTATCAGCCATGATTAAATGGCGGAGCAGACTCGATGGGCATAGTGGCCGAATTCTGCTCCTATGTCTTATGGTCTTGTGTGTGTGTGTGTGTGTGTGTGTGTGTGTGTATATGAATGTGAGAGAGTGTGCGAGTGTGTGAGAATGTAAGAGAGTGAATGTGTGAGAGTGTGTAGTGAGTGGGTGAGGAGTGAGTGTGCACGTGTGTGCGCGCATGTGTGGAGAGACACCGCATGCTGGGGTGTCAGAGTGTAACACAGAAGCAAAAAGCCAGCATGCAGCACCAGTACTCTTGCAAAAGCAACTTGCAGGTTTCTCTCCATCTCGCTCAGATTGCTGAAGTAACCCAAGTCAGCAAAGACCACAAATGAAAAATGAAACAGGGAAACTTCTCCACAAAGCTGCAGAACATTGGAATCCCGGAACCAACTATTCACCTGCTGAAGCCAACACTACTGGAATCTCAAAACTGATTATTCGCCTCCTGGAGTCAGTGCTACTAGAATCTCGAATCTCAATGCTGCAACACTCAATCATATATCCCTCATGAGTCAAGGAATGTTTTGTATACTTCTTTTTAAAACTTACTTTGGACTCAATTCTCACTTCTAATATGTAGGAATGTATATGCATGCATTTAATAATTTTCTGGTTAAGAGTTAATAAACTCACTATCTTTAACTCAAGAAAGCAGTTAAATTAGTTCCTTTAAAAACATAAATATCGGGACTGAGAAAAGGTAGCTGCAAAAAGGAATCCTTTTTAGATTAAAACCTGCTGCGACTAACAGAAGGTATTGAATCAAGAAAGGAAGCCAGTTCATCCCTCCTCACCTGGACAGTAATAAATTGAAGACTCTTCAACTCGCGTCAACAAATTTGGGGACCCTCACCTGGGGGACTGATCGTAACAACATCTTCCGACAATCTCCAACCCCGTGTCATCCTGACTTGGAAACATATCGCTGGTCCTTCACTGTCACTGGGTCAAAATCCTGGAACTCACTCCCCAACAGTACTGTGGGTGTCCCTACACCACAAGGACTGGAGCAGTTCAAGGCAGCAGCTCACTACCATCTTCTCAAGGCCAATTAGGATTGGCAATAAATACTGGCCGAGCCAGTGACATCCACATCACACAAATGAAATATTTTAAAAATCTGTTGAGGCCACATAAATGTGTCACAAGACGTACAACAACATCCCATGTTGGGTTTAAGGTAATAATTCAAGCATCTCAGATTCAAACAATAAGGACAGTTTATAAATGACATTAAAACCTAACACAAGAGTTGACTGTCACTATGGCAACAACCATGGCAACAATTTCAGAAACTATTAGGATGGCTTTATTACAGATGGCCACATTAAAATTAGGTTCTCTTCAACTGATATGCAAATCCATAAGCAACATTACAGATCATACTGGTACGTTTTGTGTGTTTACACAGGCACAACCACATGAACTGACAAAGGGGAATGACCCGGCAAAGCTAAATGGGCTTGAACCTATTTCGACTTTTGCTGAAAATCATCTCTACATTTTGTGTGTAAAAATTACCCATTTTCAATGCTTTCCATTATCCTGAACATATATTTTTTTTAAAAACAAGTTCTATTTCAAAGCACCCATATCACTAGCAAAACCATTCTTTCTGCACAATAGGAATCATTAATAAATTGAAGATCTTTAACTTATCTCCCATTGGAATGCCATTTAAAACATGTTTTATATTTCAACAATCCAAATGTAGTATCATGATCAGAACAATCTATATTTCTATTATCCCATTCATAATTCTCTTGCAGAAAGTTATGGGAAATAAGAAAAATGCGTGGCTTCCTCCACTGACACGGAGATATTTAAACTAAGGCTCCATCTGTAAAAACACTATATTTCGAAGGGGAGTTATCCCAGTATCCTGGCCAATATATATTCCTCAATCAACATCACAAAACAGATGATCTGGTTCTGTTCATATTGCTATATGCAAATTGATTAAACATTTCCTATATTACACAGTGCATGCATAAACAACTACAGCTTGTACGAATATAGTTCCTTTAATTAACAAAACTTTTGCATAACCACACGTTTACATTGGAGGCTAGTCAGGAGTGCATTGGAATAATCAAGTCTGCAGGTAAAATGTGGGCATCAGCAGCATATGAGCTGAGGGAGTGGCAGAGTCGTGCGATGTTACAGAGGTGTAAATAGGCGGTCTTAGTGATGGAATGGATGTTTGGTCAGAAGTGCATCTCGGGGTCAAATATGTCATCAAGGTTTTGAAAGGTCTGGTTCAGCCTCAGCCAGTTGTCAGGTAGAAGGATAGAGTCAGTAGCTGGGGAACAAAGACCAAAAACAGTAGCTTCAGCCTTCCTGATATTTAATTGGAGAAAATTTCTACTTGTCCAGTATTGGATTTTGGACAAGTATTCCACAGTAGAGGAGTCAAGAATGGTGGTGGCACTTAGCTGGCTGCCATCAGAATACATATGAAAACTAACACTACATTTTCAGGTATCACCAAGAGGCAACATGCAGATGAGGAGGAGGAGGGGGCAGAAACCAGAGCTAACTTCAAACCGTGCTACTTGCCCGTTTTCGTTACCCATTTGGCTCCTAGCGTTTATTTAGGCTGGTAACACTTTTGAAGGGCTTTTGGACTCAGACAGTTAAACTGGCTGTGCAAAAGTAAACCTAAGTACAGAGCTAACCATACTGCATGCAAGCAATTGTTTAATTCACAGAGCTGATGTTTTGTTTTGTGATCAGACACATCAGGGGACCGGGTCTTCAACAGATGCTCATAAACTACATGGGAATTGACAATAAGACATCATGTATATACATGACCGATATCAGGAAACCTTTCTACAATGCTTTATTTAATGGCTATAAAAATTGATGGATAGTAGATTAATATGAATTCAATTTCTAGCTGTTAAACTGAATCTAATATTTTCTTCCAATTATTCTATAAAAATAAGTTGTACTTGATGTTCATTTGCCTACATGACTACACATATTGCTATTTAAATACTACTTAATCGAAGTTTAATGGATGGTCACGAAGCCAATATTTTACAGAATTACGTAGTCTGCAGCACAGGAACAGGCTATTCAGTTCAATTTGTCTTTGATGACATTTATGCTAAACACATGATACCTTTCACCACTCTCCCTCTGCCTGTATCTGCATAAGCTTCTATTCCTTGCTCCCTCTAGCATTGTTGTAAATTTCTGACTTCCCTTCAGTGCACATGAACTTCAACAGACTGGGTACCTTTCGTGCAATTGGTTCTTGGTTCTCTAACAACCCATACCAGCTGACCAGCTTATTCCAGCCTTCTGTGGGTACCAGGATGTAATCCAACTCATCTATGAGGTGCTCCTTTAGAGACTGTGAATCTCCACCTGTTGAGCAAACACAAAAGACAAAAAAGAAATTAGACTTCAAATAAATGTAAATGTGGCTTAAGCATGGAATTCCAGCGTAGTAAAAATAGTTTCAATTTAAAATAAGTGCTAGAGTTGGCTCCTAGTTTACAACATGTACATGAGGTTTTGTACTTGGTCTGCGTCACCTGGGAAAATGTTTGATATACAAGATGTAAAGCATTCTTTGAGCCCTGATAAATTTGAATCAAATACACAAATGTATTGCCTCCTCCAAAGAGATCCTAATTCCTTTTATGGATAATGCTGCATTTTCTACCAACCCTGAAGTACTAAGCATTTACGTGAAGCAAAACACTAAACTAACTCATAATAATGCAAAAATGTCTCCAACCATCCACCTTCCCCAGATCTTCCCATCTCTCAGGCCCCTACTCCAGTTTTTTTTAACCATGTTCCATGGTGGTTTACACTGTTTGCCTCTGTCACAACACCCTAGAAACATATGCAGTCAATTGCAACCCCACTTGACTTGGAGTTGCAACACAGGTGAAAAAATATTTTATTTAAAATGTCAGACGTGTTTGGTTGAGCCCAATAAATTGCAGTCACCAGGTTTGTAACTTTAACACAATGATACTTTTACTATGTACAATATTATAACTAAACGGACATAAAATATAACTATCTAATACCCCTTTCTCAACACCCCCTTCCTAACTACCCCCACTGTCCTCCCCCAAAGACAAAACCTGGGATCACAATGTCCTGACAAGCAAGTTGCTTCACCTTAGAGTCTTCTGCTTAAAGGCAAATCCTAATGAGTCTGCGGACAAAATAATAAAATAACATAAAAGAAATGGGAACAAAGGAAATAAGCAGGACAGACTCTTACACGTCACTTTTGAGGTCTTCTGCATCTCTACTACTTCGGTGGTAGGCAAAGTAATGGAAAGGGTGCTGAGGGATAGGATTTCTGAGCATCTGGAAAGGCACTGCTTGATTAGGGATAGTCAGCACGGATTTGTGAGGGGTAGGTCTTGCCTTACAAGTCTTATTGACTTCTTTGAGGAGGTGACCAAGCATGTGGATGAAGGTAAAGCAGTGGATGTAGTGTACATGGATTTTAGTAAGGCATTTGATAAGGGTCCCCATTGTAGGCTTGTGCAGAAAGTAAGGAGGCATGGGATAGTGGGAAATTTGGCCAGTTGGATAACAAACTGGCTAACCAATAGAAGACAGAGAGTGGTGGTGGATGGCAAATATTCAGCCTGGAGCCCAGTTATCAGTGGCGTACCGCAGGGATCAGTTCTGGGTCCTCTGCTGTTTGTGATTTTCATTAACGACTTGGATGAGGGAGTTGAAGGGTGGGTCAGTAAATTTGCAGATGATACGAAGATTGGTGGAGTTGTGGATAGTGAGGAGGGTTGTTGTCGGCTTGAAAGAGACATAGATAGAATGCAGAGCTGGGCTGAGAAGTGGCAGATGGAGTTTAACCCTGACAAGTGTGAGGTTGTCCATTTTGGAAGGACAAATATGAATGCGGAATACAGGGTTAACGGTAGGGTTCTTGGCAATGTGGAGGAGCAGAGAGATCTTGGGGTCTATGTTCATAGATCTTTGAAAGTTGCCACTCAAGTGGATAGAGCTGTGAAGGAGGCCTATGGCGTGCTAGCGTTCATTAGTAGAGGGATTGAATTTAAGAGCCGTGAGGTGATGATGCAGCTGTACAAAACCTTGGTCAGGCCACATTTGGAGTACTGTGTGCAGTTCTGGTCGCCTCATTTTAGGAAGGATGTGGAAGCTTTGGAAAAGGTGCAAAGGAGATTTACCAGGATGTTGCCTGGAATGGAGAGTAGGTCATACGAGGAAAGGTTGAGGGTGCTAGGCCTTTTCTCATTAGAACGGAGAAGGATGAGGGGCGACTTAATTGAGGTTTATAAGATGATTAGGGGAATAGATAGAGTAGACAGTCAGAGACTTTTTCCCTGGGTGGAACACACCATTACAAGGGGACATAAATTTAAGATAAATGGTGGAAGATATAGAGGGGATGTCAGAGGTAGGTTCTTTACCCAGAGAGTAGTGGGGGCATGGAATGCACTGCCTGTGGAAGTAGTTGAGTCGGAAACGTTAGGGACCTTCAAGCGGCTATTGGATAGGTACATGGATTAGGGTAGAATAATGGAGTGTAGGTTAACTTCTTAAGGGCAGCACGGTAGCATTGTGGATAGCACAATTGCTTCACAGCTCCAGGGTCCCAAGTTCGATTTCGACTTGGGTCACTGTCTGTGTGGAGTCTGCACATCCTCCCTGTGACTGCGTGGGTTTCCTCCGGGTACTCCGGTTTCCTCCCACAGTCCAAAGATGTGCAGGTTGGGTGGATTGGCCATGAAAAATTGTCCAAAATTCTATGATTAACCTAGGACAAAAGTTCGGCGCAACATCGTGGGCCGAAGGGCCTGTTCTGTGCTGTATTTCTTTATCTCTATACCAACAATTGAATATCATTTTGTGTCTGCGTTAATATGTCTCCTTTCCCAAAACCTTCACAGTAATTCCTCCAGGAGCCTGAGGCCTCCCAATAAAAGTGGAATTTCAATCCATGTCCCACTACTTTTCCAGAAACGTTCCTCCCAATCAAATCAATATATCAAGAGTTATAGGATGACACGTTGGTGCAGTGGTTAGCACTGTTACCTCATGGCACCGAGGACCCGGGTTCGATTCCAGTCCCGGGTCAGTGTCCGTGTGGAGTTTGCACATTCTCCCCATGTCTGTGTGGGTCTCACCCCTGCGACCCAAAGTCTTGCAGGGTAGGTGGATTGGCCACGCTAAAATGGCCCCTTAATTGGAAAAGCATATAGATATACCAAAAGCCACAACTGCTGCCTAATTCCTCCCCCATAATTACTTGATTTTCACATTGTGAGGCCACTCTGCTGTACATATCATTTCATTCGATATGAAAGATGTACTACATTTTGTTCTATAAATTAGTCTTCAGACTACCTTCCCTGCTGATACCTAAATACATAAAATTGTACAGCTATTTACAATCTCATATAGAATAAAATGTTGGCACAAAATTTGATTTGGACCCATTTTAGTTCAAAGAAAAGGCGTATTGTACTTCTTAATTTACAGTGTATTCTTTCATACTTTCAGCTATTATTGCAGCCCAATCACCTATTCCCCCTCTTGGTGTCCCTCAATGCACCCAGCCTCAGTTCTTACAAGTGTTCAATTTCAAAGCACTGAAGTCGTCCCAGATTGTAATTTCACACATCACACAGTAATTTCAGACTTACTGTGATGAACAACAGGTGAGGTCAGAAATGGCAATTTTACACCAGCAGCTTCCATTATAAATGTGAACATAGAAAATTGGGAAACAAAAAAAAATGTGAGACTTTAAAATTAGGTCAGAAGTACATCTATGCACCCTACTCCTTTAATCTTATTTCACCTGAAGACTACACCATCTCAATTCCCTTTGTATAATGTCATGGAGGATCAACAAGTGTACATCAATCTGCACAGATATATGTTGGGAAGCAGGTTTAAAACAAAAGTCAGTAGGCCTGAACTGCCTCACAAAGGAGTGAATCTCTAACCCTGTTGCACACTCAATTCAAAATGGCATCAGAAAAGTATGAACGAATTATTTCAATTCTCATTCTGAGCATCTAAGCACCAAAGCTGGCGTTATCTTAAATGTTGCATACAAGATAATTTATCGAGCAACATTCCATTTGATACAGGAAAATTCCGTCAGAATTTGATTTGCTTAATGTTCAGCCTGATATTTTCAAATGCTACTTTTTACTTCAAAAATCCCAGATGAAGCAAAGGAAATTGGCCAAGAAAAGTATTTCTTAGACTGTTTTTTGCAAGAACAAAATGTTAGACTACGGTGTTTAAGATCTAGAGGAAAATGTGCTACCCAAGAAGTGATGTACATGCCCCTGCCCAAAAAGACATGGATCTCGGAGCTGGATATTCAATTTCCTGGCTGAAAACTGAACCCAAGTTATAGTCTCAGATCATGAGCTACAATCCATATGCACCCCAACAAAATAATGATTGCCCACTGGTCCTTGAAAAAATTCTTAAAGGCTAGTAAAACTACAGGGCAGATCAATCAAGCATGCATCAGTGCTAGAAATATATCTATTTTTAAAATAACTTTAAAGTACCTAATTCTCCTTTTTTCCAATTAAGGGGCAATTTAGCATGACCAATCCACCTTGCCTGCATATCTTTGGGTTGTGGTGGTGACACAAACACGAGGAGAATGTGCACACAGTGACCTGGGGCTGGGATCGAATCCGGGTCCTCAGTGTAGTGAGGAAGCAGTGCTAACCACAGCACCACCCCAAAATATATCCATTTCGGATGCAATTCAGACATGCTGACTGCTTTAAACCTGCTCCACAACATGACTCTGCACACTAATCTTTCCTAGATCGATTTCCAAGTGAAAATATATTTTAGAGTTTGTGTAGCTCATGACTATGTTAATTTTGTTTTTAAAACAAGGCAATTTTCTCAACTTGTCAAGCACAGTTGTTGACTGCAGATGTATTCTTGAAGTTGCTATGATTGACAGGCCACTCTAAAGCTTGTTAAATGGGTCAGAGAATCCCACAGAACACTGCTGCTAACCTGCCAAAAAGGCCAATACAAGAATCAGAGGAATTCCCCTTGCAATGGGCAAAAATGTTGAAATCTCTTGCCTAGCAGTGCTCATTGTTTATTTTTTTTTAAAAGTTAAACATAAAGGTGCAGCACAGCCTGAAAGCAGAAATCATTTAGTATTTTTGGCAAAAGTTAAAAAGGCTTTTTCAATATACAATATAATTATAATTATAATCTTTATTAGTGTCATAAGTAGGCTTACATTAACACTGCAGTGAAGTTACTGTGAAAATCCCCCTCATCGCCACAATACGGCACCTATTCGGGTACACTGAAGGAGAATTCAGAATGTCCAATTCACCTAACAAGCGCGTCTTTTGGGACTTGTGGGAGGAAACCCACGCAGACCCAGGGAGAATATTCAGACTCCACACAGTGATCCAAGCAGGAATCAAACCTGGGTCCCTGGCGCTGTGAAGCAATGGTGCCTGACTTATGTGATACATGATCGATCAAAACCAGCTAATATTTTTATCCACATACAATAATTCATTTTTAGATAAGTTTTGCTTGGCCAAGATTAATTGAAACATGTTACAAAGGCTATCCTCTCATAAAAATACAAACAATTATATATGAAGCCGGAGATCATCTCTATTTTGTCTAAATACAAGTTTAATGGGAACAGAATTATAGCTTCAACTGTAACCGAACCAGAAAACAACAAACACTGCATAACAAATTGACTAGAATATTACATACTAATGGGCTGAGACAATATTTAAGTCATTGAAGCTTCACTCAGTGTGTAACATTAGTTCCGCTTGCCAGCTGAGGATTCTGTACAACGTTTAACAGTAAAAAGCCAATTCAATTTTAGTACTTCATCACGAAGAGTGACAAATTGCCAGCTTTGGTGATTGATTCAATATAACTATATTTAAGGTGGTTCGGCTTCACATGAGTTAAAGTTTTTCTGGAGTTGCACCTTTCATAGTGGATTAGCACATTATAAACTACAGTCATAACTAAACATTCTTGCATTTTAGCTAGTGCAGAATATGATTTGGAAAATACAAGAAAAAGACCCAATTAACTGCACCAAAACATTAAAAGTTTTTTTTAAAAAAAAGTACATTCAAGTCAAAATG
Source organism: Scyliorhinus canicula (assembly GCF_902713615.1). Lineage (NCBI taxonomy): Eukaryota > Metazoa > Chordata > Chondrichthyes > Carcharhiniformes > Scyliorhinidae > Scyliorhinus > Scyliorhinus canicula. The sequence continues at coordinate 32,549,290 of NC_052165.1, read as the reverse complement.
TTCCAAATCAAGTCAAACATCATTCAGGAAATCAAAGTTTTCCAATTTTTGATATGGAATTTGAAATCTGGAAACTGATGGATGAACGATTGACTAAGGTTGAGCACAAGGATCCAATGATATGGGCACAAGTTTATGACACACAATTCAAGGAGGAGCTCTGCTGACTATGATTTATACAACTAGTACAATTATGGATGTTCAGATGATAGATTATACAGGTCATTGTTTTCTCATGCTAACTATGGAGAAAAACCAAATGGTATTTGTAAAGTTTTGAAACAAATTTTGGAAAGACAAATTGCATGGAATTTGCACAGGTGAATTGTATTTACTCTTTCTGAATATATTTACTCTTTCTGAATATCTCCACAAGCCAAGAGGACAGAAAGGTTAACATACCTACTGCAAGCATCCTACGGCACTACTACAGAACATGGTTGTTAGCGAAGTTCTACTGTCAGAAGTTTGGCATCTAAAAATATAAAACAATCGCTCTAACCTTTCAGAAGCCCAGAGTTGTCAACAGGGCCAGGATACACATTTTGGTCTCCCATCTGGTATTTGTCCCAGCTATCAAAACCAACATATTTCTTCCACTGCTTAAACCAGCGGCTATCCACCAGGTACCTGAGATAGTAAATGAGAATCATGTTAAAAATTACAGGAATTATTTCATATCGATCATAGAAATTTACAGCAGAGGAGTTGGTCAGCTGATGCATCGTGACTGCACTGGCTCTTTGAAAGGGCATTCATGCATAGCTTCACTCCTGCTTTTCGGCTGCAATTCTGCAAGTTCTCCATCTTCAAATGCCTGTCCAACCCTCAAGATTTATGGAATCAGCTTCCACCATTTTTTCAAATAGAGGGTTCCACATCCCAACAATTATGAAAAAAATTCTCATCACCCCTCAATCTTTTTTCATTGATTTTAAATCTTTGACCTCTAGTTGTTTGCCCACTCACTAGAGGATTTTTTTCCCCTTTATACTTACACTGTTTTCTTTAACTTTCTGACCATCTTGAAAACCTCTATTTGGTTACCTCAATCTTCCCTTCTCTGTTCCCAGGACAGCAGTTCTAACTTTTCCAACCTCTCCTCAAGCCTGAAGGCCTCATGCCAAATAACATCCTGGTAAATCACCAGTGTATTTTTGCGAATACATTATCCCTGATGTGATTCCCATAATTATCCACAATACTTCAGTGGAGACCAAATCAGTGATTAATAAATTCCTATATTTGTAACTCAAGTAACCCCAATGCTGTTTTTTAAAAAACAAACTCAGTATTCCTGCTATCTTTCGGAATTTAGGTATATGCTATCTCCATTTTACAAAATCATTTCATTTATGGTATACTGTCATTCCATATTAGTCTATCCAAAATATACCGATTCAAACTTCTGTGCATTGAACTCCACCTGCCATGCTTCAGTCATTTCATCATCCAGTCTGTCATCCTGAAATATATAACTATCCTCACCCTAATTTACTACTTTTCATAGCAACTGCAAACTTTATAATGCTGCTCCCTACACCGAGGCCAAGTCATTTATTAAAAAAACTAGAGTAATGGACCCGAAAGTGACCCTAGGAGAATACCACTGAAAATCACCTCCCAGTCAGAAGAACATCCAGCCACCACCATCCTCTACCCCTGTCACTGAGCCAATTTTGTATCCATACTGTTACTTCGCCTTTAAACCCATCAGCTTCAATCTCCTTTATTGGCCTTCTGTGTGGCACTTTGTGAAATGCCTTCCAAAAAGTCTATATATGCAAAACCTTCTACCTTAATTAATTTTCTCTATTACCTCAACCAAGTTAATCAGAAACTACAGGCCCATAACAAATCCATGCTGACTCTCATGGACCAACTCGCACTTTTCTGAAATGAAACTTTATTTTGACCTTCAATGTTTTCCAATAACTTCCCTACCGTTGACAAGGCACTGACTAACCTGCAATTTCTTGGTTTATCCCAATCCCCTTTCTTGAATCATGACATAATGACAACTCCCCAAGTACTAACTCCTGTATCCAATGAGGATGGAAAGATTATGACCAATATTCCCATCTTTAAGTAACCATCTGGACCAGGTGACTTACCAACTTTTATTAATACTAATCTTTTTGGTAGGCCTGCTGTACCTATCACTAGCCTACCCATAACTCCACATCATTATTATGAAGAGAAGTGAAAAGTACTCTGCCTCTACATGGAGATTCTTTTTAGGTCCTTAATAGGTGCAACTTCTTTTGAAGCAAGATACTTAAAATTTGACAATAAAATATTCCAGGATGTCAATTTAAAATTCCCAACTAATTTTTCGCATAACTTCTCTTTGCCTCTTGCAACAAGGTTTTCAATTCCCTCTTACGCTTTCCATAATTTCCCTTGCTATTAACTGAAACTTGCTTTGGATGTATTTTTTTTTAGCGAGAGTGCTAGCAGAGGAATTGTTCATAATTTTTTTCTGTTTTACATTAACTTACGTTAATTTATTTGACATCAAGGGTACATTAGCTTTGGATGTTCCCCAGTCAAGGAATATGTCTAATTTGCACTTGAACTATTTATTTCCTGAATGCCATCCATTGTTCCATTAATTGCTTTCAAATTGCCTTTTCTAACCTGTGCAAAATCCCTTCTTGAATCATAGAAATTAGCATTAGAATTTTTATCTTTGATATTTTCTGGTTTTGTTCCCCATAATTACTTTAAACTAAAATATGCTGTGATCACTTAGCTAAATGATCTTCTACTGGAACACACTCCACTTGCCCTACTTCATTTCCCAGAAGCAGATCCAACTTTGCTTCAGTTTTTTGATAGGTTGAAGACACATTGATCGAAAAGGTTCTCCTCAACACACAGCAGAAATCTATTTCCTTCTCTATCCTTAGATTTTCTCAGTCCACGTTAGGACAATTAAAGTCTTCTAATATCACTAAGATGGCCAGTCAAATATCCTGGCTACATATGGTGAGTTAGACAAAGCATCAGAATTCCACTGACCTAGCGTTAAGTCAGCTTCAAGTGAGGAGCATAAAGTAATGGAAAAAATATAGTTTTGGAAAAGTTCAAATTAAGATCTTTCTGGTAGTAGTAGCCTTCAGCTATCATTGGCAGAGTGTAGTAAGCTCATAGAACATTAGCTCTTTCATTCATGGGATGTGGGTATCACTGACAACACCAGCATTTGCTGCCCATCCCTAATTAACTTTGAACGGAGTGGCTTGCTCGGCCAGTGGGAAGTTAAGAATCAACCACATTGATTTGGAGTCACACATAGGCCAGACCAGAAAAGGGGTGGCATGGTTGCACAGTGGTTAGCACTGCTGCCCCACAGCAGCAGGGACCCAGGCTCAATACTGACTTTGACTGGCGGTGTGGAGTCTGCACGTTCTCCCCATGTCTGCATGGGATTCCTCCGGGTGCTCCTACAGTCCAAAGATATGCAGGTTAGGTGGATTGGCCATGCTAACTTGCTCCTTAGTGCCCAGGGATGTGCATGTTAAGTTATGGGGATAGGGTGGGGTTGGTGGGAGAGTGGACCTAGGTAGAGTGCTCTTTCAGAGAGCCGGTGCAGACTTAATGAGCCGAATGTCCTCCTTTTTGCAGTCTCCCATCCAAGTACTAACCAGGTGCAGTAGGCTTTTGAATCAATCTGTACTTTGACTTAACTATTCACTGTCTCTCTGTTTTTCATATTTCACTTTCTAACTCTGACTTTGTTGAATTTAGTCATTACATCAGAAGATTGTAGGTTCGAATCCTGCCAACTATGCCAGTTGTGAGATCTACCTTGCGGATTTAGTGGCACTTGCGAACACTAAAACTCAGTAGAAATTTGAGTTAAAACTTCTCAGGTGCAAATAAGAATCTGTTTTATTTGTCTCTATTAATTACAATTGAGAATCATTTGAAGTCTTATTCTCTAATAAGTCCAGCTAGCAAAGGAGTAGACAATTCAACTTTCAAATGATACAGAAATTACTTTCTTGCTTACGGCAAACAGCTTGCAATAACTTCAAAAGTCAGAGTTAGAAAGTGAAATATGAAAGACAGAGACAGCGAATAGTTAAGTCAAGGTATAGATTGATTCCGGAAGTAAAAAATGGCCAAAGAGACATCACGGTTATACCAAATCATATCAGGATTTAGCCATCTGTCTACACCCCAATGTAATTCTAATTGGTTTGGATTAACATCAAATAAGTTTGATTCGACACTCAGCCGTCTGGCATTAATAGGCAACATTAACTTAAAATGTATTCTTGTATGAGCTATGGAATGCGATTAGGCTTCTTATCGCATAAACTTGCTTGTTAGGACAATGGTCTCTATGCTGTTGCCATGGAGCTTGCCTTGTCCTTGGGTTACTTTATCTTGCAAATGTATTTGTTAGCTGCATATAAATTCTGCTGTTCTGTGTTCTGTTTGCAGCCATGTTCTGAAATGCTGAATGTATGTTTTGAAATGATCTGAGGTTATGAGTGAGTTTTAAAAATGGTCAATAGACCAGAGGCTTAATGCTAAATAGCTATCTTTTACCTATCACTTTTACCTATAGAAAATAGCTGGCTTCTACAGTAGTGTAGGGATTCTATGAGGATGGCAGATCCTAAAGGACCAGTTAATTTTTTATGACGATAGACAACGGTTTCATGGTTATCATTAGACTTCTAATTCCAGGTTTTTATTAAATTCAAATTTCAACATCTGCCGTAGTGGGATTCGAACCCAGTGCATTACCCTGGGTCTCCGAATTGGTAGTCCAGTGACATTGCCACTACGCCATTGCCTCCCCTAAATTATAAGAAAGTATGCCTTTACTTCGCAAGTCCAAAATGTGACATACTTTATTAATTTTTGAACATTTGATGCTTGCATTAGATGCAAAAGTAGGAAACAAGTTCCATTAGGGCATGCTGAAAAGCTACTTACCATTAAATTTCATTAATGCTCTTGGTCAATTGACAAAAATTTGTCGGTATCATAAATTGCAGGCAATTCACTTAGGTTATGAACATAAGATGCCATTTTGCCTTTCTTCTTCGAAGATATGCCCTGGAAGTTCCTTTGCATCACTTCCTGTTTCGGGAACAACCAAAAAAACTGTGGAATTTACACGTTTTATTCACCTGAAACTGAAGAAAGTTTTCTTACAAAAGTTAAAATTAATAATTGCAAAGGACTAAGATTTTTTTTTTTAAATTTAGAGTACCCAATTCATTTTTTCCAATTAAGGGGCAATTAAGCGTGGCCAATCCAGCTACCCTGCACATCTTTGGGTTGTGAGGGCGAAACCCACGCAAATACGGGGAGAACGTGCAAACTCCACACGGACAGTGACCCAGAGCCGGGATCGAACCTGGGACCTCGGCACCGTGAGCAAAGGACCAAGATAAATGAGATAAAGGGAGCTCTTGGGCACAGCTCTGAAGAAAGGCAAAAAATGTCTTCTCAATTCCAATTCCCATCCAATCTTTGTCAAAAAACAGAATAATCGATAGACAATTTCTAGGAAATATAATTCTCCTGACCATTGGACAATGCATTTCGGTTTTTTCAGAGCAATGAAGTAGAACAAAGTCTGCTTAACAAATTAATCGCTCCATCACTTCAAGATCTAGATTCTCCAAAGAAATATAAGGCACAAAATGGATGGTCTGAAAAGCCAGCTATCATAAATGTGAAGCACAGATTATCTTGGTCACATTTGAATCAGTTCACCTGTCAATGTCACCTTTGTTCTTTGTTCTCCTTTTCGGTCTCCGATTTATAATATCCTATATCTCTTTAATTGACATACCAATGCTGAACCTGTGCCGGCTAAGAAAGCAGATGTAGCTCAGGTCCAGACTGGCTCCAACTTCACAGCCTCATGATCCAACCGAGAGCGAAGAGACAGCTGACATTTTGGGATGGACAGATATCAAAACAAAATGCGCAATGGTTGGACGAGCTCCGCAAGTATTTTACAGTAACTTGATCGTCAATATGAGAAAATGTAATTCTCAAGACAAGGGAATATAACTAAAGTTCTCCAAACAGTAGGTTCTAAACAGAAATGATTTAACAGTTGAAAATAAGTTACAATGCAACAGTTTATACCACATTTCTATAACTAAATTGCCTGCATATTTTAACACATCTAAATAATAATCAAACCAATATAATTATCCAGTACAATCGCTTCTGCAACAAAGGTTCAATGTTTTTAAAACTGCACAGGACCCCTGAAAGATGGTTATATCAAATTTTCAACAATTAACACAGCTTTTAGAAGCTGCCAATGCAAATAACTGACTGTTAGAGGTGAAAATATTCACATGTAGGCTTGTTTAAGTAAAGAAGCAGTTTATTATTTCAGATCTGGGAGAAAGATTTGGAGACTACAGAGTCGCGCAATACTCTTTTCTCACTTGAGCCAAGGTTCGCATTGGGTTAATATAGATTCAAGGGGCGGAATTAGTTGTCTTCTCATTTACATACAATCAATCAACTATATTTGCGTCACAATTCATTACATGCAGTCAATCAATTTTCTTAGCATCCTAGTTATCACATATATGGTTAAAGTGGTGTTGTCTTACTTGCCCCTAACTTCATGCAAAAGTAACTCAAGACTAACACAAGGGTATGTCCTGTCTACCTTGAGCTATTATGGATACATTGCATTCCTTGTTTTGTGAAGCTGTTATCAGCAGCTGTTGAGATACTCCCTATAAGTACCCACGCTTGGTTCTCATGAGGTAGTTTACATAGTTTGTAACTTATTGTTCAGGAAAGTGGCTCGTTCGGCCATTTTGTGTCTTTAGTGTTGCTTTCATAGCTAACAGCCATTTTGTGTCCTTTCTGATATTAACAAGCATTGTGTAGACACTATCTATTTCGACAAATTGCCTCTTCTACACAGGCATCTAAGCCAATGAGTACCTTTTGTCTCATCAGAACTATTCAAAAGTAATATGGGAGCACAAATGTAGTTCCAGAGCTACCTATAATTTATATCATAGTCCAGTATCAGAAAATGTCCCCCAACATGACAAATAAGTGCTGCTTCACCTTACAACTTCCAGAGACCACCAGCCAACAATCACCATTGAATATAGTTATATTTACAACAAGCACCGGGGAATATCAGAGCATGAAATTAACATACGCTGTCAAAATCAAAACTATAGAAGTTTCTAGCACAGCAGATTAATCAACCCATTGTATCAGCACTGGACTGGTTCTTCACTGGCGGAATCCAAAACGGCCCTACTCTGATCTCACAGCCTTGTACTAACCTCTGTTTCAAATGTTAATTCATTCATTCCTTCAAAGGCGCTGTGGTGTCTGCTGCAACGGCTGTAGTAACATACCAATAACTCTCGAGGTAAAGACATTTCTAACCTCTCATTCTCAAGAAACTGATAACCCTGAACAACTTCAGAGGCAGAGGGAACAATCTCCCTATTCACCTTGTCAAGAATTCAATTTTAAAAACCAAACAAAACATTCACATGGCATGCTCGACACCAGTTTAATGTAAGTAACTCACTACTCCTTATAAAATATTCTGAGACCCTGCTACCTCCCTCTTGTCCTATGAAGCCCATCTCTTTGGCCAAACTTTTAGTCATCCATCCTAATTTCCCCACCGCTTTGGCTTGACAGTCATTTCTTTCCGCACATCTTTCAAAAGTAACTTTTTTCTGCATTAAAGGTGTTATACAAACGTCAATTTCTCATCTGTGCTGTCTGTATGCTCTCTAAGGTTTTAATATCTCCTAAAATCCAAACTGCACAGAATACGTGAATTATTTGATTGGTTTATTGTCACGTGTACCGAAGTACAGTGGAAAGTATTGTTCCGCGTACAGTCCAGACAGATCATTCCATACATGAAAAAGCCAACTATTGCCAAACTTACCCATTCTAATTTACCAATCTACGTTCCATTTATAAACCATGTTTTCCTAGACTCAAATTTACAAAGAATTGTACAATTGTGAAAGGGTCTCTATTTACCCTTGTCTTTCTGTATCTTTTCATTGTATACTCCTATCCTAGACTGGATATTGTGTAATGAGAAAGGAACAATTGGCAATATACTTGTGCGAAGCCCATTGGGGATGAGCAACCATAACATGATAGAATTCTTCATCAAGATGCAGAGTGACGCAGTTGATTGTGAGATTAGGGTCCTGAATCTAAATAAAGGAAGCTACGATAGCATGAGGCGCGAGTCACCGAAGATGGATTGGGGAATTACTTAAAAGGGATGATGGTGGATAGGCAATGGCAAACCTTCAAATAGTGGATAGATGAACTGCAACAATTGTTCATTGCCCTGTTTCTGGCGCAAAAATAAAACGGGAACAGTGGCCAAACCATGGCTTACGAGGGAAGTTAGAGACAGTATTAGATCCAAGGAAGAGGCATACATTTTGGTCAGAGAAAACTGCAGGCCTGAGGATTGGGAGCAGTTTAGAATTTAGCAAAGGGATTGATTATTAATAATAATAATAACAACAATCTTTATTAGTGGGACAAGTAGGCTTACATTAACATTGCACTGAAATTACTTTGAAAATCCACACAGATGGGGAAAATGGAATACAAGAGTAAGCATGCAGGTTACATAAAAACTGATAGTCAGAGCTTCGATAGGTACATGAAGAGAAAAAGATTGGTGAAGACAATCAATTCTGACATATTCAGTCAGAAACAGGAATTTATAATGGAGAACAAAGAAAGGATAGACCAACTAAATCCATATTTTGCTTCTGTCTTCACAAGCAAGGACATAAATAATGTACCAGAAATGTTGGGAGCACAGGATTTAGCATTGTTGCTTCACAGCGCCAGGGTCCCAGGTTCAACTCCCGGCTTGGGTCACTGACTGTGCGGAGTCTGCAAATTCTCCCCATGTCTGTGTGAGTTTCCTCCGGGTGCCCAGGTTTCCTCCCACAAGTCCCGAAAGACATGCTGTTAGGTAATATGGATATTCTGAATTCTCCTTCTCTGTACCCGAACAGCGCCGTAGTCTGGCGACTAGGGGATTTTCACAATAACTTCATTGTTAAGCCTACTTGTGACAATAATAAAGATATAATGAGAGGGAGGAACGGAAGGAAATTTGTATTAATATGGAAATTGATGGGACTGAAGACCGATAAATCCCCAGGGCCTGATAATTTACATCCCAGAGTACTTAAAGAGGCCCAAGAAACAGTGGATGCATTGGTGGTCCTCTTTCAAGATTCTGAAGACTCTGAAACAGCTACTCCAGATTGGAGGGGAGCTAATGAAACCCAACTATTTAATACGGGAGGTAGAGAGAAAACTAGTCAGCCTGACGTCACTAATGGGGAAAATGCCAGATTTAATAGCAGAGCACTTGGAAAACAATGGTAGGATCAAAAGGGAAATCATGATTGACAAATCTGCTGGAACTTTCAGAGGATATAACTAGTAGAGTTGATATGGGGAATCCAGTGGATGTGGTTTATTTGGATTTTCAGAAGTCTTTCGATAAAGTCCCACATAAGAGATTAGCTGTAATACTAACGCGCATGGGATTGGTGTCATGTATTGAGATGGATAGAAAACCAGTTGGCAGATAGGAAACAAAGAGTAGGAATAAATGGGTCTTTTTCCAAATTGCAGGTAGTGTCTAGTGGGGTATCAGAGGTATCCGTGTTATTCACAATATATATTAATGATTTAGATGATGCATCTAAATGTAGTATCTCCAAATTTGCAAATGACACAAAGCTGGGTAGGAAGATGAGTTGTGAGGAGGATGCAGAGGTGCTTCAGTGCGATTTGGATAAGTTAAGTGGGCAAATGCATGGCAGATACAGTATAGTGCAGATAAATGAGTTATCTACTTTGGTAGCAAAAACAGGTAGGCAGATTATTACCCGAATGGCTATAGATTGAGAGAGGGGAATGTGCATTGAGTCCTGGGTGTTCTTGTACACCAGTCACTGAAAGTAAGCATGTAGGTGCAGCAGGCAGTAAAAAAGCAACTGATATGTTGGCCTCCATATCAAGAGGTTTTGAATACAGGAGCAGGGATATCTTACTGCAATTATACAGAGCCTTGATGAGACCACACCTGGAATATTGCACACAGTTTTGGCCTCCTTGTCTGACAAAGGATGTTCTTGCTATAGAGGGAGTGCAGCAAAGGTTTACCAGACCAATTCCTGGGATGGCAGAACTGACCTATGAAGATGATTGAGTTGGTTAAGATTATAATCACTGGAATTTAAAAGAATGAGGGGGGATCTTATAGAAACGTATAAAATTCTAACAGGACTAGGCAAGGTAGGTGCAGAAAGGACTCTCTCAATTGCAGGGGAGTCCAGAACCAGAGGTTACAGTCTGGGAATACAGCGTTAAAATATTTAGGACTGAAATAAGGAGAAATTGCTTCACCTAGTGAGGCTGCGGAATTCACTATCACAGAAATTAGTTGAGGCCAAAACATTTTATGGTTTCAAGGTTAGGGGCTAAAGGACCCAATTACAAGCAGGGAACAAGTTACTGAGTTGGGTGATCAGCCATGATCATAATGATGCAGCGATATGGTTGACTCTTAATTGCCTTTCCACTGAATTGGCCCAGCAAGCCATTCAGTTCAAGGGGACTTAGGGATGGGCAACAAATTCTGGCCCAGCCAGCAATGTCCACATCCCATGAACGAAGAAGAAAAAAGATTGGCGAAGCAGGTTCAAAGTGCTGAATGGCCTACTTCTGCACCTCGTTTCTATGTCTCATGTTTCATTCCAAATGCATTACTTCACTGCTATCCCTATTCAATTTGCTGCCAGGAATATCTATAAAAAAGATGTCTAGAGGGTATGCTTGCCCAAAGCTTTATATTCAGGTTGTGAGCAAACTGTGAGTTTGCGCTCACCATGTTTCAAGCGCAAACCATATTCATATTCTATATAAACATACTGAGGAAAAGCACATTTTGTATTGGTCCATACAGTACACAGTACTTTGAATCTTTCTCTAGTTCTAGCATCACACATTTACCCAATTTCCAGTCTGTTGATCAATTTAGCACTGATGCTGCTATATTTACATTTTTACTGCAGCCCTAAGCATTAATAGCAAGCATTCAGTACACCTTATTGGATGCCCTCTAAAATTAACATATGTATCAATTTATTCCTTTATCAATAGTCACTTTAAAAAAGGCATTAGCTTGTCAAACATGATTTGCAACTGTGCTGGTTGACCTTGACGCAATAATATCCAAACGTTCATTAACTTTATCTTGAGTAAACAAATTATAACAGTTTGTCCACAAGCTTACACTAACTGTTGTTTTGTTATCTAATTTATCTTCCTCCCCCTTGCACTGGGTCAAAATCCTGGAACCACCTGCCTCACAGCACTGTTGGTGTACACCACATACACTGTGGGAGTTCAAGGCCACAGCTCAGCACCACCTTCGCACAGGAATTTAGGGTTGCGAATAAATTATGGTCTAGCCAGTCCATATGAAAGAATATGTTTTATACATCAGCAGCCAGGAGTGTGTACCTACGGCCCACTGACAAATCTAAATTATTTTCTGTGAAATAATTTTTAATAATTGTTCGATAGCCTTCATCAGTGCTCCTAAGTATATAATTTTAAATTTCTAAAAACTAACAAGATTTCAAGCCAATTAGCAACCAAGAGACGGCCTATGGTTGAAAGGAGAGGACATGGCTGAGGTACTAAATAAGCAATTTGCATCTTTCTTTGCCAATGAAAAAAAAGATACCAAAGTCATCAGGAAATCGGAGGTAGCTGAAACAATAATCCAAGACAAAGATGTCACCTGGGCAAGTATGGATTTTTAAGCAAAGTCAGCAGATTTGTTAATGCAAACTGTGTTCCACTAACTTCATAGGAGGTTTTTAAAAAATGTGTCAACAGGGAGGGTTGATAAGGGTAATGTTGTTGATGAGTTATACTTGGGGCTTAAGTGTCATATAGGCTAGTCAGCAAACTTGAAGCCGAGGAATAAAAGGGACAGTAGCAACATGGACTCAAATTTGGCTGAGTCACAATAGTAGTGGCAAATTATTCTTTTTAAGCCTGGAGGAAGGGAAACCCCACTGTTTCCCTTCCTCCAGGCTTAAAAAGAATAATTCGCCACTACTACCACCATTTTTGGAATTTAGGTTGCTTATTACAAATTTTTGCAAATTATTTTTTTTGGCTCAAAAAAGACGGTCTTATCAGGAGTAGATTGTATACAGGTGCAAGTTTGGTTTCTTTCCTTGCTCAGTGTTATTTACCCTACTGCGTTTCCCAAAAACAAATCAAGCAATGTTATAGAATGGAAGTCAGGGAAAATTATGTTCAAAGCAAGTATGGAACTATGATGTTGTTGCTATTACAGAGACCTGGTTGAGGGAAGGACAAGATTGGCAGCTAAACGTTCCAGGATTTAGATGTTTCAGGCAGGATAGAGGAGGAAGTAAAAGGGGTGGCGGAGTTGCGCTACTGGTTCGGGAGAATATCACAGCTGTACTACGGGAGAACACCGCAGAGGGCAGCGAGGCTATATGGGTAGAGATCAGGAATAAGAAGGGTGCAGTCACAATGTTGGGGGTTTACTACAGGCCTCCCTGTAGTACTTATTAGCAACTCAATAAGATCACCTGAGACAAAAATATTCTCAGAGACCAACTTGCCTTCAAGATTAAAACGGCACTACACAGGAATGTTATAAAATTAAATTTGACACTGAACCACATTAAGAGATATTAGATAACCAAACTCATGGTTAAAGGAGTAGATTTTAAGAATGTCTTTGAGGTTTGTGGATGGAATTCCAGAGCTTCGGCCTTGAGAGCTGAAGGCCCAATGGTGTAATATTTTTTTAATGGTTCCTCCTGAGAAGCCCAGACACTCGGGTGGTTGTCGGGCTGGAGGATATTATTACGGTAGGAGGGGAAAGGCCATGTAAGAATTTGAAAACAAGGATGAGAATTTTAAATTCAAGCTGTTATTTACCCAGATTAAACGGTTACAGTGAAGCATAGGGTAGGTGAACAGGACTTGGTGCAAGTAAGGACATAGACAGATAACCTCAGTTTACTGAGAATCGTGAAGACTGCTATATAAAGGAAAAATCTTTCTTTCCTTACAACCTTGTTGTCATATCTAACAGAGATCAGCTTCAGAACACATTTCCATGCCATCACTAAGACTGCTTACCTCCATAACCTCACAAACTCCACACCTTCCTCAACTCAGCTGAAACTCTCATCCGTATATTTGGTCTAGACATGACTATTCCAATCCACTCCCAGTTTGTCTTTCTACCCCCCATCAACTTCAGGACATCAAACATTCTGACATCAGTGTCTGCATCACACCAAGTCCTGTGGGTGCTCACTGGCCTATTTTAAAATTCATTTCAATATTAATTTAATGCATTTCAAATTTTCAACTTATTTTCAAATTCCTCGATGGCTTCAATCTACCTCTGTAATCTCCTCCATACCCAAAACCCTTCAATATTTCTGCTTTTTTAATTCCGATCTCAGAACATTCCCTGATTTTAATCATCCCACCATTGTCAATCCTGCTTTCAGCTGCAAAACCCTAAGCTCCAGAACGTCCTTTTATCATCCTTTAAGATGGTCCATTCAATCCGTCTCTTTAACCATTTGAACATCTGCTTCAATGTTTCCTATGTGGACAGAGTCAAGTTTTGCTCTCTAACTCGCATGTGAAGTCCCCTTTGTACATTTTATTTCATCAAAGCTGCTATATAAATACAAATTGTTTTGTAAAAAAAAAAATCATTTAGACTTGAATGGGAAAGCCCCAAATTTCTCTGACATGTTTAGTGGGCATCTATCTAGCTGCTTGGTGTAATGTTGAGTTGCTCAGCAAGATAATGAAGCTTCAGGACAACTCTGTCAGCAACTTCCTGATTTCCATGTTAAACTGCGCGTTTGTGATTGCTGTCCAACTGACTCTTAAATAATGGTGAATGCTGATAGCCTCACTGATATTTATACTACAAAATCCGAACCATTGACTTACTTGGGGATGACAGTGGGCTGCACAGCACACAAGCCTCAAACAAAGGCATGGTAGCACTTAAATGTCTTATCTTGGATACGAATAGGAAAGCACCTTGTGAATGTCAGGCAATTAACTACAAGCAAGAAAAAGAAACCAGCGAGCATTAGTTATCCTTGTACAACTAAGAACTGGCTATAAAGTAAGCATGGAAAAAGCCTCAATGCTGGTTACCAGCCTGTCCTCTCAGGGTCAGGTGCACAGGGAGATTCTAGGAATGGGGGGAAAAAAGAGAGCAAAACAAAAGTATCAATGCAAAACATTCAATATGAAAATGAATCATTTGTAATTTTAATTCACAGTCAGACAGCATGCGCTGGTATTATGCCTACTAAAATGTAGATGGATTTGATTTGGAATCAATTTTACAATAGCCTTGGTTCAATTTCTGGATGACGACTTTGTTGCTCCATGAGTCCGAGTTCTCTTTAAGCAATAAGAATTTACTGCCAAATTCACTTTGCTTTCCCATCAAATTTGCATAAAAAGCAAATACAGAACACAAGAGGTATGTACAGTTCACAGCACAATATCAGTTAAAAAACTGATTCTTTGACTTCTGGTGGCGGCATGGAATGGCTCCCGCTCGAGGTAGAATTTTTTGATCCTTCCCCACCCGAATTGTGTGGTGTTGATGGTAAGAAATGCTTGAGTACTGGGGGAATGTAATACTCTAGTGGAACTGGCTTATGGCTCATTGAATGAGAAAGAGGCAGCAGCGGAGTGTAATAGTGGTGCGACACAGGAAAAGATGGCAGAGCGCTGCATGCCCAGTGGTCTACGGAGCAGTTAGTGGAATTCCTCAACAGCAAGTTCCAGCAGCAAAGAGGAAGGAGGCTGAAGAGGACCTGGCTAAGGTGGTGGAGCCACGTAGGACAGCGATTGAGTGCGTGGAGCAGAGGCGATCCAAAAGATGGAGGAGTCAGTAGGGGAGCACGAGGACCGGTTGACCTCGCTGGAGGAAGAGATGGGGGAGCAATCAAAAAAGACTGAGGAGAAGTTGGAGGATCTTGAGAACCGCTCCAGAAGACAAAAGCTCCAGATCGTGGGGATGCCGAAGGGCATTGAAGGAGTGCAGGCCGCAAAATACATGGAGAACATTGGGGGGGGGGGGGGGGGGGGGGGGGGGGGGGTTTGGCCGCTCTCTCTCTCTAGGTGGACCGAGCACACAGGGCTGAGGAGAAGGCCACAGGTGGGGAAGCCACTGAGGGAGATTGTTGGTGAGGCTGCAATTGTTTTCTCGGTAGAAGATTATCAGGTGGGTGAGGCAGACAAAGGAGGGCACGAGAGGAGAACGAGCAGGAAGGGGGACAGGGAGTCCCCTTCTCCTTGATTAATTGTCCCCACAAGCAGCTCCGCACCAAACTTCTTATAGAACTTGGCTGGGAACCTATCCGACCCAGGGCCTTCCGCACCTGAATTGAGCCCATGCAGTCCATCACCTACCTCAGCCCAATCGGAGCCCCCAGCCTTGCACCCTCTCCTCCTCCTCCCATGGGAACTCCAGCCCATCCAAGAACCGCCTCATGCCTTCCTCGCCAGGCAGAGGCGGTGACTCATACAGTCTTTTGTAAAAGACCTCCAACACCGCATTCTCCCTTTCTTGATTCAAATCTCCCTCATCGCTGCCTGTTTCGTTAGTTGGTGCACCACAACCTGTTGGCTTCCACCCCCCCCCCCCCCCCCCCCCCCCCCCCCCCCCCCCCATACTCGTACACTGCAACTGCACTACTATCTTCACTATGGACACCAGCTCAAACTCAATCTGGACTCTCTACCTCTCCTTCGACAATCCTAAGCCTCAAAATAACTCATGTCCAACCTCAAAATCGCTTCCACTAGTCTTGCCATCTCTGCTCGTGGCTGGTTTGAAATTAACTCCCTGCTAACCACTGCTTTGAGCATGGTGTGGTGTGGTGGCTGCATCCTCCCCCCCCCCCCCCCCCCCCCCCCCCCCACCATATCGTTAAGATCCACATATCCCCAGATGGTAGCCCTCACCCGATCGTACCTCCTCATCTGCTGACAACTCCACATCCAACCCCCAACCCCCCCCCCCCCCCCCCCCCCCCCACCACTCGCAAATCCACCCAGTGCGGCACTTGGTCTGAAACCACGATAGCAGAGTACAGATAAGACTGATGAACTTAGTGTTGGTCAGCACATGGAATTCTGACAATATTGCAATCCCAGAAACTTGGTTGAATGAGGTTTCAGATGTGATTGGGGGGGGGGGGGGGGGGGGGGGGGTGTAAGAAGTGCAGGAGGAATTGCATTACTGATGAGTGAGAACATCACGGCAGTACTCAGGAATGACATCTTAGTAGGTTCCAGGGCAGCACGGTAGCGCAGTGGGTTAGCCCTGCTGCCTCACGGCACCGAGGTCCCAGGTTCGATCCCGGCTCTGTGTCACTGTGTGGAGTTTGCACAGACCCATGTCTGCGTGGGTTTTGCCCCCATAACCCAAAGATGTGCAGCTAGGTGGATTTGCCATGCTAAATTGCCCCTTAATTGGAAAAAATGAATTTTTTAAAATCTTAGTAGGTTCCTATAATTAAGCCACATGTGTAGAACTTAGAAATAAAGAGGGCGATCACATTGCTGGGAGTGTACTATAGGCCCCCAAACAGTCAGGGAGCGATAGAAGGGCATATGTAGGCAAATCTCTGAGAATTGTAAGAAAAATTGGGTAATAGTAGGGGATTTCAACTTCCCCAATGTTAACTAGGATAGTCAAAGTGTGAAATACTCAAAGGGGCAGAAATCTAAAAATGCATCCAGGAGAGCTTTTTATGTCAATACGTAAAGTAAAGTCCTACAAGGGATGGGTGGGTGCTGGATCTGGTTTTAGAGAATAAAGCTGGGCCAGTGGGTGAAGTTGTGTGTGTGTGTGTGTGTGTGTGTGTGTGTGTGTGTGTGTGGTGGGGTGGGGCACTTTGGAAACAGTGACTACACCGAATTCAGTAGAATTGAAGGTTGTTATGGAAAGGGACAAAGATAGACCAGAAATTAAAGGTTCTTAATTGGGGGAAGGTCAATTTTAATTAAAAAAAAGACAGGATTTTTCACATGTTAACTGAGGGCAGCTACCTGTAGGAAAATCTACATCAGAGCAGTGGGTTTCATTCAAAAATGAAACAGACGGGCCAAAACGTTCCCATGATAGTGAAGGGTGGGATAAATAAGTCCAGAAAACGCTGGACGCCAAGAGATATCCAGGGTTTAATAAAGGGGGAAAAAAAGGAAGTTTATGACAGATACCGAGGACTCAAAACAGAGGACGCCCTCGGAGTATAGAAAGTACAGTGGGTTAGTCGAGAAAGAAATTAGGAAAGCAAAGAGGGGGCATGAAAAAGCATTGGCAGGTAAAATAGAGGAAAATCCATAAGAATATTACGGACAGGAGGTTGACCAGGGTAAGAGTAGGGTCCTTTAGGGACCAATGCAGCAATTTGTGTGGGGAACCGCAAAATATAGGTGAAGTTTCAAATGAGTATTTTGCATCTGTGTTCACTGCGGAGAAGGATGATGTAGGCATAGAAAACAGGGAGGTGCCTTGTGATTTACTTGAACAACTTAACATTGAGAGGGAGGAGGTATTAAGTTTTAATAAGCCTAAAAGTGGATAAATCCCCGGGGCCAGATAAGATGTTGCTGTGAGAGGTAAAGGAGGAGATTTCAGCAGCTCTGATAAAGTTTTCAAATCTTCTCTGGCCACAGGAGAGGTGCCAGAGAACTGGAGAACAGTTAATGCGGTGCCGTTATTCAAGAAGTGAGTGAAGTAGGGACGAACCAGGAAATTACAGGCCAGAGAGTCCAACTTTAGGGAAACTAACTACTGGAAAAAATTCTGAGTGACAGAATTCATCTCCACTTGGAGAGGCAAGCATTAATCAAGGACAGTCAGCATGGTTTTATTAAGGGGAGATAATGCTTTACAAATCTGATTGAATTTTTTTGAGGTGACTAGGTATGTAAATGAAGGTAGTGCAGTTGATGCGGTCTACATTGACTTTAGTAGGGCTTTTAATAAGGTCCCACATGGGCGCCTGATGAAAAAGCAAAGAGTCAATGAGATCCAGGGCAATTTAGCAAACTGGATCCAAAGCTGGCTTAGTGGAGATGCCTGCATTGGACTGGGGTGAGCACAGTAAGAAGTCTTGCAACACCAGGTTAAAGTCCAACAGGTTTGTTTCGAATCACTAGCTTTCGGAGCACTGCGCCTTCCTCAGATGAGTGGTAGGATGCAGAGGGAGATAATTGAAGGTTGTTTTTGTGACGGGAAGCCTGTGTTCAGTGGTGTTCCACAGGTATCGGTGCTTATTGTTTATAGTGTACATTAATGATTTGCATGTGAATGTAGGAGGCATGATAAGTAAGCTTGCAAATGACACAAAATTTGGTGGTATGGTAAATAGTGAGGAGCAAGGCCTTAGATTACAGGACAATATAACCTGGCTGGATAGCTGGGCAGAAGAGTGGCAAATGGAATTTAACCATGAAAGGTGTGAGGTGATGCATTTTGGGAGGACTAACAAGGCAAGGGACTATATAATGAATGACTGGACCTGAGGAAGAGTGCAGAGGTTCAAAGGGACATTAATGTGTTGGTTCACAGATCTCTAAAGACAAGTAGATAAGATGGTTAAGGCGGCCTATGGGGTTCTTGCTTCTATTAACCGAGGCACTGAATACAGGGGCAGGGAGGTTATGCTGAAGCTGTATAAAACACTGATTAGACCCTAGCTGGAGTAGTGTGTGCAGTTTGGTCACCACATTATAGAAAGCAAGTAATTGCACTGGAGGGGTTTCAGAGGATGCTGCATGGGCTGGATCACTTCAGCTATTAACAGAGACTGGATAGGCTGGGGTTGTTTTCCCTGCAGCAGAGAAGGCTGAGGGGGGTCCCTGATTGAGGTGTATAAAATTGAGGGACATACATAGGGTAGATGGGAAGGCACTTTTTCCTCTTAGTGGAGGGGTCAATAACCAAGAGCATAGATTTAAGATAAGGGGCAGGAGGTTTAGAGGGGATACGAATAATTACTTTTCACCCAAACGGTGGTTGGAATCTGGAACTCTCTGCCTGAAAGAGTGGTAGAGGCGGGGACCCTCACATCTTTTTGGTAGTATTTAGATGAGCACCTGAAATGCCATTGCATACAAGGCTACGGACCAAGTGCTGGAAAATTAGATTAGAATAGTGAAGTACCTGGTGGTTAGCGCAGATGCGATGGGCCGAAGGGCCTCTTTCCATGCTGTAAAACTCTGACTCTATGATAAAGGAAGATACATAGAGTTAGGCCACAATTCAGCCATGATCTCACTAAATGGAAAGAGGGCCTGCTAATTTTGGGAATTATCATAGTTAATTGTCTTTCCCACTCTCTAGTACTTTTCTCATATCCTCTTCTGAAAGAGCACTAACAAAAACAAAGTCATTTCAATTCACATGTTTACCTGAAAGTCATACATAGATGAATAAACCAGTTGTCAAGGAAAACTGAAAAGCAAAAACATATTGTGACACAAGCAAAATCAGTGAAGATTTTACTTATAAACAATGTTGGCTCAATGAATGGGTTCCCTCTCGAGCTTAAGGTCTGCATCGACCCTAAGCCCACTCCTATGCCCTACCCCGTAACCACGTGCATTGACGATGCCAATCCACCTAACCTAACCTGCACATCTTCGGACACTAAAGGGCAGTTGATCATGCCCAATCCACCTAACCTCTAAATCTTTGGATTACGCTGAGGAAACCCACGCAGACATAGGGAGAAGGTGCAGACCGCACACAGTCACCCAAGGCCAGAATCAAGCACAGGTCCCTGGTGCTGTGCGGCATCAGTGCTAACCACTGTACTACTGTGTCCAATGAAAGAAAGAGCTACACAGTAGTATAGTGGTTAGCACTGTGGCTTCACTTCGCCAGGCTCACAGGTTCGATTCCCCACTAGGTCACTGTCTGTGCGGAGTCTGCACATTCTCCGTGTGTCTGTCGGTTTCCTCTGGATGCTCCGGTTTCCTCCCACAGTCCAAAGATGTGCAGGTTAGGTGGATTGGCCATGCTAAATTGCCCTTAGTGTTCAAAAAGGTTAGGAGGGATTATTGGGTTAGGAGTATTGGGTGGAAGTGAGGGCTTAAGTGGGTCGGTGCAGACTCGATGGGCCAAATGGCCTTCTTCTGCACTGTACGTTCTATGTTCTAATATTTTAAAAAAGCCAGTCAATCCCCCTTTGATACTGTTGAATGAGAAGGGTCTGTTGGTTAGGACATCAGATAATTCTTCAAATAACACCATAACATCTGAATCAAACCAAGTATACAGAGCCTCAATTTAACAAATTTGACTCAAACCCACCTTCAAAGATGATCACTTTCGCCATTACTGTGAGGAAATATCAGCCTCTGCCAACAGCAGAGTTTGAACACCAGAACTTCTGACTCAGATACAAGAGTGCTACCAATTAAGCCTAGCCAACCCTAGGGAACAATAGCATAATGATTTTACTGGACTACTAATCCAACGGCCTAGGCTAATGATGACTGAATGAGTAAAGAAAAGCAACAGCCACAAAGTTACTGTGAAACCAGTGATAATCTTGCATACATCAAATAAATATTTTGCTTATGTAGCCTGAAAATAATGGCAATTGAAGGTAATGAAAATAAGATCAGATACGTATAAATTCATGGCAACACGCCATATAGTATAGTGTGTTCATTGGTGGCACAAATTCTGTCATGGCAACATTTGCTCTGCTATGGCTGATTTTCTGCATTCAACTCATCCTTCAGAGCTGAATTCCAAGACATTATCTTGGACACTCATGATACAAGACCACTAAAACCAAATCCCTTCGGCAACATCTGAACAGCTAGACAACACAGCCAAGATATGAAAAGGATATACTGGTATATATAGTATCTATACAATAAACATTTCCAAACCGAGGCTGTGTGGATTACCTAAAAGTAACAAAAATCACAAGCTTGCTATAATCAAACTCAGGTACAAATGTCAAGCATTAGGTGGCCATGATACACTCTTGAAAGTCTACTGGTTTCAGTAAGGAATGGCATTCTTATGGAAAATAATTTTATTTCTCTAAAGTCCATCATAAATTGATACATTTACAATTAGATACAAGATTTGCCTAGATTCTCAAAACTTCACTGATGTACCTGTATCATCCAAACTCCCAACATTGAACTGTAGTCTCAGTGCTCAGTCTTATACTGTATATACATTTGATATGTTAAAAAATTGAAACCACGTCAAATGAAAACAATGCTGAAAAGATGATGCAAAACTGGAAGGCTGCATTATTGTATTGGATAAACAAAAATGGATTGCCCAAGTCCTAAAGTATTACCATCTAGAGAATAAAAAATTGCAGAAGGGAATCTCACATGAAAATAAACCTAGCAAGTTTCAGATGACGTAGAATCATTAAGCATAATTAGAACACTTAACAATATTAGGTTACAGATTTTTGGATATTTCAGGGGTTTCCTGTCAACAACTCTATGCCAACACTGAATCACTCCACAGTGCATTAATCTCTTATGCAGTCTAATAAAAAAATGCTGAATTTGAATTACCAAACAACTCACATTTGCTCCACCTTCATGCAAGGAACTTTGAATTAGCAGGGCAGCACAGTGGGTAGCACTGTTGCTTCACAACTCCAGGGTCCCAGGTTCAATTCCCGGCTTGGGTCACTGTCTGTGCAGAGTCTGCATGTTCTTCCTGTTATTGAGTGGGTTTCCTCCGGATGCACTCGTTTCCTCCCACAAGTCCCGAAAGATGTGCCGTTAGGTAATTTGGACATCCTGAATTATCCCTCTGTGTACCCGAACAGGCGCTGGAATGTGGCGACTAGGGGCTTTTCACCGTAACTTCATTGCAGTGTTAATGTATGCCTACTTGTGACAATAAAGATTATTATTAACTGCATTATAAACTGCAATACACAATTATCCAGAAAACAATTCAAATTTAAAGAGTGTTGCTTATTGCATTAAAGATGGGCGTGTAAACTTCCACCATAATAACAATCTTTATGAGTCCCACAAGTAGGCTTACATTAACGCTGCAATGAAGTTATTGTGAAAATCCCCTAGTCGCCACACTACTGCGCCTGTTGGGGTACATGGAGGGAAAATTCAGAATGTCCAATTCACCGAACAAGTACATCTTTGGGGACTTGTGGGAGGAAACTGGAGCATCTAGAGGAAACCCATGTAGACAGTGGCCCAAGCCGGGAATCGAATCCAGGTTCCCTGGCACTGTGAAACAACAGTGCTAACCACTACCGCCCTCCATATTCCCCATCACCACAATTTCCTGTCAAGATTCAAATCTCCAATGCTTTGCGACAGCCGTGGATCTCAACCCTTCATAAATTACAATTCAATAAAAACATCTCAGCAAGCATCCTCTTTCACAAAATGCTCCAAGTTCCTATCACACCCAATCCACCACCCAACTCAAAATAATCAATCTCCTTCAAAATTGGGTCGCTTTACATTTCCTATCCTCTCCGCCTTTGGCAACAGCTTGGTGTTTAAAGGGCTTTAATTTCCAATACACAGATGGCACTTGGACAATAACACTTTTAATACGCTTTATTACATGTTCGAACTGCTATTACCCCTTCCCGATCTACTCCAGCAACAGAATGACAGATTACATCCTTCTAAACTTAGATTGTTTGAGAGTTCTATTATCGTGCTGCCGGGAGTTACAACCCGAGGCGAAGACTGTTTCACAAGAAACATTGAAGAACAAAGAATAGTACAGCACAGGAACAGGCCCTTGGACCCTCCAAGCATGTGCCGACCATGCTGCCCGTCTAAACTAAAATCTTCTACACTTCCTGGGTCCGTATCCCTCTATTCCCATCCTATTCATCTATCTGTCATGATGCCACACTACCAGAAGGATGTGGAGGCTTTAGAGAGGGTGCAGAAGAGATTTACCAGGATGTTGCCTGGTATGGAGGGCATTAGCTATGAGGAGCGGTTGAATAAACTCGGTTTGTTCTCACTGGAATGACGGAGGTTGAGGGGCGACCTGATAGAGGTCTACAAAATTATGAGGGGAATAGACAGAGTGGATAGTCAGAGGCTTTTCCACAGGGTAGAGGGGTCAATTACTAGGGGGCATAGGTTTAAGGTGAGAGGGGCAAGGTTTAGAGGAGATGTACGAGGCAAGTTTTTTTTTTACAGAGGGTAGTGGATGCCTGGAACTCGCTGCCGGAGGAGGTGGTGGAAGCAGGGATGATAGTGACATTTAAGGAGCATAAAAGAACAAAGTAAAGTACAGCACAGGAACAGGCTCTTCGGCCCTCCAAGCCCATGCCAATCATGCTGCCCGTTTAAACAAATCTTCTACACTTCCTGGGTCTGTATCCCTCTATTCCCATCCTATTCATGTACTTGACAACACAATCGCTGAACATTGTAGCGATAAATGGACAGGTCATGGCCAGCACAAAGATCTGATAAATACTGTACTAAGAAACCATCAAGAACTGTGAGCAACTTATATCATGTACAACATATCATTCAGTTGAATTGAAAGCATGAGCCTTGGCTTGATAGCAGAATTTTTAAATGAATCACGGGTCAATGGTTCAAGTTACATTCTACAGACTGGAGTGCAATCTAAGTTGACACAGAGTAAATGTTGAACCGAGGGAAGCTATTTTCTTCTGGATGAGGCGTGAAAACAAGGCAAAATCTGCCTGCCCAAGCGAAAGCAGAAGATGCCATGGCACTGTGAAGGGCAGGGACTGTCTTGGTTAGCATTTATCTCTCAGTCAACACCAATAAGACTCGCTTTTATTTATCATACTGCTCTCTGTGGGACCTTGTAAAAGCAAATTACTGCGGATGCTGGAATCTGAAACGAAAGAGAAAGTGCTGGAAAATCTCAGCAGGTCTAGCATCTGTAGGGAGAGAAAAGCTAACGTTTCGAGTCCAATGACTCTTTGTCAAAGACTGTGGGACCTTACTGTGTTTCCTAGATTGCAACAGTGTGAAGGGCGAGATATAAAAATGCTCTTTATTGGTTGTAAAGCAATGATGATACAATTTTACAACAGTTGGCACTTCTTCGTGTCACTTCCTAAACATTTCAATTAATCCCTTAAACTGCCTAGTGTTGGAAGTGCACGAGAGAGAACCCACCGCCTGAACTTCAATAACAAGTGAGGCCGACTCCCGGAGCTAGCTGCTGGGGCTGGGGCGAAGCATTGTCCCGGCAAAGGATCTTCCTCCAGCCTCGGTTAACCGGCGGGTCAGCGACATGAGCGACAGCAGGAGGCGACCCTTGGCAGCCCAGAGGGCTGCGGTGGGTGCGGTCAGCTCCCACTCAGTGCCCCCACAGGATCCCCGCCCACGGCCACAGACAGCCCCGGCCTAGTGCCGGCCGGCATCGGGCTCTGCCCCTGGCAGGAACGGCTCTCTCTCTCTTCCCCTCCTCCCCAACATTGCTTTCACTCCCGCTCCGGCCTCACCAGGTATCGCCCTTCTTCAACGGTGTCTTCATCAGCGCCGCGGTGTCGGCGCGCTGCGTCTCCAGCTCGGCTGCTCCGCCCTCCGCCATGTTCGCTAGCAACCGCGCGGGGCATGCCGGAAACCCCGGCCCAGCCAGCCGGCGTCAAACGACGGCGCCAAAGAGCGCGCCGGCGTCAGGAGTCACCCTTCACTGGGAGGACGGCGCCTCCTCATCTCCCAACGCTGGAGGACCCATGGGCCTCCCAGCGCTCCACTGCGAAAAGCGGACGGAGTGAATCCAATCTGTCACACTTCAGGGTTGCCAACCCCACCAGGATTGGACTGGAGTCTTCAGGAATTGAAGATCGATCTCTGGGAAGCTGCTGTGTTTAATCCTGGAGAAGAATCATGGGGAAATGTAATTTTCTCTCTAAATCTTTGAACATTTCTCTTTACCAAATATAAAAAAATATTGAAAATGAGAGGGGGAAATACTATTTGACTGACGGACAAGCATAGAATCATAGAATTTACAGTGCAGAAGGAGGCCATTCAGCCCATTGAGTCTGCACCGGCTCTCGGAAAGAGCACCCTACACAAGGCCAACAACTCCACCCTATCCCCATAACCCAGTAACCCCACCCAACACTAAGGGCAATTTTGGACACTAAGGGCAATTTATCATGGCCAATTCACCTAACCTGCACATCTTTGGACTGTGGAAGGAAACCGGAGCACCCAGAGGAAACCCACGCAGACACGGGAAGATGTGCAGACTCTGCACAGACAGTGACCCAAGCCGGAATCGAACCTGGGACCCTGGAGCTGTGAAGCGATTGTGCTATCCACAATGCTACCGTGCTGCATCATCCATTGGGTAATGAGTCTTTCACTTGACGTAGGAAGACATTGGATGGATGAAACCTCCAGGAATGCATTTAATCAAATTTGGCAACCGTGGGTCCATTTCCATACATTTTATGAGGAATTTTTTTTTTTTCATTTTACAAATGAGCATAAAACCAAGTTAGATTAATTCCAAGATCAAACAGCAAAAGTGCTGGAAGGATGCAGCAGGTCTGGCAGCATCCTTCGGGAGGGAAAGGGAGTAAATGTTTCAAGTCAATTATGACATACGGTGGTGCAGTGGTTAGCACAGCTGCCTCAGGGCGCCAAGGTCCCAGGTTCGATCCCGGCTCTGGGTCACTGTCCCTGTGGAGTTTGCACATTCTCCCTGTGTTTACATGGGTTTAGTCCCCACAGCCCAAAGATGTGCAGTGTAAGTGGACTGGCCACACTAAATTGCCCCTTAATTGGAAAAAAATTAATTGGGTACAGTAAATATATATTTTTTAAATGACTTCAGAACTGAAGGAACGTGGAAATGTGACTGCTGTCAAAAAGGAAGGTGGTGATAAAGAACAAAAGGGAAAATCTGGGATCATGTGCGGATAGGATAGATGAAATGGACGTAAAGCAAAGTGTGTGGTAATGATTGAAGTGATTAAACAGAGCATTTTTCCGGAATGAGTTTGAATGGTAGAATCATGAACATCTCTGAGCCAAAGTGAAAACAAGATTAAGACCAGCACATGATTTTAAATAAAAATAATAAATAGGAGGTCAGAATCCAAGGTCTGAAACACTTGCACTCTCTGCAAGCATAACCCCGAGCATCCCATTTCATGCCATTTTAATTCTCCAGCTTGCTGTCATACTCACATTTCTGTCCTTCTCCTTGCACCCGTTGCAGCGAAGCTCAATGCAAGTTTGATTCACAGCACCTCCTTCTGATTAAGCACTTTAGGAGCCTTCATGACTCAACGTTGAGTTCAGCAATTTCAGATAATGAACTCTGTTCCTCCTCCCTCCCCCCCCCCCCCCCCCCCACATTTTAATTCTGATTTTGTTTTTACTGAATCTTGCTTTTAATGTTTCAATGTTTTTATTGTTTTAAACACTCACGCAAACTCTTGGTTCATTTTGACCCATGAATTACATGCCAGCAAATGGATGACTCACTCAATAGATGACTCTGCTTAGTGGGGTTAATCTATTTGAACCCACGACTACAGATTCAAAATGGACACCATTTTATTCTGGAAATTTTAAATTGGGTATAGGAAATGATTATAGATTGAGAAAGAAGAAGAAAAACATACTAATAAAAATAAAAAATGGTCTGTTACTTTACTCCCAGTAAGTAAAATACATTCATAATATGCTCAAATATGATCTGAGTAGTTTTCCAGCCCCCTGAAGACCCTGGCTTCCACTGATTGCAGACTCTACTTCCGATGCTTGGTGGGCTTCCGATTCTCAATCGAGTTCTTCCTTCCCTTGACTGCAGTGCTGGTCATTTGTAACTGCAATGAAGGTTGTGTTCAACCTTTTGTATCCCTTTTCAAGAGCTGGACCGGTGATACTATATTGGGGGTTGGTTTAGCTCTGTTGGTTGGACAGCTGGTTGGTGATGCAGAGCAAGGCCATCAGTGTGGGTTCAATTCTTTTCAATTGAGGTTATTCATGAAGGCTTTTCTCAACCTTGCTGCTCATCTGAGGTGTGATGATCCTCAGGTTAAATCACCAACAGTCAGCTCTCCCCCTCAAAGGGGAAAGCAGCCTATGATCATATGGAACTTATGGCAATTTTACTTACTTAATATATTGACAGGCTACACCATACTATGGAGCTTCTTAAAAAGCACAATACCCAATTATATTCTTTGTCCTCTGTTTAAACCATGATTTGAATCCACCCAGTAAGTTGCCCATCTCGCCTTAATTTCCTCCAGTAATTCTTCATTATGTGAAGCCCCTTGCTGTCAATCCTGCAGAAAAAAAACTATGTATCTTATCCATGTTGTACCATCTTTTCAAGGTCCAGTGCTCATGAATTCAAAATGCCAGTGTCACTTGTTTGTCTGCACTATCTCTGTGGTGTTTACTGATAGCACTTTTATAGACTCACAGCTCAGTTATTTCAGGAGGGCTTTTCAATCCATAAGATGTAGGAGCAGAAGTAGGCCATTTGATCGATTGAGTCTGCCCACCGTTCAATGAGATCATGACTAATCTGATGTGATAATCCTTAATTCCACTTTCTCACTTTACCTCCAGAACCCTTGATTCCCTTACTGATTAAAAATCTATCTGTCTCAGATTTGAACATACTTAATGACCCAACCTCTACAGCCCTCTGCGGCAAAGAATTCCTCAGATTTACTACCCTCTGAGAGAAGAAATTCCTCCCTCTGTCTTAAACAGGCAACTCCTTACTCTGAGATTATGCCCTCTGGTCCAAGACTCTCTGACAAAGTGAAACATCCTTTCAGCGTCTACCCTGTCAAGCTCTCTGAGAATCCTATATGTCGCAATAAGGTCACCTCTCATTCTTCTGAACTCCAATGAGTACAGGCCCAACCTCTCCTCATAAGAAAATCCCTCCATACCCAGGATCAGATTGGAAAGGCTGAAATCTACACTTGAAATTTTGTTTTCATTCCAGTTAGTCTAGTGCAAGACATGGTGGGAAATTTGGGCACCTTGAATTAATTTTTAAAAGATTTCTTGTTCCCTAGAAGGCTAACATTCCATTTGTCTCTCAATAACTTTTGTATCTATACTCTGGCATTTCGTGATTTCCGTGCTTGGACCTCTAAATATTTCTGTTCTTTCATAGTTCCTAGCTTGTCATCATTTAGAAAATATTCCATTCTATCTGTCTTGGCTCCAAAGTAGATGATGTCACCCTTCCCGACATTGAATTCCTTTTGCCACAGTCTTTCTATTCACTTGATCTGTCAATGTCTCTGTGGTGAATGTATAAGCACTAGTAAGTCACCAGTATACTGTGTTGCATTATGCCATGCCATTAACCCTGTGGGCTCCATCTATGGGCCACTGCGTGGCTTCACCCACAGGGGGAGATGTGGAGCATGTATGGGCTCCGCCCATGGCTCCGCCCCTTATAGGAAGTATAAGAGCAGCTGATCTGCAGGACCGCCTTCAGTAATGTACCAGTCGCAGGCAGGCAAAGTTATAAGCTGATTAAAACCACTGTTTACTTCGACTCGAGTCTCCGAGTGAATTGATGGTCGCATCAGTCTCTTTGCAACATTCTGCTATCAGCTGTGTCACCTAACTTAGTGCTACCAGAAATCTTGAATAAGGCTCTCTATCCCTTCTTCTTGACATTGGAGATATAGCAAAAAGCTGAGGCCTCCAATAAACCCCTGGTGACAGCCTAGTGACTTGTCTGGGAATTACTAGCTATGGGAGCAGACAAAATAATAATAATAATCTTTATTATTGTCACAAGTAGGCTTGCAATGAAGTTACTGTGAAAATCCCCTAGTCGCCACACTCAGGCGCCTGTTTGGGTACACTGATGGAGAATTCAGAACGTCCAAATTTCCTAACAGCATGTCTTTCAGGACTTGTGGGAGGAAACCAGAGCACCCGGAGGAAACCCACACAGACACGGGGAGAACATGCAGACTCCACACAGACAGTGGCCCAAGGCGGGAATTGAACCTGGGACCATGGCGCTGTGAAGCAACAGTGCTAACCACTGTGCTACCATTCCACCCAAGTCTACCTTACTGCACCTAAGGGAAGAGAGTTAGAATTGGACCCTTCTTAAATAATGGAGTGACATTGTCACCTTGCATTGGAAAGTTGCAGGGTGTCTTTCAAAGAGCTGGCACTGACCCTATCAGCTGACTGCTCTCCCTCTGTGCTGTAAGCAATCTATGTTCTGATTGGTGTGGTGTTTTTAACATTTGATTTCTGATCATGCGCTGTCTGGGCATGAGACGTCTGCAAATGCTAATACTTTTACCCAATACTGATTTGAGTTATGATAGTTGGGCATTTTCACTTGAGTTCACACCAACAGCTATTGTTCCAAGAAAAACAGGAGAGTGGGGAATGGATTGGTACGGATAGTTGATTCTTTCAAAAGCTGAGGTACATTCATAGTTCACACAAATAGGCTCTTTGCTGCAACTTGATGACAAGTTCATCATTCTGGAAGCCAGAATTCATATGGCATTTAGCAGCAAAGCTTGAAATAGAAAAAAAATCACGGCTGTTAAGTTCTCCAATATCTGCTACATGTAACCTTGTGACAATGAGTAATACAGTGTTTGGTTCCAACCAGTAAAGAGAAGAGGTAAAGATAATTTTAAAATACATTGGGTGTGTGTGTTGGGGGAGGGGGGAATTATTGGAGGCAGATACTGAGCGAAAGTTGAATGTGTGCAGATTGGGTGGCACGGTAGCACAGTGGTTAGCATTGTTGCTTCACAGCACCTGGTCCCAGGTTCGATTCCCAGCTTAGTTCACTGTGCAGAGTGTGCACGTTCTCCCCGTGTCTGCGTGGGTTTCCTCCGGGTGCTCCGGTTTCCTCCCACAAGCCCCAAAAGATGTGTTGTTAGGAGAATTGGACATTCTGAATTCTCCCTCCGTGTACCCGAGCAGGCGCCAGAGTGTGGCGACTAGGGGATTTTCACAGTAACTTCATTGCAGTGTTACTGTAAGCCTAATTGTGACAATAAAGACTATTATACAATATACTCAGCAGAGTACACATCAGACCTATTGGCCTGGATTTTGCAATAAGAATGATGGTGAGGTTATGAGTGATCACACATATCATGCAGTAAATGGATGGCAGTTTCTGCAGGCTGTCCATACACAGTGTAACATGGAAATCAGAAAGATATTGTTGGAGTTTTCCTGTTCCATCATGTCAGATTATCACAATATTGTAACAGTATTTTGCTGAGAGGTTCGGCAGCAAAACACATGTAGTTGCAGTAATTAGCGACTGGCTACCCAATAAACATGCCAAAAACAATTAGGATTTAAGTGTAAATTTACTTTTAACAGTGTAAAGTTGCGAAAATCATGTTCATTACAGTTCATGTATTTCAGAATATAACTTTTATGACCTAACTGAAAACAATAATCAAAAATTGAAACACAGGAAGAAACTAACCCTCCCTGTCTCTAAGGAAACAAAAACTAAAACTTTTAGTTTTAAGAATTAAAGTTTTAACTGCAGGAAATGGGGTAAATGTATTGTATACAAGTTATTACATTTAAAAGGTCAGAGTGGGAGAGATAGAGCTTTAACAAAGCAGGTGGAAAAAGCAATCCATGATGCACGGTGGCACAGTGGAAGTGCCAGGGACCCGGGTTCAATTCCAGCCTTGGGTGACTGTGCAGGGTTTGTACATTTCTCTCCGTTTCTGCGTGGTTTCCTCCGGGTGCTCTGGTTTCCTCCCACAGTCACAAATACGTGTGCAGAGTCACAAAGATATGTGGGTTAGGTGGATTGGCCATGATAAATTGCTCTTAGTGTCCAGGGAAGTGCAGGTTAGGTTATGAGGATAGGACGGGATGGACATGGGAGGGGACATGGGTGGAGGGCTAATTTGAAGGGTCGGTGCTGACACAATGGGCCAAATGCCCTCCTTCTGCATTGTAGGGATTCTATGGCCTAACTGAAAACAATAATCAAAAATTGAAACATAGGAAGAAACTAACGCTCCCTGTCTCTAAGGAAACAAAAACTGAACTTGAGATTTGGAAAACAAAACAGACTGAAACTGGTTGAAACCATATAAACCATCCAAATAGTTGTTGTTGCTTGGAACTGGTGTGTGCAGTTTGCAGCTCCCTGAGAGATGATAGCCAATGTGAACAGCAATCAGAACGACCTGCACCAGAAACAAAGTAAAAAAACTAACTTCACCATTCACTGTGTGGAATGAAGATGAGCCTATTCTTAGTTGTGAGGGAACAAAATAATGCCTAGTTTGAAACTAGTGGAAGAATCTAATTGGTCCACATTGAGCCTTGTGATAAAGAAAGAAACCAGCAGATTAGAATGGAGATATTTAAAATGTACCAAAACAAGGAACGAGGCATCCAGAGTCAAGAGAACATGAAATATAGTCCAATTGATTATGATTAAAACAAGGTGTTTGGACTTCAATTAAATATTAATGGCCCCTAACCAGATCATTACAGTGATAATACAGCCTTAATTAGTCTCAAGCACCCTCTGTAACACTGAAAATGTAACTTTACAAGTGTTTTGTAATTAAATTGTTGTTGGAGAATTGCAAAAAGATAAAAAAATTAAAATGGTTTAACTTTTTTCTTTCTGTTTCTATTTATTTCAATCCTATCATTCTTTCACTATTCATTTCACTTTCTGTGCATGATTTTATGCCACCAATTATAAATTGAGGTTGTCAAAACTCTGCTGCTCATGGCTTACCATGCAACAGGTCTCATTCCCCTACCACCCCCCCATGTTCCTGACCTAAGGTCTTGATTTTAAAATTCTCATCTTAATTTACTCCACTGGTGCATCCTTCCCAACCCTGTAATCTCTTCCAGTCCACAATCCACCGAGATTTCTGCGCTTTTCTAATTCTGACCTCTTGTGCATCCCCAATTTTAATTGCTCTACCACTGGTGGGCCATCGGTTGCAATCCCTAAATCTCTCTGCTCTCCAACTCGCTTTCCTCCTTTAAGACACTTCACAAAACCTATTCCTTTACCAAGTTTTTAGTCATTTGACCTACTATCTCCTTATGTTGCTCAATGTTACACAATGTTGTATAATTAGGATGACCAGATGTGTCAGTTCAGTTGATTTGCTGCAGATTTTTTACTAAATGACCTGGAGTCCTAACCATTTTCCACAAATCACTCAAATGTCTGAAATAAAAACAGAAAGTGCTGGAAAATCTCAACAGGTCTGGCACCACCCGTGCAGAGAGAAACAGTGCAAATGTTTTGATCCACAACGATTCTTCTCCAGTTCCAAAGAAGACTAAAATTGGACTTGAAACATCAACTCTGTTTCTCTCTACACAGATGTTGCCAGACCTGCTGAGCTTTTCCTGCACTTTTTGTTTTTATTTCAATCTCCAGCATTTGCAATATTTTTCTTTTATTTCAGCACTCAAATGTTTGGGTCGTCAGCCCCACTGAAGTCATTAATCTGACCCTTGCATTCCATTTCCTATCCATCGGTACCCAGGGGAGCCAAACATAACATATTTTTAAAAATGGAGTCCTTTCAAATTGTAATTTTTCCAAAGGGCTGCACTCATATCCAGAAATCGGCCAATCAGCAGGTCCATTTTGGTTGCCGGGTAATATAAGGGGGGCTTCATCCAATCAGGTGGGTCACTGGGTCAGCAGAAAGTCAAAGACATGGTGTGAAAAGTTACAAGTGGAAAATAGGGAGGTTGCCCTGTGCTTTGAGTTATTTTTGACTGTGGCTGGGTTTGAATTGATCTACCTTTAGGGCCCTTGGGCTTCCCCTGGGAATCTGCAGCACTTGGGAGTAGGTGAGCCAGAGTGAATGAGAGGTGGTAAGTGGGGATCACAGCTTAGCCCTGGATGCTCAATGGTTGGCTTGAGCCATTGCTTGTTGTGGTGAATTCTAAACACTAATAATCCACACTGTATTGTACAACATGTGTTGAGCCTGTACCTTGTACTAGATCATGTGTAGTTTCGCGGTTCTACCCATAGGGGAGATGAGGAGCTTGTACTGGGCTCCACCCTTGGCTCCGCCCATGGCTCCTCCCCCTAACCGGAAGTATAAAGGTTGCTGTTGTGAGCCTGCCTGCCAGTTCATCTAGAGTTCATCTCGTCACAGGCAGGCTCTGTTGTAAGACGATTAAAACCACTGTTCGCTTCTAACCACGTGTCGCGTGAATTGATGGTCTCATCACTTGTCACACAGCATTTTAATTTGCTGCCAGCTAGGGGAGTTTGTTCCACAGGATGTTTTGTTCTGTGCTGTGGATTTCCTCTACCATCTTAGATGACAAGGGGAGCAGATACATGGGAACACCAGCACATGGAATTTCCCCTTCAAACCACTCACCATCCTGACTTGGAAATATATTGCCGTTCCTTCACTGCCGCTGGGTCAAAAAAAACCAAGAACTCCTTTCCTAACAGCACTGTGGGTGTACCTACACCATAGAGACTGCAGCGGTTTAAGAAGGTAGCTCACCACCACCTTCTCAAGGCAACTAGGGATGGGCAATAAATGCTGGTCTAGCCAGTGTCATAATATCCACTCATGTATATAATGAGATGCAGACAGGCAGTGATTGACACATAAGATGACCAATGAACACACAACACAAAACAACCAATCACCAGACAGGACACCACCACTATAAAGCCCACAGGGCATTAAGACTCCCGCTCTCTCAGGACCCAGACACTGAGACAGTCAGAGTGCACAAGTCAGTGGGCACTATTACCATGTGGTAGCTAGTAAGTCTGGTCGAGCCAGTAAGAGGTCATCGGTAGGATTAGTAGAGTGTCAGCTGAACATGCACAGCAGTCCATAGTTAAATAAAACAGTGTTGGATCCTCTCCAGTGTCAGACGTTTGTTTCTAGCTTCCCTGCATCCAGTTGCAGTCGACTTCGAACCAACCTGCCTAACACATCAGCCAGCAAAGCCTTCACCCCTTAAATGAATAAAAAATATGTATTTTTACACAATGAGTTACTGTGATTGGAAATACACTGCATGGAAAGAGATTGAATTGGAGCATTCAAAAGAGAATTGGATAAATAACCGAAAGGGGAAGAAATACAAGGCTTTGGGGAAAGAGCAGAGGACTAGATTGTCTCCACCGAAGTATTGGCACAGTTATGAGGCCGATTAGCCTCCTCCTCATTCTATGGTTCTATGTGTCTTATGCAGCTGGTCGGAAATGTAATGTCAATTCGCTGGGTTGTCTGGACTGGTGGCCCAGAAACCACATTCTATACCGGATCTCTTTCTGTAGCTGGCCACACAGTGTACAAACAGCCACAGCAGGATTAACATTGTTATGGTTGGCAACTCTCCATGGTTGCACTGGAGTCGCCAAGAGTTACAGATTAATCTCCTGTTTCAAGAACCCCACAAGAAAAACTACCGAAATATTAAAGCAATTGTGCTGTTTCTTTTTTCTTAATTTTCTTTGACCACTTTTGTTTATTCGTTCTGAAAAAACGAATATGAGGGAGTTAAGGCTGGGGGGGCTGGGTGGAGATGGAATGTCATGGGGCACAATCTCCAGGAAACGTTTAAACCGATTTGGCAATCCTCATCGTGATATAAACTTTGTAGGATTTGTGCACCACTTGCTGACGTACCTGACCACAACATGAACTTATGTTTAATGTAATAAAACATTACAAGACACTTTACTATTTTTGATAGCAAGCCACATAGGAAGATATTAAGACAGGTTAGGAAATTTGGTCAAGTAAATACATTTTAAAGAGATTCTTAAATAAAAGAGGGAGAGGTGGTGAGTCTAGGGATGGAATTCGAGCACTTAGGGCCTAGGCAATGGAAGGCATGGTTGCCAATGGTGGAGAGATTAAAATCACGGATCCGCAAGAGGTCAGAATGGGGCAGGTTTTTGTGCTTACATCCTTTAAGAGAAGGACCAGTTTTTCAAGTCTGAAAACAAAAACAGAAGAAGTTGGAGCTTCTCAGCAGGTCAAGAAGAACTTTATTCCCAGTCCTGAGACTAAAGCATGGTACCTGAAATTTACTTTTTAAATTTAGAGTGCCCTATTCATTTTTTCCAATTAAGGGCCAATTTTAGTGTGGCCAATCCAGCTAGCCTGCACATCTTTGGGTTGTGGGGGCGAAACCCACGCAAACACGGGAGAATGTGCGAACTCCACACGGCCAGTGACCCAGAGTAGGGTTCGAACCTGAGACCATGGTGCCGTGAGGCAACAGGGCTAACCCACTGCGCCACCGTGCTGCCTTGGCACCTGAAATGTTGAGTATCTGACTTCTGTTCATCCCTGATGGTACTTGACCTGCTGAATATTATCTGCTTCATTTTCTTATGGTCGTGCTCCCAGATTTCTAGGCCTGCCGTACTGTGCTTCTGGTCATCCGTTTCCAAGATTACAATGTGTTCAGGTTTTTCAAGAAATGCCACTTTGACAAAAATAATTTGTTGCTTGCCAAATTCCCTCATTTCTATCTTCAAATTCTTTTTAAAATTCACATTATAATTGAGGATCAAACTTTATCCTTACATTTACTTCAGTTGAGAGAATACATTCAATTTGTTCTTTGCTTTCGATGTTAGTGCTAATAACACGTTAAAGCAAAGAGCTGCCACCTCTTGACAGCTGTGGCCTTTGTACTCTGAGCTTCTCTACGTATGAGACCCACAGGTACACATTATAAAGCAGGAATTGAAACTTGGATGCCTTGTATATCATAAATTATTTTCATTTTGAGCAACAATGCATCAGAATAAATAATTTTGCAGAAAGCATTGATTCAAGAAGTTCCCTAATTAGATTAATGCACTGTGTGTTACATCACTAACCTTTGCAAACCTGCAATCTCTTAAATTTAATATCTGATCTGTTGAGTTCAACATCTACTTAAGACTTTAAAAAAATGTTATAACTGGCACGGGTGTTATGGGTTAGAGATGATTAACTACCCTATGGATCTTGCAGAATATAATGCCCCCAATATGTGGCAGGGGACCCTTAACAATACTTTGATTTGTATAAATAGAGTGATGCGCGATCAATGAACACAGAAACAAAGGAGTAGTCCGAATCAAAGGCTTTAATCTACAAGAACTGTGCCCAGCAGCTTGAGTACAGAAAGAACGATGGCTGCTGGGAAACACGGGTTTTTATACACCGCCTCATAGATGGAGCTACCTTCCTCTCTACTAATGAGAAGACAACACTTGGGCCAATGGGCAGCAAGCCTTCTACACCAATAGCAGCTCACACTCCCAGGTACCGTAGTACCTCTAGTCATAACTACCACATAGAGTTGGCAAATAAGGCACCGACTGGAGAAAACCCTGTGGGGAATTACTGGAGCTGTAAATAATAGCTATTGTTAAATAAGGTAAATTTTTGCTTTGACCTACTCAGTGTAGACTCTTTTTTGCTCTGACAAAACTGGTGACAAGGGTAAAAACCAGATAGCTATTGAAGCTGCTGAGCCAACTCCCCATACATTTTGGATACAGGTTGGAAATTTGCTTTCATTATGCCTCTTTTTGGATATTTGGGCATTTCTGATGCTGGACTGGAAGATTGGAATCAGTATGCACAGACGATGAGTTACCTTTTTCTGGGCCAATAATATTGCAGAATATAACCAGCAGGTAATCATCTTGCTAACTGCCTGTGGCTCGCATAAGAAAGAAGAACTTGCCTTTGAAAAGGGTCAATTAGCCCCTTTATGACCTCAGGATGTTCCAAGGTTACGATCAAGTCACCACTTACTCTTTTAAACTCTACTGGACTCAAACGTAACCTCTCCAATACTTCCTTATCAGACAACTCGTCCATTTCTGTTATTAATATAGTAAACCTTCTCTGAACAGCTTCAAAAATATTTGCATCTTTCCTTAAATAAGGAGACCAATACTGTACACAACACGCCAGATGTGGCCTCACCAATGTCCTGTACAACTGAAGCATAACCTCTCTACTTTTGTAATCAATTCCCCTCACAATAAATTATAACATTCTATTAGCTTTCCTAATTACTTGCTGTACCTGTATACTAGGCTTTTGTGATTTATGCACTAAGACACCCAGATCCCTCTGCAACTCAGAGTTCTGCAATCTTTCATCATTTAGATGACATGCTTCCTTTTTATTCTTCCTGCCAAAATGGACAATTTTACATTTGCCCACATTGTACTCAATTTGCCAGAGTTTTGCCCACTCACTTAACCTATTTATGTTACATCCGCTTCAATTTACTTTTCTATCTATCTTTTTGTCATCTGAAAATTTAGCAACCATACCTTCAGTCCCTTCACCCGAGTCATTTATATAAATTGTAAAAAATTGGGCCCCTTGCACTGACCCCTGTGGCACACCACTTATCACATCCGGCCAACTAGAAAAATACAGATTTATGCCAAATCTCTATTTCTTGTCAGCTAGCTAATCTTCAATCCATGCCAATATGTTGCCCCCTACACTATGAGCTTTTATTTTCTGCAATAACCTTGATGTGGTACCTGATCAAATACCTTCTGTAAATCTAAGTACTTACATCAGTGGGTTCCCTAGTATCCAAAGCACATGTGAACCCTTCAAAGAACTCCAATAAATCAATTAAGCATGATTTGCCTTTCCGAAAACATGTTGACTGCCTGATTTCCTTGAATTTTTCCGTGCCCTACTATAACTGAATCCCTACGGTGCAGAAGGTGTCCATTCGGCCAATTGAGTCTGCACCCAGACTCTGAAAGAACACTCTACCCAGACCCACTCCCCCGTCCACCCTGCCCTATCTCCACAACCTAACCTTCGTATCCCTGGACACTAAGGAGCAATTTAGCATGGCCAATCCACCTGACCTGCACATCTTTGGACTGTGGTAGGAAATCGGAGCACCTGAAGGCAACCCACACAGGCCCTGGGAGGACGTGCGAACTCCACACAGACTGTCATTCAAGGCTGGAATCGAATCCGGGTCCTTGGTGCTGTGAGGCAGCAGTGCTAACCACTGGACCACCGTGCCGCCCATTATCTTTAATAATGGCTTCTAGCATTTTCTCTGTGACAGATGTTAGGCTAACTGGCTTGATGGCAGACAAGTGAATCAAGTCTAAGTGGAATCCAGAAGAGCACAGGTTAAAGCATAGGCTTAACAAGACTCAGAAGTAAACAATGCACCCTGTACAGATAGGCTAAGCTGAATGATTGAGCTAAAATATACCCCACTATTTTATAAATAATTTTCTAAATTAAAATTCTTGTCTTAAGCACTGTCCTTTGTCATTTGCACATTTATAATATAACTACAGTTGAAATGTACCAACAGTGTAGTTGCAATTTAAATAGCTTTGCACTGATGTTATGGATCTGTTGTGTAAATCTGGAACTAGATCCCAGCTGACTTGAGAGTGAAGCATATGAGGCTGTCTTACTTACAAAATTCTTACAAGGTGTGTCAGGGTAGATGTAGATTGGATGTTTCCCGGGGCTTGGGTGCCTAGAACCAGGGACCACAGTCTCAGAATAAGTGGCAGGCTATTTAAGACTGAGGTGGGGATTTTGCGGCCCCGACATGGCGAGACACACCCTGGGAGATTTCACAGCCCAGCCAAAAGCTTATTGAATTCTGGCAGGAGAAGACGATACTAGTGGCGGGTGGGGGGTTGGAAAATCCTGCCCTGGGATGAGGAGGAATTTCTTCACCCAAAGGGTGATGAGTTTCTCCCCCCAAGAAGCTGTGGAAGCTCAATCATCGAGCATGTTCAAGACATAAATCGATATAATTCTGGATACTAATGACATTAAGGGATATGGGATATTGGGGCAAATGGCAAAGAGGTAGCTGATCAGCCATGATTTTCTTTTGAATGGTGGAGCGGCCCCATTGGGTCAATTGCACTTCTTGTGTTCCTATGTTCTCAAGGGAGTTTCACTCCACTTCATTCTGCAGTCAAATTGGGTGGCCACTCTGAATTTACACCTTGCATGTCTGCGAATGGAAGCTCAGGCTGCTGTGTGAATTCTGCATTCACGTAGATTTTACAAACCGTGCAAGGTGTCACTCATGGCTCAGTCGGGAGCATTCTTGCTTCTGAGCCGGAGGTTTGTGACTCAAGTTTCATTCCGAGCCCTGAGCACAAAATCCAGCCTGACCCTCCAGAACAGTGCTGAGGAAGTTGCCAGTGCTACCTTTCTGGTGAAACGTCAAACTGAGATCCCCTATCTGCCTTCTCAGATGAATGTAAGACATTACTTGCCACTATTTTGAAGAAGAGCAGGAGAGTTCTCCATGGTGTCCTAGTCAATATTTAACTCTTAACCAACATTGCCAAAACAGGTTACCTGTCATTATCATTTTACCATTTACGGCGGTTTGCTGTGTGCAAATTGTTTGCCATGTTTCTACATTATAACAGTATCCATATTGAAAAATCAGCTTCATCATCTATAGAAGTAAATTAACCATCGTCCCAGATGACCGTCCGCTTTGAGGGGGAGAGCTGACTGGCGGTGATTTAACCTGAGGGTCACCACATCTCAGGCGAGGGGCAAGGAGGGGTCTTCATGAATAACTCAGCCGGTATAAGAGTTGAATCAACACTGTTGGCCTTGCTCTGCATCACAAACCAGCTGTCCAGCCAACCGAGCTAAACTGGCTAAAGCATTTTGGAAACCCCTGAAGTCATGAAGGGTGACAGGAATGCAAGTATTTACTTTACCACAAAGTGGCACTGCTGAGTTGTCAGAGTTTTGTACTCAGCAGCCTCACCAGCAGGGGTTTAATGGAACTGCAGCTCCATAACAAATGCAAATTTAAAATAGCACGACGCAAGGAAAGGCTGAATTTATTTGTTATTGAGGGAGAAATTTCTCCTTGCTCCTGATAAAACTGAGCACAAACAGTACACCCCATTCAGTGTTTATCATTCTTACACACTCATTCCCACTGCACAATTTACCCACAGTTTCAATCATGGTGTTCCACAGGTATAAAAATCTTTATTGTCACAAGTAGGCATACATTAACATTGCAATTATGTTACTGTGAAAACACCTAGGGCGTGATTCTCCGCTCCCACGCCAGGTGGGAGAATCGCGGGAGGGCCGCTCTGGCACCCCCCGGGATTCTCCCCCCGCAAAATGGCGTGTCGCAAAACGCGACACGCCGCTCGGAGAATCGCGGGCCGCCGTGAAAAACGGCGGCCCGCGATTCTCCGACCCGGATGGGCCGAGCGTCCTGCCGTTCCCGACCGGTTCACGGCGGCGGCAACCACACCTGGTTGCTGCCGGCGTGAACATGGCGCCGACAGCTGTTTTGTGGCTTGTGGGGGGTGGAGAGGGGAATGAGCACCACGACCGTGCTCGGGAGGGAACTGGCCCACGATCGGTGCCCAGCGATCATCGGGCCGGTGTCTCAATGGGACGCACTCCTTCCCCTCCGCCGCCCCACAAGATCAAGCTGCCACGTCATGCAGGGCAGCGGAGGGGAAGACGGCAACCGCGCATGCGCGGGTTGGAGCTGGCCAACCCACGCATGCGCGGCTGACGTCATTAGGCGCGTCGGCCACGTCATTCTCGGCGCGCCGGGCCTTGATGCCAGCGACAAGGCCTGGCGGCCGAGATTCACGGCACGGCCCTCCTAGCCCCCCGGCGGGGGGAGAATAGGGGGCAGGAGCAGCCTCCGACGCCGTCATGAACCTCTCCGGGTTTCACAAAGGCGTCGGGCCTGGCGGAGAATTCTGCCCCTAGTCTCCAAATTCCGGTGGAGAATTCAGAATATCCAGTTCATCTAATAGCATATCTTGTGGGAGGAAACTGGAGCACCCGGAGGAAACCCTCGCAGACACAGGGAAACCATGCAAACTCCACACAGACAGTGACTCAAGCCAGGAACCTGGGACCCTGGAGCTGTGAAGCAACAGTGCTAACCACTATGCTACCATACTGTCACTGCTATTTTCAATTTCCCGTTACAATTTAATTCTGGAAATTGAGGCAAAATGGGTCTAAGTTGGGTTGTAACTTGCTTGGACCACTGGTGAAACCGCTTTTGGAATATTGCGTTTAATTTTCAGCAAGTTGATTTTAAAGGAATATTCTTTTTTTAAATAAATTTAGAGTACCCAATTCATTTTTTTTTCAATTAAGGGGCAATTTAGCGTCAGTTGTCGGGGCGAAACCCACTCAAACACGGGGAGAATGTGCAAACTCCACACAGACAGTGACCCAGAGCTAGGATCAAACCTGGGACCTCGGCGCCATGAGGTAGCAGGGCTAACCCACTGCGCCACCGTGCTGCCCTTAAAGGAATATTCTTAAGGGTTCAAAGGAGAACAAGATGATTCTGCTATAAAGCAGCCTCAAAGAACTGGACTTGTTTCTAATTGGTGCAAAGACAGGCTTTTAGCATTGCAGAGGAGTGGGAAATTTATCTTGGTGAGCAAAAATATCAAACGACAAAAGTACAAATTGCACAAACCTTGAGATGACAAGATTTTTTTTTTGCCTTAAACCCCAGTTTATATATTGAATAGATGCACAACAAAAGCAATGATTTGTGCATCCAAAGTCACCATGTCACAGCCTGTTTTATGCAAAACACATATTTTTAAATACCAGAAACATGTTTTCATGTTATATGCTCCATGTGAATGTTCTTTCTAATTATGACCACTTTCTCATCAGGCAGCTGACAAAAGAACCTTAAATAAGATGAAAATAAATATTTTACGGGGCAAATTATTATGATCTAGAAAAAGGGTGGAGGAAGCAGATTTTGTTATCACTTTCAAAAGGAAACTGGATAAATCCTTGGAGTGGAAAGTTTGCAGGACTATGGGGAAAGGGGGAGGTGAAGGGAACTAACTGATTTGGCCTCTTAAAGAGCTGCCACAGGCAAGGTGGGCTGAATGGCCTCCTTCTTGGCTGGAGCATTCTATGATGTCACATTGTTGAGGTTCCTAAGATCAATCCTATGCTTTTTTCTCCTGTCAAACTTGCTGCATCATTTATTTCTCCGTCTGGTGATTCATGCAATGAAATTTATAGTTCCAGCCACTCGTGACTGTAGTCCCTGCTTTCAAAAAACACTTAAGAGACGACATGTTTGAGAATCTTTTGACTTTTTCCTCAGCCCCTTTTTTACTCATTCTCACTGTCAGTCAGTCTCCACCTGTTATCTGGAGAGTTGCAAAGTGCTCAAAGTTGCCTCTTTGTACACGAGGAGAACTGTGGTATCATGCATATTAAATTTAAAAGCTATATTTCTTCCAAAAAAGGTGGGAAAAGAACATTTCAATGCAAATCAGTCTACTTTCCTCTAATACGTGCATGCAAATGAGTTGAACTGCAATTTGATATTTCGCCAGCAGCTCAAAGAAGAGGATGTGGACAATCTTTTAACTAAATTTGCAGTGGCATAAGTGATATTTGTATGGCGAATGAAAGTAGTCAGCCTTCATTTGTATTTACAAATTAACTTAATGACAACTGAACATTTATAGCAATCTTTTGAAAAATGAACTGGATGGGGCTTCCTTCTCAATCGGAGAGGTGCTAAATGTAGTGATTGGCACCAACAGATAAATTAAATAATTTGACCCAATTATTGCAATTGGATTGGATTGGATTGGATTGGGTTTGTTTATTGTCACGTGTACCGAGGTACAGTGAAAAGTATTTTCCTGCAAGCAGCTCAACAAATCATTCAGTACATGGAAGAAAAGGGAATTAAACAAAATTCAAGAAAATACATGAG
This sequence comes from Scyliorhinus canicula, assembly GCF_902713615.1. Lineage (NCBI taxonomy): Eukaryota > Metazoa > Chordata > Chondrichthyes > Carcharhiniformes > Scyliorhinidae > Scyliorhinus > Scyliorhinus canicula. The sequence goes on along the minus strand of NC_052165.1, from coordinate 32,506,342 downwards.
AATACATAAAAGGGCAACACATAACAGCCCCATGAAATAAAGGATTTGGACACAAATCGGCACTTGTTTTGCTTTCCTAGGTGGAGTGCCCCAAAACCATACCCCAAACTACAGTGGGAAAGCCAGCACCAGCACCAGCCCGACAGCAGTGGTTTGAGGAGAAATGAGGAATGGACAGTGAGGTCAGCCATATCCCAAGAACATGGGCGGAATTCTCCGCAACGGCCGACGCCGTCGTAAAACCCGGAGTGTTTCACGATGGAGTTGGAGGCTGCTCCTCGCCCCCTATTCTCCCCCCCCCCTCCCCCCGGGGGGCTAGGAGCGGCGTTTCGTCAAACTCGGCCGCCGGGCCTTGACGCTGGCGTCAAGGCGGCGCGCCGATAATGACGCGGCCGGCGGCATCTAATGACGTCAGCTGCGCATGCGCAGGTTGGCTGGCTCCAACCCGGGCATGCGCGGTTGCCGTCTTCCCCTCCGCTGCCCCACAAGACTTGGCGGCTTGAACTTGCGGGGCGGCGGAGGGGAAAGAGTGCGTCTCTTGGAGACGCCGGCCCGACAATCGGTGGGCACCGATCGCGGGCCAGTCCCCTCCCGAGCATGGCCGTGGTGCTCGATCCCCTCTCTGCTCCCCACAGGCCCCAAACTCACCTTTCGCGCTATGTTCACGTTGGCAGCGACCAGGTGTGGTTGCCACCGGCGTGAACAGGTCGGGAATGGCAGGCCGCTCGGCCCATCCGGGCCGGAGAATCGTGGGTCGTCGTGAAAAACGGCGACCCGCGATTCTCCGAGCGGCGTGTTGCAAAACGCGAAACGCCATTTTGGGGAGGGTGGGAGAATCGCGGGGGGTGCCAGAGCGGCCCTCCCGCGATTCTCCCACCCTGCCTGGGGAGCGGAGAATCGCGCCGCACATCTTTAAAATGTTTGGAAGCAAGGAGTTAGTTTTCACCTTTGAAGTCTTGCACAGTGAATGGGGGAGTTCCTCTTTCACATTTGAACTCATCTGGTTTTCACATTGAAAATTGGGTGGTTTCTGTAACGGGCAATGAATTTGCTCTGCCCGTTCAACTCACAGCAACAACGAGAACAACTTGCATTTATATAGTACCCTTCAAAATAGTAAAGTGTCAATGATAATTACTTGCACATTTGTACCCCACTGTGTGAACACAGCATTCCTCCATAAGTTCAGCCTGCTTTTTCTAAAATAACTAATAAAGAGACAATGGGCACGATTCTCTGGCTTCGTTGCTCAAGCATAACGAGGTGCCAAAAACAGAGATCTGCACTGGGAGCCAAACAGTTTGCGATGCAACCGGCCCTCTCCCATAGGCAAAATTAGGATCTCACCGTACTGAGGCGAGAAACCAATTATCACCACTTAAACCCAATTTCCATACAATTAGCGAGAGCTACCCTATATCCAATGGTCTCCCCAGCAAGTGCTCACATTGAAGCCGATTAGTACTCCGTTTGAAAAACGTGAACCTGTGGAAGGGCTTCTGTGGGGAGGCGAGGAGGTGGGGGGGGAGCTTGGCTGGGGACGGGCTGCAATGGGGTGGTGGGGGGGGAAGAGCTGGGGGGGGGCAACCGCTTGAGGCACGACCAAGCCAACCCCTGGATCGTGTGTAACTGTTCCGGGCGCAAGCCCATCTGCCCCACCGATCACCCATAACCTCCACCAAATGCTGAGGCCTCTGGCTGCGTGGATGAAGGCTTTTGCCGACAGGGAATTGACAATCGTGGTTAAGGGATCGCTTCACAAATGCCAAGTGGGTTCCTGTGGGTGGACGGGCCATGTAGCATGTGGGAATCATTGCCTAGCATCCCAATCACACCTTGATGCCCGGACACTGTACTTGAACAATGCTGGAGACAACACTGCACACGCAACTTCCGAACACCCAGGGGATGGGACACAGCTCCGGGGACATTTCCAATGCTGAAGGGTGAGTGAGCACCACGGGGAGGGGGACATGCCTGGAGAGATAGGCAAAGGGTCTGGAGGTCAGTCCGCATTGCAGAAGAAAGTGCCAGAGGCATCATACTGGTTGTGCAAAAAGGGGTTCATGTGATGTGCAATGCTCCCCATGGTGCCACCCTCCCCCCTCTCCAACCCCTATCTCCCCACCCCCCAACCTACCCTTCCAACCCTCACCGGTGTCCTCTGTGATCGTCAGTGTGCTTGGCCCTCTTAGCTCTACCACTACGTCCAGGCATTTCCCCAGGATGCACATCTGAGGTGGAGGCTGCCAGCTGCTTACCTCAGCCCTTGTCCTTTGATGCCCCTGCCGGGCGTCTTCTGGGGGCTCTGGGGCCAGGGGGTGGGGGGGGGGGGGGAGGGCTCACTTGTTGCTGGCACATGCACAGCCGGGCCACCCTGTCCCATGTGCTGACCTTGAGCACGGCCTCATCAGATGGGTGGAATGTGGGGGAGCTGGCGCCCACCGTCGCCACTCCATGGGACGGGTCAGGTTGGCACTCAGCACCACCTCCTCCCGATTGGTGCCTTTAGGGCGCTGGGGGCCACCTTGGGACAGGGGCAGCTGGTTCAGGCCCCGGCTGCTCCTGCATCATCTGGCTCTGGCGGATTCCCATTTTGTATCGACGACCTCAGTGGTGCTCCTCCGTGACTGAGACATACTCTGCAGCACCTCCAAGGACCCAGCATCCCTCTGACTGCTGTCTTGCCTGGGGGTTCCTGCCACCACCTGATGTGCATCAATTGCAGTGTGGTGCTCACCAGATTGTGCCCCAGATGCCTGACGCCCTAACATTTTCCACCGAGGTGTGCGTATATCTGCGCTGGTGGGGGGTGGGGATGACAACTGTGCCGTGGCTACGGTGCATTTCTCAGAGCTCTCCTCCGAAGTGTTCTCCTCGGAGTCAGGAGTGAGTGCCGCCCGGGATGTGCCGGCTCTGTCGGCTGGAGGACCGGCGGGAGAATGGACATGTGGTCAGTGGGAGGGATGGATCAGTCAGTAAGGCAATCACTAATCACGTTTGACAGGTCCTCCGGGTGGATCCCGGTGGTTCCTCATCTCTGCGGCATCCATCAGCCTCCACGTGGGTGACCGATTTATTCTTGGCCACCCTGGTCACCTCCTGGCCGCTCCTCGAAGGAGGTGAAGATTTTTATGTCCGACACCCCACTGCCAGTCTGGGCCCTCTCCCGGCGATTGTGAAAGAGCTTTTTCTGCGGGGACACAGAGAGGGCATTGTTAGCCACACGCGTGGTTCACAGTGGTAGGAGAGGGCATGTGAAGGTGGGGTTAGGGGGATTGTGGGGGGAGGGTGGGGATAGAGGGCTGGGGGTCGCATGGGGAGTTGGGGCGTGGGTGCGCCCTTGTTTGGGGGGGGGAGGATCTTGATGTCTACTCACTCGTGCTGCCCAGTGTAGGTCTTTGACCTTCTTCCTGCCAGTCCTCTTGGTCATACATCCTGAGCTGACAGCTCTCGCCACCTTATCACAGGAAGCACTGACTGCCTTGTGGCTCACCCTCTGGGACACCCGGGGAGACAGGACATTCCTCCTGGTCTCCATCAGGAGCCTTCCCAGGTCAGCATCTCCGAATCTTGGGGCGGGTCTCCTGGGCGCCATTATTGAGAGCTGGCTGGGGTTGGCTGAGCAAGTGCAGCTTTAGTGCAGCTCCACCCTGTTAGCGGAGGGCTGGCGAGCGCGGTGCCGGTGAATAGGCTTGTGACCCGTTATTTGTGGCGAAAAGCCCATGAGCCCTGTTAAGTGAACCAATTAACTTTGAATTGCATGGCAGGCCCCGCTGGGCCGAGCGTCGGGAAGCTCGCAGCAATTTTCACTCGCTACCACAATTAGAAATATTCCCGGAGAATCGCATCCATAGGGTTACAACATAGAACATACAATGCAAAAGGAGGCCATTCAGCCCATCGAGTCTGCACCGATGCACTTAAGCCCTCGCTTCCACCCTATCCCCGTAACCCAATAACCCTACCTAACCATTTTTTGGACACTAAGGGCAATTTATCATGGTCAATCCACCTAACCTGCACATCTTTGGACTGTGGGAGGAAACCGGAGCACCCGGAGGAAACCCACGCAGACACGGGGAGAACGTGCAGACTCCGCACGTTTGTGCTACCGTGCTTCTCTGGGGTCATCAGCAAAAAGCCAAGAAAATTTGTCCGCTTTTTATCGGCGAAGAACTCATAAAGCCACAGGGGCTGACATTGTGACATGATGCCTTGAATAATTTTATTATTTAGTTTGCTAAGTACCCTTTCGTATTTATAAATTCTGCATAGTGCAAAGCATAGGTGTGCCTACATTCATTTTGGGAGAGGTTTATTATGTGGGTATGGGAAATTATCTTTGCTGATTTACTGTGCAGTAGCTGGATAGATTTCCTTCTGGGACAGGCCCTAGAAATGAAAAGACTTTGAACAATTTTGAAGACCTCGTACAAGCAAGGTCATCCTGCGCAACTGTTGGAGAAATATTTCTCTTGTTCCTGTTGTCATTTTTATGGTGCTGTTGAGGCAGAAAGTGTAACATGATTTGGATATGTACCTAGAAAGGAAGAATATGAAAGGGACCATGGGGAAAGGGCAGAGAAATGGGATTAAAATCATTAGCTTCGGCTGAACAGATAGCGATGAACCACATTCATCTTCCTGTGCTGTAGCTTCTCCAATTCAATGATGTTGGTGCATATGGCTATTATCCCCATTGTCTACTCACACTGTTCCAAAAGTCATACTGTGAGTATCATGAGAGACAGAAGGGAACTAAAGGATGCATCGATTTACATTAAAAAATGGCTTTAAAAGGATTTTAGATTTTAAAATATAAGCAGCAAAGAAAATGGCAAATAATAGTGGCATGAATTAGAACAGATTTTTTGGGATTGCGAACAAACTTTGAGCAAAAACAGGAATGGTCACCGTCACAGTGATTCAGTGAGCAATTGCAACTGTGTGGTATGACACTACATCTTTTATATCTGACATGTTCTAAATTAAGCAAACCTGCTGATTCAAACTTAAAGTTATATACTTAGCACTAACGTCAATCAGTGCCTCCCTCCATGTTCAGCCAAGGATAATTCTGCCAAATGCCCCCCTTGGGAATCAATTTGGAATTATTTGCAAACAGTGTTATTGCATTGAAAAGGTCAAACGTTTTGTTTTCACGGACCATGTTTGCCTTTTTAACGTTCGATTGGCAATATTACATTGAAAAAATAGATCAGCTCATGTCTTGCCAATTGTACTTTTGCCACCAGGTTGCTAGAGCAGGCCATTACAAATATTAACAGCGGTACACAAGACTTTACCGAAAACATGTCTCATTGCATCAGTAATTCAAAGGACTGCAAAGCCTGAGAGGGAGCTACTTCCAGTGCTATGGTCAACTATTCTTTAAAAAGAGATTTTTGTATCCTGAAAAATGAGCTTTATTGACATCACTTAATTCAAAAACTAAACAATATAAAAGTTATGACTAAGTTCAATTTGTTCTCCCTCCCCCCCTCCCCCAACACTCCCCATTACAATTGATTTTGTTTTGGAATATATTTCTTCTGATGCTGAGCAGTGATGACAAAAGCAGGAGAATTGACTTGGAAGAGCTACTGACTCTGACAGCGTAAGAAACCTGAATTAATGCCAGCAGATAGAGTCATTAATCTAGTTGTCCTCTGTGATATTGGCATTTTAACTCTGCACGTTGATACAGCTCCATCACACTTTCAAGCTCAGTGATTCCTCCCCGACAGTTACTCCCAAGCGCGGTGAGTTTATTGTGTTGCTATATTAGCATGTGGCTGGCAATAACTTACACTTAAATAATTTCTTCAGCATAATAACATGTATCAAGATGCATTCACAGCTGGTGGTCAGACCTGAGCAAGGAAGGAAGCACAACTAAAGAATAAATGATAAACTGCTTCTCTCATTGCTCATCATGGCTCTTTTCCCTTTTAACTTTCCTCGCTGCTTTTTTGAGGATTAAAATGGTTTCTTCTGAAACATTGCTTAATTAAACAGAAAGACTTGCATTTATCCAGTGCCCTTAAATATCTCAGAATGTCCCAAAATGCTTCACAGCATTTGGTACATTTGAAATGGAGAGAATTTGAAATAAGGTACCTTTGAAATGTAGCGACATGGCACCCAGTTTGCAGACAGAGTGATCCGCGGTCAGCAATAAATTATGATCAGATCATGGGCTGGATTCTTCGGCTACGCCTGCCGCAAGATCACAGCCGAAAAATCCAGCCCATGATCCGATCATGATTTAGGGTTAGGGATGCGGACCATGTAAAGGTCCATTGACCTTGGGCGGCAATTTCCAGTTGACGGGCGGACGCGGCTGAAGAATCCCGCCACATGTGCATTAACGGTATTGGTTCAGCAATGGACATTGGCCAGTGAGAGCATGCCCACCCTTCTTTCAAATAGCACTGTTGTATATTTTACACCCATTGGAGAGGGGAGGCATTGGCCTGAATATTTCGGATGGCAGGGTTTTCCTTCTGGTTTTAGTTTGTACTCAGCACTCACAACAATTTAAATGAAACTGGTTGCATGACATGCAGTCTTATTTTAACATTCTTGTTATGCACTGTTATGACCGGATTAGGGACCAGTAACTTTCTTTGTTAAAGTAAACAGTTGTTATTTACAAAGCGAATAAAGCCACAAGATACCACGTTTTAAAAGAAAATTCAACTGTACAAGAATCAACAAAGCAAATGGCCAATACTACCCTTCCTACGCTCTGTTGGGTTCCTTCAACATGGAACAGAAACCTAATCCTGTATATATATTTAAAAAACTTTATCCTCTTCATTATTTCTAAACTGGACTTTTCTTCTCAACCCAGACAATTAACATAGTTGACCCTCTCTCTGGAAAGTATTCCCATTGATCTCCAGAACAAAATTTAATTATCTTCGGCTAGATAATATTGATTCTATTGAATGGACCCATTGAGGGTTGATAAATTTAACATACTGTTGATGAAGTATTTGGTGACAAATTTGATTGGCGGATATTGTATTTCCGAGCCAATGGACTGCCGTCCCATGTATTCCAGTTTAACCATCTGGCCTTGGTGTATAAGCTATTGTCAAATTTGCTTATCATGCATTACTTACAAATACATGCTTTATAATTATTTATAACAATATAGGAAAACATTTAATTGCTCCCCCATCTATATCCAGTTAATATATTCAAGCACAACTTCCCAATTTGGGGCCTCACGGAAGCATGGTGGTTAGCATCAATGCTTCACAGCTCCAGGGTCCCAGGTTCGATTCCCGGCTGGGTCACTGTCTGTGTGGAGTCTGCACGTCCTCCCCGTGTGTGCGTGGGTTTCCTCCGGGTGCTCCGGTTTCCTCCCACAGTCCAAAGATGTGCGGGTTAGGTGGATTGGCCATGCTAAATTGCCCGTAGTGTAAGGTTAATGGGGGGATTGTTGGGTTACGGGTATACGGGTTACGTGGGTTTAAGTAGGGTGATCATTGCTCGGCACAACATCGAGGGCCGAAGGGCCTGTTCTGTGCTGTACTGTTCTATGTTCTATGTTCTAATTCTCAGTTTCAGAAATATCACACCTTGTTGTGCTTAAGGAGCTTCTAACATATCCCCGGAACTGTACAGAACTGTACAATTTCAAAAGGAGCCACAGGAATGTAATTTGTATTTGATAACCTTGTTAATGGAGTCTGTGGATCTGTTGAGACAATGGCTTCACAAGCACCAGATCCTCAACACAAATGGCATCCTTTTCAACCCGTAATGGTGGAGACATTTCCAGTCCGGAAAATAAATCAAAGTCCAAACAACGGACAAACTTTGTTAAAGTCACTGTGGGGAAGGAAGGTCACATGACCCCAGCCTCTCTGAGCTGTGAAGCCTGTCTGCTGTTTAACATTGAACTGGCATGCCACACAGAAGCAAGCTCTGTCTAGGTTGGACCCCCTGTCCATCTAACCCAACTCTACTGGGAGATTTTGTGCCATTGCCGGCAGAACTCATGACATGTTTGCATGTCTAAGTTATCTTGCGACATCAGCACCACCTGACAAAATGAATCTCATAACACTTCCAGCCAGCTGACCCTCAAATGCCTATGCAAAAGGCTTTGTTATTGGACTCTGACCTATTGGACTCACGTGAAGCAGTATTAATTTTCTCGGTGGACCTTGTACAATAAACTTCCTTTTTGGGATTATTAATAAAATTGGATCACACGTAAACGGGAAACTATGCCATTGCTTATTCTAATAAAAAAATCTAATTCAAAACATCTCCTGTTTGTGGACAGGTGGGAAGAAGAAAACAATGCTGATTAAACTAACCCCCTCCCATCTGTAACATCCAGAATTAACATTACTGTAGCATGCAAACTGTGGTTGCACATAAACCATAAACTGCACACTAGGTGGCAGCAACAATCAAGACAGATCACATGACTGTTCTCAGCAGCCCACCCACACATCAATGATCACTCAGTGACAAAAAATTACTTTAGAACTCCGTCTTCCTCAAAAGCAATTGCGGCTCCCCTCCTTCAGGGATATCCCCTTGCCTTTCCATCAACAGAAGTCCTAAATCAGCCAGGAGGCCCCCTTGCTTCTTCTGTCTGCAATGAGTTGTCAGGCAATCAAACTTCAGCTGAGACTGCCCCAATGACTGCTCGCAGTCCAGCCGCTCAATTACTTGATCTGAGGCTGTGTCTCATGGCATTTGCCAGGCTACACTCCGTGGCCTAGTTTCAGGCATAGTTCCAGCTCCTCAGCTGTGCGCTGCCAATGACTGCTGTCAATCTCCTTCTCATGGGCTTCTCTTTGCCCCTAACTTCCAGATTCATGGAGCAGACAAGCACTTCAGCTTCACTGAACTGATACTACTCCCAGCTTTGTCCTAAACCCCAGCTCCCAGCTTCATGAAGCTATCAGCTGCTCGCAGTGTCCTCTGAGCCCCTGGCTGCAGAGAGCTAATGACAGCATTTCAGCTCCATGGAACTGACCTTCTGCTGCTGAATCTTGTGAGTTTACGTGGCTCTCCACCCCCCACCCCTCCCCCCGACGTCTGGGTCCCTATTCAGGTTTTTGTGCCAAAACCCTGGTCATCTGGTCATTTATCTGGTGCCATCACCCCAGGGTCTGTCAAAGGAAACTTGCACCGACTGTGCAAGGCCCGTTCCCCCCCTGCTGCCCCTAGCGTGCTTTGAAGGTCCTGTGACACTGTTCACAGATTGTCACCATTCTGAAGCACAGTTTTAATAGTCGGCTCTCAACCTCAAGTGCTTCTCAGCCAATGAGATTCTTTCAGGCTGTAGCAAGGTGGCAGCCAATTTGCACGCAGCAAGATCCCACAAACAGCAATCAGATCAAGACCAGATCATTTGTTTTTTTGATGTTGGGTGAGGCACAATTGCTGGTCAACATGCTAGGGATAACTCCCTCACTCTTCTTTCAATCGCCTTGGGAGAAGAGATGGATCTTTGTTTAGCATATCATCCTGAATGACACACCTCTGGTGGTGCTGCACTCCCCCAATACATCTCACCTTCTCGGTAAATTTGGTGCTCCAGTCTTTGGTGTGGGACTTGGATCCACAGTCTTCTGAGTCAGAGGTCACTGCTACAAATAGGCAAACCCACTTAATTGTGGCTGCTGCTCATTTTTAAGATCAGACAGCAGTTCTAACTGTTCAAAAGTAAAAATAAATGTTTTACAACAATCAAACATTACTGTTTGGCAGAGGCACCAAGAGTGGTATTAACTTACCTGTTGTAAATAGTTATGACTTACTTTTTAGGAACTAGTCACAAAGTACTTTGTTCAATATTGATAAAAAATCATTTAGTATACATGAGCATTACCAAACCTGGGACCCTCTTGTAAACTCTGTCTAGATTGTCCTTCCCCTGCAATCTCTCCACCGACAAACCTCCACTACTGACAAAGAATCCACCAGTTTCAGCAAAGCCTAGCCTTAACGACCCAGGACTGCCCAGCTTTAATTTCTCCTCCAGAATCCTATTGAATCACAGACCACAGACCCCCTCAATCCTATCAGACGTCAGCCCCTCCACTCCCCAGGGCCACCAATGTCCAGAGCAATGCCATGCACCGCTAAACCCCAAATCTCTCTCTCTCTCCACAGTCAGAAGGCCAGGTACCTTTCCCCAACCTGGAGTGCCTTTTATGCTATATTGGACATCCTTCAATTTTAGAATCAAGCCCATGGGTGAATAATTAAATGCAGAGGCTGAAGAATTCTAATATATAGATTGTAATGGAAACTACCTATTTGTAAATTCTTCAGAATAATAGTGTTATAGGAATGTGTGCTAGTAGATTGTACGTTGCAATTCAATCTCTAAAGCACTGATAGAAATGTCAAACTACCAAAGAATCAAAATGGAATTTGATTTATTTAGTCATCGGAAATCAACATCCCTGATAATACATTTTTCAATACACAGCAGGTTCGATGTTGGGTGCTACAGAACAGCATATCCTATGACTCATTCTCAGCAAAGTCTTGGTATAAAACATGCATTTACATGTAGATGCGATTCAGTATCTACTATCTCCTTGATGTGCTAAAAGCCCACTTTACCCAAATGACTGGAATGAGCGATTTAATTATACTTTATATCTTTGCCACATGAACAGAGAGTTCAGTAATCTTGCGAGTGACTGAATCATTTAGTCAGGGACTCCTTTGTTCAACAATTCCCTTTTGGATAATTGAGTTCTCAAGACAGTGCAGGCAGCTAATACTTTCTCTTCAACTTCAGCTCCTAAATACAACCAGTCTTTAATTAAAATGGCCCCCAATTTACCTACTGAGATCTGTGAGCCCCGAGGATATTGAGACTTTTATACATTGCAGGCCTTAGTTTTCCATTCACCTCTTGACATATCAATGGCCTCAGATATAGGAGCACCTCTGGATTGTTGAACAGCTGATTAAGCCTGAAGTTAATGAGGCTTTTATGATGCGATGGCATTGTTCACACACAGTTCTCTGAATAACTCTCTGGCCACAACCTCTCAATTACTGACACGGTCCTAACATTTGAATGAAAGGAAAAGAATCACACATCACTCAGCAGGTTCTGTGCAGCATTAGGTTTTCCTTGCATGCAGGTCAGATCCCTGTGATGAATGGCAATTGGATTTTACCAGACTTAGATCTGAACAGCAATTTAATGTACTTTAAAGTTTAAGAGCTATTAATGATGATGTCATAAGCTGTCATTAGGAAGACTGAGAATTGTACAGACCTTGCAATTTGATTGCCCAAAATCATTGATCACACTTCTTGGAAATCTTGAACAAATCTTCCTTTATAAGTAATCAAGATACTCTCAATTAAATCTCTGGGATAGATGCAATGTCAACAAGTGCATGTTTCACATTTCTATTACGTTTTGACATCATGTCCACAATTTAATGGAAAGCATTTTACGTTATAATGTCAGAACTCAAAAAGATTTATTTTTTTTAAACCAAAAATATGATTGGTTCTTCTTTTTATGGAGAGACCACTTGGAAGTTGCCGCTCATCTCCTTTGTGAGATGCAATGTCTTGATTGCCGAGAGCATAATAAGGCTAGAGTTTCCACTGCAACTGCCAATGTTTTATTTATATCAATTTAGAGTACCCAATTCTTTTTTTCCAATTAAGGGGCAATTTAGCATGGTCAATCCACCTACCCTGCACATCTATTTGTTTTTTTGTGGGTGTGAGATCCATGCAGACTCGGGGAGAATGTGCAAACTCCATACGGACAGTGACCCGGGGCCAGGATCGAAACTAAAGTGCTAACCACTGCGCCACTGTGCCACCCTCTGCAACGTCCAATGTTACATTGAGCAACAACATACGTACATCTCAGACACATTTGGTCTTTGCCACCATTTATGCACCACACATGCCTCATCCAATGAATCACATCAAATTGAATCCCATCCTACTTCCTCTAACCCTATCAGCATATCCTTCTATGTATTTGACCCCTCCCCATGTTTATTTAGCTTTCCCTTAAAGATATCTTTGCCATTCATCTAAACTATCTCCTACCAGCGTGTCCCATGTTTTGGGCAAGTGGTTTCATCTAAACTCCACATTGGATTTATTAGTGACCATCATAAGAGTATTGGACGCCCACATGAAATGGAAATATTGGCCCAGATTTTTGTTTCATAATCGGGTGCACAGAAATATGAGAATCTCCTGCTCTGCGAACCAAACCTTTAACATGACAGCCCATAGTTGAGATTTTATGGTTTGGGGTGGTGAGCTGGATTAGAAATTGGGCCTGGTGCCACCAGAAAGAGTGCGGAGGTTGCCGGGTGCAGAGTGGGATGGGCGGAAGGCCTGTCTCTCTTCTCGGCACTTTGTTGAAATAAATTTCAAAAATTAAAACTCACCTCACCTACCTGCACTCACACCAATGCCAACCTTTGCCATCTCGTGCCCCCACCCATCTCCCCATGGTCTCTCGCAGCGCTATGCCAACCTATGCCCCTCTATCCATCCTATGAAGAAAGAAGAAGAAGAAATTGCTTATTGTCACAAGTAGGCTTCAAATGAAGTTACTGTGAAACCCCCTAGTTGGGGAGGTTGGTACAGGAATTGAACCGTGCTGCTGGCCTGCCTTGGTCTGCTTTCAAAGCCAGCAATTTAGCCCTGTGCTAAACCTTGGACCTATGACCCCTCATACTCCCTGTTATCCCCATATCCTATGGCCCTTCATAGCTCCAATGCTAACTAATGCCCACTCCTGCTAACCCATTCCTCCACAAACTATGCTTTGCCTTTACCCCTTCCATGCCAACTCATCTAAATTCTTGAACAATTTAGCTTTGACTGTTCCAGTTTATTAACAATCATGTTTAATTTTAACAATCCCAAATGGTGCTTTTCCTGACTCAAAGGTGTCCTGGGCAATCCAAACGCATTCACCAAGTTCAGACAGGTTTTACACTCCTGGCCATCCAAAATTCCAATTCCGTGGAGGCAGCTAATGAATTTAAATGGCCAGCTGCCTCCATAAACCGTGCATGCGCAAACACAAACCCAACTTCAGTCCCACAAAAATAGGACGGGCTGTGTTTGAGGACGGGCTGAGAATTTCTGGACTAGTCTACCATTTTTGTAATGATGGGGAAACTTCCCATTGTGGTGAAATTCTGGGCCATTATCTCTCCGCATTCCCTATGAAACCCTTCCATTGTCTTCATGACTTCTATCAAATGACCCTTCTTTTCTAGAGAAATAATCCCCAGCCTGTTTAAACTGTCCTGATGAATATTGCCTCTCAGTTCCGGCAATATCCTTGTGAATGTTTTCAGCGCATTCTTCAATGTTTCTGCATCCCTCTTAGTATATTATCAGAACTGTGCAGTCTTTCAAGTATGGTCCAGGAGTGTGACTAATGAAGTAGCTTCACTTCATACTAATGCTAATGAATTTATAGTGTCAATATGGAAGCAGCAGCTGGCTTTACTGTGGCTCTTCAACTGAGCCACACAGGATTGGCATCCTGCTTCCAGTTTCCCCAATCAATTAGAGAGGGCGGTGGAGAATCCGACGGGAGAGAAACACTCATAGGACGCACTGTAGGATACAAAGAAAGAGATTTATTAAGATACACTACTAAACTCCCACGTCCCAAAGGGTCACCCCCCCCCCCCCCCCCCCCCCCCCCCTCCTGACCTGCACCCAGTTTTTGTACTTTGGAGCCTTCCCTTAGCCTTCTCTGTTAAGGGCGAAGCTCCACGCCAATTACCAAGGGAATTCATACCTATTACTAATGGGAATTGGATGATGCATACTCCCATACTTCCCAGGGGGTTATAACAGGCGGGCTGGGTGATGTGCTGACTCTGTCAAAGCAATGATCTAAAAGTAAAGAGATCCCAGCTGGAGCCAGATTGGCTTGAGCAGTATGCTGATTTCTAAGGTTGCATCAGGAATGGAAAGGAAATGTCGGCAAGCAGCCAGCACCCCCCCCCCCCCCCCCATCCCCCCCGACCCCGACCCCCTACACTTATCTGGAGGATCTGAGGGACTTAAGTGAGATGAAGTTTCCCAAGGTCAGGAGGAAGAGGCCAGCCTTTCAAAGCAAGCAGGCATGGATGGAAGTAACCGAAGATTGAAAATTAAGAGCTCTTCAATGTAGATACAGCAGCCCAAGAGGACCTAAGGAGGTGGGAAAGGTGAGTGGTACGACACTTTCAGGTTAGGGTTGCCAACTATGATTAAATGTATTCCTGGAGGATCCATCACATGACTTTCCCCCCACGTTCCAGACATTAGTCGGCCTTCACATCCATCCTTGTGACGCACTGCCTTCCATTGCCGATTAGAAAGCAAAAAGACTCATTACCCAATTGGATAGTGCTTGACTGTCAACCAAACAACAATTTTTGTTTCCCATATTCAAGATTTTTACATCTGGCAAAGAGAAATGTTCGAAGAAAATGACAAAAAACTCCAATATTTTTTAATAATGCAGTGATGTTTCTCCAGGGTTGCACACAGCTGTATCCCGGAGGTTAATCTTGAATTCCAGGAGACTCCAGGACAATCCTGGAGGGTTGGTAACCCAAGTGCAGGTGGTGGGTGTTTGCAAGTCAATGATCTTTCTGATGAAAAGACGCACTTACCTGGTCTTTCTGTCACATGGGCTCTTGGTGTTATCAACCACGTGGCCATTAGTTGGGGCCACATGCAAATATCCATGTTTAGCCCACTAATGTTACTCAGGTTGAGCTGGGTGGTGGAGTTGGACGGGGGAGAGAAGGGGGGCGGCCTGACGTGCGTTGTATTGGTGAGGGTGAATCATCCCTTTAGAATCAGAACCAGATTATCTGGTTGGAGCCAACACAGTCTGTGTCTGGTAGCTACAGGGTAAATGTACTTACTATACAGCAAACAATCAGAACTTTCCCGTCACTCAAGTCTCATTGAAACTAAAGTTGAAACATAACTTTGAGTTAAAGGCTGCAATACAGCTGCTGGGATTTTACTGTTGCTGGGTTGTCACAGCCACTGTTTCAGAATAAAGAATTTTGATGGTTCCCAAACTCACAATGAAGATTTACCGAGGTAATAATATAACCACCTTCTAAAAGGTTTGTGTTTGAAACTGACACGACCGATTGAGCTATAGTCCAACCAGCTTGCCATTAAATTCGAACACATTTACCACAGGTTCCGTGAGTGCAGGACTGGGAGTTACATTGGTTTTACTAAATCTGGGATAATTGCAAGAATTTAAATGGATGCTTTCTGTTCTTTTGTAATTAAAGTCATGAATACAAAGAGGGAGGTTACATGTGGTTAATTAATACAGTAGCTCCTCTAACCCATAAGATATTTTTAAAAATTTCTAGTCTCACGTTGTTTTATTTTAATGAAGACCCACATTTATATGGGGCTGGTTTAACTCACTCGGCTAAATCGCTGGCTTTTACAGCAAACCAAGCAGGCCAGCAGCACGGTTCGATTCCCGTACCAGCCTCCCCGGACAGGCGCTGGAATGTGGCGACTAGGGGCTTTTCACAGTAACTTCATTGAAGCCTACTCGTGACAATAAGCGATTTTCATTTCATTTCATTTTTCATATAGCACCTTTCATAACCTTGGAAAATCCCAAAGTGCTTTACAGCCAATGAGACATTTTTCAACTGTGGCCACTGTTGTAATGTTGGATGCGTGGGAGCGAATTTGCACACAGCAATGGGCGTGATCTACCGATTGAGTTACACCTGAAAAGCAACATGGTGCAACGCGACTGGTAGATTCCAAGAGATCCCACTTCCAGGATCTACATGGCTCACCATTGCTCGCGAGATCGCATTAGATATCGCAAGACATGGTGATGTGAATCCTGCCCATTGTTGGGCCGGATCACCTTCTGTCAAATCTGCATATTAGACTCTAACACTAGTTTCCGAGATCTAACCAAGGTGTGGGATCTAACTCGCTCGCCTTGGAAACTTCGGGCGAACGCTGTTCAGTACTGGTCTCCAGAAACAGGGACCAGATGGGAATTGGAGGCTCCCAGATGCAGCCTGGCAAGCTGGCACTGCCAAGGTGCCCAGGTAGCACTGGCAGGGGCACTGCCAGGCTGATACTGCCTAAGTGCCAAGCTGGCATTTTTTGCATGGCGGGGTTCAGATTGAGGGGTGCTCTCTGAGCGGGCATGGGGGGGGGGGGGAGTGCAGGAGGGGGGCTGGGATCCCCTTATAGTGACTTGGGGCTTTGATGGGGATTTGAGGGTCGCGTCGAGGGCTTGGGAGATTGGGACGGCATTTTTAAATGACATCTCTTGCTGCACTGAGGAGTTCCTACGAGAGGAGCTGTTCCCGGATGAGGCCCCTGATCTACCCGGATGAGCGTTAGATAGCGGGGTGTTTCTTGGCCCTCCAAGCAGCGGGAAACACCCGGCTAATCTCGCCATACGGGACTCATTCATGTAGATCGCCCAATGTCTCACAAACAGTAATGTGATAATGTACTGATAATCTATTCCAGTGATGTTGCCAGAGGCATAATATTGCCATGGGATCTTCTATGTCCACCTTAGAGAACAGACAACATTGGTTTAACATCTCATCCAAACGATGAAGCTAAACAATGTAACACCAGGGTAGATCATAGCATTTAAATCTCCAGAGTGGGACTTGAAACTCACAACCTTCTGACTTAAATGCAGAGTGTTACCCCCTAAACCACAGTTGAAACCCTAGTAATTTATTTGATGCGTATTCATTTTTCCTTCCAAAGTGTCTCAGGATGCAATTAAAAATATATATTTTCCAAACCCTTTTCTGATTCTTCTAATTTGTTAACTTCTGCAGATGACCTCTCATTTTTTTGTACCTGTCTGTTAAGATATTCTTTTAAAAATGCTGGCATTCCAGTGAAGGTCCCAGTGCCTCTGGCTGCCAAGGAGTAAACAGATTTAGAATGATATAGAGTTTAATATATTTTTATGTGTATAAAGCGCCTATAAACCTCAATATTTATTTTTATTGCACAATATATCAGTCTGGAAATTGCAACATGCTATTCAGAGGTATACGATGCATGACGAAGGGTTTTTTGAGAAGATGCGCTTACCACCTAAAACCTTTGGTATTGTTATTTTGAGAGCTATGTAAAATCCACGGGGCCCTGTCTATACAAGTGGCTGGAGTGTATAGTGACAGGTCATCACCAATTAGATCTAAACTTAAATAGCTGATGCAACTATTTTAATTTTGCTGCAAAGCAAGTAAACAATGTTCATAATCCATGCAAATTTCCTTATATGGTCTGGATTGGAGTAAGGCGTATCTCACCAACTGCATTGTGTACTTGTGGATGGATGATTTGTTAAATGGATCCCAAGCCAGATGAAGTAGAAAATTAGACACAAATCCTTGTCTTGATATTATTAACAGCATGCAGCACATATGTCTCCTTCCACCTACTAGCCCAGTGTCCGAGAAGTCTCTCTATATAAGTTCTCTAAATACTAAATTAAACAACACCTCAGTAATATAATTAACATACTGTTAACATGATTGCCTGAATTGCTAATGGCTATTGATGACATGTAACTTTGAAGGTATCTGCAGCAGTGGTCTGATTGGCACAGGCCAACATACCAGCTAGATTATCTCTTGTGAATGCTCGGACTGCAATTGGTGATCTTGGACTCTAGTCGACAAGAGAACCTCTTGCCTTTATTTCAACATGTTGGTGGTACAGTATTGGATTTGGAGAATCTTTAGATAGGGATTCAGATCTAATTACTGCTTGTAGGTCAGCTTCCATGCAGATCAGTGGATATGCTGAAGGCATGCCTGGAAACAAGCACACCCTGGAGTATGTACGATGAGGCCACTTCGACTCAACATAATGTGAAATTGCATTCCTTGCCCAAGTAATAGTAGATATGTCAGAAAGGGAACAGGACCAGTCACAACGACAACAGACATCACTGAATCATCAGTAGATGCCACCTCAGGAACAGCAAAGGATTACAGTAACATTCAAATCTCAACGAGGTTTTACTGAATCCTTCAGGCCAGTCATCACACTTGCTCTGTCCTTCGGGGAATCACTTTGAAGGAGTCACAAGTTAGGTTTAAATGATACACAGCACACAGGAAAAAAACACAAGTGAGGTTACTGCTATCATTCATATTTGACAAAAAGTTAGGCAATAATTTAGTTGCAATGTATTTGAATTTTATTCCATCTTTTCTGGAATAAAGTAGCAACACAGCATAGAATGGGAATTGGTCAGGTTTTCTTATTTGTTTCATTGGATGTGGCATTTGTTGCAAAGAAACATGCTGTCATTTTTATTATCTTTTGTGTGAGGGTGACTCTGGTAAGGTTGCAATTATTGAGCATCACTTGTCGCTAGCTAAGGAAAAGGTTGTGATTGTCCTTCTATTTGGTTGTGACTGCAGAAATGACTGTCTTGCTCGCCAAGTGTCAACCACTTAGTGTGAAACTGGAGTTATGTGTAATCCAGATTGGATATGGGCGGCAGAGACCCATCCCTGAAAAACAATCCAGTCCATAAATTCTCAGATTTATTTAATTTGAGTACTGCTGAAAAAAGGGACAAGCTGTCGAAGCTTTTCCTTTTGCAGTCATCAGCACAGATAGTGTTGCGACTTCTTGGGTGAGTGTGCTTAACACTCAATTTGGCTCTGTTTCTTTACTTAGCTCTGGAGTCGCCAGGTGTCGTTAAGACACCGCCACAAGGTCAAGGTGACGTTCAAAGCAATAAAACCATACACCAATTAGTAAGTCCAAACAACTAAGTTTATTATAATACAATTATAATAACTACCCATGGACACGCTAAAAGGATTAAACTTATTCCTACCGCTAAATAAACTAATACTTATCTCGAAGGAACTGCTGGGTCAGGGAACAAGGCCTCTTGCTCTGGTCTGGTCTACAGACTTCAGGTTGGTATAAGTTAAAAGGGGTCAGGAGTGCCTATCTCTGGTAGCGATCGTTGTGAGGCACTTACTTGTTGGCGGCTGCTGTCCGAACCCTCTCCTCTCTCTCATTCAAGGTCTTCTTGGCAAAAGCTGGTCGAGGTGCTGGTCCATGGAGGAGTGTTGGTCAAAGAGAGAGAAGGGCTGGAGGGCTGGATCAGAAGACGTCCCACGTGTGGGACCTTTCTTTTATAGGTCCCAGGGTTTCCGCGCCCCTTTGGGCGGACTCCCTTACCTGCTTGGAATCGATTGGGTCTCTTCCCAATCGATATGTTTGAATCCCCCAATAATGGGGCAGTTCCTCGGTCACTGGGGCGGTTCTTGGGACTTATTGTTTTGGGCTTCTTTGGCGCCGAAAAGTCTGGCCTTCCATTCAATGTATCGATCTGTGTTTAACTTGTTTCCATTGTATCTGGGGATCGCCTAGTACCGCCTCATTAGTATGTTAACTGGTTTCTTTTCACAGTGCTGTCTGGTTTCTGCAGCAGTCAAAACTGGTTTCTGCAGCAATCCAAATATACAAGCGCTTTGCAAGCTGCTTGCTTTACAACATGTCCATTTTCCCTGCATTCCTTGCAATCTTCCATTTTGTGTTGGGCAGTGGCCACCCCAGGTGGCTACAATAGAAGAATGCCAAATTCTAAAGGGAGCAACCATTTATACTGCATGAGAAAATGATCCTGGTTGGTTGGCAAGCCCACTCTTGTTGGTTGAGGCATTTCCATGGAGAATGTACGAGGTAATTATTGCACCCGCAGCTTCTGTCTAATTCAAAAAAGGTGCAATGCCTGGACATGTTCCTTTTGCCTGCAGAGTATAGGTCTATGCATCAAATATATGTAGCTTCTAGCAAACCTAAGTGAATGACATTATGAACCTGCTGATAATCGTAAATTGGTTGTTAGTGGAATTCTTAGCACATTCAGGATTGTTCAGCAAGTGCTCTCTAATTTTAGAATTGCATCTATTGTGAGACATATGTTCCAAGTTCTGCAAGCATGGGCCAGTTATGTATGGTCAGTGCTCTGCCTATTGTGAACATTGAAAATACATGCTGTTTGATACAAGCTGCTAGTAGCAGTGTGAACAGGCTACCTTAATCTGTTTCTCAATTCTTTGAGATATCTTACCCTTCCAGGATGATTTGAGGTAGACAGGTTTGAATGCTGCGGCCTCAGTCACATTTGTGAATTCAATTTGTGAATTTGTGTATTTAGAACATGGAATATAGAACATAGAACATAGAATGCAGAAGGAGGCCATTCGGCCCATCGAGTCTGCACCGACCCATTTAAGCCCCCACTTCCACCCAATCCCCGTAACCCAATAACCCCGTCTAACCTTTTTTGGTCACTAAGGACAATTTATCATGGCCAATCCACCTAAGCTGCACGTCTTTGGACTGTGGAAGGAAACCGGAGCACCCGGAGAAAACCCACGCAGTCACGGGGAGAACGTGCAAAGTCTGCACAGACAGTGATCCAGTGGGGAATCGAACCTGGGGCCCTGGCACTGTGAAGCCACATTGTTATCCACTTGTGCTACCATGCTGCCCAATTTATTATTTATTTTAAATTTAATGTCTCAACTTGACAAGGTACCACATGATAGGTTGTTGCATATGGTTAAATCTCACAGGATCAGGGTGAGGTAGTCAATTGGATACAAAATTGGCTTGACGACAGAAGTTGCAGAGGGTTGTTTTTCAAACTGGAGGCCTGTGCCTCAGGGATCAGTACTGGGTCCACTGTTATTTTTAATTTATATGAATGATTTGGATGAGAAGTTACAAGGCATGGTTAGTAAGTTTGAAGATGATACCAAGATTGGTGGCATAGTGAACAGTGAAGAAGATTATCTAGGATTGCAATGGGATCTTGATGGGCCAGTGGGCTGATGAATGGCAGATGGAGGTTAATTTAGATAAATGTGAGGTGATCCACTTTGGAGATCGGACCGGGGTGGGAGCTACTCAGTTAATGGTAGGGAATTGGGGAGAGTCATAGAACAATGAGATCTAGGGGTACAGGTTCATAGTTCCTTGAAAGTGGAGTCACAGGTGGACAGGGTAGAGAAGGAGGCATTCAGCATGCTTGGTTTCATTGGTCAGAACATTGAATACAGGAGTTGGGACGTCTTGCTGAAGTTGTACAAGATACTAGTAAGGCCACACTTGGAATACTGTGTACAATTCTGGTCACCCTATTGTAGAAAGGAAATTATTAAACTAGAAAAAGTGCAGAAAAGATTTGCTAGGATGCTACCGGGACTTGAAGGCTTGAGTTATAAGGAGAGACAGGATAGACTGGGACTTTTTCTCTGCAGCATAGGAGGTTTAGGTCTATAGAGGTCTATAAAATAATGATGGGCATAGATAAGGTAGATCGTCAACATTTTTTCCCAAAGGTAGAGAAGTCTCAAACTAGAGGGCATAGGTTTACGGTGAGAGGGGAGAGATACAAAAGGGTCCAGAGGGGCAATTTGTTCACACAGAGGGCGGTGAATGTCTGGAATGAACTGGCAATGGCCGTAGTAGAGGCGGGTACAATTTTGTTTTTAAAAAAGCTTTTAGACAGTTATATGGAAAAGATGGGTATAGCGGGATATGGGCTAAATGTGGGTAATTGGGACTAGCTTAGTGATTAAAAACTGGGTGGCAAGGACAAGTTGGGCCGAAGGGCCTGTTTTCATGCTGTAAATATATATGACTCTAATACTTGCCTTGCTAGAATGTGACCTCACATTGGATAAGCACCATATTCTTGGGTTCCTCTTTTTTGGCAAAATAGGCAGCATAGTAGCACAGTGCTTAGCACAGTTGCTTCACAACTCCAGGGTGCCAGGTTCAATTCCCGGCTTGGGTCACTCTCTGTGCGGAGTCTGCACATTCTCCCTGTGTCTGCGTGGGTTTCCTCTGGGTGCTCCGGTTTCCTCCCACAGTCCAAACATGTGCAGGTTAGGTGGATTGGCCATGATAAATTGCCCTTCGTGTCCAAAAAGGTTAGATTGGGTTACGGGGATAGGGTGGAGGTGTGGTCTTAAATGGGGTGCTCTTTCCAAGGCCTGTTGCAGACTCGATGGGTCGAATGGCCTCCTCCTGCACTGTAAATTCTGTCATTGTAAAACTCTGGAGCATGCAGCAGGTGACAATGATCTTCAAAATCCTGTGGCCAGGAAAGACTAGGGTAAGGTGTTATATGATCTGCTGTAGCAACTTGCGATATCAACGGTATTTGGATGGGTTTTGTTGTATCTGCTTTCTGCCTTTGCAAGTGACTGCCACAATGGTGCCATTACAAAGGACTGAAGAGTGTAGCCTTGGTCTCCTAGGTGCTTTTCCTCGATTTTTCTATCACCTAATAACAGTGACATGATTAGTGTGACATGAAAGTCTTGTTGCCAGGGAAGCAGGACAATGACCTACAGAACACAGTGTTGGTGGTCACTAACCATCTCCACAGTGATATGGTGGACCTATCTGTTCATGTAGACTGTTCAGTAGCGTCTTGGGGTCCATGGGAGGCAAAGATTCACCCCATACTTTTGAAATTTGGCAGTTTGGGTAAAATTGGACAACATCACCAACTCCTGGCCCCCACCACATGAAAAATATGACATAGCTCTCTAACTGCTTCCCTGTTAAACCTGAGACTCTGGAACCCCTCCATTACTGCCAGGCAGCAGGGTTGTAAATATGATGACTGGCACTGCAGTCAATCCAGACAGTAAACCTTTGACACCACCTTACATCTCTGATGGCATGTGTGTGCTCCTTCCTTCAGTAAACCAATGAATCAAGGAAACCTATAAAATTCTAACAGGATTAGACAGGGTAAATTCAGAAAGAATGTTCCAGATGATGTGGGTGTCCAGAACTAGGAGTCATAATTTGAGGATAAGGGGTAAACTTTTTAGGACTGAGGCGAGGAGAATTTCTTCACCGAGAGTCGTGAATCTGTGGAATTCATTACCACAAAAAGTAGTTGAGGTGAAAACGCTGTGTAATTTCAAGAAGGAATTAGACATAGCTCTTGGGGTTAAAGAGACATAAAGGGATATGGGGGGGGGGGGGGGGGCGGAGGTGGAATCAGGGTATTGAAATTGATGATCAGCCATGATCATAATGAATGGCGGAGCAGGCTCGAAGGGCTAAATGACCTCTTCCTGCTTCTATTTTCTATGTATGTTTCTGGGTAATAGGCGAGAGTTGATAGGCACCTCCATTAGTGTATACTTTCGATCAGCAACATCTGATCAACACTGCTGCAGTTTCCTAACCTGTGACATTCTGCCTAACCTCGAGCATCCATTTCACATTGATGGGATTAGCAGATTACACGTGCAAAGCATGAAGATAATGATTTTGCCAGCTCTTTGCTTAGCAAGCAATAATTTCTCCCAATTTGCATTATGGTGCACCATATTTTATTAACAATGCAGTTGCATTCAAGCTCTGTTTGTTTGGACCAGCTATATCAATGAGGCTCCCCTTAGGGACACTTGTTAGGAATTGATGCTTGTTTTGAGGCACTGGGGAACCTGATGCCATTTACTGGCTGACAACATGGTGCATCACCCACTCAGAAACGCTGCAATAATTCCATTACAGGCATCCAGCAGGCAGCAATCTTATGAACTGTGGAATCCCCAAAATAGATGGCAAATATCACCCAATTGCCACTTGGAATGAAGCTTTCTTCCATCAGCAATCTGTGCTATATTATATTAGTTTTGTGTAGAGATTTTTGTTTTTTATATTTAGAGTACCCAATTCATTTTTTCCAATTAAGGGGAAATTTAGCGTGGCCAATCCACCTACCCAGCACATTTTTGGGTTGGGCGGCGAAACCCACACAATCATGGGGAGAATGTGCAAACTCCACACGGACAGTGACCCAGGGCCGGGATCGAACCTGGGACCTCGGCACCATGAGGCTGCAGGGCTAACCCACTGCACCACCATGCTACTATCTGTGTAGAGATATTTAACAATGTATAAAAGCATCAGGAAGTGCTCCCCACCACAAATAAGGGGAACAACCCGATGGGGCGCCACAGGGGGCTTGACCCTGACACTGCCTCCTGGGCATTTCCACCTGGCACGACCAGGTTGGTACTGTCAGGGGGCAGTACAAGAGGGCTATACTTACCTGTGCATCTTTGACATGGTCATCACGACCGGCTTTCGTTTTTGAAGACCAGCTGTGATTTGTGCCGGCATGACGTCATGCCAGCTGAGTATGAACATTGAGTGCGGATGTAGCGTTGTCAAGCCCACCAATGAGATCATATGGTAGTATATTAGCTAGTATATGCTAATCAGGCTTGTGCCCCTTCTTGGGTGTGAATCTGATTGCATCATCTGAGGAGGGGGGAAAGATCCCGAACTGAAATCTCGCTGGCGCAAATCCCGTTTTCAGCCTCTTCCAACATTTAGTGGCCATTATGGGATTTGCGCCGCGGTTAGTGCGGCCACTAAATCAGGGCCATAGTGTCTGTTGCTTTGTGTGCGAAAACGTTTTCTCTGACCTTTGTCATAAACTTCCATTTCTTCAGCTTTAACGTAAGTCCTTCGGTCCTTTAATCCCATGAAATAGTCCCCCCCGATTAACTGCATATGCACCTTTTAATATCTTGTGTGTAATGAGAGTTTTTAAATTCTCAACTCTCCATGGCCTTGACTCTCCCCTCTCTGTCATCTCTTCCAATGCTGCAATCCTCCAAGATCTTTGTTCTACTCCAGTTTGGGCCTCTTGTATATCCATGATTTTCATCATTCCACCACTGTTGGTCATGCTTCCAGATGATAAGTTCTGAATTTCCATGCCTATGCTTCTAGGTCTTTCTGCATCTCTCGTCCTTAAAGCTATTCCTTAAAACCAGCCTCTTTGACCAAGCTTTTGGTCACTTGTACTCGTATCTTTTGATGCTATTCTGTTTGATGTAAGGACCTTACTTGATAATCACTCCGATTGGATGCACCTTGGGATGTTTTGCTGCATTAAAGACAAATATAAATGCAAATTGTTCTTATCGTCCAGTTCTCCAAATTTCTATTCCAATTACCACCCCTCAAGTCTGAAAGAACCTCGGTTTCTTCAAACTGTGATCATAAAGAAGTGCAGGGGGTTCTCCTGGTGTCCCATCCCACATTCCTGTCAAATACCAGAAAAAACAGATCCACAGATATCTCAGTGCAGGCACACGTGAGATGTTGCTGTGTGCACAGTGGAAGCTTCATTTGCTAACCAATGAATAGTTTTAAAATTTCATTGCGTGGAAAGCATTTTCCTGTAAAATGAGGGACAGGCTAAAGTGGCCATATAAATGTGGTGCTTTTTTTGAAATATTGATGTGTGTATCATTGTGTCATTTCCTTGCTGCATCTAAAGCAAACTGGATGCTTCAGTGAGATTCCAATATTTGCAACGTGGCCCATACCTTTCATAGCTCACTGATTCTTAGTGCTTTTAAAAAAATGTTACCTCCATGACTGTCCCGGCTTTTGAGCCTACTTGTTTCATTCTGAGCCCCTTTGAGTTTTCCTTTTATGTAAAAGAATGCAACACCTCAGTTTATTCAGAGGTTCAATTTCCTCACAGTAGAATTAGCATTTATATCACTGTGAACCATGCATGTGGCTAACGACGCTCCCTCAGTGTCTCCTCAGGAACAGCTCTCTCATAATCGGTGGGAAAGGGCCCAGAGTGGCAGAGTGGCGCCGGACTTAAGAATCCTCACCTCCTTCGAGAGCCCTGGAGGTGATAGGTGTGGCCGAGGACAGAGCCGTCACCAATGAGGAGGCTGGCAGACGCCGTAGAGATGAGGAACAACTGGACTCCACTCGGGGGGACTGTCAAACGTGAATTGTTATTGCCTTACTGATTGACTCATCCCTCCCGATGACCACATAGCCATTCTCCCGCAGGACCTCCAGCTGGCCCATCCTGCGTGGCCCCCTCTCCTGCCTCCCAGGAGACCACCTCGAAGGAGAGCTCTGAGGATGTCAACGTTATGCTCGCGGCACAGCTGTTATCCCCACCCTTCACCAGCGCAGATACACACACCTCGGGGAACATGTTAGTGGACCAGCTTCTGAGGCACAATTTGGTGAGCACCACACTGTTGCTGATGCACATCAGGTGGAGGCAGGAACCCCCAGGTGAGACAGTAGTCAGAGGGCTGCTGGATCTCAGGACCCAGCTGGGTCCTATCCTGGTGCTGGGCCTGTGGAACAGTTACCCAGAGTTGTTGGAGATGATAGGGAGCAACTGGGACATTCAGAGGGGGATGTCACGGTCACTCCAAGAGGTCCATAGCCTCTTGGAGGAGTTCCAGAGGCTACTGGTGCATCAGATGTCACCGGCAATGCGTGGCACAGAGGCCAACATTGCTAGGGTGGCGACCATAGTGGAAAGCCTGGTGCACACCATCGGTCCATTAGTGAAGGTATCCAAGGCATCACACAGACGACCATGGCTAAGGGTCTTGGCAGAATGTTCGACTCATTGGGGGATGTCACCCAGTACCAGGCTGATCTTGATGAGGTTCTACGGGACATGCCCCGCTCTCAGGTGGGCATTGCCGAGGCACTGCTGAGCATGGCCCAATTATTGAAGAGTATTGCCGAGGGTGTCGACACGATAGTGCAGACCATAGGGAACCGCCAAGGCTGGCAGAGCCAGATGTTGCAGGGGAAGCCTGGTCTCAAACCAGCTGCCCCTCCATCCCAAGGTGAACCCCATGGCCTTATGGGCACTGAGCGGAAGGAGGGGGTGCTGAATGCCAACCCGGACCCATCTCATGGAGTGGCGACAGTGGCCATCAGTTCCACCCCTCTGATGAGGCCGCATCTCGAAGTCAGCGCATGGGGCAGAGAGGTATGGCTGTGCATGTGCCATTGACAAGTGAGCTGGGTCCCTTGGGCCTCAGAGCCCCCAGAGGATGCCAGCAGGGACATCGAAGGCCATGGGACGAAGAGAGCAGCTGGCTGCCTCCACCTCAGATGTGCATCCTGGGAGACACCTAGACGTAGCGGTAGAGCTAGGAGGGCCAAGCATGTTGTTGATCATGAGGGCACCGGTGGAGGGGGTTGGAGGGGAGGTAGGGGGTGGGGGTTATGGGTGGCCAGTGGGGCAGACGGGCAGAAACAAGGGTTGCCCGAGGGACAGGTAAACATGATCCAGGGTTTGGTATGGTGGGGCCGTGAATGATGCCCCCCCCCCGGAGGGTCTCCCACCCGCAGACGAGGGTCCCCCCATCCTCTCCCAGACACTGGGGAGGCAATACTGGAGGCCCCAGGCTCCTTGCCTGTGAACAAAGATGGCTGCTCACTTCCTCGACTCCCCACAGAAGCCTTTCCACCAGGTTCACATTTTTCAAAGTGAGTACTAATCAGAGCCAGTGTGAGCACTTGCTGGGGAGGCTGCTAAATGACAGGAGACTGTTTGATTGGGATGGCCCTTATTAATTGTATGGAAATTGGGCTTAAGTGGGGATAATTGGTTTCCCGCCTCGCTACGGCGAGATCCTGATTTTGCCTATGGGAGAGGGCCGGTTGCATCACACACTGTTTAGTGCCAGGCGCGGGAATTGTTGTTGGCCTCTCCTGATATTCACTGGCCTCGCTTTGCTTGAGCCAGAACGTAACGAGGCCGGAGAATCACACCCATAATAGTCAGCAACAGCCCCTTCTCTCAACCAAATTATTTCCCATCTAATGCACACATTTCTTTCCAGAGAAAAACTGCGACCAACAAGTACCCACAAGAGAAAACGATGATGGTACTCAGAGAAAAAAAAACTTTTTTTTGCTTTGAGCCCATCGTGGAGATTATCAACCTGGAGACCTTACAGTGCCTGTTGAGGCAACAATTGTCTGGTTTATGGAATGACAATTGCATCCATTCACTGCCACAATTATTTTGACTTCCACTAGTTGTAAAGCAATGTTTGTGCTGCACTACAAGAATCTACCATGCATTGTCGTTGCAATCTCAATATACATAACAATGCGATCATCACGGGCAATTTTCTGACACTTAAAATTGTGTGTAGAACACATCAGAATTTCTGTTATGTGTTCGCAGCAGGCGAGGCTCCTGCTGGGTGTGCAAAGCTGGAAAATTATCATTTGACTGCCAGCACTTTTTCCATAGAAAGGCAACAAAGCTGGGAAGCAAAAAAATGACTATGATGAATCCATCATGGGAGACTGTTCATTGCCTGATTGATATTGAGGCAACAATGCACTTGGATTATGCAAAGAACATATTGACTCACCCCGTGACTTAAAGCAGACAGCATCCCAGATGCACTTGAAAGAATTTTAATGAGTTTGAGGATGGAATTGACTTTTCCAACAAAGTCAACCATAACTGCCGACTCGGAGGAGGACCTTGGCTTGTGAATGACCAAAATGGAGAAGGTCCCTTTCAGGATGGCACTGAACACATTGGGAAATTTCATTGGGAATGTGCAAAAACAAAGGTATCGGAGGGAGTGCACACACCTCCAAACAACCAATCTACCCAACCCTTCAAGCATCATCAGACCCACATGTGTCAGGGTCTGCAGATCAGGCATCGGACTTACCAGCCATCTCAGAATCCGTTGATGCATTGACTCTTTGACAAAAGGTTATCTAGCCTTGAATCGTTAGTTCCCTTCTCTCTCCACGGATGCTGTCAGGCCAGCTGAGATTGTCCAGTATTTTCTGATTTTTGTTTCAGAATCCATGGAACTGGGGTGGAAACAAATCACCCCCCGATGCTGAGAGACTGACTGAGACGCCGAAGAAGAAGAACAAGTATAACATTTCCGATGGGCAATCTGTCCAAGTTACTTCATCGGAAAATCAAGAAAAACGTATGGAAATGGTACCCCATTAATGTTAGCAATGAAGAAATAAGGACACCAAAGTTGGTATTTAAGCATCGATTCACCCAGGTGATCTCACTTGCAACTTAATGAAACTGAAACAAAACAAATTAAAGCCAAGAGAAGTCTCAGGAATCTGGACATGGCTGAAATAAAGTGTCATTGTGCTTATGAAATTGAAATGAAATGAAAATCACTTATTGTCACAAGTAGGCTTCAAATGAAGTTACTGTGAAAACCCCTAGTCGCCACATTCCGGCGCCTGTTCGGGGAGGCTGTTCGGGTTAGCTTATAGTCTAACATTAAGCTGTGTATATAGCTAGTTATTTTTTTCTTTACCTCTGATCACAGTGCATGCTTAGTGTGCTCCAGAACTTAATCTAGTGTTCCTTCTCTGTGCTTCTCCAGCAGCAGAAGTAAGTCATTTGGACTGCTGCTAGGTGTCAGTCAGAGTCTCTTGGCAATAAAAAAGACTTGCATACTCTATATGCAGCCTCTGTCATGAACTCAGGATATCCCAAAGCACTTTACAGCCAATTTATGACTGTAGTACTGAGATGGCTAATGCTTCTCTGTGCTGTGCCATGATCCGGCCGCAACCACTTGTGCGTTGCAATGGCTGCTTGTTCCTATTTGCTTTCTGCCTCAGCTTCAGTCATTTGGGGAAAGTTGGTGTTGCTCTGAGGGTGCTAGGCACTCCCCAGCTTGGCTAATGATCTGGATGGGTGCACACATCTGAGTGGCAATGAGGGCCAAAAAGTGCTCCATAATTATAATCTGGTGCTGACTATTATGTTTAATCTCATTGGCAGACTGGAGAAAATAGCTGCCTCATTTGGCATTGGAAGGGACATAAGGCCTCTACGGTTCCGCATTCTATACATTCATGGCCACACTTCAACTGTGGTCTTATCACTTTATTACCCATTCACCCAAGTGTTGTAGAGATAAGATATCAGAACTGTAGGTATAATAATGGCATGAGGAAATCCAAAGTTAAGAATCATTTACCCAAAATTTGAAGACTTGATTAAAAATATAAGAACATCAGCGTAATGAAGATGCGCCCCTGACTCCTTTACAATTCCAGCATGTATCCATCACCTGATAGGGAAAATGGCAGAATGCTTATAATATTGAAACCTAAATGCATCGCCACTGAAAATTGGTCAATGTCAGACTTATCTGATTGAAGTGTTAATGTACAAGTCAGCTGTACAGAATGAAGCCTGGGTGTGGAAGCAGTATTGATCTTAGGCCTGAACAGATTTATAAATTGGAGATTCCGAATGGAATTCTTTCCCGTTTAATTAATTGAACGTCCTTGATTTGCTGCAAGGAAGAGGGAAGGGTTTCCGAACCTTTCATCCATTTATGCATGGCCTTATTTTGAGGTGGTGGAGTTTAAATTTCCACGTTGAGCACACCCTGTCAGTCAATTGTACTACAGCCAATGAAAGAATTGCTAAGAACAGAAATTAGGATGTCTCCAACAAAAGAAGACTGATCTGTACGTAACACCTACACATTCTATTCCCAATCGTACTGCACAAATACTTCCAACTCCTGAGTTTAAAAATGGGTCATATGTTGTTTCTTGAAGGAGTAGCTGACACCACTGCAATAGCACATACACAAAGGGAAAAGAAAACTTCAGCAGTTCTTCGAAAGGAGCTGAGCTGGACACGGGGTGGCGAGCCCTTTGAGGTTGAAGAGGCGCAGACACAAATTGCAGTTGACAAAAAAAAAACTGCTGTCATCTCTATCATGGCCAAGTCCTTCATTGATTGTGCAAGAATCACATACACACAGCTGACAGCACTCCTATCAAGGTGAAAATTAAATTTTGCAACCTGTTCTCTGCAGTGGTGGCTCAAGGATGATCTCAGTTTGGTTTGATGTTACACCATTTTTGGTCAGGGATGTCCCCCAAAATTTATGCCCGACAGAGAGGAAGATTTTGAAAAAAAAATTCGGAAAAGGGGTATGAATCCATCATCCAACCTCCACGCTGGGTGCTGAACCGGGCCTACCTCCAACACCAACTCCACTAAATACAGAGCATGGTCTGAAGTGACAACAGCCAAGTACTCTGCTTTCCTCACCTCAGGAAGAAAAGTCCTTCCCACCGGGAAAAAGTCTATCCTAAGAATATACCTTATGCATTGGGGGAAAGAAAAAGAATTCTTTATCCCCCAGGTGCATGAACCTCCAGGTCTGCTCGTTGTATCCTCCAGAAGAGCCAACAGCACCTTCGTCACCCCCGAAGGGGTCAACAACCTTGGTTTAGAACGGTCAAGTCTCGGGACTAACGCACAATTTAAATCTCCTAGAATCAGCTGGTGCATGTCCAAGTCCGATTTTGAAGCCAACAGCTTCCTTATAAATGCTACATCATCCCAATTCTGGGCATATACATTTGCCAGTATCACTAGCTTGCCTGCCAGTGACCCAGTGACCATCACATACACGCCACCACGATCGCCACAACCTTACCCACCAAAAAACAGACATGTTTGTTAATTAAAATTGCCAAGCCCCCGAGCACTACTATCGAAACCCGAATGAAATACCTGGCTCACCCACCCCCTCCGGAGCCAGGTCTGGTCCTTCACCGGCAGGTGGGTCTCCTGCAAAAACACCACATAAGCCCTTAAATTCTTCAGGTGCGAGAAAACGCTTGACCTTTAGGTGCCCTAAACCCCTTACGTTCCAAGTGACAAGTATAATCGGGGGCCTCTCAGCCAGCAACCCCCCACCCTCAATCTAGAGTGAGCCATTTCCACCATGAAGGAATAACCAGTCCTTACGCCAAATACCGAGACCCAAGGCCCACCTAAGATGGCCATCAACTCCACCCATAAGGGGAGACAAAGAAAAAACCCTGGTGACCATCAGATCTGTGCCCCTACCCCGGACCTCCCGCTTCCCCTACATACCAGCGAATTTCCTACCAGAAAACTATACTCTCGCCTCACCAACCCCCTCCCCCCACCAAACAAACAAGCTAAACTCATTGAACCCCATCTAAACAGGTCCAACAGGCCATGCAGCCCCTTCCCCAACCACTACCCCCCCCCCCCCCACCACGTTTACTAGCTAAAATTTTACTGCCAGTGAAGTAACCTCCACCCAGGGTGTACACTCAAAGAACAAAGAAAAAGAAAGCTCCCTAGACCACCCCACTGCAAATGGATAGCGGAATCCAACAGCATTGCAATGCTTAACTTCCCACCGAGGGCTATGTATTTTCCATACTGTTACTTTAACCATTACCCCAACAGCCTTGGCCCCCTCACCCCCACCATTCAACATATACAAAATACAAAACATCTGAAAAAAACCCTTCCCCACTGGCTCCAATAAAGTCCCAATCAAACCCTTTTAATTACGTCTCAGTCCTCACTGCTTGACAAAAGCCACCGCCTCCTCCGATGTACTGAAAAATTAGTCTTTTGACCCAAATGTAACTCTCAACCTTGCCAGGTACACAACACTCCAAAACACATACCGCTCTTGTACAGCGCCGATTTTGCCTTGTTACAGGCCGCTCGCCTCTTTGCCAACTCTGCTCCGACATCCTGGTACATCCGGATGATGCTTTCTTCCCATCTCGAATCCCGATTCTCTTTGGCCCATTTCAGGGCCCAATCCTTCTCCTGGAAACTGTGGAATCTGACAACCACTGCCTGTGGGGGCTCATCCAGTTCGGTGAACCCTATCCTACTCTTGAGGAGACATCTGCCCCCACCCTCCCACCAGCTTGTCGAACATGTGAGAAATGCATTCAGCCAGCTTGGACCCTCCATCCACTCCGGCAACCCCATGATTCTGAGGTTTTGTCTCCTCAACCTGTTCTCCAGGTTATCCACCTTTTCCCTCAGCTTCTTCTTTCTCTCCTCCTGTAGCAGTAACTCAGCTTCCAATGAGGCGATTTGGTCACCCTGCCATGACAAAGTTGCCTCCACAAAGAATCATAGAATTTACAGTGTAGAAGGAGGTCATTCAGCCCATCGAGTCTGCACTGGCTCTTGGAAAGAGCCCACACCTCCACCCTATCCCCGTAACCCAGTAACCCCACCTAACCTTTTTGGACACAAAGGGCAATTTAGCATGGCCAATGCACCTCACCTGCACATCTTTGGACTGTGGGAGGAAACCGGAGCACCCGGAGGAAACCCACGCAGACACGGGGAGAACGTGCAGACTCCACACAGACAGTGACCCAAGCCGGGAATCGAACCTGGGATCCTGGAGCTGTGAAGCAACGGTGGTAACCACTGTGCTACCGTGCCGCCAACGTCTCTCAGAATCTCTCCATGTTCCTTTACAGCCTCTGAGGTTTTTCCCAGCATCTCCCAAATTGGGTCACGCGCCTCCTCAATTGACTTTTTGAGGGTTTCCATCATCACATATCCTTGCTTATCGGAATGTTTCTCAACTTGCTTCTCAAACTCTTTCACCAGCATGACAGTCAGCATTTCCACCGTAATAGGAGTGGCCACTCCGCCGGGGCTGTCTCCAAACATTTTCCTTCCCAATGATCCACGCAAACCCTCTGGCTTTGTCAAAGTATTATCACTGTAGCCTTCTTGCCTGCAACCTATTTTGCACCTTTCGACATAATTTTGTTGACAGATTTTTTACACAATTAGATGGGCCTGGTTTGTTCATGGAAATTCCCCGGGAACCAGGTAAAAAGACCAAAAAACAAGGACCCCAGCGGGAGCTACCTTATGTGCGACCTTCTCCTACACGCCGCCACCAGAAGTCACAGTGTTACTAACTTGAGATGTATCTTGTGGACCTCTACATCAGGAATGCTGACTGTTCCTTTGAAAAGTCTTCTGTGGCATAGCCTGACTCAGGAACTTGGACTCACGTCACACAAAAATTAGATTTCTGTTTTCAATCTTCCCCTTCAATTGTCACCAAGGCCCAGCTCTGCACTTCAATTACCATTCAAATCATGTTGTCAGAGAGAATGTCCTTTCCTTTCTACTTCCCATCACAGAAATAAAGTGTCACCTTCACATAGACATGCACATGGACACTTTCTGTCTCTTGCACAAACATAGACACTGCCTCCCTCACAGAAACACATTTTTCACAACCCTTGCCATACACATGTTTTTCTCTTGCCTTTTACCTCTCTGCAAAATAAACCCATGAACATAGTTAATTAATGTTACTTCACTGAATGTTTATACTTTACATCAAGGAGATTGGCCGAGGGTTAGGGTCGATAGACACCAAATCCCCTGTTAATAATCAATCTTATAATTAATCATTAAAAAAAATTTCACCTCAGGTAAAAGTGTCAAGATCCATCATTTGCGGCTGACTTCAACTGACATAAAAACGGAGATAGGAGTTCAGGTCCAGCTTACACTATGGCACAAAGTCAAAATTACCTCAACTGAGTGACTTTTTAAATTCATTTACAGGATGTAGACACGTCGGCGAGGCCAGCATTTATTGCCCATCCCTGGTTGCGCTTGAGAAGGTGGTGGTGAGTTGCTTTCTTGAACTGCTGCAGTCCATGTGGTGTAGATCCACGCATTGTGCTGTTAGGGAGGGAATTCCAGGATTTTGACCCAGTGACAAAGAAGGAACAGCGACATCTTTTCCAAGTCAGGATGGTGAGTGACTTGGAGGGGAACATCTACGTGATGGTGTTCCCAGGTATCTGCTGCCCTTGTCCTTCTTTCTAGACTGCTCTTGATCAAAACATTAACTTAACAGGCTGAGGTATTCAAACAAAAACATTAGGGAAGCTACTTGAATCCAAAACAGATTCAAGTTGTAAGTTTAATTATGCTATGTTTAATGTTTGATTATATTAGAATGAATTAGGTGAATTGGACATTCTGAATTCTCCCTCTGTGTTCCTGAACAGCTGCCGGAATGTGGCGACGAGGGACTTTTCACAGTAACTTCATTGCAGTGTTAAAGTAAGCATACTTGTGACAATAACGATTATTATTAGAAGCTCATTGTTTTGAGCCTACATTGAATAAAGTGGTAGCAGATAAAAATGACACAAGTAAAGCATTTTCCAAAAATGTATTACCTACAATTGAATGGTTCACTTTCTCAGAAAGATGTTTGCAAATGCTTGAATCACAATCAATAGGTTCAAATATCAATAGTTAATACATTTGTACATCAGCCAACTGGATAGAAAGGATTTAAATTTAATTAGAATAACAAAACTATTCAGGTCGAAGAAGCTGAACTGAGGTAGAATATGTTGTAAATATGACCTAAGAATATGTGTGGTGTGTGTATGACATGAAAGTAGGGCACAGAAAGTGTGATGTCTGAAGTATGATAGACTGTAAGTGTATGTTAGATGTCTTCTTTTAGCGATGTAAGTAAAAGTGCCAGTAACGAAATCAGTCAACAAAAACAGGAATCGGGAGATTTCACTGATCTCCGCAACTATGGGGAGTTTTGGCTAGTTTTGCTAAGTTCAAGCCCAAGATGTGTTGCAATAGCTGTTCTTGTCAGTTTGGATCCTGTATGTCCGTCTTGTGGGGACCATTAATTGGATTCAGTTTGAATTTGAATTGTTTTGTTGGAGCAAGCAAAGAGATGGATTAAAGGCTTGCCCTGTCCACTCTGTGCATTGTGTTGCAACATTGAGAAAGGAATAGAAGTTTAAAAAAAAGTATGCCATACATAAAGTGAATATTACATCTATCACGATTATATGGAACGACCTCAGAATTTAACTTGATCTATGCAGACAACTTAAATACCATGTGTAGTGACCGTTTTTTGTATTGTATTGAAGCACCTTAAAGTGCAACATAATCTATGGAGAGAACATGAATACTATTACACTTTGTGTAGTGGCCATTTTGAAATATTTGCAATGTTCTTTCAGAAATTTTATGAATAGAGTCTATTTTTGAAAAGAAAAGTATGACACATCACTCTGGCATAACAGGCATCCAGTAATATTTTAATAATGTATAATGTTTCAGAAATATTAGGATTCTATTGCCCTTTGAAACAAAAATGTTTATAGCATTTTAAGGGTGGCAGGAGGACCTCACAGAGTAAGGAGAAACTATCTGAATGGAAACAAAATTGGACTGCAATCGTTCCAGCTTCTGTCAGCATTTGGAAAGAGGAAGGGAATCAGGGCTGTAAAACCGCACACAAACTCTTGAGGGAGACAGAGACTTAGGTTTCGTCATTAGCCAGTCCCTAAAATCGAGTTGAAAGTCTTTCACTCACCTTCTAACCTTGAATTGTCGATACCTGGTCGCAGTGTTAACAACACAGAAGAAAATATTCGACAATGACAAACGCTGATGACAGGATTCCCTGTTTTTGGAGAGTGCCACCTCTGAAGTTCGGGCACCGCCAGTTAGCAGGTCCCAAGCAAGTTTCGATTTTGAAATGTTGAGGGAATTTGACCGTATTACCATGTGCGGTCAATTTGATATACGCAGAAAAATCTGAAGAGCCCCCCCCCCCCCCACATCTCCCCCACCCACAGCCTCCTTTGCAACAAAAACACTTTGCTCTCAAACAATGGATCAGCCTGTCAACAATATTTATTCCAGTCCATGTTATTGGGGCTGGTTTAGCACAGGGCTAAAGAGCTGGCTTTTAAAGCAGACCATGGCAGGCCAGCAGCACGGTTCGATTCCCGTACCAGCCTCCCCAAACAGGCGCCGGAATATGGCGACTAGGTATACTTTCACAGTAACTTCATTTGAAGCCTACTTGTGACAATAAGCGATTTTCCATTTCATTTCATGTTACTTGCTGCTTCGTTTGCTGTCTCGAGTGCTGCTCATGGGTTTGGCGATCTGCTGCGGGTGTTGTAGTTTTACCCCTGACATTCATGAATGTATTATTCAACCCATGTTTTCAATGAGGCTGAGATCGTCCATTGTTGTCCCTCTCTCCCACCCCTCACCCCTCTGTCACATTATTGACATGTTTGGGGCGGCGATGGATGAGTAGAACCCACAAGGTACTTCATGTCCCACAAACAGATGACCTACGAAACTGATCTCCCCACCTCTCTCGATAACGAACAGAAAGATCAGACAAAACAGCCACGGGCAGCCACCATATCATTTATTCACCAGCCTGCATTTATTTAAAACAACACAGGACAGGCACGGGAGGGTGAAACTGCCCAGGACATCAGCTGGAGTCACTTGGCAGAATAGCTCAACGTGGCATTGACAGGACAACTGGTGTGTGTGTGTGTGTGTGTTGGAGTGGGGGGGGGGGGGGGGGGGGTTAGATAGGGGAGGGGGTGGGGGGGAGGAGGAAAGTGATTGTGTGATATTCCGGGCTGTGCCGATTTTAAATAACAATATTTGTTGAGATCTACATGGATGCAGATTTCCTGGAGGTGAATCGATCTGTCCAATCGGCTTTCCCAAGAGAGAGTGAGAGAGAGAGAGCGCGCGGGGGGTAAACTACAGCAGGAAAGCGGGCACATCAGAGATGGAGTGAGATCAGTAACTGCTGCGGGAAGCGGTGTCTGGCTTTGGAGACCCTTGGACCGCGATCGCTGCGATCTCAGTAAGATTTGGCTCGGGGAGGGGGGGGGGGGGGGGTGGTGATTTGGTGTGTGTATGTGTGTGTTTGCTCAGTTAGTGCCACAGCTCTGCTCTGTGTACAGAGGCAGAGAGGGAGAAAGAGAGAGAGAGAGCGAGAAAAGGAGGAAGGAACCGTAAGAGACAGCGTTATATTGGGGCGTTTACACTTTGGTTAAAATTGTATCGGAGAAGGTCCTTCCAACCCCTCCCCCCCCTCCCCCCTTCCTTTTCCAGAATGCAGTGCAGACTTCATCTTCCTTAAAGTAAAGGTGGACAGGTATCTCTCCCGGAAGGAGGGGCTGCAGGTAAGTGATCAAAGTCAAGAGATGTTGCATTAAGGAAGGGTGGCTGTGTCATATCTTTAACAATGCGCTTCACACCGTCGTCACGAGTACACGGGCAGGTACAGACAAGGTAACCATAGCCAGCAAACCGGAAAACATTTTAAGACATTGGAATCACACCAGAGGATAACTGCTTGGATTATGAAAACGGTAAAAAGAAAGGATTGAAATCGACATAAAATTAAGTTTTGAGGGGAGTCGTTAGCTGAGAGTGTGAAGATCGTCATCGCCTGGCTTTGCTTTTTAAAACCTGGGTCGGGTTAATTGCGTTTCAATTTCCAACAAGATGCATCTTATTCCTTCTCTCTCGGGCTTTTGGATATTTCTGGTTAACTGGTTGTTCCCAGCCAGTTTGGTCTAATGCCTTTCTGTCTGTATCTGTGTGTGTGCCTGTGTGTGTGAGAGACAGTGTACGAAAGTGTGAATGGATGTGTATGTGAAATTGCGAGTGCGTTTTGTTAGAAACGAAAGTATGCTAGTGTGCGTTATATGGAAGATGCGAAAGGATAGGAGTCCGTGTGTGTCTGTGTGATATCGTGGAGTGTTAATGTTCAGATGGGTAGCCGAGTTCTGTGTGTGGGTTTTCTCGTGTGTGTGTGCTTGTGTTATTTGTAACAATGTGCCGTGGCTGTGTGCGAATGTTTATGAGCGCTTATGTATGAGGATGTCTGATTATATATACATGTGTGAGAGATTGTATATGATTGGGTATGTGCACGCGCGGCTGTTTGTGTGGCTAGGATTATAGCTGTGTTTGTATCTGGGTGCACGTTAATGTGTTTGTATAAGATGAGGCTCTGCGAGGCCGGGTCTGAGAGTGCGTGAAGTTGTCATGTAAGAAAGTGTGCAAGACTCTGTGTAAATGAGCTTTTGGCTCTCCGTGTGAATATGAGAATGTAAGGCCGTGTGTGTGTGAAGGTAGATGGAAGTATGTAAGGTTATGTGTGTGTAAACGTGCAAAGCTGTATGTAGATAAGAGTGTGTGAGACTATATGTGTACATTCTGAGAATAGATGAGTGTGTGTGAGGTTGTAAGCATATAATAGATGGAAATATGCCAGGGTGCGTCTATACTAGATGAATGTGTATGAGGCTGTATATGTATAATAGATAAGGTGTGTGATGCTGTGTGTGTCTAGTAGATGATTATGTGTCAGACTGTGTTTGAATAATAAATGATTTACTGTGTGAGACTGTGTGAATGTACTAGATGAATGTGTGTGTATATATACAAGATGTGTGTGAGGTCTCTATATGTATAATCGATGACTGAGGCTGTGTGTGAATAAAATCTGAATGTGAGTCAGGCTGTGTAAATGTATTAGATGAATGTGTGAGACTCTATATTATGGAGGTGTGTTTGTGACACTGTGTAGATAAACTTATGCTGAGCTGTGTGTATATAATAGATGAGTGTGTGTCTGTGTGTATATATAGTGTTTATGAGACTAAGGGTGTATAATAGATGAGTATGTGTGAGGCTGAGAGTGTATATAATAGGTGAGTGTGTGTGAGGCTGTGTGTATATAATAGATGAGTGTGTGTGAGTGTATATAATAGATGAGTATGTGTGAGCTTGTGAGTGTAAAACAGGTACGCAAGGCTGTTTGTATACTAGGTTAGAATGCACAATGCTGTGTGTGTGATAAATTAGTGTGTGGGACTGTTTGTATAATAGATGAGTATGTGTGAAACTGTGTGTGTATATACTAGATGAGCATGTGTGAGGCTGTGTGTAAAATAGATGGATGTGTGTGAGGCTGTGTGTATAATAGATGAATGTGTGGGGCTGTGTCTCTATACTAGATGAGTGATTGAGGCTGTGCATGTATATCATACATAAATGTGTGTGAGCCTGTTTGCATAAATACATTATTGCGTGTATGAGGCTATGTGTATAGCAGGTCAATGTGGGGGCTATGCATGTAAACTACATGAGTGTGTGAGGCTTTGTATTTATATCATAGATGAGTGTGTGTGAGGATGTTTGTGTTAAATACGTTAGTGTGTGGAGAGGCTGTGTATAATAGATGAGCGTGTGTGGGACTGAGTGTGTATAATAGATGAGTGCATTTGAGGCTGTGTGTATCTAATAGTTGAGTGTGTGTGAGAGGCTGTCTGTGTATAATAGATAAGTGTATGTGGGTCTGTGAATGTAAAATGGATGAGTGTTTGTTCGGCTGTCTGTATATAATGAGTGTGTGAGGCTATGTGTATGTAATAGACGTTTGTGTGAGGCTGAGTGTATATAGTAGATGTGTCTGAGGCTGTGTGTATATAATAGATGAGTGTAGGTGGAACTGTGTGTGTGAAATAGATGTGTGTGTAAGGCTGTGTATCTAATAGTTGAGTGTGTGTAAGGCTGAGAGTGTAAAATAGATGAGTGTTTGTGAGGCTGTGAATAAATAACAGCTGACTGTGTGCAAGGCTGTGTGTCTATAATGAGTGTATGTGAGGCTGTGTGTATATATAATAAAGGAGTGTATGAGGCTCTGAATATAATGGATCAGTGTGTGTCAGATTGTGTGTATAAAATAGATGTACTCCATGGAATCCATGGAATCTCTACCGTGTAGAAGGAGGCCATTCGGTCCATGGCCAATCCACCTAACCTGCACATCTTTGGACCCATTATAGATGAGTGTGTGTGAGGTGTGTATGATAGATGAGTGTGTGTGAGCCTGTATGCATACAATAGGTAGTGTGTCTGAGCCTGTGTATATAATAGATGAGTGTGCGTGAGGCTGTGTATATAATATGTTAGTGTGTCTGTGCCTGTGTATATAATAGGCCAGTGTGTCTGAGCCTGTGGGTATATAATAGATGAGTGTTCGTTAGGCTGTGTATATATAATAGATGAGTGTGTCTGAGCCTGTGTGTATATAATAGATGAGTATATGTGAGGGTTGTGTATATAATAGATAAGTGTGTCTGAGTCTGTGTATGTATAATAGGTGAGTGTCTCTGAGCCTGTGTATATAATAAATGAGTGTGTG
The DNA here is from genome assembly GCF_902713615.1 of Scyliorhinus canicula. NCBI lineage: Eukaryota > Metazoa > Chordata > Chondrichthyes > Carcharhiniformes > Scyliorhinidae > Scyliorhinus > Scyliorhinus canicula. The sequence continues at coordinate 32,465,525 of NC_052165.1, read as the reverse complement.
TGAGGCTGTGTATAATAGATGAGTGTGCATGAGGCCATGTGTCTTTAATAGATGAGTGAGCTTGAGGCTGTGTATATAGCAGATGAGTGTGTGTGAGCCTGTGTATACATAATAGGTGAGTGTGTCTGAGCCTGTGTGCATATAATGGATGAGTTTGTGTGAGGCTGTGTGTGTAATAGATGTGTGTGAGATTGGGTATGTAATAGATGAGTGTGTGAGGCTGCGTATGATAGATGAGTGTGTGTGTGGTGTGAAGCTGTGTGTACATAATAGATGAGTGTACATGAGGCTGTGTATAATAGCTGAGTGTGTATGAGAGGCTGAGTGCATAATAAATGAGTGTGTGTGAAGCTGTGTATGTATGATAGATGAGTATGTGTAATACTGTATATAATAATGAGTATGTGTGAGGCTGCGTATATAATAGATGAATGAGTGTGAGTATATGATAGATAATTGTGTGAGGCTGTGTATGTGAGGCTGTGCTTGTATAATAGACGTGTCTCTGTCAAACTGTGTATATAACAGATGAGTGTTTGTGAGGCTGTGTGTGAGGCTGTTTGTTTCATAGATGTGTCTATGCGAGACTGTATATAATAGATGAGTGTGTGAGGGCTGTGTATATAATAGATGAATGTGTGAGAGGCAGTGTTTTTAATGAGTGTGCGAAGCTGTGTGTGTAATGAGTGTGTGTGAAGCTGTGTGTGTAATGAGTGTGCGTGAAACTGTATAAAAGAGGCCAAGTGTATTTGAGAGAAGTGTGAATGTCAGGCTGTGTGTCTGTAGTGAGAGTGGATAAAGTCATTTCTGCCAAGATATTTGCTGAAACCAGGTCTTCCACCATCGCGCACTGGCCTCTTTGTATCGCCGCACCGACAGCAGATCAATGGCAGACTCCAGCTTTCTCTTCAGCAGTTAGATGTAGTACTTGGCGAAGGGGATCAAACGATATGGGTGGGAAGGCGGGATGAGGCTGTTGAATGTGATGATCAGCCATGATCACAATGAATGGCGGAGCAGGCTGGAATGGCCGAATGGCCTTTTACCTGCTCCTATTTTCCATATTTCTATGTTGACTGGGAGTGAAGGATGATGCTACTCACTTAGTATCGCTAAACAGCTACAGCCCGCAGGTTTGTGCATTAGTGATTGGAAAAGGTGTCAGGATATTTGGCAAAAGGAAGCTGCCAGCCAGAAAATGCTAAAACCGTTCCAATAACCTGGCTGGTTAGCATACACCCAGCGATGACCTCGCCCACTTCACCTCTCCCCTCATTAACCCAACCTTTACTCATTTTTCATATTGGTCGTTTTATCTTTTAGAACCTTACCACACAGCGGTGGTCTATCGTGTCTGTTAGGGACTCTTTGTCAGAGTTTCCAGTTATTCCCAATCCCCCTCTCTTTCTTCACAGCCCCGCAGAATTCCACCTTTTTTGTTTGCAAGTGAGTTTGCTCCAAATGGATTTCACGAGCGCTTCCCGCTGCTTTATGAACCTTCGTTTTCTCATACTTCACTCTCTTGAAGCGTGCGGAATATACCAGTAATTTACTGCGCTCCGGTGAGGAAATTGCAGTTTAATATCTCCCAATGCCAACCGGGCTCGCCGCAAACCTTTTCATTCAAATGTCTGCCGAGTTGTGATTTCTCAGCCTGCCGCCTCATTCTCTCTATCAGCTTGTCTGTTTAACCCTCAGCTTTATCCGCCGTCCTCTTCCTAACCTTCAACTCCGCCCCGAGTTACATTTTTATTCTTTTTTGCAACAAAAGAAAAGTTGGAAAGGAAATTATTTTGTTCAAGGCGGAAATCTCACAGTTATTTTTCAACATCGTTTCCATCTCTTTTCTCCCTCCTCTTGTTTTTCTCCTTCCGCTCCCGAGTACTTCATTAAACGTGGCAGCATGCGGTGTCTGCATGGATTGGAGAAGGTCCTCTCCGCTGTTCAGGTGATCGCTGAACAGGATTTTAGAGCTGGACAGCTCCCACACTGTGTATCAGTGCAGTGTGTGTGTGTCAATGTGTATTTCAGTGTGTGTGTGTCCGTATGTTTGTGTGTCAGTGTGTGTCAGTCAGTGTGTGTATCACTGTGTGCATCAGTGTCTGTGTAAGTGTGTCTGAGTGTCAGTGCGTGTCTGTATGTGTGTCAGTGTGTGTGTCTGTGTCAGTGTGTGTCTGTATGTGTGTCAGTGTGTGTGTCTGTGTCAGTGTGTGTGTCAGTGTGTGTCTGTATGTGTGTCAGTGTGTGTGTCTGTGTCAGTGTGTGTGGCAGTGTGTGTCTGTATGTGTGTCAGTGTGTGTGTCTGTGTCAGTGTGTGTGTCAGTGTGTGTCTGTATGTGTCAGTGTGTGTGTCTGCGTCAGTGTGTGTGTCAGTGTGTGTCTGTATGTGTGTCAGTGTGTGTGTCAGTGTGTGTCTGTATGTGTGTCAGTGTGTGTGTCTGTGTCAGTGTGTGTCAGTGTCTGTGTCAGTGTGTGTCTGTATGTGTGTCAGTGTGTGTGTCTGTGTCAGTCAGTGTCTGTGTCAGTGTGTGTCAGTGTCTGTGTCAGTGTGTGTGTCAGTGTGTGTCTGTATGTGTGTCAGTGTGTGTGTCTGTGCCAGTGTGTGTCTGTATGTGTGTCAGTGTGTGTGTCAGTGTGTGTGTTAGCGTGTGTTTGCCTGTCTGTCAATACATACGTATCAGTGTGTGTCTGTGTCAGTGTGTGTGTCAGTGTGTGTCTGTATGTGTGTCAGTGTGTATGTCTGTGTCAGTGTGTGTGTCAGTGTGTGTGTTAGTGTGTGTTTGCCTGTCTGTCAATACATATGTATCAGTGTGTGTGTCAGTGTGTGTGTCTGTGTCAGTGTGTGTGTCAGTGTGTGTCTGTATGTGTGTCAGTGTGTGTGTGTGTGTGTCAGTATCTGTGTCAGTGTGTGTGTTAGTGTGTGTTTGCCTGTCTGTCAATACATATGTATCAGTGTGTATGTCAGTGTGTTTGTATGAGTGTGTGTGCGCATTTGTGTGTGTCAATGTATTTGTGCCAGTGTGTGTGTATGTGTCTATGTGTGTGCCAGTGTGTGTGTGTCTGTTTCAGTGTGTGTGTGTATCCATGTGTGTGCCAGTGTGTGTGTCTGTGTCAGTGTGTTTGTGTGTCAGTGTGTGTCTGTGTCAGTGTGTTTGTGTGTCAGTGTGTGTGTGTCTGTGTCAGTGTGTGTGTGTCAGTGTATTTGTGTCAGTCTTTGTGTGTGTTAGTGTGTGCATCAATATGTGTATATGAGTGTGTGCATCAGTTTGTGTCAGCATGTTTGTGTATGTGTCAGTGTGTTTGTGTGTGTGTCTGTTTGTGTGTGTCAGTGTGTTTGTGTGTGTCTGTTTGTGTGCCAATGTGTGTGTGTCAGTGTGTTTGTGTGTGTGTCTGTTTGTGTGCCAATGTGTGTGTGTCAGTGTGTTTGTGTGTGTGTCTGTTTGTGTGCCAATGTGTGTGTGTCAGTGTGTTTCTGTGTCAGTGTGTTTGTGTGTGTGTGACAGTGTGTTTGTGTGTGTGTCAGTGTCTCTGTCAGTGTATGTGTGGCAAATGGCGATTGACGAGGCGACAACACCTATTCATTGTCATCCAGCCCAGCTAGATTCGTTTTCCGTTAGCCTCCTGCATCCCAATGCACACCTGGCAATGCAAGCGATTGGCCCGGAGCTGAGGATTTAGAATCCACAGAACTCCTAGTGCAGAAGACGGCAATTCGGCCATCGAGCGCACCGACCCTCGGAAAGAGCACCTTAACTAGACCCACTCTCCCGCCCTATCGCTGGAACCCCACCTGACCTGCACATCTTTGGCTATTAGGGGCAATTTTAGCATGGCCAGTCACTCAACTCGAACTGAGAACGCTGCGATAAATCGAATCGGTTCATCCAAATTGGGAGACAGACTTGCGCAGCTGTCCTCCCCAAACCGAGCCACTCACAATCTCATGAGACGGGCGCTTAGAAGGAAACTTCTGTCGTCAATTTACAAGAAACTTTAGATCTAACAGAGACGTTAAAACAAATATTTACGAGCAAATGGGAAGGCGATAGGTTTTAGTGATTAAAAATCATGTGTGGGTCGATCCACTGAGCAAATTGCTGTTTATGTCACTTTAATCAATCTATTTTGTTGCATAGATTGTCATAATCATTTAAAAAAAAGGATTTAAATGTGCAAACTGCGAGACAGAGCTCAGAACGTTAAAAAGTTGATGCAGCTGGACCAGAAAGTATTTAGGAAATCTCAGAAACGTTTGCAATAATTTGGGCCGGGAGCCTGCGAACTCCGGCGACGAATTGAACTTTTGCAAAAATGTAGTTGTCAGCTTTTTGACAGTGGGACGGAATTTAGGGGAATGTCGATGTGCGTTAGTTTCTTGTACGGCGATTGGCTTCAATGCAGTTTTTTTTTCTGTTGTTGGGAAGAACTATTACTTTGGAACTATTGTGTTTTGAGTTGGGATTCTGTGTGGTTTGAGGCTGTCTCTCTCTCTGGCTGTTCGGTTTCTGTGTGATAAGGACGCGACACCACGAATGAATGTCCACACTGTGTGTCAGCGAGCAGGGCAGTTTTGTTGGACAGTCAATGTGCGCGGCCAGGAATATCGTATTGATGTTGCCAGCCTATTCACATGGAATGGGATTGGAGGAGAGGGTTGAATCCCAGTTCTCGATACATTCCGCCGCCCACTTCCAATGTAGTGAGATGAGCAGCTCAGACTTTTGAGGCTTTGCAGAGGGAACATAAACCCTCAACTGCGCTCGGCGAGATGCCACACCGGGATTTAACTGGGGATGGATGGACCCAGGCATGAATCCTGAAAGCAGCTCCAGAATTCCTTCCCCCCTCCCCGGCAGGACTCCTCCCCCGCGGCCAATGTGCTTCTTTCTGACTTCCTGGATCTAACTTTTAAACGAAAAAGGTCGGTAAGAATGAGAAGGTAGCTTTTGTTTCACATGGACGTTCAGGATTCACTTGGCGTTCCGTATCGACGGCACTGAAGCTTTTAATTTTACAACCAATCTCAACCTATTATACGGCTAATGAAAATGTAATAGGCACCGAGCTAATGTTAGCTCCCCGAGTAGTCATGCCATGTGTGTGTGTGTGTGCGTGCTTTGGGAGGGGGGGGGGGGGGGGGAGATCATTCTCCAATTTGATTCCCTTTATTTTCTTTGGGCAAACATCCCCACCCCTGACCTGCATCCCACATGTGCCTGAGATTCCCTCTTCCCCGTGCCTCCTGTCTCAGCACGAAGGTCGGTGAGCAACCTCTGACTGATTGGGTATTGATGCTTCAGGACTGTTTATGGATCATTTTCATCCCTATCTTGGCTGCCTCGCCAAGTGTCCAACTGACCTTGGGTTAATTTGGTAGATTTCTGCTTCATTCCACGGCGTTCAGTAAAGGCTCCCCTCCCAACCCGCCCTTCCCACTGATCACCCAGTGAGGTCCAAGGCCTGAATGTGAAATAAAGACTGCCCCGAATTGGAGTTTTCCTGAGGCCAAACATTAAAGCTTTCGGCTTTCTGAAGTTATGGGCAAGAGATGAAGCGACCCTGTTCACCAGAGTTTTAAATATATATATTATTTCTCACTCCCTGCCCGTGCTATCACCTCCAGCTTGTTACGCTGAAGCCTTCTGGGGTCAGAGCTGAGAGTCAGCCACCTCACACTTCACAGAGTCCGCACCTTTATTCTGCAGCTACCGATACAGGAGAGGTTTCGACCTTTTATTTTTTACACAGTCGGGCTCGGAAGCTCAATTGTGCTGCTAGAGAGAGAGAGATGGAGAGAGCTCAGTACACAGGAACTGATCTCAACTCTCAGCCTAACTCAGCTCCTGAGTGGGGAGAAGTGTAGTCAATATGGGCTGGACCGTGGACGTCTATATTGTCTGAACCTTTTAAGTTTATTAAAAAAAGGAGCAGCGCTTTACATGGCAACCAGATACCTCTTTACAACCAATGAAATACTTTTGAAACTTAGTCACCATGGTAACACGGGAAGCCGGGCAGCCAATCTGCGCACAGCAAGCTCCCACAAACAGCAGTGTAATAATGATCAGATCTTGCTGTGTGAGGTTGATTGAGGAATAAATATTGGCGAGGGCATGGGGGAATAACTCTCCTGCTCCTCTTCCAAACAGTGCCATGGGATATTTTACCATCTTGATTCTCAGTTTAACATCTCATTTGAAAGTTGGTACCTTGGACAGCGCAACTCTCCCTCGGCGCTGTACCGGAGAGTCTGCTCGAGTCCTGGAGTGGGGCTTGAACCCACAACCTTATGACTCAAATGCCAGGTAGCTTTAAAAGATGTCCAGGGCATTTTTCACACGCAGCTTGGCACAGCACCAGATTTACACTTTATACAGCATTAAACCCAGATGGTGACAGAAAACCTTCTCGAAGAAGTCTCATTCTGGTTCACAAGCAGGGCCGTGACTCCAGGTTCACACCAGAAGTTTAGGGTTGTTAGGAAGTAAATTATCGATGTTAAAATGGAGAGAAAGACTCTCATGCTATATTCATACAATCCTTGCACATGAAAAAAAAAATGCGCTTCCAATATCTGGCGCATAATCATCACTAAATTGAATTGTAAGAACGTCCTTAGAAATAAATACCTCATCCAGTATTGGTGTTGTGGAGTCATTGTTATCTGTATTAAAAACAGAAACAGGAAATATTGGCGACACTGAGCAGGTCTGGCAGCATCTGTGAAGAGAGAACCAGAGTTAACCTTTCGAGTCCCAGAGATTTTTTATTTCAGATTTCCAGTATTCAAAGCATTTTGCTTTTATTTTATTGTTATGTGCATACTGCTCAAAGGTGAATCTTCTCGCATCAGTGTTTGACCAATGTCCGTGTGCTCTGGACTTTAAAAACAATTATATTAACGATGCTTCATAACTGGAAGTTGTTGCGGTGGAAGAATCTGAAATTTTGCATCGTTGAAGCATTTTTGAGATCGCTCTTACTTTGCAATTACACATCTGCAAATTCCTATCTGGCACAAGGTGAAAGTTCGCAGAAATCACCTTCCACTGTGGCTGGTGGGCATTGTAGTGTATTTAATTGTAGTATATTGTGGTGTCTTTATTTTAATTGACAATACCGATTAATTATAGTGTAGGTGTTTCAATGGGTGCTTGATTTTTCCAATACAATGGTGTTGGGATAGATGTATCTTGGAGCTGCTCTGGTAGAATTTACAGTGCAGAAGGAGGCCATTCTGCCCATTGAGTCTGTACCGGCCCTTGGAAAGTACACACTAGGTCATAAATGAAGATACCAAACAAAAAGTGAAAAGTCTTCCAGGTGGCAAAATGTTGCATGCCCCCGTGGGCAGCCAACCCCATTCCCCAGCTTGCCCCTGGGAACGTTTCCCAGTGCTGGGAGATATCCTGACATGGCTTCCCCTAACTCTACCAGCCAACCTGCCACCAAGTCTGCCATCATGGGACTGGGATAATTCAGGTACTACCAGGCCGGCTGAATATTTCCAGCATTTTCTGTTCTAAGTTCAGATTTACAGCAGTATTTTTTTCTTGTGTGTCAATATGAACTGGACCTGCAAGAGTAGAATGAAAAATAAATAATGCTTGTGGTTAAAAGCTGCAAACTTAGAGAAGGGGGAGACGCTGGCATAGATCAGTTGGACTAAAGGGTCTGTTTCTGTGCTGTAAATTTGATGCAATGCCGTTCTCCAAAAATGACCAATGTTTACATATCAGAAATGCATTAATCAATAAAAATTCTGATAGCTATCAATTGTGCATTTATTAATGTTCTAGGTTGATTTTACTGGTATCACTGCCATTCACTTTTATTGCAACAAAGACTAAGACCAAAAGCCACAACATGCCAAAGACTGAAGTCAGTGCTATGTATTCCTAAAATAGAATATTACAACAGATATCGGGATATTTCATTGTCGGGAATTCAGAATTAAAGGATTATATGTTGGACGCTTTGGGTCAGATTAGTTAAAAAAAATTAAATATGGGCTCCAACGCTTGAAGAGAAATGACACTAAATGGTAAAATCACCTATAGGATCGATTGCAGCAATCCGATCTTCCCTGGAGTATAATGTAAGGTTTAAGTTTATACCGGTTTATACCGGTACCAAAGAAGAACCAGGCAACATGCCTCAATGACTACCGCCCGGTGGCCCTGACGTCAGTTGTAATGAAGTGCTTCGAGAGGCTGATCTGAAGCGCATCACCTCCATACTCCCGGAACGCCTTGAGCCACTTCAATTCACATACCGTCGCAACCGGTCCACATCAGACGCCATTTCCCTGGCCCTACACTCATCCCTAGAGCATCTCGAAAACAAGGACTCCTACATCAGACTCCTATTTATTGACTACAGCTCCGCCTTCATCACCATAATCCCAGCCAAGCTCATATCAAAGCTCCAAAACCTAGGACTTGGCTCTCCACTCTGCAACTGGATCCTTGACTTTCTGACCAACAGACCACAATCAGTAAGAATGAACACCAACACCTCCTCCACAATAGTCCTCAATACTGGTGCCCCGCAAGGCTGCGTACTTAGCCCCCTACTCTACTCCCTGTACACACACAATTGCGTGGCAAAGCTTGGTTCCAACTCCATCTACAAGTTTGCTGATGATACGACCATAGTGGGCCGGATCTCGAATAACGACGAGTCCAAATACAGGAGGGAGATAGAGAACCTAGTGGAGTGGTGTAACGACAACAATCTGTCCCTCAATGCCAGCAAAACTAAAGAGCTGGTCATCGACTTCAAGAAGCAAAGTAGTGTACACACCCCTGTCAGCATCAACGGGGCCGAGGTGGAGATGGTTAGCAGTTTCAAATTCCTAGGGGTGCACATCACCAAAAATCTGTCCTGGTCCACTCATGTCGACGCTATCACCAAGAAAGCACAACAGCGCCTATACTTCCTCAGGAAACTAAGAAAATTCGGCATGTCCACATTAACCCTTACCAACTTTTACAGATGCACTATAGAAAGCATCTTATCGGGCTGCATCACAGCCTGATATGGCAACTGCTCGGCCCAGGACCGCAAGGAACTTCAGAGAGTCGTGAATACCACCCAGTCCATCACACGAACCTGTCTCCCATCCATGGACTCCATCTACACCTCCCGCTGCTGGGGGAAAACGGGCAGCATAATCAAGGATCCCTCCCACCCGGCTTACTCACTTTTCCAACTTCTTCCATCGGGCAGGAGATTCAGAAGTCTGAGAACACGCACGAACAGACTCAAAAACAGCTTCTTCCCCACTGTCACCAGACTCCTAAATGACCCTCTAATTGACTGACCTTATTAACACTACACCCTGTATGCTTCAACCGATGCCAATGCTTATGTAGTTACATTGTATATCTTGTGTTGCCCTATTATGTATTCTCATGTATTGTCTTGTATTTTCTTGAATTTTGTTTAATTCCCTTTTCTTCCATGTACTGAATGATCTGTTGAGCTGCTTGCAGAAAAATACTTTTCACTGTACCTTGGTACACGTGACAATAAACAAATCCAAAGTTGTTTAAAAATTAATTGATGAGGAAAAAAGGTTCTGGGGGAGACTCTCCTCTTTTATGTTTGGTCAGAAAGGATTGTGTGAGTGCAGGGCACCAAGGAAAATCTGTTGGATGGAACATCATATCTGTAACAACAACAACTTGACTTGGTCAAGGGCCTTTAACATAGTCGAACATCCCAAGGTGCTTCACTGGAGGGTTATCAGGAAAAGAGTGACTTTTTAAATTTAAAGGAAGAGAAAATTAGGTTGATTCCATTATGAACATGCCACCCCTCCCCCTCCCAATCTTGATTTTTTTTTTCCCCTCTGTGTTTCGTGCAGGGAATCATTTGTAACCAAACACAAAAGAGAGAAACCTGACTGTCAAACGTTTCTAATGATTGAATCCTGTACAATGACCCACACAGGCTCTCGGAAAGATCTACCTACTTATTTGTCAGCGTGCTTTGTAGGCTGGCAGTGTGAATTAGTTGGCTTTCTATTTTGATTCAGTTTATGTGCAAGCGTATATGTATAGATGGCTGTGCGTGTTCATATATAAGTGTGTGTAAGTGGAAGTGATGCAGACTAAAATTAGTTTTGTGGAACAATGTCTTATCATTCTGCCTGTAAGATGGCAAGACTTGCGTCCATTAATTATATTATTTCTAATTGAATCACACTCTAATTAGTTACAAAAATGGCTGGTCCAGGACAGAGGTTCCTGTGTGCAATGTGCAAAGGATACCTCAGCTTTTGAAACACTGGCTGATTTTTATTTTGCACTCAGAATTGCAAGTTGCAGACAATTTGTTGTAAAACATATTTATGGTTTTATTAACTGGACTTTTCCCTTTCTAAGTGCCATTTTAATACTTATTAATAGCAATAATGTCTAAAATGAAGGAAGTATAATTCATAAACATTACCAATGCACCCAAAGGTTGACCACTTCACTATCTCTTTCAGAAAATTGCCCACGTCATTTCACCTGTACACAAGACTAGGCAACATTGCTTAATTATTGAAGGGCATTCTTCATCCCAAAAAGTCACAACTACATTTTTTTCAATTATTCAATTACCATAAGTTATGATCTACTAAATAAAATTAGTTCTGTAATTCTACTTTGCAATATTTATAATGAGACAATTATAGAAAATTATTTTTATTATACAAAAGGAAAATACGCATCATTTGGCAGTTGATACAAATGGTTAGACAGAAAACTAATTGAGGCAGATGCAATGCATCATGTCAGCATATGTCAAGTCAATATAACTAGCATTAACACTTAATTTTTGACCTTTTTGTAGCGTAAAAAAAAAATTGAATTCTGAAACACATGCATTCACATAATGAACCCAATTTTAAGTGAGTTAAAATTGGGCCCAAAAGCTATTATACATCATGTTGCAAAATGCTCGCAAACTGACAAATCCACCTGATACCATAAAAAAAAATCTAAAATCATTTATTGAGAATAGTAAACAAAATCCAAAAATATGAAACCTAAGTTGAGCATTGGGGTTTCTTTTCGAGTGACTCAGTTATGCAACATTCTGACAATAATGATTTTTGGTGGGAGAAGGGTTAGCTTGTAGAACAATAGTGCAGCATATGTGTAGAAGCATAAATATGATCCCTTGAAGCAGCAAGCTCCACTTTGTATATCCTCCTTAAATATCTCTGATATGTCATCAAGAACAGCAACACAGGCGCAAAATCTCACAGCAGTCAGGAAACAAGATTCTCGCCGGCGACATCTCCTTTCCCGATTGTCCTCCCCCTCCCTGGTGACGTACCGAAGGGCGGGAACCTCACTTAAATACATTTTAATGGACTTACATATTATGAAAGGGCCTATACACCACATGATTCCCCTCCTCATTGAATATTCTGGTGAGGTTCACAACAACTTTATAAAGATGGGAAACAGTTGAGGGGTTCCCACACAAAATGAAACGAAAATGGCTTATTGTCACAAGTAGGCTTCAAATGAAGTTACTATGAAAAGCCCCTAGTCGCCACATTCCGCCGTCTTCAGGGAGGCCAGTACGGGAATTGTACCCGCGCTGCTGGCGTTGTTCTGCCCACTGTGCTAAAGCAGCCCCCGTACCCGGGGTGCCAAGGTCACTATAGTTCCCAAAGGGGCATGTCTGGACACTTTCCTGGCACAGGTCTGCACAGCCATGATGGCACTATGGGGTTGGCACTGTCAGTCTGTGCCAACTTGTGCCAGTGCAGTGCCAGGGGTGGGCCCTCTAGTGAGTCCGATTGGCGGAATGGAGTTCCCATTATATGTAGTTGGGGGGGCAGAGCATCAAGGCCTTTGGAGAGGGGGACCTGGCAGTGATGAGGGACCAGTCATTCAGGGGGGAACTTGTATTGTGGGGGGCAGGGGGGGTGTAGGCATTGAGGGAGGGACCTTGTAGTGATGGGTGGTGGGCATTGAGTGGGGGCAGTTGCATCGATACTGGTGCAGTGTTTGTGTGTGGGGGGGGGGGAAGAGCCCTGATAATTGTGCCACTGTGGTGCAGGGGGAGAGCCCCTGCTAATTATGCCATGGGCAGCACAGTGATGCAGTGATTAGCACTGCTGCCTCATGGCGCAGAGGAGCCGAGTTATATCCCAGTCCCGGGCCACAGTCTGTGTGGGGTTTGCACATTCTCCCCATGTTTGCGTGGGTCTCACCCCAACAACCCAAAGATGTGCAGGTTAGGTGGATTGTGCACACTAAATTGCCCCTTAATTGGAAAAATTATAACAAATAATAATAATTATGCTACTGTGGGGCAGGGGAGGGATGGAGGGGAGAGCCTCTGATAATTGTGCGGTGGGGGTATGTTTCACCTCAGTTTTGATTGGGGCACCCTTTAAAGATGGTGCCCAATATCTGCAGAGCCAGCCTTGTCGGCTCTATCAGGACCCACCCAGCTAGACAGACGGCATAAACCATGCCCCCTGATTTTGTTTGATAGTGTGCTCAAGATCTGATCTGAAAACTTGGCTGTGCATCTGGAGAGATACAAGCCGGTTTTCAGTAGAGTCAAGCCGGTTGTCAGTAGCTGACAAATTATGAGAAAATTCTGCTCGAAGTTATTATGACCTGCAGCTAAAACCAAAGCAGCATGTATATGTTTCATTGTCGATTTAAGAGAGCAAACAATCTCTCTCAGCTGATGGTATATCTGGGAGTGCTTAATTCCTTACATCATATGTGCCCAATCCTCAGTGCATGAGGATGTGATTTCATGAGATGAGAATGTCCTTTCAATTCCTGGGACTGTTGCATAGATACACCTTTGCAATGTAGTTGGACCGTTGGTGATGTGGTGTAGAGGATGGGGGGTGGCCTTGTGGTAATGGTGTGAATGCTCAATCCTTTGTGGTCTGATTAGTGCAGTAGGTGGAAGTATATTTATGGCATACTTGAGATCCTAATAGGGGAGGTGAAAGAAAGTAGCTTATAGCAATGATCTACTTGCAGATCAACTGGGTAGTGTGGTTAGTAGGGTAGAAGGTTGCTTTCTGCTGCTTGTGTACACATAGAGATCTTTTATTCTCACGTAGGTTTGGTGTGGTAATGGTACATCTATATAATCAGTTGAATGGGGTTTGAAATTGTGGCAGGTGTCAGGAGTAGATTTGACTTAATCAATATTTAGATGGAATTCTCTGGCCGTTCATGACGATGGAATTCACCGGCCATGCAGGCAGCGCATTCCCTCCTGTGAGTTTCCCGGCGGCCATTCCCATTGCCTACGGCAGGAGCAGAGAATCCCGCCCTTAATTTCTTTTATAGTTTCAAAGCTATTTTGAACCCAAAGTTACATATAATCTACATCACAGAATCATTGGCCCCAGGGCCTATCCTTATGTTTATACTCCACATGCACATCCTCTGATTCTGATGACCTATTCCCTGACCCCATATTCTGTTAGGAATGGGTTAAGAGACATTCCAATTACATGCCAAATTGATGTTAAGTATCCAATAATTGACACTGATATGTAAAGGGGTCGCAGCTGGCACTTGTGTTGTGGTGATAGAGTTTTGTATAGTGCGTTCAAGGAAAATAAAGGTGTTTGGGAAAGGAGCCAAACTTTTGAATCTTTACTCAACAGAAGCCAGAAGCTAACATACTCCCCTATTGTCGTCTTCACCAATTAAGCATGATGCCTTCCCTTAAATGCATCAATGCTGTTAGCTGAAACCAAACCACGTGGCAGTGAATTTCATATTCTCTTTGTGCAAAGAAATAACTCCTAAATTCTTCATTTGATCTGTTAATGGCTATCTGATTGTTCTGGTTCATCCATAAGCTGAAGCTGTGTTGCCAGATCTACCTAATTGAACCTCTATTCCTCCTTTCCTCTCAGTTTTCCACAAAGAGCTTGCTTGATCTTCCTTGATCGTTACAACAACTCAGTCCTGGTTACATCCTTGTTAATCTTGTCTTCACTTTTCCTGTGCTTCAATATACTTTTTGTAATATGGAAATCAGAATTATAAACAGGACTCCAAATGTGGTCTATATAATTTAGATAGGTTTATATAAAACAAGCATTACTTCCCTGCTTCTGCCGTTGATTCTTCTCAAAGTGAGTGCCAGAATGCTGTTTCTGATCTTATCAACTTGTGTTCTTTTTGCAGGAGTTATTTTTCTGCATTCCAAGACCACAAAACGTAGGAGCAGGGGCAGGCATTTGGCCATTCGAGCCGGTTCCACCATTCAATGAGATCATGACTGACCTGATATATTCCAGAACTCCACTTTCCCGCCTTAACCCCATAACCCTTGACTCAACCCCATTTAATTCCTTACTTTCGAAGGAATAAGTGCTCTTTTTTTTCCTACCAACATTAATCATCTTATCAACATTCTTCCGATCAATATTAACCATTTGATGTGATTGTGAATTTCATTTGCAATTTATTATGAAATCATTCTCATAACCACTTAGACATCTAAAATATCTTAAAATTGGAATATATTTTGCAAGTTTATTCTCTGATGGGTTGTGGGTGTTGCTGGCTGGGCCAGTATTTGGAGCCCATCCCAAACTGCTCTTGAACTGAGTGTCTTGCTGCACTATTTAAAACGGAAGTTAAAAGTCCTGCATTGGATCTGGAGTCACATGTAGGCCTGACCAAGTAAGGGCAGCAGTTTTCATAGAATCATAGAATTTACAGTGCAGAAGGAGGCCGTTCAGCCTATCAAGTATACACCGGCCCCTGAAAGAGCACCCTACCTAAGCCCACACCTCCACCCTATCCCTGTAACCCAGCAACCCCACCTACCTTCTGGACAAATGAGGCAATTTAGCATGGCCAATCCACCTAACCTGCACATCTTTCGACTTGTGGGAGGAAACCAGAACACCCGGAGGGAACCCACGCAGACACAGGGAGAACATGCAGACTCCGCACAGACAGTGACCCAAGAACGGGAATCGAACCTGGGTCCCTGGCGCTGTGAAGCAACAGTGCTAAACACTTTGCTACTGTGTCGCCCTTCCCTAAAGAACATAGTGAACCAGGTGGGACTTTACAATGACGATTGATGATAGTTTCATAATACTTTGCTCAGAGACCATCTTTCAACTTCAGATTTTTCAGTCGAATATACGTTCCACCAGCTACCTTGGTAGGATGTGAACCATGAGCTTGAGCCTAAACCGGTGCATTAGAAGTCCAGTGACATTTCTAGTAAGCTGTTGTCTCTCCTTAATAGCATGCTTACTATTGGTAGGAAATCTATTTCTGCCTGTGTTTGTTATTCTTCCTCCTAAGCTATATAGAAATTGAAGTGTCCAAATTACTAAGTACGGTGTGGCATTGGGGTTGAATTTGAACCCTGATTATTGCTATAGTACACAGATTTTAAAAAAAGTCACACTTTGAGTCTATGTCATGCTGTTTTATTTTAAAAATGCAGTATTTGGGCCACACATTGAACTTCAAAGCCAATGTTGTTACATTCTATACTTTACAGATGTATATAAAGTAAAGTTGTCAAGCGTGGTGCAAGCAATAGACAATCATCTAACTTTTTATTATATGGCTACTTGAACCGCCTCACATTGATTTGTACCTTGCTGAATTCCCTGGTTATACAGTCAGCGGTTACGGGTGATCAGTAATACTTCTGTTCCTAGTCAGGGGATTAGACCTTCTAGCTAGAGTTTAACAGTGATTTGGTGAGCTGGATGCAGCTGAGTGGCTCTTAAGAATGCAGAGGTTGCTACCAATTTAAAAAAAAATACTGGTCAATAAATTCTAAAATTGCTCTTTTCAATCTCCTTTACTGATTGGTTTTCATGCTCAATGCTCTCTTTGATCTGATGCTAGAAGCCATGGCCACAATGCAATGTTCCAATACATCAAAGATTATTAATAAAAAAACTAATCACATCACTCATAACTTTAGGTTTAAATACTATAGCACTATTGAGGGCTTTGTAATCTCAGTAATCTTGCCATTTCTCTTGTTCTGCCTGTGAAATGTGTGTTAACCATAAAACACAATTTATACGGTAAACTCTTTAAATTGTGCTTCATGGTTAAGGTCAGTAAATTAGCAACTTGGAAGGTAAGTTGAGCAGAGGAAGATGTTCCAGAATTCACTTTTGCCATTGTGTGGTTGCAGCAGAGCTCACAAAGGTGGTTGATAACTGTTGTGAAAGATGTTTTTCTGAAGGAATGCAGAGTGCACAGGAGTGTGGGACCAGACAAGATAGCCTACGGGAGCAAGACACCGATGTTGACTTAATGGGCCAAAAGACCTGTTTCTCTGCGGTAACGTTCGCTGATTCTATGACTGAGAATATGCTGCATCCTGTGGAAGGATTTGACCAATAAAAGAAGGATGACCCCCCCCCCCCCCCCCCCCCCCCCACCCCCGCCCAGCTCAGCCCCTTTCAGCCACCACCCACGTTCTCGCCAAGCTACAATGGCTCCTGGTCTGTCCACGCTTCAATTTTAAAATTCACATCTTTGATTTGCAATTGCATCACAGGCCCATCCCTTCCCTATGTCTTGTAACCTCCTCTAGCCCCAATGCCCTCTGGATTCACTGCACTTCTACAATTCTGACCTCTTGTGCATCCCTGATTTTAATCACTCTGCTATTGGCAGCCCTGCCTTCAACTGCCTAGGACTTCACATCTGGAACTTCTTTAATCTCTTGACGTCTTTCTCTCTTCTTTTGACATGCTTATTTGGCCAAGCTTTTGGCCACATGACCTGTTATGTCTTTAAATGATTCAGAGCCAAATTTTGTTTGATGCCACGACTGGGAAGCACCTTTACAATGTTTTTTTTTTTTATAAATGTTTTTATTCAGTTTTCGTATTTTATATTGAACAAATTACAAATTGTTAGGAGAGAGAAACAAAAAAAAAACAAACAAAAACAAACACGCAAAAATTAACATACATATTTACAGGTAAGCATCTTCGTAGTAGTAACTGCGCCCCCCCCCCCCCCCCCCCCCCCCAACATGTTTATTTAGCTTGGTTTTGGGCCTTAGCTAGCCATCGAACCCCCGTAACGAACCTGTAGCCCCCCCCCCCCCCTCCCGCTACCTTCCCCCGACTATTCTTCCTCTTGTACCTTGGCCACAAATAGGTCCCGGAACAGTTGCATGAATGGCTCCCACGTTCTGTGGAAGCCGTCGTCCGACCCTCGGATGGCAAATTTGATTTTCTCCATTTGGAGAGATTCCGAGAGGTCGGACAGCCAGTCCGCAGCTCTGGGCGGTGCTGCTGACCGCCAGCCAAACAGGATTCTACGGCGGGCGATCAGGGAGGCAAAGGCAAGGGCATCCGCCCTCCTCCCCAGGAATAGATCTGGCTGTTCTGAAACCCCGAAGACCGCCACTATCGGGCATGGCTCCACCCTCACTCCCACCACTTTGGACATTACCTCGAAGAAGGCTGTCCAGTACTCCACGAGTCTGGGGCAAGACCAGAACATGTGGGCGTGGTTGGCCGGGCCTCTTTGGCACCGTTCACATCTGTCTTCCACCTCCGGGAAGAACCTACTCATACGGGTTCTTGTTAAGTGGGCTCTATGTACCACTTTTAGTTGCGTCAGGCTGAGCCTTGCGCACGTGGAGGTGGAGTTGACCCTATGCAGTGCTTCGCTCCAGAGTCCCCACCCGATCTCCATCCCCAGGTCGTCCTCCCATTTCCTCCTTGTTGCGTCCAGTACGGTGTCGTCCCTATCTACCAGTCGGTCATACATGTCACTACAGTTCCCTTTCTCTAGGATACTTGCGTCCAGTAGGTCTTCCAGTAGTGTCTGTCGTGGCGGTTGTGGGTACGTCCTTGTCTCCTTTCGTAGGAAGTTTTTGAGCTGCAGGTACCGTAGCTCGTTCCCCCCAGCTAGCTGAAATTTCTCTGTCAGTTCGTCCAGTGTTGCGATCCTGTCGTCCGTGTATAGGTCCCTGACTGTCAGTGTCCCCCCGTCCTGCCTCCACCTTTTGAAGGTGGCGTCGGTCAGTGCTGGTTTGAACCTATGGTTGTTGCAGATGGGAGCCCTGTTCGACATTTTGGTCAGGCCAAGTTGCTGCCGCAGTTGGTTCCAGGATTGGAGGGTGGCTGTCACCACTGGGCTGCTGGAGTGTTTTTTGGGTGGGGATGGGAGTGCTGCCGTGGCGAGGGCCCGGAGGGAGGTTCCCATGCAGGAGGCCTCCTCCGCCCGCACCCACTCAGCTTCTGGCTCCTGGATCCATCCCCTTACTCGCTCGGCTGTTGCTGCCCAGTGGTAGAATTGTAGATTCGGGAGGGCTAACCCTCCCCTGGTTTTTGTTTTTTGTAAGACCTTCTTTGGGATCCTAGCATTTTTACCCCCCCATACGAACGCCATGATGAGTTTGTCCAGCGCTTTGAAAAAGGCCTTGGGGATGTAGATCGGAATGGATCTAAACAGGAAGAGGAACCTGGGCAGTACGTTCATTTTGATCGTCTGAACTCTCCCCGCGAGGGAGAGCGGGAGTGTGTTCCATCTTTGCAGGTCCTTTTTAACTTCCTCCGTCAGGCTGGTGAGGTTCCATTTGTGGATCCCTTTCCAGTCATGGGCTATTTGGATCCCCAGGTAGCGGAATTTATGTCGGGCTTGTTTGAACGGCAGCCCCTTTAGTGCTGCCCCCCCCCCCCCCCCCCCCCTTGCGGGTGTAATGGGAAGATCTCACTTTTGCTCATGTTGAGTTTGTAGCCCGAGAAGGCTCCAAACTCTTTCAGGAGCGCGATGATTCCGTCCATGCTGCTTTGTGGGTCCGAGATATAGAGGAGCAGATCATCCGCATAGAGTGAGACTCTGTGCTCTCTACCTCCCCTTCGGATCCCCCTCCAATTTTTTGCTGCCCTGAGCGCGATTGCTAGCGGTTCGATTGCTAGTGCGAACAGCAGCGGGGACAGTGGGCATCCTTGTCTGGTGCCCCTGTGCAGCTGGAAGTATTGGGAGTTGGTATTGTTGGTCTGTACACTCGCCATGGGAGCGTTGTACAGGAGCTTTACCCAAGCGGTGAACCCTGTTCCAAGCCCGAACCGCTCCAGTACCTCTATGAGGTATATCCATTCGACTCTGTCGAAGGCCTTTTCTGCGTCCAGGGAGACGATCACCTCTTGTGTTCTCTCCCCGGAGGGGGTCATTATCACGTTCAGCAGGCGCCTGATGTTCGCGGTCAGCTGTCTACCTTTGACAAAGCCCGTCTGGTCCTCTGTGACCACCTCAGGTACACAGTCTTCTAGCCTTTTGGCTAGGATTTTGGCCAGTATTTTGGCGTCTGCATTCAGCAGAGATATGGGTCTGTATGACCCACATTCCGTTGGGTCTTTGTCTTTCTTAGGTATCAGCGAGATTGAGGCCTGTGCTAACGTGGGTGGCAACGTGCCCCTAGCTAGCGAGTCTGTGAACATCTCCCGCATGTGCGGGGCCAGCGCTGTCGCAAATTTTTTGTAGAAGTCCGCCGGGAATCCGTCCGGTCCCGGCGCCTTCCCCGCCTGCATGGAGCTAATGCTCTCCATGAACCTTTACAATGTTAAAGGCATTATGGAGATATTAGTTGCTGTTGTTGATTTGTTAAAAAATACTTGCATAGCTGGTACGATGAGGTGAATGGCCTCCATCTGTTCTATATCACATCCTCAGGAGGCACAGCGAATGAAGTGCTTATTTTATTTGTTCTTGGCATCGCAGGCTGTGCTAACATTTATTGCCCATCCTTAATTGCCCTTGAGGGGGCAGTTAACAGTTAACCATATTGCTGTGGGTCTGGAGTCACATGTAGGCCAGACCAGGTAAGGATGGACATTAGTGAACCAGATGGTTTTTAACGATAACCGACAATGGTTTCATGATAATCGTTAGATTTTAAATTCCAGATTTTTATTGAATTAAAATGTCATCATATGCAGAGGTGGGATTTGATCCTGGGTCCCCAGAGCATTACTCTAGGTCTCTAGTTTACCAGTCCAGTGACAATACCCTCCCCCACCGCCTCTCCATTGAGATGCAATCACTTTTTTAAACAAACATAATAGCCAATTGCATATAGCTCTGTCTAACAAACAGCAAGTGAGATCAATGTCATGCTAATTTGTTTCTAGGTGGCAATTGATGAGGTAGAAAGTTGCAGAGATTTGTACGGGGCTATTGTTATGGAATTGGGAAGGGTACATGTGCTGTTTCATGCATTTTCAGGGACATCATTTAAACATGAGTTAAAATTCCAGAGTCAGCATCACACCACCGAGAGTAATGGTTAGAACCTGTCTATTCATCTGCGAACATAAGACGAGCAAACGCATTGCTAGTGGAACAAATTCCTTTTGGCAATGTCGTAATAATAAACACACATATTCACAGGAGCTCCAGGTCAGCAGCCTGATACAAAAAGGAAACTTTTGAATATTAATGTATACTCAATCAGGGTCGACACTTTTCTCTGAAATAAAGGGAGTTTGTCGCAGGAAGGTACTGGAAATTATTAGCAGGTCTGATAGCATCCAAAACAAAAAGAGATAGGTTAATGTTTTGCGTCATCTTATCAGAACATGGGCTGTGCAAGCAGGTCCTTGACTGCTAATGTGTGATCCTGAATTGTTTTCATCAGTGGTGGTTTGCCATTTCCTTCCACTCTCCGGGACAGGGCAAAGAGACAGGTCCAGGTTGACCTATCCTAGAACGGAAACTGCACCCTTCTGTTGGTGTTATTCTGAGCCATGTTCTAGCTGTCCAGCTAATTGAACTCACCAATCCCCCAATGCGCCTCTGAAATGTTAACCTCGCTTTTTATTTCTTTTTAGAAGCTGTATGTTTCCTGCAGTTGCTGTTTTTGCAATGTCACAATGTGTTATGTGACAATGTCTGATTATGTGTCCGAGAAAGGTCACGGGATATTTTATGCCATTAAAGACGCTACATAAATAAAAACTGTTGCTGTAGTTGTCTTCAGAGGCGAGCCACACCTATTCAAGATTGTAAAGATATATTCTAGTAACACTGAATGTGATCCGGAAAGCTCTTTCTGTTATACACTTGATGATATTTATCTCAATTTCTGATAAAAGCTAATATGGAATGATTACAGCAGACAATGGTGACACATCCAGGAACAAAACTGACAGATACTGAGATGTTGTTGAATCTCGTTTGTTTAAAAATACATAATTGCAAGTCTGGATATTATTTCTGCTACAACTGAATTTCAATCTTGGAAAGACTGAGGAAACAATCTCTATTAAAAATGCGTTTGGCTGAGACTCAGTTTTAAAGAATTGTTAATATAATTGCACTTTGCTGAAAAGACCGAAAAGTCATATATGTGAGGAGTTTTAGGAGTTAGGAGTGGGAGGTAAATGTGGGAAGCGAGGTTTTAGTTTGCAGCAGTGAGAGTGGGCGTAGTACAAGAAGGTCTCCTGAAAAATATCAACAGAAACTTTTAATATAGAGCATGGAACTACAGAGAGGGAACATTATGTGTCTTTTATTCATCTGGTGTTGCCTTCTTCCGTATGAAAAGATAGTTGTTTGATGTAATTTTCAGTCATGATTGCTCAAAGAGGCGAGACAGTGCCTGTACCTTTGTGCAATTATTAATAGATTTTATTGACTGAAATGCAGTTTCAGTCTGTGATCCCTCAGCCTTGCCAGAAGTAACCTTTCCATTAGCTATCTTCCTTGATAACCCAGGGCACTTCATTTACGTATTTAAGTTGGTTTAGCTGTTCAAGACACACTTCGAATGACCTGTCAAACCAAGGTCCCTGTCCATCCATACGAATGCATGTCAATGATCCAATGGCATTATTTGAAGAGCCGCAAGATGCTCTCTGTGTCCTCCTCTGATGGCCTGGGAAAAAATAGATTTAAGGCAAATGTGGAGCCCTACTCAACCTGTGAGAACGTGGGAAATCACCGGTGGGCAGCAGGGTGGCACAGTGGTTAGCAGTGCTGTCTCACAGCGCTGAGGACCCGGGTTCCATCCTGGCCCCTGGTCACTGTCCATGTGGAGTTTGCACATTCTCCCGGTGTCTGAGTGGGTCTCACCCCCACAACCCAAAACGATATGCAGTGTATGTGGATTGGCTATATCTTTTTATTAAAATAGTAAAAAATGTATGCAAGGCTAAACGGCACAAACACTAATTTTGCTTTGGAGAAACAGGGTACCCTCCCCTCAGTACCAACGTACGGGGAGGAGGGACGTAGGATATTCTGATTATTGAAACAGTTCACAGCACAGTTGCACAAAAAACAAACGGTACAAGCACTAAACTTTGCACCGGAGAGACCAGATACTCTCGCCTTTGTACCAACAGAAGGGAAAGGAAGGGGGTGATGGGGAGAGAGGGGAAAGGAGGGTGGTGGGGAGGGAGGGAATTGGGGTGTCGGTGGAGGGGGGTCCAATAGAGCACTGCCTGAACAATCTATGGAGGCAGAATAACAAAAGAACCTTCAATTATGTTGTACCAGTTTCCGGGAGTCCCCCAGAGGGGGTGAGGGGAAACACAATGTCAGGCATGTGAGCCCTGCACCCCACTGCAGAGAGCCTCATGTACACCCTCCGTTCCTGACACTGGGCGGCTGACAGCCTTCGGACAGTTGCCCTCCGGGCCTGGATCCTCCACCACACCGAGTGCAGCGGACGGCATGGGCCCATCAACCAACCCAGAGCCTGCCTTGATCACGCCACCGGGATCATCGACAGCCGAGATCTCCTCAGGCTTCTCGTGGGGTCCCGGGCCAGCAGGGAGCAGTGGTGCAGATCCCTGCTCCGCCCCCGCCGCCTGGTTACTGGAAGGCCCCAGAAACAACACCGGAAACAGCTCTGGGATGGTGGCAGAGGTGCCCGAAGACAGCGGTTGAGACAGAGGTCTTCCAAACCATAACCCGCTAAGAACCCAAGAAGCAGGGGATTATAACTGTCCCCCTCCCCTGAGAAATTGAACAAGTCCGGGGTTCTAAATTGTACTGGGTGGAACGGGCCCTAAATGCCATTAATTGGAAAAAAGACTTGGGCAGTCTAAATTTATATTTTAAAAAAGTAATTCGGAGGCTAATGGGGATCATGGGTTCAAATCCCACTACAGTTTAAATTCAGTTAATAAATCTTGGATTGTAACACTAGTCTCAGTAATGGTGACCACAAAACCTTCATTGATTGTTGTTAAAAACCCCAAAACCCGCCTAGTTCACTAATTCCCGTTAGGGAAGAAAATCTGCCACCCGTACCTTCCCTGGCCTACATGTGAATCCAGACTAACAGTGATGTGCTGATTGCTAACTGACCTCTGTGATAGCCAAGCAAAGCCCCTCAGTTCAAGGGCAATGAGGGATGGGGAACAAATGCTGGCTTTCCAGCGAGGCCCATGTCTAATGAAAGAGAAAACATGAAGTTGTTTTCACGACATTCAGGATTTTGACGCAGTGACAGTGAGGGAATGGGAATATATTTCCAAGTCACGATGATGAGTGATTTGGAGGGAACGTCTAGGTGGTGGTGTTCCCATATGTCTGCTGCCCTTGTCGTTCTAGATGGTAGTTGTCATGGTGTTTTGAAGGCGCTGTCAAAGGAGCCTTGGTGACTTCCTGCAGTGCATCTTGTAGATGGTACACTTTGCTGCCACTATGAGTTGGTGGAGGGAGTGGAGGTTTGTGGATGGTCTGCGAATCAAGTGGGCTACTTTGTCCAAGATGGTGTTAAGCCTCTTGAGTATTGTTGGAGCTGCATTCATCCAGACAAGGAGAGAGTATCCCATCACATTCCTGATGTGTGCCCTGTAGAAGGTAGACAGGCTTTGGACAGTCAGGAATTGAGTTATTTGGTGCAGGAGTCCTAGCCTCTGACTTGCTCTTGTAGCCACAGTATTTATATGACTAGTCCAGTTCAGTTTCAGGTCAATGGCAACCCTGGATATTGATAGTGGGGATTCAGCTATAGTAATGCCATTGAATGCCAAGTGGCGATGGTTAGATTTGTCTTGTTGGGGATGGCAATTGCCTGGCAGTAGTGTGGTGTGAATATTACTTACCATGTGTCAGCCCAAGCCTGGATATTATCCAGGTCATATTGCATTTGAACATGGACTGATTCAGTATCTGAGAAGTCATGAATGGTGCTGAATACTGTGCAGTCATCTGCTAACATCCTCACTTATGATGGTGGAACAGTCATTGGTGAAGCAGTTGAAAATGGTTGGGCATTTGACACTCCCCTGAAGAACTCCTGCAATGCTGTCCTGGAGCTGAGATGACTGATCTCCAACAACCACAAGCATCTTCCTTTGTGCTAGGTATGACACCAGAAAGCAGAGAGTTTTCCTCTGATTCCCATTGAATCCAGTTTTGCTAGGACTCCTTGATGCCACACTTGGTAAAATGTTGCCTTGATGTCACTCTCACCACCTCTGGAGTTCATCTCTTTTGTCCATGTTTGAACCAAGGCTGCAATGAGGTCAGGAGCTGAACCCAAACTGAGCTCTAGTGAGCAGGTTATTGCGAAGCACATGCTGCTTGATAGCACTGATAATGACACCTTCCATCACTTTGCTGATGATTGAGAGTAGACTGATGGGAAGATAATTAGCACCTTTTTGTGTATAGGACTGACCTGGGCAATTTTCCACATTGCCGGGTAGATGCGAATGCCGTAGCTGTACTCCAACAGCTTGGCTAGGGCCACAGCCATTTTTGGAGCCTTCAGTACTATTACCAGAATTTTGTCAGAGCCCATAGCCTTTGCAGTATTCAGTGCCTCCAGCTATTTCTTGGAATCATGTGGACTGAATCAAATTGCTGAAGTTTCAAATCTGTGATGGTGGGGTCCTCTGGAGGAGGCCGAGATGGATCAACAATTCAGCACTCCTGATTGAGGATTGATGCAAATCCTTCAGCCTTTTCTTTCACACTGATGTAATGGGCTCTCCCATCATTGAAGGTTTGTGGAGCCTTCTCCTTCAGTGAGCTGTATAATTGTCTGCGCCATTCATGGCTGGATGTGACAGGACTGTAGAGCTTGGACTTGATCCGTTGGAGTCGCTTAGTTCTGTCTATTACTTGTTGCTTATGCTGTTTGGCACACGAGTAGTCCTGTATTGTAGCTTCACCAGGTTGACATAACATTTTTAAGTGCGCCTGACCTGCCCTCGTGATTGAACCATGGTTGCTAGATCTGTTTGAAATCTATTCCATTTGGCACAGTGGTGGTTCTACGCAACACGATGGAGGGTATCCTCAGTGTGAACTCGGGACTTTGTCTCCATAAGAACTGTGTGGTGGTCACTCCTACCGATACTGTCATGGACAGATGCTCATTTGGTAGAACTCCTGCTTTTGAGTCACAAGCTTCTGGGTTCAAGTCCCACTCCAGACGTTGAGTACAAAATCAAAGCTGACCCTCCAGGGAGGTACTGAGGGAATGCTCCATTGTTGGAGGTTTATCCGGTGAGACAATAAACGAAGGCCCCATCTGCCTACTAAGGTGGATGTGAAAGATCCCATGGCCCTATTTTTGAAGAAGAGTAGGGAATTATTCTTGGTGCCTTGGCCAATATTTATCATCAATTCCTGCCACTAAAACAGATTGTCTGGTCATTCTCACATTGCTGTTTGTGGGAGCTTGCTGTGCACATATTGGCTGTTGTGCTTCCTACATTGCAACAGTAACAACACTTCAAATGTACTTCATTGGTTGTAAAGTGCTTTGAGATGCCTGGTGGTGTTGGAATGCGTCATATTAATGCAAATCTTTTTCTCCCCCCTCCTGTTAACTCTGACACTTTTAGTGCTTATTTTTAAAAACTTTGCTCTATCATCCATTAAGATTGTGAATCCCAGACCTCCATCACCCTCTAAATAAAAAATAATTACTCAACTCCCTTCGAACAATTACTTCACATTGTGACCCCTGGGAATTGACATCTATGCTGAGAAAAAGTAGCAGGAGGTTATTCATGTCAATTGGAAGAGGTCTGGTGAGGTGTAAGTACAGAATCTAGCTCGTTTTGCCATCCATAGCCAAGCATGGGAAAATGGAGGTCGATATTTAGTGTCCTGTTAGCCTACTTAAGATCACTTAACTCAGCACAGAATGAAATGGTAACTTCCCCAACCTTATGGTTGATGCATTTACTCACTCAGCCAGAAGGAGGTAACTCAATAACGTCATGTCAATCCTCAGAGTTGCATGCCATTGCTCAACATTCTTGATGATGAATTTTCAACCTCTCCGAGCTCCCATGGCGGTACTCCTTGTAGGTTATGGCAGACACTCTTCAGTAAAGCTCTGTGTTTATAGTGAGTTGAAGTATATGTCACAACTGTCTCCCTGGCTGATGAGATTGGGAAGCGATAAAGAATGTGCTTGTCTATTGTTGATCTGAAGGTAAGGTTATGGGCAGGCGTGGAGATGCTTGAGATATAAAGCAATGAGTGTACATGTGCTGGTTTGCCCTACATGTCTTTGAGAGCAGGACCGATGTCTGATTCAATCCCCTTTTAGCAGTAATAGGAGTATTGTAGGTATTACAGACGGTTCAGCTGGTTTAAGACTAATTTAAAATTTGTTCCATGGGCTCTTGCTGCTTCAGAATGGGTCCAGATAGTTCAATCAGGAGACAGTGACGTGCTGGTAATATCCCTGGACTAATGTCAAACTTGCCCTGTCTTTTTCTGCGGGCGGCACGGTTGCACAATAGTTAGCACTGTTGCTTCACAGCCCCAGGGACCTAGGTTAGATTCCCGTCTTGGGTCACTGTCTGTATGGAGACTGCACATTCTCCCCGTGTCTGCATGGGTTTCCTCCGGGTGCTCGGATTTCCTCCCACAGTCCAAAGATATGCAGGTTAGGTGGATTGGTCACGCTAAAATTGCCCTGTAGTATCAAAAAGTTAGGTGGGGTTACGAGGATAGGGTGGAGGTGTGTGCATAGGTGTAGGGTGCTCTTTCGGGGGCTGGTGTAGACTCGATGGGCCGAATGGCCTCTTTCTACACTGTAAATTCTATGATTCTAATAATGCAGCGGCCGAGGCTAATATTCTGAGGAGAAAGGCTCAAACCCCTCATTATGGCAGCTGGTGGAATTTAAATTGAGGTAATGGCCTGGAATTGAAAATCTAATGATCATGAAGCGATTGTTAAAGATCCATGTGATTCATTAATGTCTTTTCGGGATGGAAATCTGCCATCCTCACCTGGTCAATCCGTTTTTTTCTTTCTTTTTTTAAATAAATTTAGGTTACCCAATTATTTTTTCCAATTAAGGGGCAATTTAGTGTGACCAATCCACCTACTCTGCACATTTTTGGGTTGTGGGGGCGAAACCCACGCAGACACGGGGAGAATGTGCAAACTTCACATGGACAGTGACCCAGAGCCGGGATCGAACCTGGGACCTCGGTGCCGTGAAGCAGGTGTGCTAACCACTAGGCCACCGTGCTGCCCTTACACCTGGTCAATCCTAATTGTGAATCCAGACCCACAGCAATGTGGTTGACCCTAACTTGCCTATCTGAAATGACCGTGCAGGCCACTCAAGCTCAAGGGCAATTAGGGATGGGTAACACATGCTGGCTGTGCCAACAATTACATGAAAGAATTTAGAAAAAGGGCCAAGCTGCCTTGGTCAATAGGTGATGCATTTTTGCCTCTGCCGAAGCTGTGATATTTTATTGGTGCAGTCTTTTCATCCTGGCCCTTTGCCTTTGAAAAGCTGTTCAAAACAAAATATCATAAAGAGCTGAGAAGCCTTCTGGCATCATGGCCACTGCAAAGACATTGTGGGAGACCTACCTTTAAGTGTTTTAAAAGTGCTTTATAATTGGCTCCTGGGAAATTTTTGTGAGACACATTAAATGTCGAAGTCTAACTGATTTCCCATGGAGCCGCTCCCGTGTAGTCTTATGTCTGGAGCATTCAGTGGCTCGCCTTCCTATTACTTTAAGGTAACTGCTCAAATATTCCACGTGGGAATCCATGTAATTATAGCTCCTTGTTATTGTGGCTGAGGTCAATTAGAGGTCAGTAAATGTCCTTATACATCTCAGGTTAATATCTGCCTTTGTTTCTTATTTTAAAGATTTTTTGGTGTGTAACGGTATGGCTATGGAATGTCACAGGCTTTTCCATGACAATATATATCGCTCATCTATTTCTCTATTTGAGATGGGCATCCATGTCAACCTTTGGTTAGCCTTGAGAAACTCCAGAACCCAGAAGATGACATTTGCAATAAACCACCCTGGACAGAAAGCACACGCCCCCAAACTCAGAAGTCCTCATTAGATTGTCAGAGATCACAGCAACGGAGATACTGTCCATCATGATGCCTATCTCTCGTTAGGACATCAAACAATAAACCCATTCTGCCTCAATAGAAACTTGCATTTATACAGTGGTGGTAATATAGTAAAATGTCCCAAGATACTTCAGAGGAGTGTAGAATTTGGCACAGCTAGAGTCACGTGAAGAGATATTCATACTGGTAACCAAAAGCTTGGTCAAAGAGGTAGCTTTTAACAACCAACTTGAATGAGGAGAGAGAGGCTGAGGAAGTAAATTCTAGAGCTTGAGTCTAGAAATCTGAAGGCGCAATGTCACTGGTGGATGGAAGCGTATCAGTGTTGCACAATAAGCCATAATTGGAGAGCGGAGAGTGTTGTAAAGGTTGGAGGACATCACAGAGATATAGAGGAGTGAACACAAAGATGAAAACTTTAAAATCAAGATGCTGCTGGCTTGGAAGCCAATGTAGGTCAGCAAGCAAAGCCTCCAACAAGGTGAGTGAAATATCATAATTAGAGTAGAAATGTTTGCACTATAACATTAATACAGTTAATAAGGAACCAGCTCCTGATTAATAGAATGCCTCTGAATCACAAGGTTCTAGATTCAAGACTCACTTCATGGCTTGAGCACAAAATCACTCCAGTGCAGTCCTGAGAGAGTGTTGCACTCAGAGGTGTCACCTTTTGGATGAGATGTTAACCAAGGCCCTGTCTGCCGGATTGGAGAGATGTAAAGAAGAGGAGGAGCGGTGGGGTTATCCCCGGTGTACTGGCCACTATTTATCTCTCAATCAACATCACAAAAATAGATGATAACCTGCTGTTTGTTGCAGTTTGCGAATTACATAGTAGCTGCATTTCCGACATTACTATAGAGAATACACGTCAAAAGGTGCTTCATTTGCTATAAAGTGCTTTGAGATGTCCTCTGGTCATGAAGAGGGTTGTATAAATGCATATCTTTCTTTATTTTATTGGTAGCAGTTTCAAAATTCCTATAAGAAAACATTGCTGCTCAGGTTGTTGCATACACGCTCAGCCAGGTTTCCCTTTCGTTCTGTGTGTATTCAGAGATGATAATAATAGTTTAGGGGCGTGATCAAATGGCCATGCTGCACCCGAAAAGCAGTTCACCATGATCTTGCGAGATGTTGCGATGTAAATCCCGTCCATTGTGGCCGGTATCACATTTAGACAAATCTGCATATTAAAGCGAGACAGCTCCTCTCACTTTAATGTGCAGATTCTCGAGGTACCCGAGATGGGCGGCACAGTAGCACAGTGCTGAGCTGTGTTGCTTCACAGCTCCAGGGTCCCAGGTTTGATCCCCGGCTTGGGTCACTGTCAGTGCAGAGTCTGCACATTCTCCCCGTGTCTGTGTGGGTTTCCTCCGGGTACTCCGGTTATCTCCCACAAGTACTGAAAGACGTGATGTTTGGTGTACCCGAACAGGCGCCGGAATGTGGCGGCTAGGTCCTTTATCAAGTAACTTCATTACAATGTTAATGTAAGCCTACTTGTGACAATAATAAAGATTATTATTAACTGCAATTATTATTAACTGCAATACACAATTATTATGTTGGGATTTATCCCCTTTGCCCTGGATACCTTGGGTGAGTGCCACTGATCTCCACAAACGAGGACCAGATGGAATGGCACTTGTGGGGTCTCCCAGGGGATTGGAGGCCCTAGTTGCATGCCCATTGCCAGGGTGGTACCATGGCAGTGGGTTGGAGATTGGGCCGGGGTTGCCCTGTGCGGCTGTTAGTTGGGGGGGGGGGGGGGGGGGGCAAGGTCCCTCCTATAGTGCGTTGGGGCTTGGGAGGGGAGTCGGGGATCGATTCGGGGGCTCCAGAGATCGGGACTCCATTTCAAAATGGCGTTCCGATCTCTCATTACACTGAAGAGTTCCGGCGAGCGGAGCTCAGCGTGTTCCCCGCTCGCTGTGGGACTTTGTTACCATTTAGTTAAATCCTGCCCTAGATCTCTGTTTTCATTTTTGAAGCACGTAGGGGGCTGCTTAAGAGGCCAGTATTAGATCGAACCTTTGAGAAAAGTGATGCTGCAGCTGGCTTAGGGAAATACATTCTGTTGCTTCTGGTCAGCTTTCATTTCCTCATCCAATCTAGCTTCTCCAGTGCCATTTGCATCTCTCCTCCTCTGGCCTCTCGCTCACCTCTTTCAGGCCCCTTGTTTGATGTTTATGTGCAGATGCAGGAGCCAGGCTTAAAATTTAAAGTTCACATATTCCATGGAATGAACCAATAAGCAAAATAGTGCAGATGCTGGAATCTGAAACAAGAACAGAGGATGCTGGAAGAACTCAGCAGGTCTGGCAGCATCTGTAGGGAGAGAGAAACAGAGTCAATGGTTCGAGTCCATTTGGCTCTTCATCAGAACTGAGGGAGGGGGAAAATCTGTTAAGTATAATACTGAAGCTGGAAGTTGTATAGCAAGATAGGAACATAGGAACATAGGAATTAGGAGCAGGAAGAGGCAAGTTGTTCTTGCATGTGGTGCACCGATGTTGTTCAGGTGTTTGACTGAAAAGTAGGAGCAGGGTCACCTTGTCCAAGTATCTGTGACACCCCTATCAGTGGACGAGCAATGATTGGACACTCAGGCAATGATTTTCACACTGACACTATTTTAAAGTTGGCAGCAACTGATTCAGAGTAACACCAATTATAAACTGCTAAACTCTGTCTAAAATGCTGGGGAATAATCTATTGGAACATCAAGGAAGCAAATCACATTATTATTTTGCACATCTATCGAACTTAAGCTGCTGTATTCCGTCGGCAGGATCTTCCGTTCCGCCGGCAGCGCACTCACGCCCGCAGATTTCCCGATGGCGTGGGGGTGCCCACAATGGGAAACCCCACTGGCCGGCTGCCAGGACGGAGAACCCCACTGCCGGCGGCGGAGTGCAGCATCAGAAAACGGGTGCGGCGGGACGGAGAATCCTGCCCATAATCTCACCTAATATGACAAGAGCAAAAGAAATATCGTTACAACAAATACCAATTTTGATCATCCTGAAGGTGAACGATGATTGCCAGGATGACACCAGCTGCTGCAACAGCAACTACTTATGTTTATGTAACACCTTTGACATATTAAAACATTCAAAGGTGTTTCACAGGGTCATTACAAAGTAAAATTAGATACCAAGCACATCAGGCAACATTAGACCAGATCAAAACCTTGGTCCAAGAGGCAGGTTATAAGGAACACCTTAAAGGAGGAAAGAAGGGTGGAGACGTTCAAGGAGGGAATTCCAGAGCTTGGGGCCTAGGCTGAATGCACAGCCACCACTGGTGGAGTGACTACAGTCAGGGAGGTGGAAGAGGCCAGAATTAGTTGAGTGCAGATATTTTGGGGGTTGTGGGCTGGAGGAGATTACAGGTTAGGGAGGGCCAAGGCCATGGAGGGATCTGAAAACATTGCTTTACCAGGAGCCAATGCATGTCATAGATGATAGGGGAATAGGACTTGGGTGTCAGTAAGAACATGGAAAGCAAAGCTTTGCATGACCTCAAGTGTAGAATGTGGGAGGTCAGCCTGGGGTGTGTTGGAATGGTCAAGTCTAGAAGTGCACATAAGCATTAATGATGGTTTGAGCAGCAGGAATATGTCTTTACCATCAGTTTTAGAAAAAGGGAACAAACACCAAGAAGCTCCAAGTTGCCATGTGGGCCAGTTTGCAGTGATTGAGCTGTGGAGCATAAATAGCACAGGCTTATTCACTGTGACAATGGTATAACGTCATTTGTCTCATATCTTTCAAATGAAAAGGCTGACCCAAAAGTCTTTTGCCAATAACTGTATGGTCAAATTACCTTTGAAATGGTTTTGCATTTGTTCATTGATTTCCCTCTCCAGGTTATATTTAACATTTGTTTTGTCTTTGATGTAATTTAAGTAAGCGATTAACATATTAAAATACAATCTTTAGGTTGGCAAATTTGTAGGAGCTATTGGATTATAGAGCTAAAGATATTCTAAAATTATTTTAAAATTTATACACACACACAAACATGCCCACACATACCTACACAAGCACACACAAACACACACATGGTCCTTACCTTATTATGTTGAGTTAGCACAGACATGAAAGGCCAAATGGTCTCCCTCTACACATGTTAAAATTGCATGTTAAAAAATTATAGCCTGTCAATCATCAATGTCCAGTGCCATACCCAGATCGAGGAGCAAAGCAATGAAAAATGAAACTACTACCTTGAAAATATGTGAAATAAACTTTGGGTGCAAATTCAGGTATTGACAAAACAAAATCAACAATTGTTCAATGCTGTTCGGAATTCAATTCCATATCTGACTGATTGCCCTTCTGTGAATGTGTTTCCAAGAGTATACAGCCCTCTTTGTTCAGATCAGTTCCTAATTTTTCTCCATCTATATTTTTAACTCTATGTTTATATATCTATTTATTGACCGCTCTATACTAACATCTATTCATTTGTCTATATCGATTCAACTCTGTCCCCATCTCTACACCCTTGTATTTCTGCCTGGCTATTTTCTAATATAATTCTATCTACATGTGTCCATCTGTCCAGTTAGTAATACTGTTGACCTCTATTTTTTATCAATATATATACATTGTATATATTGTTGCCTCTATATTACAGATCTGCCTGTTAAAACTATCCATCATATATCTCTAGTCGTCTCTATTAACACAATCTATCTAAATACCTATCTGCCTTTATCACTTTATATGCATTGATCTCTGGCTATGTTAGAACATAGAACAGTACAGCACAGAACAGGCCCTTCGGCCCTCGATGTTGTGCCGAGCAATGATCACCCTACTCAAACCCACGTATCCACCCTATACCCGTAACCCAACAACCCCCCCTTAACCTTACTTTTTAGGACACTACGGGCAATTTAGCATGGCCAATCCACCTAACCCACACATCTTTGGACTGTGGGAGGAAACCGGAGCACCCGGAGGAAACCCATGCACACACGGGGAGGACGTGCAGACTCCACACAGACAGTGACCCAGCCGGGAATCGAACCTGGCACCCTGGAGCTGTGAAGCATTTATGCTAACCACCATGCTACCGTGCTGCCCCTGTTCTTCTATCTCTTTCTCTATCCTGACCTCTCTGCTCAGCAGGGCCATCTGAGACCCTAGAGGGTGGTCATCCCTACTATTTCTCGAGTTGCCCCAGACCCAGTTATGGCTCCTATGCTGCAACAAATATTTGTGGGTGATGGTGGACGAGTGTAATAATCCAGGAGACATGAAGATAAAGGTTAAACCAAATTTATTTTAGCTGAAAAGTAAAGCCTCACCCGTGACAACAGCACTAGTGTCCTCACCTGGGACTAACAGGAACCGCCAGTCTGGGCCTCGGCCCATTACCATGGGAACCCGTTACCCAACGAGCCCCACAGGGGGAATCAGTGAGTGATTCCTCATGATCCTCATGAGGGTTATCACAAAGAGCCCTCAAGGGATAATGACTGCTTACAGATGGAGAATCCTTCAGGAGGAGGATTTGGAAGAGGATTTGTGTTTCCTTTAAGCATACACAAGGAAGGCAATGGGAAATTACCTGGTGTATTGCTCACTGAAATTGAAAGAGAAGGAACTGAAGAGGAAAGTGCATGATTTAGGCACGGAGAAATAAACAGAAGCCCTGCCCTTTGGCAGATCACAACTATTCTGTTCCTATTACAAATTCCTCTCTTCATATGCTTAATTTATAAGTTGTAAATCTATGGGCAAGATGATGAGGCATACTAATTGCCATTGACTTCAACAGGACCGAAAGAATCTGTTGGCAGCGAATAGCTCACCGTCTCCGCCACGGGAAAACCCGCCATGGCAGGGACCATAGAATTCCGGCCTCGGAAACTATTTCTTACATTACAACAGCAACTGCATTTCAATGGTATTTGACTGCAAAGTACTTTGTGATATCCTGTGTCATTTTTTCTTTCTTGTTGCTTGCTTTCCTTCTTTTACAAATCAAAAATTAATTTGTTCAAGTCCTGGCTGCTCTGTGTAGATAGAAGTTCAAATAGCATGTGCTAAGTGCAACAAGGAAACCTCCTTCTACATATTACACATCATGCAATTTGATAGATGGGCATCAAACTTGATACAACTCTTTATGATCCATAAATCTGGTGGCGAGGGTTAAGCAACACAGAGAACTATCTGTTTTTTGTCATATCTTCATTTGCAGTTTCATAGTGGCTAAAATGAAGACATGAAACGTATATATAAAATTCATGTCATATGTAGTTCCTTTGGGAGACACAATGGAATGTAGGATGCTAGGAAGTATAGAGAACCAGAGGGACCTTAGGGTGCATGCCCATGGCTCCCTGAAGACAGTAGGACAGGGAGATAAGGTGATTAAGGTGGCACGTGGATACATGTTTATTAGCCGAGGCATAGAATAGAAGAGCAGGGAGGTTATGATGGAGCTGCATAAAACGCTCATTAGATCACAGTGAGAATCATGTTTGCAGTTCTGCTCACCAGACGATAGGAAGATATGACTGCATTGGAAAGGGTGCAGAGGAGATTTACCAGGACATTGCCTGGGCTGGAGTGTTTCAGTTATGAAGAGAGGTTGGTTAACATAAGACATAAGAACTAGGAGCAGGCGGCCATCTGGCCCCTCGAGCCTGCTCCACCGTTCAATGAGATCATGGCTGATCTTTTGTGGACTCAGCTCCACTTTCCCACCCGAACACCATAACCCTTAATCCCTTTATTCTTCAAAAAACTATCTATCTTTACCTTAAAAACATTTAATGAAGGAGCCTCAACTGCTTCACTGGGCAAGGAATTCCATAGATTCACAACCCTTTGGGTGAAGAAGTTCCTCCTAAACTCAGTCCTAAATCTACTTCCCCTTATTTTGAGGCTATGCCGCCTAGTTTTGCTTTCACCCGCCAGTGGAAACAACCTGCCCGCATCTATCCTAACTATTCCCTTCATAATTTTATATGTTTCTATAAGATCCCCCCTCATCCTTCTCAATTCCA
Organism: Scyliorhinus canicula; assembly: GCF_902713615.1. Lineage (NCBI taxonomy): Eukaryota > Metazoa > Chordata > Chondrichthyes > Carcharhiniformes > Scyliorhinidae > Scyliorhinus > Scyliorhinus canicula. The sequence goes on along the minus strand of NC_052165.1, from coordinate 32,430,154 downwards.
ACATTAGGCTGGGGTTATTTTCCTTAGAGCAGAGAAGGCTGAGAGGGGGACTTCCGGTGGTGGCCATGGTGTGAGTAGTCCGACACAGTGCAGCTCCTGTTTGAAGGCATAGAAAATAACTCTTTTTACCTGAAAATGGAAGAAATGTTGATGGAAAAATGTAGCTGCAGGTTGGAGAAGAAGTTCTTCCCCTCCCCGAAGTGGCATATCTGCTGGTTACCAAACCCGGCAGAAGAAGGTGAAAAACCTGGCCAAGGAATTGGAAGAGACCTGTGTCGCAGCAGCTATTGGAAAGATGGTGGAGGGTGACAGGTCTGTGCAGGTTGGAAGGCCTCAGATGGAACAGTTAATGGCTTTCATCAGGGATGAGATGCAGGAGGACAGATTGAAGGCCATCGAAGGGGATGTGGCACCACTGAAGGGCACAATGGAAAGGGTTTGGAGGCACAGGGGTCACAGATCTAAGAGATGGAGAGAGTGAAGTCAATCCACAGTGGCATTGGAGGTGGAAGAGGCATTGGAGGTGGAGGAGGGGATCTTAGGAGACCTTTGAAAGATGCTGAGAGCAAAGGTGGAAGAGCAAGAGAACAGGTCGAGAAGGCAAACCTGCGCATCATCGACCTGCCTGAAGGAGTGCAAGGCCCGAGCACCAGGAGAAATGTTGGCCCAGCTGGTAGAGGAGGGGTTGCCAGACAAGGCCCCAGAGATGGATAAAGCACACAGGTCTCTGAGGCAAAAGGCAAGAGCTGGGGAGCCGTCACGGCCGGTGATTGTAAGACTCCACAAGTTTGTGGAAAAAGGAGAAGATCCTGCCTTGGGCCAGGGAGAAGTGGAACTGTGACTGGGAGGGGAACAAGGTCCGAATACACCAGGACATTGGAGCTGAACTGGCAGAGCAGGTGTGGGTGCTCTACCCAGCAAAACTATGGGTGACTTATGAGGGCCGGGAATATTACCTCCGCGTGAAGGACCAGGTTAGGTTGAGAAAGGGTAGGTTAGGTATATCACTCAGGGTTTGACTCAAAGCCGCGGTGGGTGGCCATTTTGATGAGCAAGACGTTTGTGAGTGCGAAGCAAGTGAGGGACCCGGGGTGATGGTGAGCGGGGTATTGGAGGAGACGCTGGTGTTGGTGAATGTATGTGCACTGAACTGGCATGTTGTTGGGTTTAAAAGGGGCTTGCTAACAGCGATCCCAGATTTGGCCTTGCATCAGTTGATCATGGGAGAAGACTTTAACTGTGTTCTAGAACTGAGGATGGACAGGCCCAGCCCCAGGACAATGGGAAGGATACAGATGGTGAAGGAGCTGAGAGGGTTTATGGGAAAGATGGGTCTGGGGGACCTGTGTTGTTTTAAAAACCCAGGGGGCAGGGAATACTCCTTCGCACATGTTTACAGGGTGTACTCCAGATACATCATTTATGTTGTGAGCCGTGAGGTGTTGGTAGGGGGTAGGGGTCCTGTACGTTGGGATTGTAATTTCGGACCTCGTGCCCTGCCGGCTAGAGATGCGGCTGAGATCGGGAAAGGAACAGAGGCCAGGATGGAGACTCGATTCGGCGTTGTTGACAGACAGAGGGTTCTATGATAAGGTGATTAAAGACTATGTAGGGTTGAACAAGAATGGGGAGGTGTTGGCGACAACATTTTGGGAGGCACTGAAGGGGTTGGAATGAGGGGGGGTTATCTCATTCAAAGCACATGAGAATAGGAAAAGGAGGGAAGAATATGGGTGTTTAATGAGCAAGATAGTCGAAGTAGACAGGGAGGGCGTATTCGAGGGTGCCTACCACAGAGGGGTAGGTGAGAAGGAAAACGTATTAAAACGGGGTAATTTCATATATTGATGATGGTGGTGGTGGTTGGGGGCGGGGGGTGAGGCTGTTGTTTAGGTGGGTACAGTATGAGTAAGGGGAGAAGGCAAGTCGAATGCTGGTATACCGACAATGGAGGTAGGCCATGTTCAGGGAAATATTGAGGATAGGGACAGTCAGAGGAGGTGGCTACAGAGCCGGGGAGAATAAATGAGACATTTAGAGAATATTACAAGGAACAAGGGTGGACCTGGGGGGTGAAGAAGGGGATGTGGGTTTTTTTTTTTGGATGGGCTGGAGTTTCACAGCTGGAGGCAGAGAAGAGGCAGACCTGAGGGGAGTCTTTGGAACTGAGGGAGATATTGGGAAGTATAAGGGGGATGAAGTCGGGAAATGCCCCCGGGGCCGAATGGCTACGTGAAGTTTGGAGTTTAAAAGGAGTTTGCGATGTAATTGGCACCGCATCTGTTTAGCGAGGCACTGCAGAAGGGGAAGATGCTGGAGACGATGACTCAGACAACGATCACATTGATACCGAAGAAGGGGAAGTTAGAATGTGGATTGTACAGGCCCATGTTGCTGTTAAACACAGATGTAAAAGTGCTAGCCAAGCTGGTGGTGGAGAGGATGGAAGGTTGTGTCCCGGAGTGGTCGTGGAGGACCAGGCGGGCTTCTTGAAGGGCAGGCAGCGCTCCTGTAATATAAAGAGGCTATTAAATGTGATAATGACACTGTCGAGAGACGGGTAGTGGAGGTAGTAGTGGATGCAGAGAAGGCATTTGACTGGGTGGAGTGGTGGTACCTGTTTGAGGTCCTGGGAAGGTTCGGGTTTGGGTCGAAGTTTGTAGCATGGGAGCGCCTGGTATATGTGGCACTGATGGTGAGTGTACGGACCAACGATATGGGCTGATGAAGCTTTGGGTTTACAAGGGGATCAAGGCAGGTGTGCCCGCTTTTGCCGCTGCTGTTTGCACTAGCTATAGAACCTCTGGTAATGGCCCTTAGGGGGTCGGCAAATGGCAAGGGATTACGAGGAGGAGTAGGGAGCATCGCTGCCGCTATATGCGTATGATCTGTTACTGTACATGTCGGACCCATTGGAGAGCATGGGAGAATTATGGGCCCATTAGGGAAGTTCGGAGCATTGTCAGGATATAAGTTGAATGTAGGGAAAAGCGGTGTTCCCGATGGGTCTGAGAGCCAACCTAGTAACCAGAGACAGGTTCAGGTACCTGGGAATTCAGGTAATGGGAAAGTGGGCGATGTTGCATAAATGGAATTTAACAAGCTGGTGGAGGAGGTTAGGGAAGATTTTAATACGTGGGATATACTGCATTTGACTCTGGCAAGGAGAGACCAAGTGGTGAAGATGAACCTCCTGCCAAGATTTCTATTCATATTCCAGACTCTTCCGATTTTTGTACCAAAAGCCTTTTTCCGGAAGCTGGATATGATTTTCTCAGAGTTTGGGACGGTACCAAGGGTAGAGGACTCTGTTTCAGAGACAGAGGCAGAAGTGGGGGGGGGGGGCATGTCTTTGCCAAACCTGCTGCATTATTATTGGGTGGCAAATATTGATAAGGTGAGGCGGTGGTGGGAGGGAGAGGGGGAAGAAAGGGTTAGAATGGAGGAAGAGTCCTGTAGGGAGTCCAGCTTGAGGGTTATGGTGACGGCAACATTACCAATGGCGCCAAGGAAACACTCAAAGAGCCCAGTGGTGCAGTTAATAGTGAAGGCCTGGAAGGAGTTAAGGAGGCATTTAGGATAGAGGGAATGCCGTTGTTAACGCCTCTGTGCGAAAGCCATGGATTCGAGCTGGTGGGGACAGATGGTATGTACAGGAAGTGGAGAGACTTGGGGCTGGTTAAGGTGAGGAATCTAAACCTGGAAGACAGGTTTGCCAGTATAGAGGAATTGAAGGAGAGAGTAGAGCTCCCGAGAGGAAGTGAGTTTAGATACTTGCAGGCAAGGGACTTCACGTGGAAAGTTTGGAAAGAGTTCCCCAAGATACTGAAGTATGCCCTGCTGGAGCGATTGCTGTTCCCGGATGTGGAAGGGGAGGGCATGATCGGAGACATATATGGGTGGCTGGGAGAGCAGGGAGATGTAGGTGGTGAAGATTAAGGAGAAGTGGGAGGCGAGCTAGGAGGGGAGATATATTGGGGAGTTTGGAGTGAGGCACTATGCAGGGTAAATGCGACTTCCTCGTGTGCGAGGATGAGCCTGATACAATTCAAGGTGATACACAGGGTGCAAATGACTCGGGCGAGAATGAGTGGGTTCTTCCAGGGAGTGTAGACGAGTGTGAGTAGTGTGGACTGAGACCACCAAAGCACACCCATATGTTTTGGGGCTGTGAGAAGCTAGAGAGATACTGGGCGGGGGTGTTCGTGGCACTAACAAGGAGTGTGTGGGAGGAGGTTGGGCCGGACTCTGTGGTGCCGATATTCGGGATATCGGAGAAGCCAGAGCTGATGGAAGGGAGGAAAGCCAATGGCCTTTGCCTTTTGGTTGCCTGGTGAAGGCCCGGGGTGGTGGCCTGGCTGGAAGATTTATCCAACTTTCTCCACCTGGAAAAGATTAAATACGAATTGAGGGGTTCAGCGGAGGGATTTAAGGCAAGGTGCGGGATGTTCTTGGCCATGTTTGAGGAGTTGTTCGTCGCAAGCTGGGGGAGGAGTGGGAGGCAGGAGGGGTAAATCGGGAAACATTTGTACAAACTGTAAAATTGTGTGGTGGGGAGCATGTTCCCCGGACTGTTTATGTTTTGTAACTGTTTGAATAAGTTTGGAACAAAATACATTTAAAAAAAAGTGAAGGCTGAGAGGGGACATGGTTGAGGTGTACAAAATGATGAGGGACGTCGATAGGAAGAAACCTATCCTCTTAGTAGAGGGGTCAATAACCAAGGGGCGTAGGTTTAGAGGGGATTTGAGCAAAAAACCTTTTATCCAGAGAGTGGTGGGAATCTGGAACTCCCTGCATTTAAAAAAAGTTTAGATGAGCACTTAAAATGCCACAGGATACAAGGCTACGGATCAAGCTCTGGAAATGGGATTAGAATAGATAGGTGCTTGATGGCCAGCACAGACATGATGGGCTGAATAGCCTATTCTTGTACCGTAAAACTCTACGACTAATGTCCATCATGGCATAACATTTATCTCACAGTTTTAATGTTGGCAAAACATTTTACCTTGGGATGTCCAAGACTTTAGTGAGCTGAAAAAATTAAAATAAAATTCTTCTTCTTTTATAAATTTAGTGTACCCAATTATTTTTTTTTCCAATGAAGGGGCAATTTGGTGTGGCCGGTCCACCTACCCTGAACATCTTTGGGTTGTGGGGGTGAAACCCACGCAGACACGGGGAGAATCTGCAGATTCCACACGGACAGTGACCCAGGGACCAGGATTCAAATCTGGATCCTCAGCTCCGTAGGCAGCAGTGCTAGCCACTGTGCCATGTGCCGCCCTATTAAAATAAAATTCTGAATCATCCTATAACAATTGACAATTTCAAGCAACCATTTCAAGCCTTTTGTTCAGAATCAATGGAGTCTAATTATGGGAATACCTACACCATGCCGATTGCAGCTGAGCAAGAAAAGGTTCACCATTAGTTTCCCAACAAGAATGAAATGTTAGCCTGTTGGTGATGCACACGTCCTAATAATTAATTATGAAAAAAAAATCATAGTGGCCTATGGCAATAGTGTGAGAAGATCAAACAGCAACATCCTTGATATTTTAATTTACATTAACAAATATAGAGTTAATATTCATTGGATGTGGCAATGCAGAGCTAGGCCAGAATGTATAATACCCATTCCTGGTTGCCCTTGAACTGAGTGGCTTGCCAGGCCATTTCCGAGGGCCTGGAGTCACATGTAGGTCAGACCATGTAAAGATGGACATGAGTGAGCCAAATAGGTTTTTAATGACAATTAGAGTGTTAATTCCAGATTTTTATTTAATTCAAATTTCACCATCTGCTGTGGCAGGAATGAAATATGAATCCCAAGAGCATTGCCCTGGGTCTTTCGATTACTAACTTAATGAAAACACCATAGCGTCACCACCTTCCCACCCAGTGGGTGTGATTAAATATAATAATGCGATGGGCTGAATGGCCTACTTCTGTGCACTATTATTCTATGAATAATCAACAACCGCTGAGTCACTAATGTAATTTTTAAAAAGTATTTACATTAAGGTTTTGCACAATTTTTCATAATAAAACAGTAGTAACAATAATAACAAAACAAACTAATGTGAATAGTAACATAGTGTAAAAAGAGAATATACAATAACAATTAAATAGACATTACCCCACGCGACCCAGTCTTCCCACACCATCCCAATGAAACACTCACCCCCCCCCCCCCCCCCCCACAACCCCTCCACCCCCTACGGATTGCTGCTGCTGACATTTTAATTTTCCCCGAGAAAGTCGACGAATGGCTGCCACCTCCGAGAGAACCCTTGTGTAGACCCTCTTAAGGCAAACTTTATTTTCTCGAGGCTGAGAAACCCAGCCATGTCGTTAACCCAAGTCTCTGCACTCGGAGGCTTCGAGTCCCTCCACATTAATAAAATCCGTCTCTGGGCTACTAGGGAGGCAAAGGCCAAGACGTTGGCCTCTTTCGCCCCCTGAACTCCCGGGTCTTCTCATACTCCCAAAGATCGCTATCTCTGGACTCGGACCACCTGTGTGTTAAGCACCTTGGACATTGCCCTCGCGAACCCTTGCCAGAACTCTCTAAGCTCCGGGCATGCCCAAAACATTTGCACATGGTTTGTAGGGCTGCCCTTACACCTCATACAACTGTCTTCTACCCCAACAAACTTGCCCATTCTCGCTGCCGTCATGTGTGCCCAGTGGACCACCTTAAATTGAATTAGACTGAGCCTGGCACATGATGAGGAGGAATTAACCCTGCCCAGGACTCTGCCCACAGACCCATTTCCAACTCCTCCCCTAGCTTCTCCTCCCACTTGCCCTTGAGCTTCTCCACCGGGGTTTCCTCCGCCTCCTGGAGTTCCTGGTAGATATCCGACACCCTCCCTTCTCCCACCTAGGTGCCGGAGACCACCCTGTCCTGTATCCTCAGTGGCAGCAGCGTCAGAAAGGCCACTACCTGTTTTTTTCAGGAAGGCTCGTACTTGCAGATATTTAAAAGCGTTTCCTGGCACAGATTAAATTTGTCCTCTAGCGCCTTCAAACTGGGAAAGTTTCCATCTGTGAACAGATCTCCCATCCTTCTGATGCTTGCCCTCTGCCAGCTCTGGAACCCACCATCCATCCTACCCGGGACAAACCTGTGGTTGTTGCATATCGGGGTCCAGACCGACGCTCCCTCCACCTTCTTGTATCTCCTCCTGTGTCCCCAGATCCGCAGTGTCGCCACCACCACTGGACTTGTGGAGTAACGGGTCAGCGAGAACGGCAAAGGAGCCGTTATCAAAGCTCCCAGACTAGTACCTTTACATGACGCCGCCTCCAGCTGCTCCCACGCCGCCCCCCCCCATCGCCCACTTCCTAATCATAGCTATATTGGCCGCCCAGTAGTAGTTGCGAAAGTTTGGCAGCGCCAACTCACCCCGCCCCCCCGACTGCGCTCCAACAGCGATCTCCTTACTCGCGGGTCTTATTTGCCCACACAAAGCCCGTAATGATCCTACTCACCCGCTTAAAAAAGGCCTTAGGGCTGAAGGTGGGGAGGCACTGAAAGACAAACAAAAATCTGGGGATGACAGTCATTTTCACGGTCTGCACCCTCCCTGCCAGTGACAGTGGGAGCATGTCCCACCTTTTAAAGTCCCCTTCCATTTGCTCCACCAACCGGGTCAGGTTGATCCTGTGCAGGGCTTCCCATTTCCTGGCCACCTGTATACCCAGGGAACGAAAACTTTTCTCTACCATCCTGAGCAGCAGCTCTTTCAATCTCTCCTCCTGCCCCTTGGCCTGGATCACAAACAACTCACTCTTTCCCATGTTCAGTTTGTACCCTGAAAAACTACCAAAATCCCTCAGGATCGGCAGAACCTCCCCCATCCTCTCTACAAGGTCCAAAATGTACAGGAGCAAATCATCCGCGTATAGCGAGAACCGATGTTCCACCCTCCCCCCACCCCGAACCAGTTCCTCGAGGCTCTCAGCACCATAGCTAGTGGTTCTATAGCTAGGGCAAATAGTAACGGAGAGAGGGAACACCCCTGCCTCGTTCCCCGGTGAAGCTTGAAGTACCCCGACCTCAGACGGTTTGTACATACACTTGCTACAGGCGCCTGGTACAGCAATTTCACCCAGCCAATAAAGCCCTCATCAAACCTGAACCTCCCCAGCATTTCCAACAGGTACTCTCACTCCACCTGTTTTCTCTGCGTCCATCGCTGTTACCACCTCCGCCTCCCCTCCCTCTGAGGGCATCATAATAATATTCAAAAGTCTCCGGACATTGGTATTGAGTTGTCTGCCTTTAACAAACCCAGTCTGGTCTTCCTCTATCACCCCTGGGGCGCAATCCTCAATTCTTGTGGCCAGAATCTTAGCTAGCAATTTGGCATCCATGTTTAAAAGCAAAATCGGCCAGTATGACCTGCAATGTTCCGGGTTCTTCCCTCGTTTAAGAATGAGTGAGATCAAGGCCTGTGACATTGTTGGGGGGAAGGTTCCTTTCTCTCTAGCCTCATTGAAGGTTCTCATCAGGAGTGGGCTCAATATTTCCCAAAATTGCTTATAGAATTCTACCTGGTAACCATCCGGCCCCGGGGCTTTACCCAATTGCATGTCCTCTATACCCTTGACAATGTCCTCTAATTCAATCGGGGCCGTCAGCCCCTCTACCAGGTTCTCTTCCACCTTTGAAAACCTCAACTGGTCCAAAAATTGCCTAATCCCTTCCGCTCTCGTCGGGGGCTCCGACTCGCATAGTTTACTATAGAACTCCTTAAAGACTCCGTTCACCCCCCCGGATCCAAGACTGTGTTACCTCCCTTATTCTTTACTCCCCCGATTTCCCTGGCCACTTCCCTCTTTCACAGTTGGTGTGCCAGCATTCTACTCGCTTTCTCCCTGTACTCATAGACTGCCCCCCTCTTGCCTTCCTCAGCTGTGCTACCGCTTTCCCTGTGGTCAGCTGTTAAAACTCCGCCTGCAGATTCCGCCGCTCCCTCAGTAGCCCCGCCTCGGGGGCCTCCGCATATCTCCTGTCCATTCGGAGTATGTCCTCCACCAGTCTCTCCCTCTTCGCTCTTTCTTTTCCCTCTGGGATCGAATTGAGATGAGTTCCCCTCTGACAACTGCCTTCACAGCCTCCCAGACCATTGCCGCTGCTATCTCACCCGTATCGTTTGTTTCCAAGTAATCCTGGATGTTCCTGCTAATCCACCCGCAAACCTCTTCATCCACCAGCAGCCCCACATCCAGTCTCCAGAGTGGGTGCTGCCCTCTCTCCTCACTTAGCCGCAGGTCCACCTAGTGCTGGGTATGGTCCAAGACTGTGATTGCTGAGTATTGCTCTGAGCCCTGCTCAAGACAAAGAAGTCTCATAGGGAGTAAACCTTATGAAAGTGGGAGAAAAAAGAGAACTCCTTCGCTCTCGGCCGCACGTACCTCCAGGGATCCACCCCCACATCTGCTCCATAAAACCCTTCAGTTCCTTAGCCACTGCCGGTCGCTTCCCTGTCCTGGACTTTCACCGGTCCAGCTCGGGGCCAATGACTGTGTTAAAGTCTCCTCCCATGATCAGGTTGTGTGACTCTAAGTCCGGGATTTTTGCCTACCATGCGTCTCATAAATTCCACATCATCCCAATTCGGAGAGTAGATGTTCACAAACACCACCCGGACCCCCTCCCACTTTCCACTCACCATTATATACCTGCCCCCTTTATCTGCCACAATTCTCCCAGCATCGAATGCCACACCCTTACTGATCAGAATTGCTACCCCCCTGGTCTTCGAATCCAGCCCTGAATGGAACACCTGGTCTACCCATCCCTTTCTCAATCTCGTGTGATCTGCAAGCTTTAAATGTATCTCCTGAAGCATTGCTACGTCTGCCTTTAACCCCTTTAGATGCGCGAACACAGGTGCTCTTTTGACCGGCCCATTCAAAACCCCCCACAGTCCATGTGATCAACCTGGATGGGGGGCTAACCACCCCCCCTCCCCCCTCCCCCCGCCGACTAGCCATCGCCCTTTTTTTGGCCAACCTCGAGCCCGTGCCCTTCGCTTCCTCGAGCACCCCCACAGGGAGCCACCGCCCCCGGCCCTCAATTGGTACCCCGAAATTCATACCTCCTCTGTCAGCAAAGCAGCATTCCCCCTCCCTTCCCCCCCAACAGACCCACGACCCACACCCCCCACCAAGCACCAGCTGAGCACTTGCTCACCCCCCACTTGGCTCCCGAGAGTCAGCTGACCTATGCTGACCCTGGCAGCTCCTGCCCCTGCCACCAATCAGACTTTCGCCTCATTGTCCGGACCCCTCTCCCCACATGAATAAACCAATTAAACTACCTCTCCAGCCCCAGTGAGTAAACTCAGGACCCCCCTCCCCCCCCACCGTATCTCAAATTTGCCGAAAAGACTGCACCCTCCAGCCATCACCACAGCCCTTACATGCCCCCAACATTGTATACAATATTATAATAGAAACGGTACCGTGTTACCCAGCCCCACCACCGCATTCCACCAAAGCTTTAATTCGAGTCCAGCTTTTCTTGTTTGACAAATGACCACGCCTCGCCTGGCATCTCAAAATAGTGATGCCGTTCCTTGTACATGACCCATAGCCTCGCTGGGTGTAGCATCCCAAATTTCTCCCCTTTGCTGAAGAGGGTAGCCTTCACCTGGTTGAATCCAGCACGCTTCTTGGCCAGCTCCGCACCCAAGTCCTGGTAGATGCGTATCACGCTGTTCACCCACCTGCTGCTCTGTTCCTTTTTTTGCCCACCGCAAGACAAGTTCCTTGTCCGAGAAGCGATGAACTCTCACCACCATGGCCCCCGGCGGTTCATTCACCTTGGGCTTCCTTGCGAGGGCTCTGTGCGCCCCATCCAGCTCCAGGGGTCGAGGGAATACCTCTGTCCCTATCAGCATCTCCAGCATCTTGGACACAAATACTCCTGCATCCAGCCCCTCCACACCTTCGGGGAGGCCCACAATTCTCAAGTTCTGTCTCCTGGACCTGTTTTCTAGGTCCTCCAGCCTCTCCTGCCACTTCTTGTGGAGGTCATCTTGCGCCTCCACCTTTAGGGCCAATACGACCAACCCGTCCTCATGGTCGGATAGCTTTTACTCCATCTCTTTAATAGCTTTCCCTTGTGTTGCCTGAGTTGCGATCATTTGGTCTATTGATGCCTTCATCAGGGCCAGCATGTCCTTTTTAAGATCAGCAAAGCAGCCGCTAAGGAACTCCTGTTGCTCCTGTGACTATTGCACCCTGGTCTATACCGGCTGCCATGCCGAGCCTCGGCGCCCGCTCCGCACGCATCTGTCTGTTAGGGCTTAAACGCTTCACCCGGCCACTCCTGGTCCAGCTGTCCATACAACAGAGGGAATCCTTTTGGCAGTGTTCGCTTCACCAATCTGCCCCAAAAAGTCCGTGGAAATTCCTGAAAAAGGTCCGAGAGTCCGTTCCAGACGGGAGCTGCCAAATGTGCGACCTACTCCTGCATGGCAGCCACCAGAAGTCTTGTCACTTCTTCAATGGCCTTGGCGAGATCTTTTCACAGTTGTTCCCTCTGCTGCCGGAATTCAGCCTTAATAAAGGCCATCAAGTCAGTTTGAAGCCTTTAAGCTCACCCTTCCCCCACCTGCATGCTTGAAGAGGCTTTTGTCTTTGCTGCAGCTCCAACCAAATCTTTCCCTGTTTCTGCTGGGTCTGGTAACCAAGAGACATACCATTCCTGGGGGAAAGTACTCCTCCAACATTCACCTACATCTTTTCATCAAAATTCCACCCCGTATTGATTAAAAAAGAGCTCTTTTCTGTAACCTTGGGCAGGAGCTGCCTTGTATGTGGCCACTTACTCCATGATCCGCACCAGAAGTCCATTAATGTAATTTTAATCGTATGCAACAGCTCATCCTTCTACATTCAGTTTTCACAAGTAATTTTCTGCCATTAGATTGGAGGAAAGACCAGGATTCAACATAGAACATACAGTGCAGAAGGAGGTCATTCGGCCCATCGAGTCTGCACCGACCCACTTAAGGCCTCACGTCCACCCTATCCCTGTAACCCAATAACCCCATCGAACCTTTTTGGTCACTGAGGGAAATTTATCATGGCCAATCCACCTAACCCTTTGGACTTTGTGAGGAAACCAAAGAACCCGGAGGAAACCCACGCAGACACGGGGTGAACGTGCAGACTCCGCACAGACAGTGACCCAGTGGGGAGTGTTGCTCATTCTGGGTGAGTGTGCTTTACACTCAAATGGCTCTGTTTTATTCCTTAGCTCTAGAGTCGCCAGGTATCCTTATGATAGCGCCACAAGTTCAAGTTTAAGTTCAGACCAATGACTCAATACACCAGTTAGTAAGTTCAAACAAGACGCGTTTATTATTACACAGTTATTTACTACTCATGCATATAACACTAAAAGACTAGGCTATTCCTACCACTAACAGGCCAATACTTATCTGGAATAAGGGAACTGCCGGATCAGGGAACAATGGCCTCTTGCTTTGTCCAGGATCCGCAGGCTTCCAGTTGGTGTGGACTAAAGGGGTCAGGAGTGTCTACTCTCGTAGCGTGCGTTGTATGACACTTACTTGATGGTGGCTGCAGACCAGGCCTCTCCTTCTCAAGGTCTTCTGCTGCAAAGGTGTTCTGCTGGGAGGGCCGGTTCGTCAAGAAGAAAGAATCAGTCCTGGGACCTGACTTTTATAGGTCCCAGGGGCTTCGCGCCCTTCTGGGCGGACCCTCTATAAACTTGCAATCGATTGGGTCTCTTCCCAATCGATTGATTTGAATTTCCCCAATAACGGGGCTGTTCCTCGATCACTGGGCAGTTCTTTCCACCTTATTTGTGTCCTTTGTCTCAGACTCCACTAGCGCCGGGATGTCTGACCTTCTATAGAATGTTTCAATCTCTTCTAATTGTTGTGTCCATTGTGCCTGGGAATCACCGGGAATCGCTCACTTAATATGCGCAGCACGTTAGTTACAATGCTGTCTGGTTTCTTTAGCAGCTAGAATACACAGGGGATTCTGCAAACTGCTTGTCTCTTTGCAACTGTCCATTTTTCCCTGAAACCTTTGCGTTCTTCCATTTTGTGTGAGGAAGTGGCCAACCCAGGTGGCTACAGGAGTCGAACCTGGGACCGGGCGCTGTGAAGCCACAGTACTAGCTACTTGTACTAACGTGCTGCACATGCATAGTGTCTCTGGACATTGTCTCTTAAAAAGAATGGAACAAAAGTCTCTCAAATTCTAGCTGATCACTTTGTGCTAACATATCTATCACATGAAAAGTTTAGAAATGTGCAGGTAGCGTCAAAGTCACCAAGAATATTCAGTCACAGGGTGAGTCAATAATGATATTTTCTGGACTAAGTTATTTCTGATCAGGTAATGTTATGCCTCCCTGGGCAAGTGAATTAACCAATAATTGTTATAAAAATACCCGAGGGTTTTGGTCCTTGGCTGTTCAATAATTACGGTCACAAATGTTGTAGTTTTAAACACATTTACTATGTATTTACAACTAAAACATATCTGAAATATGCAGTGATACTCATCGGGAATGTATTTACACTTGTCCCTGTGGAAACAGGTATTGAGGAAAGAGCAATCTCCCAGCTCTTGTTGGTATGTTTATTGGTAATTTGCCTGAAGTGCAGGATCATGCAGAGCCTGTCCGTGTCGTGGGCCAACATACACTCCAGCTCGGTGCCGTGGTCACAGAATGCCTGAACCTGGACACTCCCACGAGACCAGGACTCCTCCATGATGGACTGCTCCTTCGCTATCATCGTGCTCAACAGCTCCAGGATCTCCTGACTCATTTTCTTGCTCTGTTGGTTAAATGTCCTTTAACACCTGACCCTTCTTAACTGCCCCACCTTCTACCCACACACACAAGACAGACAAACACAGAGAAGAAGGAAAAGGGTGAAAAATAATAAGGATAAAAGTCAAAATATGAGGGTCTGGATTCTCTGATTCTGCGGCAATGTCCCCATGCCGGCATGGAAATGGTGGCATTTTATGCCAGAGCAAATGGCGTAAAATGGCCACCGATTCCTCGTTTTGCTGGGGGCTAGCATGCCGGCAGCGTAGAGCACTGGGCTCTAGCTGCCAATACGACCTGGAGATTTGCCGGGTCTGTGGCTATGCATGTGTACGGTGGCGGTCTGCAGCGCCGTGCTACATGGCGGAGGGTGCCAGTGGACCCGGCTCGCAAAATAGTGCCCCCCCTTTGGCTGGCTTGCACGCCCCTGACCATCCCTCCTACAGTACCCCAAGCACCTAGTAAAGTTCCCCCCTGCCCGCGGATCGGCCCTCTCCCGACTGTGATGGCGCTGGACTGAGTCCACAGCGGCCTCACCGAGTTCCCAACAAATGAGACCACATGCGACTGACGGGGTCGGAAACCCGGCGGTTGGGGGCGAAGCATCGGGGGGGGGGGCGGGCCTCAGGGTATGCCCTGAGGCCATCAATATGTGGCGCGGCATACCTCCATTTTGGAGGAGGCGAAAGTGGCACCGCCCCCGAATTGTCAGGACTGTGATTCTCCGCCCGATCACCGAACGCGATTTCGGAGAATCCAGCCCAACGATTTTTTTGCTTCATGTGGTTGGTTCTTTCGTAGCTTTGCTTCAATCTCAGCCTTTATTTCAAGGCTTTTCCTGTGGATTCATTCAGGTAGCTGTGGTTTCAGTGATAAACAATCACAGTCTCTCTGGAGAAAAAGTAAAACCTTGGGCGCAATTCTCCGCTGCCCATGACGGGTCGGAGAATAGCGGGAGGGCCTTCCTGACATTTTTCCCGACCTCCCGCTATTCTCCCCCCCACGGCCGCCCCACGACACGAATCGCTGCTCGCCGTTTTTTAAGGTGAACAGCGATTCTCCCCTGGCCGATGGGCCGAGTTCCCAGGCCTTTACGGCCGTTTTCACGAACGCAAACACACCTGCTCTCACCGTTCGTGAAAACGGCCGCAAAGTGCCGTTCCGGACAACCATGGCACCGATTGGCATGGCCGCACCACGGCCGTGCCAAGGGTGGCATGGGCCCGCGATCGGTGGGCACCGATCGCGGGCAGCGGGTCCGATACCCGCGCACTCTTTGTTCCTCCGCCGCCCCGCAGAATCAGTCCGCGGGGCGGCTGAGGGGCATGACGGCCCGCGCATGCGCGGGTTTGACGCTTATGCGTGATGACATCATCCTCGGCTGGGGAAGGGGTGGGTAGGGCAGGTATTCCATTCAGGGCTAGATTCCAAAACAAGGGGTGGTGACGATTCTGATTAATAAGCGGGTGGTGCTCGAAGTGGAAAGTATACTGGTGGACTTGGGGGGAAGATACGTTATGGTGAGCAGGAAGCTGGAGGGGATGCTGGTGATGCTTGTGAACATTTATGCGACAAATTGGGAAGACGTAGAGTTCATGAGTATTGCATACATCCCTGATCTGGACTCTCATCGGCTGATTATGGGGGACTTTAATACGGTTATAGATCCAAGACTGAATTGGTCGAGTTCGAAGTCAGAAAAGGTGTCGGCGGCTGCGAAGGAACTAAGGGGGTTTATGGAATAGTTGGGGGAGGGGGGGGGGGGGTCAGATCATGGAGGTTTGGGCGGCCAAGAGTGAAAGAGTACTCATTTTTTCCCCCATGTACACAAAGTGTACTCCCGAATTGACTTTTTCATTATGGACAGGACGTTGTTGGCTGGGGTGGTGGACATTGAGTTTGCGGCAATACTGTAGTAGTGTTGGATCATGCTCTGCACTGGGTGAATAAGGGGGATGGAGGCAAGTGCCCGCACTAGAGGTTATATGTAGGGCTATTAGCGGAGGAGGAGGTGTGTGTGCAGGTGAGGGAGACCATCCTGAAGTATGTGGAGCTAAACGATATGGGGGAGGTTTCGGCAGCTACGGTATGGGAGGCGTTGAAGGCAGTGGTGAGAGAGAAGTTTATCTCAATTCGGGCACACAGAGAGAAGGTGGAGCAGGTGGAGATGGAGATTAGTGATGGAGATTATCCAGGTAGACAGGAGGCATTCGGAGGCCCCGGAGGCTCCGGAGGCCCCGGAGGCTCCGGAGGCCGGGTTGTTGAAGGAGCGGCAGAAGCTGCAGATGGAGTTTGGGTTGCTATTTACAGGGAATGCGGTGGGCAGTTGAGAAAGGCGGTGTATTAATATAGGGAGAAGGCTGGCAGGATGTTAGCACAGGAGCTAAGGAAACGGGAGGCGGTTAGGGAGATTGGGAAAGTGAAGGACAGAGGGGGGGAAATACGATCTTTGGATTTGGATTTAGTTTATTGTCATGTGTACCAAGATACAGTGAAAAGCATTTTTCTGCGAGCAGCTCAACAGATCATTAAGTACTTGAAAAGAAAAGGAAATTAAAGAAAATACATAATAGGGCAACACAAGGTACACAATGTAACTACATAATTCCAGCATCAGGCAAACATAAAGGGGTGTAGTGTTAATGAGGTCAGTCCATAAGAGGGTCCTTTAGGAGTGTGGTAACAGCAGAGAAGAAGCTGTTTTTGAGTCTGTTCATGCGTGTTCTCAGACTTCTGTATCTCCTGCCTGATGGAAGAAGTTGGAAGAGTGAGGAAGCCGAGTGGGAGGGGTCTTTGATTATGCTGCCAGCTTTCCCCAGGCAGCGGAAGGTGTAGATGGAGTCAATGGATGGGAGGCAGGTTCGTGTGATGGAATGGCTGTGTTCACGACTCTGAAGTTTCTTGCGGTCTTGGGCCAAGCAGTCGCCATACCAGGCTGTGATGCAGCCAGATCGGATGCTTTCTATGGTGCATCTGTAAACGTTGGTAAGAGTTAATGTGGACATGCCAAATTTTCTTAGTTTCCTGAGGAAGCATAGGCGCTGTTGTGCTTTCTTGGTGGTAGCGTCGACATAGGTGGACCAGGACAGATTTTTGGAGATGTATACCCCAAGGAATTTGAAACTGGTAACCATCGCTACCTCAACCCCGTTGATGCTGACAGGAGTGTGTACAGTACTTTGCTTCCTGAAGTCAGTGACCAGCTCTTTAGTTTTACTGGCATTGAGGGATAGATTATTAGGTGGTGAACCTAATGGCTGCACCACTCCACTAGTTTCTCTACCTCCCTCCTGTATTGTGACTCATCGTTGTTTGAGATCTGTCCCACTATGGTCATATCGTCAGCAAGCTTGGAGATGGAGTTGGAACCAAATTTTGTCTCGCAGTCGTGTGTGCACAGGGAGCATAGTAGGGGGCAAAGTACACAGCCTGCGGGGCGCCGGTATTGAGGACTATTGTGGAGGAGGTATTGTTGTTTATTCTTACTGATTGTGGTCTGTGGGTTAGAAAATTGATGATCCAATTGCAGAGTGAGGAGCCAAGTCCTAGGTTTTGGAGCTTTGACATGAGCTTGGCTGGGATTATGGTGTTGAAGGCGGAGCTGTAGTCAGTAAATCTTGGACCCGATGGCAGTGAACGGGGTGTTTCGGTACTTTTACAGCAGGTGATACGAGTCAGAACCCTCAGCCAGGATGGAGAGGATAGGGTGGTTTTTGGAGGGATTGGAGTTTCCGAGGGTGGAGAAAGAGCTGGTGGCGGGCCTAGGGGTCCCATTTGGGCTGTTTGAAATGGTGGAGGGGCTGGCGGCGATGCAGTCGGGCAAGGCCCCGGGGTCAGATGGGTACCCAGTGGAGGTTTTCAGGAGTGCTGTGGCCCTGCTGGTAAGGTCTTTAATGAGGCTAGGGAGCGAGAGGTTCTCACCCCGACGATGTCACAGACCTCAATTTCTCTCATCCTGAAGCGGGTAAGGACCCGAAACAATGCAGGTCGTACAGGTCAATCTCCCTTCTAAATGTAGATGCCAAGCTCGGCTTCAAGAATGGAGGATTGTGGGCTAGGGGTGACCAGACGGGGGGGCATTTAGTGGCGAACATTTGAAGGCTGCTAAATGTGATTATGATGCCATCTGAGGAAAGGGAGGTGGAGGTGGTGGTTGCCATGAATGCGGAAAAGGCCTTCGATCGGGTGGAGTGGGAATATTTGTGGGAGGTCCTGAGGCTGTTTGTGTTTGGGCAGCGTTTTGTGGACTGGGTCCGGTTGCTGTACCAGCGCTGGTAGCGAGCGTGCGGATGAACCAAGTGAGCTTGGATTATTTTAGGCTGCACCGGGGCAAGAGGCAGGGAATCTCCCCACTGTTGTGTACATTAGCGATAGAACCACTGCTGATGGCACTGAGAGCCCCAAAGGACTGGCTGGGGATAGTACGGGCGGGTGGTGGTTGGAGACAGGGTCACTCTATTTGTGGATGACCTACTTTTGTATATTTGCTGGGGGGGGGGGGGGGGGGGGGATTGGAGAGATTATGGGGACCCTAGGGAAATTCGGCCAGTTTTTGGGGTACAAATTGAATTTGACAATAGCGAGGTCTTTGCGATTCAGGCGAGGGGACAAGAGAGGAAATTGAAGGGAATGCCGTTCAAGGTGGTGGGAGGGAGCTTTCAGTCTTTGTGTATCCAGGTGGCAAGTGTTGCCATATTTATCTGGTTATAAATATGGTCGCCTTTCTTAATCCCAATTATGTTTGCTCTAGAGTTGCCAGGTATCTTTCGATACCGCCACAAGGTTCAAACCCGAATACTGATCAAAGAACCAATGCACCAGTTAGTTAGTTCAAAGTCAATACTATTTATTTACACACACAGTAATCTCTACTCATGCATAAAATACCACAAACTAAACTATCTCTAACGCTAACGCCTATACAATTTTGTGTGCCCACTCAGTCAGAGGAACAATGGCCGTTATTCGGATCTGAGGTTGTTGGGTTCGAAGAGATACAGGAGAACAGCTAAGGTCGTCCGTCTGATAGCGAGCGTTGACCTTGGACTTACTTGCTTCTGGTGCAGCTAGTGGGCGGGCCTCCGCTTTGAGAGCCGAGTCCAAGAGAGCGATTCTCTCTCGGGGGCTTCTTCTTATACCCGAAGGGGCTTTGTGTGATTTTGGGCGGGCCTTGAACTTGGCCCCGCTTAATTAGGCCGCATCTTGATCACTGGTATTGATCTTGACCGATAAAGGGGTGGGTGCTCTGATGGCTGGGCGTGTCCGAGGTGGCCATTGGCCTTGCTTTGTTTACGCTTTCGGTTTGGGGAACTGGCGTCGGGGTGTCTGGAGCTAGATTGGTTGCTTGAGTGTCTTTCCTTTGTTCCCGGAGATGGGCCATCAATATGTTAATTGACCTACAGCTTCAGTCTCGTCTGGGAGTTGCCTTCTCAATACGCAGACAGGCTGTGTGCCTGTTTGCTTTCCTAACATTGTCCATATTTCCCTACAGTCATTGAGATCATCCATTTTGTATTCTGTAAGTGGCCATCCCAGATGGCTACACAAGGAAGTGGGAGCAGCTATACAAGTTGAATTTGGCTCAGTTGGTGGAGCAGATGAAGGTGGACTTCAGAAGGTGGGACATGATCCCGTTGGCACTGGCGGGGAGGGTTAAGATGGTAAAGATGACGATTCTCCCAAGGTTTTCGTTCATATTGATGGAACCATCAATTCAGCGAACACGTGTAGTTAGATCTGAACAGAGGCTTCAAATTACACTTACAACAGAGCCAGCCTATTCATCGTTGAACTCCAGATGACGGGCAGGCTGGCTCTAAGGCACTGATCTTTATACATCAGCAATATTACTATTCATCGTTGAACTGGCAGGCTGGCTCTAAGGCACTGATCTTTATACATCGGTCCCAGGGGGAGGAGTCCTGGGCGGAGCCAAGGGAGGAGCCCAGTACAAACTCTCGCGTACTCCCAGAGCGACTCCCCCTGGTGGTCGGATAGTGCAACTGCACTTACAATGGTGGATAGTGAACATATATACACGGAGTTATATTGGCAACTATATACAGCATTGATCTTACAACGGGTAGATAACGAACATATGCATGGAGTGATATTGGCAACTATATATAGTGTGAATCACATTCACCACATTCACCCCCTGTTAAAAAAATCAAGTCCGGCGGGGGTGATGGCTCAAAGAGTCAGTCTGTCCGTTGGACGAATTGTCCGTTTTGATCTGCGGAGCACCGGGGTTGCAGCCTCTTGCGGTGGCTTGGCGGGTGTTGAGGTCTGGGGTACGGTTGCCGGTTCCGGGGCGAGTCTTGTCTGAGCCTCATACACCTCCTGATCGAATGGAGACTGTGGGCGGGCTGGTGCTGGCGCTGTGGACTGGTGGGGTGAGCTCGCAGAATCGGGGGCGCAAGGGGGCGGCCGCATAGGGAACGGGGAAAGGAGTTCCTCGGTGGGGGTAGATGGGGGGCTGGATCCAGCGGGTGGCAGGTCCCGGAGGGATACTGTGTCCTGGCGACCGTCCGGGAACTCAACAAATGCGTACTGTGGGTTGGAATGAAGCAGGCGCATCTTTTCAACAACGGGGTCGGTTTTGTGCGCCCTGAACGTGCTTCCTTAGGAGAACCGGGCCTGGCGTCCTCAGCCACGCCGGAAGTGAGACCCCTGTGGTAGTGCCCCTGGAAAAAATGAAGAGCTGCTCGTGAGGGGTTTGGTTGGTAGCTGTACACAGGAGGGATCTAATTGCGTGAAGCGGGTCAGGGAGGACTTCCTGCCATTGGGAAACTTGGAGCTTTCTGGACCTGAGGGTCAGTAGGACGGTCTTCCAGACCGTCGCGTTCTCCCTCTCCACCTGTCCGTTCCCCCTGGGATTGTAACTGGTAGTCCTGCTCGAGGCGATGCCCTTGTCGAGCAGGTACTGACGCAGCTCGTCACTCATAAAGGACGCACCCCGGTCGCTGTGCACGTAGCTGGGGAAACCGAACAGGGTGAAGACACTATGCAGGGCCCTAATGACTGTGTGGGAGGTCATATCAGGGCATGGGATGGCGAAGGGGAATCGGGAGAACTCGTCAATAATGTTAAGGAAGTAAATGTTTTTGTTAGTGGAGGGGAGTGGCCCTTTGAAATCGATCACAAGGCGTTCAAAGGGCCTAGAAGCCTTGACCAGGTGGGCCCTGTCTGGTCTATAGAAGTGCGGTTTGCACTCTGCACAGATTGGGCAGTCCCTGGTGACCGCTTTTACCTCCTCGTTGGAGAAAGGCAGGTTTCGGGCTCTGATGTAGTGGGCGAGCTGGGTGACCCCTGGATGGCAGAGGTCATCGTGGATAGCTTTTAGGCGGCTAATTTGCACACTGGCGCATGTCCCGCGGGATAGGGCATCCGAGGGCTCATTGAGCTTCCCCGGTCGATATTTGATATCGTAATTGTAGGTGGAGAGTTCAATCCTCCACCGAAGAATTTTGTCATTTTTAATTTTCCCTTTTTGTGAGTTGTCGAATATGAAGGCGACCGACTGTTGGTCGGTAATGAGGGTGAACCTCCTACCTGCGAGGTAGTGCCTCCAGTGTCGGATAGCCTCCACGATGGCTCGTGCTTCCTTCTCGACTGATGAGTGTCGGAGTTCTGAAATGGATAGGGTATGGGAGAAAAATGCAACGGGCCGCCCTGCTTGGTTTAAAGTGGCTGCTAGCGCTACCTCTGAGGCGTCGCTCTCAACCTGAAAGGGAATGGATTCATCCACCGCCCGCATGGCTGCTTTGGCAATGTCGTCCCTGATGCAGCTGAAGGCTTGGCGCGCCTCAGCAGACAGGGGAAAATTTGTGGCCTTGAAGAGTGGGCGGGCTTTGTCCGCATATTGGGGGACCCACTGGGCGTAGTATGAAAAGAGCCCCAAGCACCGTTTGAGGGCCTTGGGGCCATGGGTGAGGGGGAGGGGAGCATACGGTCCGGATCTGGGCCCAGGACTCCGTTCTCCACGACGTAGCCGAGTATGGCTAGTCTGTTTGTGCGGAACACACATTTCTCCTTGTTATATGTAAGGTTTAATTTTTGGGCCGTCTGGAGAAAACGGTGGAGGTTGGCGTCGTGGTCCTGCTGGTCATGGCCGCAGATGGTAACATTATCCAGATACGGAAACGTGGCCCGCAGCCCGTACTGGTCTACCATTAGGTCCATTGCTCATTGGAACACCAAAACCCCGTTAGTGACGCCGAAGGGAACCCGGAGGAAATGGAAGAGGCGGCCATCGGCCTCGAACGCCGTGTAGTGGCGGTCCTCCGGGCAGATTGGGAGCTGGTGGTATGCAGACTTCAGATCCACCGTGGAAAATACCCGATATTGGGCGATTTGGTTTACCATGTCTGCGATTCTGGGGAGGGGATACGCGTCTAGGAGCGTAAAGCGATTGATGGTCTGGCTATAATCGACGACCATGCGGAATTTTTCTCCGGTCTTGACGACCACCACCTGAACTCTCCAGGGACTGTTACTGGCCTCTATGATCCCCTCACTGAGCAGCCTTCGGACATCCGTTCTGATAAATACCCTATCCTGTAGGCTGTACCACCTGCTGCGGGTGGCTACCGGTTTGCAATCTGGGGTGAGGTTGGCGAAAAGAGGAGGGGGGGGCGATGCGCAGTGTGGCGAGGCTGCAGATAGTGAGTGGGGGCAGGGGCCCGCCGAAGCTGAGGGTGAGACTCTTGAGATTACATTGGAAATCCAAGCCTAAGTGGAGTGGCGCACAGAGGTCGGGCAGGGCATACAGTTTGAATTTGGAATAGCTAGCGCCTCGAATCGTTAGCGTTGCTGTAGTGCAGCCTTGGATTTGGATGGAATGGGAGCCCGAAGAGAGGGCGATAGTTTGGTTGACGGGATAAATAGGGAGGGAACAGCGCCTTACCAGCTCTGGGTGTATGAAGCTCTCTGTGCTCCCGGTGTTGAAGAGGCACGATGTGTTGTACCCGTTGATCTGGACCTCCGTCATCGAATTTCTCAGATGCTTGGGGCGAGATTGGTCGAGGGTGACCGTGTTGAGTTGCGGGCCACGTGGTGGATGCCCGGGGGAGTCGAATTCTTCCGATCGGGCGTCCTGTCGAGTAGATGCTGCTGCGTTCTGGCGAGCTTGATGCCGGAACACTGCGCTGAGTTGCGGGCCATGTGGTGACTGCCCGGGGAGGTCGTACTCCTCCGATGAGCTGTTTGAGTCTGGAGATGCAGCTAGAGCCCATGGATCGCACGTGGAGGGTGGTGATGAAGATGCCGTCCAAGATGGCGGCCCCCATGAATCGCACGAGGCCGGCCGCATGATGGAGGTTTGCCAAGGTGGCGGCCCCCATGGATCGCACATGGTGGGAGGGGGCGGAGCCTGAGCGTAGGCCGCAGCGTTTTGGGCCCCGCTGGCCTGCTGGTGCTGGGGGCGATGTTTTTGGACTATTGGGGTGTTGAGGGCTGGGGCCCTTCTGCCGAGGCACACTTTAGCATAGTGGCCTTTCCTCCCGCAGCTGCTGCAGGTCGCAGATTGGGCTGAGAAGTGCTGCCACGGGTGCTGGCTTTGTCCACAGAAGTGGCAGGCTGGAGCAGTTGAATAACTGGTTTGGGGAGCTGAATAGTGGCAGGCTGGAGCAGTTGAATAACTGGTTTGGGGAGTTGAATAGTGGCAGGCTGGAGCAGTTGAATAACTGGTTTGACGAGCTGAATAGCTGGCTGGGGAAGCTGAGTAATTAGCTGGAGCAGATGGATAGTTTGAGTAGTTGACTGGGACAGTAGGGCGGCCGGCTGTGGCAGCGCGATAGCTGGGGGGCCTTGCGGCACAGGCTTGGGGGGTCCTCAGGTCGGGGGCCCATGCGGGGTTAGCGGGGTCCGCGGGAAACGAGTTGAGGCTGCGGAAGGAAACTTCCATTGTGATAGCAGCCTCTACGGTAGTATCTAAGCCCTGGGCCCCATTTTCTAATAGTCTCTGGCGTACATAGTTAGATCGAAGGCCCGCTACAAAAACATCCCGCACAGCAAGCTCCCTATGTTCGGCCGCGGTTATGGCCTGGTAATTGCAGTCATTTGACAGATTGTTCAACTCGCCTGCAAATTCAGCTAAAGTTTCAGTAGCCCGTTGTCAGCGAGTCGTGAACACGTGGCGGGCAAAGACCTCGTTCATGGGCCTAATATACATTTTGTCCAAAATCGCCAGCGCTGCGGTGTAGGAACCGGCTGGATATAGTTGTGTAGAAATTCTGTGGCTTACCCTCGCGTGCAGGAGGCTGCGCTTTAGTTCCTCCGTAGTTTCAGTGGTGCTGATTTCGGCCAGGTAGGCCTTAAAACATTTCAGCCAGTGGCAGAAGGTTTCTTTCACCTCTGCATCCTGCGGATCGAGTTCTAGACGTCCTGGTTTTAGGGCGGATTCCATGCTTTACTTCGGCAGCTTCTTAAGTGTATTAAATTGATGGAACCATCAATTCAGCGAACACGTGTAGTTGGATCTGAACATAGGCTTTAATACACTTACAACAGAGTCAGCCTATTCGTCGTTGAACTCCAGATGACTGGCAGGCTGGCTCTAAGGCACTGATCTTTATACATCGGTCCCAGGGGGAGGAGTCCTGGGCGGAGCCAAGGGAGGAGCCCAGTACAAACTCTCGCGTACTCCCAGAGCGGCTCCCCTTGGTGGTCGGATAGTGCAACTACACTTACAATGGTGGATAGTGAACATATATACACGGAGTTATATTGGCAACTATATAGTGTGAATCACATTCACCACACATATTTCAGTGCCTTCCTATTTGTATCCCTAAGGCTTTCTTTTAAGTGGATGAATGTGGTGATCTGTGAGTTTGTGTGGGTGGGTAAAGAAGGTGCTGCTGGAATGGGGTCGAGGGGAGTTGGCCCTAGGAACTACTGTTGGGCGGCGAACATAGCAGTGGTCAGGTAGCGAGCAGATAGTGGGGGAGGGGTCCGTGTGGGAGCGGGTGGAGGCGGCCTCATGTAGGGGCACAAGTTTCGGCAGCATGGTGGCGCAGTGGCTAGCACTACTGCCTCACGGTGTGGAGGTCCCAGGTTCGATCCCGGCCCTGGGTCCCTGGCCGTGTGGAGTTTGCACATTCTCCCCGTGTTTGCGTGGGTTTTGCTCCCACAACCCAAAAGATGTCCAGGGTAGGTGGATTGGCCACGCCAAAATGCCCCTTAATTGGAAAAGTGAATTGGTTACTCTAAATTTATGAAAAAAAAAACGTTGGGACACAAGTTTAGGGGCACTCATAACGGTACGTCTGCCATTCTCGGCAGCTCGGTACTCCTCAAGCCCAGTGGTAGTGGTGGCCTTGAGGGTGTGGGGACAGTGGCGGAAGCACATGGGAGTGGACGGGGCATCGGTATGGACAACTATTTGTGATAACCACTGGTTTGCGCCGGGGGGGTTGGGGCTGGATGGCGGTTTCAGAGTTGGCAGCGAGCTGGGATCGAGTGGTTTGGGGACCTGTTTATTGACGGCAGCTTTCCACGCTTGGAGTATTTGGAGGACTTTGAGCTACCCAGGGAATGGGTTCCGCTATCTGCAGGTGAGGGACTTTCCATGGAGGCAGATCTCGACCTTTCCGCACCGACCGCCCCAGGGGATACAGGACAAGGAAGTGTCGAAAACGGGAATGGGGGAGGGGAAGGTCTCAGGAATTTATGATGTGTTCATGGAATGGCAGGGAGCCCCGTTAGGAGAAGTGAAGTGAAAATGGGAGGAAGAATTGGGCAAGGAGTTGGAAGCAGGGTTGTGGGAGAATACCCTGAGTAGAGTCAACGTGTTCTTGTTGTGTGCCAGTGTCAGCCTGATACAATTCAAAGTGCTCCACAGGGCACATATGACTGTGGCTCATATGAGCAGGTTCTTTGAAGGGGTGGACGATAGATGTGGACGGTGTGCGGCAGGGCCCACAAATCATGTTCACATGTTTTGGGCATGTCTGAGGCGTAGGGGGTTTTGGCAGAGATTTGCTCAAGTCATGTCTATGGTATTGAAGGCACGGGTAGTTCCGAGTGCAGAGGTGCCGATTTGTGGTGTGCCGGAAGACCCAGGAGTCCAGGGGGGGGTGAGAGAGGCAGATGTTTTGGCCTCTGCCTCCCTGGTAGCCCGGAGATGGCTCTAATTGACGTGGAGGGACTCAGAATCGGGGGTATGGGTTAGTGACATGGCCGGGTTTCTCAGGCTTGAGAAGATCAAGTTCGCCCTGAGGGGATCGATGCTAGGGTTCGCCTGGAGGTGGCAGCCGCTTATTGACTTCTTTGTTGAAAATTAAGCTGTCAACAGATATAAAGGGGGTGCGGGGCAGTAGGTAAAGGGAAAGAGGGAGGCATCGGTGGCAGGTGGTTGGTTGGGTGGGTGGTATTTGTCCTGTTGCTTTTTTCCCCTTGAAAATTGTTAAAATTATATATGCCTCAATAAAATATTTTCAAAAGAAACCGAAAGGCATCGACCACTTTGTCTTAAAGTCACAGGTCCATTAAACGCCAGTGGATCAATAATGTAACAGCAGAAATAAAAGACAGGAGCAACAGAAAGGACCATTATAGTTTTTAAAAAATCAAGACTATTAAGCATGCAGCCTAGTTGTTTTAATTTAAAACGCTTAATTCAGATCCCATAGAGTGAGGCACAAAACTAAATCTTTCCACCGATATTTGTGATTCTTATGTCAAAGATTCAAAATGGATAATTTTTTAATGCAAAATGAATATCAGGACAATTTCTGGTTTGAACAATTTACCAAATACAGATATTTGACTGAGCTCCAGTGATCTAGTCACGGACAGTTCAGCACAGCCGTCACCTGGTCACTAAAACCTCCTGTGTTGCAGTAATCTGGTCACTGACAGTTCCTGTGTCGCAGTAATCTGGTCACTGACAGTTCCTGTGTCGCAGTAATCTGGTCACTGACAGTTCCTGTGTCGCAGTAATCTGGTCACTGACAGTTCCTGAGTCACAGTAATCTGGTTACTGACAGTTCCTGTGTCGCAGTAATCTGGTTACTGACAGTTCCTGCGTTGCAGTAATCTGGTCACTGACAGTTCCTGTATTGCAGTAATCTGGTCACTGACAGTTCCTGTGTTGCAGTAATCTGGTTACTGACAGTTCCTGTGTTGCAGTAATCTGGTCACTGACAGTTCCTGTGTTGCAGTAATCTGGTCACTGACAGTTCCTGTGTTGCAGTAATCTGGTCACTGACAGTTCCTGCGTTGCAGTAATCTGGTCACTGACAGTTCCTGTGTCGCAGTAATCTGGTCACTGACAGTTTCTGCATTACAGTAATCTGGTCACTGACAGTTCCTGCGTTACAGTAATCTGGTTACTGACAGTTCCTGTGTCACAGTAATCTGGTCACTGACAGTTCCTGCGTCGCAGTAATCTGGTCACTGACAGTTCCTGTGTCGCAGTAATCTGGTCACTGACAGCTCCTGTGTCGCAGTAATCTGGTCACTGACAGTTCCTGTGTCACAGTAATCTGGTCACTGACAGTTCCTGTGTCACAGTAATCTGGTCACTGACAGTTCCTGCGTTACAGTAATCTGGTCACTGACAGTTCCTGTGTCACAGTAATCTGGTCACTGACAGTTCCTGTGTCGCAGTAATCTGGTCACTGACAGTTCCTGCGTTACAGTAATCTGGTCACTGACAGTTCCCGTGTCGCAGTAATCTGGTCACTGACAGTTCCTGTGTCACAGTAATCTGGTTACTGACAGTTCCTGCGTTACAGTAATCTGGTTACTGACAGTTCCTGTGTCGCAGTAATCTGGTCACTGACAGTTCCTGTGTCACAGTAATCTGGTCACTGACAGTTCCTCCGTCGCAGTAATCTGGTTACTGACAGTTCCTGTGTCGCAGTAATCTGGACACTGACAGTTCCTCCGTCGCAGTAATCTGGTTACTGACAGTTCCTGTGTCACAGTAATCTGGTCACTGACAGTTCCTCCGTCGCAGTAATCTGGTCACTGACAGTTCCTGTGTCGCAGTAATCTGGTCACTGACAGTTCCTGTGTCGCAGTAATCTGGTCACTGACAGTTCCTGTGTCGCAGTAATCTGGTCACTGACAGTTCCTGTGTCACAGTAATCTGGTCACTGACAGTTCCTGCGTCGCAGTAATCTGGTCACTGACAGTTCCTGTGTTGCAGTAATCTGGTCACTGACAGTTCCTGTGTCGCAGTAATCTGGTCACTGACAGTTCCTGTGTCACAGTAATCTGGTCACTGACAGTTCCTGTGTCGCAGTAATCTGGTCACAGACAGTTCCTGTGTCGCAGTAATCTGGTCACTGACAGTTCCTGTGTCACAGTAATCTGGTCACTGACAGTTCCTTTGTCACTGTAATCTGGTCACTGAGAGTTCCTCCGTCGCAGTAATCTGGTCACTGACAGTTCCTGTGTCACAGTAATCTGGTCACTGACAGTTCCTGTGTCGCAGTAATCTGGTCACTGACAGTTCCTGTGTTGCAGTAATCTGGTCACTGACAGTTCCTGTGTCGCAGTAATCTGGTCACTGACAGTTCCTGTGTCGCAGTAATCTGGTCACTGACAGTTCCTCCGTCGCAGTAATCTGGTCACTGACAGTTCCTCCGTCGCAGTAATCTGGTCACTGACAGTTCCTGTGTCGCAGTAATCTGGTCACTGACAGTTCCTGTGTTGCAGTAATCTGGTCACTGACAGTTCCTGTGTCGCAGTAATCTGGTCACTGACAGTTCCTGTGTCGCAGTAATCTGGTCACTGACAGTTCCTGTGTTGCAGTAATCTGGTTACTGACAGTTCCTCCGTCGCAGTAATCTGGTCACTGACAGTTCCTGTGTCGCAGTAATCTGGTCACTGACAGTTCCTGTGTCGCAGTAATCTGGTCACTGACAGTTCCTGTGTCGCAGTAATCTGGTCACTGACAGTTCCTGCGTTACAGTAATCTGGTTACTGACAGTTCCTGTGTTACAGTAATCTGGTCACTGACAGTTCCTCCGTCGCAGTAATCTGGTCACTGACAGTTCCTGTGTCACAGTAATCTGGTCACTGACAGTTCCTGTGTACGCAGTAATCTGGTCACTGACAGTTCCTCCGTCGCAGTAATCTGGTCACTGACAGTTCCTCCGTCGCAGTAATCTGGTCACTGACAGTTCCTGTGTCGCAGTAATCTGGTCACTGACAGTTCCTGTGTTGCAGTAATCTGGTCACTGACAGTTCCTGTGTCGCAGTAATCTGGTCACTGACAGTTCCTCCGTCGCAGTAATCTGGTCACTGACAGTTCCTGTGTTGCAGTAATCTGGTTACTGACAGTTCCTCCGTCGCAGTAATCTGGTCACTGACAGTTCCTGTGTCGCAGTAATCTGGTCACTGACAGTTCCTGTGTCGCAGTAATCTGGTCACTGACAGTTCCTGCGTTACAGTAATCTGGTTATTGACAGTTCCTGTGTTACAGTAATCTGGTCACTGACAGTTCCTGTGTCACAGTAATCTGGTCACTGACAGTTCCTGTGTCGCAGTAATCTGGTCACTGACAGTTCCTGTGTTGCAGTAATCTGGTCACTGACAGTTCCTGTGTCGCAGTAATCTGGTTAGTGATAGTTCCTGTGTTGCAGTAATCTGGTCACTGACAGTTCCTGAGTCGCAGTAATCTGGTTACTGACAGTTCCTGTGTTGCAGTAATCTGGTTACTGACAGTTCCTGTGTCACAGTAATCTGGTCACTGACAGTTCCTGTGTCGCAGTAATCTGGTTACTGACAGTTCCTGTGTCACAGTAATCTGGTCACTGACAGTTCCTGTGTCGCAGTAATCTGGTTACTGACAGTTCCTGCGTTACAGTAATCTGGTCACTGACAGTTCCTGCGTTACAATAATCTGGTTACTGACAGTTCCTGCGTTACAGTAATCTGGTCACTGACAGTTCCAGCGTTACAATAATCTGGTTACTGACAGTTCCGGTGTCGCAGTAATCTGGTACTGACAGTTCCTGTGTCGCAGTAATCTGGGACGGGATTCTCCCCTACCTGGCGTGACGGGGGGTCCCGGCGTAGGGGAGTGGCGCCAACCACTCCGGGGTCGGGCCTCCCCAAAGGTGGGAAATTCTCCGCACCTTTGGGGGCTAGCCCCGCGCCGGAGCTGGCCGAAAGGCTTTCGCTGGTCGGCGCATGCGCGATGTGGGTTTCTCTTCCACTTCCGCCATGGCGGAGGCCGTGGCGGCGCGGAAGGAGAAAGAGTGCACCCAGGGCACTGGCCCGGAGTCTGAGCGGGGGCCCCCGATCGCGGGCCTGGCCACTGTGGGGGCACCCCCCGCGGTCCGATCGGCCCGCGCCCCCCCCAGGACCCCAGGGCCCGCTCGCGCCACCGATCCCGCCACCACCAGAGGTGGTTCAAACCTTGGCGGCGGGAGAGGCCTCCCAGCGGCGGGACTTCGGCCCATCCGGGCCGGAGAATCACCACAGGGGCCTTGCCGATCAGAGTAGCGAGATTCCCGCCGCCGCCACTTCCCGGGTGGCGGAGAATCTCTGCCACAGCGGGGGCGGGATTTTTGGCGGCCCCAGGCGATTCTCCGACCCTGCTGGGGGTCGGAGAATTTTGCCCCTGGTCACTGACAGTTCCTGGGTTGCAGTAATCTGGTCATTGACAGTTCCTGTGTCGCAGTAATCTGGTCAGTGATAGTTCCTGTGTTGCAGTAATCTGGTCACTGACAGTTCCTGTGTCGCAGTAATCTGGTCACTGACAGTTCCTGTGTTGCAGTAATCAGGTCACTGACAGTTCCCGTGTTGCAGTAATCTCGTCTCTGTGTTAACGGTATTCTCTGTTTGTCCTGTGCTCCCTTTTAATGCTCGTACTGCTACCTATTTTGAAATACATTTTTTGGGTTGGCTGCTGTGAAGTTACTGCGGTCTTTGGGATTTCTGTTTAAATTGGAGTCTTTTGGACACTGGGAATAAAACCTCCTCTTTCACATGGCAGGTCCAAAACATCGATTTTCGGTCCTGTCGTAGAATCTGTGCTGTTGTTTGATAGACTTGACAAGCAGCCAATTAGTGTAGGTCAAAGTTTCAATATTCTCCTGTCGGGGGCTGTGGTAGGTGAAGCCTGTCAGAAATTTTCAGGGAAGAAGGTGGATCTTCTGGAGAAGTGCCAACTTTTGTTCAGTTCTGTGAATCGGCCAGCAAGCAAGGACTCAGAGGTCTCTCTGTCTCCTTCTCCCTCTCTGTCTCTCGGTGCTGGACGATTTTAAGAAGCATTCTAGCCAACTCTGTGAAGACTTTCCTCTGTTTAAGGAGCACAGACTGCCAACAGAACTGGGAAAGAGAGCTTGAGTGTGAAAGTACAAGTTTTCCCAAAGGTCAGTAACCTTCGAATTGTGTGTGTCACGGTCTGGGAAGATCTGAAGAATTAAGGTTTAAAGTGGGGGCATTCGTAATAAAGCCACCAGAATCTTGTTAAGGAATCAGGCACAGGAACTGCTAATCTCCAGGACCAGAGCTCTGTTGTTCTCACAGGGAGGTGAAAGCTCCATTTGGTGGTAGAAAGGCAGACATGCACTGACCTGAGCATCCTGTGGCCGGTGACAAGAACTGCACTGATTGGAACTCTGCGGACTTAGTTCCACCTGGTGGCTAAAGAGCGAATCCCATGACCGAGAATTCTTAGATGAAGCATCATCTGGTGGTCGAAAGCCGGAATTCGGCAACCAGAACTCTCGAGTAAATTTATTTCCCAGAGGCTTCAACCACAGTAGTGAAAATTCATCTCAGGCCTACCTCTTTAATCCCTATTTTAATCCTCACTAACCCTTACCTTGTGTCTATCTTCTGTGTGTCTGGGTAGGAGGTAGGACGGGGTCTTGGGATTTGGTAATCTGGTGAAGTTATCCTGCTATTTCCTTATCTGTTCATCTTTTCTTCTCTTTATTAATAAATAGTTTACTGATTTTTTACTTATAAATCTGATGTCTATAACTCATTGGAGTAGTCAAACGTTAAGGATCTTCGGAAAGCACGAATTATTGGCTAATTTACTTATGTTGGGACTCTGGGGTCTGTGTGGCTGGAATTGAGTGTGCACTCACCCAGGGTGTCATAACATAAATTGGGGGTTCATCCGGGATCGGAAACGTTTGACAGTGAATTTAGGGGTACAGAGTAAATTACATAGAGACACTACACTTGTAGTCATACAACAATATGGCTATGGAAGCTGCTAAGAAATTTATCCAGGTGGGCTACATATCTCTGAAATTTTTGGAGGAGTTTTGCAAATACCGGCTGATCCAATTGGCAAGGGAATTGAAACTGGTTGTACCAGATAGAGCTAAGAAGGCAGAGGTAATTGACGCGATTGCTTAACATTTAAATTTGAAGCAAACGCAGCTGAGGCCGGACCCACAGTCAGTAGAATTGGCTAAGAGCAGCTACAGTTGAAACAATTAGAAATGCAGCAAAAACAGAGAGAAATAGAAATGCAGCAAAATCGGAGAGAAATAGAAATGGAAATGAAGAGAGAGGAAAGAGAGAGAGAGCAAATGGAAAAAGAAGTGGAGATGGAAATGCAGATATGAATTAGATAGAGACTTCCAGCTTAAGGTATTGGAAAGGAATGGGAAACTTCCAAAACATGAAGGGAGCCCAGTCCAAGAACAGAACTAAGTCGTGATATGTACAAGTTTATACAGGCTTTCCCAAAATTTGAAGAGAAAGAAGGAGAAACATTCTTTCAGGCTTTCGAGACAATAGCAACCTATTTGTAGTTGCCAAAAGAGAAATGGATTTTACTCCTGCAACACAAGTTGATGGGGTGAGCACAGCAAGTTTATGCCGCCTTGTCAGAGCAGGACTCTAGGGATTATGACTCAGTGAAAAATGCTATTCTAGATGCATATTAGTTGGTTCCTGAAGCATATAGACACAAATTTCTGAATGAAGACACACCCGTGACAGACTTATGCTGAATTCGACAGGTTGAAGCAGAACTATTTTAAAAGATGGGTATGAGAATTGGGAGTTACGACTACCTATGAGACTCTGAGGGAGGTAATTCTCTTAGAGGAGTTTCAAAATTCCTTACCTTCGATAATAAGAACCCATGTTGGTGACCAGAAGGAACAAACTGCGACGCAAGCAGCAATTATGGCCGACGATTACAAACTAATCGATCAATGTAAAACTTTGTTCCATCACCCCCATAATTTTGGAAAGGGTAGGAAGTGGGAGAGTGAGAGGACAGCAGGTAGCCAAGGTAAAGAATGGTTAGCTGCGAATTCTCCGAGATCTCCGCCTCAGTCCAGAAAAGAAGGTGCTGGGGTGGAAGTGAGACTTGGGAGTCTAAATGTTACCATTGTAACAAGATGGGACGTGTTCGTTCAGCCTGTTGGAAGTTGCAAGGAAGGCCCATGGAAGTTGTGGAGGTTTAGAAGGAGGACTCTGAGAAGTGAGCAAAGGTGCAGGCGGCAGCGTTTACTACACTTTGGAGACCCAAGGTGAACACTGATGTGACAGAAGTTGTAGAGGTAGGTGATAGATAGCTGGTTTTGTGTCGAATGGAAATGACACCCCATTTTCCTTGACAGAGGTAGCCAAACCTGAAACAATTTTAAGAGACCCAGGGGCAACTCAAACTCTTGTGCTGGAGAAGGATTTGGTCTTTCCTCCAGAGAGCTCAGGTGAAGGTGAGGTATTTGTGAATGGGATGGGTGGAAGTTGTATCCCAGTTTCATTGTATAAAGTTCAGTTGGAGTGTGATTTTGTGTCAGGTCCGGTAGTTGTTGGAGTGGTTAAGGAATTCCCAGTGGAAGGAATAGACTTAGTTTTGGGGAACGGTTTAGCAGGAGTGAAGGTTGTAGCTTCACTTATGATTACAGAGAGTCCAAAGGAAGTATTGCAATTCACCCCCGAAATGCCGACTGAAGTGCATGCAGGAGCTAGGAAAACTCATTGTGCAGTAGAGGACTTAGAGAAAGAGATGTTGTAGGCTGTTGAGCATGTTTCAAGTGACCATGGTAGTGAACCAGGTCCTGAACATTTTCAAACAGACGGTGACCGTATGGCTGCGAAATTAGACAAGAGTCTTGATTTTGACTTTGGTTCTGATTATGAAAAATGAAATGAAAATGAAGGGGCTTTTCACAGTAACTTCATTGAAGCCTACTCGTGACAATAAGCGATTTTCATTTTCATTTTCATTTTCATTATTGTCACGAGTAGGCTTCAATGAAGTTACTGTGAAAAGCCCCTAGTCGCCACATTCCGGCGCCTGTCCGGGGAGGCTGGTACGGGAATCGAACCGTGCTGCTGGCCTGCTTGGTCTGCTTTAAAAGCCAGCGATTTAGCTTTGTGAGCTAAACCAGCCCCTGTTTATGAGGTGCTGGTAAACAATTGTCGCAAGAATGTTGGTGAGGAGGAGTCAGACAAGGTTTGACTTCGACCTTGGTCCTGGTTACGAAGTGATGGTGAATAGCTGTTGCAAGACAACAGTCTTGACTTTGATTTCAGGACTGACTATGATGCAATGATAGACAGTTGTTACTGAGTAGGTTCGTCACCAATTGAACTTGGATCACCGGCGAGCAATTCTTCCAGAGCTAGTCAAGGTGACCTGGATTATTTTGCTGTGTTTGTGGTGTCGATTATGTGTGTCCTTTGCCTTAAAAATCAGTTAGCTTTTTGGTCTTTGAGAAAATATAGCCTCATTAAATTTGCTGATATGACTTCTTTTTTGTCTGAACAATGCCCTGTTCTTCCTGACATTGGTGCCATTATGCTGCCTACATACACATTTGTCTGCTTTACCTCGATCTGTAGCTGTGTTTCACATATTGTCCTGTAGTCCCTTGCTCGGTTGCTATCTGGATTTCTTCCCATTCTGTACGGTCTATCAAATGTGACTGCAAGTTTCAACACTTTCTTGCCATTGAATTGGACTGTGCTGTTCAGTTATCCTTCGGTTTTACAGTTGTACCATTGTATATAGCCTGTAGTTTCTCTTTTTGTGCTCAAGAACTGCTCCTTCTGTATTGTTTGATTCATTTCCAAACTTTTTAGTGTCATCAGTGTGCTTTGTATTGTCTGATGTTTTGCTGTACTTTATGATCTCAGGTTCCTGTGGATGATCTAACGCATCATTGAACTTTGTGACATCAGTCCCTCATGGATGATCTGATTTATCTTTGATCTCTTGGTGCTCCTCTTCTGGAGTCAACTTCTACAAGATGTAATTTTCTTGTAGGCTGTTCACGATTGATGTGCTCTCAATTGATCCATTCATTGTTGCACTGTAATTGTCATGTTCTTTTGTACAGTCCAGCTGAGATTTGTCAGTCTCGCTTTTGTCCTGCTCAGCTGGTATGCTACTTGTGATCACTTTGTCACTATTCACAGTGAATAGACCTTCATAGTCTTCTTTTTGTTGATCAAATAAAGTATATAGACCTTCATAGTCTTCTTCTTTCATTGCTCTCTCTCTGGAGTCTTTCAGTGCTTCCATTATGGAGTCTTTCAGTGCTCTTCCTATGGAGTCTTTTTCTTCAGGTTGTTCATTTGTCAGGTTACTACTCTCCGATGTAGCAACGGTATGCAATTCCATCAATGTATTGGATTCATCTACCATTAGTAGAGATAGAGATAGAGAAATACAGCACAGAACAGGCCCTTCGACCCACGATGTTGTGCCGAACTTTTGTCCTAGGTTAATCATAGAATTGTGGACAATTTTTCATTGCCAATCCACCCAACCTGCACATCTTTGGATTGTGGGAGGAAACCGGAGTACCCGGAGGAAACCTATGCACACACGTGGAGGATGTGCAGACTCCACACAGACAGTGACCCAAGTCGAAATCGAACTTGGGACCCTGGAGCTGTGAAGCAATTGTGCTATCCACAATGCTACCGTGCTGCCCTTAAGAAGAAGTTAACCTACACTCCATTATTCTACCCTAATCCATGTACCTATCCAATAGCCGCTTGAAGGTCTCTAACGTTTCCGACTCAACTACTTCCACAGGCAGTGCATTCCATGCCCCCATTACTCTCGGGGTAAAGAACCTACCTCTGACATCCCCTCTATATCTTCCACCATTTATCTTAAATTTATGTCCCCTTGTAATGGTGTGTTCCACCCGTGGAAAAAGTCTCTGACTGTCTACTCTATCTATTCCCCTAATCATCTTATAAACCTCTATCAAGTCGCCCCTCATCCTTCGTCTGAGATTTAGATCTTCAATCTTGTTACGAACAGAATAATCATCAAAACTTCAGCCATATCTGAATAATATTCTTCAATGTAAGATTTATTTAGTTTAGTTTTAGATTTGTTAACATTTTCTTCTTGTTGGATGCTGCAAACATTTTGTTCCATGGTGCTGCAGAAGTCTTCTTCAGCTGTTTGTTCAAATTAAGGCAACGTCTACCTTGCAGGGTAAAAAACTTCCGTTCTGTGCCTTTAAAACTTGCTTTTTTGATTTCCAGGCAGTTTTTTTTTAAAGTGGCCATGTCCACAATGTTCTGACGTCATCACGTCTGTGACGTCATGCGCAAACATGCATTGCGCATGCGCAAATCGATCCCCATCCAGAATGCGGTCTTTTTTTTAAGTGCGCATGCGCAATCTCCTGCACATGTGCAGAACGGTATTCTTCCGGATCGTGTCTTTTTTCAATGTGCTCATGTGCGAACTGGTCCCGCACAAGAGCTCATTTCTTCCTTTAACTACGCATGTCTGAAATGTCCGACTTCTGAAGCGTGCACTTTTTTTGGGTGCACTTTTCAGCGTGATGAAGTTCTAACTGCGCCATAGCTTTCATGGAGGCAAAATTGGTTTTACTTTGATTCAAAGTTTCGGCACTTCTAATTTTAGATTCTTTAGTCGCACTGGACATTTTAATTTAATCTGTCAGCCTTATTTTTTGTTGTTTTTTCAGTCTTTTATCGAGCTTTTCATTTCTTTTAAGCTCACAATAATGATCACATTTTTTAAGGACCACTTCAAAGTTATTTTTTTCAGCTTCATTCTCAAAGTGGAATGAGTTATGAACTTTATAGCCTGTTGTCATGCCATTAGTAGCAATAAAGCAGTTTTTCCCTTTGCACAGGCAGTTTGGAGGTTGGAGGATGAAAGATACAGTTCAAACTCTTGTTTGAATATTTTCCAATTCACATCTACATTACCCGATATGCTGAATGCCGTTGGAAACTGCAGACCTTCCATGACTCTTTGGTTAGGTATTTCTGGGGCAGCATGGGGCAGCACGGTAGCACAAGTGGATACACTGTGGCTTCACAGCACCAGGGTCCCAGGTTCGATTCCTTGCTGGGTCACTGTCTGTGTGGAGTCTGCACGTTCTCCCCGTGTCTGTGTGGGTGTCCTCCAGGTGCTCCGATTTCCTTCCACAGTCCAAAGATTGGCCATGATAAATTGCCCTTCGTGACCAAAAAGGTCAGGAGATACGGGGATAGGGTGAGGGCTTAAGTGGGTCGGTGCAGACTCGAGGGGCCGAATGGCCTCCTTCTGCACTGTATGTTCTGTGTTCTAATGTTCTTTCTGTGATGTTTCTGGTTGTTGCTGGAGCATTATTGTTGCTACTGGAGTCTGGTTGAGATTTTTCTTTGCACTTTCTTTTTGAATGGAGACTTTCTTTCTCTCTAAACCTGACTAAATTACTCTAAGATCAGCCCAGATACCGTGTGGTAACATGGTATATGAAAATTTAAAGCTGTCCACTCCTTGTACCATGTTGTATTCCCTATTCTGCTTTACATGGATGGCTTGGATGTATAGTATTGAATAAAGAACACAAAGCTTTGTTAATGAACAAAACCATAAATTTATTACACTACTAAGATTTGTTCACATTCCTAAAGTTGAAGGTTATTGTATAAAAGTATGCCAGCTCCAACTCTCAAGTACACAACTGCTCTCTATGCCTGACACTGTTCCAGCTCTCACCTAATTATTAACTCGTAATCATCTATTCATCTTCTAATCGCAGAATCTCCACAATCACATGATATATGTTTTACATATGACTTCTGTTTTTCCCTCCAGTGGTAAGAAGCATTATCATTAACATGTTAACTCTTTACATCACGGTCAATATACAGATCATTACAACTGACAGTTCCTGTGTCGCAGTAATCTGGTCACTGACAGTTCCTGTGTCGCAGTAATCTGGTCACTGACAGTTCCTGTGTCGCAGTAATCTGGTCACTGACAGTTCCTGTGTCGCAGTAATCTGGTCACTGACAGTTCCTGTGTCGCAGTAATCTGGTCACTGACAGTTCCTGTGTCGCAGTAATCTGGTCACTGACAGTTCCTGTGTCGCAGTAATCTGGTCAGTGTCAGTTTCTGTGTCGCAGTAATCTGGTCATTGACAGTTCCTGTGTCGCAGTAATCTGGTCACTGACAGTTCCTGTG
Organism: Scyliorhinus canicula; assembly: GCF_902713615.1. Classification (NCBI taxonomy): domain Eukaryota; kingdom Metazoa; phylum Chordata; class Chondrichthyes; order Carcharhiniformes; family Scyliorhinidae; genus Scyliorhinus; species Scyliorhinus canicula. The sequence goes on along the minus strand of NC_052165.1, from coordinate 32,391,911 downwards.
TCGCAGTAATCTGGTCAGTGTCAGTTTCTGTGTCGCAGTAATCTGGTCACAGACAGTTCCTGTGTTGCAGTAATCTGGTCAGTGTCAGTTTCTGTGTCGCAGTAATCTGGTCACTGACAGTTCCTGTGTCGCAGTAATCTGGTCACTGACAATTCCTGTGTTGCAGCAATCTGGTCACTGACAGTTCCTGTGTCGCAGTAATCTGGTCACTGACAGTTTCTGTGTCGCAGTAATCTGGTTACTGACAGTTCCTGTGTCGCAGTAATCTGGTTACTGACAGTTCCTGTGTCACAGTAATCTGGTCACTGACAGTTCCCGTGTCGCAGTAATCTGGTCACTGACAGTTCCCGTGTTGCAGTAATCTGGTCACTGACAGTTCCCGTGTTGCAGTAATCTGGTCACTGACAGTTCCCGTGTTGCAGTAATCTGGTCACTGACAGTTCCCGTGTTGCAGTAATCTGGTCACTGACAGTTCCCGTGTTGCAGTAATCTGGTCACTGACAGTTCCCGTGTTGCAGTAATCTGGTTATGTTATTCTCTAAGTCTGAATAAAGATTGTAGACTTCCAGTTGACGCAAATACTTTATTCAATGGGTTCATTCTGTTTCCAGAGTTTAACTAGATATAATGCAGTCAAGAGGTATGTCCAGTGAAGCTAAGGTAAACTGCCTATTGCTGAGCTGTCTCTGTCTGCTGCTGCTGACTCGCCCTGTGCTTCTGAAAGAGGCGGGACCCGTCTCTGATGCTGCCCTCTAGTGATGCTGTGGCTGTTACATCTCTCTGTAGTCCCTGGTGTATGTGCAGATGTATGTACAGATGTACAGATCACTACATCCCCCCCTTTTATTGGACATGTTTTCTAGACTGGCCTCAAGAAATCTGTACATAACAAGTGGTGAGAATATGCAAATCTACACACTTGGAAAATGATAAAAGTAATACAGAAACAATTAACTGTGTTGTGAGTCCATCGTGAGAAATGTCCATATTGGTCTTGTGCATGTGTTGAAGTGTCGTTACAAATCTAGCGGTCGGGTGCTGGAGCGTCTTAACAGTAGTAGTAGGGATGATGGTTTGTTGTCATCAAGAGTACTGTCTGGCGTTGTGTGGCGAGGAACGTCCTGTGGACAAATGGACTCGGTCAATTCCAGTGTGGGAAATACTGGTGTTGTAGGTCGAATCTCTAATAGATCCCGGCGGTTACGGCGAAAAAGTACTCCTGCAGACGATTTGACAATGTAGGACCGCGGTGCCTCCTGCCTGATCACCGTGGCTGACTCAGACCATCTGCCTTCTGGGTCCCTGATTCTGATGGCGTCACCTATTGCCAATGGCTTGAGTGGGATCGCATGTTGATCGTAGTATCGTTTTTGTTTGGAGCATAGTGCCCGCATGTCTGACCTCAACGTTTTCCTGTGTTTGTGGTATTGATTCTGTATGTCATCGTTCGTGAAAGCTGTTTTGCTTCTTCGTTCTGGAGAAGATGTGAATTTGTGAGATTCTTTATCATACCATGGCATGTTTGTAGTCTTGTCATTGTTTCGCAGTGTGCTGTGGCATTGTCCTTCACGTGCAGAGTTGTACCATGTTGTACAGGCCGTTGTTTCATTGTTGTTGTTTCTGTAATTTCTTTCTTTGTTGTTTTTGTTGGCGTTCTTGTTGTTGTCGTTCTTGTTCTTTTTGTCGCGTTTGTTGATTCTGTTTTCGTTGTTTTCGCTTTTATTGTTCTTTTCTCTCGTGCTTGTTGTTTCTGGGAAGCTTCTTGTTGTTTTTTTCGTTCTTGTTCTGCTGCATGTTGTTTTTGTTGTTGCTGTTGTTGTTCTTGTTTCTGCTGTGCTTCTTGCGGTTTTTGTTGTTCTTGTTGCGCTCAATGAGCGTGCCATGTGGATGATTTAAGTCATTGTCACAATTATTGGTGTCAATATCCTTTGTGGTATCTGCTACATTGAGCGCATCTTCTTGAGAATTGTGAGAATGATCTGATGTTGCATTGATGTTGGTGACATCAGTCATTTGTGGTGGATTCGATTCCTCTTCTTTGCTTTCTTGATACTCCTCTTCTAGAGTCACTTCTGGTTCACTTGAATTCTCATTGATTTCTTGGTGCTCCTCTTTTGGAGTCATTTCAGGTTCATTTGAATCATCTGTGATCACTTTGTGCTCCTTTTCTGGAGTAAAAATCTTCACAATTTCATTTTGTTGTGGGTCACAGTGCTCCTTTTCTGGAGTCCAAATCTTCAAGATTTCTATTGACATGGTCTCTCTGGACTCTTGGTGCTCCTCTTCTGGAGTCAAAATCTTCAGAATTTCTATTGACGTGGTCTCTCTGGACTCTTGGTGCTCCTCTTCTGGAGTCAAAATCTTCAAGATTTCAATTGACATGGTCTCTCTGGTCTCATGGGTGGCCATCCTCTGATTATTGAGTGCATCTGTGCAGACGAGCTGAGATATGTCAGTCTCGCTGTGATCCGGCACATCCTGTATGGAAGTTGTGATTTCTTCGTCACTTGTCTCACATACAGTGGGTAGACATTCAGTGTCTTGTTCTGGTGGCTCAGATGAGCTTGATAGATCTTCATGGTTTTGTGCATGCATAGCGTTCGCTATGGAGTATTTGCTTGCTTCCATTTTTGAGTCTGTCACCGAGCTGTTTATAGAGGCTTGCGTCACTCTCTTTGTGGAGGCTTGCGTCACTCTCTTTGTGGAGTCCTTCATTGCTCTCTCTGTGGAGTCCTTCATCGCGCTCTCTGTGGAGTCTGTCATTGCTCTCTCTGTGGAGTCTGTCATCTCTCTCTTCGTGGAGTAGTGCAGTGTTTTTGCTGTAGAGCCGATCTGTGCTCTCTCAACGGAGTCATTCTGTGCTCTCTGTGTGGCGTCGTCTTCATCTTGGGTATTGCTGTCATCCAATGTACCGACGATCTGCCATGGCACCATGGTATTGGATTCATCTACCATGAGAAGAGTTGTATTGAGCATTCAACCGTGTTGCTGATGCTGTGATCAGGATCTCCGAATAACTCAGCCATGTCTGAGCAGTATTGTGTGTATTGTTCGCTGGACAAATCATCGCTTTTTGTTTTGGAGTTGTGATCGTTCTCTTCATGTTCAATGAACAAAGAATCTTCTTGTGTGGAGACTGGGACCCTTCGTGGTGCATGGACCACTCTCTGTTTCTTGGTGTCAGGCCGCAGCATAATCCTGCACTCACGAGTCGGAATGTCATATATGCTGGGCTGAAGATTCCCCATTCCGAATAACTCATCGTCGGGGTCTTCATGGTACAACACCTCTAGTTGCGGTTCGGATTTGGTACTGGGGTAGCCATCTCCCAAGGTGAAATCTTTGTCTGAATCGTAGTCTACAAGGACCATATCATTTTCTAAGGCGGTGCTAACTGCTTGTTCCAGAGTGCTGTGAAAGTTATTTTCAACTGCTGGTGTAAGTTCGGGCATTGTTCTGTCTTCTGAGGCAAAAAAATTGGGTTTTGCAGCTTTAAATTTATTTTTGTTCATTTTCGTGCATTTCCCTTTTAAGTGGGCGTGGTCCTTGTCCTCTGACGTCATGACGTTCGTGACATCATGCGTAGGACTCGATTGCCCATGCACACACCGAGTTTCCTGTACTGTGCCCTCTTTTCGCAACTGAGCAGGTGCGGTTCCTTTCCCAAGATGGCTGCCGCTCAGAGCCTCCGTCTTTCTCCGATTCAGCCCTGCCTCTGCCTCGCGATGAGTGTTCGCGCCATTTTTACCAATTTTGTTTTCTAAATGATGATTCTGTGTTTCTAGAGACTCAAAGTATTGATTTTGTTTTTGTTCGTAAGCAAGGCATTTTTGTATAACGATTTCTAGAGTTAGATGCTTATTTTGTGAAAGTTCTTCCCTCAGATTTTTATCAGATAGTCCAGAAATTAATTGATGCATTATCACAGTGTCTCTGAAATCAGCATAATCACAGCCTTGTGGTATCAACTTGAGATTAGTAATAAAATCAGAGATGGACCCTCCGTTTCTCTGACAAGAGTTCCAGCATCTCACCAGATTGACTGTTACAGCGTTCAGCAAATTTTTTGAGTATAACGTCTACTTTGGTGCTGTCCTCACCTTCTAAGTAATTAAAGCAATTATAGATTTCTCTAGCTTTATGCCCTCCTGTTAAGTGTAGTAGGGCTATTTTCATTGCATCAGAGGCAGTGCTTAAATCATTAGCTGTGATAAATATTTGGAACAGCTGTTCAAACATTTTCCAGTTATAACTTACCGGTTGTTTCCAGCTGCCATGGAGTTCCAACAAGTTCCATCAAATCAGTTAGTCGCCGAGGATCCATTTGCTGCGAAGTCTTCCACAGTCGAATATCCGGTTTAAGTTTTTCTTCTCTTGCTGGTGTCTAGCCAGCTTTCTGAAATCACTCCTGGTATCATATATTATTCTCTAAGTGTGAATAAAGATTGTAGACTTCCAGTTAACACAAATACTTTATTCAATGGGTTCATTCTGTTTCCAGAGCTTAACTAGATATAATACAGTCAAGAGGTATGACAAGTGAAGTTAAAGTAAACTGCCTATGCTGAGCTGTCTCTGTCTGCTGCTGCTGACTCGCCCTGAGCTTCTGAACCCGTCTGGACCTGTGGGCTGGACCCATCTCTGATGCTGCCCCCTAGTGATGCTGTGGCCGTTATGTCTGTCTGTATTCCCTGGTGTATGTGCAGATGTATGTACAGATGTACAGATCACTTACACTGGTCACTGTCAGTTCCCATGCTGCAGCAATCTATCCTCTGAGAGTTCCTACTTGATAGTAATCTTTTCACTGTTCGTTTATCCCATTGTTTAAACCTGCAGAAATTGTTTCGTCATTGAGTTTGGGTGCGTGAAATTGATCAGAATCATACATTTATAACCAGCTGAAAGCAAAATAAGTTATTTGATATACTCATGAGAGAACCACCGCATGACCTCTCTGAGATTACTAACCTTCGACACTTCACAAGGCAGGAAGGTTTTGCAGTTCTCAACCATGCTGGATGAGTGCAGCCTCAACAATACTCCAGGGCCTTGAAACCATCTAGGGCACGGCAGCCCATTTGAATGACATTTTATCTTTCATCTGAAACATTTTCTCACTCTTTCAATGACGCACAGTTGAAGCAGTGTTCACCACATACAGTGTGCACTACTGCAGCTTGCTAAGACTGCTTTGCCAGCACGTGCAGACACATGGGAATACCATCGCCTGCAATTTCCTCAGCATCCTGATTTGGAAGGTATTGCCGTTCTTTGAGTTTTGCTTTGTCAAAAAACCGGAACTCCCTCCCTAATAGCATAGAAGGTCCTCCTGCACCTTATTGACTGTAGGGGTTTAAGAATGTAATCACTGGGAGCAGGTTAGGCAATTCAGCCCCTCGAGCCTGCTCCTTCATTAAATATGATCTTGGCTGATCTAATCTCGGCCTCAGCTCCACTTGCCCATTCTCCACAATCCTTCAACCCATTACTAATTAAATATCTATCTCCTAAAGCAGCTCACCACCATTTTGTGAAGGAGAATTAGGAAAGGGAATTAAATGTTGGCCGTGTAAGCGAGACGCACATCCGAGGAATGAATAAAAGGAAGAAAAATGGCAAGATAAAACTCCTGGTGTGTTCCTGGTCGGTTCTGCGGTTACTAAAGCTTTATTTAGTTGTCTAAATGTTAACAGATGATTGTGATAGCATGGGAATGCATGGAATTACAGGGTTGAAACAAACCTTTCAGCCTAACTGGCCTATGTGCTTCGAGTCTCCTCTCATTCTACTTTATCAATTCGGCAATATATCCGATACGTTTCTCCCTCATGTACCTATCTGGCTCCCCGCCAAATGCATTTCTCATATTTGCACATCTGATGTTGGCCTGATGAGGGACCGTAGTCCCCTGGAGAAGTTTCAGTGGCAATCCCCTGACCAACCAGATTTGATTTGCCAACCAATCACTTTCTCATGCCGTATCAATTGTTTTTCCCTTTGAAATTTGGCATTCTTGCATCTGTCCTGATGAGTGTAAGACAAAAAGCTTTGACCGCATGTCTCTTTTTTCAGCAATACTTTATAGGTGTGGCCCCTTTCTTGTGCTCCACTCCCACCCCCCCCCCACTCCCTTGCCACCCCCACCCCCCACCTCACTTCCAATGCATGTGGATGGACCTGCAAAATTGGAAAATAGGTCAAGACCCAGTTTAAATGGAATTTTCTCCTATTTTGAACCATTTGGGTATTTCCAGTGTGGGAGGAGATTTGGATGAAATTTCCCCCTACTCGACCTGCACCACTGACACAACAGCTGCCAGAGGTGGGGAGACTAAAAAGGTAAATCCGAACAGTCTGAATAATTTCATACCTTAAATCGCTGCCAGATTTACTCGTGACTACTCATTCACATCTATGGAGGTGCAGTAAAGGTAAGAAAGTAGAACATAGCAAAATAAAGAAAGAATGGGGTTCAGTCATCGAATGAAATAGGATAATGTAAAATATACGACAGAGAAACAGATCACTTGGCTCAACCAGCCCACACTGCCATTTAATGGTCTGCTCGAGCATCTTCTCATTCTTCCTCAATTAACGATCATCTTAACCCTCAATTCCCTCCTCCCTTATCGAACTTCCCCTTAAATATTCGCCTATTCGCCTCAAAATCTCGGATCACCTGCTAGATTCTGTATTCTCAGAGTTACCCAGGGAGTGTGACGTGTTCTGAAACTGGACGTGCTGTAAATTTATTTTTTTCTTTCCTTGCAGATGCACCACAGTGCTTCTTACTTCTACCCGGGAGAGAATTCTATGGAGAGCGGCTAATGAACATAAGAATCCTACAGAAACCTGAAGAAGAGGTACCGTAAATTTCTGTTGTAGTTTACAGCTGCCAAGTAAACGTAATGGAGTTATATATCACTTGGCTTGGCACAAGAAGTTAAGGAATCGCTGAGTGTTGCAGATTATTACAAATACTGCCCATAAAGCACTGGCAGAGTTTAATTAAAATATATTCCAGGAGAGGAATTTATTTACTCCATAATAAAAATTATATTGTAGCAGTTGTGGAAAATAAAATGGTTAGTGGATTTTTGTAGTGTCTGTTTCCTAAGTAAACTCCTCTAGGCTCAATCAGCACTTAGGCCAGAAAGGAATCCTTTCTCTTACACCACTGGGAGTTGAGACCATCTTTCGGCTGAGGAAAAGCCAATATCGTATGTTTTTCTGAGGGAGAAAATAATGAATGTTGTAGGTATCCTGTGCAAATGGTGAAATATTGAATGGGTCTGGGCAGAGCAAGACAGGGTGCAGAATAATTGATCGGGATATTGTAGTTTTAAACTAAACAGTATTATATGCGGCGATATCGAATTTGTGCTTTTGATTTGCTCACGTAATAAAATCACTTTAACTCGACAACATGGAGAAAAATTGGGGAAATCAACTGCAATCTGTCCATCTAGAGATATTAAGCAAATATGTCATGAACAGGGGAAGTACTGGATATCCAAAGATTCATAGATCTCACAGAAACTTAGAAAATTCTAACAGGATGAGACAAGATAGATTTAGAAAGAATGTTCACGATGGCAGGGGAGTCCATAACTAGGGATCATAGTTTGAGGATAAGAAGTAAACCTTTTAGGACTGAGATGAGGAGAAATTTCTTCACATAGAGAGTGGTGAATCTGTGGAATTCACTACCACAGAAAGTAGTTGAGGTGAAAACGTAGTGTGATTTCGAGAAGGAATTAGCTATAGCTCTGGGGGCTGAAGGGATATGGGGGGAAGGTGGGATTGGGGCATGAACCTGATGCTCAGCAATGATCATAATGAATGGTGGAGCAGACTCAAAGGGCCAAATGGCTCCCTTCTGCTTCTATTTTCCATGTATGTTTCTCTGTATGTTTCTATGTATTCAATCACAAGGGGGCCCCGAATTTTGCTGCTTGGGGTCATTGCATTAAAACGGGCCTGGAAAATAGGGTGAAGCCAGTTTTACTGGAATTCACTATTCTTTGAGCCGAACTGGGAATCCAATGGGGGTGCACGCATGTACAAATCTTCCACCTACTCCCCTTAACACAAAGGTGTGTGTCTGAGGAAATTCCCAAGCGCATTCCAGGAATTCACTCATTCTTGCCCTTGGTGTGCCTCGACAGACCCATGGCCGGCCCTCAGCTCTCATCGGGCAAGAATTATTCAGGGGAACTCAAAGCCTCTCAGTCAAAGATGACCTTGGCTTCAGTTGGGAAAGGCATTGAGATGTCTTTGGCAGAGTGCTCATTGCCTTTTCGCCTTATAGGTGTGTACTGCGGTAAATGCCATTAAGTGCCGCTGCAGGTCTTCATGCCCAGTCTGACTGTGGCAACGGCAGCACTTTCGGAGCTGCTGTTTTTCACATGAGGTCTTAAACGAACGTCACATCTACCTCTCAGGTGGGGGGGTAAAAGATCCCACAGCACTCTTTCAAAGAAGACATGGGGTGGTTGTGCTTGCCAATATTTATCCCTCAAGCAACACAATCATAAGCAAATTACCTGGTTATTATCATCTAGTTGTTCATAGCAGCTTGGTGAGCACAAATTGGCTGTCACATGCCTCACATTACAACAGTGACTTCACTTGAAAAGCAATAGTAATAATGATTAGTATTGTCACAAGTAAGCTTCAATTAACACTGCAATGAAGTTACTGTGAAAACCCCCTAGTCGCCACACTCCGGCGCCTGTTCGGGCACACAGAGGGAGAATTCAGAATGTCAATTCTCCTAACAGCACGTCTTTCAGGGCTTGTGGGAGGAAGTACTTCATTGGCTGTAAAGTGTGGTGATATGCATCACTGTAAATACACAAGGGGTTAATATAAATACACGTAGACTAGCTAGACACTAGAGGGAGCACCAGAGATATGACACAGACATTCAACTAATAGGTCAGTAAGCTAGGTCATGACCAATGGGCATTCACGATACACACAGAGCATTACACCAACCCATATAAAACAGCACACATAGAACATAGAACATAGAACAGTACAGCACAGAACAGGCCCTTCGGCCCTTGATGTTGTGCCAAGCAATGATCACCCTACTCAAACCCACGTATCCACCCTATACCCGTAACCCAACAACCCCCCCCCCTCTTAACCTTACATGATCTTCCTCTTTCCAGTGGAGACTCCTTGTGATTGCATAGTGTTGATTGAAATACATCACACCCACCATCTGGATTGTAGCAGACTGGTTCGTCAGTCTGAGTAGCTATAGCAGGATTAACAGGAGAGTCGAATCCAAGTAGGAGAATTGTTAACAGTTTAATAAACGAGTTAAAGCTATCTCCAAGTCTGATTCTTCCTTTGTCAGAATGCACATCAAGGAAACAGCTTATGCTACGTCAAGAGCATAACAAAACATACAGTATTTTGGGACATCCTGAAGTCATGATCACACTGCATAAATACAAGGTTTTCTTCCTTCTTCATCCCTCTAATCTGGGACAAATTCACCGGGCGGGATTGAACCAAATCGGAACAGAGTCCTTTGACAACCGCGTTTAACCAGGTGTTTCCTGGAACTTGCAGTGCCAAGAAACACCACACTACCTATCGGGATTCTGTTTCAATTTAGGACCTCAGTGGGAAACTCCCCACCAAGGCCACACTTAGCCCTGTTTCCTGCACTGAGGAGATCCGCTCACTGGAACTCCTCAATGCAGCAAGAGATCAGGGTGCCATTTTTAAATGCAGAGTCTGCACGTTTCCCCGTGTCTGCGTGGGTTTCCTCCCGGTGCTCCGGTTTCCTCCCACAGTCCAAAAATGTGCGGGTTAGGTGGATTGGCCATGCTAAATTGCTCTTAGTGTCCAAAAGAAAGATTAAGTGGGGGTTGCTGCGTTGTGGGGATAGGGTGGAGACATGGGCTTGAGTAGGGTACTCTTTGTAAGGGCCAGTGCAGACTCAATGGGCCGAATGGTCTTCTTCTGCACTGTAAATTCTATGATTACTTATTTCCCTGTTTTACTGTTTATTTTTCCAAAAGGGGCAGGTTTAGCACAGTGGGATAAACAGCTGGCTTGTAATGCTGAACAAGGCCAGCAGCACGGTTCAATTCCCTTTACCGGTCTCCCCAAACAGGCGCTGGAATGTGGCGACTAGGGGCTTTTCACAGTAACGTCATTGAAGCCTACTTGTGACAATAAACGATTATTATTATATGCTGTTTCTCCATCCAAACTCCCCCCCCCCCCCCACCCCACCCCTCACCCCCCAACCCCAGTATATTGAAATCAAACATTGACCACACAGACTCCGAGTCATACCCTTCCCTGGTCTTCAAAATTCCTCGGTTCCCTCAGTGTCTCCTTCCTTTTACGATCTTTCCAGTGTTTCAAAACCCCGAGCCTGGCATCATTTGCTCACGAGCCCAAGGTTGATCTCAGCCTCCCTCTTAATCTTCTCAACCCTCGGCGCTGTCCCGGACACGCTGTGGCCCTGAAACCCAGAAACCGTGGGCTTTTTTTTTCTTTCTCTCTTCCTTCCATAGAAAAGGGACCCCTTTAATATTCTGAATGAACAGTCTTTGTGTTGCCTTGGCGCACTGAGCAATTTGACTGCAAAAAGGAATTAGAGTTTATGAATAATTTAAATCCCAGTCACCAAGCGGGCTTAATAATCATGTGTCCCACAGAGCTTCAAATGCATTCTGTTACATGTATTGTTGGAGAGACTGCTTGCTCCTCTGTGGCAATTCCAATATTGCAGTGTGAATTGTGCTTTTAATTTGCCATCATATTTGAAAGAACATCCAATTACACTTAACAAAATGCTTTTTAAATTATGCTCTTTAAACCCTTATTTGAAGAACATCTCAGTGTTGCTGCTGCTGATTAAATATATTGTTATTCACTGTAGTCGCCTTTTATTGTTTCCAACGCAGGCCCAAATTTTCCTGTTTTTTTGTGAAAGAGTAACTGGTTGACCTCTGTTGTCTGCTTCACTTAAAGATAGGTTAGGATAGCAAACAGTTGATGCTGAGCAACTTACGATCTTCATATTAGAACAGACAACCAGGATGTGACCTTCATCAATCCAGTTATCCAAACAATTTGGCTAAATCTATCATGCTATGTTACCCTTATCCGCACTGTGTCTTGTTAAATGTATTGCAGCAGCAACCTTGGAGTATAGTATTAGTTTAGCTGCTGGAATAGATATAAATGTATGCCAAGAACATCACCTTTTGGGATGAAAATATTCAGTGGTAACATGTTTTAGCAATGTACTATCACCATTGCTAACTCTGTCTCCATCATTAACTCTGTTTTTATTGATCTTTGTACGCATCTCTACAGATACCTTTATTGATATATCTTTCATGCAGACAGAAAATACACAGCAGGTCTTCGAACGATTGAAAAGTGAAAGAGCAGGTTGAAATTTTGGGTCGAGACCCTGGGGGAAAGAAATTCAATATCGTTGCACCTGATTTCTGGCCATAATACCAATGTGAGAGGTAGTGATTTCAGGCTGTGATTACTTGGGCCCACTTGTCCTTGGGAAGGTGCCAAATTAGAAGCTGAAATAAATGTCAGGGTCCAGATGCCAGCTGCAAGAGATGATAAAAGCCCACTCTGCCCTCACTTTTTATGCTAAGCTGTGCGGTCGCACACACGTGTTATTACAGGAGTCAGATACTATCTGCTGCCACATTAGGGAGGTAATTGAAGCCCTGCTTTTACCTCGCAATTATCCAGAGATACTTCAGCAATGACCAGCAACAGCAGCAGAAGGAGCAACATTAGTGGCTTCATAGATCATTATCTGAATGTAGCTATTTGCATACCTACCATCAATTTTGAGCATACCCCCTTAGAAAGAGCTATTAATCCATTAATGTGCAAATGACATCTCACCTTTGTTAGACGGTAATATAAGCTCTTGGGGATGGGAGCGCGGGGAGGGGCATGTAATTATCAAACAGGTCATAGAATAGTACAATGCAGAACTAGGCCACTCGGCCCATTGAACCTGTGTAAGCTCTTTTGAAGAGAAATCTAGCCAGTCCCAATTCCTTGCCTTTTTTGCACATCTCTGCAATTTGATTCTTTTTCAAATCGTATTTTTAAGTCTCCTTTGAAGGCCATTACTGTATCTGCATTCATTATCCCATCAGACAGTGCATTTTGAATCTTAACCACTTGCTGTGTAAAAAGAAGTTTCCCCTCACGATGCCTTTGGTTCTTTTGTCACTCATCTTAAATTGTGCCCTCTGATTATTAAAATATTTCTTCATTTACCTTATCTAAGACCTTCATGAGTTTAAACGCCTCCAAAAAATCTCCTCTTAACCTTCTTTGCGCTAAGGAGAACGACTCCAGCTTCTCCAGTCTATTCAGGTAACTACAAGCGTTCATCTGTGGAATCACTTTAGTCAAACCTTCACATCCTCCTGAAGGAATTGGATGCAATGTTTCAGTTGGAGGCTTTGCAACGTCTAGGCAGTAGACGACATGTTGGAAACGCATAGCTGAATACATCTCTGCACAATCTTCCAACTCCAGCACAGAACAGCTGGAATGGGGCATCCTCATTGAACAGGCAGTGGAATGGGAGAAACTACTTTTGCTGGTTGCAGAGTCTAGGGTGGCACTTAATGCAGGTGATGAGGGTCTCACCTGTTAATTGAAGGGCTGGCGGGAGTCTCGTGTCACACTCTTTGGGATAGCCTGCTGAATTAAGTGCCAAAGAGGCACTTAACTGGGCAGCAGGGGGATTTCTCCGGGATCAAGGACCCGGGAGTGGAAATCTTGCCATCTGAGAGCCAGTGAGAGGTTAGTATCTCTTTGTTGCTCAGCAGTACCAATGGTACTTCACCATCTGAGGTCCATGATTGCCAATGGGTCCAGGCTGAGATGAGTGATGTGAAAGGGGTGTTGCGGGAGAGATAGAGCGAGGGGGGTTCTGTAGCAAGGGAACGTTTGAGGCTCTCAGAAGGCACTCCCTTGATTAGGCACCGAGTGGAACCTGCCGCACTGGGAATCACTAAGCAGTGAACAAGATTTTAAAGTAGAACATAGAACATAGAACAGTACAGCACAGAACAGGCCCTTCGGCCCTCAATGTTGTGCCGAGCCATGATCACCCTACTCAAACCACGTATCCACCCTATACCCGTAACCCAACAAACCCCCCCTTAACCTTACTTTTAAGGACACTACGGGCAATTTAGCATGGCCAATCCACCTAACCTGCACATCTTTGGACTGTGGGAGGAAACCGGAGCACCCGGAGGAAACCCACGCACACAGGGGGAGGACGTGCAGACTCCACACAGACAGTGACCCAGCCGGGAATCGAACCTGGGACCCTGGAGCTGTGAAGCATTTATGCTAACCACCATGCTACCCTGCTGCCCCAAACAAAGTAATAAACAAGATTTGCCTTTTGGCATTCCACATGGTGAGTCTCCACCAGCTGCAGGGTGAAGACCAGCAGTGGTGGAATGAGACTCTTAAACAGGCATTAATTTCCCACTCAAGGGCCTCAATTGGGCAGGACGACTATTCATGGGCTTTTCCATCAGAGAATTAATCAGGGCAGAGGTGGGAAGTGGCGATACCCACCACCCCACCCTGCCAGCACCACAAAACGTATCACTGAGGACCTGGTGTGAAATTAGGAAGCATGTGTTCACACAAAAGGTGGTGACAGTGTGGAACTCCCCTCTTTATGGCAATTGTTAGGTTTAAAACTGAGATTGATATACCTTTGTTATCCAAAGCTTTAAAGGGATGGCTACATGGAGTTCGGCCATAGATAAACCACAATCTCATTAAATGGTGGAACACACTTGAGAGGCTGAGTGGCTTACTCTTGGTTCTATGTTTGTATATTTAATTTGCTACAACAATACATTGTTTACTTGGAAGATAAGGTCTCAAATGACATGGTCGGGTGTAAAATAAAAATACCAAAAAAATAGGGAAAAGGCCTTTTCTCACACTAGTAACCTGGACTGTCACAAATCTAGATAAATTCATTGACGATACTCCTGCCTCATTCAGATTGATTTCTCTTCTATTGATATTTGGTTTGGCGTTTAGTCTACTTGTGTTGAATATGTAATCTAAATATCACTGGAGCATCATTCTGACAACATTAACACGAATGGGGCATCACTATGAACTTGAGAAAGTTGTAGCACCAACCATACCCCAGGATGGTGCACAACATCAGATCAACCATAGTGGCCAGGTATACTGCTATTTAAGATTAATTTAAAATGTCCTTCCATTACTGTGCTTTGTTTTTGTTCTCTATTACATCCTATCGGGCACATTTTGCAATTATAGAATTACAAGCTCCTTTACAGTTTCTGCTGAGGAGTTGATATTGAGGGTAACATTACTTACAGGCAACTGAAGCTTTCTTAACTGCACAATAGAAGAATAGTAAGCTGCCCGACAGATCCTAGTATTATTGTACAGCAGGGCCTGAGGTCCTTTGGTCTACGCAGCCTCTATATTCTGTTGAATCACGGTTTGGTGTGAATGGTTTGAGTGCTCCCCAAGCTGAAGGAGGAGCAGGCTGCTTGCCCAGGCACAAAACCAGCATTATGGGGTTGAGGGAGCACCAGGAACATCCTTCACTTGGGCCTCTGCGGCGGTCAGCATTTTCAAATTGGTGCCTGCTGTTGTTTCTGTGGAGGCGGGTGGGCCAAGTAATTGCCACTGGCGAGAGCGGCAACCTGTGCTTTGCACACAGGCCAAAGCCTGTGGATGCAACCTCTTGAGCTACTGATTTCTATGGACGTAGGATTGTGTGAGGTGACAGCACTCCCAGAGCCAGGGAGCGGATTCTTCTCTCCGGGGATGGTGTACCGTCACCAGCCCCAATTTTCACAGGTCTTTTAAAATCATCTGGAGAGGGTCTCGCTGTCCAATTAAGGATGGCGGGCAACCTCTCACAGCTGGAGGACCAATCCAAAATGAGCGGCAGTCTGCAATGGAACTCTCCAACTTTTTAAAATCTTGAGTTAAAAATCTTGCACTGTTGGTTAGAGAAGTGTGTGTGTGTGGGGGGTGGGGGGGGGGGGGGGGGCACCATTACAGGGTGGTCTGAAGTTACTCCTGCACTGAGGCAGGCAGGAAGTTTGCCTTAGTGTCTTTTAATTGGCCTCAATTTTTTTGGTTTTATTTATTCGTGGGATGTGGGTGTTGTTTGCTGCACCAGCATTTATTGCCCTAATTGCCCTTGACCTGAATGGCTTACTAGGCCATTTAAGACATTGCTGTGGATCTGGAGTGACATGTAGGTCAGACCAGGTAAGGACAGAAGATTTCTCCCCTTAAAGGATATTAGTGAACCAGATAGGTTTTTACAGCAATCAATTGAAGGGTATTCCAGACGTATATTGAATTCAATATTTCAACAACTGCTGTGGTGGGAATTGAACCAGTATCTGGATTAATAGTCCGGTAATAATCCCACTATGCCACTGCCTCTCCTGCTCTAGCATTTAATGGATTGTGTTAGCCATATGCCACATGCGGACAGGTGGGTAAACCTGCTGCTCTTCCAGCCCGCTTCCGCAATAATGATCCAAGGCCTGGGTGGAGCTGGGGAACAGTCACACTAGCTCTGGCAATCCTCCAATCCTGGCGCTGGTGGGCTCTCAAGATCCTACCCAGGAGTTTTGCCCTTGATATACGCTGACCCATGTTGGAGTGGAGAATGTTGGGTGGGCACAGAATTGCACTGACCTGTGCAGGCTTCGAACACCTTCTTTCCAAGGCTCACACATGAGTAATAGGCATGTAGTAATCCACGGGACGCAGGAGTTCCGTCACCACACCAATATTTATTTACAATAACGATATTACAGGAGCAGCTACAAACAGTGCTGCTAGCAGTCCAGTCAACTTAAGACTGGCTCACAAAGCCTACACAGGTGCTTATATGGGCCCCCTCGATGAGCTATCATTGAGGGAGCTCATACTCCAATTGGCCAACCAATAAAGCCAATTGGAGTTCATTACACCTCTCCCCCCCCCCCCAAGGTCCGAGGAATTCCTACCAGCTGGCATTCCTCTGAGCTGTCTGGGTCTGTCACCTCTGTGTCGTCCGCCGGGTCGTTTTCCGAAGTGGGCGGGGTGTACCTTATAGGTGCCCGCCTTTTCCTTGATGACCACCTTGGATGTTGTTCTTCCTCCTCCTTGGGACGAGGTGTCGCGGCGGCCTCGTCGAGTGTGTCCATCTCCGACTCTGACGACTGGATGACGGGGTCTGGAGAAATTGCTCGGGGCTGGGGTGTGGGTATCCTTTCCGTCTGGGCTATCCCAGCTTGAGGCGGTCCGCTTCGCCTGCCTCCAGGTGTGGTTCTGCTGCCCTTATTTGGTCTAGGTGTTTCTTCAGCACCTTACCTCCTATCGAAACCTCATAGGATATGGGCCCTGTTTGGGACTCTACCGTGCCTTTGACCCACGTTGGCCCATTCCCATAATTCTTGACCCAAACCGGTGCCCCCACCTGGAAATGTCTCTGCTGCCGACTATTATCATGCCCCTGCGTTGGGCCTCCTGTTGTTTCTCCACTTTCCCCGTTAAATTTGGGAAAAGGAGACTCAGCCTCGTTCGCAGCCGCCTTCCCATTAAGATTTCAGCTGGCGGTATGCCCGTTGTGGAATGTGGTGTGGTCCTGCAATTAAACAGCCAGCGGGAGTGCTTTGTGTCCATTGACGCTGCCGGCTGCTTCTTGAGTCCCGCTTTAAGTGTCTGGACCGCTCTCTCTGCCAGGCCGTTGGTCGCTGGATGGTAAGGGGCCGTTTTGATGTGAAGGACTCCGTTTTCCTTCAGGAATTTTCCAAATTCCCCACTTGTGAATGCCGTTCCGTTGTCCGACACCAATACCTCTGGAAGTCCATGTGTTGCAAACGAGGCCCTGAGCTTTTCAATTGTCGATGCTGTGCTTGCCGCGTTTACCCAGTGGACGTCCAACCATTTGGAGTGGGCATCCACTATCACCAAAAACATTGAGCCCATGAAAGGGCCGGTGTAGTCAATATGCAGGCGGGTCCACGGTCTGCCTGGCCATTCCCATGGGTGCAATGGCGCCGCTGGTGGCACTCTTTGCCTCTGTTGGCACTCCTGGCACCGATGTACCAAGGCTGCTATGTCTGTGTCCAAACCTGGCCGCCAAACGTAGCTTTGAGCTAGCATCTTCATTTTAGACACCCCTGGGTGTCCGTGATGTAACTCG
Organism: Scyliorhinus canicula; assembly: GCF_902713615.1. NCBI lineage: Eukaryota > Metazoa > Chordata > Chondrichthyes > Carcharhiniformes > Scyliorhinidae > Scyliorhinus > Scyliorhinus canicula. The sequence goes on along the minus strand of NC_052165.1, from coordinate 32,374,648 downwards.
GTTAAGATTGCCTGACGGCCCTGAGCTGGGACTATTACCCAAGCTCCCCATAATAGGATACCGTCTTCTACGGTTATTTGGTCCCTTCTGCCCCAGTATGGGTGCATCTGGGGTTCCACTGGTCTTTCTAGTTCCTCTATTAGCATGCTTCATCTTGGCTAAAACTGGGTCTTTTTGCATCCACAACCGAATATGTTGTGCGTCTACTGGTAGGGTGTCCAAAACATTTAGAGTCATTACTGTCTCCTCTACTCTTGGTATTTGCGGCGGAGTGTCCGGGAGGGGAAGTCTGCTCAAAACATCTGCATTTGCTACTCGCGTTCCCGGTCTGTGCTCCAGAACATATCTATACGCCGCCAGTAGCAACGCCCAGCGTTGGATTCTCGCTGATGCAATCGGGGTTATTGACTTGTCTTCTTTTAATAACCCTAATAATGGCTTATGGTCCGTCACTATGGTGAATTTCCACCCGTACAGATACTGGTGAAATTTCTTTACTGCAAATATCACCGTCAGTCCTTCCTTCTCGATTTGGGCATACTTCTTCTCAGCCATCGCCAAGGTCCTCGAAGCATAGGCTATTGGCCGTTCTTCCCCATTCCTTCCTCTATGGGCTAAGACGGCTCCTACCCCGTAGGGGGATGCATCACAAGTGACCACCAACTCCTTCCTTGGGTCATAATGCTCTGGGACATTTTCGGATGACAGCTGTTCCTTAATGTCCCTAAATGCTCGGTTTTGGCGGGTGGACCATTTCCATTCTTGCCCCTTTTTTAGTAGCTGGTGGAGGGGTTCTAGGATGGACGCCCTATTTTCAATAAATTTTCCATAATAGGTTATCAACCCTAGAAATGATCGTAACTCCTGGACTGTGGTGGGAGCTGGGGCTTCTTTTATTGCCCTTCCTCTGTCTTCTAATGGGTATAAGCCTGACTCGTCTACTTTATATCCCAGGTACGTCACTTGTGGGGCCAGAAAAACACATTTTTCCCTTTTTAGCCGTACGCCTGCCTTTGCGAAATGCCTGAGCACTTCCTCCAGGTTCCTTAAGTGTTCCCTGTTTGTCCTACCCATGATTAAGACATCGTCCAAATAAATCGGCACCTGCGGTAGTCCCTGCAGAATATTTTCCATCGTGCGTTGGAATATAGCGCAGGCTGATGACACTCCAAAAGGTAGGCTAGTATAATGAAAAAGGCCCTTCAGGGTGTTGATCGCAGCGAACTTCTGGGAGTCCTTGTCCAGTTTTAACTGCAGGTAGGCGTGGCTCATGTCCAGTTTCGTGAACAAAAGCCCACCTGCCAATTTGGCATATAGGTCGTCTATTTTCGGGATTGGGTATTTGTCCAGCAGTGCATATTTGTTTACAGTCTGTTTGAAATCTCCAGAACACGTATCGAGCCGTCTGGCTTCAAAATTGGTACCACCGGCGCTGCCCATTCCGGGAACTGTACTGGTCTGATAATGCCGTCGCGCCGTAACCTTTCTATTTCTTCATCTACTTTCTTCCTTAATACAAATGGTACCGGCCTGGCCTTACAAAATTTCGGAAGGGCTTCTGGGTCCACGTGAAAAGTTGCTTTGGCGCCTATGATTTCCCCCAAACCTTCCTGGAAGACCTCCGGGTATTTTTGGAGTACTCCACTCAACTGCCCGCTTCCACTCTGGAAAATTTTCATCCAATCTAATTTTAGGTCTTTCAGCCAGTTTCGTCCAATTAAGCTCGGTCCGGAGCCCTTTACTATCGTCAACGGTAATCTGAGCAATTGTTTCTCATATTCCACGGGTACATAAGTCGTGCCTAGAAATTCCAGGGGTTCCCCTGTGTAGGTTTTAAGTTTCGTCGATGTTTTTGTTAGGGTTAGTGGCTGGAGTCCATTTTTGATTTTTCTAAATGCTGCCACTCCCATTACTGATACGGCCGCACCCGTGTCTATTTCCATTATTGTCTGCCGCCCGTTCACCTGTGGGGTAATCTTAATGGGTTCTGCTTTCTTTGTTGCAATATTATATAATTGTTCCCCTTCGGAGGAGGAGAGGGCGTCTAGGTTGTGTACTTCCCTGCGTCCCCACCTGCTATTCCTCTTTTGCCACCTCCTTCTAGGGTTTCTGTCATTGTTACCCCACTCTGTCTGGTGCCAGAAACGGTTCTTCTCTGTTGGGGGAGCCTCAGCCGGTACTTCCCTCTGTCTCCAGTTAGTCCTGGCAGACTTGGGGGCAGTTCTGGGGTTTTCCTTTTTCCCTCTATTCCTCAGGCTTTTCCTGAGAGTGGCTATCTGGTAGCAGGACCCGTTGTGGTAGTCCCCCTCACAGGTATCTACCTCCATTGGCGTGCCCTGTAGTTCCTGCGCCCCACTTGCTGTCTTTTCTAGGGTCAGTGTGAGCTGTAATGCCTGCCTGCAGTCTAGCTCCATTTCCGCCAACCGGCGTTTCTGTATTGTGAGGTTGTTTATACCACACACTAACCGGTCCCGAACTCACATTTTTCCGCCAGCCTTCTCAGGCGGGTCAAGAAATTTGTGACTGACTCCCTGTCTTCCCGCTTCGCTGTGTAGAATCTGTACCTACGCAAAATGAGGGGCAGTTTTGGGTCGTAGTGCTCTTTCACCAATTCCGTTACTTCTTGGAAAGTTTTCGTGTCCGGCGCATCAGGATAAGTCAGACTACGTATAATGGCGAAAGCGGAGGGTCTGCACGCCGACAGCAGGATAAGCCGTCTCCTTTCGTCCGTCAGTATATCATTTGCCTGGAAGAAGTAACACATTCTCTCCACATACTGGGACCAGTCCTCAATAGCCGGGTCGAATGCCTCTAACCTCCCAAAAATGGCATTTTTGAAATGGCAAGGCTTACCCTCCGAGTGCGGCAGCTGGTCTCCGCAAAATTCTTAGTTTACCTCGTCGCCACTGTAGTAATCCACGGGAGGCAGGAGTCCCGTCACCACACCAATATTTATTTACAATAACGATATTACAGGAGCAGCTACAAACAGTGCTGCTAGCAGTCCAGTCAACTTAAGACTGGCTCACAAAGCCTACACAGGTGATTATATGGGCCCCCTCAATGAGCTATCATTGAGGGAGCTCATACTCCAATTGGCCAACCAATAAAGCCAATTGGAGTTCATTAAAAGGCACTTGAGCTAGTTGCCAGACAATGAAATCCATCCACTACATCATGACACAGTTAGGGAGTCAATACCCGTAGTACAGAATGTAAGAGGAGTGAATTGGAAAGAATATAAAATACTGAATGGATTAAGAAACAAAGAAAGCCTCACATTTCTACAGTGCCTTTCATGACCTAAGGAGCTTGACAGCCAATTAAGTACTTTTGAAGTGTAATCGTTGTTTCAATGCAGGAATATAGAACCAACGAAATGGCAAATTCAAATTCATTCATTTTGCTGAATAAGAACAATTACTTACATACAAGAATTGTTTCTGCAAGGCCCCATTCTTGGGGCTTTCGTGCACAGGGCTATTCTGATTCACTTATCCTTTTTGTGTGAGGACATCTGTGTGACCTGGTGTATATTGCCAACTCCTAAATATCCCCCAAAACCTAAAGGAACATCAATAGCATCTTGGTGCTCAGCCAACTAGCAGCCGGAAGGGATTCAGGAAGCTCACCATCTGAATCTGTAATTTCCACTGATACACATGTGTAAGTGTATGTGACTTATTTCCAGTTGGAGGAGAACTTACAGATACAGGTGTCTGCTGCCCTTGTGGATGGCAGAGGCAAGGGGTTTAGAAAGTGCTTTCGAAGGAGAATCTCCTTGGCGAATCTCCTTCCAGGTTCTCTCAGACAGCTGAAGAATGCACTCCAGGTTTTTTCACCAGATTCCCATGAAGGGCACAGGACGCCTGAGTCCGGGACATTCCCAACCCTGCAAACCCATGTCCGTTGAGGAGGCTTCACCACCATGCTTTTATTCTGGGCGGGGTGAGGAGTCGAGCCTGCCACCTCAGCCTTATAGCCCCCGTGTACCTTTCATAGCCACCCATCCAGTATCCACTATGACTGACCTCTGGAGCCATGTAATACTTAGGGGAAAGCTATGAAATGGACATGAGAAAAAAAATTTAACATTTTAATAGAGCTGTCACTCAAACACACCTCAAACAATCCCCGGACCCGATGACGAAAACATTAATCCCATCAAGTGCCCATTCAGTTGTAAAAACAAGCAAAACAATCTGACCCATGTTGGAAGTGGAGAATGTTGGCTGGGAACAGAATTGCACTGACCTGACAATCTATTCACAAACCATTTTAAAGACAGATAGTCCTTTAATTAAGCTTGTAAAACCATTATTAAAACTTTGTGGATAACCCTCTGCTGAGCTAAAGGGTGTTCTAGCTTTTGAAATTCAGCCAAGCATTCATAATGGCCTCAGTTATCAAAACAAATCTTCACAGCTTCAGACAATGGAGTCCATTTAAACTGAAAGATTGGATTTTTTCTATTTCCAAGCAAACAATTTATCAATCAAAAGATTTGAAGAGTAGACAGCTGTTTTTGATGGCTGCGGTTTCCCTTTGGGTCACAATTCCTTTGAGGTGCTGTGAACCATGTTTACCTACTGAAGGTGCCCAGCACCATTAAAATGGCTGGGAGGGTTTGAACAGCCCCTACCCCTGCAATGAGCCGGGTAGGGTTGGAAAGCTGTGCATGGGGTGGCTACCTGCACCTTTATCAGCACTAGCAAAAACGGGAATGGGTGTTAGAATTACAGCCTTGGGTCTTGACCTCCATCCCTGTTGAAAACCCAAGCCTGTGGGCCTCTGCTATATTTTTGCAATGTGCCATCAAAAATATCATCCTATTTCTTAACAATTTCATTAGTAAGAGCCTCCTTGAGCTCGTCAGCAAATTAGCTTTCAAAATTAGATGCTGGAGCAAAATTCAAAAGTTTGGTTTCAGTGTTCAACTGACAGAGAGAACGTTACATCATTTCTAGCAGCTAATTGGCTCTTTTTTAGTTGCTTGAGAAGTGTGAAAGGTACATTCTTACAGCTGTGTCATTCGCTCCTTCCAAAGCATACGGCATGAAGCTAATTGCAAGGAACCATGCTGAACACCATTTTGACTGGCAATCGTTAACTCTACAACAGCTATTAACCCATTTGGTAGAAAAAAAACAGAGTACACCACTTTGTTCTAGAAAATAATGCTTGAAGTTGTCAATTTTGGCATCTCCACGGAAACGCAAAAAACATCATACTTGAAATATGTGCATGAACTCAAGTACATGCACATCATTAAAAGAGAGAACGCTGTTTTTGAATAGGTATTGTAAAATAACTCTCATTTGGCATATTGGCTCTCTAAAACTTGAATTATAGCTGAATAGTTCACTTAAAATGAAGGCCATTTAAAGTTCGGTGATTGAAAAATGCAACAGATAAATATAATTTGGATAATTTAAATTGATTTAAAGCCAGGTAATAAATAAAAATAGAATATATGTTTCCAAAATTAAATTGCAATTTGATACTTCTTACCGACATATATCAGTTTTATATTGCACACACTCAATAAAATTAAGAGGACTAATGGAATTGAATGGTAGAACTGAGCTCACACTGCACACAGCTGTTAGATCATTTTTGCAGCATAGTATATGGGAGAATGCAACTGGAAGTGTTCCGCGGCCCCCAAATCTGACCATAATCTTGAGAAAGTTTCATCTTCTTGACAAATAGCATGTCCCAGAACCCATGGGCACCAACACCGAGAAAGACAAAGTCCCACCTCCAGGTTCCCCCTCCAGGTCACACGCCATCGTATGTTTGTTTCTTCATTGTCACAGCATCTCCCCACATAGGCTGCAGCACGAGAAGGCAACGGCACACCACCTTCTCAAGGGCATCTAGGGACGGGCAATAAATGCCAGCGTTCCTAGCGATGCCCACAAGCCGGAATGAAAATATGAACGTCCGAATTGGGAGCAGGAATAGACCATTTGCTCAGCCACCCCCCTTCCTCCTCCCCAAACCTGCTCATGATATCGTCCTGTTAAGAACATATCAAGTAAAGAATTAAAATCCCAAAGTGCTTTATTTTCTAAGTATTCCCTAAACAGAAAATTAATCACATTTCATAATGAGTGATGGAAATTGATGAGGAGTTGGCAAGGAACTACACAACTGAATAAATAGTTCAGATATTGGTGTTGTATCTTTTTAACGGATTCAGCCAAACTGATGTCTATGGTCATTCTGCATATGAAGTAATGCTGGCATCTGTTAATGAGCTCTCTGACTGCAGAACAATTATTGTCCAGCAGTCAGATGTGTGTTTAGAAGCAATTCACTACATTCCCTTGTGTTTGAGCTCTTGTATACTACCCAGGATAAGTAGAAGGTGCGAACTTAAAGCTATCAAACGTTTCTGAAAAACAGCATGGGATGCAATGTTTTGGTAATGAGCATCAACTAGGGATTCTTTTGATTGAAACCAGAGAGGGTTAAAAGGATATGTGACAGAGCTGTTCAGAATGATGTGGCATGAGCTATTTTTACTGGTTGGTGCATCGGTAATAAGAGGTCATACATTTCATCATCAAGAAGAATGAATGGAAGGTTACCTTTCATACAAAGGGTTATTCGGACGTCGAACACTCTCCCAGAAATAGTAGCACTGCTAGAGTCTGTAATGTCTTTTAAAAGCGAAAAGGGTGAATATTTCAAAAAAGAGAAATCCAAAAGTACCTCTTCGATCAAGACCTAATATCACTTTATTTGGCTTAGTATCGAATTTTGTCTATTAAACCCTCATGTGAAATGCTTTCATAGAGAATTATAAAATTTACAGGGCAGAAGGAGGCTATTCGGCCCATCGAGTCTACACCGGCCCTTGGAAAAAGCACACGACTTCAGCCCACGTTGTCACCTTATCCCCGTAACCTAGTAACCCCACGTAAGCTATTTTGGACACTAAGGGCAATTTAGAATGGCCAATCCACCTAACCTGCACATCTTTGGAAGGTGGGAGGAAGCCGGAGCATCCGGAGGAAACCCACGTAGACACGGGGGGGAACGTGCAGACTCCGCACAAACAGTGACCCAAGCCGGGAATTGAACCTGGGACCCTGGAGCTGTGAAGCAAGAGTGCTTACCACTGTACTACCGTGCTGCCCCTTTTGGGGTGTTGTTACTCGGTTGAGTGCACTATATGCATGCATCGTGTTGTTTGGGTGTAGGAGGAAGTGGATAGACCCTTCAGTGAGATAGCATAACCATAGTGGGTCAAATGATCTCCGCTTGTGCTGTAAAATTCTTGGAACCTGTAACTCTTGGACAAATATGCTTAATTTCTGCCACAGTCAGCTCATTCCTTACGCGCTTCATTTATTATTGTACTTTGATAGCACCAGTGCGAACAAAGAACAAATATTCCCTGGAATTCCTCGACAAAGATTGTGCAACGTGCTTCTTTCTGGTCTCTAGGCATACCCATAAGGTCCATTGCAAAGTTAAATTGCTGATCTAATAGAGTGCTACCTGTAGTGTCACAAAATTAAATGAAGATATTATGGTAGTTATCAGCGTGCAGTCAAGCTTTCATTTTCAGAAATTAGATTTCTACAAGAAACTAAAGCAGACCAATGTTGACGCAGCAAAAGTGAGCATTTGCCATATTCCATTTTTTAGTTTTCCCTTCGTATTCTCTACCTATAACTTGTTTTTATCCCTTCTGCTCATTAGCCTTGAAACAATACAACACATCTTCTTATTCAATGGCCACTTAGAAAGATTCAAGGATATTGCATGCCACATCTTTGAGAGTTATTCACACAATAATTTGCTTTGTTTTCTTTAAAGCTATATGTATCAATACATATGCCTTAAAATCAAAACATGAACCTCTTGGAAAAAATGGCTTCAGGATCTACATACAAGTGAATTTCTATGTTTGTGTATCTCTTATGATGCATCTCGAGTTAACCGGAAATTTTGGAAATTCACGAGAACATTTGGCACCTTATAACCTCAAATTAAATGAAACAGAATGCTATACTCATGGATCCAAATTTTCTTTATCGTGGAATTGAACAGTGCCTGCCAGTAGTTAGACTTGCCCACACAACCTTCAGGTCAAGATTGCTAAAAGTGTGAGCTGATAACTGCAGTGAGGGAAATAGGTTATTTGAACCTGGGTGAATGGGGAAGCAAACAAGCTCTCCTTAATCAAAGAGACTGAATTAATTGAAAATTAACAAGGGAAGGACTGAGAAGATAGGGGAATTAAAGAGAGGGGGTGTGGGGAGCGCTGCATTCAAAGTCCAATCACATGCAGAAAGAAAAATAAAGAGAGTGAAAGGAAGAAGGAAAGAAAAGTCATTGAGAAAAAAAGTTGACATGGAGTCAGAGAATGCTGCATGTCAGAAGGAGGCCATTTAGCATATGGTATCTGAGCTAATTCTCTGAAGGAGTTATCCAATTAACCCTACTCCCTTGGGGATGGGACAATTGGGCGCGGCCGTTTTGGCGCGGCCGTTTGGACGCAGCCGTTTGGGCGCCATGGGACAATTGGGCGCAGACAATTTGGCGCGGCGTTTGGGCGCAGACGACAGAAATTCTTTTAGTTTTTGTGGCTAGTAACTTGTTGCAAATTGTTGCAAGTAAATTTAAAAACCTTAAATTAGTTCATTTAGTTTAGTTCATTTGGTGATTATGAGCAAGGCTCCTCAAGTACTCAAATTTTCAAATTTAAGAACACTTTCATGTATTCTTTTATCTTTATTGTAAATTAAAAACCTTAAATTAGTTCATTTAGTTAAAAACTAAAGTTAAAAAACCTTTAGTTTAGTTCATTTGGTAATTATGAGCAAGGCTCCTCAAGTACTCGATAGCATCCATGTTTTCAAATTTTAGAACAGTTTCATGTATTCTTTTATCTGCATCGCTATACTTTTTTAGTTTTTGTGGCGGTTCATGGCCGGCTAGTAACCTTTCATAATCTCTACCTTTCTGTACTTTACGCAGGCCATCAATTAGTTTCCATATGGTGGGATGATACATGCCAAGTTCATATTTCAATCGATGGTGGGCTGCCTCCGCATTATTGTTTGTGCGGTCTTCCCTGTTTAATGTTCTCTGATAAAGGTTCCAAATCTCAGGGCAAAATAAAGGTGTTCGTCTACCATTTCTTCGTCTGTTCAGACGACCAACATATGTATCTTCAAACCAGTTGAGTAAATCTTGAAGTTCTTGTGGCAGTTGGGTCGCTAAAGCATTCAGATATTCATCGATTTTGTTCAAAGGTACAAAGGCAATGGCAATAATCATTTTAGCTTTTAACGCAAAATCTGGATCAGTGTTATACAAACTACGGAACCCCATACTAGCTCGATGTTTTTGCATATTTTGAGCTAAATGAAAAAAACATCCTTTTATTTGAACATCAGGGAATATGTCTTTCATAGCACTGTGCGCAGCTTGTTCATAATCACAGACGATTGAACTGGGTTTCAAGTTGGGTTCGATTTCTTTCAATAATGCGAACATTCTCGCATATGTGGTGCGTTGCTTGTTGGGCAAAAGAGCATAAACCGTAGGAGTAACTCCTCCATGATTTTTTACCATAATTACATATATCTGAGAAAAGAGGCTGGGAGCAATACTGAATGTGCCATCTGCAAACCACATATCAGATGTCAATAAGTGCTGTAGCCAGCTCTGTCTTCCGAAGATTAATATCCGGTCGTGACCTGGTCCGCTATCACAAAGTAAAACATTTTCTTCCACTCCTGGTTGAGGGACATATATCCTGTAGCATTCTGGCACAATCAATTGTTGTAAATCACTTGGATTGGTGGGGGCATTCAATACATAATTACGCTTTCTGCTTATCATTCTCCTCAAAGCAGATATATTAGGAATGTCTGGTAGACTAGCTTGGGATATGTCTGTCAAACATTCATTAACAACTACAGTCGGTGCCTCAAGGGTTTCCTGTGCTCTCTTTTTTATTTTAGTTTTCACGAGTGCAACCTCTACTTGTGCAGCAGAAGCATCATGCGAATGGCTGTTCACCGGCCTCACCACGTTTGCAGCTTTAGTATGGAGACGTGCTTTGCATTGGTTTTTTTGCTCACAACGCCAAAATTTCACTTCGTTGTCACCTTTGCTTGTTTTGTCAAAGACGTAAAGGAATCCGTTATGAACAAATTTTTCTTTACCACGTTTCGTTGATACTGCCTCAGCCATCATATGGGTATGCGAATTGGTTTAGTTAAAAAATATATAAAAAGATGGTGATAGAACGCACCAGCACCCAACTCAACGCACCCGCACCAGCAGCCAACTCACCTGAGGCTAATTCACAAATAAAGAAATGTTATTTTGGCGCCAAAACGTCCGGCGCCAAAACAGCCGGCGCCAAAACGGCTGGCGCCAAAACGGCCGCGCCACAACGGCCACGCCCAAATGGCTGCGCCAAAACGTACCTAACCCATTCCCTTGCCCTTTCCCCAAAACCCTGTAAAACTTTGCCTTTCAAGTATCAAATCTCTCTGAAAATTTCAAAATCTGAAACAATGAGGTCCACACTTGCAATAGTTAGTTTTCCATGCCAGAGAAGCTGATCAGTAATAATTAACACTTAACACATTGCCAAAAGGGTATCTACATTTGTCATGATAAGCCTTAAATTTCTGTAGTCAGATTAATTGACAAATACAGCAAGGTCCTACAAAAGGGAAGGTTAAGGATGCAATGTGCTGAAAAGGAGTCTTTGAGTGGTGCGGTGTAACTCAGACAGCACCTTTTTGATATAATTTTTTTTAAATAAACATTTTATTGAGGTATTTTTGGTACTGTAACAACAACAAAATAAACAATGTACATGAAACTACAAACATAGTGCAAAAGCCGACTCCCTTCCTTACAGGTTCCACCTTTATTAACCTCCTACTCTAAGCTAAACTAAACCCCACCTTCTGGCTGACGATTAAATTTCCACGAAGAAGTCGACAAACGGTTGCCACCACCGGGTGAACCCTAACATTGACCCTCTCAAGGCGAACTTTATTTTCTCCAAACAGAGAAAGCTAGCCATGTCCAATAGCCAGGTCTCCGACTTCGGGAGTTTTGAGTCCCTCCAAGCTAATAGTATCCGTCTCCGGGCTATCAGGGAAGCAAAGGCCAAAACGTCTGCCTCTTTCTCCTCCTGGATTCCTGGATATTCCGACACCCTGAAAATCACCACCTCTGGACTCAGTGCCACCCTTGTTTTTAACTCCGTGGACATGACATCTGAAAATGAAAAAAAATGAAAATCGCTTATTGTCACAAGTAGGCTTCAAATGAAGTTACTGTGAAAAGCTCCTAGTCGCCACATTCCGGCGCCTGTTCGGGGAGGCTGTTACGGGAATCGAACCGTGCTGCTGGACTGCTTGGTCTGCTTTCAAAGCCAGCGATTTAGCCCCGTGCTAAACCCCTGCCAAAATCCCCTAAGCTTTGGACATGTCCAGAACATGTGGACATGGTTCGCTGGCCCTCCTGCACATTTTGCACACCTGTCTTCCACCCCAAAGAATCTGCTCATCCGGGCCACTGTCATGTGAGCCCGATGAACGACCTTGAATTGTAACAGTCTGAGCCTGGCACATGTTGCGGACGTGTTGACTCTACTCAACATGTCCGCCCATAGACCATCCTCTATCTCTCCTCCCAGCTACTCCTCCCACTTGCGCTTCAGCTCCTCAGCCTGCGTCTCCTCTGACACCATAAGTTCCTTGTAAACGTCAGAGACGCTCCCTTCTCCTACCCACCCTCTGGAAACTATCCTGTCCTGAATCCCCCTTAGCGGTAGGAGCGGGAAGGTTGACACCTGTTTACGTAGGAAGTCCCGCACCTGCAGATACCTGAATTTGTTTCCTCGCCAATCCAAACTTCTCCTCCAGCGCCCTCATACTCGGAAAGCTCCCCTCTATAAACATGTCCCCCATCCTCTCAATCCCTGCTCTCCGCCATATCCGGAACTCCCCATCCATACTTCTCGGGGCAAACTGGTGATTATTACAGATTGGGGACCAGACCGATGCTCCCTCTGCTCCCACATGTCTCCTCCATTGCCCCCAGACTCACAGGGCCGCCACCACCAAGGGGCTGCTGGCGTACCGTGCGGCGGGAACGGCAGAGGTGCAATTACCAACGTCCCCAGACTGGTGCCCTTGCATGAAGCCACTTCCATACGCTCCCATGCCGACCCCTCCCCCACCACCCACTTCCTGATCATGGCTATATTTGCCGCCCAGTAATAGTTACTAAAATTTGGCAGCGCCAGCCCGCCCTCTCCCTGACTCTGCTCAAGCATTACCTTCCTTACTCGCCCAAACGAAGCCAATAATCACTTTGTTGACCCGTTTAAAAAAGGACAGCGGAACAAAGATGGGGAGACATTGAAACACAAACAGGAATCTAGGGAGAACCGTCATTTTCACCGTCTGCACCCTCCCAGCCAGTGACAATGGAAGCGCGTCCCATCTCCGAAAATCGTCTTTCATTTGGTCTACTAGTCGGCCAGGTTTAATTTATGCAGCCGGTCCCATTCCCGCGCCACCTGAATGCCTAGGCACCTAAAGCTTCCTCCTATGAATCTAAACGGAAAGTCCCTCAATCGCCTCTGCTGTCCCCTCGCCTGTACAGAAAACATCTCGCTTTTCCCCATATTTAGCTTATACCCCGAAAACCGGCCAAATTCCCCTAGAATCCTCATGATTTCTTCCATCCCCTCTATTGGGTCCTATTTAGCTCAGGGGCTGATTTAGCTCACCAGGCTAAATCGCTGGCTTTTAAAGCAGGCCAGCAGCACGGTTCGATTCCCGTATCAGCCTCCCCGGACAGGCGCCGGAATGTGGCGACTAGGGGCTTTTCACAGTAACTTCATTGAAGCCTACTCGTGACAATAAGCGATTTTCATTTCATTACATACAGAAGCAGGTTGTAATGAACTCCAATTGGCCAACCAATAAATGATAGCTCATTGAGGGGGCCCACATAAGCACCTGTGTAGGCTTTGTGAGCAGTCTTAAGTTGACTGGACTGCTAGCAGCACTGTTTGTAGCTGCTCCTGTAATATCGTTATTGTAAATAAATATTGGTGTGGTGACGGAACTCCTGCCTCCTGTGGATTACTACACAGGTCATCTGCATAGAGCGAGACTTTGTGCTCCACCCCCCCTCCCCCCCCCCCCCCCCGGGTCAGCCCCTTCCAGCGCCTTGAGGATCTCAGAGCAATTGCCAACGGCTCTATAGCTAGCACGAACAACAGTGGGGAGAGGGGGCATCCCTGTCTCATTCCCGGTGCAGTCAAAATAGGCCAAAGTTGTCCTATTAATCCGTATGCTTACCACAGGAGCCTGATACAGCAACCGGACCCAGTCAATAAAGCCCCGCCGAAATCCGAACCGTCCCAGTATCTCCCACAGATAATCCCATTCTACCCGATCAAAAGCCTTTTCTGCATCTATTGCGATCACTACCTCCACCTCCTTACCTTCCGGGGGCATCATGATCACGTTTAACAACCTTCTTACATTGGCCACCAACTGCCTACCCTTAACAAACCCCATCTGGTCCTCCCCAATAACGTCCAGAACACAATCCTCAATCCTGGAGGACAAATATTTGGCCAGCAATTTGGCATCCACATTCAACAGGGATATCAGCCTGTAGGACCTATACAGCTCCGAGTTCTTGTCCCGCTTCAGATCAGCGAAATCGTGACCTGTGACATCGTCGGGGGCAGCACCCCTCTTTCCCTTGCCTCATCAAACACCTTCATCAACACTGGCCCCAATATCCCAGAGAACTTTTTATAAAACTCCACTGGGCACCCGTCCAGCCCTGGGGCTTTACCCGACTGCATAGCCTTCAGACCCTCCACTATCTCTTCCAGCCCGATCGGGGCCCCTAGCCCTTCTACCAGCTCCTCATCCACCTTTGGGAAATTCAGCCCCTCCAAGAAGTGCCTCATCCCCTCCAGCCTCGTAGGGGGTTCCGACCTGTACAGCCTACTGTAGAAATCCCTAAACGTTTTATTCACCCCTGCTGAATCTCCAACCAGGTTCCCATCTTCGTCATTTACTTTCCCTATCTCCCTGACTGCCTCCCTCTTTCTAAGCTGCTGCACAAGCATTTTGCTGGCCTGCTCTCCATGCTCATATATCGCCCCACTCACCTTTCTCAGCTGCTTCAACGCCTTCCCTTTGGTTAACAAGCTGACCTCCACCTGTAGCCTCCGCTGTTCCCTTAAAAGCCCTGCCTCTGGGGTCTCCGCATACCTCCTATCGATCTGTAGTATCTCCTTTACCAGTCGATCCGTCTCTGCCCTGTCCATCTTCTCCTTGTGGGCCTGTATCGAGATCAGCTCCCCTCTGACCACTGCCTTCAGTGCTTCCAGACCACCGCTGCTGAAATTTCCCCTGTGTCGGTGACCTGCAGGTAGTTCTGAATACATTTCCTCAGCCGCTCGCACACCACTTCGTCAGCCAAAAGTCCCACATCTAACCTCCATTGTGGGCGCTGGTTACTGCCTTTACTAACCTGCAGCTCAACCCAGTGAGGAGCATGGTCTGAGATTGTGATCATCGAGTACCCCGTGGATATAAATGTTTAACTGCACATCTAATTGTGCAACCCTAATACCCCTCAAAAATAACATTGATACCATTAGCGTCGCCATTATTATCTCATCAAATTCTGGCTCAGTGTACACTCTACAGCAGCTTAATAATTAATGTGGTGGTGTGTTATAGTTCACTCAGGGAGTCTCAGTTACTGTGGCATGTTGTAGATCGGAGATATGCATGGTGATGGTAGAGGCTCCAATCTTATTTTCATCACATAAAATGAAAGACTAAGGGCTGAATTTTCCGTTCCTGTGCCTCAGTGCTGACACCAACGGAGGATCCGTGGCGTTTCATGACGGAAAAATTGGCTCCCCACCTGCCCCGGTTCTGATACCGGTGAGGGGCTAGCACCAGTGTGAAACACCACTGGAAGTCCTGAAAAACGGTGGGAGAATTGGCAGTTCCTTGATGGACATGCGCAGGGCTGACAAGCTGCAGCCACGCGTATGCCTACAACCCTCCCCCCCCACCCCCCAAGCACCGATTGTGCCAGAAAAGATGGCGCCGGTTGTGTTGGACCCGTCCACCCCGACCCCACTGCCCACCTACTGGCCACCCCCCACTACTACTGCCCCCAGCCCTGGCAGAAGCCCCGCGGCCAGCAGCATAGCTCTCTGCGGAGTTTGGCGGTGCTGGACACTGTCCGCGTGCCCTCTCTCTCTCTCTCTCCCTGCAGCCACACCAGGCTCCCGACCGCTGAGGGCTCGCGCCGTCAGGAACTCGGCCCCTCAGAGGCAGAGATCGTGGGTGGGCCCGATAATATTGAAACAGGGTTGCGACTGCGCGTGGGGCACGACTCAATGCTGCCGATTTGGAGAGGGTGGAGCATCACGACTTGGTATCAAACCGTGCCTGCTGCGATTTCGGCATCGGAGCCATTCTCCGCCCATTTGCCGGCCCTGATTTTGGCGTCGGGCAACGGAGAATCCTGTGCCACGAATCTCTCCCACTCTTAACACCTGCCATTGGCACTTTCTTTAATGATTTGCAGATTTGTTCTTAGCACTCAGGCTGTCTGACCATGTCATGAACACAACTTCCTTGGCCATCAAATTCTGGAGTGGGTCGCCACCACTGTGCCACAAGACTAATCAATGCATTAATTGCAAAAAAAAGAGAATTATCTGCAAGAAGGACACTTTGAAAAATTATTTCAAGAGATGTGGGCATTGCTGGCTGGCCAGCATTTGTTGCCCATTCCTAATTGTTCTTGACCTGAATGGCTTGCTCCGCTATTTCAGAGGGCAGTTCAGAGACAACTCCATTGCTGTGGGTCCGGAGTCACATGTCGGCCAGACTGGATAAGGAGGCAGATTTCCTTCCTTAAAGGGCATTAGTGAACCAGCTGGGTTTTTATGACAATCGACAATTGTTTCATGGTCATCATTGCTGTGAACAGTTTCCAAATTTATTAATCGAATTTAAATTCCACCAGCTGTCGTGTTTGAATCCACATCCCCTCGGACTCTGGATCTCTAGTCTAGTGATATTTTCACTACGTCACTGCCTCCCCACTGGAGATCCATAACTGTGAATAGATTAACATTATCCTTCAGAGGCCTTAGAAAAGTGTTCCAGCTTCCAAAGAGATTCCAGCTTACATATCTGTTTGGGATATCAACAGATTTTTCATGTTTTATTGGTTCATCTTGAAGGCCTTGTTCAAACTCAACACAAATTGGATTGATACAATTATGAGTCAATCAAATGATACTCAGCTTGTTCTAAGGGATTTAATATATTGTCCATCTCTTTTTCGAAACCATTTGATAATTAGAAGTTTTTTTACATTTGCAAGATGATGCTGCAGTTAGGGGAGAGTGAGACTGCAGAAACCCGCTCTACCATGTCATCTAGTGGCCAGAGCCTGTAAATACAGTGTGACTTTTGGCATTGAGGATGGTTTACAATAGAAAAGGTTGACAAAAAGCCTCCAGCAAAAATGGTGACAACAAGAAGTATGGTTGGTGGAGATGTAATATATACCCTTATGACATTTTTAAGAAGGCATTAATATTGATGGGCGCCAACCTGGCAAAGTGCTCTATCTTTCGATTATCTAGTTAATGAAGGATAATCCAGGCAATTACAGGCCGGTGAGCCTTACATCAGTGGTTTGGAAATTATTGGAGAGGAATCTTCGAGACAGGATTTACTTCCACTTGGAAATAAGTGGACGTATTAGCGAGAGGCAACATGGTTTTGTGAAGGGTAGGTCATATCTCACTAACTTGATTGGGTTTTTCGAGGAAGTGACGAAGATATTGATGAGTGTAGGGCAGTGGATGTTGTCTACATGGACTTCAGTAAGGCCTTTGACAAGGTCCCTCATGGCAGGCTGGTGCAGAATGTGAAGTCGCATGGGTTCAGAGGTGAGCTGGCAAGATGGATACAGAACTGACTCGGTCATAGAAGATGAGGGTAGCAGTGAAAGGAAGCATTTCTGAATGGAGGCTGTGACAAGCGGTGTTCCTCAGGGATCAGTGCTGGGACCCTTGCTATTTGTAATATATATAAATGATTTGGAGGAAAATGTAACTGGTTTGATTAGTAAGTTTGCGGACGACACAAAGGTTGGTGGAATTGCGGATAGCGATGAGGACCTTCAGAGGATACAGCAGAATATAGATCGGTTGGAGACTTGGGCGGAGAGACGGCAGATGGAATTTATTCCGGACAAATGTGAGGTAATGCATTTTGGAAGGTCTAATACAGTTGTGAAATGCACAGTAAATGGCAGAACCCTTGAGTATTGATAGGCAGAGGGATCTGGGTTTACAGGTACACCGGCACTGAAAGTGGCAACGCAGGAGGAGAAAGTAGTCAAGAAGACATACGACATGCTTGCCTTCACCAACCTGGGCATTGAGTTTAAAAATTGGCAAGTCATGTTGCAGATATAGAACCGCACTTGGAATATAGTGTTCAATTCTGGTCGCCACATTATCAGAAGGATGTGGAGGTTTTGGAGAGGGGTACAGAAAAGATTTACCAGGATGTTGCCTGGTATAGAGAGCATTAGCGATGAGGAAAGGTTGGAGAAATTTGGTTTATTCTCACAGGAACAACGGAGGTTGAGGAGCGACCTGATGGAAGTCTACAAGCTTACGAGGGGCATGAACAGACTGGATAGTCGGAAGCTTTATCCCCGGGTGGAAAAGTCAGTTACTAGGGGGAGGAGTTTAAGGTGTGAGGGACGAGATTTAAAGGAGCTGTACGAGGCAAGATTTTTACACAGAGGGTGGTGGAAGCCTGGAACTCGCTGCCGGGGGAGGTAGTGGAAGTAGATATGATAGTGACTTTTAAAGCGCGTGTTGACAATTGCATGAATAGGATGGGAATAGTGGGATATTGTCCCCGGAAGAGTAAGGGGTATTAGTTCAGACGGGCAGCATGGTCGGTGCAGGCTTGGAGGACCGAAGGGCCTGTTCCTGTGCTGTAATTTTCTTTGTTCTTTGTTATATTAAGTATTATCTTGAAAATTACTTCAAAAGTGTTACCCTTTGGTGTTAAGACAGACTTACTGGTCTGAATGTGAGTTTTCCTCTTCCTAAACAATTCTGCTGGAGCTTATCATGCTTGGCCTTTACAAAGCAATTTTCTTTTTACAGAAGGCTAACCTTTGTCATTGGAGCAAAATTCTAAGTAAAGGTAAAACAGCAGAACATCCATTACTGCTTTGTACCGCTACTCCCGTATTGCTTCCTCACATCTACTTCTTTCATATTGATCCATTTGGCCATTAATGGGAAAGCCTAATTCCTGACTCGAATGCTTTCCCCAAATTTGACAGAATGTAGCAAAGCCAAAAATTCGCCACACTGCGAGCCTGACTGACAAACATTACATTGGTTGTCGGTGTAATTCCTAGCACACTGAGGATTATTTAGCAAATGTTGTCCAAGCGCAGAATCACAGCTAATGTAGGACACTTTGAGTTTTACAAGTGTGGTGAATGTATTCACCAGATGGGTGATATGCCTTTAAGGTTTGGTGTGATATGCCTTTAAGGCTTGGATTGGAACCCCTGTGGGCTCCGCCTCTGGTTCCGCCTCCCCAGGGCTGTATATAATGTTGCGTCCAGAGTGTGGCGCTCAGTTGGTACTGAAGTCTCTGGCTAGCTAAGTTCTTTGCGTATTAAAGCCTTCATTCACTTGATCTCACTCTCGTGTCCTAATTGATGTTATATCAACAAGCATGGGTTGTTTGGGTACAGTCTGTACCTTGCCCATTGTAAACAGCGCAGGGGCTTGATACGATCCACCAGTCTTTGGGATATCTAACCTACCTACCTAGCATCACACTGGCACTGAAAACCATATCCCATATTTCTCATTTGTGTGCTAGGCAGACATCATCCTGTTAGTGATGAATACCACTTGTGTTCCGACTGTATGGTAGCAGAATGAAACAGCTAACTTCATCCTAAATTATCCGATCAGGGGGGCCATTTGCCTTTGATGTGCCCAATTTCAGCATCAAACCTGCATGGTGATCATATAGCTCAGGTCCTATTTATGAGGTTGGCGATAAGGCCAATCTTACAGCTTGTGGAACTGTAAGAGTCATGATTTGTGTATTGACCAATGAAAGTAGGCTTATGCTGGACAGTGTAGGGAAGCACTGGCACGTTTCCCAACTAGTCTGACAAGGAAAGGGAGCTCATTTTACTGCTCCATTTTGATGGTGAATATAAGCGCAGAATGGAGCTTTTCATGGAAATTATTACAAGCTGCATGCTGATTTAAATAGAGCAAACATATAATCCACTTATCAGAAATATGCAAGGGGTAGGAAGTTAGGTGTCATTCCATTGAAGACACGTATCTCATGGTATCCAACAAAGATGTGTGTGAGAGCTGGGCCTAGGAGAGATCCCATGGCAACACCATCTATTTGGGCATACCTGATGTTAAAACTGAACTCAACTGCGTGGGTTGCTGAGTTAATACGTTCAATGAATACTGATTCACACAATGGTAGTTGGTCTAGAGTGCCTTGATATAGTGCTGCAGTACAAATATCTATGGCTTCCTGAAATGGAATAGTGGTTAAAAGGCCAGAAATGTTGAATGAGTACATGGACACAGCATTGCTATCAATATGGTCTTCGTAAGTGTGAAGGAATCCTTCACCGTGTATGTGGAAAACCTGATTGCAACAGTTTGCGCAAGCGTTTGGCCAATTCATGCTTTGCATAACCCATCATGGATAAGATAGGATGTAAAGAGACATCATTTTTGTGTGCCTTGGGCAGCCCATAGTTGGATGCAATGAGCTCTGAGGGTGGGTATGAATGGGATGTGTTAAATGATCTGATCAGAGTAGCTTTTATCCCGCAGAAGGGGTCAGGGAAATTTGTGATGGACAATAATTGCTGGCCTTGCCTGTGGTGGCAGCATTTTATGAATTAATTGAAGCAAAAAAAACCAAAATTGGGCATGAATTTTCATCTGCGAGTCAGCTGCACAGAGTCATTAGAAAAATTGGCTCTGCGAATCCAACTTCTAAAAATGGCTGTTCTGATGTCAAATTTTGGTATGGGGACAGGTTAGATTAGAAGTTGGGAGGGTGACCCTGGAAGAATTGAGGAGGCTTCCGTGTCAGGACGGGTGGAAGGTTTGCTTCAGGGTCCTGGCACTGCATCCACATTTTTTAAAAGGACTAAAACACGAACCATCCCTCCAGCACTCAGACCTCACCTCCCACACACTCCCCACGCCCCATCTATCAATACCACCTAACGCCCTGTACCCACCCTCATAGCCCCATATACATTCCATGACAAACTATGCCCCTTAGCTACCCCATGGACCTTTATTGCCCCATGCCAACCTGCACCCCTCTACCCACCCCCATGGCCTTTATAACCAACTTAGTGTTAACACATACCAAGCCATGCCCTACCACTACCACCCTTTGCCTTTACACTTGCCAATTCAACCAGTATCTACCATGGAGAGACCTCAAACCCTGAGAAAGAATAAAGTTCTATAAATTGAGGAATTTACCATATTGAAAAAATATTTTAATTCATTGTTAAATTTTTTAAAATAAATTTAGAGTACCCAATTATTTTTTCCAATTAAGGGGCAATTTAGCGTGGCCAATCTACCTACCCTGTACATCTTTGGGTTGTGGGGGCGAAACCCACGCAGACACGGGGAGAATGTGCAAACTCCACATGGACAGTGACCCAGGGCCAGGATTCGAACCCAGATCCTCAGCGCCGCAGGCAGCAATGCTAACCACTGTGCCACCGTGCTGCCCCAATTCATAAAAAAATGGCAACATTTATCGTCCTTCGATTAAAATAAAACCTTATAACAACAAGCATGCAATCCCTTATAGCAACAAGCATTAGAATTCACAATCACATTTCAAGGAGTCTATAACCACATGTAGCTGTCATTCAAACTCTGAAATGGCAGGCACCCTACAATGATAAGGGATGATCACAATGTCAATAATGCAGTAATCCAGTGTGGAAGGCCTCAGACTTATGTCAACACAGAGAGAGACATTTTTTCCAAAGGTTTAAAGAATTTTAGGTGTCTTGACAGCCTGATGAATTGACAGGTATCCTTGACAGGTGCTTTTGACAAGCCCTTCGTGACTCTTCTGCAGGTCCTCAATAGGACCTAGAACATAGAACATAGAACAGTACAGCACAGAACAGGCCCTTCGGCCCTCGATGTTGTGCCGAGCAATGATCACCCTACTCAAACCCACATATCCACCCTATACCCGCAACCCAACAGCTCCCCCCCTTAACCTTACTATTAGGACACTACGGGCAATTTAGCATGGCCAATCCACCTAACCCGCACATCTATGGACTGTGGGAGGAAACCAGAGCACCCGGAGGAAACCCATGCACACACGGGGAGGACGTGCAGACTCCGCACAGACAGTGACCCAGCCAGGAATCGAACCTGGGACCCTGGAGCTGTGAAGCATTTATGCTAACCACCATGCTACTGTGCTACCTCTTGATACTTTTGATATTGATTTTTACAGGTCTGTTAACATTTTCAATGAGGTTGTCAATTAATGAGTTAATGCACTTTTGTGCACACTCATGCCTACTTGGGCACGTTACCCTCTCCAAGGGGCACCTGAACTTCCCCAGAGATGTTACAGGACCTGATCCAAAGAAATACCTAATAGCTCCAAAGAGGTACCATGGCTATCCAAAGATCAGATTTACTGCTCTTATCATGTCTAATCAATGCACTTCGGGTTTCATGCTACTGATCCAACAAAACCTGGGCCGGGATTTTCCCCTACCCGGCGGGGCGGGGGCGTCCTGGAGGGATGGAGTGGCGTGAACCACTCCGGCGTTGGGCCGCCCCAAAGGTGCGGATTTCTCATCCCCTTTAGGGGCCAAGCCCTAACCTTGAGGGGCTAGGCCCGCGCCGGAGTGGTTGGTGCCCCGCCGGCCGGCGGGAAAGGCCTTTGGCACCAAGCCAGCCGGGGCCGAAGGGACTTCGCCAGCCGGCGGAATTCCGCGCATGCGCCGGAGCGTCAGCGGCTGCTGACGTCATCCTGGCGCATGCGCAGGGGAGGGGGTCGCTTCCGCGTCCGCCATCGTGAAGACTATGGCCAATGTGGAAGGAAAAGAGTGGCCCCACGGCACAGGCCCGCCTGCCGATTGGTGGGCCCCGATCGTGGGCCAGGCCACCGTGGGGGCACCCCCCGGGGCCAGATCACCCCGCGCTGCCCCCCCCCCCCCCCAGGACCCCAGAGCCTGCCCACGCCGCGAGTCCCGCCGGTAAGGGAGGTGGTTTGATTCCCGCCGGCGGGACCGGCATGACAGCAGTGGGACTTTGGCCCATTGTGGGCCGGAGAATCGCCGGGGGTGGGGGGGGGGGGGTCGACCGGCGCAGCGTGATTCCCGCCCCCGCCGAATCTCTGGTGCCGGAGACTTCGGGAGACGGCGGGGGATTCACTCCGCCCCCTAGCGATTCTCCGACCCGGCGGGGGTCGGAGAATCCAGCCCCTGATTCCAGTAGTGGCAGCTGATGATTTAAAACTAAACTGCTGTCTCTGTAAACTGTGAATGTGTGAAACATGAACAGCCGCCATTCCCATCCTTGTAAAAATGGTAAGAGCCATGTTCAGGGGCGGGAGAGGCTCTCTGCCAAGACAAAAATCCAGCCCATGGTGTTTTGTAACCCTCTTTCACAAAAAGTAGAGAAACCTATTTCCTGGACCTGCACTCAGCACAACTGGTAGATTTGTTACATCGAAGATGTCTCACCGAGCCTTTCACCCTCAATGAGGTGGGGTGGAGAAAGCGCTAACACTGACTCCGTGTGATTCATTTTTGTGCTCGGCAAGTGCTTGTGGAACTTCTCCTCTACATTCGGTGGAAGTCTAACAAATCCTCTCAGAAAACCGTCAGTCACGTGTAGTACTCTGTTTCCGGCAACTGTGGTACTCTGTCCCAACGACGTTGCTTGCAATTTATGCAAGCAGAAAATTCTGGAAAACATTCAGCAGACCAGGCACCATCTGTGCTGGGCTAATGTTTCAGGTCTCATTGAGCGGGAATGTTAAATCTGCCGTCTGAGTGTTTTCCAGCATTTCCTGTTTTTCACTTTTGTTTGTCTAAAATCTTTACTATTTATGCAGAGGTTTATAGATGTTGTTAGTTATCATCTGCTGACCTGGGTTAACTGTAGGGTATGCAATAGCCCATGGGACAGCTACAATTTGCATTGGTGGCCTGTAAAATTCCTTCATCCTCTATGCTTTGAGGGGAAGATTTGTGAGCCACATGCTGTGGTACCATTGGCCTCATTGTCTTGGGTTACATCTTGCTAAGAAATCTTAATATAAAGTTGCAGCTGACTCAACCAGAACAGAAAGAAGCCCCTCTCACTTTGCTAAACCCTTTGCCGAGGGATCTTTTTCAATTCCTGCAGGAATAACAAGTTGAAGTATATTGTAAGGTGATGCCTATGTACGGATGTTTTAAACTAAACAAAACCATTCGGTTTAAAGCAGTAATCAAAAGAACGGGGACAGGTAGAAACAGTTCAAAATCACTCAACGTGTTTTTGGAAAACCTAAAAAGTCAGAAGAGAAAAAAGTGTAATACCGTTAGCAAAACATTTTGCTGTTTTGTCAGTAACAGATATCCTTTAGGCGATTTGGAAAGGTTGGTTAGATATGAGAGGATCAAGACTTGGCTGCAGTAAATAAGTTTTTTTGCATTTGCCATCAACGTTTATCCTAATTTGGCCCTAGGGCTGAATGGGTCTGCTACCAAAAGCAACTCAGAAGAAATGATTTTTGGGCCAGGTTTTCCTTAGTTTGGGAACGATGGCTTGGGCCATTTCCTGATGTGTAATAGTCAGTTCACTCACCCCTCTGGGTGTTGGATAAAGCTGAAGACAGCGTTGCCACTTCCTAGCAGGTTAGAAGGCCTGGAACATCAGCTCCGTACAATTCATAAAATGAAAACAGAAAATGCTGGGAAAACTCAACAGGTTTGGCAGCATCTGTGGAGAGAGAGAGAAACAGTTTTTAAAAAATAAATAAATTTAGAGTATCCAATTCATTTTTTTCCAATTAAGGGGCAATTTTAACGCGGCCAATCCACCTACCCTGCACATCTTTGGGTTGTGGGGGCGAAACCCACGCAAACATGGGGAGAATGTGCAAACTCCACACGGACAGTGACCCAGAGCCGGGTTCGAACCTGGGACCTCGGCGCTGTGAGGCAGAAGTGCTACTCACTGTGCCACCGTGCTGCCCTGAGAGAGAAACAGTTAATGTTTCAAGTCTAATATGATTCCACCGTAGCATAGTGGTTAGCACAGTTGCTTCATAGCTCCAGGGTCCCAGGTTCGATTCCCGGCTTGGGTCAATGTCTGTGCGGAGTCTGATTGTTCTCCCTGTGTGTGTGTGGGTTTCCTCCGGGTGCTCCGGTTTCCTCCCACAGTCCAAAGATGTGCAGGTTAGGTGGATTGGCCATTCTAAATTGCCCTTAGTGTCCAAAAAGTTTAGGTGGGGTTACTGGGTTACGGGGATAAAGGGGATAGGGTGTAGATGGGGCTTAAGTAGGTTGCTTTTTCCAAGGGCCGATGTAGACTCGATGGGCTGAATGACCTCCTTCTATGATTCATTGGAACCCAGTTCATTTCCTGGGTTATGTCCTTAAAGCCCTCACTACTCAACCCCTCACCCATCAACCCTTCACCCCTTCTCATTCCCCAAACATCCCTCTGTGCCTCCTCCATAACTCCAATCCCTTTCCCTTCAGCCTCCATTCCCCTCCCCACCTCAAAGCTCCCTTCACCTTCCCATGTCCCTTCCACACCCTTCTATTATCCCCATGCCCCTCATGCACCCTCCATACCCATTCTTCCAGTATGCACTGTGAACCAGTGAACCATTAACAAGTCTGGCACATCTTTGACATGCTTCTGAAACTGACAAAGTGAGCAAAATGCACTTTCATTTCAGATGAAAAAAGCTGCTCATCTTACAAGCTTCTAAAAGTGTTGATCAAATATCATCATTCTTAGTGCCAATGCAAAAAAACTTTAATCCTCTGAACAATTCTTAATCTTGTTGAAATGGAAAAAAAACACGCCTGCAAAGCCAACTAAAAAAAAAAATAATTTATTAAAACTCATAAAGCTATCAATCAAAGCAAGAACTCTGCATTGCAATTGTATAAACAGTGCTTAAATGGGCTGAGTCTATTATCCATTCTGGGAGCTCAGCCATGCATTCATAATGAGCCCATCTGGCAACTGTATCAACACAAACAGGCTCCACAGATGGCCAGACAGATATACTGCTGATAGAGAATCAGGCAAAGTTACACTCTGGTTATGTCTGTTAAATAGATATTGTACAGTCAGCACCATGAATTTAATAATCCAGGACTATAGTTATTGTTTTGCCAAATACTAGCAACAGATGAGCCTGATTTTCACCCATTCAAAGTCCATTCACTTCCAGAGTTAAGATTATAGTTGAGTTCTTTCATAAATCATCATTAGTAAAGTTATTAAAGTTCTTTCAATGAGCTTTAGCCATACTTCAAGAGATGAAGTCCAAATATTCTTACCTGATGTCCATAGAAATCCTCGTGTCATGTAATTTAGAGATGGATCCATCTGGGGCATGAACCAGTCGGGCTTGGATTAAGTGAGGACAATAGAGGGAAGATATTAATCTTTAATGTGCTTGTTCTGTCGTACATAGCCATGGACAGATTGCTCCATCTCTTCAGGTTATGGTGCATTTAATTTAGGCGGAAGGACAAATGCACTTTCCCACAAACAGTTCGCTGACTCCAGAAAACATGCATCTGCATGAAAGATCTTGAAAAAAAATTAATTGAAAAGAGATCCAGTCCTAAGCAGCAACTTGCTTGGAAAACTAATTGCATATTAAGAGCCAGCTGTGTCCAATTTTGCATTTTTATTCCTTTAAAATGGAAATTACTGGCAAACCTATTCTAAGTGTTAACTTAATTCTTCAAATGACTCTTCATTTAAGAAGATTCAGTAATTTTAATTACGAATCTGTAACATACGCAGAGGTCAGTAAAGCAGATGCTATGAAGGAACCAGAAGGAATTAAAGGGGTAATTGCATTTTGTTGGTAGCATGGATCTGAGAATTGGGGGATATGTTGCTGTAACACATCCTTTGGCCCATACTCCCTTTGAAAACGGGGAGCAGCACACTGGGTGCGTTCCGAGCTTGAGCATGTGTGATTTGACATTGACTTCAACAGAAATAAAAAGCGGGAAAGGTAAAAAAACATGCTGCTGATTTGTTGTCACCCATTTTAGACTATCACACACAGTCAAGGTTAGGAGTTTAGAATGAGCCATTAATGGTTTCAGATATCTACAGTTTCCAAACCTTGAAGAAAATGAATGAGAAAATGGCTGGTGCTCCTGTAATGTTTTTAGAAGCCCCATTAATGCAGAAATCTAGGCGCCTGACTAGGACAAAATTTAACCTGTAAATGAAAAATTATTATGCCAGTGAGAAGTTAGAAGTAAATTGGAGAATTATGATATGCCATTAGAATGGTCACAAGTGTTTAATGACGATGCAACCAATGGCTATTGCATCCCAACATAAAAGTAAAATGGATTTGGAAACATTGCATCCTGTCTGAAATATCTGAGGAAGCAATCAGATTAGTAGCCCAGTGGATGTGATTGAATTCAATTTTCTATAGGGACCTGATGAAAGTTCCCCATATAAGGCTTTAAATTAGGTTTAAGACTCATGGATTCAATGGGTTAGCTGCCTGGACTGAAAACTGGCATGGAAATAGAGAGCAGATGATGATGATGTAAAATAGGAAAGGCTCTGTCTGGGGAAAGCTGTGAAGAGAAATAAGGTCCCACAGGAATCTTTACCGTACCCTCTGTTGCTTACACTGGCGATGAATGATATGGAGGTGGAGTCACTAATCTATGTTGGTGAATGTAGATTTTATGTAAGGTGTTTGATTTATACAAATGCAGGTTTATTGATTATGTGACTGGAAGAGGATATCAAACTTTTTTTTCCCTGGATTCAGAAGTGATTCATGATATGGATATACAGTAACTTCTCATGAACACATAATATCTGTTGCAACATACCCTTTCTGTACTTCCTAATCTCACAGAGAGACACTTCAAAGCATCATTCGGATAAAAGGCTGCAGTAAAATAGCTGCTGTTTATATCAAGGTTAAGTCAGAGGTTGTATTGCCAAATTTTTGCAAGAACTTTGCTGACTTAGGTGCTGCACCCAGCTCTCACAATGACCAGCATAATATGGATAAATGTGCGGTAATTACTTATTTGGTACACCAGATGGTGCTGATGTAGGAAGTTATATTGAAGAGGAAGCTGTCAGCAGCTTTGGCCAAGCAATTCATCTTGTGACGTTCTTTGCTATTTTGTTTTTAATTTAAATTAGCCATGGCCTTTTTAAAAGTTAGACATTGACTAAGTTAAATCACTTTGCCTGGCACAAACTACTGACCTCTAGTGAAATGTGCCATATGCTCTTCACTCAAATTGAATTAAACATCTTTCAAGCAAGCAATAAATCATAATGTTTAAAAAAAAATCTCATTAATAATGCAGCCTCATAACCATCCCGTGCTCTTCAGTTTTGGGACAGGTATCCTGCTCCCTTTAAATTTCTTCTTTTCTTGATGAGGTGGGAAATATGGGATGTCTGGCTACTCCTCACCAATTGATCATGTGGGGTTGTACAGCATCCCAGGGATTCTCAATTTTGAGATGCAAGTTAGGGCCTTAGTTTAGCATCTCATCCACAAGATGGCACCTGCGACAATGGGGGAGGGGGAGCAGCCCCAAGTCGTAGTCCACATTGGCACTAACGACATAGGTAGGAAAGGGGACAAGGATGTCAGGCAGGCCTTTAGGGAGCTAGGATAGAAGCTCAGAACGAGAACAAACAGAGTTGTTTTCTCTGGGTTGTTGCCCGTGCCATGTGATAGTGAGATGAGGAATAGGGAGAGAGAGCAATTAAACACGTGGCTACAGGGATGGTGCAGGCGGGAGGGATTCAGATTTCTGGATAACTGGGGCTCTTTCTGGGGAAGGTGGGACCTCTATAGACAGGATGGTCTACATCTGAACCTGAGGGGCACCAATATCCTGGGGGGGAGATTTGTTAGTGCTCTTTGGGGGGGTTTAAACTAATTCAGCAGGGGCATGGGAACCTGGATATTAGTTTTGGGGTACGGGAGATTGAGAGTATAGAGGTCAGGAGCACAGATTTGACTTCGCAGGAGGGTGCCAGTGTTCAGGTAGGTGGTTTGAAGTGTGTCTACTTCAATGCCAGGAGTATACGAAATAAGGTAGGGGAACTGGCAGCATGGGTTGGTACCTGGGACTTCGATGTTGTGGCCATTTCAGAGACATGGATAGAGCAGGGACAGGAATGGTTGTTGCAGGTTCCGGGGTTTAGGTGTTTTAGTAAGCTCAGAGAAGGGGGCAAAAGAGGGGGAGGTGTGGCGCTGCTAGTCAAGGACAGTATTAAGGTGGCGGAAAGGATGCTAGATAGGGACTCTTCTTCCGAGGTAGTATGGGCTGAGGTTAGAAACAGGAAAGGAGAGGTCACCCTGTTGGGAGTTTTCTATAGGCCACCTAATAATTCTAGGGATGTAGAGGAAAGGATGGCGAAGATGATTCTGGAAAAGAGCGAAAGTAACAGGGTAGTTGTTATGGGAGACTTTAACTTTCCAAATATTGACTGGAAAATATATAGTTCGAGTACATTAGATGGGTCATTCTTCGTACAATGTGTGCAGGAGGGTTTCCTGACACAATATGTTGACAGGCCAACAAGAGGCGAGGCCACATTGGATTTGGTTTTGGGTAATGAACCAGGCCAGGTGTTAGATCTGGAGGTAGGTGAGCACTTTGGAAACAGTGACCACAATTCGGTGACCTTTACGTTAGTGATGGAAAGGGATAAGTATACCCCGCAGGGCAAGAGTTATAGCTGGGGGAAGGGCAATTATGATGCCATTAGACATGACTTAGGATGTGTAGGTTGGAGAAGTAGGCTGCAAGGGTTGGGCACACTGGATATGTGGAGCTTGTTAAAGGAACAGCTATTGCATGTTCTTGATAAGTACATACCAGTCAGGCAGGGAGGAAGGGGTCGAGCGAGGGAACCGTGGTTTACCAAAGAAGTGGAATCTCTTGTTAAGAGGAAGAAGGAGGCCTATGTGAAGATGAGGCGTGAAGTTTCAGTTGGGGCGCTTGATAGTTACAAGGAAGTGAGGAAGGATCTAAAGAGAGAGCTAAGACAAGCAAGGAGGGGACATGAGAAGTCTTTGGCAGGTAGGATCAAGGAAAACCCAAAAGCTTTTTATAGGTATGTCAGGAATAAAAGAATGACTAGGGTAAGAGTAGGGCCAGTCAAGGACAGTGGTGGGAAGTTGTGTGTGGAGGCTGACGAGATAAGCGAGATACTAAATGAATACTTTTCGTCAGTATTCACTCAGGAAAAAGATAATGTTGTGGAGGAGAATGCTGAGACCCAGGCTATTAGAATAGATGGCATTGAGGTGCGTAGGGAAGAAGTGTTGGCAATTCTGGACAAGGTGAAAATAGATAAGTCCCCGGGGCCTGATGGGATTTATCCTAGGATTCTCTGCGAAGCCAGGGAAGAGATTGCTGAGCCTTTGGCTTTGATTTTTATGTCATCATTGGCTACAGGAATAGTGCCAGAGGACTGGAGGATAGCAAATGTGGTCCCTTTGTTCAAGAAGGGGGGTAGAGATAACCCCGGTAACTATAGGCCGGTGAGCCTCACGTCTGTTGTGGGTAAAGTCTTGGAGAGGATTATAAGAGATACAATTTATAATCATCTAGATAGGAATAATATGATTAGGGATAGTCAGCATGGTTTTGTGAAGGGTAGGTCATGCCTCACAAACCTTATCGAGTTCTTTGAAAAGGTGACTGAACAGGTAGACGAGGGTAGAGCAGTTGATGTGGTGTATATGGATTTCAGTAAAGCGTTTGATAAGGTTCCCCACGGTCGGCTATTGCAGAAAATACGGAGGCTGGGGATTGAGGGTGATTTAGAGATGTGGATCAGAAATTGGCTAGTTGAAAGAAGACAGAGGGTGGTGGTTGATGACAAATGTTCAGAATGGAGTTCAGTTACGAGTGGCGTACCACAAGGATCTGTTCTGGGGCCGTTGCTGTTTGTCATTTTTATAAATGACCTAGAGGAGGGCACAGAAGGTTGGGTGAGTAAATTTGCAGACGACACTAAAGTCGGTGGAGTTGTAGACAGTGTGGAAGGATGTTGCAGGTTACAGAGGGACATAGATAAGCTGCAGAGCTGGGCTGAGAGGTGGCAAATGGAGTTTAATGTAGAGAAGTGTGAGGTGATTCACTTTGGAAAGAATAACAGGAATGCGGAATATTTGGCTAATGGTAAAATTCTTGGCAGTGTGGATGAGCAGAGGGATCTCGGTGTCCATGTACATAGATCCCTGAAAGTTGCCACCCAGGTTGAAAGGGTTGTGAAAAAGGCCTATGGTGTGTTGGCCTTTATTGGTAGAGCGATTGAGTTCGGGAGCCATGAGGTCATATTGCAGCTGTACAAAACTCTGGTACGGCCGCATTTGGAGTATTGCGTACAGTTCTGGTCGCCTCATTATAGGAAGGACGTGGAAGCTTTGGAACGGGTGCAGAGGAGATTTACCAGGATGTTGCCTGGTATGGAGGGAAAATCTTATGAGGAAAGGCTGATGGACTTGAGGTTGTTTTCGTTAGAGAGAAGAAGGTTAAGAGGTGACTTAATAGAGGCATACAAAATGATCAGAGGGTTAGATAGGGTGGACAGTGAGAGCCTTCTCCCGCGGATGGAGGTGGCTAGCACGAGGGGACATAGCCTTAAATTGAGGGGTAATAGATATAGGACAGACGTCAGAGGTAGGTTTTTTACGCAAAGAGTGGTGAGACCGTGGAATGCCCTACCTGCAACAGTAGTGAACTCGCCAACATTGAGGGCATTTAAAAGTTTATTGGATAAGCATATGGATGATAATGGCATAGTGTAGGTTAGATGGCCTTTAGTTTTTGACTTCCCATGTCGGTGCAACATCGTGGGCCGAAGGGCCTGTACTGCGCTGTATCGTTCTATGTTCTATGTTCTATGTTCTAATGCAGCACCCACTCAGCACCATACTGAGGGATTAGTTTAGATTATGTACTCATGTACTCAAGCCCTAGATCTTCAACCAGCTGAGACGAGAATGCTAAACATTGAGCCACAGGGGCACATTACTTAATCTTCTCTGCCATTCCTAAATGGAACAGCAAGCATCTGAAATCCAAGGTTGGTCCTCCCCATGACCTGATTGATTGATATATATAGCTCGCTTTCCAGTTCCATGGGTTGGGCTAATTGGTTGACAGCGACTAAGTACGTCGGACGCTGCTCTAATGTGGTCTGCTACAGTATGTAACTGTATAATGTCAATCTGTCTTGGACCCCTACATTTTTATTTAAATCAGTTTTGTCTCGTGTGGTATTAAACCACTCAAGTCAGGAAACAAAAGGAACGCGGTCCCTCCTGTGACGTGGCACTTGTGGGATCGTGTCACAGCCGCGCCCCAGTGTGACTCAGGACAGATAGAGTCACAACTGAGTTGCAGACAACCCACTCGGAAGAAATAAAAATTGAATTGATGAGGGCAGACTGAGTACTTGGTTCATCACATTCATGGAGGTTAATGGACCTGCAAAATTAGATGTAAGGTTTTCCTTCAGTTTTTGAAGGCCGGAAAAACTGAGAGAATCAACGAAGCTTGATGATGCAACGAGCGTAGAAATGAGGAAAAATACTTGGAGTTTCCAGTCCATACAACAAACACAATAAATATTTAATTGGACGGAAAAATGACACTTTCATTTCTTCAGGTCATGAGCATTCTGCATATGTTAACTTGCGCCCTGATGAAAAGTGCAAAAGTGCAATTATTTCACATCCTACAGCTAGCGGAGAGTTACACCATGCATGAATATTTTCCCTCACTTTTATACTGACACATTTTATACCAAGCTCGAGCCACGTATAATTTATTAGCATTATTTTATGGCTGACATGCAAAATTCACAAAGAAAACAGATAATTATGTTCTGGGTTGGATTTTGAAGTGCGAAGCAATGGAGGACTCCGACCAAACAGGATACGGTCAGGTTAGTGACTACCGGCTGACTGTTAGAAGGCAGGGTGCTTTTTAATTGGCAAATTATCTATTCGTTACATTTGTGCGGGATTTTTTAAAGACCAGTTAGAAGCCAAAAGTAGAGCCAAACCAATGTGCCACTCATAAAAGTTATATCTGGTTTATTTTTCATGAAAGAGAATTAACCAAAAATAGCAGATTAAGAACTGGGGCCTGCTCCCTCTAATGATATTTTCCAGCCCTGCTCAAGTGAATGGACCTTTAAATGGCTTGCCGCATTTTCCCCCTGCCCGAAGATTCCACCCAGATGGCAAATAATCAAGAGCTATAATAATAACAGAAAGTGCTGGAAATACTCAGCAGGTCTGGAAGCATCTGCGGAGAGAGGAACTGAGTTTCATGCTGGCGGCATCTTATGGTCCTGCCAATGTGATTGGATATTTCAATGGCTCACCAGCCCTGCTGCGAGGGGGTGAGGGTGGGAGTGGAGGAGGGTGAGGGGCGCCTGGAAAATTCCAGGCAACGTTTCACATGCAATCTGACTCTTCTTTGTAACTGGAGAAATGCGACGCATTTTATGCCATTTAAGGAAAGTGGGTGGGGCTTATCCCGTTCTCTCCCATCGTGAAGAAGTCATATTGGACTTGCAACGGTAACTCAGATTCTCTCTCTCCACAGATGCTGCCGAACCTGCTGCCTTTTTTTCAGTGTTTTCTGTATCTATGGCAGAATGTTGGCTCGTGGCAGGTTTCACCCATTACCACACCAGACCCCCCCCCCTCCACTACCCCACATAAAGAATTGTTGATCACCGCCTCTCAGCCACTTAGTTGTGGGAAAGCCTGTGCAGACGACAGGCAAATACTCTTCCTGTGAATCTCCCAGCAATAACTGAGAGCCGAGTACTAGAAATACCCATATCCACCCTTTCTGAATCGCACCTGATATGTGAAATAAATAGAGTACCTCTGCTTTCCATCCAGTGACCTTATCATTGCCAAATCACCCACCATTAACATCCTGTTGTGCAGTCACCATTTTCCAGAAACCGAGCTAAACACAAGTAGATAGTAGAGCAGATTCCTTTTTATTATTCTTTTGATGGGATGTGGTCTTCACTGGCTAGGCAGCAATTTTATTGCCCGTCCCTAAGTGCCCTTAAGAGGGTGGTGGTGAGCTGCCGTCTTGAAGCACTGCCTATAGTCGCTAACCTGACTTTATCCTGTTTGGCCGGAGTCCTCCATTGCTTCGCACTTCAAAATCCAACCCAGGACATAATTATCTGTTTTCTTTGTGAATTTTGCATGTCAGCTATAAAATAATGCTAATAAATTATACGTGGCTCGAGCTTGGTATAAAATGTGTCAGTATAAAAGTGGGGGAAAATATTCATGCATGGTGTAACTCTCCACTAGCTGCAGGACGTGAAATAATTGCACTTTTGCACTTTCATCAGAGTGCAAGTTAACATATGCAGAATGCTCATGACCTGAAGAAATGAAAGTGTCATGTGGTGTAGATACACTCACAATGCTGTTAGGCAGGGAGTTCCAGGATATTGACCCAGCAACAGTGAAGGAACAGCAACATTCCAAACCAGGACGGCATGTGGCTTGGAGGGGAATTTGCAGGTGATGCTGTTCCCATGCGTCTGCAACGTGGTGGAGGAGGCAGGTTTGGAAGTTGCTGTTGAAGGAGCCTTGGTCAGTCTCTGCAGTGCGTCTTGTAGATGGCATGCACTGTTGCCACTGGAAGAAGATGCTAGAGGGAGCGAATTTTGAAAGTCATATATGGGAGCATTCACAACTGGGATCATAAGAGCATTAGAACCAGATCCTGGTGTGGGTCATTATGACCCTCAAGCCTATCCCACCATTCAATAAGGTTATAATTGATCTTCAACAATAACTTTACTTTCCTACTTTATCTACATATCTAGTAATCCCTTGATTGGTAGTAATCCTCAGGCAGTGATCCTCAGAAGTGTTTCTGATTTGTCTGGATCTACATGGAAAAGTTGTTTAAAAAAAATACCTTTTGTTGTCAATTGTTTAATGGGCCGCATCAACGACAGGAAGTCCTGAACTCAGTTGACCCAGTGGCAGCTCCGCTCAGGGCCATTTTCAGGTAGAGGTCCTAAAAAGGCATTAAGCCCCTTCTCACTATAGAAAGAGGCCTAATGCCTGTTTCACTTGGTTGATGTGTTAGGAAAACAATGGTAGTTTTAAGGGATTTATATTTGAATTGGTAAAAATTAGAAATAAGGTACAGTTTTAAGTGGGTTTAAATTAATATTTATGTGCCTGGGAAGGTAAATCCTAAAGCAAGAAGAAAAATAAAAGGCATGAACATAGAATTTACAGTGCAGAAGGAGGCCATTTGGCCCATCGAGTCTGCACCGGCTCTTGGAAAGAGCACCCCACCCAAGGTCAACACCTCCACCCTATCCCCATAACCCAGTAACCCCACCCAACACTAAGGGAAATTTTGGACACTAAGGGCAATTTATCATGGCCAGTCCACCTAACCTGCACATCTTTGGACTGTGGGAGGAAACCGGAGCACCCAGAGGAAACCCACACACACACGGGGAGGATGTGCAGACTCCGCACAGACAGTGACTCAAGCCGGAATCGAAGCTGGGACCCTGGCGCTGTGAAGCAATTGTGCCATCCACAATGCTACCGTGCTGCCCATGTGGATGCTCCGTCGCAACTGTAAGGCCTTGTAAGGCAAAGAAGCTTTATGGTTTAGTTTAGCTAATTTGATTGCAGTTGAAGATACGTAGTGAGAGAGAAGGCAGTTCTAGAAGCAATTTATTTAGAAAGATAAAGAGCAAATATATCTCTCAACTTTGCTAGAAGAAAAGCCATACGGTGGAGTAATGATTAAGAAAATAAGTACAGAGATCTGAAGGGCAGCTAGTTAAGAAAACTAGAGAAATGAAGAGAGGTTTCCAACTAGTCTGAGGTTAAAGGTATGAGAACAAAGCACTGTCCAGTAAAGGCAGTCAGAGCTGAGAAGAAGGCTGAGATGATTGTCTGAAGTGATTTCTCAGGTTTGTGAGATTTCACTGGCCTGTAGAATGTGATTTGAAATAACAGTGGAAGAGCGTTCGAACCAACACCACCAGCTCTGAATCCTTCCAGCTGCACAGAGGCACAAGGCAGGGATGCCCACTGCCCCCGCGCCTGTTCGCCCTGGCAACCGTTCTGCGAGATGCGAAAGGCTGGGAGGGCATCTGAAGAGGATGTCGAGAGCACAGAGTCTCACTCCATGCGGATGACCTGTTCCTCTACATTTCGGACCTACAGAGTGGCCTGAAAGTAATCATGAAGCTCCTGGAAGAGTGTGATCCCTTCTCAGGCTACAAACTCAACTTGGGCAAGAGCGAGGCATTCCCAGTGAACCTGAATGGGGGAGGAACAGAGCTGGGTAGGTCCACCATTCATACTAGCCCAAAGCAAATTCCGCTACCTGGGGATCCAGATAGCCCATGACTGGACACGGACCCACAAATGGATACTGACCAGTGTGGCAGAGGAAATTACAAAGGACCTACAGAGATGGGAT
The DNA here is from genome assembly GCF_902713615.1 of Scyliorhinus canicula. Taxonomy (NCBI): domain Eukaryota; kingdom Metazoa; phylum Chordata; class Chondrichthyes; order Carcharhiniformes; family Scyliorhinidae; genus Scyliorhinus; species Scyliorhinus canicula. The sequence goes on along the minus strand of NC_052165.1, from coordinate 32,338,702 downwards.
GCACTCCCACTTTCCCTGGCAGGGAGGGTGCAGATAATTAAGATGAATGTACTGCCAAGGTTCCTCTTCCTGTTTAGATCCATATCCGATGCCTTCATCCCCAAGGCCTTTTTCCAAGGGAAAGACAAAATAATCATGGAGTTTGTGTGGGAGAGGTGGGGGCGAAGGGGAGGGGGGGGGGGGGAATCCCAAGGATCCCCAAGACTACACTGAAAAGGAGAAGAAACATGGACGGCCAGACCATTCCCAACCTGCAATACCACCACTGGGTAGCTACAGCCGCGAGGATAAGGGAATGGATGCAAAAACCGGAATGGGTGAGGCTGGAGGAGTCCTCCTGCAAGGGAATGACCCTCCGAGCCCTCCCCACGGCAGCGCTCTCCCCCCCCCCCCCCCCTCCCCCTAATATACAGATCCTGCCCATGGTGGTAGCCATATTCAGGACATGGAACCAAATGAGGCAACATTTTGGTTCAACCGAGATGTCCTCTGTGGCCCCCATCTGCGGTAACCAGTTTTCCGCCAGCACCTGTAAGAAGTGGAGACAGGATAGGGGGATGCTAGCACGCAGGGACCTTTAGATCGGGGGCAGACTCACAACTCTAGATGAACTAGCAGAAAAACTGGATCTACTGAAAGGACATGAGCTCCGTCATCTACAAATCAAAAGCTTTCTCTGCAAGGAGACGGCAAGGTACCCAGGGCCCCAAGAGACACTTTACTGGAGGAACCACTATGTATGGACAGGGGGGAGAAGGGGAAACTGTATGGATATTTACAGATGACTTCTGGATGGGGCAATTGGACAGAGCTAGGCAGAAATGGGAAGACAAACTCAGGACAGAAGTAGGGTGGGGACTCTGGAATGATGCACTAAGAAGAGCCAACTCCACCTCCTCATGCAGTTTAAAGTGGTGCACAAAGTACACTTATCCAGAGCTCGAGTGAGCAGGTTCTTCCTGGAGGCGGAGGACAAATGTGAACGGTGCCAGGGCGGTCCGGCCAACCACACCCATGTGTTCTGGGCATGCCCCAGACTTGTCGGGTTCTAGACAGCCTTCTTTGAGGCGATGTTCCAAGGTTGTGGGGGTGAGGGTGGAGCCAACCCCGAGAGTAGCAGTCTCCATGGTTTCGGTCAGCCAGAACTACAAATGGTGGATAGGGCCGATGCCCTGGCTTTTGCTTGCTGAATCCATGCCAGTGCATCCTGCTCGACTGGCAATCGTCAGTACCACCCACAGCTGCAGACTGGCTGGCAGACCTGTCAGGATTTTCCACCTAGAGTACACCATCCGAGGGTTGGACAAGAGCTTCCACAAAGCGTGGCGGCTATTCTTCAGCCTGCTCCAAGACATGTTTGAAGCCAATAGTGATTAGGGAGAAAGGGGGGAGTGGGACTGATGAGAGCAGACAAGAACGCGTAGAGCTGAGAGGAACAAGTGGGTGGGGGAGGGGGGGGGGGGGGGGGGAGGGGGAGGAAGGCAAGGAAAGAACCCGGGGGAGTATCAGAGAGAGACATGGAAAAAGAGTGAAAACCGGGGCAGAGAGCACCAACCCACCCCTCCTCCAGTGAACCCACACCGATTAGACCAGGAATCACATAAGGAAGGAAAGAAGTATAACAATACGATACCCAGGGTGAAAGTGGAGCCTAGAAGGAGCCCGACTATCAACAGGCCAGGAGGCGGGGGAGGGGGAGGGGAGGGCCAACAAAAGGGATGCGAGTAAAATTGTACATCAGGAACATCATACTCTTTAAATACAATGTGCTTTACATGTCAAATTGTCAAACTGTCAAAAGTTGACAAATGCCAATAAAAATATTGAATGCAAAAACAGTATGACATAGGGGACGGGTTTCTCTGACCCCGGCCAGGTCGGAAAATTCGGCGGAGAGGGCGCGATCCACGTGACGCCGCCCCACGCCGGTCCGCTGATTCTCCAGTCACCGCAGAATCGGCACCATTGACGCCGGCGTGGTCAGTGCGGCGCCTGTCGGAGGCCGTTGTACGCGGCCCTCCCGGCATTTCTCCACGCAGGATGGGCTGAGTGGCCGCCGGGATAGGCCGAGACCCGTCGGCGCCGTTAACATGTGGTCCTACCCGGCGGGATCTCGGCATCCATCTTGCGGGGGGAGCGGCCTGGTGGGTACAGGGGTGGGTGGGGGGGTCCGACCCCGGGGGGACGTCCACTGTCACCTGGCCCGCGATCGGGGCCTACCGATCGGTGGGCCAGCTTCTCCTGGTGGGGGCCACCTTTACTCCGCGCCGGGCCCCTGTAGCTCTATGCCATGTTGTGTCAGGGCCGGCGCGGAGAAGGAAACTAGCATACATGCACAGACCCACGGCGCCCGATTGATGCCGGTCTCGACAGATGGAGCTGCGTGAGTCCCTCCATTGCCATGCTGGCCCCCTGTGGGGCACAGGATCACTGATCCTGGGGGCCTGTTGATGCCGGCGTAAAACACAACAGCGCTTATGACGGTGTCAACACTTAGCGTCAGGATCAGAGAATCCCACCCAGGAAGCCTAAAAGAGGGTGGTGTGAAATCCTGAACTGGATTGCGCATTGGCGCATCATCGAAAGGTCCTCCCCTGATGCTCAACCCCCGATGGGCCAAATTCCCAACCGTGCGGTTGGCATGTGCTCTCAGCGGTCGGGAACCTGGCGTGGCGGCTGCAGACTTAGTCATAAAATGCCACAGTTCCCACGCCGGTGTCGGCACTTAGCTGCAAAACCGGAGAATCCAACCAGTGTTGGAATTTGCACCAGTGTTTCATTCTGGGATCGTCCCATCCATGTACAACATCAACTGGGATTGTAGCAGGTGGGTAGAATTACAACACCTCCTGGATTTACCCAGACTCTCCATGGAGAGTGAGCAACATCTGAGAGAAAAATCATTGGGGCATTGGACTTTCAATTCCTTTAAACTGTTTCATTTTTGGTGGCTGGGAAGGGCAGTTGTAGGCAGGAGATCATGTGATGGAACCTCGAGGAAGATAACCTACCAAAGTTGGCAACCTTATTGTCAAGGGTGCCTGCCAAATCTCAACCAAAAATGGGGTTGGAGGCGTTAGTCTTTGGGGTGTAGGGCATAATTCTGCAAAGTTGATCCTCATGCCCCCTCCCCCTCCCACCCCATTTTCTGCCAAGGGTAATTTTTACCCCAGCTACCCCAGCAGCTGCATGATCTCGTTAACATTTTGAGCAAAAATGCATTTACAGCACAACTTTCACATTGGCCCAGCCGACATTTTTGTACCCAAGTTGAACTTGTGTGGCATAAACCCAGAGTTTATTCTAATTCCGAATTCTCTCGGGGAATTCCCATTCCAATTTGACCTGGTTGCTGCCTGAACTGTCCCTGGTTCTGAATTTAACTATCATTGAGCCGGTAACTGCAGTCTCAGCGTGAAGCTAAGGTGAAGTGTAATGTAAAGCCACCCTAAGTGCCTTGAGGTTTGCAATGCTGTGATTGCTGGTTGTGGTGCTCATATTGTTTCCACACTGATCTAATTTTGTTTGTTACACGGGATGGTGATAAGATGACTATACATTTAGGGCAAATAGCAATCCAGTGAAAAACGATTATTGGAAATGAAAAGTATCCTCCTACATATTGTCCATCATCGAAACTTCCCTTCACATTTTAAAATTCAATATTTGATGAAGAGTAATGCGGCTCTTTAGTAAGTGCAAATGAATACGATGCAAAATATAGCAAGTCTCTAGTTTTATTTTTATAACGCTATAAATAAATGTTTTTAAGCAGACCCATGATATTAGGTGTGATTTTCCTCAAAGATTTCAAAGTTAATTTGTGGCGGCTTTACATAGATACATAGAAGATAGGAGCAGGAGGAGGCCTTTTGGCCCTTCGAGCCTGATCTGCCATTTATCACCATCATGGATGATCATCCAACTCAATAGCCTAATTCTGCTTTCTCCCCATAGCTTTTGATCCCATTCTCCCCAAGTGCTATATCTAGTCGCCTCTTGAATATATTCAATGTTTTAGCATCAACTACTTCCAGTGGTAATAACAGGCTCACCAATCCTTGGGTGAATAAATGTTTCCTCATCGCTGTGCGAAATGGTTTACCCTGAATCCTCAGACTGTGACCCCTGGTTCTGGACATGCCCATCGTTGGGAACATCTTCCCTGCATCTACCCTGTCTAGTCTGAAGTTTTGGCTAGTGTAGACCTAATAGATGAACGGACACTTCCAACACTGATGAAAGTTCAACTCAATTTTATGAGCTACTTCTAACTAACTAACACACGATGACTGTGGGTCTAAATGATGCTAACTTAAGTTTGCTGCTGAAACATGTATCTCTCGAAGCTCTCGTTGACCTCAACCGCGCAGTGGCTGTCGAACTTCAGAATTATGGTCTTGAACTTCAATTTGTCCTCCCCCCTCATCGAAGGTGAGCGAGTTGTAAATGTGCAGAGCATGGTCATCGGCTGTGAAGAGGAAGAGAGAAATCTTCCGTGCGTCAGAGGCAGCTTCCAGGTCCCTGGCTTAGAGGTACAGCTGGAAGCGCTGTTTGAAAAGTTTCCAGTTGGAGCCCAGATTCCCTGCAATGCGGAGAGGTGGCGGCGGGTGAACGGAGTCCATTTTGTAGGATGGTGCGAGACTGGTGGAAGGCAGATCACTGAAAGGTAGGTCTCAGAAGTGCGAGCATCCCTCAACTCCTGGTATCATGAAGTGTTGGTTAGTGTAGACTTGAGAGATGAACCGACACTTCCAACACTGATGAAGGTTCAACTCAATTTTATTAAATACTTCTAACTAACTAACACACGATGACTGTGGGTCTAAATAATGCTAACTTGAACTAGAGACCTAAACCTTGTCCGAAACAGTTGAATCTCTCAGCACGTGTTGTAAGTCTGTGCTGGGCTGAATGAGTTCCTGTTACACTCAGAGGCAGCACCCAGAATGAGCGGGAACCGTGGTGCCCTCTGCCTTTATAGTGTGTGTATTCTAACTGGTGATTGGCTGCGGTGTTTGTGCATGTTGATTGGTCCCTGTGTGTCCATCAGTGTGTGTCTGCACCATGATATATTGCTGTATATTATGACATCCCCCTTTTATAAAAAAATGTTGACATTGGCGTGTGATAATAAATAGTATGGGTGTGTGGAGAATGTACGTGTGAGGTGCGAAGACATATGTACAAAGCTATATACAGGGAACAAGACTATTTACAGAGGAAGGTGCCTGGTGCAGATGACTTCCATGAACTGGAACAACCAACAAATCTATTTACAAATCACTGGATAACGAATGCAACAATAAAGGATATAGGAAAAAGAACATTTCAGAGAGTCCATATGGATTGGATTGGATTGGATTGGATTTGTTTATTGTCACGTGTACCGAGGTATAGTGAAAAGTATTTTTCTGCAAGCAGCTCAACAGATTATTCAGTACATGGAAGAAAAGGGAATTAAACAAAATTCAAGAAAATTCAAGAAAATACATGAGAATACATAATAGGGCAACACAAGATATACAATGTAACTACATAAGCATTGGCATCGGTTGAAGCATACAGGGTGTAGTGTTAATGAGGTCAGTCAATAAGAGGGTCATTTAGGAGTCTGGTGACAGTGGGGAAGAAGCTGTTTTTGAGTCTGTTTGTGCGTGTTCTCAGACTTCTGTATCTCCTGCCCGATGGAAGAAGTTGGAAAAGTGTACAGAGTTCATAAGTTCAGTCTCTGAGGTGGGCGACGAACTCTGGTTGACCCCCTTAAGGGTGGGGCAGTGGCTGGCGCTTCAGGGCCGGGAGGGCTGCAGCACTGTCAGGGGCAGGCAGAGCGACCGGAAGTGCCACACAGTCCACGGCGGGATCAGTAGAAGAGCTGGTCGGAGGATCCCGTGACGACCCTGGAACCAAGCGAAAAGCACGCCTGTTGCGGCTCCGAATGGATCCATCCGGTAAGCGGCCCAGGAAGGAGCGGGGGGGGCCACCTGCCTTAGAATGACAGCAGGCGCAGAACAGCCACCATCCGGGAGGTGGATGCGAACCTTGTCGTGTGGATGGATGTCGGGAAGGTCAGCAGCCCGTGAGTCAGCAGCCCGTGTCCTCCCCCCTCATCGAAGGTGAGCGAGTTGTAAATATGCAGAGCAGGGTCATCGGCTGTGAAGAGGAAGAGAGCAATCTTCCGTGCGTCAGAGGCAGCTTCCAGGTCCCTGGCTTAGAGGTACAGCTGGAAGCGCTGTTTGAAAAGTTTCCAGTTGGAGCCCAGATTCCCTGCAATGCGGAGAGGCGGCGGCGGGCGAACGGAGTCCATTTTGTAGGATGGTGTGAGACTGGTGGAAGGCAGATCACTGAAAGGTAGGTCTCAGAAGTGCGAGCATCCCTCAACTCCTGGTATCATGAAGTGTTGGCTAGTGTAGACTTGAGAGATGAACAGACACTTCCAACACTGATGAAGGTTCAACTCAATTTTATTAACTACTTCTAACTAACTAACACACGATGACTGTGGGTCTAAATAATGCTAACTTGAACTAGAGACCTAAGCCTTGTCCGAACCAGTTGATTCTCTCAGCACGTGTTGTGAGTCCGTGCTGGGCTGAATAAGTTTCTGTTACACTCAGAGGCAGCACCCAGAATGAGCGGGAACCGTGGTGCCCTCTGCCTTTATAGTGTGTGTATTCTTTGTTTTTTGCTTTTTATAAATTTAGCGTATCCAATTATTTTTTTCCAATTAAGGGGCAATTTAGCGTGGCCAATCCACCTAACCTGCACATCTTTGGGTTGTGGGGGTGAAACCCACGGCAGGCACGGGGAGAACGTGCAAACTCCACACGGGCAGTGACCAGGGCCGGGATTCGAACCCTGGTCCTCAGCGCCGTAGGCAGCAATGCTAACCACTGTGCCACCGTGCTGCCCATAGTGTGTGTATTCTAACTGGTGATTGGCTGCGGTGTTTGTACATGTTGATTGGTCCCTGTGTGTGTCCATCAGTGTGTGTCTGCACCATGATATGTTGGTGTATATTATGACATAGTCCTGTTAGAAGTTTATAAGTCTCTATGAGATCCCCCCTCATTCTTCTCAACTCCAGTGAGAACAATCCTAACCTAGTCAATCTCTCCTCATATGACAGTCCCGCCATCCCTTGAATCAGCCTGGTAAAGCTTCGCTGCACTCCCTCGAGAGCAAGAACATCCTTCCTCAGAAAAGGAGACCAAAACTGCACACTTTATTCTAGGTGAGACCTCACCAAGGCCCCGGATAATTGCAGCAACACATCCCTGCTTCTGTACTCAAAACCTCTCGCAATGAAAGCCAACATACCATTAGCCTTCTTTACCGCCTGCTACACCTGCATGCTTACCTTCAGTGACTGGTGCACAAGGACACCCAGGTCCCGCTGCACACTCCCCTCTCCCAATTTACAACCACCCAGGCAGTAATCTACCTTCCTGTTTCTGTTTCCAAAGTGAATAACCTCACACTTATCCAAATTATACTGCATCTGCCACTGCATTTGCTCACTCGCCCAACCTGTCCAGATCATGCTGTAGGATCCCTGCATCCTCGTCACCCTCCCACCCAACATGGTATCATCTGCAAACTTTGACATGTTACATTTTGTTCCCTCACCCAAATCATTAATATATATTGTGAACAGCTGGGGTCCCAGCACCAATCCCTGTGGAACCCCACTAGTTACTGCCTGCCAATTGGAAAAGGACCCATTAATTGCTACTCTTTGTTTCCTCTCTGCCAACCAGTTTTCTATCCGCCTCAATACACTTCCCCCAATCCCATGCCCTTTAATTTTGCACAATAATCTCTTTTGTGGGAATTTGTCAAACGGCTTTTGAAAGTCCAAATATACCACATCGACTGGCTCCCCTTGTCAACTGTATTGGTTACATCTTCAAAGAATTCCAACAGGTTTTTCAAGCATGATTTCCCCTTCATAAAGCCATGCTGACTCTGACAGACCCGCCACTGCTTTCCAAATGTTCCGCTATAATGTCTTTGATAATGGATTCAATAATTTCTCCCACTACCGATGTTGGGCTTACTGGTCTATAATTCCCTGCTTTCTCTCTACCTCCCTTTTTGAATTTGGAGTGACATGAGTTACCCTCCAATCTGCAGGGACTGTTCCAGAGTCTATAGAATTCCTGACTACCAATGGATCCACTATTTCCAGAGCTCCCTCCTTATGCACGCTGGAAGCAGATTCTCAGGCCCTGGGGATTTATCCGCTTCCAATCCCATCAATTTTCCCAGCACCATTTCTCTACTAATGTTGATCTCCCTCAGTCCTTCACTCTCACTTTCATTCTCCAGCATTTCTTGTATCTGATTTGTGTCCTCTTTGGTGAAGACAAAACCAAAGTATGTATTCAATTGCTGAGCCATTTCTTTGTCCCTTGTTATGCATTCCCATGTTTCTGTCTGTAGGGGGCCTACATTTCTCTTTACACATCTCTTTCTCTTCATATATCTATAGAAACTCTTAGTGTCAGTCTTTATGTTCCCTACAAGCTTACTTTCGTACTGCACTTTCCCTTCTTAATCAATCCCTTCATCCTTCTTTGCTGAATTCTAAACTGCTCCCAATCCTCAGATCTATTATTTTTCTTGGCCAATCTGAACGCTTCTTCCTTGGATCAGATACTATTTCTAATTTCCTTTGTAAGCCGTGGTTTGGCCCTCTTATCCATTTGCTTTTGTGCCAGACAGGAATGAACAGTTGCTGCAATTCCCCTATGCGTTCCTTGAATGTTTGCCATTGCCTATCCACAACCATTCCTTTAAGGAACTCTCCCCAATCTATCAAGGCCAACTCACGCCTCATATCTTCATAGTTTCCTTTATTAAATTCAGCATCCTAGTTTCCGAATCAACTACTTCACTCTCCATCTTTTAAAATAAATTTAGAGTACCCAATTCATTTTTTCAAATTAAGGGGCAATTTAGCGTGGCCAATCCACCTACCCTGCACATCTTTGTGTTGTGGGAGCGAAACCCACGCAAACACGGGGAAAATGTGCAAACTCCATTCTGACAGTGACCCAGAGCCGGGATCGAACTTGGGACCTCTGCACCGTGAGGCAGCAATAGTAACCACTGTGCCACCGTGCTGCCCATTCACTCTCCATCTTGATCAAAAATTCCATCATGTTATGGCCACTCATCCCCAAGGGGTCTCGCACAGCCAGATTGGCAATGATGTTTTTCAGGGAGTTTTCATCGTTATTCAATGACACTTAATCACTTTTTTGGGCCCTGGGGAGTTTCTCACCAGATAGAATTTTTTTTAGCACTGGAGAGCTGAACTCAGAGATCAGGCTGCCATTTTGAAAAGTGTGTCCCGATCTCAAAGTGAGCTTGTGGGCCCCCTACCTCCCCCACCCCTGGGCAATGCCACTCCCCACAGACATGGACACTACCTCAGGATATACTAAGTATATATTATAATTCACATGTTAATCATTGTAGAGAGGCAAAATAAAGGCTGGAACATACACATGAGATGGGTGATGAGGGTGGGGTGGGGTGGGAAGTGATGAAAAAACCCCATAAACTTGAAAAATGCAATTTACATGAAACTCATGCAGTTTTTAAATGTTTCTCTTGGAATTTTACTCCCCCCAAGTGAGGACACCCCGTTTTGGGGTCCCTGGATGCCCCCTCTCCTCAAACTCCCTCAGACCCCCTTAGAGCACCCTCTCACTTCTAGAAGCCCCACCCATCATCCCCTTACTTCCGTGCACTCCCCAAACCTTCATATCCTTCCCCACCGTCATTTCATGGTCATGGATCCCCTTGCCCCCTAACTCGGCAGTGCCACCCTGGCACTTGGGCACCCTTGCATTGCCACCCTGGCACCCAGGCAGTGCGCCTGCTGGCTTGACAGTGCCACCTGGGCACCCTGGCAGTGCCAGGGTGGCAGTGCCAAGGAACCATCTGGGCAGTGCCAAGGTGACCACGTTCCAGGGAAGGGCCTGGGGGGGCCATGGGGCCACCCTGCACTTCCCCCGACCATCCAGGAGACCTGCCAGGTGCCATTCTGCCCAGTCCATGTTTGTGTGGATCAGCACTGATCAGCGCCTGGCTGCAGCCTCCCTGGGGAGACCGAAGAATCGAAGGAGGCCGGTAGATCCCACGTAGGTAGTTTGTGAGCATCAATTGGTCCAGCCCATTTGTTGGGGTTCCGATTCCAACGTCTCACGGGACTCCGGAGAATCTCGTGAGGTGCGTAGCCTGTCGGGAGGCACACTGGAGGGCTTCCCTGAGGTTCTCTGGCCACACTGTGCTCCTCCTTGAGGCTAACGTGGCCAGAGAATCGTGCCCATTGTCCCCAACAATCTCATCGTGAGTACTATAAAACTCAAATAATATAATGGTGTGGGTTGTGCTACTTAAGCTGGTGAAATTCGCTCCCAAATGTGCAGGTGTATTAGTAATTAAGGAAACCTCATATATCAGGTACTAACACACAAAGAAAATGGAATAATGTTTATATTAGAGAAGGATAGCCTCTTCAAACAAACAGCAGCTTAAATTCTTAGACTCTTCTTTATTGTGTTTTCTTCAGGAAGTTGTGAAATAGGTTTCTGTGAACAGATTTCTTACGTTGGGCTGCATTTTGCATGTCGCCACCAGGTGTGTTTTCAGCTGGGGGTGAGTGTCAGTAAAATAGTGCAGGTGCCACCCCATCACCTTCCCACTCCCGAGCTCACCCCGTAGTATATAATCTGCAGCCTGCCCGCCATATTTAAACAAGGAATCAAAGGTCAATTGGCCTTATTAACAAGTCAATTGGCCCTGAGAATATGTTGCCCAGTTGAGTGTCAGTGGACACAGGGTTCAAAGGGTGGTAAAGAATGCGTGGGGGAGGGGGGACGGCGCGGCCTGGTGTGGGGTGTGGAGGGTGGGGGGGGAGGGGGGGTTTGGGAGGGGAGGGGAGGGAATCGCGGTGTGGGAGTGGCCGGTGTGGTGGTGGGGGGGGGAGGCTGGGAGGGGAGGGAGTCGCGGTGTGGGAGTGGCCAGTGTGGTCGTGTGTGTGGGGGGGGAGCGGGTTGGGAGGGGAGGGGGGTGGCGGTCTGGTGGGTGTGTGCTGCCCTTTGCAGATTGAGTCAGACACTCCCAGTTGAATCTGAAACTGACTGTCCCTGATCCAAACTGGACTTCCATTTTAAGGTGTGCAAGGCCACTTCCAAAATATTTCCCATGTTTTACTGTTTTTCATTCTTGGCCCCAAAGGTAGGAGCCTCGTTTCATCCTATCCACCTGCTCCATGAGGCACAACACCTCCAATACCCTGCCGTCCTTCCCAAACTGCCCAAAACCTCCTTGCACCAACACTTCAGACATGCCTGGCTCTGGGATTCATAGGCCTTCTTCTTGTCCTTGGCTGCTGATATACCATCAATTCACGATGTTGTAGAGTGAGTCCAAAACTTTGGCTTTAATGAGCTAGATGTTAACCCTGCAGTCGACTTACACAGAATGGCCGACTGCCAGGTGCGATGGTACTTATACCCCTCCCCGTGGGAGGAGCCACCAGCCTCTCGTCAGCAAGGGTCCGTGCCTCAGTAAGACTGAGGGTGTCTTTTTCTAACAGTCTTTGGCGAATTTGCGCAGATTGCATGCCTGCAACAAAGGCATCCTGAATCAAAAGTTCAGTGTGCTCAGTCGCTGTGACATGTGGGCAGGCGCAATTTCTCCCTAGGACAGTGAGAGCCTCATAAAATTCGTCGAGTGACTCCCCGGGGAACTGTTGCCTCGTTGCGAGTAAATGCTGCGCGTAAACCTGGTTTACCGGCCTGACGAAGTGTTATTTGAGCAAATCCATCGCAACGTCATAATCTTCTTCATCCCCGATGAGAGAGAACACGGTGGTGCCCATGCACGAGAGGAGGATGTGGAGTTTTTGCTCCTTCGTAGGTCGGGCGTCTGAGGTGGCGAGGTAGCTGTTTAGACACGCGAGTCAGCGTCTAAATGTTGCAGCGCCGTTCGGAGCATGCGGGCTGATGCGGAGGCAGTCTGGCCTGATGCGAAGCTCCAGTTAAAAAAACTAGCCCATTAAATTGATATACCATCAATTCAGACACGAGCTGTAGTGAGTCCAAAACTTTGGCTTTAATGAGCTAGATGTTAACCCTGCAGTCGACTTACACAGAATGGCCAACTGCCAGGTGCGATGGTACTTATACCCCTCCCCGTGGGAGGAGCCACCAGCCTCTCGTCAGCCAATTGGCAGAGAGGCACATGACCAGCCAGAGCCAATGGGCAGCGAGTCCTCTGCCCCAATAGTAGCACACCTCTTAAGGTGCTGCAAGGTCTGTTAGCCATACCACCACAGTTGCAGTTCTGGCAGCATCCATTTATGCGCTTTTGGCACTATTGAGACTGACGGAGCTGCCGATCAAACCGCTTGGTCATCAGCTCCTGAGGGCTGGACCACCCCTACAGTGAGGGGTGGAGGGGAGGCTCCACTTTGCCCTTTAGCCCACCCGCAGAACCTTCTGGCTAAGAGGTGGGATGGAGTGGAGCAGGTTGGCTCCATGCAGAATTCGCTTGTAGGTGGGTGGAGTGGTGGTAGGGGGGGGGGGAGGGGGTGCAAACCTCCTGCCCCCGCAGTATTCTGCCCAATATTACAGCTTTTTTTAATTTTAAAGGGCATCTTGATCTTTCGATGTTACTGACTACTTGGTAATACGACCCAGAGTCCGACAGAGAAATCAAATGTATTTTTCACTGTTTTTCAGACGGCTGTGGTTAAAAATATTATTTACAGGAAGCTGAAAAATAAATTAAAAGTATATACTAAACACTTGATATATTGTGACAGTATTGCCACAGGAATAATGACCTCAAACCGAAAGCAGCCATTTGGGAATAATAGAAATGGACTTTGCAGATTATATCAAGGGCTTGAGTTTTAGTCTATGCCGATGCTGGTGTCAGAAGTAAAAATAGCACCTGCCATTTCCCCGACACCCAACCCAACCCTCAACCATTTTGCGAAGGCAAGATGCTGGGGTTTTTATTGGGGGGAAGGGGGCAGCAGACCCACCAGCGGGTTTGTTGTGGGTAGCTGATTGAAGTAACTAACGGCCTATTAAGACCAATTAACTGAGGCCGAATGAGATTTTCCAGTCCGTCTCCAGTTTCCCGGAGGTGGCAGCGACCAGTTTAACCTTCTGGAGGCATCTTCCGGGCAGCAGGCCAGGGGGCCAATGTTTCAGACAGGAGTGGCCCTCCCAGCCCACCTGGGTGCTTGCAGGAGCCTTAGGCCTCCATGTTAGAAGGATGTCCCCACTCTCCACAGTAGTGGCCTGACTAAAAAAGCTATTTTATAAAAGTTGAGAGGCCTCAATTTTTAAGTTTCCTCTTTCGCACGCCTGCCATTTCAGCTGGCTGCTACTTTCAAACTGGAAGCACTTGTTTGGTCCTCCAGCTTCAAGAGGCTACCCACTGCCCTTAATTGGGCAGTAAGCCTGTCCTCTGGCTGTTAACTGGGGGGGAGAGTGGTAGGGAGTAGGCCGAGGATTTGGGAGCTTCAGAAGTGCATAGGAAAAATCCTGTTCCAATTTAGGGGCAGTATCAATAATGGGAGGGACTGAGTCAAAACACAGGAAGACATAAACTATTTGCAAAATGGGTGGAGGAGCAAGTTCAATGTGCCAAAGTGTGAGGAGGTACACGGAAGTACTTTAGAAGCCAAAAGGGAGCCAAGGAGAAACGTGATCTGGAAATATTGATTCATAAAATGCTAAAAGTAGCATAACGAATTGGTCAGCCCAGTAAAAATGCAAACGGAGCACTGGGGTTGATTTCTACAAGACTAGAATACAAAAAGTAGTGAAGTAATGGGACATTTCTGCAGAACCTTGGTTTGACCACCTTTGGACTATTATCTGCATTTCTTGTCTCCATATTACAAAAGGCATATTGGGTCACTGGGCAGAGTGCAGAAAAGATTTACGGAGATGTTACCAAGAACTGAGAGCATGAGGTTTTCAGGGAAGATTGAATCGGCTTGGGCTTTTGGGAGCTCAGAGACTCAGAGACCTGATAGAACCACAACAACTTGTGTTTATATGGTGCCTTTGACGGAATAAAAAAACCAAGACACTTCACAGGAGCATCATTAAACAAAATATGACACCAAGTCACAGAAGGAGATATTAAGATAGACGATAAAAAGCTTGGTCAAAGAGGTAGGTTTTAAGGAATGTCTTGAAGAACGAGAGGCGGAGAGCTTGAGGGAAGGAATTTCAGAGCCTAGGGTTCAGGTACAGAGGTAATAGAAAATTTAAATACAGTCAAAAAATTAGAAGTCTTCCTATCTAAAATGGAGATGAGGAGAATTATTATCCCTCAGAAGGTCATTAGTCTGTGGAATTTTCTTCCATAGAATGCAGTGGAGGCATACGAGCATAAGAAATGGGAGCAGGAGTAGACCACAGAGCCAGCCGAGCCTGCTCCGCCATTCCTATCGATCATGGCTGATTTTGGGCTTCAAGTCCATTTTCCCGCCCGCTCCCCACACCGCTTTACTCTCTGAGACACCGAAAATCTATCTCGACCTTCAGTGTATTCAACAATTGATCATCCATAACCCTCTGGGGTAGAGAATTCCAAAGATTTACAACCCCTGGTGTGAAGAAATTTCTCCACATCTCAGTCCTAAATGATCGGCCCCTTAATTTTTATTTACTTGTTCATGGGACGTGGGCAGTGCAGGCTGGGCCAGCATTTATTGTCCATCCCTAATTGCGCTTGAGGGGGCAGTTAAGGGCCAACCATGTCGCTGTGGATCTGGAGTTACATGTCGGCCATTATGATCTAAAGGATAGTAGTGAAAGGACATAAGGCCTAAAGGACATAACAATAATATAATAATCTTTATTGTCATAAGTAGGCTTACATTAACACTGTAATGAAGTTACTGTGAAAAGTTCCTAGTCACCACACTCTGGCGCCTGTTCGGGTACACAAAGGTAGAATTCAGAATGTCCAAATTACCTAACAGCACGTCTTCCAGGATTTGTGAAACCGGATGTGGTAGTCACCACTGATGTATTATACTGTATATATGAGTTTTACGGTAAGGCCCCTGCACTACAGGTACGGGGGTAGATCCCTGCCTGCTGGCTCCGCCCAGTAGGCAGAGTATAAATATGTGTGCTCTCTGTACAACAGCCATTTCGTCAGCTGCTGTAGGAGGCCACACATCTCCGTGTAATAAAGCCTCGATTACATCCTACTCTCGTCTCGTCGTGATTGATATTGCATTAATCTATTACACAGAGATGTGTGGCCTCCTACAGCAGCTGACGAAATTCAGCACACCTCCATTGAAAAGGAGGCCCAAGCGATCGTTGAAGCTGTGCAACATTGGAGGCATTACCTGGCAGGCAGGACATTCACTCTCCTCACTGACCAATGGTCGGTAGCCTTCATGCTCAACAACACACAGCAGGGCAAGATCAAAAACGATAAAATCTTGAGGTGGAGGATCTAGCTCTCCACCTAAAATTACGAGATTTTGTATTGCCCCGGTAAGCTCAACGAGCTCCCCGATGCCCTATCCTGAAGTACATGTGCCAGCGCACAAGTGGACCGACTCGGGACCCTGCATGACAATCTCTGTCACCCAGGAGTCACCCGTGTTTACCACTTCATTAAGGCCCGCAATCTGCCCTACTCCATCGAGGAAATCAGAGCTATCACCAGAGATTACCAGGTCTGCGTGGAGTGTAAACCGCACCTCTACCAGCCTGACTGTGCGAGCCTGGTGAAGGCCTCCCGCCCCTTTGAACGCATCAGCGTGGACTTCAAAGGGCCCCTCCCCTCCACTGACTCAAACACGTACTTTCTCAGTGTGGTCAATGAATATTCCCGTCATCAAAGCCCTCAACACCATCTTCGACTGTTCGGTTTCCCCTCCTACGTCCACAGCGACTGGGGATCCTCATTTATGAGCGATGAGCTGCGCCAGGGGCAATGGGCAGGTGGAGTGGGAGAATGGGACGGTCTGGAGGGCCGTCCAGCTAGCTCAACGGTCCAGAAATCCCCCGGCCTCCCGTTGGCAGGAGATCCTCACTGACGCACTTCACTCCATTCGATCGCGACTAACAAAACCCCCCATGAACGTCTCTTTGCTTCCCCAGGAAGTCCACCTCTGGGGTTTCGCTCCCAATGTGGCTGGCAGCTTCAGACCCGTTCTCCTCCGTAGACACGTGCGACTCCACAAGGCGGACCCGTTGGTTGAGAGGGTACAGCTACTCCACGCCAACCCGCTGTATGCTTACGTAGCGTACCCCGACGGCCGTCAAGACACAGTCTCCCTCACGGACCTGGCACCAGGTTCCCCACACATGCCCCTCTCTGTCCAGGCACCACCCTCCCTTCCCCTGGCGCACCCCACCACAGCCCCCGCTCCGAGGCAATCCGTCCTCCCCTTGCTCCCACCCGGGATGAAGAGGATTTCGACACGCTCCCGGAGTCACCGAAGACTAAGTCGACGCCTGAGTTGCCACCAGCACTGCGGCGCTCTCGACGGCAGATCAAGGCACCGGACCGCCTAAATTTGTAATATTCTCTGTGATTTTTAAAAGCAACTTGTCTGTATATAGTTCTCCACCACCCCCGCTGGACTCATTTTTAACAGCGGGGGAATGTGATAGTCACCACTGATGTATATACTGTCTATATATGTGTTTTACGGTAAGTCCCTGTACTACAGGTACGGGAGTAGATCCCTGTCTGCTGGCTCCACCCAGTGGGCGGAGTATAAATATGTGTGCTCTCCGTACAGCAACCATTTCGTCAGCTGCTGTAGGAGGCCACACATCTCTGCGTAATAAAGCCTCGATTACATTCTACTCTCATCTCGTCGTAATTGATAGTGCACCACCGGAGCAGCCAGAGGAAACCCACGCAGATACAGGGAGATTCCACACAGACAGTGACCCAAGCCAGGGATCGAACCTGGAGCTGTGAAGCAACAGTAGTACCCACTGTGCTACCATGCAACCCATTAGTGAAACAGATGGACTTTTATGACAATCGACAATTGTTTCATGATCATCATTAGATTTTTAATTCCAGATTTTTATTGAATTCAAATTTCACCATCTGCAGTGGTGGGATTTGAACCCGAGCCCCCAGAGAATTACTCTGGAACTCTGGTTTGCTAGTCCAGTGAAAACACCACTATGCCACGGCAGACCTTTTAACTGTCCTTGTGTGTTAGATTCCCCACCAGCGGAAACAATCGCCCAACATCCACCCTATCAAGACCCGATAGGACTTTATAGGTTTTGATGAGATCGTCTTTCATTTTCTAAAATCCAGAGGATATTAGCGCAATTTACTGAGCCTCATCATGGGACAGCACCTGCATCCCAGAGATCAATTTAATGTATCTTCATTGTGTCACTGTTTTTATTCAAGGCTAAATTGGATTGATTGTTGATTGACAGTGTCAAGGATTATTGTGCGAGGGGGGATGTTGACAGGGAAGTGCAGTTGAACCACAATCAGATCAGCGATTATCATATTCAATGGCAGAGCAGCCTTGAAGGACGAATGGCGTGCATCTGTTCCTATGTGCAGTGTTCCGACCTCTAAATTCATGAAAATGTTCAAGCGGATGGATGTGAAGAAATTATCAACACTTTTGGATGAATGGAATAAAGGGAGCAGTTCTCCCAAAGATTGACCAAGTGTCATTTTGGGAGCGTTAGGCGGATGATTGGGTGCGATCCAGACCAGTCTTCTCCTTCACTGAATCCCAAATTTAGAATTTTTTTCTGCAGTGGTGAACGAAAGACACAGGCACGACCGGCTCTTTGTAAAGGATCTCAAAGTGAGGTTGAGGGTATCCCGAACACCTCACCCACAGACATCGTGGGCCCCCCCCCCCACAGACATTGGCAACACTCCCAACCCTCAACCCTGGAGGAGCAGCCTCCCCCGCATCATTATAAGTCCATGTGACTTTCCCCCCCCACCCCCCCCTCCCCCCCCCCCCCACCCCCCACCCCCACCCCCACCCCCACCCCCACCCCCCACCCCCCACATCCACACCATCCAGGCTTGAGAGTAACATGGCCTCACTCCTATCCGTCCTTGTAGGCACCGGGGCATCTCATATCCCACCCCCAGATGAGCATACCCACAATGGGGTCATTGAGGCCCTCCCTTTCAGGGCCCCACACCTTTCAGGCCCTGCCCTTCACCCCCCCCCCACCACCCTTTACATTCACCTCCATACGCCCCTTCCTCACCCTTCATACCCCCTTTCACTGCACTTTGACCCTCACACCCTTCGTACTCCACTTTTCATATCCATGGCCCCCCTCAGGCTCCGTCCCTTGCAACTGCCTACTTGGCACCTGGGCACTGCCAGGTTGGCACTGCCAGGGTGCCATGTTGGCACTGTCGGGTTGCCATGTTGGCACTGCCAGGGAACTTCTCTGCCCTGTCCCTGACCACCGGGGACTCCAATGACTGCAGAGCCCCCGGCATGGACATCCGGTCAGGTCTCTATTTTTGGAGACCAGTACTAATCCGCACCGATGTGAAGCCTCGCCGTCGGGCCTAGTGAATACCGGGAGCCGGCGGTTCCAACGGGCTTTGCTTATAAATACCCTTATCTGGATCACACCCAGTGAACGAATGATCTCGATGGCGTTGGGTGGAATGGGTCGGGTGCATCACGCGTGGCTTGGTGCCCTGTGCAAAATGTGTTTTAGGCCTCTTCTGCCATGGACCTGGGGTAGCGGCATTGGCGCCGGGCATAACATGGTGGAAAATTCACACCCAAGATAACCACTAACAGATGAAATAAAGTACTTAGGAGGAATATTTTTACACAGAGATAATATGAAACACAGTACCATAGAGTGGTTGATGCGGATATCATTGATGTATTTAAGGGACGGCTTAATTTATTCGGGAGCGAGATGGGAATGGAGGGATATGGGTCAGGAAGGGGTAATCAGAGTGAGAGGAGGCGGGTGTGGAAAATAAACATCGGCATATACTTAAAAACAGAAAATGCTGGGTTAACTCAGCAGGTGTGGCAGTATCTGTGGAGAGAAGCAGAGTTAATGGGGGCGATATTGAGCCCTCGCTCTCCAAGATGAGAAACTCAAAATCTGGAATCAAGAAACGTGATCCTCGCCAACATGATTGGGTTTTGGAATTTTCACCACCCCCTCGTGCGAATCGCGTTGTGGGAGCCCAGGAACCTAATTTTTCAGCATATCATTAGCAAGCACTCACTCTGGACCTTCCCCCTTCACGAATATTTATTGGCTGCCGGCAGGACGTCACACTGGAGACTTTTACAACAGGTTTGGTAAGACGTGGCGAAGTCAAGGGGATCCCTCTGGGGCACAGAGGTAAGTATAGCCCTGGGGGTAGCTGGACATACACGGGCAATGTGCTGGCATTGTCTCCTGACATTGCCCAGCACAGGTTGGCACTGCCTCCCTAGCATATCCTAGTGGAAGCCCCATGGGGGGGGGGGGGGGGGGGGGGGGGGGTGAGTATATGTGTGGTGGACAGGGGGGCAGAGCGGACATTGAGGAGGGCGGGGATGCCAGCGATGAATCCTGCCTCGCACCATTTTTCTCACCGGAACTGCCACTTTGCCATTTTTTGTGAAGAATCCGCCAAAGATCCTTCTATTAGATCTGAAAATTTAACTCTGTTTCTCTCTGCAGATGCTGCCAGATCACTTAGTTTATCCGCCATTTTCAGATTACCAGCATCCGCAGCATTTTGTTTTATCAGTGTGCATTTGTTGGGCAGAAGGTCGTATTTCTTTCTGTGCTGCCGATCCGAGATAATTCTAAAACTAATGGCCTTGAGTTTATAAGACTGGAGTTTTGTGAAAGAGATCTGATAATGTCCATGGATCCCAGAAATTAGCTCAAATTCCCCAAATCTACTTTGGATTGCTTAAATCATACAGAGTAGCTCACCAGAAAAGTTTGCTTTTACTTTTATTACCAATATACATTGCTCCCGCTGATGCAGAATACGTGATAAAATCAACACAGTGTTGCTCAGATGAAGCCCCATGTCAACCAGGTTTTCTTTCTTTTTTATATTCAATTTTAGAGTACCCAATTAATTTTTTCCAATTAAGGGGCAATTTAGTGTGGCCAATCCACCTGCCCTGCACGTCTTTGGGCTGTGGGGGTGAAACCCATGTAAACACGGGGAGAATGTGCAAACTCCACATGGACAGTGACCGAGAGCCGGGATCGAACCTGGGACCTCAGCGCCGTGAGTCAGCAATGCTAACCCTGCGCCACCGTGCTGCCCGTCAACCAGATTTTCTGTCGGGGACCCCAATCTAAAGGGTAATCAGCTCAATTCTTAAAAAACTAAATGTTTAACTGGCATCAGAACTGGGCAGATGCCTTTCCCGAGGAATTTGCTGTGAGAGAAAGGAAGAAACGCTGTGTTGGAAGAGTGAAACGGCAGCAAGAGGTGCGTGCAAGAGAAGGAGAAATGAGAAGCCATCGAGGGGAAGAGTACAAAACAAGTGAAGGATGAGTTATGGTGGAATAATGGAATGTGGCTTTCTGCCCATGATTTCCCACAGGTGGGTTTACTGAACTTGACTGTACTTCCGAACTGGAACAGCTGACAGCAGAAGCTAGTTACTTCCCCATGGGGAGAAAGGAAAGGTGGATGCAGCCCATCCATTTCCACTCACCTCTCAACATGAGCCTTAATTGAGCACATCGCAGGTTCACCCTTCAATATGTGGACACACAGTGGCTGCTGAGCTTGAATAACATGTGTTCTCTATGATACCCATTAAAGGGTAATGAAGCTGACTGTGATCTTCAATCAAACATCGCATGGTATCAAATAATAGACAGCTACTGCAGTATTTGAGCTCTTCGGCAGTAGATTGCCGAGTTATTTGGTACAGACAGGCACGTCAAGGATTTGGGTGATAAATCTTCAGTAGTTTATCAGTGTCAGCTGAAGCCCAAGGTATGACTCTGCCTTGCAATACACTGCAGATGACGTTTGCCTTGCTTGTA
Source organism: Scyliorhinus canicula (assembly GCF_902713615.1). Taxonomy (NCBI): domain Eukaryota; kingdom Metazoa; phylum Chordata; class Chondrichthyes; order Carcharhiniformes; family Scyliorhinidae; genus Scyliorhinus; species Scyliorhinus canicula. The sequence continues at coordinate 32,317,625 of NC_052165.1, read as the reverse complement.
TACGCAGATGGAGTAAATGGCTTTCATTCTGTTTTCTGTTAAATGCATTTGATTGAATTGGCGATTAGACCAGGAACAGCGCCGTGCCATGCGATTAAACCAACACTAATTGCCCCTCCATCAAAATCAGAACAACAAGTACACTTCCTCTGTTCTGAATGCTGTGTCTCACGTTGGAGACTGTTGCTTAGGTGACTGATAACTTTCCTTGTTTCTTTTGCCAAGTGGCCATTTTTTAAATAGTGTGCAGGTTAACGCGTGGGCGGAGAGTCTAAGCTTCCTGCCTGATTTGTCTTCAAAGGGTGCCCACCCTCATTAACATCCCGCTGGGCAGGCGCCTGACAAAGATGGCTCAGAGGCTGCCCACCAACATTCACCTAATGGAGGAGATGGCGGAGGTCATCAATTGATGGGCTGCTGGGGGGCGGGGGAGGGGGGGGGGGGGAGGAAGGAAGGAACCCAGGGATAGAGAAAAGTTCTTTATATTGATGTTTTGTGGTCTCTGCTGGATGTTCTCCAGGTTTTACTGGTCCAAAGCAGTCAGTCTCCTTAATAGGCCATTCAAACGGCCTGTGAGTTCTAGCTGAGCGTTAGGGTCCGATCAGCATCGAGGCACCTTCCTGAGTTAAATAGTTGTCCAGTTCTTAAAATCAGGGTCTTACATTAACAGTATGCTAGCAGCACAAAAGGATATGGTTTTAACCGTCAACCAGGTGGTACGGTGGCACAGTGGTTAGCACTGTTGCCTCAGAGCCCCAGAGTCCCAGGTTCAATTCCAGCCTCGGGTGACTGTGTGGAATTTGCATGTTCTCCCAGTGTCTGCGTGGGTTTCCTCCGGGTGCTCCGGTTTCCTCCCACAGACCAAAGATATGCAGTTTAGGTGGATTGGCCATGCTAAATTGCCCCTTAGTGTCCAAAGGTTAGGTGTGTTACGGCGATTGGGTGGAGGCATGGGCTTAAGTAGGGTGCTCTTTCCAAGGGCCGGAGCAGACTCGATGGACTGAATGGCCACCTTCTGCCCAGTAAATTCTATGATTCTATTGTTTGTTTTTGGTGCAAGTCGATGCAATAAAATTGTTCGTTTGGTATTCAATCATGAAGTGTGTTTCAGCTAAGTAAAATGTTGTTGTTCTCTCTTTGCCCACTCATGCAGATTACACAGCAGGAATAATTGGATAATAATTAGCAGCAGGAGCCCTGAATGCTCTTTACCTCTCTTTCCAATGTGGGCACATTGAGGTTAATTGCAAGATCACTCCTCCTGCCTCATCTAAGTTCAATTAACTTAGCACAGGGCAGAGATTGAACCTGGGTTCTCACTAGTCTCTTATGACTCATTACTGAACTGCTTGGCGCACTTATCCATTTTAAACACCTTCCTCTGTATTTTGTCTTTCGGAATCTGAAGAATAGTGCAATTTGGTGCTGTTTTACAGTAATCAAACACTGCACGTTTCACAGGTAAATATTCAGTTTCATTTATGCAAAAAATATGTATATTGTTACCCCACCCTGGGCAAGTGCGCAGTCAGTTCCAGCCCACGTGCCCCAGAGTCACGACACAAGTGAATTAACCAATAATCCTGATAAAAATTTCCAAAGTCCTTGGCCCCTGGCTGCCTAATAATTACAGTCACCAGGTTTGTAAATTGAAACACAATTACTGTGTATTTATTACAAGAATAATGATGAAATATGCAGAAAATACAACTTGTTAACGGCAAGCTAACCTACTTCCCCCTTTATGGCAGCACAATAGCATAGTGATTAGCACTGTGACTTCACAGCACCAGGGTCCTAGGTTCGATTCCTGGCTTGGGTCACTGTCTGTGTGGAGACTGCATATTCTCCCCATGTCTGCGTGGGTTTCCTCCGGGTTCTTTGGTTTCCTCCCACAATTCCCGAAATACGTGCTTAGATAATGTGGACTTCTGAATTCAAAGGACAACATTTATCATTGTTTCCTTCCAAAAATATGGTCAACCTGCAGTGCTCAAAAACCCATCCGGAAGATTGGCATGCGAAGCATCGCTAAAGACTGATTTCATGTCATTTGTCCAAAATTGGTTTCTTTAATGTTTTGTTTGCTCTCAAAACTTCCTCTAATGTGGCATGCTTCATCATGCAGCACGGTAGCACAGTGAGTAGCACTGTTGCTTCACAGCACCAGGGTCCCAGGTTCGATTCCCGGCTTGGGTCACTGTCTATGTGGAGTCTGCACATTCTTCCTGTGTCTATGTGGGTGTCCTCCGGGTGCTCCGGTTTCCTCCCACAAGTCCCGAAAGACGCGCTGTTAGGTAATTTGGACATTCTGAATTCTCCCTCTGTGTACCCAAATAGGGGGCGGAATGTGGCGAATAGGAGCTTTTGTGGCGAATAGGAGCTTTTAACAGTAACTTCATTGTAGTGTTAATGTAAACCTACTTGTGACAATAAAGATTATTATTATTATTATTATTAACCGTAGCACCCTCTACCCACACACATGAGCGGTGCTGGCTGTAAACAATAAGGATGAAGGTCACAAGAGAAGAGTTTTTACTTTCAATTGTGGTTCTTCAGGATGCTTTCCTTGCAGCACGCAGGCTGATTAAAGTCCTTGGTTTGCAGCCTATAATAATCTTCTCTATAGTTTTTAAATGTATTACACACAGCTTTTCCTGGAGAGACCCCTTTGCTTCACTTCAAAATATGCTTTTAGTTTGTGGTATATTTCCAGACCTCGGCCTTTGCTGGAGGTAGCGTTGGTCGGTTTACATCTTCCTTTTTTGCAGAGAGTTGGTATGGTCCAAGCTCTGTTGGTACAGCCTGTAATGGTACTCCTGTACATAGATTTCTTCAGGTTCCCCTGGGGGTTGGAGGGGGGAACAGAAAACGCAGTTTCACACATCCGATGCATGAGCCCAGGAGGTGGGTTGCTGGTGGCTTGAGTGGCCAGGGCACCCGGCCATGGCGGCTGGTATGGGTGCGGGCATGTGGTGCAGGAAGGGGTTTCGGCTGCCCTCTGGGTGGGGAGGTGGGGTTATGGATGTGTGGGACAGAGGTTAGTGCCAGGGGCAAGGTGCTGCCTACTCACCCTGGCCGCCTTGAGGACGTTCTGCAGTTTCATCCGGCACTGCAGGCCGGTCTGGATGATGTTGCCCATGGCGCTGACCGCCTCTGCCACCTGCGTCCAGGCTTGGTGAATGGCGGTGGCTGGCAGCCTCCTTCCCAGCCTGGGGTACAAGGTTTCCTGTCTCTCTTCCATGGCATCCAGGAGGTTTTCCGGCTCGGCATCGGTGAACCTTGGGGCCGCTCTCCAGGCTGCCATCTTGTTGGCTGGGATGGTGTGTTTGGGGAGTGAAGTGTGTATATGCGGCTGCAGCTTGTCGGTCTCCTGACAACCTGTGAATCCCGCACCGTTTCTCATTGGAATCGATTGTGTTCCATGTCGGGTCAGTGCAATCCGCTTGACGGTCGTTGAATCGGTCCAGGTGTGGCACCAGTTTTGCTGTTGTAGAAGTCCACAAATTCTGCCCCGCTGTCAACACTTAATTCAGGAACGAAGAATCCCACCGGCAATTTATATGATGCATCCTACGGAAGAATTTAACAGCACTGCAATTTGATTTAATGAAAATAAATGTTTCCATAGTCAAATGTGTACTGTCGGAGTGAAGATGAATTGGTTTTTGGACAGCTTATTACAGCCCAATATTTATCCTGGACCTTGTGTCACTTTGCATTTTATCCCAGATTGATCTTTTATAATGCATATCATACCTTAAATAAAATGGAAATTATACTTGAGATATTGAAAAGTAATTAAACCGAATCACCAATTTGTATGGTTGTTGTGATGTCATTGAAAGAAAGAGCAAAGTGAACTTGCAGTAATATCGTGCTTACAGCTTTAGTATGATTCTTGGACATGGCTCAAATGAGTTTTTTTTTGCATAAAATGAAAGTCCGGAGCTGATCTGGGAGCTAAAATGGGCAGAGGTCTCTCAAACAGAATGCAATGAATAACCACTTGACTGGATCGTCGTGGGGTTATAGGAAATAATTTTGGCCAGGGCACACAGAACACTCCTTGAAATACTGACACGGAATCTTCCATGTACCCCAAGACCCCTGGAATAGGCAAGAGCTTATCTCAGTTTAATTTCTGGCTGCTTCACAAACAATGTGGTACTCCCTCAGTGCTCCATCAAAGTGGTGGCCTATAATGTTTGTCAGGAGAGAGAGAGAGAGAGAGGAGGAGGGAAATCTTTAATTGAATAAAAAAGTGCGGCTATTAGATCAAAGTTATAACCATTAACAGTCAGGTGGTGTAATTTTCTTTCATTTCAGGTTTTCGGCCCAGTTTATATTTAGCTCAGTTGTGAAAGGTTGTCAAGAACCTGCGCAGTTAAGCTGAAGGGCCCCTTCTGATTAAGGCTATTTTTGCCTGGCTGAGTACCAGAAACTGAATTTAGTTCACTCAGGCCATCATTATTGGGCCTCCTTGTTGCCGAGCGATTATATAACTGACAGGGCAGCTTTTTGACTTCAGACTTTCCTTGCGCTGGGAATAGCCATCGTAACCTGCAGCACATTTTCCTGTGTCACTCCATAAATTAAATGACCAAGTAAGTGGACACAATTCTTGCAAGATGGATTGCAACCTGCAACAGGGGGATATTTGGAAAAAAAAACTGCCTTTGTGTCCCCCACCAACATCACCATCTCATTGAAGAAAACAAGGGGTCGTAGCCAGGTTTGAAAGAAACTGGCTGACTTGCCAGCAAGTTGCTGCACTCTCAGCACATAGCATAGGTCAACGTATGCACAAATATAATTTTTAATATACATATATATTTACTGCATCCCTTGGGTGCAATTGCCCTTTTCAAATAACTATAGTTTTGAGAGTGAAATATCTAGTCTTTTGAAATATGGCATTTTCATGAACTTAAAACTATTTTCATCTCTCTCTAGCTTCAAAAACCTTCCACAAACATGGGTGGAATTTTGCCATTTTTGGCAGCGGCCGGGTAAACAATGTTGATGCCATTGGCACCAATGGCAGCTTCTTCTGCCCTATTGCGAGGAGAAAGAAACTTCAAGGGTCGGGTCCCCTCGATGGGTCAGGTCCCCTCGACGTCACGCTGGCGGGGCGGGCTCTGATTGAGAGTGCCCCGTCAGCAACTTCGTCTTTTAAAGATTGCAGTGCCATTTTCCACAGGCTGTCCCAGTGCAACAAAGTTGAAATGGAACCCTCAGTTCCTCCGGGCATTGCCTGGCGCAGTCCCGGCACGGCCCACTTGACTGGTTCATTGCAAGGCTGGTTACCTGGAAGATAACTTTGGGGAGGACACTGGGAAAACTCCTTGGAATAATGATATGGGATCTTCAGTGTATCCCAGGAACATTAGATTAGGCAAGAGCTTATCTCAGTTTAATTTTTGGCCCGGACATAACCCCATCCCCCTCCTCCAGCAGGTCAGTCCGCCAGGTGCACGCCGTAGGAGGCCAGCAATGATTCACGCCGATCCGCATGCACGACCTGAATGGATTATCCAACGGAGGTGGGGGGGGGAGGAAATCCACGCAGTCATGGGGAGAATGTGCAGACTATGCAGACTGCGATCTGAGATGGGAATTGAACCCAGGTCGCTGATGCTGTGAAGCAACAGCGCTAACAACTGTGCTACCATGCTACCCTTATAATGGTATTCCCACATTGAGAATCAATCCCCATTCCATCACTGGTGGAGGCCGGGACAATCACTGCATGACTTCCTGCAGACGTAAAATGTGATTGGGGCCTCACAGGATTTCCTCTTTCTGTCACCAAACCTGTCCAAAAATAGCTTTTTACTCAAGCCTTTCATTGCTCCACCTGAATTCGCTCCCTAGCTTCATTTCTCTTTCTACAATTCTATAATGCTTCTTTGTATATTTGTTGGCACAATAAAAACTATTTTACATGAATTTTTTGGGTGCGTCTTAAGCAAGGAGAATATAGAATAGGGCAGACGCCCACTCCACCACCTACCTGCCAGCCCCAAGTTCACTCCTTTAACATGTGGGGGGGGGGGGGCACCAAACCTGGTTGCCCACCCACCATTTACAAACAGGTTATCAAGGTTCACTCGGGCTTGTTTCCAAGTTAGTTGATCCTGATAATACGCTGACCAAACAAAACACTGTTTGGCATGGCAGCCTGAATCTCTATTACAAAGTTTTCGAAGGGCGGGATGGAAGCTTTGGGAACTGCCCTTTGGCAATCTGGTGCGGGAATGGAGGGCAGTTCCCATAAGATAGAACACCCCCCCGCCCCCTCCCCCTCCCCCCCACCTACTCACACACAGCCTTAAACCCAAACACTACCCCCTGCCCCCTCCCTGACCTGCAGAAACCCTCTCTGCCCAAGACCTGCTCTGGAGCTCCATGGGTGTTTTTCCTTCTTCTTTTGCAGTCCCGGCCACAGCAACTGACATGCTAAGGCACTGCTGGGACTGATGGAGCTGCCGGCCATTCCGATTGGTCAGCAGCTCCCAAGGGCAGGACTTCCCAGTGAGGGTGCCAATCACACTTGGCCCTTGCCATACCACGATGAATGACTTTGTTTCTGGGCTGGAGGGTGGCCATCTGCCCTCTTTCCTGTATTATTCAACACATTGAGTCCTATTGCCTTCTCCTCACAGTCTCCTATCTTTACTACTGACACTATTCCACTGATTGGCGATTATTGGAGTTTCAAATAAACCATACCCCAAAATATTCTCTGCATTAGGATCTTTTTCTGAATATCCCTCTTCGTTTTCTCAGTAACAAATTTAAATTGATGACTCCTTGACTTTCCAGCAAAATGAAATAGTCCTTCTCTGTTTGCCCTTTCGAACCACTGCATAATTTAAAAAAACTCGATTAAATCTGCACCAGTGGAATTAATTTCAGAATTTCAAGTCTCTCTTCACCACTCTAGTTTCACATCCCTACTATCATCCTGGACAATCTACGCTGTATGTGCTGTAAGGCTTCAAGAAATGTTGTCATCCATGATTCAGTGGATAACACGGATGTGGTGTTAAACTGGAGTCCCGGCTGGGTGAAAGTAAAAGAAACAATGGCATTGTTTTGAAGCAGACAAAGAGAGTTCTCCCTGATGTCCTCACCAATGTTTAGCCCTGAACCAACATCAGATTGTCCACTCATTCCGATTGGTCAGCAGCTCCCAAGGGCATGACTTCCCAGTGAGGGGTGTCAAACACACTTGGCCCTTGCCATACCATGATGAATGACTTTGTTTCTGGGCTGGAGGGTGGCCATCCACCCTCTTTCCTGTATTATTCAACACATTGAGTCCTATTGCTGTTTGTGGCAGCTTGCTGTGCATCAGTTGGCTGCTGCGGTTCCTACATTAGAGCAGCGGCCACACTTCAAAAACACTTTATTGTCCTTAAAGCGCCTTGGGACACATTAGGATTGTGGAAGGTGCTGTATAAAATGGCAGTCATTCACTCTTAACAAAGGTAGGACTAGCTAACTACAGCAAAATGGTGTCATGTTCGGCACTGTGAAAGCAGATGAAAACCTAATATGGTTGCAAGCAAATTTAACCACACTCACATCAAACCACACAATGAATCCAGTATCGGTATTCCGTTACCATTTCAATCCCCGTGTACCAGCAGCATACCTCTTTACCCACTGTCTGCTTGTTTCTGCAGCCATCTCAAATAGCTTTGCATTTAAACTTTGGCCGCTTTCTCCGAGGGTGATTGGGAAATATCACCGTAGTTCCCACCAGCAGGGCAGGACTGGCATATTAATGGCCCTTTGTGACTGGTTGATTCTGCAATCTGGGGCAGACAGTGTCTCCCTTGGACTATCAACTGGGATTTTCCCCCAAAACGCACGGCAGGCAAGTAGCATCAGCTTGCAGAGCCACGTCTCTTTAGTGAGAAACAAAGGAATTAAAATAATAGGGACTGGTTATCAGCCAAGAGACTTTTGACTGAATAATTATAGATGATTATTAATGATCTTGCAGTAGTGGGTTGTGCAATTGAACCATACTATACTAATTTGTTTGCTTACGCTTTAATTAAATTGATTTAGTGAGACAAGCTATTGTGAGCACAACAGCATATGTACTATAAATTAAAAATGGTACAGTTGGTGTGGTATTGGACTGCAAGGTGCCTTGAACCAAGTTCATACTGAGGTAAATTGCGGATGCTGGAATCTGAAACAAGAACAAAGGATGCTGGCAGCATCTGTAAGGAGAGAAAGCAGAGTTAAGCCTTTCAAGTCCGTTCGGCACTTGGACATTGATTTTTAATGGCAAGGATCAGATAGGAGGCATACAACTCTCAGTACAAGGTCAGATCACCTTGAATTCTTGGGCCTTATTTCAATAATGTAGGATGGTCTCCCATTGATATACACAGGATATATGACGCAGAAACAGGCCACTCAGCCCAACTGCTCCATGCCAGTGTTTATGCTCTACTAGAGTCTCCTCCCATCTTTCTTCGTCTTTTTCCTTCTCCTTCACAGGTTTCCTCTTAAATGCATCTTTATTATTCACTTTAATCACTCCCTGTGGTAGCGAGTTCCACATTCCCACTGGATAAGGTGCATTACAATCACTCAAGCATGTGATTTCACTGCACTTACCTCTCTTTGATGTGGTCAATGTTTACAAACATTGAGATTTCACCTATGAGGCCACTGAGGCGTGATAGGATATGAATGGACCAAAGCTTCAGGTGGTTTTTACAAGCTGTCAATCACAGACCATTATTTGAAAGCAATGAATGGTTGCAGATAATTGATCTGTGGGAACCAGATGCAGGCACATCTCCTCTCCTTCAAGGAGTGGACATGTGGAGCTGCAAGGTAAGTATTACAGCTATAATGCTTCCCACTGCCCCATCTACTGTTCTATAGCTTCCAGACAGGGATCCCTTTTCCAGGGGGGCTGGTGTCTGTCCACGGGGGTGCGCATCTGTGGAGGGGTTCCTTTTGGGAAGTGGTCCCTTTGGGGTTTCCCCTATAACAGCAGTCCCTGTGGGATCCCACTATTCTCGGGGTCCCTGTGGGGTCTCCCTATTTTAGGGTTCCTGGGGGCTCCCCTATTATATGGGCCCCTATGTGGGGTCCCCCTATTACAGGAGTCCCGGGGATCCCCCTATTATTACAGTCCTGGGGGGAGGTCACCCTATTATAGGGTCCCTGGGTTGAGGTCCCCCTATTGTAGGGGGTCCTTGTGTGTGTGTGGGGGGAGGGGGCAGCGGTGTGGGTGGGGATCTGTTAGAGGAGGCGTGGGCTGGCTGTGCATTTTTAGGGGTGGTCCTCAGATAGGCTCGGATGGTCTCTATTACAGAGAACCTAACGTGAAGCACCACGAGGTCCACCACGTCAGGTTCATGATTCCTAAGCCCACACTTGATCCGAGGCCACAGATTCCCAGCTGTGGGATGGGAGAAGCATGGAATGCAGGCCAGCTAAATAGACACAAATGGGGCATTAAGACCAATTTGGATTTATTTACATCTCTCTGCTGACGGGCATCATGGATCTTGTTCACGCTGCCAGCAGGGGAGTGGGAGCATCGCGTTCCGATCGGCGCCCATATTTTCCCCTGAGGCCCGATTCTCTGTTCCATAGGGGATCACATTCTGGATATCCTGGGACAGAGAATCCTGCCCATAAGGTTTGATTCAATCAGCCAATTATTGAGATATACGGCCTATGTACCTGGCATTGCGTCAGCAATGAAATTGATACATAATGATGCTCAATTGTGTGGGAGGCAGAACAGCTTTTTGCATTGACAGCAGCATCCTGTTCATGAAAAATACCACTGCCGTAACCACAGCATGGTAGCAGCGTGAAGCAACTTCCTGTGCCTGTTGTGCAAATTTCACAGATACTGGTTTTTCCAAGGTTTCCAGGGTAACCTCCCACCCAGTGCATATTTCTGATTTGTGGATGATATGGACATGATCTTTAAATCTGCAGCCACGTGTAAGAATTTCCTCACACTTCTTAATACTGTCCATCCCTCACTCAAAATTCATTTGTGAGATGAAGAAGTCGAACTTGCTCCGTTTCCTTGAATGTGTACTGAAAAATCTGCTGATGGGTTTAATGTGTTAGGCAGGTTGGTTCGACATTGACTGCAACTTGATGCAGTGAAGCTAGAAACAGACGTCTGACACAGGAGATGATCCAACACTGTTTTATTTAACTAGTGGACTGCTGTACATGTTCAGCTGTGGGTTGACATTCTACTAATCTAACCGATGACCTCTTACTGGCTTGGCTAGACTTACTAGCTACTGCATGGTGATAGTGCTCATTAGCTTGTGCACCCTGACTGTCTCAGTAGCTGGGTCCTGAGAGAGAAAGAGTCTTAATTCCCTGTGGGCTTTATAGTGGTGGTGTACGGTCTGGTGGTTAGTTGTTCTGTGTTTTGTGTTCATTGGTCATCCTGTGTGTCAATCACTGCCTGTCTGCATCTCATTATATACATGAGTGGATATTATGACATCTCCCCTTTTTAAAAATAAATTTTGGAACGTGGAGGTATGTACATGCCTGACCATGTACAAGTGGTGAGTTAATGAACATATGTACGTGGGAAGGTGTCTATCGTACAGATACAGAGCAAACTGAACAAAATTTACAAGAGTTAAATCTATAGATTCAGTCTTTGAGGCGGGCGACGAATTCTTGTCGATCGCCGCAGAGGTGGAGCAGGAGACGCCGGCACTTGGACAGGCGGGATTGCTGGAAGATCAGTGGCCTTGTGGAAGGAGACGTCCGGAGGAAGCATGATAACCGGCGGAGCAATGCGGTCAGGTGGTGGGCGGGAAACTCTTCGCAGCGCCCTCCTGTTGCGCCGGAGAATGGAGCCGTCAGCCATTTGAACAATGAAAGACCTCGGGGCGGCCTTCCTGACAACAGCAGCTGGGGCCGACCAACCTCCCTCATGCAACTGGACGCGAACAACACCTGCTGGAGCCAGCACAGGCAGATCCGTGGCATGAGCATCATACGTGATCTTCTGCTGGTCCCTGGATTGCTGCACTTTTTGCAGCACCGTGAGGTGGTCAAGGTCTGGAACATGGACGGCTGGAACAGTCGTCCTCAGGTTGCGGTTCATGAACAGTTGCGCCGGAGACAAACCAGTTGACAGAGGGGTTGCCCTGTATGCCAGCAGCGCCGTTGAAATCGGAGTCTGTGTCTGCAGCCTTGCACAACAACCGCTTGACAATATGGACCGCTTTCTCGGCCTTCCCATTTGATTGTGGGTAATGGGGACTGGAGGTGATGTGACTGAAGTTGTAAGATCATGCAAAGTCGGACCACTCTTGGCTGTAGAAACATGGACCGTTGTCACTCATTACCGAGAGTGGTATCCCGTGCCTGGCAAACGTTTCTTTGCAGGCTTTGATGACTGACTTGGACGTGAGGTCCGACAGTTTCACCACTTCTGGGTAACCGGAGAAGTAGTCGACCAAGAGCACGTAGTCACGGCCATTGGCGTGAAAGAGGTCTATCCCCACTTTAGACCACGGAGAGGTCACAATCGCGTGCTGTTGCAGTGTTTCCTTGGGCTGAGCCGGTTGAAACTTCTGGCAGGTTGTGCAGTTGAGGACCGTGTCGGCAATGTTCTGGTTGATGTCCGGCCAATAAACAACGTCCCGAGCTCTGCATCAACATTTTTCAACCCCAAGGTGACCCTCATGGATCTGTCTGACCACCATAGCTTGCATGCTTTGAGGAATGACGATCCTATCTAGTTTAAGAAGGGTTCCCTCAACAACCGTTAACTCGTCCTTAACGTTAAAGAACTGGGGACATTGCCCCTTTTGCCAGCCATGGTCAAGGGGTTGCATCACGTGCTGCAGTAGAGGATCTTTGGCAGTTTCTTCACGTATTTACACCACTCGTTCATCAGTGGCTGTGAGGTTGCTGGCACACAACTGCACCTGTGCCTCTATGTGGCAGATGAAGTCGCCCTGTTCACACGGCGTGGTGACGGATCAGGGTAGGGCATCCGCGATGATCAGCTCCTTACCCAGTGTGTAGACGAGTTTGAAGTCATATTGGAGGAGACGAAGAAGAATTCGCTGTAGCCGAGGCGTCATGTCATTTAAATCCTTCTGGATTATGTGGGCTAAAGGCCTGTGGTCTGTTTCCACCGTGAACTCTGGCAGGCCGTATACATAGTCATGAAACTTGACTATTCCTGTCAGGAGACCCAAGCATCTCTTTTCGATCTGGGCATACCGTTGTTCGGTCGGCGTCATGGCCCTGGAGGCATATGCCACTGGGCAGGTTGGTTCGACGTTGACTGCAACTTGATGCAGTGAAGCTAGAAACAGACGTCTGACACAGGAGATGATCCAACACTGTTTTATTTAACTAGTGGACTGCTGTACATGTTCAGCTGTGGGTTGACACTCTACTAATCTAACTGATGACCTCTTACTGGCTTGACCAGACTTACTAGCTACCGCATGGTGATAGTGCTCACTAGCTTGTGCACTCTGACTGTCTCAGTAGCTGGGTCCTGAGAGAGAGAGACTTAATGCCCTGTGGGCTTTATAGTGGTGGTGTCCTGTCTGGTGATTGGTTGTTCTGTGTTGTGTGTTCATTAGTCATCCTGTGTGTCAATCACTGCCTGTCTGCATCTGGTTGGTTTAGGGGCTGGTTTAGCTCACTCGGCTAAATCGCTGGCTTTTTAAAAAAAATTTAGATTAGCCAATTATTTTTTCCAATTAAGGAGCAATTAGCGTGGCCAATCCACCTACTCTGCACATTTTTGGGTTGTGGGGGCGAAACCCACGCAGACACTGGGAGAATGTGCAAACTTCACACGGACAGTGACCCAGAGCCGGGATCGAACCTGGGACCTCAGCACCGTGAGGCGGTTGTGCTAACCACTAGGCCACCATGCTGCCCTAAATCGCTGGCTTTTAAAGCAGACCAAGCAGGCCAGCAGCACGGTTCGATTCCCGTACCAGCCTTCCCGGACAGGCGCCGGAATGTGGCGACTAGGGGCTTTTCACAGTAACTTCATTGAAGTCTACTCGTGACAATAAGCGATTTTCATTTTCATCTCATTATATAAATGAGTGGATATTATGACAGGGTTCTCCATTATTGGCCTACTGCAAGTCTACCTTCAACAGGTCAATATACATATTGGGATTAGTATGGCTCCATGTGCTACAAGTTTGGCCTCATCAGCAATCTGGCCCCAGCCATTTTCTCACCTTACAAGCATGACATTTATGTTGGTGCATCAAAGCTTTCCCACCGGACAATGGACTGGATTCTCCGGATCCCCAGCCACGTGTTTATTGGCGGCATTCCGGTCACTGGTGGCGGGATTCCATACTCCTGTAATTTGTGAATGGTATTTTCCATTGAAGCCACCCCACGCCGGTAGGAAACCCACGGCCTGGTGCGCTGCCTGTGGGAAAAATAAATCGCAACAGCTGGAGAATTGCGGCCAATTTTCTGTGTCTAATTATCCTCCTGTGAAACACTTTGAGGTGATGTTGAAGATGCAGGACAAATGCAAATTGTTGTTGATGGGAAGAACACTGTACACCATGATTTTAAGAGCTGGACAACAATTTGAATAAAAACTAATTGGAATTTAAAATTAAGAGGCAAGAATGTTGGAATGGCAAAACAACTTAAGGGATCTATGATTTGCTGGGGAAGCATAACCCATTGTTTTAGCAATATATTATTTGTGTATAATTTACTGCACGTCACAGAGGTTGATAAAACCCATTAAGTAGCAAATTCGGCGGCAGCAGAAATAAACCTCTCAAGACAAGATTTTGTTCCGCTTTATATACTCTAACACTCTACTCTCGACTGCAGCACAAATGCCATTTTTTTTCCAATTACGGGCAATTTAGCGTGGCCAATCCATCTACCCTGCCATCTACATCTTTGGGTTGTGGGGGTGGGCCACACAGACACGGGGAGAATGTTCAAACTCCACACGGACAGTGACCCGGGGCTGGGATCGAACCCGGGTCCTCGGCGCCATGAGGCAGCAGTGCTGACAACTGTGCCAACGTGCTGCCATAAATGCCATTTCATAGCCTGCCAGGAATGAAGAGATTTCCTTCAGCCAATTAATAATAATGCAGGGGTTTCCTGCTGCATCACAGAGTGCTTGGAACATGCAATTTGATTTTAAGCGACTGAGACAACTGCTGTCAGTGCTACACGGGAGCTTTCGCTGCTTATTCTAGATGTTTGTGACCTGTAATGTAATATTGGTGGCAATGTAGCAGTGGTTACAGCTACGTGAGGTCTGACATTTATTCCACTGTCCTCCATATGTTTCACAAAGAAGCAGTAATGGATTAGGGGTCTCTTTAAATCCCACCTGATTTATGTTGGTGCTTATTTTCCACCTAACCTTCTCATACCGCTGCCCTCTCCACCCCCGGCAAACCCCATGAACCTAACCTTCCATGCTTTTCTCCGTCATGGGCAGCACAATGGTGCGGTGATTAGCACTGCTGCCTCACAATGCTAACCTTGGGTGACTGACTGTGCGGAGTTTGGACGTTCTCCCCGTGTCTGCGTGGGTTTCCTCCGGGTGCTTCGGTTTCGGCCCACAGGCTAAAGGGGCGAAGTTCTCTAATAATGGGGCTATATCCCCACGCCGGCATGAAAACCGGCGCAATGGCTCCGGTGTCAACGGACCCCGAAAGTGAGGAATTCTCACCTTTCTAGGAGTATAGGTTGGCACCGGAGTGGTTCCCGCAGCTCCAGCCGGCGCGGAACGGCCCATCAGAGTTTGCGCATGCGCAGAACAACCGCCGTGTTTTCGCAGAACGGCCGGCGTGAATCGGCGCATGCGCGGGGGTTCCCTTCTCCGCGCCGGCCCCAGCGCAGAGTAAAGTAGGCCCCCACGGAACCAGCCCGCCTGCCGATCAGTAGGCCCCCCCCGGGGTTGGATTCACCCCGCCCCCACCTTCCAGTTCCCACTATGAGGGAGGTGAGTAATCTACGCCAACGGGTCTTGGGCAAACTCGTCGGCCACCCGGCCCATCGGGGCCCGGAGAATCGCTGGGAAGGCCGCTGTCAATGGCCCATGACTGGCGTGGCGACGATCCCGCCGGCGCCCGAAAAACAGCACCAGACAACGGGGAAGCTGGTGTCGGGGCGACGGGGCGTACCCCCCTCCTGGGGATTCTCCCACCCGGCACTGGGTCGGAGAATCCTGGCCTAGATGTATAGGTTAGGTGGAGTGCCCATAATCAATTTCCACTCAGTTTCCAGGGCTGTGCAGGTTAGGTTGTAGGGCCTTGGGGATAGGGCGAGATGATCGGAAGAGTGGACTGAGGTGGTCTGCTCTTTTGGAGTTCAGTGCAGACTCGAAGGGCCAAATGGCCTCCTTCTGCACTGTAGGGATTGTCTTCCATTCTATGTAATTGTCTGGCATCCCCTTCAATACCTCTATGCTATTCACCTCAAGAGGTTTGTGAATTTTACATTCTAACCACTTTTTGGGTAAAGAAACCTGTCCTGAATTTGCTATTGGATTTATCATACATTTATCACCTCTAATTGTGACTCCCCAGAAGCAGAGATATTTTCTCTATGTATCCCACTTTAAAAATCTGCAGAATTGTCATCTTTGGTTGGTCACCCCTCGGCCCTCTCTTTTCTCGAAAATAGAGTCCCAGCTCTTTTAATAATAACATCCGGCCTTCACAAATTTGCAGAGCTCTCCCTCTGGCCACTGCTGAGTTCAATGATGTATGCTGGATTTCTCTTCCCAATGATTGAGGCCGTCTGTTTATATTCTGTCTTCTCTGAGAATTGAAAGCATTCCCCCAACCTCAAAAGCCCTGAGCGAAATACAGAATGAGATGCATTGTCTTACTTATAATAAAAGAAAATTGCACAGAAAATGGTGTGGGGGGGGGGGGGGGGGGGGGCGGAGGAGACTTATAAAAAAGCCAATTGCATCAACTGTGCTTTGTCAATTGGGTTGCCTTTTCCCGAGAGCACAAAGTCAATATTTTCAGTGCATTAGCGTTTTGTATGCTACATGCTCAAATGAGCACAAAAAGTTTTAAGGAGTTGCCGCGATGCTATTATGTTACATTGATATTGAAGATTTGAAAGGGTACTATTATTTGGTGCTGAAATAAAAGTGGATAAATTATTTGACAGCATACTTCCATGTTACACAATTTTAAATCAGGAAACGTAGAGCATAGATTGATGCAGATCAGGTTCCTAAACCTCTTCAGGGACATGGACAACAGCCACAAGGACAACTACATCCAAGCTCCCAATAATTAGCATGTTGATACTCGGTTTTGATTTAGGTTCTGTCCACCAAAGGGTTAAGAGGGGCAACTAGGCCCTGCCCAATCCTCCAACACCCACGGAGTTCAAACAGGAAAAACTGGGTAAGAGGAAATCTAAGTCAGAATGGGATCAAGTTGCCTGTCTTTCATTACCATGGGCAGAGCTCTAGTTTGAATGCCTCCGATTTTGCGAATCGGTTTTATCTGCGAGATTCTGGGGGCGATTTTCACTTTCACTGACTGGGATGTGGCAGAGCAGGTCAACCACCAGTTACAAAACCAGCCAAATACTCATTGATACACTGTCGGCTGGGCAATCAGCTCCACTAGACACTGAAGGTGAAAATTACCCCCATTTTATTATATCTCTGCAATTCCTTCTGATCTTGGCACCATCTCTGCTAAGATGGTCAGGAACAACCACATCACAGTTCATGTTAGGTTCTGCACTCTTCGAGCCATTGTATCCCCGTTAAAATCATTGCTTCACGTTGACTAAATTAAAGAGATGCTCTCCTGGGTTTTGGCACAGGCAAAATGGGAGCCCTTTTAAGTAAGCATTATTTTGCAATCCCACTCTAAAGGAAAATGGACAGGGATGAAGAATTTTCATTTATATGGCACCTTTCACAACCTCAGAATGTTGAAACTTCTTCACAGCCAATGAAGTACTTTTGAAGCATAGTTACTGTTGTAATGTAAGAAATATCGGAGACAATTTTCACACAGCTAACTCCCACAAACAAAAATCAGCTAAATGGCCAAATAATCTGTCTAATTTTATGGAATTCTGGTCAGGGGATAAATACTGTCCAGGAACTGGAAGAACGCCTCACCTTTTCTTTGAATAGTGCTGTGGGATCCTATTCTTCCACAATTCCAAAAGGTGTGGGGTACAAAAGAGTGAAGTTTGTTGACAGTACATAGTATTTCAAATTTAATTTGAACTGATTAAATTAAGTATGCAACGATTTAAGTGTCTAAAGCTCCAGACATCAAAGAGGACTCATATTTTAATTGATGTCTTTACAGTGATATTGGCTTAGGAATATGATACATTTTCATTTATAAGCTGTTTTAACATGGGAGGTCTGGCTACAGCATCATTTTTTTGTACATAATTAATCTGAGTAGAATAACTGACTGGAGTTTCATTTCAGATAACAAAGGCTGATTAATGAGTTCCTCTGACAATATAGGTGTTAAGTATCGGGGAAGATTGAAATCACTTGGCAGTGCATGTGTTAGGTTTCTTAGCTGATGGAAGCCTGTTTATTCCTCAGCCACAAGCAAGACGTGCTTAATGAAAAATGCCACTATTCCCTTGGGTTTGTTTCCCATTATATTCCTGGCTCCAATTTTCACCTGCAGAAGTATGTGCTGCATGAGGGTGCTCACCTAATACTAACATGTTTAAAGCAAAAGAGATCACATTTGTACAGATGCAATTCAGTGAGGCCAGCCATAGCTTTTCTTAAACCCGTTGTCTTAAAGATGCACAAGGATTGCTGAATTGTGTCTGTCCGACAGTTGTAAATGGATGAAACGATTGTAGCTTTTGGAATAATTCATTTTGCAAATTGGTGATCGATGGCTTATTGCATTGTCATCAAACTAAAATTGTCACATGTTTGGGGGTTGCGAAAATGTGGGAAGATTCTGGACGGGAGTGTTCGCGGTCTTAGTGACTAGGATAGTGGAGGAGGAGGTGGAACCGGACCCTTTGGTGACAATATTTGGGGTTTCAGAGAAGCCGGAGCTCATGGAGAGGATGAAGGCCGATGCTGTGGCCTTCGTCTCTCTGATTACACGGCGGAAAATTCTACTTGAGTGGCGGTCGGCATCGCCACCGGGGGTAACGGCTTGGCTGGGTGACATATAAGACTTCCTGCGGTTGGAGAAGATAATGTATGAGTTAAGGGGCTCCGCAGAGGGGTTTGAGAAAAGGAGGGGGATGTTTGTGACCACGTTTGAGGAACTGTTTGGCACGGGGGAGTGGGGAGTGGGAGGGGGGGGGGGGGGGGGGGGGGGGGAGGGGGGGGTGAAAAAGGAGATAAGATTTGTACAAGCGGTATAGTTGAATGCTGAGAAGTTACTATCCCGGAGTGTTTATGGGCTGTAATCTGTTTTGATACATGTCTGTAATAAAATACATCTACAAATAAATCAAACTAAAATTGTGAAATGTTAGTGAATCAAATGCTTTACAAATGTGCGACATTTTGTCTCACTATTTGCCAGTATTGAAAAACTTTTAATTTATTATGAATTGATTGCTTTGTTACATTAAGTCCATAAAGGTACAATGAACTGTAAACAATGTTCTCTGTCTGTTCTTTATTACAGGATGGTTAAAGGGACACTGTTACTTATCATATGTGTGATAACCCTTTGGGGAAAATTGCTATCAGCTGCAAACCATCATAAAGGTATGCACTCTTTCAAACTTTCTATGTTTCCATAGTGTTGTATGCAATGGCCTAATTCTGTCGTACTGCATTCACAAAAGATGCCAAGTTCACACATACTTGTGAGAAAAATAAAAAGGCTCAATTTATTTGCGTAAGGCTTAAATTTGTTCTGAATTTAACAAGCTCGACTGAAGCCAAGTAAAATTTTGATTATGTTGACCAAAATGAATGCATCTAAATCAAACTAATTAGTTTGTTTCCCTCCATCAGCTTCAGCCTAGGTGTTGAGAATCTGGAACAAGTAAACAAACTATAAATATTGACTCAAACTCTGCCAATTCCATTACAAGTTTATATTCTGATCTGCACTTACGGTTTCCAAATTACAGAAACACTGCAAGATAATCAATTTTATGTTGCCAGATTTATTTAGTATCAAGGAGCAGGCTATGGAGGTAGGGTGGGGATGCATTGGGTGGGAGCATGGTACCCACTATTCAGTAATTATGCAATATTATTCCTTGTCTCGTTTCCCCGATGGCAAGGGAACAAGAGGTAATTTCATTAAATTGTAAGAGATGCAGAAAAGAAAAGAACCATTTGGGCTGAACATTGCAGAGCTGGTGAGCAAGCAAACTAGATCCAGGCATCAAGTCTCCAACTGTGGCGGCTTCATTATTCACATTTCTGGGGAGACAAAATATTGAAAAACAAACTACGCGTTTGACCAGAAGCACAACCAGAAAGTCTGTGTTCAAAGACTGAGCTTTAGGGGCAGCAGGGTAGCATGGTGGTTAGCATAAATGCTTCACAGCTCCAGGGTCCCAGGGTCGATTCCCGGCTGGGTCACTGTCTGTGTGGAGTCTGCACGTCCTCCCCCTGTGTGCGTGGGTTTCCTCCGGGTGCTCCGGTTTCCTCCCACAGTCCAAAGATGTGCGGGTTAGGTGGATTGGCCATGCTAAATTGCCCGTAGTGTCCTAATAAAAAAAAGTAAGGTTAAGGGGGGGCTTGTTGGGTTATGGGTATAGGGTGGATATGTGGGTTTGAGTAGGGTGATCATGGCTCGGCACAACATTGAGGGCCGAAGGGCCTGTTCTGTGCTGTACTGTTCTATGTTCTATGTTCTAAGATCAGGGAATGGTTCGAAGAGAAAAATACTATTATTGATTGAAACAGAACTTAGTTCAAGGGATGTTCAAGCTCCTTTGTTCGTTTTCATTCGCAGTGTATTTTCAGAATCTAAGGGCCTAATTTAATGCTTGCACTGTTGGGCCCATCTATCGGCTGGAGAGCCAGTCCCAACCCTGCTGTGACCATTCCATGCAACCCCCTATCCACTTTAGTGCCAAGCAGGCACTTAACTGCTTGGAGTCGGGGTCCTGTTCGTATTCAGAGCACATATCCGATCTCCGAGAGGTACCAGCAAATCAGAGGCTGGCAGCATTCCAGTACCAAATGGAAATGGTGTCCACTGCTGATCCTGCAGGAGGCCCCCGGAGGAGACTCATCACTGGAGTGAAGGTATGTAAGGTGGGTTCACTGGGACCAGTTGGGGCAGCCCCAGTGAGCGAGGAGAAGTGAGGAGGTTACTAGTAAGGCCAGACATGGATCTTCACCTCTGGTGACCAATCTCTGGCAGGTCTTTCCATTGGGCATAGGCTGACCAAGTATAAGGGACTCTCCCCACCAGGCTGCTGGGACACACCCATCTAGGTTTACCTGGAAGATTGCCCACATGTCAGGGCTCCCATCAACTGCTGGTTGAAAACCAGTGGCAGGGGGATGAGAGCATTGAGTGACCCTTAAATGGCCCCTTGAGGGCCTCAGATGACTTTGAGCTGGGAAGGCTGACTTCTACCATTTAATTGGGAGGAGTCAAGAAGGCAAAGTGGTCTGCACCCTTCTCTTTTCTACCCAGTTAAGTATGCCCACCTAGCCCTGAGCCTGCCACTGGCTAGAATTAAATTCTACACAACAAAAGGAAAAAGGGGGGAAAAGTCAAATTGGAACAGTGCCTTATACCTTCTTATGCGTGGTTCAATACAATGACAAGGATTGTGGTCATCATTTTACACTTGGTTATGGAATATATGTTGGAATTGAACCAACACTGTGCTACAGCACATGATTTTCTCATTTAGGTCAGGACCTTAACATTGGGGTAAAATCCCAGTCCCCATGTCTTGAGAAGTTTGCAGGCCTACTGGAAAATTCCACTTCAGTTGGCTACCTTCCTGCCAGTTCCAGGCGAGTAGCCTTTCTGACCTGCATCCCGATTTAGAGAAAATGGTTCAGGGCAGTATGGTGCTGGCAAACTGATAGGCCAGTCAGCCTCTCTACTGGTATGGGGACAGATATTCAGCCATACTCTTTGTGATTTCCATCAAGGATGAACTTGTCCCATCTTTTGATTCATTTGGTAGACGAATGGACACTGGTTTGCGAGAGACGACTTACTGGATCCCTCACTGTTGAGTGGCGGTTGTTATGGACTAACCACAGGAAACTCAGGGACAGGTTACAATCATTTATTCATGATCTAGCATCGAAAGCACTGCCCAGACAAACTTCTGAAGCACCACTCTCCCCTGATAGGTCTCTCAGCTCTAATACAGCTCTCAAAGGGAGAGTGTTGTAATACAGCACTCTCTTCTAAGTCACAGATGCACACTACCTATACAGTTAGTCAGTACATAGAACATTGTTCAAAATTCCAATCTTGTATTATTAAACGTTTCAACCAGAGCGAGGATCAGTTATCTCCTCCTAGCTAGAGACTATCTGTTCTTCGAACAAGTAAACAACCTTGCTGGTGAATTCTGCTGATCTCAGGTCCTTGGGGTGTGTACAATTCACTGGGTGCAAGCATTTATCTAGCATGTGCTCTTTATTCTAATGCAGGAGTGTTAGGGCTATCCCCTCCCTATTACTAAATATTTATTGCCCCTTACAGTGTTCTTGATGGCTTCCACGAGAAGTCAAAAGACAATAAAGAAATGATGTCCTGTTGTGGAAGGAAATAACGAGTCACAAAAATAAAATGTGGCAGTTGGTGAACACAGAATCAACGCAAGTCAAACAGTGCTGAATCACACAGCTATCGGAATGTTTTTGGGAAGAAACAGTAATGTTCAGTAAGAAATAGGACTGCTACTCAAGCTGTTAAAACGTGCATTATTATATTCCCTTCTAGACTCCTCAGCCGAAATATGTGTATGGCAGTTAAGTGGATAAAATGCACATTGCAATTTTCAATACACTATAACATTCACATGCTTATTTTTAATAGATGGAAATCTACTTATAAGTTTACTGAAAGTCTGCTTTTCTGAGGGTTAAATGATAAATTATGGCTATCCTAATTTCAAAAGATCACTTTGCCAACCTTCTGAACCATAGATGGTTCTGTGATACTGTCAGTTGTGCCAGACCTTGTTATTGTAGTGCAGGTTTTATCGCAGATTTAAATTTTCTTTAAATCAGCTGTAAACACAAAGGAGGAAAAGTCAAAAGTTGAAAATGCAAACCCTTTAAAGCTGCTTTATAAATAAAACTTGATGTTTTTTCTTTAAATAACTTTTGCATTATTGTATATGAGAAACAAGGAGAAAGAGAAATTAGCCATGGAAGGAGACAGTGCAGATGTTACCGACGCTCCAAGGGTTAAAGAATATGGAGAGATGACATAAACTAGGCTTTTATTCCTTGCAAAGTAAAGGATTAAGGAATGGTCTTTAGGACTTCGACTGGAATTGAGGGAATTATTTTCTGCGAGTGAGGGAGTCTAGGGTGAAGGGACATTCACTTATAATCAGAACCCGGCCACTCAGGATAGACTTCTTTGTGGAAAGTATGAAATGCTCGCCCACAAAAAGCGGTGGGTGCTAGTTCAACTAACAATTTAAAATCCAAGCTTGACAGATTATTTTTCTAGCCAAAGTTATTAAGGGCTTATGGAGTTGTGTTGGGTGAATGGAGTTAGGCTTTAGGTCAGCCAAGATCTCATTGAATAGTGGAACAGGCTTGAGGAGTTGAATGGTCTTCTCCTTTATTTGTGGTATGATAATGCTATGTTGTTCAATCTTATTCTTTGGATCAAAGTCTTGCATTTGTAACAATGAATGTTACCTGCACCTCAAGGCATCTGTGTATCTGTTGCCTTTACTGAAGTACAGTATCTACAATACTTGTCACTTTACGAGAAGGAGAAGCGTGGAAGGTGTTGACATATTTGGGCTACACTTGTGGTAGATATGTCAACTAAGGAGAAATTCCGATTGGGTTCAAATGGTGCCGCTGTTTGATGGGAGTACCCACAGGGTGTATTAATTAGTTAGTTGTTAGTTGTATCAATATTGAACAGAGAACTCTTTAACAAACTTCATTGGATTATGCTGGGACCAGGGCAAAATTTAACCCATGACTAACCCCAAATCCTACATGAAATAATTTGAAAGAAGGGATCAAGTTTTCACGCCGGTGAATAAACCAGCAATTGAAAAATCAAGAGAACATAGGTGTGCATCTTGGCATCGTGAGAATCTTTGGGTAATGGTGGGCGAGGTAACTTTCTGGTGAGGTGCTGCTCGGAGGTGAGGAACCTTTTTGGTTGTCTGTGTATGTTTGGAAACTTTAGGCTAATGTTTCCGCTGCAGAGCTTGAGTGCTTAATGTTTCTGAAGGAAAATAAAAGAATCAGTGCCTGGATCAGGAATGTTAAATTCACTTTATGTTGGCGGAGCAGATCTGATATGCTACTTAATGTCAGGCTACATTCAACAAAAGGTCACCTGGACACATTAAGGACATGAACTAAACACCATTGTACCAATTTAACAGCACCCGGCAAATGCCCACCTGGCTTTAGGCTAGCGTTAATGAGCGTAAACCTCATTTCAATATTTGGACAGTTTTTAGGCACGTGAGTTTAGCATGCCAATTATTTGGCGGTTCTTCTCTGGTGTTTATGAATTTCAGTCCCTATTGTCACTGCAGCTTTTACCCTTCAGTTTTCTAATCAGGTTTTCTCTCAGAAAACAATATTGATGACATGGCTATTTCACAGCAGTCAGTGGCTTGCCTTCGTGGTTGCATCAGCTACGTGGTGAGCATTAGTTAGCATTGATTGCAATGTTTTTAAAGCGACTGTGCTCCTCCGTAAAACCTATCTTCACTTAGCTTTGCTGTGTTGCTAATATTCTGGTTTGCTTGATAGTCTGTCCGAGTGTTGTAGATTTTCAACATGGCTACTTGTTGCTTATAGGTTAAATACACGAAAAATACAAAATGAATTTCATAATTTACATACACATCCCAGTAATTGGAGGAGACGACTTCAGGTGGCGATGATGTGCTGAACAATCGCGCAAAAGGTGGCTTCCTCTCAGGAATTTCAAATCAGGCCATTTTAACACAAAAAACGGATATCGAAACAACAACAAAAAACCCTACCCTTATCTCAAACTAACAACCATCCGAGGAATGCCCTCAAATCTGCCACTGAGCCGGAAAAATAGTAAAAGCAGCAAAGGTCTGGAGAGCATGATCCGAACCGCAGAAACGTGGAGCGAAGCGGAGCAGAGTTTGGCAGACCGAGAGGGATCGCCAGTGCGAATGCCGGCCCCCCACCCCACCAACAGGGCAGTGCATGGAGCTCCTTACACAGGAGCTAGTGCATACAAGTAAGAGGGGGGGGGGGGGGGGGGGGTAGGCATAGGCATAGCTCCCGAAAAGGGAGGGAGTGACTGGCAGAAAGGGGGGGGGGTGCAAAATGACAAATCGGGGAGAAGGGTAAAGGAGGGGGATGTAAGGGGTAGCAAGACAAGATTTGTATGGG
The DNA here is from genome assembly GCF_902713615.1 of Scyliorhinus canicula. Taxonomy (NCBI): domain Eukaryota; kingdom Metazoa; phylum Chordata; class Chondrichthyes; order Carcharhiniformes; family Scyliorhinidae; genus Scyliorhinus; species Scyliorhinus canicula. Next base: position 32,293,036 of record NC_052165.1, on the reverse strand, counting down.
AGAGGGGGAACGACAAGGGCATATGGGCTCAGGGTGGGGATCGGGGACTAGGTGGGAGGTGGGCAGAATGCCGGTTACAACAGGTTTCACATGGAGGTGGCCAGAACAAAGAAGACAATGGTGACCATCTTGGGTGGCCCACAAACAAAGGGAAATCTGGCGTGCAGGGGCACATCCACATGGTGAGTATAGCTGACCCTGTAGAAGGGGGGGGGGGGGGGGGGGAGACAGAAACCTCTCACCAGAGCAGTTACCTGGAACATGAGGGGACCTAAAGGCCCAGAGAAAAGATCCAGGGTCGTCGCCCATCTGAAAAGCCCGAGGACCGACAATTTCTGTGAGAAATTGTCACAAGTCATCAACAGGTACATATCCTGCAACCAGAACGTGGAGGTCCCATCCTCTACATTCTCAGAGGCATTGAAGGCGGTGATAAGAGGGGAAATAATAGAATACAAGGCACTTAGGGACAGGAAGGAGGGGTGGCTCGGCAACAGCTGATCGACTCCATAGTGGAGGGGGATCGGCGATACTCCACGGCCTTGACCGTGGAACTACTGGCGGAGATGAAAAGTTACAAATGGAATTTTACCTGCTCTCCACTGGGAAAGCAGCGCAAAAATGCCACCAGACACGGGGGACCTTCACCGAACATAGAGACACAGCCAGCCGCCTGCTGGATCACCAGCTGAGAAAGCAGGCAGCCACAAGGGAGGTAGCACAAGGGAAGTGAAAGATAAGGGCCGGGATTATCGCCTACCCTGCGGGGCGAGAATTCCTCATGAGAATTTTATCCTTTCCAACTTTCCACCCCATGAGAATTCTCCGCACCTTTAGGGGCTAGGCCCGCACCGGAGTGGTTGGCACCCCGCCGACCGGCGCCAACGGCCTTTGGCACCCCGCCGACCGGCGTCACGGCTGGCCGAAAGGCTTTTGCCGTTCGGGCTGCCGCTGACGTCACCCCAGCGCATGCGCGGTGGAGGGGGTCTCTTCCGCCTCCGCCATGGTGGAGGCCGTGGCGGCGGCAGAAGAAAAGGGTGCCCCCCACGCACAGGCCTGCCCGCCGATCGGTGGGCCCCGATTGCGGGCCAGGCCACCGTGGGGGCACCCCCCTGGGGTCAGATCGACCCACGCCCCCCCCCCAGGACCCCGGGGTCCGCTCATGCCGCCTACTCCCGCCGGCACCAGAGGTGGTTTAAACCACGTCGGCGGGAGAGGCCTGACAGCGGCGGGACTTCGGCTCATCGTGGGCCGGAGAATCGCCGCGGGGGCCCCGGCGACCGGCGCGGCGTGATTCCCGCCCCCGCCGATTCCCGGGTGGTGGAGAATTCCGGCCACAGCGGGGGCGTAATTTACGCCGGCTCGGGGCGATTCTCCGACCCTAGATAAAATCAATGAGGTCTTTGAGACCTTCTACCGGGAGCTGTACACCTCTGAATCCCCAGAGGGAGACTCCTGCTCAGCTGAGGATCAGCAACACCACCCAAGGCTGGCTCTCTGGCTTAACAGAATTCCCTAAGTTGGAAAGGATAAAATTCTCCATTTGGGAGTCAGAGAAAGGCTGTCACCACACGTGGAAGCAATTCACAAGCCTTTTCTAAGATCTGTTTGTGACCAGCAACCATTAAGGGAATCGGGGGGCAGGAAGGGGAATGGGGAGGGAGGGGCCGTGACAAAATCCGAGAATGGACAAAGAATGGGAGGGGAGGGTATGTGTGTGTGTGTGGGGGGAGGGGGGCATGGGGGGGTTGTTGCAGGAGTTGGGGGATACCAGAAAGGATATAGGGCAGACCAGGCAGAGAAGCCAGGGGGGACAAATGACAAGGAAACACATAGGTGTGACACAAGAATGGTAACAAGGTACACCCGGGTAGCACCAAACACGCCATTGGTATGTTTTAATACCAGGAGGCAACACATATAAAGTTAATACGGCACAGTTGTGATAACCGATCACTGGGGGCCCATAGTGATGGCAACCACAACTGTACATAAGTTACCTTTGCACACCTAACTGTTTATATTCCTTCATTTTTTTCTTCTTTTTGCCTCATATATCCACTCTGTAAATATATCTTATTACAATGTGATGTTCCTTGCAATTTTATTATAAATGAAAAACCAATAAAAATACTTTAAAAACATAATTGGGTGAGGCAACGGTATTGCCGCTGGAGTGGTAATCCAGAGGCACAGGGTAATGTCTCGGGACCGGGGTTTGAGTCCCACCTCAGCAGATGGTGAAATTTGAATTCACCAAAACAAAGTCTGGAATTAAAAGTCTAATAATGACCATGACACCATTGTCGATTGTCGTAAAATCCTAACAAGTTCACTAATGTCCTTTAGGGAAGGAAATCTGCATACCCTACCTGGTCTGGCATGCACGTGACTCCAGATCCACATCAATGTGGTTGACTCTTAAATACCCTCTGAAATGTGCGAGCAAGTCCACTCAGTTCAAGAATAATTATGGATGGGCAATAAATACTGGCCCAGCCAGCGAAGCCCATATCCCATGAATGAATAGAAAAAACAATATAACCAAATCGGGATTGTTTTCCACTTGTTCTTGGGATGTAAGCATTGCTGGCTGGGCCAGCATTCATTGCCCATTCTTACTTGCCCTTGACAAGGTGGTGGTGAATTTCTGCAATCCGAATGTCACATCACTTGATTGGTTCCCCACCCAGACGGCAGCCTTTTTGACAGGCTTGGCCTCCAGTTGGGCCGAGGGGTGGTAGCCAATCAGGAGAAGAGGGGGTTTGATAAAGGGGAGCATTGATTGGGGAGAAGAAGGGTGTAAGTTTTAATCAGAAGGGGTTGATCAGGGTTGGGGAGGGGGATCAATCGAAGAGGAGTCAAGTGGGGAAGTGAAGGTGATCGATTGGGAGAGGGGTGGGAGGCCAATCAGGGGAGAGATAGATGTCGATCAGGGGATGGAGGGGGGTTGATTGTGGAGGACTGGGGGCTATCAAGTGGGAGTTGATGAGGGGGTAGCAGTATAAATTCAAGGGAGAGTGGAGATTTTTCAGGACTTATCCTTGTCTTTCATCTCTGTAACCTTGATGCCTTTTCTCTGAAATATCAACTCTTCTTAAACTCTGTGTTGCTCTAATTCTGACTACTTTGTTTTCCCCACTTTCCTTTCACCATGTTGATTAGAGGGGCAAATGGAGGTTGATCGAAGAAGTGGAAGCGAGGGGACTCATTGGAGGGAGTGCGCGTTAATAGACTATGGGAGTTATGGCCAATTGGATGGTAGTGGGGAGGGGTTTTGATGGAGTGTGGCAAGTGGTCGACTGAGTAGGGGAGGGATGCGATTTGATTGAAGGGGTGCAAATTGTTGGGGCAACTTGATCAGGTGGGCTGCAAAACCGGGCCCTGACCCTCCACCTTTGGAGCAAAACATAACTAAAACTGGAAACAGTGTCACAGAGGAAGGAACATTCCAGAGAAAAGCCTGACCAATCAGCACCACCCATGGATGAGGCCGAGCAATCTGAGCCAACAGCCAAGTCCATCAAGATGTGTCATCACTGATGTCAGACCAAACAGCACATTGTGTTGGAGTATCTTTTTAAAAAAAAGGTGAAGTCCGTCTTAAAGGCATGGTCGCATTAACTGTCCTAGTACAAAAATTGAAATAGCAGAATAACAGAAATTAAAAGGAAAAAAACCAGGGATAGACAGGGATTAACAAGATCCTTACATGACATTAAATGGAGGCCTCTTCTACCTCCTCATAGAAGCATAGGATTTACAGTGCAGAAGGAGGCCATTCAACCCATCGAGTCTGCACCGGCCCTTGGAAAGAGCCCCCACTTAAGCCCAAGCCTCCACTCTATCCCCGTAACCAGCCTAACCTTTTGTTTGGACATTAAGGGCAATTTCTCATGGCCAATCCACCTAACGGGCACATCTTTGGACTGTGGGAGGAAACCTACGCAGACATGGGGAGGACGTGCAGACTCCACACGGACAGTGACTCAAGCTGGGAATCGAACCTGGGACACTGGAGCTGTGAAGCAACTGTTCTAACCACTATGATATCGTGCTGCCCTGCTACCGTGCTTCCCTCAGTGTAAAAGATTTCATGATACTCTTTGAAAAAGCCCAGAGCAGTTCTCTCTAACGTTCTGGCCAATATGTGACCCTCAACTAGCATCACTTCAAACAAAAAAGACATATTATCTGGACATTGCTGTTCATGGGAGCTTGTTGTGGAAAAATGCCGTCACGCTTGCAACATTTCAAAGCTTCGCTTCAGAATGATTTCCTTGCTCCTTGGGAAGTCCAGAGTTTGCAAGAGGCAAGTCTTTTTTTCCCCTCCTTAAGCTCAGAACACGCAAAACATAAGATCGGACCATCCGTGGGCCAAGAGCCATAAGCCAAAACCTTTCCTTGCCGTTATTTGCAAGAGAATTTGATCAGCGACGAATCGAAATATAGTGAGTCATTCAGCTCTAACAGAAAGTAAAGAGATGAAATAAATCTGTTACACAGTGGGCATTGCTCATTTCACTCAAACGCAGATTAATATCCGTGCCCTCCACCTTCGCCAACATGCACCGAATTTTAATCCTACATTGGCTAGCAAAAGCTCACTGCCACTTGCTGAATAATGCAGCAGCACTCATCCACCATTTAAAGCCAAACATTGCCATCAAAAAATAAAATAGAGCAGCACTGAAATATCTGATTTTTAAAAATGTTCCTCTAGTGCTCAGTGCTGGGACCAATGATATAAAGAATACCATATTCTAATCTCTGGAGTGATTGCTATTGATGTGTCGAATTTACAACATTCAGTCCAACTGGGCAATGCTGATGTTTATGCTCCAAGTGAACCTGCACTCACTCTATTTCATCTAAACCCATCTGCGTTTCCTTATATTCCACTCTCCCTCCATCATCTCTCTTGAACCATGTTATAGCGAGATATAAAATTAAAAAATTATGAGGGGCATAGATAAGGTAGAAAAGATTTCCCCTCAGTAGAGGGGTCAATAACCAGGGAGATTTAAGGGAAAGGGGCAGGAAATTTAGACGGGACTTGAGGAAAACTTTTTTTACCCAGAGGGCAGTGGAAACTCACTGCCTGAAAGGGGTGGCCGAGGCAGGAACCCTCACTTTATTCAAGAAATGTGTGGATGATCATTTGAAACTCCATAGCATATAAGATTAAGGACAAAGTGCTGAAAATGGGATTAGAATAGATAGGTGCTGGATGGTCGGTGCAGACTAAACATGCCGAAGGGCTTCTTGCTGAATGAAGATGTATCTCCTGAATTCCCTATTTGATTTATTAGTGACAATCTGACATTAGTGATCCCAAGCTTGGGACTCATCACAAGTAGGAACAGGTTCTCTACTTTTATTCTTTTGATCCTCTAGTGGGTCATCCCTAAAGCTTTTCTTTGCTAAGGAAAAGAGCCGCCCAGCCTGCTCCTGATGGTTTTGTCGTTACACCGCGTGGCTAAATTGGTGGCAGTTTGACCTCATTCTGTGCTGAACCGATGGACAAATGTTACACAGACAATAGGAAAATTGGAAATGAGAACAAGACAATTGGCCAGTTGTGAGGTTCAGATGCACGAGGCCTCATTGCATTCTAAATTATGTTCTCAGCAAGGACTGTTTTTTAACATCTATTTTGATGTAATATAGATATATATTTTAAACTGAATGCTGAGGCCTTGGGATGAAATTCCTCCCCAGGTGAAAAATGGGAGAGTTCCCACCTGCTTCATAAATAATGAGCCACTAACGAAATTGCATTCTCTGAGCCTGTATGTTTTTTTTTAAACTGCTGATTTCCACAGTATTGGTGTGGGGGATCATCAATTACAAGGGGAAAGGCGGCAATCTCCCACTTTTCATTAAAGGAGGAATTTCAGCCCATTGATCAGCTTCTGCGCCAGTAATGGTGTCAACGTGAGCAGCACTCTTTTCGGTCAATTCGTGTCCTTGTAGCTTGGCAGATGCTCACACAGCAACATCAGCAGCAGCTGTCAAGCAGCAAGATATCCACAGAGCCAGCGCCCCGTGCGATAGGCTTCTGTAAACTTCATTTTCAAAGATCATTGGAATCAGAAAATGCTGTTCAGACTGCACCCTATGGCTCGGGTTTGGCTGTCATGATTAAGTAATGATTTTAGAAGTAGATGATTCTAAAGGGAAGGTATTCCGTGAGGCTGAAAATTCACACATATTTCTTCTCCAAGTTAAAGTTCCGGGGAGTGTGCTATGTTTTAATGGAACTGGTGGCCCTATGGATTTTAGAAGACACCTTTGGTATTATATTAAGTGTTTTCCTCCAGCTTGAATTCTGCCTGTTAAGACTCCAGTGTATGACTAACGGCATGAGTTTGGAGTTCAGCGCTTGGAGAGAGCAAGGCAGAGTGCAGATCACTGATTAATCAGGACATATTCAGCACTTACCCGACCAGCTATATATAGGCTTGGCTTTTATGGAGTATCTTTACACACATAAGATTTCTTTGCTCTTTAATTATGCACTAGTATATTGGTTTTGGGGACTACACATTAACAGATAAGATAACAGGTGCAATATTAATCTCCTATTTGCCTTTATTTAATGGAAGAAAAGATTATAGGACCCTAAGGTAATTTCAGTGACTGATGAATATTTTGAAAGCAGGGCAATACACCTTGGGACATATCTTCACATATTAGTTTATAACATATATAATACACATTTATATGTCATCGCGGATTTACAGTGAAATACAACAGAATACAAAGCATGTGCATAGCTCCAGAAAACAATATCACTTTCTAATCCAGAGCTAACTTTTCTTCATGTGCAAATGTTAAATCATTATTTGTTCTACTACAAATAAACCATTTTTCAAACTTCCTCATGTGTTCAGAAGGTTCTTAAGATTTACAAGGCTGAGCTCTGGCCGTACTGAGCATTTCCAGTTATCTTTTAAACACATCGACAAAGCTCGGTGACTGAAGATTGACTAAGTGTCTCAATTAGTCATACCGCAGGAGACCTTTTTTATTCAGAGGGGTCAGTAACCGGTGTGGACCAGCGTAGTTCATCTGCAGGGTAGGTGGATTGAACATGCTAAATTGCCTTGTGTTGAGCAGGAAAACTTTCAAGCTAACAACCCCATACCGGTATGTGAAATCTCTTAAAGTGAATAGCAAAGAAAAATGCAGAAGAATGAATTACTTCTGCAAGCAAGATGCTAACCTACAGAAAATAACTCTGCTTCTTCCCATCAGCAGAACTATGTGGCAATCAGCCTCCATATTAAAACATGCTTTGTTCTTTTCTTAGAGTTAGAATGCCAATGTGCAGTGTGGACATGACAAGCCCTTATTCCATCTCCTCGTTTGCTCCAAAAAACAATTCAAATTTAAATTGAATACAATTCATGGTCCCTACAAGCTCCAAGTTGACAAGAAAAGGCATTGCACCTGATCTCGGACTTGATCCTACGCTTGATCTTAGCCAACGTTACAATGCAGTGCACCTGTACCTGACACTGTGCTGCAGTGGCAACTACAGAATACAGCACTCGACATCATTTCAAGGTGACCTTTCCTGGCGCAGAGATAAACATAGAGGCACCACCCTTGCCTTCTATTTATCCCAATTTATGAGCGTTGAAATGCCACATTGAAAGGCAGGGAGAAGTTGACAATGGTTTCTCTATTCTTGCATGTCAAACATCATCGCAAAGACAAGCCAGACTCTGAGAAACAACAGAGTGATATCTTACAACACTGTGTGCTTCAAGGGCACATGCTTTCATTGATAGAGATTTTTTCTCCTTTTCTCTTCCAGTTGGCAGTAATCAAAAATGTTATGTTACATTGGAGATCATATTGTATATAAACTAACAGAGTGACATTTAAATAACAAATTCTGGTCATGCAGGAATAAAGAAATTAGCAGTAACCAAGAAAACACTGAATGGTGCTTACATCCTACTTGTGTTCTCCCAGAGCAAAAGTGTTCATGTCAACTTGTCTCATTCATTGAGGAATTTGAAATGTTTCTGATTACAGTCTGATCGTCCTGCCATTGAAGTATTGGAAAATATTATTTTAAAAATAAATTTAGAGTACCGAATTCTTTTTTTTCAAATAAGGGACAATTTAGCATGTTTAATCCACCTACCCTGCACATCTTTGGGTTGTGGGGGTGAGAGCCACGCAGACACGTGAAGAATGTGCAAACTCCACATGGACAGTGCCCCGGGGTCGGGATCGAATCCAGATCCCTGGCGCCCTGAAGCTGCAGAACTAACCACTGTGCCAACATGCCGCCCCAAAAAACATTGTTAACATTAATGTTGGAAGGTAATTAATCTCTTGCTCTTCCCTAAACCAATTGTTAAATTGACTTATTTGACACGAAGTCTAATTGCTAAAATTACATTTTTTTAAATGAAAGCTTCAAGTGTCCTTTGTCAATTGAAGAAATTGCCTCCATTGTCAGAATGACCAGCTTTGAAGGCAGCTTGACTCAACTAATAGCACTAGCACCTCTGAGCCAGTGGGTTGTAACTCCAGGACATGTGAGACACTCTTCAATCTGATATTTTAAGCGTAGTGTTGAGGGAGTGCTGCATTGCTAGCGGTGTTGCCATCTGGATGTGATATCAAACAGAGGCCCCTCTCTGCTTGTCAGATGGACATTAAGGATTCGATAGAAATAGTGAAGAAAGGTCAAGTGATATTCTGGCCAGCCACATAAAAGAAAATAAACTGGTCGTTGTTCAGTTCGATGTTTATGCAACCTTGTCTGGAAGTGCTTTGAGTCCTCGCAGGGGAATAATAACAAGGTACAATTAAAAGACAATTGCTTCTTTGCCAAGTCCTGCCTACACTGCCCATGTTCTTTGAAGTATGACAGCGCTTCGTGTAGTGGTCAGCTCAAATCCCCAGGAATACAATTGATGTGTGGCGCCACGCCAGCCGGGGCTGAAGGGACTCCGCCAGCCGATGCGAGTCCGCGCATGCGCGGGAGCGTCAGCGGCTGCTGATGTCATCCCCATGCATGCGCTGGGGGGGGGGTTCACCTACGCATCGGCCATGGCGGAGGCTGACACGGCCGACGCGTAGGAAAAGAGTGCCCCCATGGCACAGGCCCGCCTGCATATCGGTGGGCCCCGATCGCTGGCCAGGCCACCGTGGGGGCACCCCCCGGGGCCAGATCCCCCCCCCCCCCTCAGGACCCGGGAGCCCGCTCGCGCTGCCAGGTCCCGCCGGTAAGGGACCTATTCTAATCTACGCCGGCGGGACTGGCAAAAAAACGGGCGGGACTTCGGCCCATCGCGGGTCGGAGAATCGCTGGGGGAGGGCACGCTGCGAGCGGCCACCGACCGGCGCGGCGCGATTACCGCCCCCGCCGAATCTCCGGTGCCGGAGAATGCGGCGGACGGCGGGGGCGGGATTCACTCCGCCCCCCCCCAGCGATTCTCCGACTCGGCGGGGGGACGGAGAATCCGGCCCGGGGTGTTTGTTGTACCTTTATATGTGATTTGCAGTGAGAAGTTAGATTGAAGCTAGATTAGAGTTCCCCTGTGGGCAAAGAATAAATAGCGACATTCTCATCATTAAAAGTGCAATGATTGTACAAATGCTTTAATTTTAACAGAAAAACCTGTCCAGTTGGTGAACATTTACTGATTCTTGCTTTGTCTGAAAAATATCATTGAATGCCAGGCGTTGCAGCTAGTCGAAATATTATTCTATATTTCAGTACAGAATTTTAAAAATGAGCTTCGCCCACACCAATACCAAATCCCCCCCCCCCCCCCCCTCCCCCCCCCCCCCCCCACCCACCCCCCCATACGGCCTATCTTCCCAAACTCACCCCACCCCTTCGATTGACGATGCATGCTTCTAACAATTCTCCTCTGTGTCCCAGCAAGAGAGGTTCAGCCACAACAGGTGGGATAGTCCCCTTTCGGGCGGCGTGGTGCCAGACATCAGACCTATCACCCGACGAGTAACGGGCCCTGGAGGCCATGAGAGCTAGCCGAGGCCTGATCTGTTGTCAATTAGAGGTCGGCGCACAGCGCAGAGGTCCATCGGCCCACACCCAGATAACCTGTCACACGTGAGTTGTTAATGCCATACAGAATGACCCATCCCTTCCACTGACCACATGTCCATTCTTCCACAGGATCCTCATCCAACCATGCCGGCTCATCTGGGGTGGCCCCTTCACTGCCACCTATGAAAACACCTTGGAGGACAGTTCTGGGAATGCCACCACTGATGTGTCACAGCTGACATCCCCACCGTCCGCCAATGCCGAGGCACACACCTTGGTGGGCAATGGGGCTGGAGCATGTTCTGGTGAGCACCACACAGTTGTTGATGCACATCAGGTGGAGGCAGGAACGCCCAGGCGAGACAGCAGTTGGAGGTCTGCTGGATCACAGGACCCAGCTGGGTTCCAATTAAATGCTGAACTTCTGGACTAGGTTTACCTGGAGCTGACGCAGTTGATAGGGTGCAGCTGTGAGATTCAGAAGGGGATGTCGGCAACCCTCCAGCAGGTCCATAGCTGATTGGAGGAGTCCCAGAGGCTACAGGTACAGGAGATAGTGCCGGCAATGCGAGGCACCGCGGCCAACACTGCTACGGTGGCGAGTGCAGTGGAGAACCTAGTGCAAGACATCAACAGCATGAGTGGAGCTGTCCAAGGCGTGGCTCAGTTGGTGATGACCATGGCTGAGTGCCTCAACAGCGTGTCCCAGTGGCTGGAGGCGTGACCAGTACCAGATGGACCTTGACGAGGTGCTGTGGGACATATCCCAATCACAGGTGGACATTGCTGGGGCGCAGCAGAGCATGTCCCAGTTACTGAGGAGCATCACCGAAGGTATCAACACCTTGCTGCAGACATTGGGAAGCCACCAGGGCTGGCAGAGCCGGATGACACAGGGGCAGCTAGGGCTCAATGCAGCTGCCCCTTCATCCCTACGGACAGCGAACAGGGGGAGGGGCACTGGATGCCAATCCGGAGCCACTTCACGCTCACCCCAGACCCACCCGGCTGACAACAGCACATCTTGGATTCAGCACCGGAGTAGGGTAACACAGCATGGCATGTGCCGCCGGCAAGTGTGCCGGGGCCCTCAGGTCCCAGGGCCCTCAGAGGACGCCCGCCAGGGGCATGGAAGGCTGTGGGATGCAGTACACAGCAGGCTGCCTCCACCTCTGAATGGCATCCCGGGGGCACCCATAAATGCAGTGGTAGAGCACGGAAGGCTAAGCAGGTCGAGCATTACTGAGAGGTCACTTCATATCCACTCTGCAACAACCCCATCCTTCATACCTCCCTCCACCCTCCTTTTATGGGCATGGCTCTCCATGCCTTGACCCTTGGCAGTGCCACCCTGGCACCCGGAATCCTGGCACTGCCACTCTCACTCCATGGCAATGCCCCTGTCAGATTTGCAGTGCCACCTGGTCACCTTGGCAGTGCCAGGGTGGCAGGGCCAACGTGCCAGCCTGGTTTTGCCAAGATTTCCTCATTCAAGGGAATGGTCAGGGGACCACCCTGCCCTGTTCCTGACCACCCAGGGGCATCTGATGGCCTGTGAGACCCCCACGGGTGCCGTTCCACTGGGTCCATATTTGTGTGGACCAGTACTGAATGGTGGCCAGCTGGGGACTCCCTGTGGAGCTGGTAGATTCCAGGAGCCCGATAGATCCTGGGTCAGCATGCCTTAGCGGATTGTAAACCTACTTAGGCGTGTGGGGCTTGGTCCCGCTCATTGTGGGCGGGATCCTAATCTTGATGCCTCACAACATCTGGGTTGATCTCGCGAGGTATACTGGCTGTCGGGAAGCCCGTGGGAGGCCCCACCTGGCATCTATTGGCTGCGTTGTGCTCCCGTTCAGGTGTAACATGACTGGTAGATCGTTCCCATTTTGTTAACCCAAAATAAACCTGCTAACATTAATAGCACATTATTTTTTTTTACACCAGCATGTTATCCAATGGGTTTAAACTTGCATACTCACTAGATTTGAAACCACTTTGAAGTTTACAGTAACCACTGTCATCCATTTTCTAATTTAACCAATTTTAGTGAAAATTGGATTAATGAAGATGATTGCATTTTATAAATGACACCATTTCATCTTGGTGTTCAACATACCTTTGCAACAAATGCGCCAGCTGGAAACATGTCCGTTTATATTTAGGAACACATCTGTACGGGTAAAAAAAAATATCATTATGGATTCCATTCAAATCCATGCCTTTATTACTTAATGGAAAAGGTATTTTTGGCACATGAGAGTTTCTCCTTCTCATCCCCACTGTACTCCCACCTCCCACTCCACCAATCCTTTGATTGATTTGTTTTCAAAGTTTGCAGGCCTGGGATTTTTGTGACTAATATCGCAGTGGGCCGAGTCAGAATTTGACAGCTTGTAGCCCCTCTGTCTGAGTAGAACTGTGACTCGGTGCCAATTTTCTAGAACCATCTGATTGATGAACACCTTCGGTAACTCTGTTTCCTTGTTGACATTTGGCTAAATGCAGTAATTTATCATCAGTGCTGTACCTTAACTTCTGTGTGCTCCCTACCCCTGATACCAGCCTCTCTTATTTATACATTAGTCATTTTGATGGAAAGCGAATTCCATAAAGTGAACTGCAACAGAGACATGTAAATAAAGGCCAAAAATATAATCACTATATATGTCAAAGCTTTGCATGCGTGAAACAATAACATTCTTATCGTAAATCTACCAAAATGGCAGGTTCAATAAAGCATTCCTTTTCCGAATCTGATTTTGCTAACCTTTTTATTAACTTTGTATTTTTTTTGACAAGTTCAAGCACAGAGAAATAAATCCATTCTCTGCCATGAGCACTGTGATACGTTGAAAATGGTTATTATCTCAAAGATTTCAGGCTACATCACCATTGTTTGACCTTTCCAACACTGCCTCACAAAGTGTCATCTGAGCTCTGCAGCAGCACACTTGCCTCTGAGTCAGAAGTCTGTTGGTTCAAGCCCCACTCCATGACTTGAGCAACCACATAATCATGGCGGGTACCTCTTTTCGCTACTGTACTGAGGGAGGGCAAGAGCTTCTGCTTGCCGGACGTGACATGAAACCAATCTGTGCAGAGTGGCCTTAAGATGGGACACTTTTTTGAAGAAGAAGAGCAGAGGATTCTGCTGGTGTTCATAAATGTATCCACTCAATCAACATCATCAAAACACATCAACTGACAATTCCATCTTGTTGATGTTTGTGGGGAACTTGCCTTTTGTGATTTGCCTGCTAGGTTTCCCTACTTAACTATACTTCAAAAATAATTCACTGACGCTGAAATTTCAGGAATTTTTATTCAAGCCCTTTTTTGCTCGCTGTCAATAAAGTGTCTAGTGGAGGCAGCCCATGCATTTTAACTGGAAGGTCAGATCCAGTCAGGGTACTTTTTTTTAGCCCTAAGTTATTCATGTAATTGAAAGAAAGATACATGGAGAGTGCATTTCAGCCATAGACCTTTCAGTCAACTGAGCAGATACCTGAGAGATTTTTGAAAGCACCATTACAAAAGCACTATTCTGTTTTCTACTTTCCTCTGCACTAATTCATCTCTCAGCCTTTCTCCTCATCTCTACCTTCCAAAAAAAAATGAAAAGCACAAAACTCTGGAGAAAACTTAAAGAATAAGATGCAAGAATCGCTATCAAAATGCTCAATGCATTAATAAATCAGTAAAGTAACACAAAGCAATAGGAGAAAGGACAATGGGGAAAAGCTAACCTAAGGAAACAAAAGGTTTCAAATGTATGGGAGTAACAAATCAAAAGAAAAAGAGTGAAAAGGTAAATGGAGGAAATACATAAGGAGAAGAAAACAAAGGGATTAAGAACAGTGGAATCTTAAGACAATAAAAGTTAATAGGACCAACGAGAATGTTTTACATTTATAGGTCAACCCACTCACTGCTCTTCTTTCCTTCCGACTTCTTTCCTCAGAAATACGGGTTGTGAAATGTTTTAACTTTTGAAAGTTCCCGAAGACATGTTGAAGGGATGAGAAAAATATCAGCCGTGATTGAATGGCGGAGCAGACTCGATGGGCCGAGTGGCCTCTGCACCTTGTCTTATGGTCTTATACCTGTTGGGCAGGATTATCTGTCCCGCCACACCCGTTTTCCTGTGCGGCGCAGCCCCATCGGCAATGGGAACCTCTGTACCGGCAGCCGGTCAATGGGGTTTGCCGTTGTGGGCGCCATCGGGAAATTTGCGGGTGTGAGTGCACTGTCGGCTAAGCGGAGGATCCCACCAATGGAGAATCCAGCCCACTATGCTTCACCAATCTTCCTCGATAACATATTCTACAAACCCATTATTCTTTGCATGAAAGGATTCCAACTGACTTTCCTACTTACCATTAACTTCCGAGATTTGTTTTGAACTTGAGTCCTTTACCATCCTGTAAATGTCGTCACAGTCCCAGAGCACCATAGGCTGCTCGCCCCTTTGAGAGGCAAGAGGCAAGATTTAGAAGTGGGTGGAGGGGGGGCCTTCATGAATAACCTCAGCCGATACGAGAATTGAACCCGCGCTATTGGCATCGCTCCGCATCATGAACCAACCATCCAGCCAGCTGAGTTAACTGGCCCCCTGGATCAATGTTATGAATTCCCTTCAGACTTGCGAAAATATCAATCAAATCTCCTGGTTATTTCTTTTGCACAAGTTGCTGCACATTAATGTAGATTTTCTTCATCGAGATACTGGATTTTATATTGCATAAGAATAAATAAGAACAGGTGCCTCAAGAGACAGCTATGATGAGAGGAATGTCTCCTGGGATTTACCTTTTAATAGTCTTGTATTAAGAAAGGAGGAAATGAAGGAAAAAAGGACATGATTGCCTCTATGTCTATTGAGTTTTTCTATCACATTCCTCAGAAATGCCTCAAATGAATTTCTTTGAAATGCAAAATGTCTTGTTGACAGCATGCAGCCAGCAGCCAAGGCAGAGGGAGAAACCACAGCTATATGTACCATCTACAAGATGCACTGCAGGAATACTGGTTGCGCTGGAGCGTGCCCATCCAACTGATGGCTTGGCGGGGGCCAGTGGGCACCTGGGGTAAGTGCCCTAGGGGGACACGCATACGACCTGTGGCCCTAAGTTCACAGTGGGTAGTCAGTGGCATGCACAGCTGCATGGCTGCCTTGCAGGCCGAGGCAATGATGCCACATGCCCATCCTCCCCGACCCCACAGCCCATCTCCTGGCCACTCCCCGCTATTCCCTTTGGCCGTGGCAGAAGCCCCCGGGCCAGCGGCACAACTGTCAGCAAACTATGACGATGTTGGACACTTTCTGGAACCCCCTTCTCTCTCTCAGCAGCCACAGCGCCTGTTTCACGATTTTTAAAAGCACAAATGAACCTCACTAGCGGAAATTCACCCCAGTGGAGGTGGAGCATCGCGGAGGCCCTGGAGAATACTGGATCAGGCTCTCTAGTGATATGTCAAGGGTTTTTACTGTATGTGCGGAGTGGAATGCATTGATGCCGCTGTCGAGGCTCTGGAGAATTGTGATATCTTTCAAAAGTCACTGGAATCAGGGAAAGTCCCAGAGGATTGGAAAATCGCTGTTGTAACCCCCCCTGTTCAAGAAGGGAACAAGAAAAAGATGGAAAATTATAGGCCAATTAGCCTAACCTCGGTTGTTGGCAAAATTCTAGAATCCATCGTTAAGGATGAGATTTCTAAATTCTTGGAAGTGCAGGGTCGGATTAGGACAAGTCAGCATGGATTTAGTAAGGGGAGGTCGTGCCTGACAAACCTGTTAGAGTTCTTTGAAGAGATAACAAATAGGTTAGACCAAGGAGAGCCAATGGATGTTATCTATCTTGACTTCCAAAAGGCCTTTGACAAGGTGCCTCACGGGAGACTGCTGAGTAAAATAAGGGCCCATGGTATTCGAGGCAAGGTACTAACATGGATTGACGATTGGCTGTCAGACAGAAGGCAGAGAGTTGGGATAAAAGGTTCTTTTTCGGAATGGCAACCGGTGACAAGTGGTGTCCCGCAGGGTTCAGTGTTGGGGCCACAGCTGTTCTCTTTATATATTAACGATCTAGATGACGGGACTGGGGGCATTCTGGCCAAGTTTGCCGATGATACAAAGATAGGTGGAGGGGCAGGTAGTATTGAGGAGGTGGGGAGGCTGCAGAAAGATTTAGACAGTTTAGGAGAATGGTCCAAGAAGTGGCTGATGAAATTCAACGTGGGCAAGTGCGAGGTCTTGCACTTTGGAAAAAAGAATAGAGGCATGGACTATTTTCTAAACGGTGACAAAATTCATAATGCTAAAGTGCAAAGGGACTTGGGAGTCCTAGTCCAGGATTCTCTAAAGGTAAACTTGCAGGTTGAGTCCGTAATTAAGAAAGCAAATGTAATGTTGTCATTTATCTCAAGAGGCTTGGAATATAAAAGCAGGGATGTACTTATGAGGCTTTATAAAGCACTAGTTAGGCCCCATTTAGAATACTGTGAGCAATTTTGGGCCCCACACCTCAGGAAGGACATACTGGCACTGGAGCGGGTCCAGCGGAGATTCACATGGATGATCCCAGGAATGGTAGGCCTAACATACGATGAACGTCTGAGGATCGTGGGATTATATTCATTGGAGTTTAGGAGGTTGAGGGGAGATCTAATAGAAACTTACAAGATAATGAATGGCTTGGATAGGATGGACGTAGGGAAGTTGTTTCCATTAGCAGGGGAGACTAGGACGCGGGGGCACAGCTTTAGAATAAAAGGGAGTCACTTTAGAACAGAGATGAGGAGAAATTTCTTCAGCCAGAGAGTGGTAGGTCTGTGGAATTCATTGCCACAGAGGGCGGTGGTGGCCGGGACATTGAGTGTCTTTAAGACAGAAATTGATAAATTCTTGATTTCTCAAGGAATTAAGGGCTATGGGGAGAGAGCGGGTAAATGGAGTTGAAATCAACCATGATTGAATGGTGGAGTGGACTCGATGGGCCGAATGGTCTTACTTCCGCTCCTATGTCTTATGGTCTTATGATATGACGTGAAAATGGCGGACGCCACGATTTTGGCACCGAAACTCTCTGCCCAATCGCTTTTCCCGATACCTCCGCCAGCTGACACGAATGAGTTGCCAGTCACAGCAGATGGTATGGGTAGAACAAATCGCAGGGACCCGAGTGTTGGCATGGGTGTACGGCTATATCTTAAATGGGTGGCCAACACACATACTGGATTTAGAAATCAGGCTATTTTTAATGCCTAAGAATGAGTCATTTATTGATAAAGATTGTGGGCGAAATTCTCCCAAAACGGGAGAAATCGTCAAACTGCCGTAAAACCCGGGTGGGTTTTACGGCATCGCGCCCCTTCCCGACGGGGGACCGATTCTGGTCCCCCGTCGGGGCTAGCAGCCCGACGTCGGAGGCTCCGACAAGTCGGGCTTAACGAAAATCGTTAAGCCCGCTTGACGGACTTAGCGCCGGCTGACGCGTCATATGATGTCAGCCGCGCATGCGCGGGTGACGTCATCGCGTTTTTGCGCGAAACCCGCGCATGCGCGGTCCGGGTTGCCCCTCAGCCGCCCCGCGTATTGATACTGCGGGGCGGCGGAAGGACAAATAGTGCGCGGGCATCGGGCCCGCTGCCCGCGATCGGTGCCCACCGATCGCGGGCCCATGGTACCCTTGGCACGGCCGTGGTACTGCCGTGCCAATCGGTGCCATGGTTATTTTTTTCCAGGTAGTCACGACGTTTTTACGAACGGCAGGACCAGGTGTGTTTGCCGTTCGTAAAAAGGTCGTAAAGGGCTGGGACTTCGGCCCTTCTAACAGCTGTGAATCGCTGCCGGCCGTAAAAAAACGGCGGCAGCGATTCGTGTCGGGATTTCGGCGGGGGGGGGTGGGAGAATAGCGGGAGGGCGTCAAAAAAGTCGGGAAGGCCCTCCCGCTATTCTCCCACCCGTCGTGGGGGGCGGAGAATTTCGCCCTGTGTCATTTGGGGAGCCAGAGATGTAATTCCTGAGATTATACAGATTGCAGTCGCTGGGTGACCTTAATGATCAAATTTAGGGATGAGCTTGACAAAGAGTCAAGCAAGAAGCTATCTTAGGTGACCAGGGTTAGATAAGGATACAAAAGACACAGTGCAGAGTATGTCGAGCTGTAGACAAGCTGCCATTGATACCTTTTGCAAGCATGGAAATGGACAACGTGAGTGTGGTAGATTTTGCAGAATTTGAAGGGGAACATCTGATTGTTGTGATAGATAACCACTCTAAGAGTATTGAGTAGCTTCCGTTGAATCAAACTTCAACTAGCAAACTTCAAGATATTTTGCACGGTTTGTTTGATGCCTCTGGGTTTCAGAAGATATTGTGTCCAACAACGGACTTCAATTTTGTTCAGACAAGTTTTATGAGAATGAATTGGATAGAACATTAGCAAATTAATCAAACATTATTTCCCTTCAGTAAACCATGCATCACGTTTTTTGTTCAGAGGTTCACAAAGGAGGAAGTTAGGAAGATTCATAGATTTCGATACAAGTAGAGTTTCAATATTTACTCCAACACAAGTCATGTTTAAAACCAGTTCAGAGTCGGGCGAACATGTCTGTTGGAATAAAAAATTCAGTTCATGGTCAAAAACGTCTTTATTGGGGAAAACCTCTCCTCAGACTCATGCCCTGGTGGGTGCAGGCTATTCCCCATGTTTGGAAAGTTTGGGTCAAGAAAGGAGGAAATAGTAATTAGGAACAGGAAAGCAATGGTTCATTTGGATTTGTAAATAAATGAAGAACAAAAAATGCATATATGTTTTTTGCATGCCTTCTCATTAAGAAGTGAGGAGTGTAATATTGTAATAGCACCTGTTGTGGCCATATTTATATATATATATATAGTCAAACCAGCATAAACTTATTTGTTGAGTACTTGACTTTTCACGTGGCACTCTATCTCTTTTCTATTCTGCAAGTATACCAAAGGAACTATTACTAATTTCTGGAGTCTATCAGTTGTGAATATAAATTTTAATGTTATATAAAAATTGCAATGTCAAATGAGCTGTTCAAATACGTTAAAGCAGTTGTGTAAAAATGTTAAAAACTTGAACTCTATTTATCACTTGAACGATAAAATGATGAAACACCTACTACGCAAGTCAACCACACTTTCAATATTCTGACAATGAAAAGCTCTCTTCTTGAAGCAGTGCTTTTAATATCCAGGCACTGTGATTTTGTTTATTAATTGTCCCTGTCCGGGTGTGTACCTCACCCGATCCCAATATTCGTTGAGCTGCTATTTGAAAATACTATCTTAAGCAGACTGACATGTTACTGATGGTAATGCCAAATAAACTAGATAAAGTAGCCTCCGGTATATGCAGCTGTAGCCTTTGCTGCATATTTATGTGAAATCTTTATCAACAAAGCATTAATGCTATTTGATTTATATCCCATCACAGTTCATATAATAATAGGTGCACCTAGGGCCAGATATGATTGAGACAGATAACTCATAGGAATGACCAGATGATGAAAGAAGTGAGTGTAAAAGTTACGGATTTGCATAGTGTCTTACCACATCTCTCAAAACCCTAAAATTAATTATATTTAAGTTTGTTCGGGTGGAAAATGCGGTAAACTTTCCCAAGTAATATTGTTTTTGCTGGTGTTGGTCAAGGGAGCCATGTTGGGAAGGAGGCCAGGAAAACTTCCTGGCTTTTTTAAAAATAAAGATTTAACGCCCACCTGAACAGGTAGGAAGACACTAGTTTGATATCTTATCTGAAGGAATGGCACCTCTGATAAATCATTACTTCCTTAACACTGATTGGTAATGTCAGCCGTGACCTGGAGTGGGGCTTGAATCAACAAACCTTTCTCAAGTGGCTATAGCTCAGTCAGTAGCTTTCTTTCCTCTAAGTTAGAAGGTTGTGGGTTCAAGACCCAACCCAGATACTTGATGTCCGGCTCAGTATATATCCTTCAAGCAAGTAATTTCGTAGAATTTACAGTGCAGAAGGAGGCCATTCAGCCCATCGAGTCTGCACCGGCTCTTGGAAAGAGCACCCCACCCAAGGTTAACACCTCCACCCTATCCCCATAACCCAGTAACCCCACCCAACACTAAGGGCAATTTTGGACACTAAGGACAATTTATCATGGCCAATCCACCTAATCTGCACATCTTTGGACTGTGGGAGGAAACCGGAGCACCCGGAGGAAACCCACGCACACACGGGGAGGATGTGCAGACTCCGCACAGACAGTGACCCAAGCCGGAATTGAACCTGGGACCCTGGAGCTGTGAAGCGATTGTGCTATCCACAATGCTACCGTGCTGCAGTATTACTAAAATAGGCTGTCTGGCCATTGTAACCTTGTTCTGCACAAATTGGATTTTGGGTTTTCTTCGTTGGCTGGATTGCACTTTGGGACATTCTGAAATCATGGTAGGGCCAAATAAATGCAAATTATTCCTTTAACTTAGCACAATCAGAAATAATTTGAATCTAGCTTTATCATACATAAACATAAGACTCAGTAAGCTTGGTTCAATGGTGATCAGCTTTCACCCTGTTATGCAGAAGTTCAAATTTGGGACTTTCAGCTAATGCGCTATCTGGAAGGGAATTGCTCAGGTATGGAAGGTGTTCGCATTGCTGTTGGTGTTCTACAATAGAACTTTCAGAATCATACAGAATGGCGAGTTTCTGATGCTATGATGAACACGTTTTCATGCATAAAAACATGAGGATCTGACCTAACTGCAAGTAATATTATCTAGTTCTTTTGGAAGGATTGTCAAATAATGTAGGAAGATCAAATTGGGCAACTTTGTTCATCATTTCATGGTAGCTGTGAATGGTACTGAGTTCAGCACAAGGGCACATTTGACACAGCTGCCAAATTGGTCTATGTTATTGTATCTGATTTAGGCTAATATTTTACTTAGATTTCACTAACAATGGTGGGTGTCCCAATCTCCATTGCGAATTCCCACCTCATCCAGCACCTCTTTAGCTTTTCTTATCACTTGCTTTCTGCATGTAATTGAAAAATATGCTAGAGTCCCGATGGGAGAAATTTGGGTGACTGATTTTCCCAGCCAACTGTTCTTGACAGAATACCTGATTTGGTATTTTCAACAGTAAAGATTGTTTATTCACTTCACAGGTCTGTTTTAACCTACTTTTTTACCTGGCCCAACAACTGTTGAATATCATTTAAAAAGAAGCAGGTTATCTGGTGATTATAATGCACGCTTCTCCCAAAAAAATGACTAAGGGTGCGATTCTCCCAAGAGGGAAATAAGTGCCATGGCGATCGCGTTTAGCCTCGTGTTTCCTGGCGCTCACAGTGCTGAGAAAGACATGGCTATTCAACGCGACTCGTGTTGCATAAGTGGCCTGAACGGGGAATGCGCGGCAGATGCCTCATATAGCCCCGTTTCGTACGAGAGACGAGAGATCGGGATGCTATTTTTAAATGGTGTCCCAATCTCTGAAGCCTCCAAAATGACCCCAACTTCAGCCACTATGGGAAGGACCCCAGACCCCCCCCCCTCCCCTGCCGCCACCACACACCCCCAATGCCCACACCAGGCACCCTGGCCCGATCACACGCAGGCAAAAGATGCCAGCTTGGCAGTGGCACCTGGCACTGCCAGATGGCATGGGCACTGCCAAAGTACCCATCTGGCACCAGCAGTGCCAGGGCCCCACCCTGCCAAATGGGAATAGACTCTTGGAGTGCCGCTGCATCTGGTCCCGGTTTGTGGGACACCTAAACAGCACTCACCCGAGGTCTCTGAGGCAAAGTGAATGAATCCCAAAGCCTCAGATACCTTGGGAACCTGCACATTAGAGTGAGGCAAACTGCCTCGCTCTAATATGCAGATTTGCCAAAATGTGATCCCGCCCATCGCAATGTCTTGGGAGAACACGTTCGATCGCGAGATCCTGGGAGCGGGGTCTCCCAGCTTTCATCGGCCATGCTGTGCCACGGCGAGCTGCTTTTCCAGCGCAGTGTGGCGTTGGATCGCGCCCCAAGTGTCATTCTCGGCGAGTGTGAGTGTGTTTCCCCTCGGCTTTTGGGGTGAGATCCAAACCTGGAATCACCCACATATAGTCATCTTTTTGGCCTCGGAGGTTTCTCCCCAGTCTAGCTCACACTTTTTTTATCAGTGGGGAGTAGAATTGAATGCCATCCCACCTGGTGGGTTTGCTTGTGGTGATGGGCATTTAATTTGGATGGAGGGGTAGTGAGTGGGGGTCCTTCCCACTTCACCCCAATTAAGTTAGTGGAGAGAAAGCCCATGGACATCCTTCCTGACCCATCACCATGTGAGGTCCTTACTGCCTACTTAAGGGCCTCATCCCACTGCCACTCGTATTAACCCAAAGGTGGCAGAGAGTTTGTTATGTGGGCAGTATGTCAAGCAAACACATGCGGGGGTGTTTATAGGCACCTTGAGAGCATGGGGTCCCACACCTGGTCCCTCTTTCAAAGGCAGTCAGTGTCTGATTAAGGGACCAGGTATTGGGAAGGGGGAGATCCACTTAGATCCGTCTCTACCCTTGTTGCCAACGTCCCTTACCTCCGTTTATGACACCCATTCTGCGATCCCCTCCCATCATCACTCACCTCAGGCCTGGGATCCAGCAATGATCCTAGGTTTTGAGCACATATCGTACCATCACCTCATTTCCAGTAATAGTATCATTCAGTAGACCTGCCAGCCTCTGATTGGCTGATAACCCTTGGTTTCTTTGGTCAAGGACGAAGTCCCACTGCTGGCCTGTCAAGTTCCTGAGTGGAACAAGATATGGCAGGCCTTCCTGAAAAATCGTGATACAGGGCTCTCATTCGCTCTCCAGCCTGATGGCGGAGATCCCTCTTGCCACCACAAGATTCTGCCTAATGTGTTTCTGAAATGTTCATGTAGCAACTCCCCCATCACCTCTCTCACTAATTCTCTCCAACATGTTTTAGAAAAGTACAGCACAGAACAGGCCCTTCGGCCCTCGATGTTGTGCCGAGCAATGATCACCCTACTCAAACCCATGTATCCACCCTATACCCGTAACCCAACAACCCCCCCCCCCTTAACCTTACTTTTTAGGACACTAAGGACAATTTTAGCATGGCCAATCCACCTAACCCGCACATCTTTGGACTGTGGGAGGAAACCGGAGCACCCGGAGGAAACCCACGCACACACGGGGAGGACGTGCAGACCCCGCACAGACAGTGACCAGCCGGGAATCGAACCTGGGACCCTGGAGCTGTGAAGCATTTATGCTAACCACCATGCTACCCTGCTGTATTAGCTTCCATTCCCCAAACATCGCAAATGTAAAACTCTCATCTTAACTTTCAATCTCTCCATAAGCTGGCTCCCTCTCTGTCACTCCTTCAGTCCTCCTTGAACTCTGTGTTCCTCTATTCTGACCGCTTTGTACATTTCCCCAATCTCTTTTCCCCATGTTGGCAATCATGCCTCTCCTACTCTCCTACTCTCTGCTTACCCTCTTAAATGTCCCTGCCTTGGACCCCCCCCCCCCCCCCCCCCCCCCCCCCCCCCCCCCACCGCCCATACCAACTCTCTCTCCCTTTAGGTCTCTGCTCACTCTTCCAATTCTCATTTCTCTTGTCCTGGGCATTCATTTATCTCATGCATCTGTGGCGCACCTTGGCAAGTTTTCCTGTGGTAAGGGAACTATATAAACACAAAATAATATGTCACAAGTCCTTACCATGCCTCGCCTTTCCTGTGAGGATTGTGAGAAACAAACATTTTGGCACGAGAAGGAACCGCCAGACTAGGATTTGTCAAAAATTACTCTGAGGCATTTCAGTTTTTAATGCGGTTCGTGTTATGAGCTACTGTTGTTCCATTTTGGGGTCAGGCTGTGGATATCAGACGCTTTCTCATGTATTGATACATAGTTACATTCCCTTCAGGATTGATGTTGAGATGTTTATCCTGACAAACTTGAGAAATAATTTGCAGATAATCGTCTGGAAATTAAACAAGCGGCATTGGATTACAAGTCAGCCTTCTGAGAAAAGGTATCAGAACGCCAGTGAAAGGTATTGTGGGTGGACTACCTTCATATGACTCCCCCTCCCGGGAGTTAGGCTGTGGCCTGAAATGTCTTTCGCTTACCTGCAATGATATCAGTGATTAAATTCTATATGGAGTTTTTCCTTTTGACCCGTTTTTATGTCTGCGGCATCCTTCAGTGCATAAATCAGCAGCTTGCTTGTTTTCACTGATGTGCGATGACATCCGACTTAAAAGGCTATGATGCCATTACTGCAAGGTTTATTGAGAAACAGCTATGTAGTTAACAGCAGGATATTCCACAGCCGGCACACTGCATAATTCCTTTAAAACCCCCCTTTCTGGAGCGGTAATTCGCTACGTCTATTTTTAAACCTTCTGCATTGACCAAAAAATTATTTCATGATGATTATATCGGGTGAAATGAAAGGGATAAATGAAGAGGAAATTGTAATTTCATGCTCGGTATTTCTATCACCTTTAATTCCTCCCATTCTATATTTTATAATCGTCCATTTTAGCGATTAATAGTACCATGCTATTTTTCATCGACAATTTTATTAATGACTTAATGACTTCAATTTAACTGGACAATTGGTAGTAAATCCCTCCTTACTTTTTTAATCTGTGCAACTTTCAAGATTTCCATTCTGAGATCCATAAAGCGATATGCAGCGACAGGCATGTTTCGCATTTTCGAATGCTTTACAATAAGCAAAGAGTAGATACTGCAGAAATATGAAACCAAAGCAGAAAATACTGGAAATACTCATTATGTTGGGCGGGTCAGTGGAGAGAGAAGCAAGCTTGACATTGCAGGTCAGTGATGTTTTAGGAAATGGAAAGGTCATCGAGATGAGACATTGGTGGGAATTTTAAGTTAAAAGGAAGGGGAGGGTTTGGGTCGAGTGGTGGAGGGGTGGTGCTATAGTCTTAAAAATAAGATGAGTAAACCCATACCCACCTCCAATCCACCCACTTCCAGCTTTAACTGAGGCATGGCCTTATCTGGTTGTGCAGCCCTCATTGTCAAGAAGGCAAGCTTGTCGATCAGGCTGGGTTTTGGGTGGGATCCAGTTGATAGAATCATACACACACTGTAGAGTTATAACTCCACAGCGTGCAGAGGCAGTCCAATATTCCGGGTTCTCCAGATCTTTGTGAAAACTTCACATTCCTGCTGAGTCAGGTATGTAAAAATTCAACACTCTGTTTCTCTCACCACAGATGTTACCTGGTCTTCTGAATTATTCCATCATTTTTTTTGTACTTTTAAAGTAGATGATTATTTTGTACAGCATACATCTCAAAAATGCTTCCTTATTTGGGCAAAGTGAATTAATTGCCATATTAGTCTTACTGGAAAACATTGCGAGGGATTAATTGGTTTATGGAGGTAGTATTGGTTGGGCGGCAAAAAACAGCAACTGCTTCTTTTCCAATGAAGTCAATCGGGTGGGATGTAAAGAATGTAAGGAATAAAGAAAAATAAGTAAATCCAATAAGGGATTCAGGAGGAATGAGGGACTACTTTGCCCAGAAAGCAGTTAGAATGTAGAATTTTCTACCACATGCAATAGTTGAAGCGAAACGCAATCAAGCATTTTAGGGAAAGCTAGATAAGCACATGAGGGTGAAAGGAATATAAAGACATATTGATAAGGTGAAATGAAATAGGTGCGAGGAAGTTAATGTGCAGAATAAACACCAACATCGGCCCGGCGGGCTGAACGGCCTGTTTCAGCGCTGTTAGTATATGTAGCACAGTGGTTAGCACAGTGGCTTCACAGCTGCAGGGTTCCAGGTTCGATTCCCGGCCTGGGTCACTGTCTGCGGAGTCTGCACATTCTCCTCTTGTCTGCGTGGGTTTCCTTTGGGTGCTCTGGTTTCCTCCCACTGTGCAAAGATGTGCAGGTTAGGAGAATTGGCCATGCTAAATTGCCCTTAAGTGTCCAAAAAGGTTGGGTGGGGCTACTGGTTATGGGGATAGGAGGTGTGGGCTTGGGTAGGGTGCTCTTTCCAAGGGACGGTGCAGACTCAATGGGCCGAATGGCCTCCTTCTACACTGTAAATTCTATGATATGATTCTATGATCATAATAGTAATAAAGTGAGTTACAAAGTAAGTGTGTCCTATTTTCCTTATTCACAATAACAGCAATATCATTCTGGTATATATTGCACAAGCTTAAAACTGCATTGTCAATCTGTCAAGTTGTTACATGCGGTGAATTATATAGAGCTAGATTGAGCTATCTTTAAAACCTATAATCGTAGGGAGTCTGCTGATGTTGAGCCATGTAAGCCTTACAGAATTCTGATTTATCTTTTCATACTTAGTACAGTCCTAAATGCTTCAAATGCTCAGAGATTCAAGAAGTCTTGGTTAGCTGTGCAAGGGACGGGTGTTGGGAGAAATCATTGGAGAAAAAAGGCACAACTGGAGCTGCTCACTGGAGTTACTTAAAAATGCACTGGGAATATGAAATAGTGACCAACAATGGCACAGAGAAACACATACTGCCTAGAAAGTTAAAGGGCTACATTGAGAGAGAGAAATAGGGACAGAGAAGGAACACTTTGATTTCCAGCCTTTACAATAGCTAACATCAATATATATTCTATTATGATTTCAGCCCCAAGGATTGTTGGTAACATGCAAGGGCACATTATAGGCACATGCATAGGAACATGCATCTACTGGCACACATGCAGACATATTCACATGGGCTTGCACCTGTGCCCACACTTGGTACAAACACGTGATACCAAAGTATTGGAAGAAAGTAACATGGATTCTTCTAACAGCCAAAATAAATTAGAATTGAGCTAAGTCCTGATTCGGACCTCAGTATCATAGAATTAAAGAATGGTACATTGTAGAAGAGACAGTTTGGCCTGTTATGCCTATTGATATATGCTTTTAAGGCAGGCATTGTCAAACTCTGGTCGCGGGCGGGTGTTGGGAGGGCCGCGGAGCGGTCCGTCCCGGATCTCCCAATCACGCAAATCTGCTTTCAACAGCCACAGCAACCTTTAAAAATGCTTTAAAAGTTCGGGGTTTTTAAATTTATTTCATTAATTTATTTTATTCCTTTAATTTTTATGTTATTCATTTTATTTTTGTTTTTTTTTTACAAGTTCGGCGGGTGGGGTTTATTTGATAAAATTTTACCGGAAAAAAATTCAGAACTTTGGACAGATGGAGACTCCATACTTTCCGACACTGGAAAGCTTCACCTTCATCCAACAGGTTCCATTGGAGGAGCGTGTACGAGGGCCAAAGGGACCCAAAACCATTTCCTCTATTTTTGTCAGCAGCAAACAAGGTGAGAGAAAATGGTGGGTCGCGCAGGTTGGCCGGCGGGGGTCACGAAGGTGGGCTGGCGTGGGTCACGAAGGTCGACTGGCGTGGGTCACGAAGGTTGGCAGGCGCGGGTCCTGAAGGTTGGCCGGTTGATAAAAATGGGTACCCGGAAAAAAAGTTTGAAGAACACTGCTTTCAGGGATATCAGCATGACATCACTAGAAGGAAATGTGTCATGTGGTCCAGTCTTAGTTTCAATTTTCCTGTGAGCAGAGCACAAACACACAGCTCTGATGTCTTCAGGCTTTATACCCTATGTATAACTGTTCTCAAATGTCTTGTCTTAATAAATGAAACCACAACATGTTTACCTAATCCCTTATGAGTGACTGGTGCCTTGCACAGTAAAGAAGCCCAAAGTATGATATCATTATAATGACAGGACAGTGCCTATGCTGAAACTTTGGTAGAGCTGTCCAACTGTTCTCACTCCTCCTTCATCATTCGTACCTTTGTGTCTGCTCTGTTATTCACTCAGATCATGGTTGATCTATCTTCCTCAGTGTTCCCACAGCCCTTGTTTCCCTAGTTTCCAGAATCTATTAATCTCTCCCTTGAATCTATGGCGCAGGTCAAATTGCCATAGGGTTTGTAACTCTATGTCTAAAACTCTTTGCAACAAATAGGATTAGGTTAGGATAAAACGAAATCAAAGGGTATGTAAATGAAGAAGAGAGGGGACAGTAAGGGCAGTAAGAGAATTAAGAGGCAATGTTCTCCTAACTGAACAGTGGCATCTGTAACCAGAAAAAAACAGCAAAACCAGAAGGAACCATATTGTTAACAGCTGGAACACAGAACAATAGAGAGGAAGGAAAAACAAATAACATCTGGGTAAAGGCTGGAGAAAGATTGAAAACAGCTTTTAAAACGTTAAGTACTTAATCAGATCAAGACCTAAGGTAAAGAGGCAATGCTACAGCTGTTAGAGTACATGACAGGTTATTATGTGGATCCCAAGGACATTAAATACCAAACAACACTTGACAATGATGAGATACAAATATTGATGTGATAAACCATTACAAGAGAGTGCACAATTCTGAAATAATTCAAGGTAAAATGGAAATGCTCTCAGCACTTCAGTATATAGTTAATAAGTCAATCCTTAATGTGTTCATGCCAGGGGTTGTGGGGAAAACGGTGTTATTTTCCTTTCTGCATTGTAAATGTTTCCAGGATTTACAAATAAACATGAATGCTTTCAAGGTAATAGTTGTAATACCCTGCTTCCTGTCACATGATTTAATAGCCTCAAGGGAAGTGAATAAAACACTGAAGGTTTATTATGTGTGAACAAATGACCAAATTGTGTGCTATTTTTGAAGGAATGGTGGCTACAAGTTAGTAGGATGCAAGACCAAGTTTGTGATTGATTCAAAATCGCTACCTTGTGAACATGGCAGATACAGAGGGAGGTGCTTCTGTGTAGAGAGGATTAAAATCTGAGCATAAGTCTCTCTGGGTCACGGGGCCTGGTTTGGATTATCTTCCCCAGGTGGGGAATGTCTGCAGGTTACAAGAAAGCCCAGCATAATGGAGAAACATGTGAAACCTTTAAGTGGCTGCTCTGAATATATCCTTTATTTTGTTCTTTGACAGGATGATGGCATTGCTGGCTAGGCCAGCATTTATTGTCCATCACTAATTTTCCTTGAGAAGGTGGAGGTGTGCCACCTCTTGAACCACTGAAGGCCATGTGGTGTAGGTACACCCATAGTGCTGTTAGGAAAGGAATTATAGGGTGTGATCTAATGGAATAGTTTCCAAGGGCATGATTCTCTGACCTTGTTACACTCTCGCTCAAGTGAAAAGAGCCAGTGAATATCTAGGAGGCCGAAAACGAGAACCGCGCCAGGTGGCAAACAGTTTGCGATGCAACCAGTCCGGGATCCCGCTGTAGCGTGGCAAGAAACCAATTATCACCACTAAAGCCCTATTTCCATACAATTAGTGGGAGCCACCCTCACACTGACGCCTATTAGCCCTCCTTTTTAAACACGTGAAGGTGGCAGAAGGGCTGCTGCGGGGACCTGAGGAGGTGAGTAGCCATCAACTGGGGTTGCTACCCCGGTGAGCACTTCACACAACCCAGGTGAATTCCCATGGGTGGGCGGGCCATGTAGCATGTGGGAATCATTATCTAGCATCCCAATCAGACCGTGATGCCTGGACACAGTGCCTGAACACTGCAGCAGCCAACATCTGGACACACAGGGGGATGGGTCACAGCTCCGTGGACATGTCCATGGCCAGGGGGTGGACCGGTCCCCAGTCCTTGTGATGTTATGTGCGGGTGTCTGTGCAGGGTCTGGGGTCAGTGAGGGGGTGGCACCGTGGCTGCGAGTGCGTGGGCAGGGTGTTCTGGGTCTGGGGGGAGGGCAGGAGTGGGAGGCACCGCTGTTTGTCAGTCTAACACCTTCTCCCAATTTCTTAGATATTGAATGGTATCGATGGCATTTTGGACCCCCGCAGAACTAGTTGTGCTGCTGGTAGACCTGGTGGTCAGACGCCGGAGATGGCGGCAGCACTCGCGTCTGCAGATGTTCGAGGTGGCAGCCCACGTGCTGGACCCTGAGTAACCGGATGCCCATCAGGCCAGGAATGCAGACTTGGCACCAACATGGAGAAGGAGGACATCCACTCCTGGTGGCCGTCAAGGCCACCGCAGCCCTGAACTTTTACGGCGGGATCATTCCAGGACTCGAGCCTGTGTGTCCACAGCCCACAGGTGCATCTGACACGGATGCCTGGCTAATGACAGCAGGAGGTCGGCAGCCGAAGTGGATGCCTGACACAACAAGGCCTGTGTAGCCTCCCAGGCTGTCATTGAACAGTGCATCAAACTGCTCAGAATGCAGTTCCGATGCCTCGGCTGCTCTGGTGGTGCCCTGCAGTACACTGCCCGGAGGGTCGCCCGCTTTGTGGTAGTCTGTGTCCTCCACAACCTGGCACAGCAGCTGGGTGATGTGCTGGACATCGGGGATGAGGAACATGTGACCACCTTCGAGGCGGAGGAGGACGAGGATGATGAGGAGGCTCTGGACCAACAGGGTTAGAGGATGATCCCACTTAACATAGGATGTGGCTTGTTCCGATATTGATATCTTACCCACCCGCAACCCCACCCCCTGCACCCTCCCAGGGTCTGTGTCACATCACTCCATGGTGCTGGACTGTGTCAGCACCGTCAGCGGGTAACTGTCGAGGGTAGAGGGGTGATGATAACCCACAGAGAGCTGCACATCAGTGCTCCTCAATCTATGCCACTCTGATCCTTGCCTGTCTGCTGAGTGCTCACTCATATTCATCGGTATGTCTGGGGCTGAGGGAGCTATCCTGCACTGACCCTGACCACCCAGGGATCTCCGATATCCCAGGAGACCCCCCGGATGCCTGGTCCACGTTCTTGTCGCCGCGCACTGAGTGGCGCCTGGCTGCAGCCTCCCTGGGGTGGACGGTGAATCGAACGAGGCCGGTAGATCCCAGGTAGGTGGGCCTTTAAGTAGGTTTGTGATCTCCTTTAGCGAGTGTTACTTGGTCCCGGCCTTTTTGGGCAGAGTTCTGATTCCAATGCCTGGCTTGGTCGTGTCCCATGAGGCATGGAGGCTGCTGGGAAGTCCGTGGGAGGCTTCACCCGGGATTCTCCGGCAGTGTTGCTCTCTCGCTTGAGCGCAACACGGCAGAGAATGAAAATGTAATGAAATGAAAATCGCTTATTGTCACAAGTAGGCTTCAAATGAAGTTACTATGAAAAGCCCCTAGTCGCCACATTCCGGCGCCTGTTCGGGGAGGCTGTTACGGGAATCGAACCGTGCTGCTGGCCTGCTTTCAAAGCCAGCGATTTAGCCCTGTGCTAAACAGTCCCTATTGCACCCCGATGAGATCTCGTGAGGCTCAATGGCTGTCAGAAAGCCCCGGGGAGGCCTCTCCCGGCATCGACCACGATCTGGTAATGAATCAGGATTGATGAATGAACTTCATCAGGTTTGCGGGTTCAGGGTCTTAAATCTAGGGAGGGAAGATATTTGACAACCTGGCCACTGATGTGTTGGGCAGGCTGGGTCGATGTGGACTGCACTTGATGCAGTATAGTGAGAGACAGACTTCCAACACTTGATGAGATGCAACACGATTTTATTTAACATCTAAACAATTATACATGTTCAACTGTGGGTTGACACTATGCTGACTTGACTGGAGACCTGATACTAGCCTAACCAGACTTACTAGCTACCACATGGTGTTTGCACTGGGTAGCTCACGAACTGTGACTGTCTCAGAGGCTGTGTCCCGAGAGAGCGGGAAAACTGGTGTCCTCTGGCTTTGTAGTGGTCGTGTTCTGTCTGGTGATTGGCTACTCTGTTCTGTGTGCTTACTGGTCATCCTGTGTGTCAATCATTGCCTGTCTGCACTCCATTATATAGATAGATGTATATTATGACAGCCACTCCTGATTACCTGCAGCAGCTGTTAGAAAATACTTGTCTGCGCATATCAAGTGATGTCTATGGTAGACTTGGATGAGATGGTTCTCTGCGGTTAAGTAGACTGATGACAATCCAAATGCTCAGACCTATGCCGAAGGAATGGTCTCTGGGGCTTGATAATCACAGGCCACTGAGGCCTGGAATTTTTAACCTTCAGAAGAGAGGGAATAAGATATATACTGTATCTGGATGTGTATTTGAAAACCGTTATCGGGGGACTCACTTGACGTGAATAAACCTTCACTGGCTGTTTAATAACCCTGAAATTGTGTTGCTGTTCGAACCATATTCCAGCTATTTTATTATATTATAGAACCACGGATGTATGGAAGAACATTGCAGTGAGATCGAGGACAGCAAGCTTGATTGATGGATGAGATTGCAGATTGAGACCATCAATCAAACTACCTGTCCTCAATAACAACCTAGTGTATGACCACAAATGCATTATTGTGATTCGAGCATTTTTGTTCAAGATTATTTAAATATATTGCAGTGTATTAATAAAAACATAGTTTGCCTTGATCTTTGTGGATAGGCGGCTGGTTCTGAGGCAGCTCTGTGGGGAAGTATTATGGAGAAGACAAGGCTGCAAAGTAGCAGCTTTTAACAAAGGTGCCTGAGATTGGATTTCGAACAGACTGGCAACATTAATCAATTTATCAATCCACATTGTTGTTCCCAATGCCCCGGCGTCTTCTAATGGGTAGCCCTGTCACAATGTCCTCTGTTTGCTGTGAGAATCACAAATTAAGAGCTCTTACATGACTAATCACAAGTGTGAAAACATGTCCAAGTGCGGTATAATTAAAAATGTGACACTTGTACAGTCCTTTTAGCAGTTACCCTTGATTTAGTTTGTCAATGATGCTCTTCAGCCTGCACCATCTCCACAAAAGATTTTCACAACATATGTAAGTTTTCATTACACAAAGTGAATATTTGTGCCCAGTGACTTCTTCTTTTCCTTTCAAAATTAATTTGCCTGGGTGGTAAAGATCTAAATCCAGGCTGCAATCTTGCAAAATGGCAACTGCATCGAGCTAACTGTGATGTGTTGGGTCAGCTGGGTCTGCGAGAACTGCGTTTACCATAGCAGTGAGAGAGACAGGCTTCCAACACTTGGAGAAATGCAACTATTTTATTGAACTCTTAACTATTAAACATACTTTAACTGTGGGTTGACACTATGCTGAGTTGACTGGAGAACTGAGGCTAACCTGACCAGATTGGGCTTTTTAGCTCACTGGGCTAATCTCTGGCTTTGAAAGCAGACCAAGGCAAGCCAGCAGCACGGTTCGATTCCCGTAACAGCCTCCCCGAACAGGCGCCGGAATGTGGCGACTAGGAACTTTTCACAGTACCTTCATTTGAAGCCTACTCGTGACAATAAGCCATTTTCATTTTTTCATTTCAGACTATCTTATTACCACATGGTGGATGTTTGAGTTGTTGCTCACTGGCTCTGGCTGTCTCAGGGGCTGCATCCCAAGAGTGCGGGAAAACTAGTGCCCTCTGGCTTTATAATGGCCGTGTCCTGTCTGGTGATTGGCTGCTGTGTTCTGTGTGTTCATTCGTCATCCTGTGTGTCAATCAATGTCTGTCTGTGCACCATCATATACTTGTGTGCATATTATGACATCTCCCTCCTTTAAAAAAATCTGTATATGTCAATAAATAGTGAGTATGTGTATGTGCCTGACTATCTACAAAGTATGTGAGTGTCTTTAAATGAATAGGAGCCTGACTATATACAAAGTACGTGAACGTATTTACATGGGAAGGTGTCTAGTGCAGATAGAGTGCATACAACAAGTTAGAAAGAACAGTATGTACAGACGTGTAAACGAAGCACAAGGCAATGAAATATTCAGTCTCTGAATTCAGTCTCTGTGACGGGCGACAAATTCTGGTTGACCGCCTCAAGGGAGGGTCAATGGCCGTCTGCACTGGAATAGGCACAGCTGCATCCAATGTGGAGGGTGGCAAAAGAAGTGGCAGATCGGTGACCTCTTATAAGGGTTTGTCCTGAGGAATCAGCAGGCGAGGCGGGACATCACGTTCAGGCGGCAAGCATGGAAGCAGCCGCAGTGCCCACCTATTGCGCCGAAGAAAAGAAATGAGAACTAGAAATGATCTGGGGGCCACTTGCTTGACCACCACAGCTGTGGCAGACCAGCCACCATCAGGTAGCTGAACATGAACTCGGTCAGCAGGGACGAGAGCAGGGAGGTCCGTGGCGTGGGCGTCATACGCCGACTTGCATTGGGCCCGAGACAATTGCATTCTTTGCAGGACCAGAAAATTGTCAAGGTCCGGGATGTGGATTGCTGGCACCGTCGTCCGTAGTGTGCGGTTCATTAGCAGATGTGCTGGGGACAGGCCAGTGGACAAGGGAGTTGCCCTGTAGGCTAGCAGTGCCAGGTAAAAATCTGAACCCGAATCAGCCGCTTTACACAGGAGTCGTTTCACAATGTACCCCCTTTTCAGCCTTCCCATTTGACTGGGGGTAGTGGGGGCTCGAGGTGACATGCGTGAAATTGTACCGTCGGGCAAAATCGGTCCACTCCTGACTGAAGAAACACGGCCCATTATCAGTCATGACCGTGAGTGGAATGCCATGATGGGCAAAGGTCTCTTTGCACGCCATGATGAATGTTGCTGATGTGAGGTCACGCAGTCTGACCACCTCGGGGTAGTTAGAAAAATATTCCACGAGGAGGACGTAGTCCCGGCCTTTTGCGTGAGATCAATGCCAACCTTGGCCCATGGGGACGACACCAGTTCATGCAGCTGCAAAGTCTCTTTCGGCTGAGCCGGCTGGAACCGTTGGCACGTTGGGCAATTGAGGACAGTGTTGGCGATGTTCTGATTGATGCCAGGCCAATATACTGCCTCTCGGTGACACTTTTCCACCCCCAGGTGACCCTCGTGGAGTTGGCCGAGGACGAGCTCTCGCATACTCTGTGGTATTACTATCCTGTCCAGTTTCATTAATATGCCATCGACCACTGCCAGATCGTCTTTTATATTGTAGAACTGTGGGCACTGGCCCTTTTGCCAACCGTCTGTGAGATGGCGCATTGGAGTAGAGGAACCCTGGCCGTTTCATAACGAATCTGTATGACCCGTACGTCAGTGGCCGGAAAGTTGGATGCGCAGAACTCAACATGGGCGTCGATCTGGCAGACAAAGTCCGACTGCTCGCACGGCGTGGTGATGGAGCGAGAGAGTGCATTGGCCACAATGAGCTCCTTGCCCGGGGTGTAGACCAGGTCGAAATCATAGTTTCGGAGTTTGAGGAGGATACGTTTTAGGCGTGGCGTCATATCGTTGAGGTCCTTCTGTATGATGTGAACCAGTGGCCTGTGGTCTGTTTCAACCGTAAATTTGGGGAGTCCATACGCGTAGTCATGGAATTTGTCAATCCCCGTGAGGAGGCCAGGCACTTTCTCGATTTGAGCATAGCGCTGCTCAGTAGGTGTGGTGAATGTAATATATATATATATATGATTATTCACACTGTCTTTGTAAGCGCAGTAGCGCTATCCTACCACTAGGGGGAGTAGCTCTGGGAGTACTCAGGAACTTGTACTGGGCTCCACCTTTGGCTCCGCCCACGACTCCTCCCCCTAGTGCAGCTGTATAAATACCCTTGTCCAGAGTCAGCCTGAGTTCACTAAGAGTTCATCAACGAGTAACAGGCTGGCACTGAAGTAAGTTGATTAAAGCCTAGATTCATATCGGAAACACGTGTCTGGTGAATTGATGGTTCCATCAATTTAATCGACTTAAGAACAGTAAAGATCGATTATGGAATCGGCCCTCAAGCCTGGACGCCTGGAACTCGACCCACAGGATGCAGAGGCTAAAGAAATCTTCTCCCACTGGATGCGGTGCTTCAAGGCCTACCTGGCAGAAGCGAGCACAGCCGAAACGACAGAGGATCAAAAGCTAAGTCTACTGCACGCGAGGGTGAGCCACAGAATCTCTACGCAACTAAACTCGGCCAGTTCATATACTGTGGCGCTAGCAGTTCTTGATAAAATTTATGTAAGGCCTATTAATGAAGTTTACGCTCGCCATGTGTTCACGACTCGCCGCCAGTGGCCTACAGAATCACTCGCCGAATTTCTAAGGGAACTCAATAAAAAAAAGAAAATGTGCTTATTGTCACGAGTTGTCACTTATTGTCAGGGGCTGGTTTAGCTCACTGAGCTAAATCGCTGGCTTTTAAAGCAGGCCAGCAGCACGGTTCGATTCCCGTACCAGCCTCCCCGGACAGGCGCCGGAATGTGGCGACTAGGGGCTTTTCACAGTAACTTCATTGAAGCCTACTCGTGACAATAATTTCATTTCATTTTTTTCATTTCAGTAGGCTTCAATGAAGTTACTGTGAAAAGCCCCTAGTCGCCACATTTCGGCGCCTGTCCGGGGAGGCTGGTACGGGAATTGAACCGTGCTGCTGGCCTGCCTTGGTCTGCTTTAAATGCCAGCGATTTAGCCCAATGACTGTAATTACCAAGCGGTTACCACGGCTGAACACAGGGAACTTGCTGTACGCAATGTTTTTGTAGCGGGCCTCAGGTCTAACTATGTGCGCCAACGACTGCTGGAAAAGGGGGCCCAGGACTTAGAAACGACTGTGGAAGCTGCTACCACGATGGAGGTCTCCTTCCGCAGCCTTAACTCGTTCCCCGCGGACCCCGCGACCCAATCATGGGCCCCCGACCAGCGACTCCCCCAGGCCTGTGCTACGCAGCCACCCAGCCACCATGCTGCCCCAGCCAGCCACTATGCTGCCCCAGCCAGCCACTATGCTGCCCCAGCCAGCCACTATGCTGCTCCAGCCAGCCACTATGCTGCTCCAGCCTGCCATTTCTGCGGCCAGAACCAGCACCTGCGGCAGCACTGCCCGGCCCGCAACGCGACCTGCAGCAGCTGCAGGCGAAAAGGCCATTATGCAAGAGTGTGCCTCGCTAAAAGGGCCCCAGCTTCCAACCCCCCAGCGACTCGAAGTAATCGCTCCCCTCACTCGCAGGCCCGCAGTGCCCGAAACGCTGCGGCCTATGCCCCGACTCAGCCCCCTCCAGCCACATGCGCTCCATGGGGGCCGCCATTTTGGAAAACCTCCACAACGCAGCTGGCCACGTGCGACTCATGGTGGCCGCCATCTTGGACGCCATCTTCCTCGCCGCCCGCCACTTGTGATCCACGGGCCCGATCGGCATCTCCACGCTCGGACAACTCTGCGGAAGAATTCGAATTCGAATATGAACTCAGAGGGCAGTCATCACGGGGCCACTCCAGCACAGCCGCCGACTACCCGCAACTCAGCGCGGTCACCCTGGACCAGTCACGACCAAAGAATCTACGAAACTCGAGGCAGAGGTCCATATCAACGGGTACAAAACGCCATGCCTCTTCGACTCCGGGAGCAGGGAGAGCTTCATACCTGGTAAGACACTGTTCGCTCCCCGTTTTCCCTGTGCAGCAAACTATCTCGCTCGCTTCAGGCTCCCATTCGGTCCAGATCCAGGGGCGCACCGCCGCGACACTCACAATCCGAGGCGCTATCTACTTGAAATTCAAACTCTACGTTTTGTCCGAACTCTGCGCGCCACTCTTATTAGGCCTAGACTTCCAATGTAGCCTCAAGAGCCTTCGGAGGTCCCCTGCCCCCACTCACGATCTGCAGCCTCGCTACGCTGAGAATTCCCTCCCTCCTCTCTTCGCCAATCTCGCAAAGGACTGTAAACCCGTAGCCACTCGTAGCAGGCGGTATAGCCTGCAGGATAGGGTATTTGTCAGAGCAGAGGTCCGAAGGCTACAGTGAGGGGGTTATAGAGGCCAGCAATAGTCCCTGGAGAGCTCCGGTGGTGGTCGTTAACACCGGGGAAAAATTCTGTATGGTGGTCGACTACAGTCCTCGACGCATATCCCCTCCCCAGGATTGCAGACATGGTAAACCAGATCGCCCAGTACCGGCTCTTTTCCATGGTGGATCTGAAGTCTGCATACCACCAGCTCCCAATCCGCCCGGAGAACCGCCACTACACGGCATTTGAGGCCGATGGCCGCCTCTTCCATTTTCTCCGGGTCCCTTTCGGCGTCACTAATGGGGTCTCGGTGTTCCAACGAGCAATGGACCGAATGGTGGACCAGTACGGGCTGTGGGCCACGTTTCCGTACTTGGACAATGTCACCATCTGTGGCTATGACCAGCAGGACCACGACGCCAACCTCCACCGTTTTCTCCAGACGGCACAGAAACTGAATCTCACGTACAACAAGGAGAAATGCGTTTTCCGCACAACCAGACTAGCCATCCTCGGCTATGTCATGGAAAACGGAGTCCTGGGCCCAGACCCGTTATGCGCCCCCTCTTAGAACTCCCCCTCCCCCATTTCCTCAAGGCACTCAAACGGTGCTTGGGCTTCTTTTCCTACTACGCCCAGTGGGTCCCTCAATATGCGGACAAAGCCCGCCCACTTTTTAGGGCCACACGATTTCCCCTGTCAGCCGAGGCACGCCAGGCCTTCGTCGGCATCAAGGAGGACATCGCCAAAGCGGTCATGCGGGCGGTGGATGAATCCACTTCATTCCAGGTTGAGAGCGACGGCTCAGAGGTAGCTCTTGCAGCCACACTGAATCAGGCAGGGAGACCAGTCGCATTTTTCTCCCGTACCCTCTCCGCTTCAGAACTCCGACACTCTTCAGTTGAGAAAGAAGCACAAGCCATTGTGGAGGCTATCCGTCACTGGAGACACTACCTCGCAGGTAGGAGGTTCACCCTCATCACCGACCAAAGATCGGTTGCCTTCATGTTCGACAACTCGCAAAGGGGCAAAATTAAAAACGACAAAATTCTGAGGTGGAGGATCGAACTCTCCACCTACAATTACGATATCAAATATCGACCCGGGAAGCTCAACGAGCCTCCGGATGCCCTATCCCGCGGGACATGCGCCAGCGCGCAGATTGACCGATTAAAAGTCATCCACAATGACCTCTGCCACCCGGGGGTCACCCGGCTCGTCCACTACATCAGGGCCCGAAGAGGAGGTAAAAGCGGTCACCAGGGACTGCCTGATCTGTGCGGAGTGCAAACCACACTTCTATAGACCAGACAGGGCCCACCTGGTCAAGGCTTCTAGGCCCTTTGAATGCCTCGCGATTGATTTCAAAGGGCCACTCCCCTCAACTAACAAGAACGTTTACTTTTTAAACGTCGTAGACGAGTTCTCCCGTTTCCCATTCGCTATCCCGTGCCCCGATATGACCTCCCACACAGTCATTAGGGCCCTGCATAGCATCTTCACTCTGTTTGGTTTCCCCAGCTACGTACACAGCGACCGGGGTTCGTCCTTCATGAGCGACGAGCTGCGTCAGTGCCTGCTCGACAAGGGCATTGCCTCGAGCAGGACTACCAGCTATAACCCCAGGGGGAACGGGCAGGTGGAGAGGGAGAATGCAACAGTCTGGAAGACCGTCCTACTGACCCTCGGGTCTAGAAAGCTCCAAGTTTCCCAGTGGCAGGAAGTCCTCCCAGACGCGCTCCAGGCTATTAGGTCCCTTTTGTGCACGGCGATCAACCAGACCCCTCACGAGAGGCTCTTCATTTTTTCCAGGGGCACTACCACGGGGGTCTCACTTCCGGCATGGCTGAGGACGCCGGGCCCCGTACTTCTGAGGAAACACGTCAGGGCGCACAAAACCGACCCCCTTGTTGAAAAGGTGCACCTGCTCCACTTCAACCCCCAGTACGCATTCGTCGAGTTCCCTGACGGCCGTCAGGACACGGTATCCCTCCGGGATCTGGCACCCGCCAGATCCAACGCCCCCTCTACCCCCACAGAAGGACCTCTCACCCTACACCCCATGCTGCCGCCCCCTCACGCCCCCGAGCCCACGAGCTCGCTCCACCAGTTCCGCGCCCCCGCGCCGGCCAGCCCCCAGCGCCCCCAGTCCCCGGTTGAACCAGGAGAGTATGAAGCTCGGATACAACCCTCCCTGGAGTCCGCCATCGTACCCCAGCACACAACACCCATCCAGCCACCGCAAGAGGCTGCAACCCCGGTGCTCCACAGATCACAACGGACAATTCGACCACCGGCAGACTGACGTTGTACGCCACCACCCCCGCCGGACTTGATTTTATTTGCAGGGGGTGAATGTGGTGAATGTAATATATAAATATATATATATGATAATTCACACTGTCTTTGTAAGCACAGTAGCGTTATCCTACCACTAGGGGGAGTAGCTCTGGGAGTACTCAGGAACTTGTACTGGCTCCACCCTTGGCTCCGCCCACGACTCCTCCCCTTAGTGCAGCTGTATAAATACCCTTGTCCAGAGTCAGCCTGAGTTCACTAAGAGTTCATCAACGGGTAACAGGCTGGCTCTGAAGTAAGTCGATTAAAGCCTAGATTCATTTCGGAAACACGTGTCTGGTGAATTAATGGTTCCATCAATAGGTGTCATGGCTCTAAATGGATATGCGACTGGGGCCCAGGAGGAGGATTCGTCGTGCTGGAGGAGTACTGCCCCAATGCCAAACTGGCTCGCATCAGTGGAGATCTTCGTCTCCTTGGCAGGGTTGAAAAGTGCCAGTATCGGGGCCTTGGTGGGTTTTGCACTGAGCTCACGCCACTCTCGCTCACGAGCGGGGAGCCACTGGAAGTTGGTGGTTATCTTTACAAGATTGCGGAGTGCTGTGGTGTGGGATGCAAGGTTGGGGATAAACTTCCCAAGGAAGTTGACCATCCACAGGAAGCGGAGGACCGCCTTCTTGTCCTCCGGTGTCTTCATAGCATTGATCGCCGACACCTTATCTGCATCTGGCTGCACACCGAACTGCAAAATATGGTCGCCGAGGAACTTTTTTTCTGCTTGACCGAACGAGCATTTGGCTCTGTTGAGTCGGATGCCATGCTCGTGGATCCTCTGGAACACTCGCTTGAGGCGATCGATGTGTTCCTGTGGAGTCGTGGAGCAGACAATGATGTCATCCATGTCCACCCGCACCCCCTCGATGCCCTCTATCATTTGCTCCATTATTCGGTGGAACACCTCCGAGGCGGAGATCATACCAAAGGGCATCCGGTTGTAACAATACCGGCCAAACGGGGTGTTAAATGTGCAGAGCTTTCGACTGGATGTGTCAATTTGTATCTGCCAAAACCCCTTGGAGGCATCCAGCTTCGTGAAAAACTTGGCGTGAGCCATTTCGCTGGTGAGCTCTTCACGCTTAGGGATAGGGTAGTGTTCCCTCATGATGTTACGGTTCAAATCTTTGGGGTCGATACAAATGTGCAGTTCGCCTGACGGTTATTTGACACAAACCATGGAGCAGACCCAGTCCGTGGGTTCCGTAACCTTAGAAATGACGCCCTGGTCCTGGAGGTCTTGCAGCTGCTGCTTGAGGCAGTCCTTAAGGGGCGCCGGCACCCGACGGGGTGCATGAACCACAGGTGTGGCATTCGGTTTCAAAAGAATCTTGTATGTGTAGGGGAGTGTGCCCATACCCTCGAAGACGCTGTGGTATCGTACAATGATGTCATTTAAATGGATTTGGAAGTTGGCATCTGGCGAAGCTGATGCCTCAGCGAGCGACGTGGAGTGAACCCGCTGTACAAGATTCAGGATCTTGCAGGCCTGAGCACCGAGCAAGGAAGCTTTGTTGGACCCTACAATTTTGAAATGCAGGGTGTCTCTTGATGAACGATGCGATACCACAAGCTGGCATGAGCCACTGGCAGCAATGGCACTGCCATTGTAGTCGAGAAGCTGGCAGGCCGATGGAATGATGTTCGGCTTGACGTGGATGTTATCCAGGTCAGACTGCGCAATGAGGTTAGCTGAAGCGCCGGTGTCCAGCCTGAAGCGTATGCGCGATTTGCTGACCGTAAGGGTGGGCACACCACTCGTCATCCGGATTGATGCTCATCACTGGGAGGGGCTTGGCCTTTTTTGAGGAAAGCACCGTATGCTTGGTGATGATGCCCACCCGGAATGGGGATGTGAGATCCTCGGTGTCGGGATCTGGAACCATGTCGGAGTCCTGCGCTGCTGCTGGGATCGATGTGTGGTGGGCAGTTGAGCAGATCTGCACAGGGTTGCGTAGTGGCCAACCTTGCCACACTGGAGTCAGCGTCGAGATTTCGCGGGACATTGCCACTTTAAGTGGGAGGAGCCACAGTTGTTGCACGTTATGGCACCGATGGCAGGACGCTCCGTGCACCGCCGCGCATGCGCGGTGAGGTAGAACGATGTGCGCACCTGCGCAGTTCGGTCCTCGGCCTCGCCGTCCCCTCAGTCGTTGCGCGCATGCACAGGAGCCCGGGCAAAGCGCGCAAAATGGCTGCTCTCATCCAGACTCAGGCCCTGGAGCTGTTTTACAGCCTGCACCCGCTCCGCATCTTGGGGGCCTTGCCACGCCGTCTCTGCCACCTTGATATGGGAGTACCGGTTAGTAGCGTGCTCATGTAGGACGCAGGTCTCGATGGCGAGGGTGAGCTGCTTCACTTTAAGGAGCTGCTGGCGAAGGGGGTCGGAGTGGACCCTGAAAACAATCTGGTTGCGGATCACGGAGTCGGAAGTGAAGCCGTAGTTGCAGGATTGCGCGAGGATACGGAGATGGGTTAAGAAGGACTGAAAAGGTTCATCCTTACCCTGAAGCCTCTGCTCAAACACATAGCTTTCAAAGCTCTAGTTGACTTCGATGTCACAGTGGCTGTCGAACTTCAGCAGGACTGTTTTGAATTTGATCTTGTCCTCACCTTCAGCAAAGGTAAGGGAGTTAAAAATGTGGATAGCATGGTCCCCGGCTATAGAGAGGAAGAGAGCAATCTTTCTGGCATCCGATGTGGCTTCAAGGTCCGTGGCTTCAAGATACAGCTGAAACTTCTGCTTGAAAATCTTCCAGTTGACACCGAGGTTGCTGGCGATGCAGAGCGGCGGGGAAGGGCGGACGCTGTCAATGTTACTGGATGGCTGATCGCTGGTCAAAGGCAGACGATCTCAAGGTAGGTCTGTCAAACTCTAACATCACGCACAAGTCCCATGATGTGTTGGGTAAACTTGTTTAAGTTTACCAAGGGTTTAAGACATGGCAGGAGATCCCAGACCCGTGTCATGCTCCTCGTGTGCGATGTGGGAGCTCAGGGACACGTCCACTGTCCCTGGCTCCTTCACGTGCAAGAAGTGTGTTCAGTTGCAGCTCTTGTTAGACCGCTTGACGGCTCTGGAGCTGCGGATGGACTCACTTTGG
This sequence comes from Scyliorhinus canicula, assembly GCF_902713615.1. NCBI lineage: Eukaryota > Metazoa > Chordata > Chondrichthyes > Carcharhiniformes > Scyliorhinidae > Scyliorhinus > Scyliorhinus canicula. The sequence continues at coordinate 32,249,780 of NC_052165.1, read as the reverse complement.
AGCATCCGCGATGCTGAGGAGGTCGTGGATAGCACGTTTAGCGAGTTGGTCACACCGCAGGTGAAGGTTACTGAGGGAGATAGAAAATGGGTGACCAAAAGAAAGAGCAAGAGTAGGAAGGCAGTGCAGGTGTCCCCTGCGGTCATCTCCCTGCAAAACAGATATACCGCTTTGGATACTGTTGAGGGAGATGGTTTACCAGGGGAAGGCAGCAGCAGCCAGGTTCATGGCACCGTGGCTGGCTCTGCTGCACAGCAGGGCAGGAAGAAAAATGGCAGGGCTATAGTGATAGGGGACTCGATCGTAAGGGGAATAGACAGGCGGTTCTGTGGACACAATCGAGACTCCAGGATGGTATGTTGCCTCCCTGGTGCAAGGGTCAAGGATGTCTCGGAGCGGCTGCAGGACATTCTGGGGGGGAGGGTGAACAGCCAGCTGTCGTGGTGCACATAGGCACCAACGATATAGGTAAAAAACGGGATGAGGTCCTACAAGCGGAATTCAGGGAGTTAGGAGTTAAACTAAAAAGTAGGACCTCAAAGGTAGTAATCTCAGGATTGCTACCAGTGCCACGCGCTAGTCAGAGTAGGAATTTCAGGATAGATAGGATGAATGCGTGGCTTGAGAGATGGTGCAAGAGGGAGGGATTCAAATTCCTGGGGCATTGGGACCGGTTCTGGGGGAGGTGGGACCAGTACAAACCGGACGGTCTGCACTTGGGCAGGACTGGAACCGATGTCCTAGGGGGGGTGTTTTCTAGAGCTGTTGGGGAGGGTTTAAACTAATGTGGCAGGGGGATGGGAACCAATGCTGGAAGCTGGAAGGTAGTAAAACAGGGACAGAAACAAAAGGAAGTAAGGGGAAAAGTGCAAGGCAGAGAAGACATAGTCAGAAATCCATAAGGGCGACAGTACAAGGTACAGTGACTGAGGGGAGCACAGTGAATAGGCCCAGTAATAACAAAAGGAATAAAACTGGAGATGTTAAGATTCAAAACAGAGGTAAAAAAACCAACATAAGTGTACTTTACCTGAATGCTCGTAGTATTCGGAATAAAGTAAATGAGTTGGTGGCACAAATCATCGTAAATGACTATGATTTAGTGGCCATTACTGAAACATGGTTAAAGGATGGTCACGACTGGGAGTTAAATATCCGAGGGTATCAAACTATTCGGAAGGACAGAGTGGATGGTAAGGGAGGTGGTGTTGCTCTGTTATTTAAGGATGACATCCGGGCAATAGTAAGGGATGACATCGGTGCTATGGAGGATAAGGTTGAATCCATTTGGGTGGAAATCAGGAATAGTAAGGCGAAAAAGTCACTGATATGAGTAGTCTATCGGCCACCAAATAGTAACGAGATGGTGGGGCAGGCAATAAACAAAGAAATAACTGATGCATGTAGAAATGGTACAGCAGTTATCATGGGGGATTTTAATCTACATGTCGATTGGTTTAACCAGGTCGGTCAAGGCAACCGTGAGGAGGAGTTTATAGAATGTATCCGTGATAGTTTCCTAGAACAGTATGTAATGGAACCTACGAGGGAACAAGCGGTCCTAGATCTTGTCCTGTGTAATGAGACAGGATTGATTCATGATCTCATAGTTCGGGATCCTCTCGGAAGGAGCGATCACAATATGGTGCAATTTAAAATACAGATGGAGGGTGAGAAAGTAAAATCAAATACTAGTGTTTTGTGTTTAAACAAAGGAGATTACAAGGGGATGAGAGAAGAACTAGCTAAGGTAGACTGGGAGCTAAGACTTTATGGTGGAACAGTTGAGGAACAGTGGAGAACCTTCCAAGCGATTTTTCACAGTGCTCAGCAAAGGTTTATACCAACAAAAAGGAAGGACGGAAGAAAGAGGGAAAATCGACCGTGGATATCTAAGGAAATAAGGGAGAGTATCAAATTGAAGGAAAAAGCATATAAAGTGGCAAAGATTGCTGGGAGATTAGAGGACTGGGAAATCTTTAGGGGGCAACAGAAAGCTACTAAAAAAGCTATAAAGAAGAGTAAGATAGAGTATGAGAGTAAACTTGCTCAGAATATAAAAACAGACAGTAAAATTTTTTTACAAATATATAAGACAAAAAAGAGTGGCTAAGGTAAATATTGGTCCTTTAGAGGATGAGAAGGGAGTTTTAATAATGGGAAATGAGGAAATGGCTGAGGAACTGAACAGGTTTTTTGGGTCGGTCTTCACAGTGGAAGACACAAATAACATGCCAGCGACTGATAGAAATGAGGCTATGACAGGTGAGGACCTTGAGAGGATTGTTATCACTAAGGAGGGAGTGATGGGCAAGCTAATGGGGCTAAAGGTAGACAAGTCTCCTGGCCCTGATGGAATGCATCCCAGAGTGCTAAAAGAGATGGCTAGGGAAATTGCAGATGCACTAGTGATAATTTACCGAAATTCACTAGACTCTGGGGTGGTCCCGGTGGATTGGAAATTAGCAAACGTGACGCCACTGTTTAAAAAAGGAGGTAGGCAGAAAGCAGGAAATTATAGGCCAGTGAGTTTAACTTCGGTAATAGGGAAGATGCTGGAATCTATCATCAAGGAAGAAATTGCGAGGCATCTGGATAGAAATTGTCCCATTGGGCAGACGCAGCATGGGTTCGTTAAAGGCAGGTCATGCCTAACTAATTTAGTGGAATTTTTTGAGGACATTACCAGTGCAGTAGATAACGGGGAGCCGATGGATGTGGTATATCTGGATTTCCAGAAAGCCTTTGACAAGGTGCCACACAAAAGGTTGCTGCATAAGATAAAGATGCATGGCATTAAGGGTAAAGTAGTAGCATGGATAGAGGATTGGTTAATTAATAGAAAGCAAAGAGTTGGGATAAATGGGTGTTTCTCTGGTTGGCAATCAGTAGCTAGTGGTGTCCCTCAGGGATCCGTGTTGGGCCCACAATTGTTCACAATTTACATTGATGATTTGGAGTTGGGGACCAAGGGCAATGTGTCCAAGTTTGCAGATGACACTAAGATGAGTGGTAAAGCGAAAAGTGCAGAGGATACTGGAAGTCTGCAGAGGGATTTGGATAGGTTAAGTGAATGGGCTCGGGTCTGGCAGATGGAATACAATGTTGACAAATGTGAGGTTATCCATTTTGGTAGGAATAACAGCAAACGGGATTATTATTTAAACGATAAAATATTAAAGCATGCCGCTGTTCAGAGAGACTTGGGTGTGCTAGTGCATGAGTCACAGAAGGTTGGTTTACAAGTGCAACAGGTGATTAAGAAGGCAAATGGAATTTTGTCCTTCATTGTTAGAGGAATGGAGTTTAAGACTAGGGAGGTTATGTTGCAATTGTATAAGGTGTTAGTGCGGCCACACCTGGAGTATTGTGTTCAGTTTTGGTCTCCTTACTTGAGAAAGGACGTACTGGCACTGGAGGGTGTGCAGAGGAGATTCACTAGGTTAATCCCAGAGCTGAAGGGGTTGGATTATGAGGAGAGGTTGAGTAGACTGGGACTGTACTCGTTGGAATTTAGAAGGATGAGGGGGGATCTTATAGAAACATTTAAAATTATGAAGGGAATAGATAGGATAGATGCGGGCAGGTTGTTTCCACTGGCGGGTGACAGCAGAACTAGGGGGCATAGCCTCAAAATAAGGGGAAGTAGATTTAGGACTGAGTTTAGGAGGAACTTCTTCACCCAAAGGGTTGTGAATCTATGGAATTCCTTGCCCAGTGAAGCAGTTGAGGCTCCTTCATTACATGTTTTTAAGGTAAAGATAGATAGTTTTTTGAAGAATAAAGGGATTAAGGGTTATGGTGTTCGGGCCGGAAAGTGGAGCTGAGTCCACAAAAGATCAGCCATGATCTAATTGAATGGCGGAGCAGGCTCGAGGGGCCAGATGGCCTACTCCTGCTCCTAGTTCTTATGTTCTTATGTTCTTATGTTCTTATGTAAGCTGGGTCTGCGAGGATTGCGTTTACCATGTGAGAGAGACAGGCTTCTAACACTTGGAGAAATGCAACTCTATTTTATTGAACTCTTAACTATTAAACATACTTTAACTGTGGGTTGACACTATGCTGAGTTGACTGGAGACCTGAGGCTAACCTGACCAGACTATCTTACTACCACATGGTGGATGTTCTGAGTTGTTGCTCACAGGCTCTGGCTGTCTCAGGGGCTGCATCCCAAGAGAGCGGGAAAACTAGTGCCCTCTGGCTTTATAATGGCCGTGTTCTGTCTGGTGATTGGCTGCTGTGTTCTGTGTGTTCATTCGTCATCCTGTGTGTCAATCAATGTCTGTCTGTGCACCATCATATACTTGTGTGTATATTATGACAAACTGACCGTGAGGAGGCGATACAAATCATTTGGTGAATTCATTGCAACTACCGTCTATTGTGTAAACTACCATCTGGTAGAATACTCTTGTCTTGACTGCTGAGCTTTTGTATGTCAGTCTCTTGTTTTACAAGAAGAAGCAGCCCTTTAACATGGTTCTCAAATAATTTTGGAACAAAATCATCGCTCACTCTCCCATGAAATGCTTACATGCAGTCTGCGATTGCCTGCATCATGGGGTGGATGTTGAGCTGGCCCCTGTCTTTTTGAAGTTCAGATCAAACGGGGCTCCCAACAGCTTAAAGTCTGGCCAGAGTTGCCACCTCTCCGGGTAAATCGTGGGGCAATGCGAGTCAGCATTGCAGAGGATTGGAATCACCGTGTGCTGCAGGTCTGTTATTTTTGCAATGGGGGCCCTCTTTCGGAGCTACCTCTTTCGGGCCCACTGACGGAAGACACTTACCTTTCAGAGTCAGAGCAGAGAGTGGAGATCGAGGCCCGAGTGTGATGAGGAACAAGTGTTCAGTCGGGGAATTTAGTACATGTGGGGGAGTGGCGCTGCTTTCCATACCCTTTCTCAGCCTCCAGTAGCTGCTAAGTGTTCTTCTTTTGTCTCCAAGCTAGGGGACGGCTTTAATGAGTAAATGATAACTAATTGACCAATTAAATACATAAAGCTAGGCATGGCTGGGATAGTGGATTGCCATGGCTGCATCAGGCGGGAGACTGTGGCATATTTTGCCCACTCAGAACTCTGTGCTAACCATGTCTGTAGCTTGAGCACATTGAGCTCAGATTGCTGAAGTGGAGTATGATTTATAAACATTGTGGAGTATCAGTGAAGAGGGGTGTTAACTCGACACTTTGTTCCAGGAAGCAGTCACACTTCTAAGGTTAGGTAGAACTTTGGGGCTGGTCAGTGGTCAGGGGGGTGAGTGATTATGAGTTGGGCAGGTATGGGGATCGAGCAGGGAGTTATACAAAGAACAAAGAAAAGTACAGCACAGGAACAGGCCCTTCTGCCCTCCAAGCCTGTGCTGATCATGATGCCCTAACTAAAAACAAACCTACCTCAGCCCTCGACGTTTGTGGTGATATATGCCTGCATGCAGTATAATGTAAAGGTGCCTGGCAGAGCAAGGGTTAATGTGGGACTAGAGAGTGGCACCGCTCACCATGTGATGTATGTTTTCACATGGTAAGAAACTCTCCGAGAACAGTCCAGAAGCAACATTCTAAGTAAGCACCTAGCATGCATGGTAGAAACCACCATGCATGACCATACTTTGAAACTGTAAATAGTTAAAGCCTACCAATAAAGTATTCATGTTTAAGCTCATATTTAATTAGTCTCAAGATCTAACCAATAAACCACCACTACTGAAGCAGAAGGAACCTATATTACGTACATGTTATGACTACTTTGACCAGCAGATATGAGTTGCTTGCCACCTGTGTGGACGAGGAGAAATATTGCAGGACGATGTGCAAAGCGATCATGCCATCATGGTGCAGGATGCCATTTGAGTGGTGAGTGAAAAGGAACGTGCTCACGTGGATTTCCTCCGGGTGCTCCGGTTTCCTCCCACAAGTCCCAAAAGACGTGCTTGTTATGTGAATTGAACATTCTGAATTGTCCCTCCGTGTATCTGAAGCAGGCGCCGGAGTGTGGCACTAGGGGATTTTCACAGTAACCTCATTGCAGTGTTAATGTAAGCCTACTTGTGACACTAATAACGATTATTATTAGTGTTGGGGCAGGAAACTCAGGTGGATGGATATTGTTTTCTGCAGCTGTGATGGGGATCTCTGAAGGTCATGTTGCCTGCCTGGTGCCAGGGCTAAGGATACCTCCTCATGGCTGGAGATGAAAATAGAGGGGGAGGATCCACTTGACATGATCCTCGTATGTTCAAACGATGTAGGTAGACCTAGGAATGGTGTTCTGATGATGATCTAGATTGCAAATTAAAATGCTGAACATCAAAGCTAATCATCTCTGGGTTTTCCCATTGATATCATGCCGGGCCGGGGGGGGGCGGGGGGTTGAAGGCAGGGGGGGGTGAGGGGGGGGGGTGAAGGGGGGGGGGGGGGTTGAAGGGGGGGGGGGGGTTGAAGGGGGGGGGGGTTGAAGGGGGGGGGGGGAGGGGGGGGTTGGAAGGGGGGGGTTGGACGGGGGGGGTTGGAAGGGGGGGGGTTGGAAGGGGGGGTTGGAGGGGTTTGAAGGGGTGGGGTTTGAAGGGGGGGTTGAAGGGGGGGTTGAAGGGGGGGGTTGAGGGGGGGGGGTTGAGGGGGGTTGAAGGAGGGGGGTTGAAGGAGGGGGGGGGTTGAAGGGGGGGTTGAAGGCGGGGGGGGTTGAAGGCGGGGGGGGAGGGGGTGAAGGCAGGGGGGGAGGGGGGTTGAAGGCGGGGGGGGAGGGGGTTGAAGGCGGGGGGGATGGGGGTTGAAGGCGGGGGGGAGGTTTGAAGGCGGGGGGGTAGGGGGTTGACGGCGGGGGGGTTGAAGGGGGGGGGGGTTGAAGGCGGGGGGTGTGAAGGCGGGGGGGGTTGAAGGCGGGGGGTGTTGAAGGCGGGGGGGTTGAAGGCGGGGGGGGTTGAAGGCGGGGGGGTTGAAGGCGGGGGGGGGGTTTGAAGGCGGGGGGGGTTGAAGGCGGTGGGGGGTTTGAAGGCGGGGGGGGGGCGTTGAAGGCGGGTGGTGGTGGTACATACTGTCCATTGTGTAGCTAGAAGATGCAGATAGTTTGGGTTTCACCAGATTTGGAATTGGCACTTAGAACCAGCTGTCCAGTTTATGAAATTAACTGTGAGTTATGAAATATTCAAATGCATTCCTGGATTACACTGTAATTCACTGGAGATATGTGCATTGTATAAGTTGTACAGTATAGAAACATAATCTTCTGAAGTGAGAACAACCTTGTGGGGCAGCACGGTAGCCTTGTGGATAGCACAATCGCTTCACAGCTCCAGGGTCCCAGGTTCGATTCCGGCTTGGGTCACTGTCTGTGCAGAGTCTGCACATCCTCCCCGTGTGTGCGTGGGTTTCCTCCGGGTGCTCCGGTTTCCTCCCACAGTCCAAAGATGTGCGGGTTAGGTGGATTGGCCATGCTAAATTACCCTTAGTATCCAAAATTGCCCTTAGTGTTGGGTGGGGTTACTGGGTAATGGGGATAGGGTGGATGTGTTGACCTTGGATAGAGGGGTTAGGGTGCTCTTTCCAAGAGCCGGTGCAGACTCGATGGGCCGAATGGCCTCCTTCTGCACTGTAAATTCTATGTAATCTATGTAATCCAAATGAACAATTATTAAAAGCCGAGTTACTAATTCTTTGATATATAAAGATAATTTCGAGAGGGCAGTATCCTAATTTATTTGTTAGAGACAAAACGCTCCAAAGCATTTAATTTTTGTAACTACTGCAAAGAACGTTGTTTGTCTTATTTAATAAAACAGTAGTTATACCAAAAAATATGGATTATGTTATGATTGGTGAACTTCTGAGTGAGGGAAAATTGCATTAAATGCGTCCTCAAAAAGGAGTCAGTTATCAGATTGAAAGTTAGCAGAGGATAGGTTTGATGTTAATTAAACTACAAAGGCCTGTACTGTACAAACAAAATATTCCACACCAGGGACATCAAACAAGCCATCAAAATCACAGGCTCTGAAATGGCTCATTACGGGGGACATTGCAAAGGTCTGAGACTATATAGAGTAAATGAGTGACCTGACATGTCTAAGTGCCAATTATTGGTTTGGAGTGGTTTCAACTAGGCTTCAACAGTGCTCTGTGAGGTGATTGACACCTGAACTCTTCTAACACATGTGCCACTCAGATTGGACAGTGAAATTAAGAAGGTTTTTTTTAAAAATAGAACATGGTTTTTGTCAGTTCAGTCTTTATTTTTCATTTAAATTTTTAGTTGAGTTCTAGTTATTTTGGTAGTCTTTTTGGCAGTCTTTGTGATTGAATGTGTAGCAGCTCTTTGTCTAGTATATTTACGAGGGTATCTTTGTAAAATTAGAAAGCACATTTATGGATTTCAGAGGTTAAGATTGTCAGGCTGTACCAGATAGGTATAAGCACATATACCAGTGCCACTTAGATGTGCAATTTCGCGTGACATCGAGAGAGAGCAGAGTTAATGTAGCTGGTCCACACAAAGACAACCCAAAGACAAATCGCGGGAGGATGGTTGGAGAAAGGGATGAGCTCAAATGGTTCCTCCGTTCACAAGAAAGATTTTAAAAAATATTTCTTTGCTGCAGAGGCTGCTGAAGAAGTCCATGACTAGTCCAGCATCTGCTTTGCTCGCCCTTAGCAAATTTTCCAGAAGGGTGCTTCATAGACATAGAATTTACAGTGCAGAAGGAGGCCATTCGGCCCATCGATCTGCTGTCAGTATAGAAGGTGGTTCTAGCCAGATGCAGAGGATATTTAATGGCTGGGACAGCCGTCACAATAGGAACTCATCATTCTCATGTCTCTCTGGAGGCTAATAGAAAACAAGAAGAAGGTGAGGCAACAAATCCATCCACGCCAACCTGTAAGAGAAGATCATATAGGTTCTGGAAACATGGTTATAAGAGCACAGAGGTAGAAATTTGTCCACGCTTGGCTTCAGGTCTAGACTCAGCGCTTTTCAGTCAGTGCACTCCACAACCTGGAGATCCTAGGCTGGCCAGAAATTAGCCCACAAGTCCCATTATCATGTTGTGTGTGAGTTCAGTGGAACCATGAAAGACCTTGGCTGCTTGTGCATTCAAGATGCCTTTGGCTTGTTGGTGACAACCCAAAGACAAATCGCGAGAGGATGGTTGTAGAAAGTGATGAGCTCAAATCGTTCCTCCCTTCACAGGGAAGATATTTTAAAATATTTCTTTGCTGCAGAGGCTGCTGAAGAAGTCCATGACTAGCCCAGCATCTGCTTCGCTCGCCCTTAACAAATTTTCCAGAAGGGTCCCTCATGGACATAGAATTTACAGTGCAGAAGGAGGCCATTCGGCCCATCGAGTCTGCTCCGACCCTTGGAAAGAGCACCCCACACCTCCACCCTATCCCTGTAACCCAGTCTAACCGTTTTGGACACTAAGGGTAATTTAGCATGGCCAATCCACCTAACCTGCACAGTCTTTGGACTGTGGGAGGAAACTGGAGCACACGGAGGAAACCAATGCAGACATGATGAGAATGTGTGGACTTGCACAGACCCAAGCTGGGAATCGAATCTGGGACCCTGGAGCTGTGAAGCAACTGTGCTAACCACTGTTCTACCGTGCTGCCCATAGATATTAGATTCCAACAGGCCTAATGCCTGCTTTAGGCAACTGGAATGTCTAAAAAAACAGGGTTGGCGAATTTAACAATTGGCTGAACATGCACACACGCACAAATTGGGATGGGCTCATTCACTGCTGAATTTGTCAGTGCTACACCTGATCATACCCTAAAACAGGCCCAACCACACCCTTTTTTACTCAATAGATTTTTATCTATTCAATGGCCTGGCTTGCTAATGTTGTTAACTTGGCAACTATGTAAAGAGCCTAATCCTAAATTAATCTTGGCAATTTTTATCAATCTCAGATGCTGACATCAGCAATAAATTTATAATCAGCAAAGACTTCCAGCTAAATTAAGTAACACAACTGAACTACCTTTGTAACCTCAGTGATTTATTTTGTCAATTAACTCTTGCTAGTAATTATTTGCATACTTTTTAATCATTGGCAAGAAAAGGCTAATTCATTCACATTTGTGTGGCTCCTGGTGGGAGGTTGGTATTATAACAGACAATGCATTTCAAACTAACTTGCATAAGAGAATTCAGTGAACCAAATTTAAGAATGGTTAACACTGAGGAGGTGAAACAAAGAGAAGTCTATAGAATGTTGTGGGTTCCTTTAAATCACCCACATCAAGGACTTTCAACAAAGGTAGTTTATTCCTAAGCTCAGCAGTTATGCACAATGCTTGTGCTGTGCCTCCGCCCCTGTGGATAACTCCTACTCCCTCGTCACGTGACCTCTTTTGTAGTCGCGTTATCAAGTTCTCATGTGACCACTCGATCTAGAAATTGCTCAACCAGAAATGATTTGTCTTGAAAAACATTCTTGACAAACATTTAAATACTGGTATCCACTGTCTTTGGTCTCTGTTATAAACTCTATTCCCTAACCACCAACTCCATCCCTTTCCTTACACCATTGTCGAATGCAGAACCAGAGCTTTTTCAACACTGGTATTGTAATTTACCCTGAGAGGAGTTCCTCAACCAGTAGTCGCTCCATCAACAAGACCTTCTACTTCCACCTCCATAACACTCCTCCATCTTCTCCCCTGCCTCAGTTCACCTGTTGCTGAAAACACTCATCCCTGCCTTTGTTACCTCTGTACCTGACTGTCTGAAACCTCACGTTGAATGCGTTTCAACCTTGCACCCACATGAACTTAAAACTCTGCTTCCCTTTTCCATCTTACACCAAGTCCCATTCACTCGTCATGTTTATGCTCACTAACCTACAATTGGTTGTGGTTTTATTAATGCCTTGATTTTAAAATACTCATCCATGTTTTCAAATTCCTTCATAGCTTTACACCTGCCTAGCTCTGCAATTTCCTCCAAACCTAAAACATCAGAGGTACCTCTGCTCCTCTAATACTGGCCTTTTACACATCCTTAATTTTGGTCTGTTACGGGGAGGTAGGGGGGGGGGTTTAATTTAAACAGCTCTGATTTCTCCTCTCACAACTCTCCGTAAACCAAAGGGTGTCTTTTGATTTCCCGTTTATGGTGGTGTATTTTCCCCAACCCTTCAGTGTACAGTGATTCAATCCCTATTAAAACCCCACAGCAAACTCGAGAAAAGGTAAAATAAGAAGCTTGGTTTATTCCACATTCACACAAAATAAAATGGGATGTGGTTTCACAATGTCTGCCCCTTTTGAGCTCACACAATAAGCTTGTGGTATAAGGGAAAGAAAGGGATATCGGGCAAGGCCAGAATAAAAATAAACGTCATGGTCTCAGGTGAGTCTAGAGTCCTGGATCACAAGTCCAATGGTATATTCCGTCAGGAGATCAGCAGGCTGAAACCATTTCAAGGTGATCCGGTCTTCCCAGAAGTGAGGACTTCCATGATGGAAGAAGGCTCGCAGAGATGAATTAGTCTTGTAGGCACAGGGGCAGGAGTTCTGATGTTTCCAGTAGTAGACAGTGTAGATAGGGGCCAGGAAATTCACATGGCTAGAGCTCTGTCTGCTGCTACCTACTAGGTGGTAAAATGGTAGACTGCCCTGGGTTCAGACTCCCACAGCAATATTACAAGTTCCAGCAGCTTGTGGGGTCATGTAACCCCCCCCCCCCCCCCCCACTTTCTCTCCTGGGTTTTGAACAAAGGGTGTAATTTTCCAGGTCTGGAATCCTGAGAGGTTTATTAGAGGAATTTTGTCCTTGCGGACTGTCTCTATTGTCATGGTGGGCGCTAAAATCACGGTAGCACAATGGTTAGCACAGTTGCTCCAGAGTCCCAGGTCGATTCCTGCTTGGGTCACTGCATGTGTGGAGTCTGCACATTCTCCCTGTGTCTGTGTGGGATTCCTCCGGGTGCTCCAGTTTCCTCCCTTAGTGTCCAAAAAGGTTAGGTGGGGTTACTGGGTTGCAGGGATAGGGTGGAGGTGTGGGCTTGGGAAGGGTGCTCTTTCCACGAGCCGGTGCAGACTCGATGGGCCTAATGGCCTCCTTCTGCACTGTAAATTCTATGACTCTATAAGCACCAGGAAACACCCCGCTAAACATGCCCAAAATTGGACTTCCCTCCCCATTAAATCACATCCTTTTTCAGGATGTCAATCCCAGTGTACACAATGTATTTTTCAACCATATATTGATTGAAGAGTTTAATGTAATTTCCATATTACCATTAAATTCCTCAAGCAAATTATCACATAGATATGGGAAACCTAAAAATACTTGTATGAATTTGACCATCAAGCATGTTGCAATGCTCAGCAAATAGTAGCTTCTCAGCTAAAAGTATACCTGACAGAAAGACAGATATAATTTTACTTCCCCTGACCTCTTTTCACTTAAATAGCCTCTGGTATTGGTGACTGCTGTCATACTCATGATACTATTTATACTAACCTCACAGTAGAAATACCTCCATAGTTGTCATGAAGTCAGTGCACATTATGTAAAAGAGTGAAAATTTCTTATGTTGTTTGCATGTGGGCTTGGTACAAATAATTGAAAACTTCTCAAACTGTTGGGCTTTGCAGCATGTTTTTAAAGCATGGAGTCATGCATTTTAGGCTCGGCCACAATGTTACAGTTAAGATGTCTGTGACAAATTAGTTCTTGCTTCAGGAATTAAAGACTGAAATATTTGCCTTGTGATGTTACTAAGACGCTGATTGCAAATTCACAGGAGTCCTTCATGTTTCTTCTTGTGTGTCTCTGTGCTGCCATGGAGTATTTTCCCAAGTTAAAGGGACTATATCAGGACAAGATGTTATTAGTAGTTGCCATCAGCATGTCCCTTGATTTGAGGATGACGTCTGCTCAGGGTCACGGGTTTCTGCCATGGGTCTTCATGTGACTGGGCAGGCCAATTCTTGACCCACAGATATTTGGGCACATGCCCTAGGAGGTAATGGGACCCTGAATGCGGGATTTGCTTTATTTTCTTTCCTTCTCTATTGCCTCCTCCCCTTTTGATTCACCATGAAAATGTTGTGACTCAAAGCATGATGGAGTCTGTTGTCCACCCCCCCCCCCCCCCCCACCCGTGCTGAGACGGGTGAGCTGGCACAGCTGATGCGGTGTCTGATCTCCTCAGCAACGTTGGCCCTTTGAGGGAGGTGCGGTGAATGTGTAACCACTATAAATTCACACTGTACATTACTGTGTCCCTGTGGGCTCCATCTGTGAGCCATTGCGCGGCTCTGCCCACAGGGGGAGATGAGGAGCATGTACAGGGCTCCGCCCTTGGCTCCAGCAGGAAGTATAAGTGCTGCGGTCCTACAAGTCCGTCCTCAGTTCAGTTTAGTTGCAGGCAGGCTCAGTTGTAAGCCGATTAAAGCCACACTTTACTTCACTCGTGTCTCTGAATTAATTGATGGTCGCATCAGGAGGTGACTGCCAAGGCATGCTTGACATATTCCTGAGTCTACCCTTCAACATATATGTGACGTTGAGTATTCAAGGACAGGCCAAGTTTCTGTATACAGAATTGAAGAGAGCGGGAATGGCTTGTAAATCTGGTACAGAGTGGACTTGACACTTGTATGTCTTTGGTAGGTTAGTTTAGTTTTGGAATGGAGGTAACTGAGGTGAAAGAGAATTTGATATTGACATCAGAGGACAGTTATAGAATTTATAGTGTAGAGGGAGGCCACTTCGGCCCATCGAGTCTGCACCGGCCCTTACAAAGATCACCCTACTCAAGCCCACGTATCTACCTTATCCCATAACCCAGCAACCCCCACTTAACCTTTTTTTAGGGCAATTTAGCATGGCCAATCCACCAAACCTGCACATCTTTGGACTGTGGGAAGAAACCAGAGCACCCGGAGGAAACCCACGCAGACACGGGGAGAACGTGCAGACTCCGCACAGACAGTGAACCAGCCGGGAATCGAACCTGGGACCTTGGCGCTGTGAAGCAATTGTGCTAACCACCATGCTACCGTGCTGCCCTTAAATTAATATTCAAATGTCTGGCAAAAAAGGCAACGTCAAAGGTTTCTCTGGAAGATTGAAAACACACTATATCTCTTGGAGGATGTCCTCAGACACTGGAAGAAGGCGATTCAGGAGAATGCGTGGCAGAAATCTATGAATAAGGGTCTATTATTAAAATATAAGGAGGTTATAGCTGGACACTGAGAAATTCTCAGCACAATCAGGCAGTCAACATGGTCTTGTGAGGGCAGTGGTTAGCACGGCTGCCTCACGACGCCAGGTTCAATCCCAGCTCTGGGTCACTGTCCGTATGGAGTTTGCATATTCTCCCGGGGTTTTCACCCCCACAACCCAAAGATGTACAGGGTAGGTGTATTATCCATGCTATATTGCCCCTTAATGGGAAAAAAATAATTGGGTATTCTAAATTTATAAATAAAAACATGGGGCGAAATTCTCCGACCCCCGCAGGGTTGGAGAATCGCCCAGGGGCCGGCGAAAATCCTGCCCTCGCCGTGGGCGGAATTCTCCGCCACCCGGGAATTGGCGGGGCGGGAATCGCGCTGCGCCGATCGGCGAGCCCCTCTGCGGCAATTCTCTGGCCCGCGATGGGCCGAAGTCCCGCCGCTGATAGGCCAATCCCGCCGCCGTGGTTTCAACCACCTCTGGTGGCGGCGGGATTGGCGGCGCGAGCGGGCCCCCGGGGTCCTGGGGGGGGGGGGTGGGCGTGGGGTGATCGGACCCCGGGGGGTGCCCTACGGTGGCCAGGCCCACGATTGGGGCCCACTGATCGGCGGGCAGGCCAGTGCCATGGGGGCACTCTTTTTCTTCCGCCGCCGCCACAGCCTCCACCATGGCAGAGGTGGAAGAGTACCCCCCCTACCCCGCATGCGCCGGTGGTAACGGCAGCGGCAGCTGACGCACCGGCGCATGCGCGAACCGGCGAAGGCCTTTCGGCCAGCCCCGACCCCGGCCGACGGGTGTCAAAAGCCGCTTGCGCAGGTTTTGGCACCAATCGGCGCGGCGCCAACCACTCCAGTGCGGGCCTAGCCCCCAAAGGTGCGGAGAATTCCGCACCTTTGGGGAGGACTGGCGCCGGAGTGGTTGGCGCAACTCCGCTACGCAGGGACCCCCCGCCCCGCCGGGTAGGGGAGAATCCCAGCCATGGTTATGTGAAAGGGAAGCCGCATTTAACTAATTTATTAGACTTCGTTGTGGAAATACCAAACAATGTGGATGAAGGAGCATCTGTGATTGTAGTGTACTTAGATTTCCGGAAGGCATTTGACAAAGTGCTATATCATAGGTGACGACACAAAATGGTGCAGGACTAACATATTAGCATGAGAGGAAGATTTGTTTGCTAACAGAAAACAGAATGGAATAAATGGGTAACTTTTAGATTGGCAAGATGTTATGAGTGAAGTGCCACAGGGATCAATGCTGGGGGCCACAACTCTTTACTATCTATATTAATGTCTTGAATGAAGGAACCAAATGTATAGTTGCTAAATTTTCTGATGACACAATGATAGGTAGAAAAGTAAGTTGTGAAAGGAACATAAGGGCCTGGATTCTCCCCTCCCCGGCGGGGCGGGGGGTCCCGGTGTGATGGAGTGTCGTGAACCACTCCGACGTCGG
Organism: Scyliorhinus canicula; assembly: GCF_902713615.1. NCBI lineage: Eukaryota > Metazoa > Chordata > Chondrichthyes > Carcharhiniformes > Scyliorhinidae > Scyliorhinus > Scyliorhinus canicula. The sequence continues at coordinate 32,234,127 of NC_052165.1, read as the reverse complement.
GCCTCCACAAAGGTGCGGAAATCTCCGCACCTTTAGGGGCCAAGCCCTCACATTAAGGGGTTCGGCCCACACCGGAGTGGTTTCCGCTCTGCCGGCTGGTGTAAACGGCCTTTGGCGCCATGCCAGACGGGGCCGAAAGGACTTCGCCGGCCAGCGTAAGTCTGCGCATGCGCTGGAGCGTCGACAGCTGCTGATGTTATCCCTGGTGCATGCGCAAGGGAGGGGGTCTCTTCCGCGTCCGCCATGGTGAAGACCATGGCGAAGACGGAAGAAAAAGAGTGCCCCCGCGGCACAGGCCCGCCTGCCGATTGGAGGGCCCCGATCGGGGGCCAGGCCACCGTGTGGGCATCCCCCAGGGTCAGATCGCCCTGCGCCCCCCAGGACCCTGGCGCCCGCCCACGCCGCCAATCCTGCCGGTACCAGAGGTGGTTTAATCCACGCCGCTGGGAGAAGCTTGTCAGCGGCTTGACTTCGGCCCATCGCGGGCCGGAGAATCGCCGCGGGGGGCCCGCCGACCGGCGCGGCGCGATTCCCGCCCCCACCGAATCTCGGGTGGTGGAGAATTTGGGACGCGGCGGGGGCTGGATTGATGCCGGCCCCGGGCGATTCTCCGACCCGGCGGGGGGCGCAGAGAATCCTGCCCAAGGGGTTTGCAAGGGGGCATCGATGGGTTAAGTGAATGGGCAAACATCTGGTGAATGGAGCACAATGTGTGAAACTGTGAGCTTGTCCACTTTGGCATCAAGAATTGAAAAGCAGCTTATTACTTAAATGGAATGAGAATGTAGAACTGTTGAGGTACAGAGAAATTTGGGCATCGAGGTACATGAATCACAAAGGTTAATCTGCGGGTTCAGTAGGGGAACAGGAAGGCAAATGGAATGTTGTCATTTATTGCAAGGAGAATGGATACGAATATAGGGACATTTTGCTGCAGTTGTATAGGGTTTTGGTGAGACCACATCGAGAGCAATTTGTACCATTTTGGTTTCTTTACCTAAGAAAGGACATAATTCCATTCGGAGCAGTTCAGTCAGTACTATTTCCTGGGATAAGGAGATCGTCTTAGGAGAAATGATTGAATATGTTGGGCCTGTATCCATTGGACCTTAGAATATTTGAAATATGTAAGATTCAGAGGGGGCTTGACAGGGTGGATGTTGAAAGGATGTTTCTTCTTGTGGTAGAGACCACAAGTCGAGGAGTTGGTTGTAACTTTTTATTTTTCAGTTCTTCTTTCTCTCAAATCTGAGAGCATGGGTCTTAATGTGAGGAAAATCTCACCCGCTTTGAAGACCTCATCTGGATACAATCGGGGCCATAGGCTTTATTGTTTTTCACTGCTGGATTTGCAGCTCTCCTATCAATGGTGGTTCATCCATGAATTCTACCACAGGTTACTGGGGTAATAGCCAGGAGAGTATCGGCTGAGGAATTGTTGAATTTGTTCTTTCCAGTGTTGACAAATGGCTTTGTTCCCCTTAAGGGAACACCGTCCTGTGAACAAAAACAAAATGAAATGAAAATCGCTTATTGTCACAAGTAGGCTTCAAATGAAGTTACTGTGAAAAGTCCCCAATTGCCACATTCCAGCACCTGTTCATGGAGGCTGGTACGGGAATTGAACCCGTGCTGCTGGCCTGCCTTGGTCTGCTTTAAAAGCCAGCTCTTTAACCCTGTGCTAAACCAGCCCTACGAACAAAGGTGCTTTTGCCCATTTGAGTGACTTTGGTCTATTAATGGTTCTGGTGGCTTCAAAAACGTTTTTTATGTTGTGATGGCGAACTCTCGGACTCTCTTTTCCCACCATGTCCTTTATCTTCCAGATTTGTCTTAGATGTCAGCATTGAACTGGTGGAATTCTGCCTTCTTGACTTGCGACCTTGAGTTCTTCTGATTATTTATGTTCCAGCACGTCACATGTTTCAATATAATTTTTGTCGAGCCATTTCTGGTGATGACAATGTTCGATCCCAATGGCCTGGATACAACAGGCAAAGGCAACCAACTTTATTTTATCCCAGTGTTCTGGAATTGAGTTGGATGTCTGAAGATTTTCCTGATTGGTTATGGGTGACGTTGATCTTCCTCCTCGAGGATTTCTGGATTTTATGATCTCTTGGTGCTCGAAGGATGTTGATCACAGGTCAAACAAGTCAATCTGTTATCTTTCACTTGAACAGTAACGTATACCAGGAGGTGCCAAGGCTTTGATCCAGGATTTCTCCATATAGTTTTGTGTTTGACCTTCCAGTGGAACAGGGGACTGGATTCTCCGGCCTCCCAGCCACATGTTCCTTGGCAGCGGGAGGCAGCATTGCTGGCGGCGGGATTTTCTGTTCCCGCCACTGACAATGGGATTTTCCATTGAGGCTATCCATCACCGCAGGGAAACCTACAGGGGGGGATGTGCTGCCGGAAGGACCGGAGAATCCCTCCACCAGCGAGAATTCTGTCCAGGGTGTTTCTGAAACTGTGTCAATAGGCGGACCACATTTCATGTGTTCCTGCCACTCCATTCTTCTCAACTGTTCCCTTCCAGACATCAGAGTTACCCACTATAGTTCCCCAGAGGAATGATCTTTTCTTCTTTTGGGAAGGCAGTGAGGAATTCCTCACCGTCAGAATGGAACTCGTGCTTAACATTTTCATCGGAGTTACGGGTTGGGGCATACTGGTTACAGCTGAGCTGTCGCTGAAATTTCACAAGTCTTTCATTGGGGATGTCTGAGAGTGTAACCACGATCCTATATGAGATGGCAAAACCAACTCTCCGGGCATTGCCAGCCTTTACTTTCAAATAAAATCTTCTTGTTCTTTGTGCTGCCCCTTCCCAGGAAGGCAGGTCTCGCAGAGCCTGGCAATGTCAATTTGGATTCTTGGTAGCACATGTGATATGATGGCAATTCTTATTTACGAACATATCGTTAAGGAGCAGGAGTCCTGCTAACCCCCCCCCCCCCCCCCCCCCCCCCCACCAATAATCTATCATTTCCACTCTGCTCCCTCCACCTTTTCAGGGAGAAGGTTCCAAAATCTTATGTCAGGAAAGATACCATCTCCATTTTAAATAGGAGACCACTTATTTTTAACAGTGACCCAAAGGCAAAAACATCTCTCCACATGTACCTTGTTGAGGCCCCTCAGGATCAGTCAAGATGCCTCTTACTCTTCTAAACTCCAGCTTCGCCTGTCCAACTTTTCCCCATAAGACATTTCAAGTTTAGTCTGACAAACCTTATGTGAACTGTTTCCAATGCATTTACATCCTTCCCTAAATAAAATGACCAATTCTGTACACAATGCTCCGGATTTGGTCTTACCAGTACTCTGTATAGCTGAAGCATGATATCCCTATTTTTTGCATCCAATTACCCTCGTGTTATGGGCAGGGGTGATGGCAAATGCTGAACAGTTCAAATCCCACGAAGGAAACATGAAGCAACTGCCATAATATTTGTGTTTGCAGTTTATATAATATAATTTGAAATCCAGATACAGTGCCCCTGACTACTTCAGATGATTTTATAGCAAAGTAAATGTTTATTAAGAAATAGGAAAAATGGTAAAATGACATAGAATTACACTTAAAATAAGCCAACACATTACCGATAAGCTAAACAATTCCAAACAATCTTAATTTAGCTACCTTGATAACTAACCTTCCCCAATCGATTCAGCAAACCTTCTAGGGTTTAAGATGTATAACAGTCCAGTAACCTTTACTACACAGTGCCTTTGCTTCTGTTGGGGTTGCTTCTGAGCTTAACCAGCAGCAGTGGGCTTTTGAAATCTGGTTACTGGGGGAATAGCCAGGAGAGTATCAGTTTTTTCACACTGCTTGCTGTGTGTTAACCAAATATTCCTGCGGCTATATGAGATCTAAAACAACTCCCTTCATAGAGGTTTCAGTATCCCCTTAAATATGTTATTCCCTTTTGATCTCTCCATTGTCTCACCCAATTTCGTTTGAACTAATCTCCCTCAGATTGATTAACTTCATCTCTTTATTTTAGCTTTTAGAATTTAAAACAAAGATGTAACCAAGGCGGGCAACCCCCCCCCCCCCCCCCCCCCCCCCCCCCCCCCCCCCCCCCCCCCCCGCCACCTTGGATGCCGTGGGTGAGCACTATTCAGTGCTGGTCTTCATAAACAGTGACCAGTCAGAACGATACTTGTGGGGGTTTCCCATGGGATCGGAGGCCCCCAGGTGCCCCCCCACCCCCCCCCCCTCATCCCACCTCTTAAGGACAAGGCACCCCTAGGCCTGATCCCTGACAGGGTAACCTGGCACAGGGAGACAGCGGGAATGCGAGTTTACTAGCGTTCTCAGAGCATGACTGCCAAGGGGTCTTCAATGGCCTGGAAACACCCCCCTCCCCCCACCCCACATAGGTGCCATTATACCTGGTCCACAGTCAGGAAACCAGTGCTAAATAGCGTCATGGCGAGATCTCTCAGGCGAGGCAGCTGGTGAATCCCTTCATGGGAAGTTGGGGGGATCTGGGGACCATGATATGGGGGAGGAGGTTCAGAGAGCAGGATGCGATTTAAAAAGAGCACTGGCTCTTTATAGAATAGAACAGTACAGCACAGAACAGGCCCTTCGGCCCTCGATGTTGTGCCGAGCAATGATCACCCTACTCAAACCCACGTATCCACCCTGTACCCGTAACCCAACAACCCCCCCCCCTTAACATTACTTTTTAGGACACTACGGGCAATTTAGCATGGCCAATCCACCTAACCCGCACATCTTTGGACTGTGGGGGGAAACCGGAGCACCCGGAGGAAACCCATGCACACACGGGGAGGACGTGCAGACTCCGCACAGACAGTGACCCAGCCAGGAATCGAACCTGGGACCCTGGAGTTGTGAAGCATTTATGCTAACCACCATGCTACCGTGCTGCCCTAAAGTGCAGTAAATAGGACAAAGGGCAGCCTCGGTGGGTCCAGAAATGAAGCAGAGCCCATTTAGTAGCAGGCTCATTCTCAACGTGGCCAGTAGCACAAAAACACTTGACTAAATATACCTGACGCGGGACTGTATTTCATTTCTGTTAAATTACAAGTAGTGTAATTGTAAATCCTACGGTCACCTTAGAGGTCAAATGTGATCTCAGCATAACATCTTGTCTGAAAGACAATCATTCTGACAGCGTTGCACTCACTCAGTACTGCACTCCAGTGTCAACTGATATTATGGTTGGATTTTCATGGAGTCAGGCAGAGTCTGTGAAATGGTGAAAATGACAACCGGGTCCTGATTCTGGGATTCTCGACTCTATTCCCGTAGTTTATGTTTTTTGGGAATTACATTTAAGAGTATGGGTTGTTTCGGGTTGCAAGCCCAGAACCTGCACTCTTGACCTGGCCTGCTCCATTTTTGGGATAGATATGTCCTAGTCCTCTGCAATTTTCACCAAGTTGGGCCAGCTTTTCAAAGGCCTCAAAGGTGTCGTGAACCATAATCCAAATGAGGGAACCTGTTGAAAAGTAAGTTAAAAAGGTCTTCCTCATAGCTAGCATGCCATGATATGGTTCCCCCATCCACCCCTATGGCTCACAGGACCTCATGCCAAACTATAGCATTTCCATGTCCAGCATTCACCTATGAGATGCTGTATAGAACTAATGAACCCCACAATAACAATAGGATATATAAAAAAGTTTGAAAATAGTAATTTATTTATAATCTTCCACTTTCTTAAAAATATTCCTTTGTACTACAGCTGAGTAGAAGTGTCAATCATCCAGACCCTTTAAAATATCAATAGCAGAAACTGCAAGCACTTAAAACCTATGTCTTGTGTAAATAAACATCATGCAATTGACAGGAGATTAGCAAACCAGAGCTGTCAGTCAGGCAATGTTTTCACTGGGGCTCAGGTGTTTCAGTACTCTGATAAATATCTGGATTCCTATCCAAGCCTCATTACGCATTCCTGGTAGCCCTGTGGCTGCTTCCAGACTCTTTCCTGGGTCCCTAGTCCAGCTGTAGTCCTTACTTGCCCCTCTACAATAAAGGACCCGTCTTTCCTGGCACTTTCTCCCGAGATGGTCAGGCTCAGTATAGATTTTTCCAGACTTCTACTACCCACTCAAGGATGAAAATCAAGTTTTATGTGCTTAAATCCTGAATTTGAACCCATGACCATTTGACTCAGTGGTAAGGAAACATTCAGTCTGTAATCTGTTGTTCATGCAATGCCAAACAAGTATCTCTGATTTGTTCCTCCAAAGATAAATGCTGGAATTTCTCGGGGGGTGGGGGGAGGGCGTGTAAATTCCATCCAACATTTCCCAGAATGATTAATTCCAAAATAAATTAACATCGTTCAGCAAACTATAAAAGGGTACATCCTTTATGTTTAAAATCTGATATATTTAATCATAATACGATAGATGAAACCTGTGTAAAATTTTTGAAGATCTAATTTTACCGTACTTTGGTTCTTGCTTTCGAAATATAAGGTTGTTTTAAAGCTTGCTGGTGTCCTCATTGTGAACCGCACACCCGCTTTAATACCCAAACTCAAGAGTCTCTTCACTGCAAACATTGATATTGCACACCTCCCATTGGAACACATATTTTCCAGCAAGCTATTGTAGATAATGAAAGAGTTAGAGTCTCATAAGATAATTGCCTGATAAAATCACAGGAAAGCTATTAGTTTATTCACCCAGAGACACCCCACAGTTACCTCATTATTACCACTTGTCCATTCCATTGTTTCCAAAACGTTTAGAGCGATTGTACGGCCTCATCGTGACAGGCTCGGTGTTGCGACAAGGCCATTAAAGCATCTCGCGAGATTTGCGATGCACGGAAAGTCTTGCGAGTTCTAACGAGATCTCACGAGACATCGCGATACGGATCTCGCCCTCGCATATTTAAATATGTTGGCGCTCAATTCTCCCGAGGCCCGGGAACTAACGCCTGCGCCTGGGAGACCTTGCCATGGTGCCATTTAGCATTGGTCCACACAAACGTGGACCAGGCATAATGGACTCTGGGGGGCGGGGGGTCTTCCAGACCATCAGCGCTCGCCGGGGTGGTTGGGCTCTGGTCATGGTGGCAGCCTGGCACTCTGGCTGGCACCCAGGCACTGCCAACCAGGCGCTGTCAGCCTTCAGCAAGTCCAGCCTCGGTGAGGCATTCCTCACAGAGGCCAAAAGAAAAACAATAGTAGGCGCCGAGAAAGGCTCCACAATATGGGACTCCTTTTTGCGCGTTAAATCGTCCTTTGTCTTCACTACATGCAGTGGTAAACTCCTAACAGCATTCTGAGTGTACCTACACCACATGGACTGCACTGATTGAAGAAGGCAGCTCGGCACCACCTTCTCAAGGGCAGTTCAGGATGGGTAATAAATGCTGGCCAAGCCAGCGACTCCCACATCCTGTGAATGAAATAAAAGTATATATTTTCAAATGATCAGGTTTACTCCTGATAATCAGTTCCATTACTTGACACAATATTGTAGGAAATATTGCAACTGGCTCCATTCGCTTTGCTCTCCTTTCTTTTGACAGCTGATGTCTCAGGTGTAAAACATAAGACGCTTGGTGATGCTGACACTTATAACAAATAAAATACAATCGCTGATAAAGTCAAAATACGATGTATGTAACAAATGAAACTTAGAAAAATCAATGTTGTACATCGCTGCATTGTAATGTAATTCTTTCCTGCAAGTCCCTTGGAATTGGTCTGTACTGTGTGGTAGAGATGGTGGTCACTGTTGCAAGGCCTGACTATCCCTGAAGTGTAATGTTGACCTCTCTGGGGAGCTTGGGATCCTGAATGGAAACATTAGCTTGCACAATATAGCTAGACAAATTAATTTTCAAAATTTATGATAGTCCTGTTTCACAAAGTGACAAAAAAACCCTGAAAAATGAAGGAAGGCTGCAGTTTAGTGACAGATATACTATTGGTTGAAGAAGATAAATTAAAATTTGGCAGACTGCACGGGTGATGATTCTTCCAGGATTAGTCTGTCGAAACTTTCCACGCGAGCTGAGCAATGAGACTGAATTTCAGTGGATGTTTAACAAGGCCGGCCTCATTAGAAGAGTTGCATTCAGCAAGTTGTCGGAATGCGTTTCATTCCTGTGAGAACAATGTAGAAATTGACAAGACTTAACCATTTCAGGACCGTGGAGGTTTTCTGACAATGTCATTTGTCAATATTGGCCTGATTTTGTGGCGGAAACAATTAAACGTGTACTTTCTCCAGCGGGTGCATTGACGAGGTCCTCCCAGGTTGCAATTGGGAAATCAACTAAATTAATGGGAATGCCACTTTTACACAGTCTTATTATAAACCTTGAAAAGCTACACCTTGTTGACTGAGATGTAATTCATTTTAATAGCACAATTACTTCATAATTACTGATAAACACCCTAGCTGGCCCTGAAAAGCTAATTTTATATATGTGAAATGTGAAATTTCTCCATAATGAAAAAAAAGTCCACATCAAAATATATATATATTTTTACATCAACTTTTAAATATAAACTTTAAAAAAAAAAGTTTATTTTAACCTCTATCTTAATCCAACCATTATCATTTATCTTGCCATCTGAAATTTTAAGTTAACAGGCAAGGAATTTTCAGTGTTTTTGACTTCCTGGCTATTTGTACGTGCATAATTGGATGTGCTTTGGTTCCTTACCTGCTCATTGACACCACTTCTGCTTAACTTCCCCCTGACTTGGCACCATATTGAAACTGCATTGGGAAAGGGAAGAACCACACCACAGAGATCATTGGATCCTTGAGGTTAGCTTTCTTCAAGATCTGCGACCAGTGGCCTGGCTTCACCACAAAGTGCAAAATCTGGGTCAGGGCATGGGACATTTGTCTACATTTTGAACATTGTTGACTAATTTAATTTTACCATTATTCATTATTTTGCAGTCTTGACCAAACCCTCCTTAAAGGGCATGTCATATTCTTTCTCCCTTCCAATTTACCCTTTCCTACAGGTGCAGAGATATAGCATTGTCAAACTGGCACAACCTCCCCCTCTATCAAAGTTTTTATTCTTTACATCCGGCTCTTGACTCAGGGTTTCCAAATAGATTTCACAGGAGTTCTCATTTCTCATACCTTGAATTTACCATGGTTTGATCTAACCTCAATCGTAGTCTTGATTTTATCATATACCATTTCACCTACTTATCTCAATGCTTGCTCAGCTTTACACACTCCATCTCTTTCTCTTATTGTCACTTTGTTTTTGCTGCTCTTATTCTGTTCTGCTCTCCCTTTTCCTTTACAATGCACTTCCTTTACAATGTCTCAAAAGCTTTCATTTCATTTCTCCCCTCGTCTCTCTCTTTCCCAAATGCTCCCAATATGATGTGATTATCTTGACACATTTTCCTCAGTGTAATCTCTGCTCTTCTCCCCCCAAATTTCCATCGCACTATTTTCTGACTGTGGTGAACCACTGTACACCTGTATTAGGGGATGTAAGGTAGGACCTGTAGTACAGGTTCGCAGGTAGCCCCTGCCGGCTGGCTCCGCCCAGTAGGAGGAGTATAAATATGCGTGTCCTCCATTCATCTGCCATTTCGCCAGCTGCAGCAGGAGGCCACGCATCTGACTGCAATAAAGCCACAGTTGTACCCAATCTGAGTCTTTGTGCCATTAATCGTGCATCAATTTATTGCAGTCAGATTTTCAACAACATGGATATCTGAATCAAACCAGATCGCCTGCAGCTGGATCCGCACTCGCCCAACGCCAGAAAAGACTTTAATCACTGGCTAGCTTGCTTCGAGGCATACATCAACTCAGCGACCCCCACACCGACGGAGGCTCAGAAGATACAGATCCTGTACTCGAGGTTGAGCTCAAGCAGGTTCCTGCTGATCCAGGACGCCCTGACTTACGCGGAAGCCATGGCACTCCTCAAAGAGAACTATGCTCAGAAAGCGAACACGCTCTTCGCCAGGCACGTACTTGCCACTCGCTCTCAACTCCCTGGTGAGTCCATCGAAGACTTCTGGCAGGCCCTAATCACACTCGTCCGGGACTGTGACTGTCAGGCCGTTACGGCCACCGAACATTCTAATCTCCTCATGCGCGATGCGTTCGTAATGGGGATTGGGTCGGACCTCATCCAACAACGACGGCTGGGAACACGCTCGACCTAGCGGAGACAAAAACATTAGCGCTCTCCATGACGTTCGCCTCCCGTAATGTTCAGACCTACCCCTCACGCCGCGCGGCCCACCCCTCTTATCCCTCCTGGACGCCGCAAACGGCTCCCCCAGCTGAGTCCCTGCCTAGCCAATACGCCTGCGCCACATGCCAATCTGCACACCCCGGGGGTCCCCGCTGCTACTTCTGCGGCTAGCAGAAGCACCCCCGCCAACGCTGCCCGGCCCGCGCCGCCACTTGCAAGTCTTGTAACAAAAAGGGCCACTTTGCCGCAGTGTGCCAGCCCACGCAGTCGCCACTATCGCCCCCTCCCCCCTGACAAACGCACAATGGGCGCCGCCATCTTCACCTCCCAGGGTCACGTGCGGCCAGTGGGTGCCGCCATCTCCTTCCCCTCAGTCCACGTGCGGCCTCATGGGCGCCGCCATCTTGTCCAGCTCCGCTAATGTGTGGCCTATGGGCGCCGCCATCTTGCCTCGCCCCCACAATGTGCGCCCCATGGGCACCGCCATTTTGTTCCCTCAGGACCTCCGGACGCCGCCATCTTGTCTTCCCCACGGGGCAGGAACGCCAACGACATCCCACAACCTGGTCCCCCACCGCTCTCCGCCTGAAACCTCTGACGATCACCCGCAGCTCGCCTCAATGACACTGGACCAGTCTCGTCCACACAACCTGGCCACTGCTTCGACAACGGTGAAAATCAACGGCCACATGACCTCTTGCCAGCTGGACTCTGGGAGCACCGAAAGCTTCATACACCCAGATAGGGTAAGGCACTGCTCCCTCGTGGTCCACCCCGCCAATCAACGGATCTCCCTGGCCTCCGGATCCCATTCTGTCCCGATCCGAGGGTTCTGCATGGTCACTCTCACTGTCCAGGGCATAGAATTCAGCGGTTTCCGTCTCTACATCCTTCCTAATCTCTGTGCTGCACTATTGCTGGGCCTGGATTTTCAGTGCAATCTCCAGAGCATCACCCTCAAATTTGGCCCCTACCACCTCTCACCGTTTGCGGCCTCACGACTCTAAATGTCGACCCCCCTCCCTCTTTGCCAATCTAACTTCGGATTGCAAACCCGTTGCCACGAGGAGCAGACGGTACAGCACCCAGGACAAGGCCATCATCAGGTTCGAGGTCCAGCGGCTGCTTCGGGAGGGTATTATCGAGGCCAGCAACAGCCCCTGGAGAGCCCAAGTGGTAGTAGTTGAAACTGGGGAGAAACACAGAATGGTCGTGGACTACAGCCAGACCATCAACCGGTGCACGCAGCTCGACGCGTACCCCCTCCCACGCATATCTGACATGGTCAATCAGATCGCGCAGTACTGGGTCTTCTCAACGATTGACCTAACATCCGCCTACCAGCAGCTCCCCATCCGTAAATCGGACCATCCATACACTGCCTTCGAGGCAGATGGTCGTCTCTACCACTTTCTTAGGGTTCCCTTTGGCGTCACTAACGGGATCTCGGTCTTCCAAAGGGAGATGGACCGAATGGTTGACCGGTACGGTTTGCAGGCCACGTTTCCGTCCCTAGATAACGTCACCATCTGCGGCCACGATCAGCAGGACCACGATGCCAACCTCGCTCAATTCCTCAGCACCGCCACGCTTCTCAACCTTACTTATAATAAAGAGAAGTGTGTGTTCAGTACGACCCGCTTAGCCATCCTCGGCTATGTGGTCCAGAACGGAGTTCTGGGGCTCGATCCCGACTGCATGCACCCCCTCATGGAACTCCCCCTCCCCCACTGCCCCAAGGCACTCAAACGCTGCCTGCGGTTCTTTTCGTACTACGTTCAGTGGGTCCCAAACTATGTGGACAAGGCCCGCCCACTTATACCGAATTTCCCCTCATGGCCGAGGCACAGCACGCCTTCGCCCGTATCAGAGCATATATAGCCAAGGCCGGGATGCACGCAGTAGACGAGACTTTGCCCTTCCAAGTAGAAAGCGATGGATCAGATGTCGCCCTTGCCGCCACCCTCAATCAGGCAGGCAGACTCGTGGCGTTCTTTTCCCGCACCCTTCATGCCTCTAAAATTCGGCACTCATCTGTCGAAAAAGAGGCCCAGGCTATCGTTGAAGCTGTGCGGCATTGGAGGCATTACCTGGCTGGCAGGAGATTCACTCTCCTCACTGACGAACGGTCGGTAGCTTTCATGTTCAATAACACACAGCGGGGCAAGATCAAAAACGATAAAATCTTGCGGTAGAGAATCAAGCTCTCCACTTATAATTACAAGATTTTGTATCGCCCCGGCAAACTCGACGAGCACCCAGACACCCTCTCCCGAGGTACATGTGCCAGCGCACAAGTAGACCAACTCCCGACCCTGCACGACAGCCTTTGTCACCCGGAAGTCACACGACTGTATCATCTCATCAAGGCTCGCAACCTGCCCTACTCCATTGAGATGTACGGACAGTCACCAGGGACTGCCAGGTCTGTGCGGAGAGCAAGCCGCACTTCTACCGGCCGCACCGTGCACACCTGGTGAAGGCTTCCCGCCCCTTTGAGCGCCTCAGCGTTGATTTCAAAGGGCCCCGCCCCTCCACCGACCACAACACGTATATCCTCAGTGTGGTCGATGAGTATTCCAGATTCCCCTTCGCCATTCCATGCCCCGATATGACGTCTACCACCGTCATCAAAGCCCTCAACACAATCTTTGCGCTGTTCGGTTTCCCCGCCTACATCCTCAGTGACAGGGGATCCTCGTTCATGAGTGATCAGCTGCGTCAGTTCCTGCTCAGCAGGGGTATCGCCTCCAGCAGGACGACAAGCTACAACCCCCGGGGAAACGGGCAGGTAGAGAGGGAGAACGGGACGGTTTGGAGGACCGTCTAGATGGCCCTACGGTCCAGAAACCTCCCAGCTTCCCGCTGGCAGGAGGTCCTCCCTGATGGACTACACTCCATCCGGTCACTACTGTGCACCGCTACGAATAACACACCCCATGAACGTCTTTTTGCATTCCCCAGGAAGTCTACATCCGGGGTGTCGCTCCCAACTTGGCTCGTAGCTCCAGGACCGGTCCTGCTCCATAGACATGTCCGCCTCCACAAGGCGGACCCGTTGGTGGACAAGGTACACTTGCTCCACGCCAACCCACAGTATGCCTACGTGGAGTTCCCCAATGGCCACCAAGATACTGTCTCCCTCAGGGACCTGGCACCGTCAGGTTCCAACCAAACACACTTCCCCGCCCAGGCGCCACCCTCCCCTGCCCCGGCACTCCCAATATTAACCACACCAGGCCCATCCCTCCCTCGCCTGCCCACGCAAGAGGAAGAAGACGATTTTGGCACGCTCCCAAAGTCATCTGACAGCAGGCTAGCAACAGCACCGCCAGCACTGACATCGCCACCACCGTTACGTCGCTCCCAGCGAAACATCAAGGCACCAGACCGACTGAACCTCTAGAGGGCACCGGACCTTCAAAATGGACATTTTGTTTCCCTCACTTCTTTGCTAAGACACTGCACATAATTTTCAACACTGTATATAGTTCCACACCACCCCCGCCGGACTCATTTCTAACAGGGGGTGAATGTGGTAAACCATTCTACACCTGTATTAGGGGATGTAAGGTAGGACCTGTAGTACAGGTTCGCCGGTAGCCCCTGCCGGCTGGCTCCGCCCAGTAGGAGGAGTATAAATATGCGTGTCCTTCATTCATCTGCCATTTTGCCAGCTGCAGCAGGAGGCCATACATTTGACTGCAATAAAGCCACAGTTGTACCCAACCTTAGTCTTTGTGCAATTGATCGTGCATCACTGACCAAATGCAGAGTGAAACAAGGGGAATCTTCTAGCTTCTCCTTACATGTTGAGGACAATTTTAACTTAACCCGCCGGTCAGTTCATGGGGTCAGTGCAACACTGACTTTACAGCCTATCAGACTTTCCTCTCATTTGGAAACTGGCAAAAAGAATTGGTTAAAAAATAAAAGGTAACCATCACTATGAATGATGTGGAGATGCTGGCGTTGGACTGGAGTGGGCACAGTAAGAAGTCTTACAACAGCAGGATTAAAGTCCAACAGGTTTGTTTCCAATCACTAGCTATCGGAGTGCAGCTCCTTCATTAGGTGATGAAGGAGCTGCATCTGAAAGCTAGTGGTTTAAAACAAACCTGTTGGACTTTAACCTGGTGTTGTAAGACTTATCACCATTAATGTTTAACATGATGCTGAATGTGCACTTTATTCATGGGGGAAGGTGAAAAAGCCATTCCTTATTTTTCACTGGTGCACACATTGTGTTGCTGTATGAGCAAAAATAGACTGTCCTATTCTGAGAGCCATCACATTCAAAAGATCCGCAGAAGCCATCTACGAATTCAATATGGATTATTTTCATCACGGGGAGAAAAGAGATTATGGGAAATAAACCAATAGGCATTTGAAGATCTAAAATTAGAAGCTGAGGACACATTCCAAGCCCTACTGTCTTCCTTCATGGACTGCTGAGTTCATGAAATCTGAGCGTGCCGAAATCTAGGGTGTTGTATTGAACACAAATATCTGTATCTGATCCTTTGGCTCATGCCTGTTCCTGTGGGTTATACGACTGTGATAGAAACCGCTGATAAAGCTATTGCATCCATATTAATGGTGACTTCTATCACTTTGACTTACACATTATGGTATGATACCTAAGATTTTGCATTTGTCAGATCTCAATTGTGCTCCATTCCTTGCTGTACCTGAAATTTAAGGCTGAAATGCAGACATGCATATAAATACATAGGCGATTGTACTTTTGAAAGTATTTTGCCATTGGCATTGTTGAATAGGATGTACTGCAAATCATTAAACTGCACAAAGCTTAAATGCTGAAGACCCGTTGTGTTATACAAGGTCAAAGATGGTGAACAAACTTTTAAAAAAAATTATGGAAGATCTTAAGCGTAAAAAAAAAACCGTTAAACCACTCTCACTTGTAAGTACTAGAGCTAACTTCAGTCAAAGGTACTTCTTGGTATTCATGCTTCTAAGAAACTGGAAATTATAATTTTGTAGCCAAATATCCTTTTGACATCCTTTGTTCAAAATCTGTCCGCAGCGAGATTGTCAATTTATAGACAATTTTACTTTTAGTATGCTAGGCAGGTATTGAATTTGCAAGTGGTTGCTCCTATTGCATTTATAGGGAGAAACATTCATGCTGACCACAAATGCAAGTATAGCATTTCACGATTGCAAAGTGGGGAAGGGGCGGGGGGGGGGGGTGGGGGGGGGGGGGGGGGGGGTGGCGCGGTGTTTGACTTATATGACGAGTATTTGCAAAAACTGGGGTTGGAAAAATGAGGTTGAGTTGTGCACGTGCTTGATTTATGTGCCACTATTTCAGCTATTGATGCTGGGTAAGGGTATTGGGGTTGATGGTGAAAAGATAGGTAAACAGAGTTGAGGTACAGATTTGCCAGGATATAGTTGAATGGTGGAAGAGAGACTAGGGGCTGAGTGGCCTACTTCTGTTTCCATGATCTGACATATGATGAAACTCAACTGTGGTAAGCATACTTTCTATTGAATTTCTTCAATTTCTCCTTTAAAAGCTTTGGCTCTGTCTTCTCCAATGGAAGTCTATTCCATTAGTCAATTATAAGTGTGGAGGAAGTTGTGTAATTAAGGTTAGCTCACAAATACCTTGCAGAGCCAGGTTTATAATATTATCAATGTTACAGTCACAACTCTGGAGATTTCATGTTCACTTTAATGGATATCAGCAAATTAAAAAAAAAAAAAAATATTTTTAATACTGCCTTCATGAGAGCTCCAACACGGCAGGAAAAAAAATGACGCAATCTTCCAGCACTGAAGTTCCGATTTTTTACAAACCAGCATGCTTTCAAATCTGCAACGCTCAAATTAAAAATAAAGAAGGGACTTAGGGTATTAATGCGCATAAAAATGTTCTCAGTTGTCGCAGAGGTTGTTTTTAGGTGCAGCTACATGGGGACTGCACCTTACAGAAAGCTGCTGATGCAGTTGTTATGCCGACCACAAGGGGTGCTGATTTGCCTTTTAGGCTGAACACAAGGTAGGCAGTTTTTGATCCTAAGGCTGCTGAGGCAATGTTGTCAGTTTAAAAATACCAGGGCATCAGTCAAGCCAAGGTCTCTGAAAATTCACCACTGTTGAGGTCACGTTTTCTGACCTGTCCTTGTTTTTATTGGGTTTTGAATTCATTACTGCAGAGCGTATGCCAAATATGCTCCCCTGCCTTCCCAAAAGCTATGCATTTGTGACACAACTACCTGGCCTGCTGCAAAGTAGCACCATTGGACAATAGGGACGTATCAATTGTCTTTTGTTAATCAAGCGATCAAAGAAAACATTTTTAGTTCACGGCTCAAAAAAAAGAGATGGGTTAATAGAATGATTAAACGACAGAAGAGTGCCATTTTGCCTTCCTGTGTGTGCTTTCGCTCTCTGAAGGAATAACTCACCTCATGCCACTCCCCCACGTTCTCCCCAAAGCCCTGCACATTCTTCCTTTACAGATAACAATCCAACTCTTTCTCGAATGTCTTGATTGAACCGACCTCCTTCACACTGGCAGCACATTCCAGATCCGACCCACCTGCTGTGTGAAAAAGGTTTCCCTCATGTCTCCATTGCTTCCTTTGCCAATTACAATAAATCTTATTCGTTGGTTCCAATTCCTCCCACCAATGGGAACAATTTCTCTCTGTCTATTCTGTCCAGACCCCTCATGATTTTGAACACCTTGATGAAATCTCATCTCAACTCTCTTCTCTGAGAAAAACAATTGCAAATTCTCCAATCTATCAACATCATTTAAAATGTGCGTTATTTTACATTGGGGTTTTAGAATGTCCCAAAATATTTCCTATTAAACCAATTGCGTTCTAAAGGCAGTCACAGGTGCCAAGTCAAATTTAAGAACAGTAAGATCTCAAGTATCAGTGACATAAATTACCTGCTGGTCTGGGTTTATTTGGTTGAAGAAAGGTTGCCCATGAAAAGAAGGAAAACTCCCTCTACCAGCCTCCCGTTCCAACCCTCCCCCCCCCCCCCAACGAACAGGCGCCGGAATGTGGCGTCTAGGGGCTTTTCACAGTAACTTCATTTGAAGCCTACTTGTGACAATAAGCAATTTTCATTTTCATTTTCATTTCTACGTTTTTGGATATTGCCTGGCATTGATTGCTCAGTGTCAAGAATACTCCCCAAAAAGCAAACTTGCATTGGGGGCAATACAAAGAAGGTTCTGTAGATTGTTCCCAGAGATTAGAGGGTCATTCCCATGTTGAGTGGCTGAATATATTCCATAGAATCCCTGCAGTGCAGGTGGAGGGCATTCAACCCGTCCCGTCTGCACCAACCCTCCGAACGGGCACCCCGACCCAGGCCTATATTCTCTGGAGTTTAGAAGAGTGAGTTATGAGTGAGAGAAACATTCAAGATTCTGAAGGGGCTCAATAGAGTAGAGACTGAAAGATCTTTTTCAGCTGGTCAGGGAAGCAATCTAAAACATGGGGGCTTAGGATGAGGGGATCAGTATTTAGGGCTGAGATGAAGGGCAACTAATTCACTCAAAGGGTTGTGAATCTTTGGAATTCTCTACCCAAGAAGAATATAAGGCTGGGATAGAAATATTTTTGATCCCTCTGAAAAATTAGGGACATGGGGAATGGGCAGGAAACTGGAGTTGAAGCTGCAGATTAGCCACAATCATATTGAATGGTAGAACAAGCTCAACAGACCTTACTCCTGCTTCTATTGCTCGTGTTCCTGTCCAGCTATTAACATTCTGTAGAAAACAAGAACCAGTTTCAAACAAGCCCAAAATACAGAATGAAATAATTAGAAAATAACACAAGACACTCCTCTTCTGACGCATTTGGCAATTTCTAGGAGCGGGCGTTTCTTTTTGTAAAACTGTCTGATCATTGGTGACCGGGTTTATTCTTAATCTTTTTTCAGTGACACTTTTCATTGAATGGACATTGTCCCACAGGGACCTTACTCCATGGGCAGATTTTTTCCCCCTTGCCTTTGTACAATATTTCTGTCAATATATTGGATAAGTAAAGTCCCATTATCTATGGCTTTAACTAATATCAGTGTTTCTGCAGCTAAGGTACTTTTCCCTGCACTTTTGATTTTCTTGGCTTCCCAATACAAAGGACAACATTTATCATTCTTTCCTTCTGAAAATATGGTAAGCCTGCAGTGCTCAAAAACCCATCCGGAAGATTGGTATGCGAAGCATCGCTAAAGACTGATCTCATGTCATCTGATTCACCCAGGGCAAAGTGTGCATTTCTCCAAAATTAGTTTGTTTAATGTTTTGTTTGCTCTCAAAACTTCCTCTAACGTGGCATGCTTCATCATGCAGCACGGTAGCACAGTGAGTAGCACTGCTGCTTCACAGCTCCAGGGTCCCAGTTTCAATTCCCGGCTTGGGTCACTTTTGTGTGGAGTCTGCACATTCTCCCTGTGTGGGTGTCTGTGTGGGTGTCCTCCAGGTACTCCGGTTTCCTCCCGCAAGTCCCAAAAGATGCGCTGTTAGGTAATTTGGACATACTGAATTTTCCCTCAGTGTGCCCAAACAGGTGCCGGAGTGTGGCGACTAGGGGCTTTTCACAATAACTTCATTGCAGTGTTAATATAAGCCTACTTGTGACAATGAAGATTATTATTATGGCACTCAGCTTCAAGACTTAATGACTGGCATCAGGTCTAGTCTGAGTACACAGCCAAATTAAACTTCTCAATTGATTAGTTCCTTCCTTGAATGCTGGCTCCTCTTTTTGTGAAGATCTGACTCAGTTTATTGGAATGTGACTAATACTTTCTAGATAGGGTTGTTGGTTCAATATCACTCTTGCCTTGTTTTACTTATTGTTTAAACCAATGTATTTAAAAGCCCCTGAAGCGTGGTTTCCAACCTTGAACTCCTTCTTGATTTTATCGATCGCCCGCTGTTCAAATTCTCCTCATAAAAAAATTATCCACATACATAATGAAGGTTTCTGCTAGTCTCTCCCTGTTCTATCAATAGAACATCACAGCGTTGGTTTTTAACTGGAAGCAACCCATTTTCCACAAGATTGACCTCACGGAAAAATACCATACATTTGATGTATCATTCAATCCATAGACACACTTGGTTCATTTCCACAATTTTTCTTTTACATGAGAGGCTTTTTTCAGGTAGTTTCAAAAATACTTCTCTTTGAAATCACTCACCCGGCAAAAATGCTGCCTTTATATCTATTGATCTGCAATACCAGGAGTATGTTGCCAAAATGGTCAAAAAAACCTTCAAGCTTACTTCCCTTGCAGTCTGGGATTCCACTCTGATATCTTTGTCCGAAAGTCTTTCCTCAAAACTCCGAATTACCAATCTAGCTTTAGCCTTGTACGTTTCATCAGGGAGTACTTTTGTGGTGCATACCCACCCGTGTCAAAAGGCTGGCTTGCCCCTATCTGGTATTTCAGTATGTACTCTAATCCCAACTTTCTAGCTCTTTTTGTTTGGCCTCTTTTATCAGCTTATCTTCCAACTTATTGGCGGCTACTAAAATATCTCTATCATGGGGACTCTTACTTTCAGTCACATTCCTAGTTTGTTCTGTAGTTCTCTTTCTGGTGAAGCTACGCCCCTCTTCTCTCTTCCCAGATTCCTGCTCCATGATCTTTCCTGCATATGATAGATTCTGTCTGCAAGTCCGAGGTCTTCTGGTATCACTACTTCTTTCTGGTTCACTGTCAGAGCTTAAACTGCACTCTCTGACCTTCCACATTTTTACCTCTTTTTGCCAATCCATGGATCTGATTTCTTGACCTTCATCCTGCACCTTTAGCCACTGCTTATATTTCTCTGTGACCTTTCCTGCTCTTCCTATGATGATGGCATCTTCAGGCATATATATTGGCCGGGATTCTCCGAGCCTCGGAGCCGCAATCGCGCTCGGCGCGGGGACGGAGAATAGGTGTCAGACCCGCGATCGGAGGCCATTGAAAGAGGCCCCTACGATAATTTTCTGCCGACAACTGCCGGAGTTCCCCCGCCATGATTCACTCATGGTTCCACCTGGCGGGAGCTCGGTGTGGCGGCTGCGGACTCAGTCCGTAGCCGCCCCGGTTGGGGGCATGGGGATCCATCACCGGGGGGAGGGGGGGGGGGGGGGGGGGGGAGGGGGGGGGGTGGAAACTTCAAGACGGCCAGGCTTGCGATTGGGGGCCACCGATCGGTGGGGCCTATATTGTTGGGGCTGGCCTGTGGTGTGGGTCCACCATGTTGCGCGGATATGCGCAGATTCACGGCCAGAAGTGCAGGGCTCCGTATCGGCAGCTGGAGCTGCAACGAGCATTCCGGGGCCCTGCTAGCCCCCTGCAAAACGGAGAATCACGCTGGACTTTCTCCAGGAAAGTCCAGAGTGATTCGTGCCTGTTTTCTCGTGGGCGTGGGTACATAGCCCCATTATCAGAGAATTCCACCCATTATCTTTGTCCCTATTCTGGATAAATAGCCTTATCATAGATTTATAGAATTGTGGAATTTACAGTACAGAAGAAGACCATTCTGCCCACCGAGTCTGCACCGGCTCTTGGAAAGAGCACCCTAACCAAGCCCACAACTATCCTGCACTTCAGTGTTACTTTTATCATCAATCAATTCTTTATTTGCCATAGTCGGTTCCTCATAATTGCCCATCGTGTGTATATGTGAAGTGCACAGTGCCTCTTCATTCTCGACATCGGGGGCGGAGTTCTCCCAGCTCCGCGCCTGGCTGGAGAATCCCCGCAACCGCGCCACGCCGCCCCGTCGGCGGCACGCGATAATTGGTGCCATTGGCACCGGCGCATTTGGCAAGGCGCGATCATGGGCCGCTCTACGTGGCCGGGCCGCCGATTCTCCGGCCCGGGTGAGCCGAGTGGCCGCACTAAAAATGGCAGAATCTCGCCGGCACCGTCCGCACCTGGTCGCAGCCGGCGGGAACTCTGCATGCAGGGTCGGGGGGGGGTGGCCTGTGGGGGTAGGGTGGAGGGGGGCTCCGATCCCGGGGGGGGAGGGGGGGTGGGCTCCGATGGGGCCTGGCCCGCGATCGGGGCCCACCGATCGGCGGGTTGGCCTCTTCTCCCTGGGCCTATTTTCTTACGTGCCGGCCCCTGAAGTCCTGCGCCATGTTGCGTCGGGGCCGGTGCATTGTGGGAGGCCACCTCGCTTGCGCGGGTTGGCGCCGGCGCCACTGCGCATGTCATCATTGAAGCCGGCACCACTGCGCATACGCAGATCCCACGGCGCACAGTTCGCACCGGGATGGGAGGCTGGAGCAGCGTGAACCAATCAAGCGTGCTGGCCCTCTGGAGGGGCCAGAATCGGTACTTCCAGCGGCCCGTTCACGCTGTCGTGAAACGTAACGGCGTTTTCGACACCGTGGTCACTGTGCCCCTGAATCGGAGAATCCCGCCCCTTATTCAGACTACGTAAAGGTATATTCAGTGCCAATTAATCTCAAAGCATGAATCCTAACCGTTCAATTCCCATCTTGTGCAATTACTACGTTTCCATCACTGCCTATCACTTTGCCAGGGCTTTTCCACTCTTTTCGTCCTTCTCTTTTGTAACATATCAGATCTCCCTGTCTAAACTGTATAAAAGCCTTTTGCACTGCCAAAAAGGCTCGTTGAAATTTCTTTGAAACCTCAACTTTAATGAATGCCTTTTAGTTTGGATGCAACACATTCAGGTGAACAGAAAATGTCGAGCTAATGCAGGGGGAGCATTTGATAGGACTGAAGGCGACTTTGGATTCCAATTGGTACGGACTGTAGCCTCCAACCAACAGTAGAGTTATTTGCATGTACTGCCTATGCCAGCGACATTTGAAATTTACAGTCCGGTTGATCATCCAATACTTTATGTGAGATAGTGTTCTTCAAACTTTTTTTCCGGGGACCCATTTTTACCAACCGGCCAACCTTCGGGACCCAACCTGGCCGACCTTTGCGACCCATGCTGGCCGACCTGCGTGACCCACCTTGTTTGCTGCTGACAAAAATGGAGGAAATGGTTTTGGGTTCCTTTGGCCCTCGTACACGCTCCTCCAATGGAACCTGTTGGATGAAGGTGAAGCCTTTCGGTGTCGGAAAGCATGGAGTCGCCATCTGTCCAAAGTTCTGCATATTTTTCCTGTAAATTTTTATCAAATAACCCCCCCCCCCTCCCGAACTTGTAAAAAAAAAATAAAATGAATAAAATAAATGAAAAAATGAATAAAACCCCCCCCGGACTTGAAAAAAAAAATGAACAAAATAAATGAAAAAAAAATTAAATGAATAAAATAAATGAATAAATGAATAAAAATCACTGCAGAACTTGTAAAACAAAAAGTTGCAACGGTTTGAAAAAAATAGCGGCCGCACTGTGCATGCGTGCCCGATTATCGGCGCACATGCACATTCTGTGAACATGTTAAAAAAATCGGCAACATTGCGCACGTGTGCCCGATCATCCGGCGTGCACGCGCAGTGCGGCCGTTTTTTTTTGCATGTTTGCAGAATGCGCATGCACGCCGGTCGTCGTGCGCGCATGCGCAATGCGGCTGACTTTTTAAAACATGTTCGCGGCCCCTTGCAGCCAGCTGCTGCACGGGAATTTGCACGATCAGGAGCGTCGCAGACGACGGCTTCGCTACCGTCCCGACACCCGCCCGCAATCCACCCGCGGGTCGCGCCCCCCGACTTTGAAGAACTCCGATGTAAGATGTCATCCATCACTGCCTGGTTTCTCCCATACAGACAATTACTGAATGAGCTGTATGCATAACTGTGAATTTCAACTTTCACACGTCTCAAAATTTCTCACTGGCAAATTCCCTGCCATTATTGGTTACGAATTTCACTCGTGTACCTAATCCCATCCATTTCTCCATGACCTTATCAACAATGGCTCGTTTGTCCTTGCCAAATATTACAGTGTGACAAAAATCTTCGTCCCAGACTTTTATGTCGAATGCATCGTTAAATTCCCTGGCTGGTGGCAAGCTCACAACGGTGGTGTCTTCCGATATTTCATACAAACTTCACACCGAGCCATGATTCTCTCAATAAGGTTGTCGTATTCTTTATCAATCACTCCAGCATCTCGCAGTGAAGTCTTCAGTTTTTGTGGCTTCAGATGTGCAAATTGTCTATGCAACGTCCAAACGATCTTCTTTTTGTCGACCAGTTTCTGCTTCCCAGAAGTTAACAAGACTTCATGAATATTTTGAGAAATTTTTGGTTTCCTTAATGACAGGCAATAATGGCCTGAACTATTAAAAGGTAGATCCCAGCCTTCCTGAAGACAAACAACCTCTCATTTTTTTCATTGCTTTTTTCATTGACGATCTGCTTAACAATAGAGGCAAGTCAATTGATGGAAAAGCTGATCCAGTTATCCTGCAAGGGAGGGTTACCCTTTTGGAAAATGTTATCTCCGAAGCTGAAGCATGTAGAGCTTTCATCCTCATTGACCTACCGACAACCTGCCTCACCAAGGGACTCCAGAACACCTCACACACGATGGCAGCACAACTGCTATCTAAAACTGCACAGTTGAATGAATCAGCCATAAAAAAACTCTCAAAACTGGATTCAAACCCTGTAACCAACACAATTCCTTTGTGGCAGACTCCTTCATCATTTCTATCCTCGGAATTCTCTGCTTCATGCATTATTTCAAAAACTTGATTCTTTCGCTGTGGGCAACGCATTGCATAATGAGACCTCGAAATCTCACCGTTAACATTGATTAACCATTTCCCGTGCATTTCATGGGTTTAAATGTCTGCAGTCGCCATTCCAGATTCACTTTTTGTCTCGATTCTCAAATTGGTTAAAGGTATGACTATCTTCAGACCGCCTATCAATAACTCCACCTTTGTACTGGAATCTGCGGCTCACATTTTGTCGATCTCAAAACCCGACTGCTGTTGAATCTTCCATCTTTGGCTTTATCGCTAAGAAAGTAGCTAGAAATGACTGTGTCCCTAGAACCTTTTTTTGGGGCAGCAGCCATTTGGTCTGAAAGAGAGTCTTTACTTTGGAATTGAACCCCGGCCAACACCAAAAGTCCATCAACGTGAGAAATGCGTGTGCAATCAATAACTTAATTGCAAATACAGACTCCAGGATGTCAAATTTAAATTCTTTCAGTCTCTTATACCATCTGTCAAAGTCCTTGATATATTCCTCAATGGACTGATCATCCGGTTTGTTAAATCTATCACATGCTGATCAGGCATCACACGCCTCCAATAAATAAGTCAGTTATTTTGTAGAATGTATCCAAAAAGCTGTAGCGGAAGGTCCAGTCCCTCTTTGTTATTCAAATCATTCATGTTCCACTCTGAAAACACTTTATGCCAATAATGATAAAGCCAGAGCCATACCTTGCTTCTTATTGGGTAATGAAGTATTCACATCTCAACTTCAGTTCCCCAATGTTCATATTCCTCTGCTTCTGAGAAAATTAGTGGATGATCAAAGCCTGAAATTTTGCATCTTCCTTCAATCATCCTGATACTTAACTTGTTCAACAGCAGTGTACTTTATTTTCTTTAGAGTATGAACATAAAACCTTATTTTTCAGCAACCAATCAACAAGGTTTGATGTTCATCCTCTGCTACCATCTTAAAATCAAACGTAAGTGTATGATGGAGGAACAACACAGCAGCGTGTCTTTTACCTTCATCAAGTTTATTCTGCTCACAGCTCAGCAGAGACACCATCACATTATGGTTTCCGCACAGTAACTGTTCCAGTTGTGTTCA
Organism: Scyliorhinus canicula; assembly: GCF_902713615.1. Classification (NCBI taxonomy): domain Eukaryota; kingdom Metazoa; phylum Chordata; class Chondrichthyes; order Carcharhiniformes; family Scyliorhinidae; genus Scyliorhinus; species Scyliorhinus canicula. The sequence goes on along the minus strand of NC_052165.1, from coordinate 32,209,136 downwards.
TTTATACTCTGCTTGTTACTTGCCAGTGCTCTCTGTTGGTAGTTGTATGGGATCTGTGTATATCAGAGTGCAGGGACCTGAGTGCGAGGGCATACTGAGTGCGAGGGCATTCTGAGTATGAGGGACTGTTTTTTTAACATCAAGAGGAGGGCTTCCTGAGCGCAATGACGTCCTGGGTAGAGGGCATACCGAGTGCGAGGGCACCGAGTGTGGTGGATCAACACCATGCCGAGTGCGGGACTTATCAAGTGTGAGGGAATACCGAGTGCGAGGGCATACCGAGAACGTGGATAAACATCCCGCCGAGTGTGGGGGGATACTGAGCGCGAGAGCCCTGTTCACTATGTATTTGGTTTCCTTACCTAACTGTAATGTTGTGTATAGCTAGCTATATTGTAGTGTATTGGAGCCGATATGAAAAATGAAATGAAATGAAAATCGCTTATTGTCACGAGTAGGCTTCAATGAAGTTACTGTGAAAAGCCCCTAGTCGCCACATTCCGGCGCCTGTCCGGGGAGGCTGGCACAGTGCCATTTCCTTGTGGATTTACGGTTCTTGTGCTATGCGGACTGTTCATAGATCAGGGGTGGTCTGTCTTTTTCTTTAATGGTGAAATGCTGGTGACCTCACTGTATGTTACCTGTTACTGTTTAATGTTGCTGTTTTGTACTTTGTCTTGCATGCAGAAGAATTGTTATTAACCTAAAATAAATGCACTTGCTCATACACTGACATATATTCCTTGAAATAACTAAGTTTAATGGATGATTTGACTGAGGTCTTTAGGGTTTAGTTAATCCGAAAGAAATTGATAGGGTTGATAAAGAGAAACTTTTCTCCACTTGTTCGGGAGCTAGGACAAGGGATATAACTTGAAAATGAGATCCAAGCCATTCAGGAGAAAAGTGAAAACGATTCCACGAAACACTGCTTTCTGCAAAGGACTTCAACAAAAACAATAAATGTGAGGTCAATGAATAACTTAATTAATGCTGGACAAGTATATACAACGGAGGTGGTGGAGGTCATATACAGAGAAGCCAGGATTTTACTGAATAGTGGGCCAGGCTCGAGGGGCTCAATGGCCTGCCCTTGTTTCAATGTTCCTATGACTTCAGTTCACGATTTAATGAATTGGTACTAATTGGTTCTGCCTGATAGGCCTGACATTGGGACTGGGTGCTCTTTGAAGGTTAGTTCTGAAACATTTAATAGATCAGGACAGACTTTGTAGTTAGCTTATGCCAAGTTTGTGCTGGGCTTTGGTTCATCCTGACGTTGTTTGTGTGTGTGTGTGAAGAAGAGGGTGGGGGGAAAGAATATTTTCATTTGTCACCAATAACATTCTCAATGTTGAAATAGCTCCTGTCCTCATTTAGTGCTGTTCCTAACACAGTGATGATAATAAAAGGAGTAGGTAAGTTTAAAAAACGTGTTTTATTTTGAATCTTGTCGGGATTCTCGTGAATCCCGCCGGCTGCTGAATTCTCTGGAGCCAGGGATTTGGCGGGGGCGGGAATCACGCCGCGCCGGTCGGGGGCTGTTGGGAGCGGCCCCAGCGGCGATTCTCCGGCCCGCAATGGGCTGAGTGGCCGCCCGTTTTCGGCCAGTGAGGCTGGCATAAATTACGACAGGTCGTTTCCGACGGGGCCTGGCTCCGCAGGCGGCCTCCAGGGTCCCCAGGGAGCACGGGGGGGTCTGGCCCCCGGGGGGGTGCCCCCATGGTGTCCTGGCCCGCCGATCCGCGGGCGGGCCTGTGCCGTGGGGGCACTCTAGTCCTCCATGCCAGCCGCTGTAACAGTCTGCGATGGCTGGTGTGGAGCTGAACCCCCTGTGCATGCGTGGGGATGACACCAGCACATGCTGGCGCTCCCGCGCATGCGCCAACTCGCGCCGGCCAGCATAGGCCCTTCGGTGCCGGTTGGCGTGTCGCCAAGCCCCTTCCCCGCCGACCGGCGCAGTGCAAACCACTCCGACGCCAGCTTAGCCCCTGAAGGTGCAGCAGATTCCGCACCTTCGGGGTCGCCCGCCACCAGAGTGTTTCACGCCATTCCTTGGCGCCGTAGTGGCCCAACCCGCCGGTTCGTGGAGAAACCTGCCCCTTTACTTTCATCACCCCCCCCCCCCCCGACTTTGTGAAGCATCTTGGGATAATTCCTATATTAAATACACTACAAAGATGCAAATTGTTGTAATGCAATATTGAACCGAAAATTCTTAGTGAGCCAGTATGAGGTGATAAAAGATAAACTAGATTTATTCTGGTGAAAACACATTCACATGCACTGACTCAGTACTAGTTTACAAACTCCATCGTGAATGGCTTGTTCAATTTGCATTTAGCCAGCAGCCTAATTGATGCAGCATTTCCTGGTGTTGAAGCAGCACCTTCAGACTCTCAGACTGATCCATCATTACAGGACATAACAATTATGGAGACAGGTAACATTTGCAAGCATGCAGAAATGACATGTTTATTTCCCAAAGCAAATATTAAAGCATTTGAGTTCTGTTTTAGTACCAGTTGTGGCAAATTAAATGTGACGTGCTTGGTATTATCTTCAAACAGCAGTAAAATGCCAGCTTTTCATGAAATAGTAAAACCCTTCTTTGCCTTGGTAGCACCGAGGGAAGAGTATTAATTACTTATTCTTTGTAATGGCATACAGCTTTTGATTACTCAGGTCAAGACATTTGTTTGAGTGTGGACACCAGAACATTTCCAATTTTTGTGCACTAGGCACTCTCAGTTCAAAATTTCAACTTATTTTCTTTCTTAAACCGTGTTGCAGTCTTCTCTTCTTCGATAATCTCTCGAGATTGAGGATGATTTGCTTCCACTCTGGTCTGATAGGTTCCGTGTTGACTGATGTGTGATTTGCAGACTGCCAAACGAGGGGCAGATGGTATTGAAGGATTGGGTAATCGAGCTGTCTGGTAATTTGTATGTGGTCCTTCAGATTACTGCAACTTTGCCTCTGCATGTTCCTGTCAAAGTCTCCTAATGTGTTCAGCCCCTTTCTGAATAAACCGCCTTCATTTTGGTCAGTCACAAGGCAGGATCTCCCAGGAGTCAGTGAGGATGTTTGACCTCTTCAGGAATGCTTTGAGGACATCCCTAAAGAGCTTTTGCTATCCTCCTGGGAGTCATCTGTCGCAACCAAGTTCCAAATCGAGGAGTTGCTTCAAGGGTCTGGTGTCAGTCACACGAATGACAGGTCCTGCCCAGCAGGGCTGGTTTTGAATAATGAGCTCCTCCTTGATGCTGGGTAAGTGGCTTGGAAGAGGACACTGCTGTTGGACTGCCTTTTCTGCCATTAGAATTGGAAGGGCTTGTGAATGCACTGCTGGTGGTACTTCTCCAGTACTCTGAGGCATCTGCTGTAATTGTCCAAGTCTTTGAAGCATATAATAGTGTGGGATTGCTGCTTTCCAGTGAACCATGACCTTCGTCTCGACGTTGAGATCCTGGTTCTCAAATTTCTCTTCCTCAGTTGACCAAAGGCTGAGCTGGAACATTGAAAATGATGATGAATTCTGTCGTCAATGTTTGCCTTCGTTAAGAGGAGGCTCCCAAGATACAGGAAATGATCTACAATTTCCAGGATTGCCATTGGTCTTAATTGGGGGGTGCTTTGCCGTGGGAGCTGGTAGTCTAAGGGCGCGATTCTCCGCAAATGCGGAGAGTCGTGAAGGCTGCCGTGAAACTGGCCGTGTTTCATGGCAGCCTCCGCGCCCCCTCCCGGGACCCGATTCTGCTCCCCGGTCGGGGCTAGCAGCAGGGCCCCGTGAACCTCGGCATCGCAGGCTTAGCGACCGTCGCTAAGCCCGCGCGCCAAGGTTAACGGCGGCTGATGCGCACGATGATGTCAGCCGCGCATGCGCGGATGACGTCATCACGCATATGCGTGAAACCCGTGCATTCGCGGGCCGTTATGCCCCTCAGCCGCCCCGCGGACTGATCCAGCGGGGCGGTGGAGGAACAAAGAGTGCGCGGGGTTCGGACCCGCTGCCCGCGATCGGTGCCCACCGATCACGGGCCCATGCCACCCTTGGCACGGCCGGGGTGCGGCCATGCCAATCGGTGCCATGGTTCTCGAGAACGGCACTTTGCGGCCGTTTTCACGAACTGTGAGAGCAGGTGTGTTGGAGTTCGTGAAAACGGCCGTAAAGGCCTGGGAAATCGGCCCATCGGATAGGGGAGAATCGTGTCATGGGACGGCCATGGGGGGGGGGGGAGAATAGCGGGAGGTCGGGAAAAATGTCGGGAAGGCCCTCCCGCTATTCTGCGACCTGTCGTGGGGGGCGGAGAATCGCTTAAACAATTGTTTAAAATTGTTTTAAACAGTCTAAAGCTGTTGCGACCAATTCAATTGAAAGTTGCAAAATTTAAATTTGATAGTTTTTTGTTCGGCAAGGACATCAAGGGTTATGGAACCAAGGATGGAAAATTAAATTAAGAAACTGATCAACCATGGTCTAATTGAATGGTGAGACAGACTCAAGGGGCAAAATAGTCTCATCTTGCTACTGGGTTCTTGAGTACTTAACCATACAAGCAACAATGTGTTTATTAAATCAGAGAAAATCCAGAGCCGCAGATATAGCCACCTGGGAGGTACTGTTCATGGCAATATTGAGTATTCAGTTATTTCAGAGTGTGAATTATACCCAGAGATGCTAATAGGACAAATGAGAGAGCCAGAAGACAGACACATCAGGCAATCCCTCAATATAAATACGCCTCAGCTGTATACATACACTAACAATGCTACCAGATACTTAACATTCAGCAGGTTTTACTGATTATTTCATTGATGCTGCCAAAGACTTTTCCTCAGTAACTCCAGATCTGGTTCTGTCAGGGAAAACCTTCCAAATTTCCCACCTTGAAATAAAGGTGGTTAGAAATTTGGTGCAAAAAGATAGGCACTGCTTGAAAAATCCTTATTTAACGACTTTCAAAAAAAAAAACCAAATGCTCTTGTGATCAAACATTTGCCAAGAGTTCTAGAATGTAATAGAACGTGATATTAAATTTAATCAAATCAAACATAGTTAACTCAAATCCTATTTACTCTGGGGAGAGTACAACATTATAAAGCTTTTAGGACAACCTCCTGTACTTAAGCAAATAATGCAGACTTGTTCTTGCCGTTCCGAATTGTCCTGCAATGCTGCGTTCAATTTCATGACAATATGACAGGCTTTTGTGCTGTGGAATTGAAGCATTTCAACAGGGCTGCTTCACCCGTGTCTCCAGGGTTATACCCACCAATGGCAAGAGAGACTCAAAAGTGGTGAGCATGGATATTTACCGAGGCTGTGGAACGTGCGGTGGTATTCCAGAGTTTCAAAGAAAACTGGAAAAACGGTGGGCTGCTTCAGTGACTAAGTGTTGACACCGGGACTGAATTGGTGGACTTGATTGATGATTGATATTTATTGTCACATGTATCGAAGAACAATGAAAAGTATTTTTCTGCGGCCAAGGAAACGGACACTGTACATACATAGTAGACAAAAGAATAATCAACAGAGAACATTGACAACGGTACATTAACAAATAGGGCGAGATGCTCCCCTCCCCACGCCAGGTGGGAGAATTCCGGGAGGGCCGGGCGAATCACGACACGCCGCCCTGGCACCCCCTGTGATTCTCCCACCCCCCCAAATATGGCGTGTCGCGTCTTTCGACAGGCCGCTCGGAGAATCGCCGCTCGCCGTTTTTCACGGCGACCGGCGATTCTCCGGCCCGGATGGGCCGAGCGGCCTGACGAACCCCACCGGTTCACGCCGGCGTCAACCACACCTGGTCGCTGCTGTCGTGAACAGTGCGCGACAGGTAAGTGTGGGGCCTGTGGCGGGCGGAGGGAGGATCGAGCACCATGGGCGTGCTCATGAGGTGACTGATCCGCGATCGGTGCCCACCGATCATCGGGCCGGCGTCTCTAAGAGACGCACTATTTTCCCTCCGCCGCCCTGCAAGATCAAGCCGCCATGTCTTGCGGGGGCAGTGGAGTGGAAGACGGCAACCGCGCATGCGCGGGTTGGAGCCGGCCAACCTGCGCATGCGCGGCTGACGTCACTTCGGCTCCGCCAGTCGCGTCATTCCCGGTGCGCCGCTTTGACGCAAGTGTCAAGGCTGGGCATTCGGGATTCACGAACTGCCGCTCCTAGCCGCCTGAGGGGGTTGGGGGGGGGGGGGGGGGGAGAATAGGGTGTGAGGAGCGGCCTCCGAAGTTGGAGTGAAACACTCCGGGTTTCACTCCGGCGACGGCACTCAGTCTCCCGTTGGGAGAATCGCGCCCATAGTGTTTGGTTACAGTGCGAAACAAGGACCAAACAAGAGCAGCATAGGGCAACTTTTACATGTAATAAAATGGCACCGGTACCGAAGCAGTTCATCCGTTAATGGGCTACACTGGCGCCACGTGGAACTTGAGCGATTCCAATGAAAAACGGTGTCTGATTCAACAAGGTTGGGTTTGCCACTCGAGAGGCTGACCAGCTGCATCTGTGTTACTCCACTCCCCACACACACTTATCCCAGCCAACAAGATGGCAGCAGGAAGAGCGCCACTCCAGGTTGCAGAGTTCGAGACCCTGCTGGCTGCTGTGGAGGAGAGATGGGTCACCCTGTTCCTCGGGGTGGGAAGGAGGCTGCCACCTGATGCCGTACACCGGGCTTGGGTGCAGGTGGCAGAGGACATGAGTGCCGTGGGCCCCACTGCCACGACCGGCTGGAACAGACTGCGCAACCTCCTCAGGGCAGCCAGGTTGAGTAGGCAGCACTGTACCCCTGGCACCAACTCCCTTTCCACACATCCATTAACAACTCCTCCACCCGGAGGGTGACCAAACCCCACCCGCTGGGAGTCTGCTTGCACCCCACGCATGCCAACACCCATACCGCCCGCCACGGCCACATGCTCTGGCCACAAAGGCCACTTACTGCCCACCCCCTGTGCCGCCGTGCCCAAGTAACTAACACTTTCTGTTCCCTGTCGCACCCCCCATCCCCCAGGAGAAGACGGCGCACAACCGCAGGGAAATCGAGACCAACGGCCCCTCAAAATTGTGCAGCAGCAGGCACTGGAGCTGGTCAGAGGGCCGGGAGAGAGGGCAGTCGCAGAGGCAGAGGTCCGCATCGGGCAGGCAAGTGAACCCCCGCTGAGTTGCGGTGTCCCTATGGCACGCGTGATGCAACCCCTACACCCCCACACCACCCCCAAACTAGCCACACACCACCCCACCACCCCAACACGATGCACCCGTGTGTCATGTCTTGGGATTCTTAGGATCACCTGGCGACGAGGTGGGTCCCCACTGCCGGCCACAACCCAAGAAAATACCAGTGACGAGGTGGCAACAGACAGTAATACGAGCCTCCAGGAGCCAGCCTGTGGCAGCCTGGAGCACCAGTCCAAGGAAAACACCGACTTTCCATCACGGCTGTCTCCAACACCCTCCACTAACCCAGAGACACTCACACGTACAGCACATCAGGTAGAGGTAGGAACCCCCGAGGGGGCAGATGGTCACAGGACTGCCCCAGGCTGCCGCCCAGATAGGTTGGGCTTCTGGAAACGGCTGTCCCATCGATGCTGGAGATGCAGACACAGAGCCGAGGACTGCATGAGGAGTTGACAGCAACCATCCAGCGCCTGCAGGTGTAGTTGGAAGAGTCCATCCGCCTGCGGGGGCAGGAGGCGGTGCTGACTGTGCGTGCCACAAAGGCCAACACTGCACGAGTGCTGTCCGCAGTGGAGGCCTCCAGGGCGAAGGTATCGGCAATGGGTAAAGGTGACCACGGCCTGGGAACCTTGTGTGGGCTGTGGCTGAGGCACAAGACACAGCTGCCCTGTCACAGGCAGCTATGTACAAGGGCCACCTGGATAATGCAGTGGTGTTCCAGAGCTTGGCCCAGCCATAGGGGGTCATGGCTGCGGGCATTGATGGCATTCGCTGAGCGCTGGCTGAGCTGTGTCGGTCCCAGAGGGAGGTGGCCCTGTCCCTGTGCTCCGTTGCCACGAGCATGGAGATCCTGGTTGAAACGAGAGCTGTTTTCCGGGACTGGCAGCGTCAGGTGGCGGGGGGACCCCCAGAGCCCGCTCCGACCACACCCCTGTCCCAAGGCATAGCCCGGGGCCACGAGGAGGAGGAGATGATGGGGTCCGTGCCGGTGACCCCATATGGGGGGTGCCGGAACACCACAGCGCCATGGACACACCTCCTCCTGTTCCTGATACATCTGATGGACAGCGGGCAGAATAGGGTGGCATCATGCCACCTGGGACACCTGAGAGATTGCTGATTCCGTCCAGGCCTGGTCGCTTTCGAGGACGGCTGCCAAAGGGGACCCAGGTCGCAGGGTGAGAATTGCAGCAGGCCGCATCCACTCCTGATGATCCACCTAGATGTCACGTGAAGGGTAGGGCACAGACTTGTACAGAAATGTTCACCTTTTCACAATAAACACCTGTGCACAAATGTTCCAATCTGCCTCGGTGCTCTGTGGGAAGGGTGTAAGGGATGGGCTGGGTTGACTGCAGAGAGGGCCCTCGTGGGTTGGGGGGGGGTGGGGGTTGTGCATGGAGATGGGTGGCTGTTGGAGGTGGGCATGGGCCAGTTCAACTACCGCTCACCGCCTGTTCCTCAGGCCCACCCAGGTCCCTTTCACCCCAAACCCCCCTGCCCCGTCCATACCTCCGCCACACCAAGGGTTCAGTGGGACTGTGTGATGGAATGGTCAGCTCGCACGCAGGGATCATCCAGATGGATGGTGGAAAACGCTACCGTGGGCAGGTGTCAGATGTTGCCGAACAATACCGTGGGCAGGTGTCAGATGTTGCCGAACAATACGGAGCATCAGAGTTCATCGCTGAGCGAGACGTCATCACCCTCTATCCCATAGACTCGACCCGTTGTTACTGCCAATCCAGGGCCCGCGCCCTGTAGTGAGGCAGGTAAGAATCACGGGTCAGCATGCAGCCGACACAGTGTAGGCAGAATGCCAGGACAATGACTCGAGGAAGCATCGGGACGCCAAATGCAAAACAAAGCATTTTGCTGATATTTTATGCTCTCAATTTAATATTTGATTGATGCCAGTGCTTGTGTAAATCTGGCCCCGGTAAAGAACAGCAGCTCAGAATTTATAGGTGAGCTGGAGAGTTTTCGAGCAGTTTCAAACTGGCATTCAGATACTAAGCACGTGCTCCATCAATCTCAAATAAAACCAGCACTCAGTGTGCACCAGTAAGTGACCTCATCATTTCAGTGGCTGCCCACCCAGCCCAGTTCAAAACATGATCGACAAAAATGGCAGCTCGGTTGTTTTTCCTGTCAAATGATTGAAGAGGAGGAGCTGCAGAGAATGAGGTCAATGTGTTATTTTAGATCGACATGTGCAGACATACAAAGACGCAAAGGAAAGCAGCACTGTGCATTCGCTAACCCAGGGCTGAAAACTACCCTGCCTTTTGTGGTACAAGTGGGGGCAGCTCGTGACTTTTGAAGAGGGCAGCTCAAACTTTTAGGTTAAGCTGTGTTTGCAGAAGTGTGCTGTAAATGGGCCAGTGTTTTAGCTTGCTCCTTCTTTCACCTTCATGCAGGAAAGGAGAGGGGAAATGGGGATGAAGCAGGAGTGTTGTCGAGGAATTGACAGGAGCCGTGCTTTAGTGCTTGGAGGAAGCCTTGAGGGCTGCTTTGGAAGGAAAGAGAATAAAAGTCTGGCAGGGTTCTGCGGTGGGAGAAATGGGACAGAATATCGACCGCTGGAACGAAGAAAATATTTTTTGTTATTTTCAACACTCGTCTTCATTTTTCATGCTTTCCTCCATTTCTGCTTTTTTTCAACCCTCAACTACAAATGAAAGAGTAGGAACAAAGGAACATGAGTAGGCCACTCATCCCCTTGAGGATGTTCTGCCATTCAATTAGATCTTGGCTAATACACACCTCACCTTCATTTACCTGCCTTTTCTCTGTATCCTTTGACATAAAAATCTATTGATCCTGAAAATGTCAATGATCCGGCAGCGACCCCAGCAACAGCGGGAGATTCCCAAATATCTGTTATCCTTTATGTGAAAAAATGCTTTTGGATTTCATTCCTGACAAGCCTCGGTATAATTTTAAGATTATACTTCCTTGCTTTTGATTCTCCGCCACAAAGAAACAGGTCAGGATTTTAAAATGCCCACGGGGTCAGAATCCCCGTGTGTGTGGGTCCAATTTGAAAGTTACTGTCCCAGAGGAAGGTGGGGAGAGGGCTGGCAGAGGGGGTTGGGGGGGGGGGGGCGAGGGTCAGGGATGGAGTGGGGTGGTAGGGAGGGGCCAGATGGGGAGGCGGCAGGCAGGGAAGGGGCAGATGGGGCGGGGCTGGTGGTGAGTGGGAAGGTGAGGAGAGGGCTGGCGGGGGGGAGGGGGGGGCTGGTGGGGAGGGGGCAGACGGGGAGGGGGTAGGCAGGGAGGGGCAGATGGGGCGGGGCTGGTGGTGAGGGGGAAGGTGAGGAGAGGGCTGGCGGGGGGGAGGGGGGGCTGGTGGGGAGGGGGCAGGCGGGGAGGGGGCAGGTGGGGAGGGGACAGGCAGGGAGGGGCAGATGGGGCGGGGCTGGTGGTGAGGGGGAAGGTGAGGAGAGGGCTGGCGGGGGGGAGGGGGGCTGGTGGGGAGGGGGCAGGCGGGGAGGGGGCAGGCAGGGAGGGGCAGATGGGGCGGGGCTGGTGGTGAGGGGGAAGGTGAGGAGAGGGCTGGCGGGGGAGGGGGGGACTGGTGGGGAGGGGGCAGGCGGGGAGGGGGCAGGTAGGGAGGGGCAGATGGGGCGGGGCTGGTGGTGAGGGGGAAGGTGAGGAGACGGCTGGCGGAGGCGGGTGAGGGGGAGGGGGTGGGGAGGAGCAGGGGTGGAGTGGGGGGGTAGGGAGGGGGCAGATGGGGAGGTGGCAGGCAGGGAGGGGCAGATCGGGCGGGGCTGGTGGTGAGGGGAAGGTGAGGAGAGGGCTGGCAGGGGGGGCTGGCAGGGAGGGGGCTGGTGGGGAGGGGCAGACGGGGAGGGAACGGGAAACCCATTAGCCTCCAATTACTGGTTCATTAAGTTCCTTAAATGCCTTCAGTAGCACCTCAATTAGACCATCCATCGACGTCTTCAACTCCAGGGAGTACGAAGAAAGTTGCTGCAACCTGTTTCACATAATTTAAATCCTGCATTTGAATGAATCTGTGCTGAATCCCAAGGGCAGTATCCCTTTTGTGATATTCTGTGCTTAAAGCTGAATGTGAAACACATACAGGAGACCTTGTGCTGCAGTGATAGTGTCCCTACCACTGGACCAGGATCTCTGGGTTTCAGTCCAATGCCAGGACCTGTTGACCACAGAAAGAGCGTACAGCATGGTTCAACGGCCTGATAATCAGCTTGGAAATCCTTCCACCACTCCTCCCCCCCCCCCCAACTATTCTCCAAAGGGTAGAAAACAGAGTGGGTGTGAAGATTCACTAAAACAAAATATGAAATCCCCATACCAAGGCACTCTACAAGTTAAAATATACTTGTAATCCAGCCTACCTCCAGTTTTCTATTCATTTGCTTTTTGATTGCTTTTCGTACATGTGCAATAGCTTTTTGTGACTTTCAGACCTAAATCTCTGCTCCCACAGCTTCTGGTCTCTCACTGTGAAGAAAGTATTCCGATTCCAATCCAAAGCAGATGACCTCCCATTTTCCCACCTTGAACTACATCTGTCACAGCTTCCACCACTCATTTAAGTGTTCCTTTGGAACTTCTGGACACATGTGCACCACTAACTGTGCCTCTTAATTTATCATCATCAACAAACTTAAACAGCTCCACATTTCTTCAACTAAATTATTAATTTATCTGGTGAAGTGCTAAGGACCCCACACAAAGTCCCCGGGGGCAGCACTTGTCACACCCTGCCAACCAGAGAGCATTCTATTCATCCCTACTCTCTTACCTCCCAATTAAACCATGTGACAAGGTTACCTCCACATTTGTGCACTATCATCTTTGATAATAATCTCTTACGTGGAACCTTATTACATTTCTTCAGAATGTCTATGTCAACAATGTTTGACTGTACACACTCCACTGTCTAATGTGCCTCAGAACCCTTCCAATTGTTTGACTGTATTGATCAGACATCATTTACTCTTCAAAGCCAAGCTCTTTCTGATTTCCTCATTGCTGTCCAAGTACTCAGTATCCTGGGGCTGGTTTAGCGCAGTGGGCTAAACAGCTGGCTTGTAATGCAGACCAATGCCAGCAGCACGGATTCAATTCCCGTACTGGCCTCCTTGAACAGGCGCCGGAATGTGGCGACTAGGGGCTTTTCACATTAACTTCATTGAAGCCTACTTGTGACAATAAGTGATTATTATATTATGTTCTTGACAGTTGTTCCATCATCTTCTTTATAACTGATGCTAAAATGCCAGCTACTACAGTTCATATTGTCAAGTCAGTATGAAGCTGCTGGACAATCACCGCAGGTCTGACAGCATCTGTGGAGAGAGAAGGAGCTAACATTTCAAATCTGGATGACTCTTTCTCAAAGCGTCATCCAGACTCGAAACATGAGCTCCCTTCTCTCTCCACAGATGCTGTCAGACCTGATGTGATTGTCCAGTATTTTCTGTTATTGTTTCAGATCCACAGCATTTTGCTTTTATAATTTTAATAATAATAATCTTTATTGTCACAAGTAGGCTCACATTCACACTGCAATCAAGTTACTGTGAAAAGCCCCTAGTTGCAATACTCCAGCGCCTCTCCAGGTACATGGAGGGAGAATTCAGAATGTCCAAATTACCGAAGTCTTTTGGGACTTGTGGGAGGAAACCAGAACACCCAGAGGAAACCCACTCAGACACAGGGAGAATGTGCAGACTCTGCACAGACAGTGACCCAAGCAGGAATCGAACCTGGGACCCTGGTGCTGTGAAGCAATAAGTCTAACCACTGTGCTACCATGCTTCACTCCATATGAAGCTACTTGTTTTCATATGTGATAGACTTCATTCGCTTGCCATTTGCTCACCATGGAAGCTTGATGGCAAAACATTAAAGCTATCCTGCGGGATAATGGCTACCCTGACCAAATCATTGTATGCTGAATATTGTATACAGTGTAAGGCCACCACCTTTGGACCTGAAAAGTGCTCAATCTACCTCAGATTAATTTATAGGTTGAATCTGAATTTAATGTTTTTAAAATATATACTGCATTGAAACTTTAATTGCCAACCCCTGACATTATGGACGGGAAGTCAGCAATTCCAGTTCATGCTTACACCAGTAACGCGAGGGCTGAAATGTCTGTGATCTCTCTAATTTCGCAAACCACCTCTTTTGCACAAGTATTGAGCTTTTGCCAACGCGTGCTAGTGGTTCATTTTCTGAGCCCAATGCAAAACTGATTGTGCTTATTGCTATCAGCGACTCCAATGTGGAGTGTGAAAATTGGAGCAGCATTTAGAACCAACCACCTTCTCCTTCTACATGCCAAAGAATTGAATACTGACATTATTGGGGTAAGTTTTCATGCGGGAAATGGTGTACGAATGGTCAGATGTATACTCAGGTTTTTGGAGATGTCTGGTTTTGATAGGCCATGCAATGCTTCAGTGCACTTGTTTCCAGTGCGGCTTTCACTAGCCGGCAATGTCAACCTCAAGTTTTTATTCATTTATGTGACATACCATATCGTTGTGGATCTGGAGTCACATATTGGTCAGACCAGGTAAGGGTGGCAGATTTCCAAATTAGTGAACCTGATGGGTTTTTAACAACAATCGCTGACAGTTTCATGGTGACCATTACTGAGACCAGAATTTCCAGCCACAACCACCAGCGGGATCTTCCAGTCCCGCGAACATTAGAGCAAAGTTCTAAAACATAGCAAAGGTCACAAACCTTTTTGGAACGCCATAGAAAATGCATCAGAGGTAATGCTGCCCTCTTTCAAAGATGTCTAAATGAATGCAGTCTCTTTGTTCCCCTTTAATGGAGTAGCTGCAGCTAATGATACAACAAGTTCATGTCCCACTGCACTCACACTGTAGCTACTTCTTCCTGTCAAATCGGGGGTCCTGCGTTTCAATTCTAACAGCCAAGTGAACTCAGTTGTGGAATGTGATCCCAAGACATGACTAAAAATATACTTCCTTTCAATTCAAAAGGAATGTACTTTATTAATTCATCATGGCCTTGATCACGAACCTATTTTCGGGGCTGGTTATCAGTTGTTTTTTTTTTGTTGTTTTATTTTTTCCGCTCCCTGTTCTTTGTCAGCTTTCACTATTTTTCTTTCCAGATGCAGCTAGGTGAGAACTATCCGCTGAAGGATGACAATTCAATGGCCGGAATTCTCTGTTCCGGATCGAAGTGCTCCCACCAGTGAAGAATCGGGTATTCTGGGAGTGCCACCGAGGATGGGGTTCTCATGGCTTGACTGTGCGAAAACCTGCATAGTGCCGGTTTCTGCACAGTTACTGGAGTTGGGCAGCCATTTTTAAAAAATAAATAAATTTAGAGTACCTAATTATTATTTTTTTTCCCAATTAAGGGGCAATTTAATGTGGCCCATCTACCTAATCTGCACATCTTTGGGCTGTGGGGGTGAAACGCATGCAGACACGGGGAGAATATGCAACCTCCACACGGACAGTGACCCAGGGCCGGGATTCGAACCTGGGTCCTCATCGCTGCAGTCCCAGTGCTAACCACTGTGCCGACTTGGGACAACCATTTTCAATGGGCGCCCCAATCCCAGTGTCCAGGGATCTTCCCACAATGCAAATGTTGACTCCACCTGAAAGGGGAGCACGTCAAACCCTCATCAAGGAAGGTATCCTCCGCTCCTCCATGGGAATAACGGGTCACCCCCTCCACACAATGCACTCACAAGGGTGACCCAACCCCCACACTCGACCCCCTCAACCTCCAGCTCTCCCCTTGAGCCACACCCTCCCTTTAGCCATCGAGCCCTTCCCTGTACCCCCTTCAGACCCCCCTTCAGTCACCACCTCCTGGCATTGCCAATGGTGCACTTACTCCTGGCACCATGGCACTGACACCCTGGCAGTGACTCCCTCACCTGGATTCTGAATGGGATCAAGGGGTCTGCCGATTGCTCATGTGCCCCTCTGCCACTGCCAGGCTGCAGAGGGAAGGTCCCCAAAGGGTCCTGGTGGTTGGTTGGGTTTGAACTGTGAGTAAGGGGTTGACCTCAGGATCCTCCCCCGAGATGGGAGTCCCATGTCTAGTCTGCCCCTTCCAGCCCTGGGCAACCTAAAGATCAGTCTTGACATGGTGATCTCAGGCAGCCCTCTCTTCTAAGTCTTCATCCCGGTCTGACCTGTTTAAACTCTGAAGTGGCCTTCTCACTCTGAACTGCTCTGCCTGACAGCTGATGAGCAAAGCAGACCGTTCAGTGAAGAATAAAGCCAGGAACACTCTCCTTTTCCTCACATCTGTACCCGAGCCCTTTGCCCTTTGGAACTGCTGCTTTTTTAAATGCCAGAGCCTTCCAAGAAAGCCCACAATACCTGAAAAGGCTTGAACCTCCCTCAGATCCTTTGAAATGCTTGCATTCAATTTCACAGTGTAGTACCTTTAAATTGTCTTTGATTCACTGGTTAATGGTTTCATCACAGCAGGCAGGAGGTTTGATTATTTTCCTTTCCATTCGTGCTCAAGGTCCAGCGTGCCAGGGCTGTGCTTGGCAATACTCACACCAAGGAGGATCCTGGTGGAGTTCCCATTGTTGGGTTGGAGCATAACGCTGGGGGGGGGGGGGGGGGGGGGGGGGGGGGGGGTGCCGCAGGAGGGATTTCAGGATTCCAGCCCTGTTAGTTGCATTAAAATCGATGCAAAATCAGCTGTTTGCATGTTCCCATCGGCACGGGACTGAAAGGCTGCTGCGGCTGGCGGAGTGGGACCAGAGCCTTGGAATGCATCTCCCGCCGGCGCTGATCCCGTTTTTTGACTCAATGTTGGATTCCCGATCTTAGTAGTGGGAAATGGAGAATCCTGCCCAGTGGTTCAGTTCTGATAGTTTCACCACTTGCTACACCAAAGCCATCAGATCTTATTAGAGCTAACTGTTGGTGTGGTGAAGGAAATGTATGAAGGGATTTTCTTTGATTCTCTTTATGAATTTGCTACCCTATTACATCCATAAAGGAAGTGAAGTGTCTGAGAGTTGCTGTGGTGAACATGGTTCATTCAGAAAATTGATAGTCTTGCTGCCATTGTACAGGGGCCTTGGCGACACCAAACCTGGAGTCAAATTTTGATTTGTCTTGCTTGAAAGGTTAGTCGAGGTAGGTGGGAGTTGAGGTTAAAATCAGATCAGCCATGATCTTATTGAGTGGCAGAGCAGGCTCGAGGGGCTGGCGCCGAATCTGGACAGATTCCGCTACTGTTAAGGGGCTAGCACTGGTGCCATGTGGAACACAATCGAGACCGATGAAAAACTGTGCGGGATTCGCCGGGTCCGTGATCGATACCCGGGAAGCTGACAAGCTGCAGTCGCATAGACACCCCCCCCCCCCCGGCCCTGGCAGAAACCCCCGGCCAGCAGTACAACTGTGAGCAATCCAAGGTGATGTTGGGCATTTTCCGTACCCCCTCTCTCTCCCTCAGCAGCCACGACGCCGGCCTCACAATTTTTAAAAGCACAAGTGAACCGCGCTGTCGCAAATTCGTCCCATTGGAGGAGGAGAATTATGGAGGCCGCGGAGAATACCGGGTCGGGCCCGCTAGTGATATGCAAACGGTGTCCACTGTATGTGCGTTCCGGTATGCATTGACGCCGCTGTCGAGATGATGGAGAATCGTGAATTGCCATCAAATCGGCACCTGCTATGATTTTGGTGTCAGAACCTATTCTCTGGCCAATCGTGTTTCACGATTTCTGTGTCGGTAAACTGAGAATCCCGGAACCACCGCGCTGAAATGGCGCTCGGCACAGAGGCGGAGAATGGGGCCTCAGACCCGCGATCGGGTCCGACCCGGGGCGTGATTCTCCAGCGACCGGAGAATATGCGCCAGTCGCGCGTCGACGCAGCGCCGGTCGGGGGAAAGAGGCCCCCACAGCAAATCTCCGCGTCGACTGGCCAAGTTCCCGCCGCTGTGGTTCGCGTATGGTTCCACCCAATGGGATCTCGGCAGGCCCGCGATTGGGGGCCACCGATTAGCGGGCGCACGTGACTGGGGGGGGGTGCCTACCTTTCTTCCACGCCAGCCCGCTGTGTGGCTCCGCCATGTTGCGTGGCGCCGGTGTGGAAGGGGTTGCATGTGCGAACCCACAGCCGGCCGCCGCACGCATGCGTGGACCCGCGGCCAGCAGTGCAGGACCGTGTATGGCAGCTGGAGCAGCGGGGAGCACTCCGGCACCGTTCTGACTCCCTGTGGGCCACGGAATCGCTGGGCCAAGCGGCCCATTGACGCTGGTGTGAAACACTCCGGTGTTTACGCCAGCATCAACACTTAGCCCCATTTTTAGAGAATCCCATCCTTGGTCTCTCAGCGAACCAGTGGAAGTGGGTGGGAAGATGGACTCGAAGCCAAGATCAGCCATGATTTCACTGAATGGTGGAGCAGGCTCAACAGGCCATCTGGTCTCCTCTTGCTTCTCTTATTTTCTTATGATAGTGTGCCATGCAAAAGCAGACAAGTTCCACCTGGGTTATCCAGTCTTACTTGAGGTGTGTTCATTGAGCCCGGTGGGGATGTGGGTGGGGGAGGAAGGGAGAAATCCTCTAGTATTTCACTGTAACAGATTTGTTACGGAAGGAGACCATTTGGTCCATCATGTCTGCACCAGCTCTCCAAGTGAGCATCATGACTCACCGAGCATCTGGATGTTCTGTAGACCCCAAATGGATGTCTAACCTAGAGGTTACAGCAATCCAATTGCTCAAGCGCACCTAAAGCTTAACTGGTACTGAGGGGTACATATGACATGAGACGTAACTGAGACTAATCCAATAAAATTACAGGAATTCAAAGATTCCAACTATATATAGTACAGCATTTAGCATCTTGGCCAGCCTTTTCGAAAAGTAGTTCCTAAACAGTCTGCTGGCATGTACGGTACAAAGCCTGTTGAGTAAACAGAGGTAATGAAGCCTTTCATAGGCATTAGTTACTATAAGGTCTCTTTTGGAGTCAATTTAGAGAAAACATTTCACCTCGTTACTGCTTAAAAGTGCAATCATATGCTCATTGTTCCTCTTTCCATTTACAATTTTGTTGCAAATAGAAAACAGAAGAGATTCTCATCCTCCTAAAAGTTAAATTGCTCCAATTTGCCTTTTTAACCTATTACGGAAGCCTACACTCGCTGTTCTTGTAGGCTTGAACAGCCGTCTGTTACCATAGAAACAAGAAGTTATTAGGTCTGGTCTTCTCTTGTCCTAGTTAGAGGCCCTATTGAGAATGATCAGGGCTTGTTTCCGGATCAGCAAAGCTCAGGTGCAAATTCTCAGCATATTTGTTTTTCATTCCTGTGTTTATTTTAATGTCTAATATCTATTTAAAAATAATACTTAGAGGGACATGGAATGAGTGCTCTAAATATGTTTACTTTAACTTGTTTGCTCGAGAAGTGTCCTCATAGTTCGATCAAAGCCCTCTGAAATTAAATTCTCTGGTCCTATAAATGTCAGAATCTATAGCAAGGGTGTCCACTGTTAGAAGTCAAGTTAATAAACATTCAGAGGTACAAGTATGTTTTATTTCAAACATTAAATATATCCAATTGAGCTTATATGTCTTTTTGTTAATTAATAACGATATCCGAGAATGCTCGGGCTAACTGACTGGGTTTGCAATCATACATTTGAATTGGAAAGAACACTGGCCAAACTTAATATCTGACTGTGCTCAAACATTGTGGATTTTGTCAGGTTGGCGTGGTTTAGGTTTTGTTTGGATTTATTTCATGAATCCTTTTGAAGAATGATTGCATATTTGTGATATTGAAATGTTAAGAACGTTTTAGTTTCACAGTTTAATCTCCTTGTATATGACATTCATCTTCATGAGAGTGTTACTTGATGTAAATGCCAAGCCAGTTCTCTCTACTTATTTCCCATGTATTTGGCAAACGTTCCCTGTTTGAAGGTTGACTACACAAACAGACAATTGAAGCCTGATTACACACATGCAAGCAGGTTTACATTACTTAAAAATTCCATATTCCACTCCAGAGTATAAATAGATTATTGATATCATTGGCTGAATTTTGCTGCAGGTTGTAGGTGGGTTTGGAGGTTCAGAGGTTGGGGAGATGATGGGCTGCTGTTGGGGGTGGGGGGGGGGGGGGGGGGTGGGGGGGTTGTGGAAGAATGGGGAAATTCAGATCGTTGCAAATCAGGATGTCTCCCTGGCACTGTCCCATCTTGAGATGGGTTTCCCGGAGCAGACCCAAATATGGTCCCAAACTAGAGCACCCCGTGCCTGCATGAAGTTTCAGTCCCATGGTTCTGGAGAATTATTTATAAAAAAATAAACATTAAAATAAAAGAAATAAACAAAATTGGGAGGGCCATAGATTTTGAGGGCCATAGATTTACTTCCACATAGAATGACTGAATTATTTGAGAAATGATCTTCACTACGAGGGGAGAAGATTCTCATGCTCAGCGTACACATTCCCTGATAAATATGTTCAATATTTCCCGCAATAAGTGCATTCTTTATCTGCGATTTTACTATTTACAAACCGTGGGAATGTATCGCTCTTTGCATTAGACTGAATGGATTTATCGAAACTACACAAGACTCGGCAATAGAAGTCATTGAGAAACTAATCCATATGTGCCGTGCAGACCGGTTTTAGATGAAACTTGGCTGGATTGGATTTTTAACACATGGCCCAGAATTAGTTCCTCAGGATGTTATTTCCTCTCTACAGGCCTAAGAATGCAATGCGACCATCATCACTTTGTTTGAGATGAAAAAACTTAACACAGGCCAAGGGATGAACTCGCTTGGCCTCTCTGGCTCAGTACCAACATCCAATGCTACCCTTACACATGGGTGCACCTTGTAACTCAGAGTGACAAGTGGGACGCAGGAAGAAAATGATTGGTTGGGGAGGGGGGGAGTGTGTGGAATGAGATGGAAGTCAATATGGTATTTTGCAAACCCAAACTGGATAATGTTATTCCATCTGGGATCAATTCATTGAGATGAGGTCGGAAATTCTGAAGGGAAGATATAGCTCCCCTAGTCAAGTGGCTCTGACAGTACCATGAGCTGACGGTCTCCTCAGTGATACAGCAGACATTTCAGAGGATCTCAATGCAGTGCCTTTCCACTGACATGCTCATTTATTATTGCACAGCTCACCATGTTAAGACTGGCACCTGTGAGGTAGTGGCTCTGCACAGATGCTGCAATAAGAACAAAATCGAAGAGCGGTCCCAGACAGTGAAGTGCTCCTGTTTCCCAGGACAAGTAGCAGGAACGACACACGCTGCTCCTTCATGTGTTGATGGTAGGTTTGTTTTTCCCTTTTCAACACCAGTTTTCCCCCTCCCTGACCCCAAAGTTTGACTGTGGCTTTTTCTCTTCCCCTCATGTTATTATCGGAACAATTTGGTCTAATTTTTTAAATGTTGAATTGCTTCACATTCACAGGATTGAAAGTGTGTAATAGCCTAGTGAATTCTGCATTGCCAGACATTGATTTCGAAATCGGCGATCGGGCGGAGGATCTCTTTTTTACGACGCAATCAGGGGCCTGTTCTATGCAGGTTTCGCATCTTCGCCCCCCCATAAAACAGCGTCATCGGCACACGTGTTGCATGCCATTGATATGGCCTCAGGACATCACCTGAAGGCCCTCCCCGATGCACCACCCCCCATGGGCTGACTTCACGATGGCGCAGGGATGTGTGGTCCAAGCCATGCGGGAACCTCGTGTGGCAGCTGTGGACTGTGTCCAGCGCCACCACAGTCGGGCGGGATCCGTGCTGCTGGCCGGGGGGGGGGGTTGGCTTCTGTGGAGCTGGAGAAACTGGGGTGGTCAGGGGGTGGTGAGGCTGGCACTATCTGGTAGATCAGGTCTGGGCAAGGCACCATGTTGTAGGTCGTCGTCATGCACATGCATGGCCTCGGACCTGGCAATTCTCTGGCCATTGATGTCGTGGAGGCCGGGCGTTTTATGTGGCACGGTTGCTAGCCTCTCACCGGCCACAGCATCAGTGAGGGGGCGCCGCTGATTGTTTCCACGCAAAACGCCACGGACCCTCCGCACAGCCTCAGAATCGGAGAATCTGGCCCCAGGTTTTCCTGCTGGAGCTAAATTGCACCAGGTTTATCATCCACTTGTGATTGTGAAGCAGGATTTAATTCAGTGTTCTACACCATGCTAATTTATGCATGGCATGGAATACAGTGGATTCTCAAGGAATTCTGCTAACGGGCCGCCATCTTGAGTGGGCTGCCCGATAGCGAGTTTCCGTGGCCGGCATCCCCCCCACATCGCAATCCAGGCCCAACTGCAAATCGGCCCTGACCCCTCCCGCACCACAAATTGGCCCTGACGATCTCCCCCTCCCCATCTCCCACTGCATGGCAACTCGCTAACGCTGGATTGTCTGGGTTCCCCCCCCCCCTTATCCTCTAGTATCAGGGGGACCCGAACATCCCACCCCCCTCCGGACCTATGTCATAGGGCTCCCCCACCCCCGGGACTCCTGTAATAGGGTGACCTCCCAGAGCCCTGTAATAGGGGAACCCCCTCAGGGACCCCAGAAATAGGCAGCCCCCCCCCCCCACATTTCTTTGATGCGATAAATGTTTACAAACATTGGGGTTTCACCACTTAGGCCACTGAAGTGTGAAGGGATTATGAATGAATCAATTGGCAATTAGTGAGTCAATTAGATTGTGAAGCAAACTGTGAGCTCAGAACCCCCTGCAGGGGTAATGGCCGGATTCTCTGAGCCCTTGCCGGCTCGGAGAATCGGAGTTGACGGCGAGATGGCCCGCGACGCCGATCCGACGCCAGGACGCGATTCTCCGGTGACGGGAGAATCGGCGCCAGTTACGCGTGCGCGGTCGATGCGGAGCCTATCGGGGGCTGTTGAAAGAGGCCTCAGCTGCGATTCACAGTGGTCAACCGGCCGAATTCCTGCCGGCGTGGTTGACGTATGGTTCCACCCAGCGGGAGCTTAGGGTTGCGGCTGCGGTTCCCGTCCTGGTGGGGGTGGGGAATGGTTGGGGGGGGGGGGTGGTGATGGTGGGGGTATCAGTCTCCAGGATGGGCCTCCACGATGGCGAGGCCCACGATCGGGGGCCACCGATTGGCGGGCGCGCGTGATCTGGGGGGCTTACCTTCTTCTACGCTGACCCGCTGTGTGGCGCCGCCATGTTGCGTGATGCCCGCACGCAAGCGGCTGACCTGCGCATGTGCGGACCCATGGCGAGCAGTGTAGGGCTGCGTATGGCAGCTGGAGCAGCGCGGAACACTCTAGCACTGTGCTGGCTCCCTGTGGGTACCAGAACCGCTGGGCCAAGGGGCCCGTTGACACCGGCGTGAAACACTCCGGTGTTTACGCCAGTGTCAACACTTAGCTGCGTTTTGAGAGAATCCCAGCCAATGTTTTTTTGAGCTCTTGAAATTCAGCCACGCTTTCATAATTACATAATGGCAACTCCTAGTCGTGACCTTTTTCTAAGCTACACTGGATGACCTGTCAATCAAATACATTCAGCAGCAGTTTCTTTTAAGCTCTTGTGGGGCAGCTCCAGCTAGCTTTCATTCTAAGTTTAAAGATCAGGGGATTATAAAAATTTCAGATGGTGACATTCAAATAGACCTTACCCATCTTGAAAAGTGTTAACATCTACTTCACCAATTATTGACTCCCACATCACAGATTAAGGCCTTTGGAACAGTGGAAATACAGTCTGTTTAACTTCAAATGACCCGGATGAGTTTGGGTTTCCCACTGTCTAAATCATAGCCTGCACCGTTCATCCATGCTGGCATATGTTGACCTGTCAGAAATGGGGGCCAGACCCCTGTACCATTGTTAAATGTCTGCGGAACCTTTTCAGTACCAGACCTATGCCCCCTCATTTTACACTCTTGAGCCAGTGGGAGATGCCTCTACCCTGTCAAGCACTCTCAATATCTCAAAGCAACTCTCACTCCTCAAAATCTCAGTTAGTCTAGGCCCATTCTGTTCAATCTGTCCCGAGAGAATCATCCTCCCATCCAGGAATCAATGTAGTGAACCCTCGTTGCACTCCCTCCAAGGCTCCATTCTTCAGGTGTGGAGCCCAAAGTTATCCAAGGAGAAGGGGAAGAAATCTGGAAGGGAAATAGAAATGCGCTCCATTACGTCATGGTAACAATATGCCATCGACTTGTGTTTGCCTTTCGTGGGGAACCT
This sequence comes from Scyliorhinus canicula, assembly GCF_902713615.1. NCBI lineage: Eukaryota > Metazoa > Chordata > Chondrichthyes > Carcharhiniformes > Scyliorhinidae > Scyliorhinus > Scyliorhinus canicula. Next base: position 32,185,697 of record NC_052165.1, on the reverse strand, counting down.
TAGCTAATAAGCTGTTGTTTTTTTTCTCTTTGAACCAGCCTCAATAGTTTTACAGAAATGGTGGTGTCAAATGCAGCCATGCCTTGAAGGAGAGGAATGTAAAGTATTGCCAGATCGTACTGGTTGGAGCTGTGCCTCCGGGAATAAAGTAAAGACCACTAAGGTAAGTCAGTCATCTGCAATCTTTCCAACCAGAGAATGTTTGAATTTCAGAATGAATTTCAGGATTGTGTTTAAAAAAAAAAGGTGGCATTTTTGGATTGCCTGCTTGACAATGCAAATGACTTTAACTTGAACTGCATTTATACTGCAGCTGCTGGTTGGAGATTGGTAGGGGTTCCAGCCAGGTAAAATTCCCATTTACAGCACCTCGCTGGAACTCCAATTCTCCTGCCCAGGAGAGGCCTCCTCAGGTGACAGTTCCGACAACTATCTCGACATTTAAATGAACTCCAGGTAGGTTTGCAAAGTTGTCTACGCTGAATTAGGTGGTGCATTGGGTTTGCCGTTGGCCTTTCACCTTTTACCTCTGTGACCTGGATTCAAAGCCAGCCCACATGGTTTGCATAAGTGTCCTCTGTCTGCTGCAGCCAATGTAAAATGGGCTTGCACACCTTGAATCCAGTGTCTAGAGGACGTAGCAATTTATTGCTGCTTTTTTCTTTGAAGTTGAACAGGCTGTTCTCCTGGAATCTGACACAGCGTTTGTCACACTCTAGCAAAAACACCATAGACATAGATATAGAATTTACAGTGCAGAAGGAGGCCATTTGGCCCATCGCGTCTGCACCGACCTTTGGAAAGAACACCCCACACCGCCACCCTATCCCCTAAACGCAGTAACCCCACCTAACCGTTTGTGGACACTAAGGGCAATTTAGCGTGGCCAATCCACCTAACCTGCACATCTTTGGACTGTGGGAGGAAACCGGAGCACCCGGAGGAAACCCATGCAGACATGGGGAGAACGTGCAGACTCCACACAGACAGTGACCCAAGCCGGGAATCGAACCTGGGACCCTGGAGCTGTGAAGCAACTGTGATAACCACTGTGCTACCGTACTGCCCATAAACCGGCTACACGGTTTGCAAACACAACAGCAATTGCAGTTCTAAAATTGACTGTTCCATGTGTGTGAAAATAATCAATAAGTAAATGTAAAGATACGTTCTTTCAACTCTCTTTGTGGGTATGCTCAACATCAAAAAGATGTTCAAATCTGGCATTCTCCCAGAATACCTTGTGTGGCAAAAATGTTACACTCTTTCAATGCAGGGAGGACTGCTGTATTGAAATTGGGCTAAGCATGTGGTTCAGATCGAATAGTGGGATGCTTTACAGCTGGTTGTTGCACACCTGATACTTGTAGTTGGGAAGCAGAGAAGAGATTTGAGAGCAGTGTTGAGGCAGAGTAGATAGGGTATAAACTGTTCCCATTAGCAGAAAGGACGGAGAACCAGAGGACACAGATTTAAAGTGATTGGTAAAAGAATTAAAGGCAAACTGTGGCATTCTCCGTCGGCAGGATGCTCCGCTTCGCCGGCAGCACACCCACTTCGCAGGTTTCCTGACGGTGTGGGGTGGCCACAATGGGAAACCTCGTTGGCCGGCTGGCGGAACAGAGAATCCCGGTGTTGGCAGGGGCACGGCGTGCCGGAAACAGGCTGGAGGGATGCACAATCCCGCCAAATTCTTTTTTAACGCAGCGAGTGGTTGGGATCTGGAATTGATTGCCCGAGAGTGTGGTCGAGGAAGGCTCAATCACGGCTTTCAATTGGACATTGACTAAACACCTGAGAGGAAAAGTAAATGCAGGGAAAGGGCAGGGCAGTGCAGCTGGCTGGATTGCACTTGCAGCAAGCTGGTATTGACTTGATGGGTAGAATAGCCTCCATCTATACCTGCTACGATTCTGTGGCACTGAATGTCTGAAATAAAGAAGGGTTCTATTCTGCAGCACTAACAACCTTTACCTTGTCGAGAACTCAAAATTATTTTTTAAAAATAGTCCAAGACACCATGCGATACTAAACTGCAATTAAACTCCAAGTGCTATCAAGCAAAACTTTCAGCTAATTTCTCCAGGTAGTCTTTGTTTCTCTGTTGTCAGGACAGGCCAGTCTCTGATTCTGTATTCATAATGCAACTGGGTGACTCGTTGGTCTAGGGGTATGATTCTCGGTTAGGGTTTTCTGCTGCGGTCAAATGCGTGAGGTCCTGGGTTCAAATCCCGGACGAGCCCTGGAAAGCATTTGATCACTTCCTCTTTAGTATAGTGGTTAGTATCCCCGCCTGTCACGCGGGAGATCGGGGTTCAATTCCCCGACGGGGATTGTATGCACATTTATTGTGCAGCACGGTAGCATTGTGGATAGCACAATTGCGTCACAGCTCCAGGGTCCCAGGTTCGATTCCGGCTTGGGTCACTCTCTGTGTGGAGTCTGCACATCCTCCCCGTGTGTGCGTGGGTTTTGTCCGGGTGCTCCGGTTTCTTCCCACAGTCCAAAGATGTACAGGTTAGGTGGATTGGCCATGCTAAATTGCCCGTAGTGTCCAAAATTGCCCTTAGTGTTGGGTGGGGTTACTGGGTTATGGGGATAGGGTGGAGGTGTTGACCTTGGGTTGGGTGCTCTTTCCAAGAGCCGGTGCAGACGCGATGGGCCGAATGGCCTCCTTCTGCACTGTAAATACTGAAGTCAGAGTCATAGAGTTTTCCAGCACAGAAAAGAGGCCCTTCAGCCCCCTCCCCGAGTCTATGCTGGCCATCAAACACCATTTATTCGCATCCCATTTTCCAGCACTTGGGCCGTAGCCCTGTGTGCTGTGGCACTTCAAGTGCTCTTCTAAATACTTCTTAAATGTTGTGAGGGTTCCCAGTCATGTGAGTAAATTCACACGTTGCATGCTCCCAGGATGCACAGGTCAGAGAATCAGCAGGATCGCCACCCTGTTTCTGTGGAGAGAATCAATGTTTCAAGTCCATTATAACTCTTCTTCGGAACTACGCCAAATCAGACTTGAAATGTTTTCTCTGTTTCTCTCTCCACAGAAGCTGCCAGACCTGCTGGGGTTTTTTCCAACACTTTCTGGCTTTATTTCAGATCTCCAGCATCCGCAGTATTTTGCTTCTACTCTATTTCTGACCTGTGACAGGCACAGCAGAGTAGGCAAATTCAGCCTGTACTATCTCCATATCTCAGTACAGCAACAGTTCACTCGATTGGTTCCTGGGATGAGAGGGTTGCCCTATGACGAAGGGCTGAGTAAGGATTCTCTGGAGTTTAGATGAATGAGAAGTGATCTTATGAACATACACAAGGTGCTTGATGGGGTGGCACTGAGAGGTTGCTTCCCTTGACTGGGAACTTCGAACACAGGGGCACAGTCTCGGGAGAAGGGGTGGATTATTTAAGACTGGAACGAGGAGAAATCTGTTCACTCTTCATGCTTGTCTATCCCAGAGCATTGTGGATGCTCTGGTTAGAGACAGGGTAAGTGAGTGGGCAAAAACTTGGCAGATGGGATATAATGTAGGTAAATGTTAAGTTATGCACTTTGGTAGGAGGAATAAAGAAGCTGAATATTATTTAAATGGAGAAAGTCTGCAGGAAACTATTGCACAGAGGGATTTGGGGGGCCCTCATGTATAAATCAACAAAAAAGCTAGCATGCACGTTCAGCAGGTAATAGAGAAAGCAAATGGAATGTCGTCCTTTATTCCAAACTAAACGGAGTCTAAAAATAGGGAAGTCTCATTAAAACTATACAAGGTAAGTGTTAGATATTAGAATGCCGTGAACAGTTTTGATCCTTTTATCTAAGGAAAGATAGACTGGCATTGAAGGCAGTCCAGAGAAGGTCCACTAGGTTGGGGATATGGATGGATATTCTTATGAGGAGAGGGCTGAGTAGGTTAGGCCTAGACACATTGGAGTTTAGAACAATGAGAATTCACCTTATTGAGATGTAGGATTCTCAAGGGGCTTGACAGGGTAGATGCTGAGATGCTGTTTCCACTTTTGGGAGAATCTAGGACCAGTGGGCATAATCTCAGAGTAAGGGGTTGCCCATTTAAGCAGAGATGAGGAGGAATTTCTTCTCTGAGAGGGTAATGAATCTGTGGAATTCTTTACCACAGAGGGCTGTGGAGGCTGGGTATTTAACTATGGTAAAGGCTAATCAGTTCGAGAATCAAGAGTTATAAGGCTTGAAAGTGGAATTGAGGATTATCAAATTAGATTAATCATGATCTCATTGAATGGTGGAGCAGACTCACTCGATGGACTGAATGACCGACTTCTGCTCCTAGGTCTTGTGGTCTATCATCAAACATATTTTGTTCCTTTAGGGAATTAAGGGACATGGGAGAAGTTGGGAAAGCTTACTTGAGGCAAAAGATGGGGCGTGGCGATACTGAATGGTGGAGCAAGGTTGAGGGGCTGTATGGTCCACTCCTGCTGCACTTTCCTATGTTATTATGTAAATGTACCCAGTGATTCTGGTTCAGGTCAGTTAAGTTTGTGCCGATTTCAGTTCAGCGATTCGCTTCAGTGGCTTGTTGTGAGTCGCTTTCGACTTTCACGAGGCATGTCTGGCTTTTAAACCGTAAATTGCTCATGACAATGGCTGTTTAACCTGTGGATGTAATCTTTAGACCAGATCAAACCTGCTTTCCAATATCCTTTGTGTAATTTTCACAGAAGAGCGTGCAATGCAGTCACCTCTGTGCCCCATCTCGCACAGACAATATCAGTGCCCAAATAGAACAGCTGAGGCAGTTTCTTTTTCTGTACTGTCTGCTATTCTCACTCGGCTAAATGCTTTACCTCAGCATTGGAACAGTCAAACAATCAAACTGTATTTCATGGTGCTTGACAAATGACCCTGTTTTCACATGCACTGTAAGCAACGGGCGTCACCTCAGGAATGACTGCATTCTCACCACTCAGCAGAAATCCTCTGTGGCATTTAAAAAAAAAACAAAATAGTGTACCCAATCATTTTTCCAATTAAGGGGCAATTTAGAGTGGCCAATCCACCTAGCTTGCACGTTTTTGGGTTGTGGGGGCGAAACCCACGCGAACACAGGGAGAATGTGCAAACTCCACACGGACAGTGACCCAGAGCCGGGTACGAACCTGGGACCTCAGCGCCGTGAGGCCGCTGTGCTAACCCACTGCGCCACCTCTGTGGCATTTTTGAGAAAATCAGGGCTCACGGAGTAATATTTTATTCACAAAACCCATTGCATGATAACTATCTGTATTGCTCCTCCAGAGAGCTAGCACTGGCACCTCGGACTGAATGGCCTCGTTCTGCCCTGTAACCATGCGTCAGGACTTTTTTCAAACAATGATGCGGAATTTAAAAATCTATAAAAATATAATTTCAAGATTATTTTTTTTTCGATTTTTGTCCTGAAATAATAATATACTCCCAATAAGTCACCAAATCTATTCCTAACTGCCTTAGTCCACAACTGAAAACACAGAAGTACTGACTTTACTACTTGGTGTGGTGTTGGGTGGGGGGGGGATGACGGTCATGGGAGGCTGTAGAATATTTCCTGGGCACAAGGCAAAGGGCAAGGAGGATAAAAGGGCAAGGAAACGGCACATGCCCTAATAGAGCCTGAAACAAAATGGAAATCGCAGGGCAGGTGGGTCAGCGTGAGGTGTGATATCCTCGCCAACCCATTTTGCCTCTCTACTGTGTATCCTGGTGATCCCTGACATTCACACGCTGAGGACCAATTTCAGATGAAAACATTAGAGGGTAGAAACTTTGACTTTGCTGTCTGTGGACAACACAATCAACACATTCAGGCTACTTTCTTCATTGTGTTGCTGTCAGATGTCACCCGTCAGAATAGTGGAAATCACATTTCCACTCGTTGGATTATATTCCCAGCTTTTTATGTACAGAGCGGCTGAGCGCCACATGCATGAAGCTGAGCCAGTAAAGGATAAAACTTGAACAAATATTTTCAAACGTTTCTAAGTTTTATTTACAGTGAAACCCCACCCTAATCTAACCACCATAGTTTTGGTCTGTTTCTATTTAAGTGACTTCCCAGTTAATGCTCATTACCTGCATGCAATTAAATACAATTCATTAATGCTGACTAAATATGTGTGCTATCATTAAGTCAGCCTACTTCCATCTCCTTATCTTTGCCTGACTCTGCCCTGCCATTACTCATCCCTGATGTGGACATCAACATTCTTCTTCATTCACCTGAGGAAGGAGCAGTGCTCCAAAAGCTAGTGTTTGAAACAAACCTGTTGGATTGGATTGGGTTGGATTTGTTTATTGTCACGTGTACCGAGGTACAGTGAAAAGTATTTTTCTGCAAGCAGCTCAACAGATCATTCAGTACATGGAAGAAAAGGGAATTAAACAAAATTCAAGAAAATACATGAGAATACATAATAGGGCAACACAAGATGTACAATGTAACTACATAAGCATTGGCATCGGTTGAAGCATTCCGGGTGTAGTGTTAATGAGGTCAGTCAATAAGAGGGTCATTTAGGAATCTGGTGACAGTGGGGAAGAAGCTGTTTTTGAGTCTGTTCGTGCGTGTTCTCAGACTTCTGAATCTCCTGTCCGATGGAAGAAGTTGGAAAAGTGAGTAAGCCGGGTGGGAGGGATCCTTGATTATGCTGCCCACTTTCCCCCGGCAGCGGGAGGTGTAGATGGAGTCCATGGATGGGAGGCAGGTTCGTGTGATGGACTGGGCGGTATTCACGACTCTCTGAAGTTCCTTGCGGTCCTGGGCTGAGCAGTTGCCATACTAGGCTGTGATGCAGCCCGATAGGATGCTTTCTATAGTACATCTGTAAAAGTTGGTAAGGGTTAATGTGGACATGCCGAATTTCCTTAGTTTCCTGAGGAAGTATAGGCGCTGTTGTACTTTCTTGGTGATAGCGTCGACGTGAGAGGACCAGGATAGATTTTTGGCGATGTGCACCCCTAGGAATCCGAAACTGCTAACCATCTCCACCTCGGCCTCGTTGATGCTGACAGGGGTGTGTACAGTACTTTGCTTCCTGAAGTCGATGACCAGCTCTTTAGTTTTGCTGGCATTGAGGAAGAGATTGTTTTCGTTACTCCACTCCACTAGGTTCTCTATCTCCCTCCTGTATTCGGACTCGTCGTTATTCGAGATCCGGCCCACTATGGTCGTACCGTCAGCAAACTTGTAGATGGAGTTGGAACCAAGTTTTGCCACGCAGTCGTGTGTGTACAGGGAGTAGAGTAGGGGGCTAAGTACGCAGCATTGCGGGGCACCGGTATTGAGGACTATTGTGGAGGAGGTGTTGGTGTTCATTCTTACTGACTGTGGTCTGTTGGTCAGAAAGTCAAGGATCCAGTTGCAGAGTGGAGAGCCAAGTCCTAGGTTTTGGAGCTTTGATATGAGCTTGGCTGGGATTATGGTGTTGAAGGCGGAGCTGTAGTCAATAAATAGGAGTCTGATGTAAGAGTCCTTGTTTTCGAGATGCTCTCGGGATGAGTGTAGGGCCAGGGAAATGGCGTCTGATGTGGAGCGGTTGCGACAGTATGCGAATTGAAGTGGGTCAAGGCGTTCCAGGAGTATGGAGGTGATGCGCTTCATGATCAGCCTCTCGAAGCACTTCATTACAACTGACGTCAGGGCTTTAACCTGGTGTTGTAAGACTTCTTACCTAACTCATCCCATAGAATCATAGAATCCATATAGTGCAGAAGGAGGTCATTCGGCTCATCCTGTCTGCACCGACCCTCCGAAAGAACACTTTACCCAAGTCCATACCCCTGTCCAGCTCACCCTATCCCTGTACAAATGTGAGGTAATGCATTTTGAAGGTCTAATGCAGGTTGGGAATATATAGTGAATGGCAGAACCCTCAAGAGTATTGAAAGTCAGAGCGGTTTAGGTGTACAGGTTCACAGGTCACTGAAAGGGGCAACACAGGTGGAGAAAGTAGTCAAGAAGGCATATGGCATGCTTGCCTTAATTGGCCAGGGCATTTAGTATAAGAATTGGCAAGTCATGTTGCAGCTGTTTAGAACCTTAGTTAGGCCACACTTGGAATATAGTGTTCAATTCTGGTCGCCACACTACCAGAAGGATTTGGAGGCTTTAGAGAGGGTGCAGAAGAGATTTACCAGGATGTTGCCTGGTATGGAGGGCATTAGCTATGAGGAGTGGTTGAATAAACTCGGTTTGTTCTCACTGGAACGACGGAGGTTGAGGGGTGACCTGACAGAGGTCTACAAAATGATGAGGGGCATAGACAGAGTGGATAGTCAGAGGCTTTTCCCCAGTGTAGAGGGGTCAATTACTAGGGGGCATAGGTTTAAGGTGTGAGGGGCAAGGTTTAGAGGAGATGTACGAGGCAATCTTTTACACAGAGGGCAGTGGGTGCCTGGAACTCGCTGCCGGAGGAGGTGGTGGAAGCAGGGACGATAGTGACATTTAAGGGGCATCTTGACAAATACATGAATAGGATGGGAATAGAGGGATACGGACCCAGGAAGTGTAGATGCTTTTAGTTTAGACAGGCAGCATGGTCGACATGGGTTTGGAGGGCCGAAGGGCCTGTTCCTGTGCTGTACATTTCTTTGTTCTTTGTTTTTGTAACCTAAACTGCACATCCCTGGGCAAGAAGGGGCAATTTAGCATGGCCAATCCAACTAACCGTTGGACTGTGAGAGGAAACCAGAGCACCAGGAGGAAACCCAGGCAGACACAGGGAGAATGTGAAACTCCACATAGACAGTCACCGAACGCTGGAATCGAACCTGGGTCCCTGGCGCTGTGAGACAACAATGCTAATGACTGTGCCATTGTGCTGCCATTATAAGCATCATTAGTGCCTTTGTTACCTCTAGACTGGACTATTTCAATACACCTCTCACCAGCCTTCCACGTTCGACCCTCCAACCTGACATTATCTGAAACTCTTGCTCATGTCGTACCATGTCCCGTACCAGCCTCCCTGAACAGGTGCCGGAATGTGGTGACTAGGGGCTTTTCACAGCGACTTCATTTGAAGCCTACTTGTGACAGTAAGCGATTTTCATTCAATGTTTCATTTTTTTCATTTTTTCATGTCCTAACTCCCACCAAATCCCATTCACTCCTTTGCTTGCTTTTCAATATTAGCTCTTAGGTAAGCAATTCTTCAACTTAAAATTCTCATCCTTGCTTTCAAATCCCTCCTTGGCCTTCTTCCTCCCTACCTCTGTCATCTCCTCCATCCCCACAACCCTTTGAGATTGCAGTGCTGATTGAATTCAGGCTTCCTGAACATCCCTGATGTTCATCCTTACACCATTGGCAGCCATGCCTTCAGATGCCAAGGCCTGAAGCTCTAGAATTCCATCCTTAAACCTCTGCATCGAATCTACATCTGTTTTTTCCTTGAAATTTCTCTTTAAAACCTATCTCCATGACCAAGCTTCGCTTTATGTGGCAGTGTCAAATTTTGTTTTGTAATGCCCCTGTCGAGCACCCTAGCTCTTTATTAATACAAGTTGATGTTGTTTACTGGGAGCCCACTGCGGAGATGAACACCAGAGGGGTTGGCATGCTGGAATTTGGGTTTTTTACCCTTCTCTGACCCAATGAGAAATCCTAAGTGCTACATTCAGAAGAGAAGACATCCCATTCACTAGTGGGAATAGTATTGCGATGGCTGTATCCTAAGAATGATTGAGAAAGCAGTAGCCACACAATCTATCCTATTTTTGCATTAGGATCAACATTACCTACCTACCCCTCCTTCCACCCCTTCCAGCGGAGCAGGAATTTAGGAAGTGCTGATGCACAGCCTACTTTTGTGTAAATAACCCACCTTCGTAATTTAGAATATTGGCTGCTGCTGACAGCCGATAGTTTCAACCTCACCTTCTCCAGCAGTATTTTGAGCCTTCAGAAACTTCAGGTTCAGACTTTCCTGAATAAAGACGCGAGCTAATTGAAAACTCTAAAATTGTTCAATTAAACATAATTATGCAAAAAAAAAACCAGTACAATTAAACTGGAGTCATTTGTTATTTTGCATCATGCCTCCAGCTCTATTGAGTGATATGCAACAGTACACAAGTCTCTGAATGGAAAACAGATTATAGATGTTCATAAATATTTTTATGTCATGTGAGACAACTTTATTACCGAAGACACTTTCAGATTGTGTATCATGTTACACCATTTGCATATTGCCATGGGAGCACTGTTCTTTCCTCCCAACTGTGGCACTTTGACTCCCCATCTTCAAAATGTTTTTAGTCAGGATGAAGTATGAACATCGTTTTGGCATTTCAACATGCAGTGAAATGAATTGTCACTCTTCAGTATGGAACCATAGTGAGGTTTAGGCTTTGTGCTTACTATCCACGTGTAATAAATTCAAATTGTATTATCAAATGAGAGAACCTTTAAGAAATTGGTGCTTATAAATGGGTGTGTGTATAAATATCAGTAGTGAGAGTGCCTTTAAGAAATGGATGTTTACTACTGCAGTGGTGTCAGAGAGTGGGTGGAGCTGGGCTGTCTGTCAGCTTTTTACTTTCGTTTTTGAGCAGGCTGCAGGGTGTGTTTTAGTTTCATTTTCAGTGTTGGCGTTGAAGCCAGACCAAGCAGGTGTACTGCTGTTCTCTCTGCCATCAAAAGACTATCTCTTGATCATTTGGTGAATTCAGAATTATAAATATTTTCAGTAGTGACTTTTACCTGATGTGCTTCTGATAAAGGTTTTGTTTTTAAGTTGTGTGGATGTTAAAAAGGAAAGCTTAAAGGTTTGCTTAGTGTTGTAATCTTTGGGGGTTGTATTTGAATTGATGGTTGCTAAAATGTTCACTGTATGTTTTAAAAAGGTTAACCTGAGTTCATAGAATAAACATTGTTTTCCTTTAAAAATACTTTTCCATTTCTGCTGTACCACACCTGTAGAGTGGGCCGTGTGCTTCCCATCCCACAATCTCGTAAAAGTTGTGGGTCAGGTGAACTCCATGATGAACTTTGGGGGGTTCTCTAAATCCCGGGCCATTATAGTATTCAAATTGACAAATTCAATCCTCTGAGTGTATTGAGGACTCATCGCTATCGTTTTAGTTCCATAAACTGCTTGATGACGAATCTACATTTCCTGCAATGTTTGATCCCCTAATTTAAAATAAAAATCTACCTGGCGATATGTTCTATTTTCAGCAGGAAAAGTGCTGCAAATTTTATTTTTCACTCCAAGGGTGTTTTCAAAATGGTGGTGACTCACCATAGTATTTCTTGAGTTGATCTACTCACTTAAGTTCTTGTGCATGATCTGCTCAGAATATATTGACCTCTGTCCGCTTGACAGAAGAGTTGAAACATAAAATGGTGCTGTGCTATAGGCCATTCAGTCCTTTGAATTTGTGATGAACCTTTTGAAGAGCAATCCAATTACTTCAATCTATCACCAGTAAGTTCCTCATATCTCTCCAATTTTCTCTCTTTCATGTATTTACCTAAGTTCCTTATATTGACCGCCCTATCATGAGTGCATTTCAAGGCTGACTACTGGGCCGGAATTCTCCATCGCAAGTTCGCCCACTACCGCTGCTAGTGAGGACAGAGAGTTTGGTGCTCACCGGAGAGTCCCACTGCCGTGAACGGACAGAAGATCCCGCTGCCGTGAATGGACGGAGGATTCCGCTGCCGTGAATGGACAGAAGATCCCGCTGCCGTGAACGGACAGAGGATTCCGCTGCCGTGAACGGACAGAAGATCCCGCTGCCGTGAACGGACAGAGGATCCTGCTGCCGTGGACGGACGGAGGATCCCGCTGCCGTGGATGGACGGAGGATCCGGCTGCCGTGAACGGACGGAGGATCCCGCTGCCATGAACGGACGGAGAATTCTGCCCTGATTGCGTCAAGAGGTTTTTCCTCATGATGCCGCTGGTCCTTTTGCCAGCCCCTTAAATATGTGTTCGCTCATTATTGACCCTTCAGCATTGGACACAGGTTATCTTTGTTTACTTACGTTTGTAAACACCTGTACTAAATCTCCTCTTTGCCTCCTCCGTTCTAAGTAGGAAAGGATTGTACCTGTTAGTGCTCAATTTGCCCAATTCTCATTTTGAATATTTTAGCTGAGTTAGTATTCACTGCTTGAGGCAGCAGATTTCTTTCCCTCTGATTAACAGGTAGTGGTTATGTTCCTAGACTAAAATCTATCAACCTAGACTCGTGCTCTACAGGGTGAACAAATCTGTGTGAAAGAACTAAGGGACACTTCGCCGAGAGCTTGGGAGTGGGGTGATGGTGAGATGTTGAGAAGGATGGGAGAGGTGCGTGGAGAGCGGGTGACGATAAGACTTTGATTGTGGTGGGGTTGGGTTGCTTCCTTGGGAGTGGGTGAGTTTCCGGTGAGGTGCTGACAATGTGGTGGTGTGTTTCTGTGTGTGTGTGTGTCGGGGGGAGGGGGGGGGGGGGGGGGGGGGGGGGGGGCGGCAGGGGAGGTGGCATGCAGCCACGTGATTCACTTTGATTCTGATACTGCCGCTTGGACCACTCAACAACTGCGTGCCAGGCTCAAACCGACACCATCAACACTGCCATGCCCGACGCAATCTCAGAATAAATACATGCAGTAGAAATCCTGGCCAGAAGGAATCCAGGACACACATCCCGGGAAGGCCTGACCTGGTATGCAGGACGAGAGGCCAAATTCAGGACATGCTGGTCACCAGGAGTTTAAATCCCATCGGGGCAGCTGCGGTGGGGTAGGGGAGCTGGGTGGGGACAGTTTAAATTCAGCGAATAAAGGCATGTGGACGAGAAAGCTCAATGGTGGCAATGAAACTACCCATTCGCTGGAGTTTTATAGACCTTCCCACCGCCGGGATTTTCAGTGTCCCGCCAGAGTCAATGGACTTTTAAATGGCTCGTTGGAATTAACAGCCCCAATACACCTTGACCGGGTGGTAAAGTTCTGCCTCAATTGTTCTGAAAACCCATCTGGTTTATTAATTCCCTTTCGGGGAAGAAAGATCTGCTGCATTTACCCATTTGCCACTCCAGACCCAAAGCAATGTGGTTAACTCTTACCTTGACATCTGAAATGGCCCAGCGAGCCGCTCAGTTGTCCTGACTCTGCTACGACCTTTACTGCGCATATTGCAGTGGCTCAAGAAGGGCGGCCCACCAGCACCTACTGAAAAGCAGTAAAAATTGGCCTCGGCAATGATGCCCACATCCCATAATCGAATAAAAACAATTACTGAAGGATGAGAAGGGGCATCTCCTGAAGAGTTTCAAATTGTATTCATGCCCATAGGAGTCCACATTAAAACAAACGGGGAGAAAAGAAAACCCAAATGAACTCATCAGAGGACCAGTCAGATCCTTAGGCCTGTTCAAGTTCAACCATGGCTGACCTGCAGTTCAGTTCTATTTTCCTGCCTGAGCAACATATTCTTTGATGCGTTTACCCAATAAAGATCCATCAATTCCTGTCTCAAAAGCTCCAATTGTCTCAGCGTCCGCAGGACCTTTGTGACAGATTTCCACTCCTCTGATTGTTCACTAACACAGTAATGGACCCATGGTACAAAAACAACAATCAATGGAGAAGCATGGCGTACAGAGATTATTCTGCTGCTCCCATTGAATCCTGTCCTGCTCATTGAAATATAATTGAACAGCAATAATAAATGCCTGGTCATTAGTGTAGCTATAACTGAAGATAGGCAGCATGATTGAAGGACAGGATACGTAATTACAGCCCACTGTACTCCTGCGCATCCATTTTTATTGAAGTCTTGCATAAGCTTTAAAAGCCGGGATAAATTAGGCAGGGAAAACATTATAAAAGTGTAAATGTGCTGAAGTTGATCAGAAGGAAGAGTGGGCACATACGGCTAAGCAGGCCATTGCAATCAACAGCTTTTATATAACCACATTGTTGGAGTACGATGGCCACACTAAATCATCCTGTAGCAATAGATCTGACTGCAAGCTGACTGCACAGGTTTCCAGGTAATCCAGCTCTTCAGACAGCAGTAGTGTTTCTGATGTAGTTTTGATGAAGGAGAGCAGAGCCATGCCAAAGGTATTTGAGGCCATTGTGTTTTACATGGAATTTTTAAAGTATGAATGTCGGTTCCCCGGTTCGTGAATCAATAAATCTCCAGTTCAATTATGTACTGTAGGCGTCATTATAAAGCATACTAGCAATTTAATGCAGGGACACTCAACCTGTGTTAGTAAGTGCACAAAGGCTGAGATTATGCTGTGGGTGGATGAAAGGATATTTTGTGATTTTAGTTGCTCCATCCAGTGGTAGCTGTGCCATCAGCTATTGGGGCCCAGGTTCTGGAATTTCCTCCCGAAGTCTTTCTGACTCGATCCCTCTTTCCCCTCCTTATAACCTTCCACCCTCCTTTTGCTTTTAATATCTCCTTATGTGTCTCAGTATCAAATTTTGTTCAAATCTTGAAGCTTTGGAAGATTTCACTCTGTTAAAGGCTCTATATAAATGTAAGTTCTTGACACCACACACTGATAGGGTAGGAAGTCAACAATTAATGCAAGACTCCTCTTCTATTTAAACAAACATAATGGCCGGGATTCTCCTTTCCGGGTGCTAAGTCCCCACGCCGGCGGGAAAACTGGCGGCGGGAAAACCACTCCGGCGTCAATGGGCCCTCAAGGTGAGGAATTCTCCACCCACCTCCACTTTCTCGGGGGTAGGTGGATGCCGGAGGGGTTGGCGCCGCTCTAGCCGACGCCGAAGGGACTGCGAGAGTTTGCGCATGCGCCAAGGGGCCAGCATGATCTTGCGCAAGCATGGAACCACTGGCGTGTATTGGCGCATGTGCGGGAAGTTCTCTCCCCACAAACTACTCGGTCAACACGGCGCCGGTCGGGAGCCATTGAACTAGGCCCCCGTGGCGATTCACCGAGTGCAGCTGGCAGAGTTCCCGACGGCGTGGTTCTCTCATGATGCCACCCGGCGGGAACTCGGCTCGGCGGCTGCGGACTCAGTCCGCGACTGCCCTGGTGGGGGGGGGGGGGGGGGGGGGGGGGGGGGGGGGGGCAGGTGGATCATTCACAGGGCAGGAGGGGGGCTCCAGGAGGGCCAGGCTACCGATCGGCTGCCACCGATACACTAGCATGCGCGATCTGGGGGGGGGGCAGCCTAATTTATTTTCCGGTTCGCGGTGTGGGTCGGTCATGTTGCGCGGGGCTGCCAACAAAGGCCGCCGCCATGTGCATGCGCGGACCCCCCCCAATCAGAAGTGCAGGGCTCCGTATCAGCAGTCGGAGCTGTGAGGACTACTCCAGGGCCCCCTGCAAATCGGAGAATCAGCATGGACTTTCTCCAGGTAAGTCCAGAATGAGTTTTTTCGAGGGCCCCATTATTGGAGAATTCCGTCCAAGATTTGTCCAGTGAATGACAGAATAAGGAACAACCGTGGGCGGGATTCACCCCTACCCGGCGGGGCGGGGGGTCCCGACGGGACGGTGGCGTGAACCACTCTGGCGTCGAGCCCCCCCAAAGGGGCGGAATCCTCTGCACCTTCAGGGGCTAGGCCCGCCCCGAAGTGGTTGGCGCCCCGCCAGCCGGTGGGAAAGGGGCTTGACGCCACTTGGCGCCGAAAGGCCTCCGCCGGCCCGCGCAAGTTGGCGCATACGCGGGGGTGCCAGCGTGTACTGGCGTCATCCCCGCGCATGCACAGAGGGATTTGCTTCCGCACCGGGAATGGCAGTGGACCACGGCACAGGCCCGCCCGCGGATCGGTGGGCACCGATTGTGGGCCAGGCCAACGTGGGGGAACCTCCTGGGGCCAGATCCCCCCGCGTCCCCACAAGAACCCCAGAGGCCGCCTGCGCCGTCAGGTTCTGCCGGTAAGGGACCTACTCCAATTTACGCCGGCATGACCGGCAACAGACGGGCGGGACTTCGGCCCATCACGGGCTGGAGATTTCGGGGAGCCCCGGCGCCCATTGAGTCGTGCCGGACCCCGCCGTTCTCCGAGGTGGGTGGCACGACTCACGCCGGGCCGGTTTTTGGGGGGCAGGAGAATTAGGAGGGCGGCGGGGGCGGGATTCACGCTGCCCCCTGGCGATTCGCCCACCTGGCGGGTGGTCAGAGAATCCTGCCCCGTGTCCGAAAGCAAAGATTAGAACATAGAACATAGAACAGGGGGCAGGATTGTCCCCTACCTGTCGGGGTGGGCAGTACCGGCGGAGAGGAGTGCCGTGAACCGCTACGGTGTTGGGCCACCCGGAAGGTGCGGAATCCTCCGCCCATTCAGGGTCTAAGCCGGCGCTGGCGGGGTTGGCGCTGTGCCAACCGGTGCCACGCCAACCAGCGCCGAATGGCCTCTGCCGGCCGGTGTGAGTTGGCGCATGCATGGGAGAGCCAGCGTGTGCTGGCATCACCCCAGCACATGTGCCGGGTGGGGGGGGGTTCTGGCGCGGAGGGAAAGTATGTCCCCATGGCACAGACCCGCCCGCGGATCGGTGGTCCCTGATCGCGGGCCAGGCCGCCGTGTGGGAACCCCCAGGTCCGGATCCCCCCCCCTACGAGGACTCTGCAGGCTGACCATAGAGCTAGGTCCCGCTGGTACGGACCTGGTTTGATTTACGCTGGCGGGACAGGCCGAAAACGGGCTGCCGCTCGGCCCATTGTGGGCCGGGGAATCGCCGGGGTGGGGGGGGGGCGGCGGCTGCTGCCAGTGGCCGCCAACAAACGTGGCGCGATTCCCGCCCCCGCCAAAACCCCAGTGCTGGAGAATTCAGCAGTCGGCGGCGGAGCGGGATTCACGCCGGCCCTCCGGCAATTCCCTGACCCGCAGGGGGCGCGGAGGATCCCGCCCATGAAAAGCAAGATTAAGACTGGTACATGCAAATCAAAGAACAGAAACAAAATGGGGGCAGAGTTTATGGTTTGAAATTGTTGAACAGTGTTCGTCCAGATAGCTGTAAAGTGTCTAATTGGAAGATGAGCTGCTGTTCGTCGAACTTGTATTGAGCCTCACTGGAATATTGCAGCAGGCCAAGGGCAGAGATGTCAACTTGAGAACATCTGGCAATCCACTGAAAGTTGAGTCATGTTTGCGGACTGACTGGTGATGTTCCACACAGCGGTCACCCAATCTGTGTTTGGTCCACTCAGTGTAGAGGAGACTGCATTTTGAGCAGCGAATATAATATACTACATTGTAAGTTGTGCATGTAAACCACTGCCTCACCTGCAAGGAATGGTCGGTGTCTTAGGCAGTGAAGCAAGAGGACATAAAAGGGCAGGTGTTTACTCTCCTGCTTTGTATGGGAAGGTGCTGAGGTCTTAGGAGTGATTGAGGAATGGACCAAAGTGTCATAGAAGGAATGGTCCCTTTCGAATGGTGACAGCTGAGGTGTGGGGAAGACGTGTTTAGTGATGGTATCACGATAGAGGGTGTCAGGTTTGCTCGGGTGAAAGGTGATCACAAAGGGAACCCTATCGCGATTGTGGGAATTATTTGAGAGATGTTACAGGAATACTTTATTCTGGGGAAACGAAAAATGGTGAGGTGGGGTACTGGAAAGTACAGGAATAAAAACAGAAAATGCCGGAAAAACTCAGCAGATCTGACAGCATCTGTGGAGAGGGAAACAGAATTAACGTTTTGTGTCTGGATGGCTTCTTCTACTGAAGTGGGGTAGAAGGATTTTATACTGTTGATGAGTGGGGCTGATGTGAAGCAAAATAGGTCACAGATAAGTGGAAGAGATTTGACAAAGATGTCATGGCCACAAGACAAGGGGAGTCTTTGGCATTCAATCTTACATTATAGGAAGTGTCACTACATGTCACCATGTGGAAAATGTGGGGATATGATCAGCTTCTGTAACACTGGCGCAAGCTCAGAAATGACCACATGCTGTGGATCTCACCCCCACAACTCAAAGATGTGCAGGGTAGGTGAATTAACCATGCTAAATTGACCCTTAATTGGAAAGAAAAATGAATTATCCTAGAATCATAGAATCATATTTGAAATTTATTAAAAGAAAGAACTGAGAACATGGAGTTTATTGTTGGTCCGGTGATTCTGCTGAAGTACATTTCATGAAATAAAAAATTAAAATATGAATCATGCTCCATACAATAAGCCATAAGTTTAAAAAGGAGGGAGCGACCAGACTGAAGTGAAAATATTCTTCAGGTGAGCTGCTTCTATGCAGAGACTGGTTGAAAGCTTATTGAACAAAAGGGCATGGATACCAGTTAATGTCTCGAGTCTCCATGACTCTTCTTCAGGAAAGTGGACGTGCCTTAATCTCCCTTTCTTTCAGTGCATTTAGCACAGGCTCATGCCCATTCTGCCTCATCAAACTGACATCTTGTACACTTCATGGGTCTGGGTTTAGGCAACCACTGTCTCATCATGTGGATGCACAAAACATGCACAAAGTAATGTGCCACTTTGAAATATGTTGATCAGTATTTTGTCTCACAATGCCTTCGTTAGGGACTCTTGTTCTTTCATGGACCAGGATTTTCTGGCCCCCTCGTGGCATGTTTTTCGTCAATGGAGGTGTCCTGCATTGACTGCCAATCAGATCTTCGGTCTCGCCGAGATCCATGGCATTTTGTATGGCTCATCCACCCTACCACCGGGGAACCTACTGCAGCGGTCACCTTTGGTGGGACCAGACGATCTGGCAGGAAGGGACAGAATATCCCACCCGTGGTCTTTGTTCATGAGTAAAAATCAGAAAATAAATTAATTCAGGGATAGAAATAGGTATGCTTGAATAACAGCACTGGCTCTTGGGCTCGGGCAGGAGACTAGATCTGGAGCTGACAATGATAAGATTCATAGTGTATTGCAGAGTTTGTTAAGATATAATTGTTACAGTTAATAGATATAGGGCAGGATTCTCCGACCCCCCGCCGGGTCGGAGAATCGCTGGGGTGCAGCGTGAATCCCTCCCCCGCCGTCTGCCGAGTTTTCCGGCGCCGGGGATTTGGCGGCGACGGGAATCGCGCCACGTTGGTCAGTGGCTGCTAGCAGCGGCCCCCCCGCTGATTCTCTGGCCCGCGAGGGGCCGAGTGGCCGCCCGTTGTCGGCCGGTCCCGCCGGCGTGTGCTACGACAGGTACTAACCGGAGGGACCTGGCTCCGCGGGCAACCTCCGGGGTCCTCGGGGGGGGGCGCAGGGGGATCTGGCCCCGGGGGTGCCCCCATGGTGGCCTGGCCTGCAATCCGGGCCCACCGATCCGCGGGCAGGCCTGTGCCCTGGGGGCACTCTATTCATCCAGGCCAGCTGCTGTAACAGTCCGAGATGGCCGGCGAAGAGATGAACCCTCCCTGCACATGCGCTGGGATTATGCCAGCACACGCTGACGCTCCTGCGCATATGCCAACTCGCACCGGCCGGCGGAGGCCCTTCGGCGCCGGTTGGCACGGTGCAAGCCCCTTCCGCGCCGGCGTGGCGCAAACCACTCCGGAGGATTCCGCACCTTTGGGGCGGCCCGACGTCGGAGTGATTCATGCCACTCCTTGGCGCCGGAGTGGCCCGCCCGGCCGGCTCGCGGAGAATCCTGCCCATAGTGTTAGTGAGTGTAGTTTAATTCTTACATGTTTGTTTGCTATTCAGAATAAGTGTCAAACTCAAATTTAGTAGTGTTAATAAAATTAGTTTAGTTCTTCAAAGGAGCTTTGTGTATCTTTGTGATCACTACGCCTTCCATCCTGGAAACCCCTCACAAAAATCACCACAGAATGTACAAGAGGCCAGAATTAGAGGAGCACAGAAATCTTGGGAGGGGTGTGGGGCTGGAGCTGATTACAGTGATGGGGAGAGGCTTGACCTGGGCCCACAAGTACAACAGTGATAGGGGAATGGGGACTTGGTGTGAGTTAAGCCACTAGAAGCTCAAGGTTACGGAGGGTAGAAAGTGGGAGACCAGTGCATTAGGATTGTTGTGTCTCGAGGTAAAAAAGCCGTGGACAAGAGCCACAGAGTGGCTTTGAGACAAGACGTCTAGCAACCTGAGCAGCTCCCAGTCAGATTCTCTTCCAAGAAGCTGTTTCCGTCGGATCTGTGTAGTGGAAATAAATTATTGACCAGAAGTCGGGGTATAACCTCACTTGCACTTTGTTCTCTGTGCTGTCTGCCTTTCACAACATCCTGTAAAATCAATAACCTATATGACAGTTCAAATAAATGACATCAGTGGTCATGTAATTGAAGACTAGATAGTGCATCAGTTGTACGCTGTCAAGTCTTTTTAGTTAAGATTGCATTCTGTCGTCCTTTAATCTCTCACCATAGCTTTGCAAAAACACAAATGTAGCTTCCTCATCAGGAGTTCCGTTATATTCTATCCTGCCAAATTTTATTTAATATAAAACTAATAACACCAAGCTTTGCTGTTAGGATGTATCTTTTTCCACTTACAGAAGAGCTTAATCATTCCGATAGATTTAATTCAGCTTTGTACAAGTCTGTTCCCAGATGGCAGCTCATCAGGCTGCTGTACAAACTTAGAATGATTCTTTATAGTAACTACATTCAGGAATAATAACTAACATTTTATTTGCTATGTAATCCTCATACAGCCTTGTGGTCCACTGAGTACATGTTTCAGAAGCCGATTAGGTGAAAATGCATGAGGTGAACGGAATAAATGGCAGTTCTACAAAATATCCGTACAATCAGGTTGTCCAGGCTGGCTAGGGTACCCCACCGATAGGTGCCGCCAGTGCACTTTATCGGTTATTTTAAGTTCTCAACTTTAACCAAAAAAAACCTCCACTCAACTTTGGCCTTATCAAGATGCCAGTGCTGAAGATCAGAACATTTCCACACTCTAAGTGAAGGAATTACACATGTTTAGGTCAAGTGTAGCCTGGTTCTTAATAATGCAACATGGATTTGCCTCTGCCTTAACCTCAACCTCAACACCCAATTCCTGTCACACACTACTGCATCATTTCTTTTCCTATGCCGCCCATCTTAGTTGATTCTATGGAGTGAGACCGATAATTTAGCAGTGGTTCAAAACTCCGCTACTCATCGTGCACCGAGATTCCTTCACCAGTCACGCCTTCAGCTTGCCGATCAACACTGCCACTGGATCTGGCAACACGTCAACTTTAAAATTCTCATCCTCGTTATTAAATCTCTCCATGGCCTCATCCCTCCTTATCTCTGCAACTCCCTCTGACCATAGAAACATTTGAGATTTTTATGCTCCTCCAATTCCAGCCCCTCATCCTTGATTTTTGTTGCTCTGCTACTGGTGGACTTGCCTTCATCAGTCTAGACCCTGAGCTCTAAAACATTTTCCCTAGAGCCCTCTACCTTGCTACCTCTTGCTGTTCCTTTAAGATCCTCCTTTCAACCTATCTTATCTGTCCTCATATCTTTTTCGTAGCTCAATGTCAAATTGGCAATGCTCCTGCGAAGCATCTCGGGTTGTTTTACTACCTGAGAGGCGTGATAGAAATGTAAACTGTCAATGTTGGAGTCACTGAGGCCAAATCGGAGCCAGCTTTTGACAATGAGACCACTGGCCACTATAACTGGGTTGAGACCAAACAATCAAGCTTATTGTAGCACACCCTTACCATAATTCATTTTTGGCAGCTCAGGGATGGAGTAATCAAGATTTAAGTGCTCTGGAATAATGTTCATGATTTAAGGCGGGTGCAACAATGGAAAACACTCAGAATTGATTCAAAATCACCCAAAACCACCCCTTAAAACCAACCCCTTTCGGAAAAGCACCTCTGATTGCACCAGTATGACAGCTTGAAGACAGATGGTATTTTGAAAAGTGTCATTCGAAGCTGTTATGAACCTCAACCTCAACTGCATAAAGCAGTATATAATATGATTGGAAGATTTTAATTCCCCTGGACCATACAATGCCAAGTTTGCATTATTTAAAAAAATCTAGGTCCCTTGTATCTTTTAAACTGAGAACTTGAGCCAGAGTCCCAAGTCTATATTGCACCCATCTCATCCCTAAAATGTGCCAGGAAGCAATTGGTTTGGTTTGCTTCATCGTTGTCCTTTCTCACTATACCAAAGGACCGTGCTTTGCCTTGCCCCATTTCTGCTTCTGTTGGCTTTAGATTTCAAAAATAATGTTTTAGAGTACCCAATTATTTTTTCTCTAATTAAGGGGCAATTTTTTTTAGTGTGGCCAGTTCACTTATGCTGCATATCTTTCTGGGTTGTGGTGATGAGATCCACACAGACATGGGGAGAATGTGCAAACACCACACGGACAGTGACCCGGGGCCGGGATTGAACTGGATCCTTGGCGCTGTGAGGCAGCAGAGCTAACCACTGTGTTGCCGTTGCTGTAAAGCCTCCTATTGGCTTTAGATGAGATCAGAAACTCAATATGTTGGAGCTTGGGGAAGAAACGTTAACTCCTTGCTCCTTGGCTATTCTTTACCACACAAACCACCTCCATTGCCAGAACAATAGTAGTGACATCTATTGGCCAGTGACGGCACTTCCTCGACAAAATAGATCATTGCTCTTAACTAAACCTTTTTAAAAATTGAAAATACAATCTTAATGTTCTGTTTTGAAGGGTTTTTTGCCATTTTTGGTGTAATTCCTTCCCCATGTATCAATAGCAACATTTCTATTCTTTCCTTGAAGTTGGATTTATTAACACCAACCATGGCTACTTTCAATTAGTTCTTGGGTTCTGATTGGTTATTTCTAGCTACTTTGAATTTTCAAATAAAACTCTGTATTTTGATTGATCAGATTATATTGAATATTTGCAAACATTTGGTCAAAAAGTCAATAAAGATTATTTTTGAGCATTTTTTTAATAGCTACTCTGCAACGTAAAAAATTGGTTATTTTTTTGGAAGCGGCTACAAATTGCTGAGCAAAGCACCAGAGGAACAATTCTCAGATTTTCAAATCATTGCAACTTAAAACTGCTGATGCAGTTCTCACTGAGCACAAACTGTCCCAGGTTTCACTTCTGGCTTCAAAACAGCTTTGTCTCAGAGATAAGAGACTTTGGGGGTGAAATTCATCCCAGCTTATAATAGTGTGCTGCACATAATCGCGAATTGGCAGCTCTGTTAAACATCGAGCCCAATTTTCTTTTCTCTTCGATGTCAACGGGAGCTGAACAATGAGATTCATTACCTCCCATTTTGAGCTGCCTCCCAAGGCAATCCCCTTTGTCTTTTTATTTCTGCTTCTAAATTTGACCTAACTGAGGCTCCAGTCCACCGTTAGTGCTTATTATATATTGGCTGGAATCCTAGAAACTGCTGCTGGCTTTATTAGGAGATGGATGCTTGATGCAATTGTGTTGCATTCTGTCTCAAATCTGCACTCTTTTTGTGCTGCTGTGCCCTGCTTATTTTAGCGAACGGTGCCCCTCCTAATTAAAGCCTATTGTAGGCCGGAGATCTGTGAAGAGGGAGGGAATTTGGCTCTGCGGGTTAAGTTCCAAATGAAATCTCAACTGCAGTTTAGTAGACCCATGGGAGGTGGGTGTCCGATCATGTTGGATCTCAGGAAGATGGGCTCTTATATCTCTGGACGGTGCTGACTTCTGTTTGGAGCTTTCATCACAGCTGCTGCTATTGTAACACCATTCGGCATTCACTACACACACACACACACACACGCACACACATGCGCTGCCATTAATACACATGCACACTTACTAAAAGCAGATTATGAAAGCCATGGAGAGATCATTAGCAGCCTTTTGTCACCAGATCATGATGTCACACTGCATGCAATTGACTGGAATTATGTAGCATTTACTGTGGGGAACAGCCTCATGAAGCAGTCTCAGAGATGGCTTCCAGCGCTGCAGTTGTCCAAAGCAACCAGCTTTCATTGGGTGGTAAAAAGAATGAAAACATTAAAGATGGTGGCATTCAGAATACTGAAATAAAAAACACAGATGATCAGATCAGTCAGGATTTGCCATAATTTTCTGATTCTGTTGCATGGTGGGTGGCTCGATCAGCAGTTGGATCGACATGCATATTTGCTGCTGGTAAGTATTTCACTCAGGGACTCTGCCCTTCCAAAGAGTCAGTGAAGATCTTTGCTGAGAAAATGGCATTGGGGCATTAGCTGGTCTAGTCTGCTGGTGGTCTTTCCTCCCAGCTCTATTGGAGGCTGAGGTAGGTCCCTCTGATGGAGACCTCAGTGGTGTATGTTTCCTAACATGTCCCTCAGCTTTTAGATATAAAATGCCTGCCATATCATTGGACTTGCCAAGCTTCTGGTGCTGGCTTGGTATCCAAGACACCGTTAAGAACAACCCGGAAAAATATTGCCGGGGCAGTAAATAAAAAATCTTTTCATACGAAAAATATCTTTGAATGCTTTTGCTTACTAGTGATCAAATGTTTGGACACGGGGGTGGGTAGGGTGGGCAGTAGGAGAAAAATTTGTTTTGACTGAGTCTAGCACATTCCAGTTGGGTGATGAAGAGTCTCTTTGATTTCCAATTGGTTCTGGGGAGGCGTGGGTGGACTTGTCAAGCAATCAATGGCAGGTGTGTGGGGCAGTTGGAGGCAGGAGGTCATGTGATGACACCTCCAAGATTTGGCCAACCAGGGTTGACAATCCTGCCCACCAGGGAACACTGCTGTCACCCGTTGGGGGATTAAAGCCCCCCACGTGAAGGGGATATACGTACCACTCATTTTGGGGGTTTTGTTGTTTGTCACCAGAGTGCAGAATAAGTATTAACATAAATTTGAAAAAGAATGGGCCTGCAGAATCAATAGTTAAAGAAAATATATTTGAAAAATACAATCTCCTAATTAAAGACAAGAAGCTGTCCTGTGTTGACATTTATAGTCTCCCTGTGTATTTTAGCCAGCAGTGTGACATCATCATCTGGTGACAAAGACAGCTGTCGATCTCTCCAAAGCAGTAAATGGCTGTCCTCAGTAAGTGGAAACATTCACTTCGGTGCTTCCTTCGTGTACAGGTAAAATGATTTTTAAAAAAAATTAAAGTCTGGGTCAAAATATTGGAAGGATGTTTCCTGAATTTAAAAAAAACCACCAAACTCTAGCTGCTGTGATGAGGCACTACCGACCCAGAGGCCACGGGCTACAGCTCACGATAGCGGGTTGCAGGATTGAATTCATTAAATCTAGTCATTTGTGGTCTGGTGCCAGAATTTTTAAAATGATGATGGAGGCTGTCAAATTGCTTTAAAACCCCAACTGCTTCACTCATATCCTTCCCAAGTGGGTAGCAACCACTCCCACTGACCTGGCCTGCACGTGACTCCAGCCACATTATTATGTTTTATTTTTATTTCACAGCAAAACCACTTACTTGTAAAATATAAAATTGCTGTGCTAAAGATGATCACTCCTGGCCCTTCACGATCAGGCAGCAGAGTCTTCCTTGTGCTTATAATATTTATTTTTTCCTGGTTTACTTCCTTTGAACGTAGTGGGCCTGCAGGTTTGAAAAGGATTGTTCTTTAATACCTATACCCTCCGAGATGATAAACTCAAATTGGAGAATAAAAAAACATATATTATCAGCAGCAAATTCTTCAGGATGTCGATTTGAAATATATCTGCAGTCTCTGAGACTCCACAGTGCTCACCTGTATGTCCCACAGGCACTTCAACTGATTTGTGGCTGCAGTGTGGACATCCCAATCTTAAGAGGCTAAATAGTCATCAATGAGATGTAGCTAATATTGTCTCAGCTTATGCATCCGCATTTTGCTCTCTTTGGATACTGAAAATGACTTTTTCCCCCAGTCTGTCAGAATTACTTATTGGCAACTGTAAACCACACAACCATCCTGCAATCAGTCTTAATGGAAACTCCATATATAACCATCAGTAATAAGGAGTTGATTTGGTGTATAATCACACATTATCAAGTGTTTAACGATAGCACTCGCCCAAAAAGATGTAAAGAAAAATGCAAGACAAGAAACGAATATGTACTAAGTTTCTTTTACTTTAGTTGTAAAACTGTTTTGGGGTTCTATAGATTATTGACTGACAAATTCGTCTGACTTACTTTGCTGTTTTTTTCTTCCTAGGTGACACGATAGTTGATGAGAAAGGACAGGCTACTTTTCGAAGACACCTTCGCTCAAATGTTGGGCCCTTTCCTTCAACCATCACCTGCCATAGGTTCCCACAGTGACTGCTCCATCCTGGGACACTTTCGCTCGAGCTCAGACAAGGACTCAAAGCGTGTGAGGAAGAAAATTCAGAGTTTAAGAGGTCACGAGAGTTCCGGGATCTGACGACATATGGATTTTGCCAGTCTGTCATTTCTTAATGGGATGTATATAGGAGCAGGAAACTGTGACCGGTATCTGTTGAGCTTTGCTGGCCAGTTCCAGAATGTTACTCACAAGAAGAGCACCAACCATCTCGGATTCATCGCTGCAATCGTGATGTTCTAGGACATATCTGAGTGGATGGTTGGTATTTTTGTAAAAGAGCAAGAGATGGGATTTCCTGAACCAGTGAGGTGAAATAGAGTTGTCCTAAAGTTCATCACCACCAGACTCTTTGCTCTTGCACTTTCCAGTGACAATTTTTTTTCCAAGCACAGCCTCCTGGCTGGGTGCAAGTCAAAACATTCTCATCAATATTTGAAATTTCAAAAGGTGGAGACACAGTTTCCTTTTGTTATAGAAATAAATACATTATGGTAAATGTGTATAAACAGTCTGCTTTTGACAGTAAATGCTTATCCGTATACATAAATCATATGAAAGTTATTGCAGGAATCTCTGACGCAACTGTACTGCTGGCGCTCTTTGGCAATTAAACAAATACAAACTATTTTAATAACTTCAGTGAAATGTGCGCCCTATCAGAATACCTAAATAACTCTTTTTCTTTGGTTGAAATTGTTACATGGAAAAACAAGTCTGAATGTGTTAGAATCTTTTTACATGACCAAAATAATATTCACAACACACAACACACTTGTTGTAACATGAGTTCTGCTTGTATGCCAGTTACTTAGCAGTTATGTTTATCATTGTAGCCGCATCTTTATTTGGAATATTTGGCGTTATGATTTTGATGTGACTAAATCCTCACAAATATTATTTAACGATAACGATTTTGGTGTACTCTACATAGCAGCAGGAGATTCAACACCCAAAAGGCAGGCAGATGTGAAGCAGATGTTTACCTCATTGATGCTGTAAAATGTAGCAGAATTTCTGAAACTTTTTTTTCGTTTTGTTTCTGGACTTGTGTAAATCTTTGTTTTCAATGTAAACAGTAAATAAAATTCAAGTAGCAAAGAAGCAGATAATTTTGATCTTCAATAACAGTGTCACTCAAAAAGAAAGACGGGACACGGAAATTACAATTATGCCTATACTCCAGTTGCTTTTTATATTTTTTATTGACCGCGCCTATTTTCTATCACTTGACGATTAACATCATCTTGAAATTAGGGAGGCTGTGAGGAGGAACTTTTTATGCTTTTAGGGGGCACAGTAGCACAGTGGTTAGCACAGCAGCTTCACAGCGCCAGGGTCCCAGGTTCGATTGACGGCATGGGTCACTATCAGTGCGGAGTTTGCACTTTCTCCCCGTGTCTGCGTGGGTTTTCTCCGGGTGCTCCGGATTCCTCCCACAGTCCAAAGGTGTGCATGTTAGGTGGATTGGCCATGCTGACTTGCTCTTGGTGTCCAAAAAAGGGTTAGGTGGGGTTATGGGGTTACCAGGATAGGGTGGAGGTGTAGGCTTAGGTAGGGTGCACTTTCCAAGGGCTGGGGCAAACTCGATGGGCCAAATGGCCCCCTTCTGCACTGTAAATTCTATGATTCTATGCAGCGGATAGTAGTGATCTTAGACTTACTAGCTGGGATTGCCTGATTACTCTACAGAGAGGTTGTATAAACTTCATGGCCTGAATGGTGTAATAACTCTATTAAATCATTTTACTGGGTTACGGGAATATGTGGGCTTGGTTAGGGTGCACTTTCCAAGAGCCGGTACAGGCTTGATGGGCCGAATGGCCTCCTTCTGTACTGTAAATTCTATGATCTATGATCATCCCCATATAAATAGGTTGCTGTTTATCAGGCATTTTGGCACATTGGTAACACCCCTATGCCTCGGCTAGAAGCTCTGACTTCAAGTCCTACTGCGGACCCAACTCAGGCCACAGAAAGTGTGTTCAGAACGTGACCAAACAGATTGATCATCAGCCTGTAAATCTTTCCAGTATGCCAGACGGCAGGTGGTAAGAGTGGGAAAGTTTCCTGGGCAGCCACACTGCAGAAGGCAACGGCAAACTATTACAGTACTTCACCGAGCATCATTATGGACCAATCGAATGGAAGTCCAGGTTGCCAGCACCTTCTTCGGGCATGGTACAGGAAGGAAGTGTTAAACACCTTGGGGTGTATGTGCAAGAGCGATCACCAGATAGTTATTGAATTGTGGGTTCAAATTACCTGAAAGAGGATTTGATGGTACAGATAATTAGTATTTGGGTTTTACTCAGAAACAATGACAGATGGGTGGAGGCTCTTTGTCCGTCCAGGCTGTTCCGCAAAATTGTGATATCGCTTGCATGGCAATATATACATTCTTCATCACAATCAAAACCCTGAGATCTCCTGGGGGTGGTGAAAATCAGATTGAAAACTCAGGCCAATATCTGAGGAAGAAAATCTGGTAAATTCCTCTCCGATACCATCGGATGATTGAGCCAATTCCAGGAGATCCAGACGCAGCTGTAGCTCCTTCTTGGAGGAATTCATGTCAGCAGCCATCACACAAGATGACAGCTTGACACTAACCTCTCTTTCTCAAGCGGCATTAGTCAAAGCTTTTGGCAAAATATATAACCTCATTCAGAGGAGCTATGGCAATGGCTGGTGAGATCCATAGAAACTCCACAGTGCAAATGGAGGCCATTCACACAATGGAGTCTGCACCGACCCTCTGAAAGAGCACTCAAACTAGGCCCATTCTCCACCCTATCCTGGAACCCCACCTAACCTGCACTAAGGGGCAAATTTTGCACTGTCAATCCACTTAATCTGCACATTTTTGGACAGTGGGAGGAAACCAGAGCACCCGGGGGAAACCTACACAGCCACGGGGGGAGAACTTGCAAACCCCACACAGATAAGTGACCCAAGGCCGGAATCGAACCCTGGTCTCTAGCACTGTGAGGCTGTAATACTAACCACTGCACCATCTTGCTGAGAGCTGGGATCACAGGCAGGAAACACTTTTAGCTCACAGGTACATTGCAATAAACCCACAAAGTGTCAGCCATGGCTGAGTGGTAGGACCCTTTCTCTGAGTAAAAAGGCGATAGGTTCAAGCCCCAGAAACACATAACCTCTTCTTACACTTCAGTGTGGCACTCAAGGAACGCTGCAAATGTGTGTGTCAGATGAAATATTGAACCAATGTTGCTCAGATGGATATGAAAGATTCTCTGTCAATATTGGAAGATTAAGGCAGATCCCCATCAACCACCATTATCCTATATGTATACTTTATATATAATGTCGTGGTCATCTATCTCATTGCTTTGCGTGGGAGCTTGCTGTGTCCCAATTAACAATTTACAAAACACATTGAAATATTTGATGACCAACTGCTCTCTTCACCCGATATTCTTGTATGTTCCATAAAGAGGAGAAAAATTATGTAGAATTTACAACGCAGGAAGTGGCCTTTTGGCCCGGCCAGTTCATGCTGTTGAATGTGTGCCACCCAAAGCCTCTTCCATTCTATTCCATCTCATTCTAGCAGCATAGTCTTCTATTCCTTTCACCATCATGCAATTATCCGGCTTCCCCTTAAATGCAGTGGTATTAATGTCATCCTTACGGTCGTGAGTTCAATGTTGTACTCATTCACTGGGTAAGAAAGTTCTGCCTGAATTTCTCAATTTATGTTTTATTTTCAAAAAGTTATATTTTATTCATAAAATGTGTAAAAGCACGTTACATAACAGATCAGTAAAGCGTTAGGGGAGGCAGTGGCGTAGGGGTATTGTCACTGGACTAGTAATCCAGAGACCCAGGCTAAAGCTCCGGGGACCCGGGTTCAAATCCCACCAGGGCAGTTGGTGGAATTTGAATTCAATAAATGTCTGGAATTACCGTCGAGGCTATATGGGTAGAGATCAGGAATATGAAGGGTGCAGTCACAATGTTGGGAGCTTACTACAGGCCTCCCAACACCAGTAGGTGATAGAGGAGCAGGTAGGTAGACAGATTTTGGAAAGGAGTAAAAGCAACAGGGTGTTGTGATGGGAGACTTCAACTTCCCCAATATTGACTGGGACTCACTTGTGCTCGGGGCTTAGACGGGGCAGAGTTTTTAAGGAGCATCCAGGATGGGCTTCTTAAAGCAATATGTAGACAGTCCAACTAGGGACTGTACTGGACCTGGTATTGGGGAATGATCCCGGCCAGGTGGTAGAAGTTTCAGTAGGGGAGCATTTCAGAAACAGTGACCAAATTCGGTAAGTTTTAAAGTGCTAGTGGACAAGGATAAAAGTTGTCCTAGGGTGAATGTGCTAAACTGGGGGAAGGCTAATTATAACAGTATTAGGCGGGAACTGAAGAACCTAGATTGGGGGCGGATGTTTGAGGTTAAATCAACATCTGACATGTGGGAGGCTTTCAAATGTCAGTTGAAAGGAATTCAGGACCGGCATGTTCCTGTGTGGAAGAAGGATAAATACGACAAATTTCGGGAACTTTGGAAAATGAGAGATATTGTAGGCCTCGTCAAAAAAAAAGGAGGCATTTGGCAGGGCTAGAAGGCTGGGAACAGACGAAGCCTGTGTGGAATATAAGGAAAGTAGCAAGGAACTTAAGCAAGGGGTCAGGAGGGCTAGAAGGGGTCACGAAAAGTCATTGGCAAATAGGGTTAAGGAAAATCCCAAGGCTTTCTACACGTACATAAAAAGCAAGGGGGTAGCCAGGGAAAGGGTTGGCCCACTGAAGGATAGGCAAGGGAATCTATGTGTGGAGCCAGAGGAAATGGGCAAGGTATTAAATGATCACTTTGCATCAGTATTCACCAAAGAGAAGGAATTGAGGGATGTTGAGTCTGGAGCTGGGTGTGTAGATAGCCTGGGTCACATTTAGATCCAAAAAGACGAGGTGTTGGGGGCCTTGAAAAATATTAAGGTAGATAAGTCCCCAGGGCCTGATGGGATCTACCCCAGAATACTGAAGGAGGCTAGAGAGGAAATTGACAGAAATCTTTGGATCCTCACTGTCTTCAGGTGATGTCCCAGAGGACTGGAGAATAGCCAATGTTGTTCCTTTGTTTAAGAAGGGTGGCAAGGTTAATCCAGGGAACTACAGGCCGGTGAGCCTTACGTCAGTGGTAGGGAAATTACTAGAGAGAATTCTTTGAGACAGGATCTACTCCCATTTGGAAGCAAATGGACGTATTAGTGAGAAGCAGCACGGTTTTGTGAAGGGGAGGTTGTGTCTCACCAACTTGATAGAATTTTTCAAAGAGGTCACAAAGATGATTGATGCAGGTAGGGCAGTGGATGTTGTCTATATGGACTTCAGTAAGGCCTTTGACAAGGTCCCTCATGGCAGACTGGTACAAAAGGTGAAGTCACACGGGATCAGGGGTAAGCTGGCAAGATGGATACAGAACTGGCTAGTTCATAGAAGGCAGAGAGTAGCAATGGAAGGGTGCTTTTCTAATTGGAGGGCTGTGACTAGTGATGTTCTCAAGGGACCAGTGCTGGGACCTTTGTTGTTCGTAGTATATATAAATGATTTGGAGGAAAATGTAACCGGTCTGATTAGTAAGTTTGCAGACGATACAAAGGTTGGTGGAATTGCGGATAGCGATGGGGACTGTCAGAGTATCCAGCAGGATTTAGATCGTTTGGAGACTTGGGCGGAGAGATGGCAGATGGAGTTTAAATGTGAGGTAATGCATTTTGGAAGGTCTAATGCAGGTAGGGAATATACAGTGAATGGTAGAATCCTCAAGAGTATTGAAAGTCAGAGAGATCTAGGTGTACAAGTGCATAGGTCACTGAAAGGGGCAACACAGGTGGAGAAGATAGTCAAGAAGGCATACGGCATGCTTGCCATAATTGGCCTTCATTGAGTATAAGAATTGGCAAGTTATGTTGCAGCTGAAAAGAAACTTAGGCTACACTTGGAGTATAGTGTTCAATTCTGGTCGTCACACTACCAGAAGGATATGGAGGCTTTAGAGAGGGTGCAGAAGAGATTTACCAGGATGTTGCCTGGTATGGAGGGCATTAGCTTTGAGGAGCGGTTGAATAAACTTGGTTTGTTCTCACTGGAACGACGGAGGTTGAGGGGTAACCTGATAGAGATCTACAAAATTATGAGGGGCATAGACAGAGTGGATAGTCAGAGGCTTTTTCCCAGGGTAGAGGGGTCAATTACTGGGGGGCATAGGTTTAATGTGCGAGGGGCAAGGTTTAGTGGAGATGTACGATGTACGTTTTTTACACAGAGGGTAGTGGGTACCTGGAACTCGCTGCTGGAGGAGGTGGTGGAAGCAGGGATGATAGTGACATTTAAGGGGTATCTTGACAAATACATGAATAGGATGGGAATAGACGGATATGGACCGAGAAGGTCAGAAGATTTTAGTTTAGACTGTCCAGGGGCGGAGGAGGTGAGCACTGTCCTGGTCGGCACAGGCTTGGAGGGCCGAAGGGCCTGTTCCTGTGCTGTACTTTTCTTTGTTCTTTGTTGGAAAAACCCCATCTGTTCACTAACGTCCTTTAGGGAAGGAAATCTGCTGTCCTTATCTGGTCTGGCCTACATGTGATTCCAGACTCTTAATTGTCCTCAGGAATGGGCAACAAATGCTGGCCCACCCAGTAATGCCCACATTCCATGAACGAATGAAACAAAATAGATTCCAGTTAATGTTTGAACAGTTCCAGCTCATGCTAATCGCAGGAAAAGTTACACACTGACCTACCTGCAGTGTTTCAGACCAGAATGTCGATACTGGTGGGTCTCTCTGAAGCCTCCATCACTGAAAACCAGGCAGACCTTGGGCAGCTCAGGAGAGGACAAGCCTCTTTTACTGGTTGCCATATTTTCCGGTAACTAAGGGCAGGATTAACTGCGCAACCCGCCACTTATTTCGTGGAGGTGGTCCGCCATTGGCCACCAATGGGATTTACATAGAATTTACAGTGCAGAAGGAGGCCGTTCAGCCCATCGAGTCTGCACCAGCTCTTGGAAAG
This sequence comes from Scyliorhinus canicula, assembly GCF_902713615.1. Classification (NCBI taxonomy): domain Eukaryota; kingdom Metazoa; phylum Chordata; class Chondrichthyes; order Carcharhiniformes; family Scyliorhinidae; genus Scyliorhinus; species Scyliorhinus canicula. Next base: position 32,152,454 of record NC_052165.1, on the reverse strand, counting down.
AGCACCCTACCCAAGGTCAACACCTCCACCCTATCCCCATAACCCAGTAACCCCACCCAACACTAAGGGCAATTTTGGACACTAAGGGCAATTTATCATGGCCAATCCACCTAACCTGCACATCTTTGGACTGTGGGAGGAAACCGGAGCACCCGGAGGAAACCCACGCACACACGGGGAGGATGTGCAGACTCCACACAGAATCGAACCTGGGACCCTGGAGCTGTGAAGCGATTGTGCTAACCACTATGCTACCGTGCTGCCCCTTTATGATCTTCTGGTCCTGGCGTTGTCCTGCTCAATGCTCCACCCCTTTTCACTATGAAACCTGCAGCAAGGTTGCACCATCTGCAGGACACCTGAACGGCCGGAACATTCTGACACACGAGCAATGTTCCAATGCTTCTGTCAATTGTGCTATTTACGGTTCTCGTTCACTGTAGGAAATGTGGTTTTCAGCATCTACAATTGTTATGTCCCGTGGTTGGCATTCTGAACCAAATTACTTGCAATTCATTGAATGAACAGGTTGAAACTGAGGGAAAAATTCATGAGGTTAAGAAAGCCTGGAGATGTCAACCTCTGCATCTGTTTAGCCTCATCCCACTGACAGTGCTGAACTACCCCCCCAACTACCAACAATGTTCAGCCCTGCCTCGCCCACTCTCACCACCTGAAAATGTTCAATCTCCGCCCTCCTCCCCCCCCCCCCCCCCCCCCCCCCCCACCAAACTCAATCCCTGCCGGCCCCTGACAATGCCACGAGACATTGGCCGGATAGGAGAAAGGAATTCAAAGACGTGAGTTGGGAGAGGATGTGTGGGATAGGGTGAGCACTGTCCAGGGTGTGGAGGGGAGGGTGACCACTGTCTTGGTGCAGAGGGGTGAACACAGTCCTGGGGTAGGGGAGTGAAGGGGATGAGCAGTAAAGCACTATTCCGGGTGGAGGAGGTGAGCACTGTCCTGGCGCAGTGGGGTGAGCACTGTCCTGGGGTAGGGGAATGAAGTGGGTGAGCGCTATAGCAGTGTTCTGGGTGGAGGAGGTGGGCACTGTCCAGGGGGCGGAGAAGGTGGGCACTGTCCACGGGCTGGAAGAGGTGAGCACTGCCTGGGAGTTAGGGTAGGTGGGCTGTAGTGAGCACTGTTCGTGGGCCAGATGAGGTGAGCACTATCCAGGGGCAGAGGAGGTGAGCACAGTCCAGGGGACAGAGGAGGTGAGCACAGTCCAGGGGGTGGAGGAGGTGAGCACTGTCCAGGGGTGGAGGAGGTGAGCACTGTCCAGAGGGCGGAGGAGCTGAGCACTGTTTGCGGGCCAGATGACGTGAGCACTATCCAGGGGCAGATGAGGTGAGCACTGTCCAGGGGTGGAGAGGTGGGCACTGTCCAGGGGTCAGAGGAGGTGAGCACTGTCCAGGGGCGGAGAGGTGGGCACTGTCCAGGGGTCAGAGGAGGTGAGCACTGTCCAGGGGGTGGAGGAGGTGGGTACTGTCCAGGAGGCGGAGGAGGTGAGCAGAGTGCAGAGGGCGGAGGAGGTGAGCAGAGTGCAGAGGGCGGAGGAGGTGAGCACTGTCCAGGAGGCGGAGGAGGTGAGCACAGTCCAGGGGATGGAGGAGGTGGGTACTGTCCAGGGGATGGAGGAGGTGGGTACTGTCCAGGGGGCGGAGGAGGTGGGTACTGTCCAGGGGGCAGAGGAGGTGGGTACTGTCCAGGAGGCGGAGGAGGTGAGCACAGTCCAGGGGATGGAGGAGGTGGGCACTGTCCAGAGGGTGGAGGAGGTGGGCACTGTCTAGGGGTGGAGGAGGTGAGCACAGTCCAGGAGGCGGAGGCGGTGGGCACTGTCCAGGGGGTAGAGGAGGTGGGCACTGTCCAGGGGGTAGAGGAGGTGAGCACAGTCCATGGGACGGAGGAGGTGAGCTCTGTCTAGGGGCGGAGGAGGTGAGCACAGTCCATGGGACGGAGGAGGTGAGCACAGTCCAGGGGCGGAGGAGGTGAGCACTGTCCAGGGGGTAGAGGAGGTGAGCACAGTCCATGGGGTGAAGGAGGTGGGCACTGTCCATGGGTGAAGGAGGTGAGCACAGTCCAGGGGGCGGAGGAGATGAGCACAGTCCAGGGGGTGGAGGAGGTGGGTACTGTCCAGGGGATGGAGGAGGTGAGCACAGTCCAGGGGGTGGAGGAGGTGGGTACTGTCCAGGGGATGGAGGAGGTGAGCACTGTCCAGGAGGCGGAGGAGTGGAGCACTGTCCAGGGGGAAGAGGAGGTGAGCACAGTCCAGAGGGTGGAGGAGGTGGGTACTGTCCAGGGGCGGAGGAGGTGAGCACTGTCCAGGGGGTGGAGGAGGTGAGCACAGTCCATGGGACGGAGGAGGTGAGCACAGTCCAGGGGGACGGAGGAGGTGGGTACTGTCCAGGGGGGCAGAGGAGGTTAGCACTGTCCAGGGGGCAGAGGAGGTGGGCACTGTCCAGGAGGCGGAGGAGGTGGGCACTGTCCAGGAGGCGGAGGAGGTGGGCACTGCCAAGGGGGCGGAGGAGGTGGGTACTGTCCAGGGGGGTAGAGGAAGTGAGCACTGTCCAGGGGGCAGAGGAGGTGAGCACTGTCCAGGGGGGTAGAGGAAGTGAGCACTGTTCAGGGGGCAGAGGAGGTGAGCACTGTCCAGGGGGCGGAGTTGAGCACTGCCCAGGGGGCAGAGGAGGTGGGCACTGTCCAGGGGGTAGAGGAGGTGGGTACTGTCCAGGGGGTAGAGGAGGTGGGTACTGTCCAGGGGGCAGAGGAGGTGGGTACTGTCCAGGGGGCAGAGGTAAGCACTGCCCAGGGGGTAGAGGAGGTTAGCACTGTCCAGGGGGCGGAGGTGGTGAACACTGCCCAGGGGGTAGAGGAGGTTAGCACAGTGCAGAGGGCGGAGGAGGTGAGCACTGTCCAGGGGGTGGAGGAGGTGAGCACTGTCCAGGGGGCGGAGGTGAGCACTGCCCAGGGGGCGGAGGTGAGCACTGTCCAGGGGCGGAGGTGAGCACTGTCCAGGGGCGGAGGAGAGCACTGTCCAGGGGGTGGAGGAGGTGGGCACTGTCAGGGGGCGGAGGTGAGCACTGTCCAGGGGCGGAGGTGAGCACTGTCCAGGGGCGGAGGAGGTGGGCACTGTCCAGGGGGTGGAGGAGGTGGGCACTGTCAGGGGGCGGAGGAGGTGAGCACTGTCTAGGGGCGGAGGAGGTGGGCACTGTCCAGGGGGTAGAGGAGGTGAGCACTGTCCAGGGGGTGGAGGAGGTGGGTACTGTCCAGGGGGTAGAGGAGGTGGGTACTGTCCAGGGGGCTAGAGGAAGTGAGCACAGTCCAGGGGGATGGAGGAGGTGAGCACTGTCCAGGGGGTGGAGGAGGTGGGCACTGTCTAGGGGCGGAGGAGGTGGGCACTGTCCAGGGGGACGGAGGAGGTGGGCACTGTCCAGGGGGTGGAGGAGGTGGGCACTGTCCAGGGGGTAGAGGAGGTGGGTACTGTCCAGGGGGGTAGAGGAAGTGAGCACTGTTCAGGGGGCCAGAGGAGGTGAGCACAGTCCAGGGGCGGAGGAGGTGAGCACTGTCCAGGGGCGGAGGAGGTGAGCACTGTCCAGGGGGCGGAGGTGAGCACTGTCCAGGGGGTGGAGGAGGTGAGCACAGTGCAGAGGGCGGAGGAGGTGAGCACAGTGCAGAGGGCGGAGGAGGTGAGCACAGTCCAAGGGGTAGAGGAGGTGAGCACAGTCCAGGGGGCGGAGGAGATGAGCACTGTCCAGGGGGCGGAGGAGATGAGCACAGTCCAGGGGGCAGAGGAGATGAGCACAGTCCAGGGGGCAGAGGAGGTGAGCATTGTCACTTTAAATTTCCAGTGCTTCAAGCTGGAACTCTCTCTTTTGCTTTTTCTACTCTCTCTAATGCTTTCCCTCGCTCTCTCTCTCTGTAATTCCAACTTCCTCATTTTAATTTTCATTTGAAAAGCTGGTCCCATTTGTTGCATTTCCATTTCCTTTTCCATTCATTTCCATTCCCTCTCATGCTCGAACTGCAACTAAATTCTCTACAGCTCAATTTCTCCATCAGAAAATATCTTTGATGCTGCCCTAATTTGTGCTCTCTCCTGTGTTTCTAATAAACCGAAGCATTCAACCAATTTTCTATGTACCTCTGCTCTGCTAGCTTTAGCTGACACCTCTATTTTTAATTTACCTGCCAATTTTATTAGCTCGTCTTTTTGATGCCCTTGTAAATAAACCAAAGTCTTCCACCTGAAGAAAGACCTTAACAGCCTCCAGAACCATCCTGTTATTCTACTACAAACCTGGTGCCTCTTTTTAATTCATACTGTAACCCAAACATCGCAGTCTATCAGTTAATTCCAGCCCCACTTGACCCGGAGTTGCAACACAATTGTAATTAACAAATAATTATTAGAAAATACTCAAAGGCAATGATCTATGGCTGCCTAAGATGTACAGTCACCAGGATTGTAAATTTAAACACAATTTTTATTAACAACAATAACTATAATTAAATATGCATCGAATACAACTGGTTAACCATTATCTAATTCCTAATTCCCCCTCTTTAACTCACCCCACCCGCTATACGCACACACCACACTCACGAGATGGACAAGCACAGAAGGGAAAGGGGGATGCAAAGTAATGCTGAAAGTAAAAGAACAAGAGTCTTTGTTTCAGATGGACATCTTGCAATACACCTTTTTTCAATCTAGGCCTTCAGTTGGAGATTGTCGCGTTCAGTTTGTAATGGTTTTCCCTGTAGATTCATCTGTGCCTCAAAACGTCTCTGCAGGTTCAGAAAACAGCAGATAGGCAGCATTTCTGGAGAGAGGGATAGAAACAGAGACAGACACTCATAACTGCTGCTCCCAACGTCCAGGATCCCACTCTTACTTCCTGCGTCCTCTGAATACCATCCTACTCGGATATGACACAATCACCGCCTGTCACCCGGCAGAATACAGCTTTTTGCCAATTCATTGGTCACCAGCCAACCAATCGAACTGAATCTCTCTGATCTCTTGGGTGCCAAAAAGTCTGAATTTTTCTGTTCAGAAGCTAAACCTCCATAGCACAATGTACTATTTCGCAACTTTTGAGTTCCTCACTTCCTCTGCTCGACTTAAAGGTATATGTCCATTAAATATCCATGGATAAAAATGATAACCACAAAGTAAAAGAACTGGGAAATAAGGGAATCAACAGGAAGGGCCCTTACACTACACTTACACGTATATTTAAAATATGCATTTTAATTTTATGTCAAACATTCTCTGGTACATATAGCCCAATGGATTTTACACAGGTTCCAGACCCTCGGTGAATTATGTTTGGAGGGCCCGTTGGACTTATTTTTCATATTTTATATATGTTGTGTTACGCTTCTTCGTGTAGCATAAGCTGCTTCCTTGATGTATGCTTTGACAAAGGAAGGTCCAGATTTTGTAATGAGTTCAGTATGTTTATTGAACTATTAACACAGTTCTTAAATGAGTTTGACTCTTCTGCTAATCTAACTGTAGTAACTCAGTAGAACTAAACCAGTCTGCTCTAAACCATGTGCTGGGTGTGATGCTGTTGATCAACCCTGATGTACTCTCTAGATGTCTGTCTGTGGAAAGAGGCAGAGCATGTGTGCCCTGTCCTTTTATATTTGTTGTGAAGTGCCCCCTTGTGGTAATGCCACCTCTGGGTGTCCTGATTACCCATTGGTTGTGTCCTGTTGTAATGACCCATTGGCTGTATGTATGTCATGACATCTCTGGTGCTCCCTCTAGTAGTTACTTAGTCATAGTGTATTTACATTAACCCCTTGTGTATATACAGTGATGCATATCACCACAATATATATTACCTTTAACCCCAGTGGAAACATTTCCACTGCCTGAATTTCATGTTCCCTCACTGGTAGGTTTGTAGGTTTGTGGGGAGGGGGGAGGGGAGTTGCGTTGTTTAATAAGGCGTGGGGAGTACATAGTTTGATTTTTTAAAAAGGCATTTATTTTACTACAATTCATACATGAGGCCCGATCAACTTCACTGTTACCGTCTCCCTTGTTGGTTGGTTTCACACCTTTTATTCAGCTCACAGCTCCCGAGGAGCCCGGGGAAAACAATCAATCCCACACCGTATGTCCCATGCTGGTTATTACATTCCTCTCCCCCACGTCCGAAAGACACTCGAAGGATGAGGAGGAAGAGAAAATGATGAAGATGAAGAAAACCCGAGCAAGATACAGAGGAAGACGCTGGTGCAGGACACACACAGCCACACGGAACAAACGTTTCAGCTCCAGGAGGTCACCGTTGAACAGAGGGGCAGCACCAGTTGGTGCATAACTTGCTGGTGATTAAGCCTGGCCTGACACCCCCACTTGTCACACATGGAGCGGAGTCTTCATCATCCGCGTGCAACACGGCACCTAGCCCATCAACCCAAGTCCTGAATCACCGCAGGGTTCCTTCCAAGCCACAGATGGACCATGTGGAGGGGGACGGGGGGTGGGGTGCCCGACAACGTCAGCTCCATCTCCTGTATCTCCAGATCATCCCATGCAGCGCTATCTTGGAAAAGAGAGATATGCAGCGCCCGCCAAAATGCTAGGAAGCTTTCGCCCAGACGTTCTCCTTTTTACTTTTCTTTCGTTGCTTTCCTAGCTGCACAAAGCTCTGTTGCAAAAAAACTTAGCTGTGTGCTGTGCAAATTGGTTAGCATTCGGAATGTGCCAAAATTGCACCATAAATGGCATTGGATAGCATACTCCAATCACACTTTGCAGATGAGCAGAGTCCCGCCTGGAAATAACATTAACGAATGGCGGCTCATCTGACCCCCAGTCGTTTTTCATTGCAGCAAATAGCCCTTCAGTGTCTTAAATTGCAAGGTTACACGGTAACCATCATCATGTCTTCAAAATGTCACAGTCGCATTTCCCGCAGACCAACCAGTTGTAGAGCATGTCAATCAATACAATGCCGTACACACAAGATTCTGAAGTACAGCAGCAAACTCGGCAACGGACTCCTTGGCAAACCGCTCCACCGTATCGGACCTGTATCGCTAAACGCTGTTAGATGGAGTCAGATGGAAATGTTGCGTCACCAAAGTGATGAGCCGATCAAATGACACCATATCTGGAGCCGCCAGTAATGTGAGGCCCAGGACCACTCCAAATGTACACACCCCACAGGCCGGCAACAGAACATCAGCCCTGCGTTCGTCTTCCGTGACATTACTGACTCTGAAAAACAAAACGCACTCCAGATGTTCATATTAGGGTCAAAAGCATCCAGCCGCCCAAACAGGAACAATGTGAACAACTCCGTACCGCAGTGCAAAATATGAATTAGGGGAGGTGACTCAACTGGAAAGGTTGCACGTTGACAGCTCCAGTTTTACCCTCATCGCCAGTTTTACTTTACAGCAGTTCATATATGAGATCTGGTCCACCTCACAGGGTACGCTCTTTCTTGTCGGTCAGTTTCACACTGGCCAACCTTTTGTACAGGTACAGGACAGATAAGCTATCCGAGAAGCAAGTGGAAAACAATCATTCCCACACCCTATATGCCATGCTGGCGTGAGATTGAAGGAATAGGATATCCTCTGGTTTCCTCACCACCCTGACCTCACAGTGATTCCATACTGGGGTGGGCAAGGATTAGGACGAGGCGACCATCCTTGCCCCAAATGCAGATGGGCGCCCCGTCCTAATCCTTGCCCCAAATAAGGCCAATTATTGGCCATCAAAGGGCCGTTTCCCACGGCCTCAAATTGTAGGCTGGCGGGAGGATTAAGCCCGAAAAAGAATATACTTAGATCTGAGACATTCCTACCCATGACCCGAGCAAGGCGATCCTCTAAGTTCTCACCCCTGTACCCCCACTCCCATCTCTGACCTCCACCGACCACCCTCAAAGTTGAGGCCAGGATGGAAACAGCTCTAAAGTGGCCACTAATTTAGCCCCCTCATAAAATCAAGGACATGTCAGAAATGGGCAGGGAGGCCACCCAGAGAATGTTATGACTCTCCCACAAACCTACCGGCAGGGGCCTGAGGAATTCTGCCATTCATCTAAGAGACACAGCAGCTCCTAGAAACCAGCAGCCTCTCCCTGTGCTGGAGCGTAAATCTAGACCTGTGTGCTCAAGTCTCTGGAATGGATCCTGAACTTATGGGAACAAGAACTACCAACTGAATTACAAGAGACACACAATGACACCAAAAAAGGACAAAATATTTGATGCAACTGAATGAGCCGCAAAGCATAAATGGTGCATCAATGTCATCTCAACCTTGAGTCGCAGAATTGTTCCTGTGCCGAGGTCAGCCCATTGTGCTTGCGCTAGCCCTCTGAGTGAGTAACTCACCTAGTCCCATTCTCCCGCCTGCTCTCTATAACTCTGCACATTGTTCCTTACAGAAGATATGGTGACCACCATGACCTCACTCTCTGATAAATTTTACTCACCTATATGTAAGACTACAAAATTCAGTAAGACTTGGAAATGTAGGGTACCAATAAAAGCCGTCCGAGCTGGTCTTGTATACCTTAAAACAGTATTCCAGCATTACTGGAGCTGGTATTACTGTTTTTAACTGGGGTTTTTGAGCTGGTTTTCTCTTCCAGGCGTAATGCTCTTGCTGCTCATTTCAAGTTAGAAGGCCTCTTAATCGGCTCTCCAACTTTGAAGTTTCCCACCATAACATTCTCTGGGTGGCCTCCCTGCCCAACCCTTAATTGGACGAGAGTGTGTCTCTAGGCCAATTGAGCTGACTCATGCTGACAATGCTGACTCATTCCTGGGGATGTGGGGTGGGGGCTGGGGTGGGAGGTGGGGGGCGCAGGACCTGGAAACAGTCTTCAGAGCTGTTTCCTGTCCCGAGGGAGAATCCAACACGTCTAGCCTTCTGACGTAGCCCATCAACACCTTCAGGCGCAGTGTTATTTATTGAGCAAGGTGCCTCGCCACCTTCCCAGGCCATGTAGAAAGAGCCAATAAATGTGACCTTTCTTGTTTCACCCACCACCCACGAACAAATTGAAAAAAATCCAAATACATCTTCAACATCCTGGGGGCAACAGTCAAGTTCTCACTTACCGATCTGAATAACTGAATAGGTGTGAATCATAAATGCGAGAGAGACAGAGAAACAATGATGGAATTAAATACTTGGATCCTGCTCGGGTGGCAAGAGCCAGTTAAAGATTTTCTCTCCCTCGTTTGATTGTAGCTGATGAAATATTGAAGGAGTTTGATCCTGTATGGTATAATTAGAATCTCAGAGGATCTTATTTCTTGCTCATATGAACAAATATCAATCTCATTAATTTTGCCTACGATAAGTGTAAGACATGGCTAAATCAATTTGCAAGTGTGCTGCAATTCAGGCATTTTGAATTAAATTTTCCTGGGGGTGGTGGAGGTGGGTGAATATTCTTCGGTTGAAATACAAGATTACGTTTGGCACAAATACCAAAAGCTTTTAGAAATACTCGTAATTTAATTTCCAATTGATGTCATGAATATGAGGAAAGAATTTGCATTTATATGGCACCTTCCATGACCTCTGGACGTCCCCAAAGCACTTTGCAGGCAATGCAGTTGTTTCGTTTTAATAAGCCTAGTCAAGGTTATAACCCAGAAAGCTTAGAGTTACTGAGAACTGAAATAGGCCATACATCTATGCATGGGTTTATACTCCACACAAGCCTCTCCCCACCCTCACTTCAGTTCCCCCATCATCGCATTTGTCTATTTTTTCCTGCCTTATCTGTTAGTCCAGCTCCTCCTCAAATGCACCAGTGTTATTTGTCTTAAGTATTCGGTCTGATAGTGTATTCCTCATTCACTGTTCACTAGCAGGTCAGCCTGTAAAGTTGATGATTGATTCAGACAGATTACAGGTGAGACACAAACCTGCATATTTTTAGTGTTTCTGAATCCCAGAACCAATTTCATCCTGTCATTCCTTCCCCATTTACCTTGGCTTTTCTCCAACTCTGACCAATTTTTGCTGATGTCCAGTCTGTAGCCCTCGAACCCCTGCCGCCTAAAGGAAAGGCCCAGAAACACTGAAGAGACAAAATGCATGAGGAGTCTGCAGTCACCACCGCAGCCAATTTGTGCAGATCAAGGTCCCCACCTACAGCAAGGCACAATGTTGTCAGAGTCCACCATGGAAAATCTGTCATAGTTTGGAGACAGAAGACCATCTAACACTCAAACAAACGCTTCAATACACGGGACAAACTTTGGGAACAAAATCGGGCCATAATCCGTGGAAATATCGAGGCTTCAGATGAGTCTGTGAGTTGGGTGGGTCCAAAGGTGGCAGTCCTGCCCATTCAATAGCCCACCAAATGGGGAAAGAGCGGGAAACCCTGCAGCAGCCATTTTATAGTTCCCTCGCTGTGGCGCTAAAAAGAAGCACAGAAGTAAGATTTCCCAGCAGGGGAGACACAGTGTTTCCAATGCAGGAAGACACTTCAAGCATTTCTGTAAATCTAAATATACAATTAAAAGAAGAAAGCAAGAGAATGTCTGCGAAAAGTAGACAATTAAGGAATGTGTGAATGAGCAGTTAAAAGAGAATATAGATTTCCTGGGAGGAAGAATCAAAAACAAGAATGTCGGGCAATTACTTTAGGAGTTTCTAAAACTGAGTTCAAACTTGATACTGGAGCTGATGTTAAGGTATTGGTTGACCATTTGGAATGGCTCAAAGCAGTGGACATCCATGAAGCATTAAATGGCAAGGCCAAGAGGTACAAATCTTCAAGTGAAGTGTTAGATAACCACCACCCTTAGCCACAAAGGGGCAAGAGCTCACTGAAAGCCTCCACATCTTGCACATTCAAAGCACATCTTTACTGGGCACTGATGCGCATATGCAGCTGGACATTCTGAAAAAAGAAAACAAAGTCATACAACAGGACACGGGAACAGAGTTCCACCAAGAATTCCCATATCTCTTTCAGGGGCTTGGTAAACTCAAACATGAATTTCATGTTAGGCTGCTTCAAGGTGCTAAGCCTATACATTCCCAGAAGTGTATCATACGCATTGCTGGCCAGAGCTAAGGAGAAACTTGATAGAGTGTGGCATAGATCTGTCATGTCACCCATCACAGAGCAAACTGGGTTGTGTTCGGGGACTGTGACGGTGCTCAAACTGAACGGCGAGTTCAGAATCTGCATAGAGTTTGCACAAGTAATTAAAACAAGCCCCTGAAAGAGATGTGGGAATTTTTGGTGGAATAAAGCAGCCTGGAAGGAAATCCATCCTCCGTCTTCAGTGTTTGGAAAAACTTGCCAAAGTCTGTGTGTCACTAAACCTGATGCTAACTTTTGGCATGAATAGCCCTTGACCATGGGTTCAGGCTTTATTAAGCCAATTTGGACAGTTTTACTTAACTGGTCTTCCCTTTGAGATATCATCAGCTCTGGAGATATATACAAGTGAATCATGTCAAGCAGTCTAAGGAAAAAAAGGGACTATTTTGTCATATCGATGACGTGCTTATCCATGCCGCCATAAGACTGGAGCATGATCACAGAGTTTGTAAAGTTTTGAAAGCATTACAACAAATAAATAGAGTTCACCTTCCACTAATAATGTGAATTGAGAAAACTATCATTAAATTCTTGTGACACAAAAATAGAGCTTAATGGTAGACCCCCATAAACCAAGAGCCATCAGTGATTTTTCAAAACCGAAGTGTGTTACTGATATCGAGAGATTACATGGAATTGCCAATCAGTTTGGCAAATTCATTTCGAACGTAACTACAATCACTGAACATCTGAGGAAGCTTTTACAAAAATGCCAACTGTAGCTTTGGGATATTGAACAGACAAATGCAGTTTGGAAAATAAGGTAAAGACTTCAGACTTGTTGGCACATTATTATCCCAAATTGCTCACAATGGAGACCACAGATGCATCCTCAACAGGCCTTGGAGTTGTACTTATTCACGTTCAAGAGGATGGTAAAACAAAAATCTCTCTACTTTACTTCCAGGGCACTGACTGAAATGGAACAACACTATACAACTGTAGAGAAACAAATGTTGCAGTACAGGTTACCTGGCCATCAAAGAGATGCATTGCGCCGGCGCAGATCTGGGCGCGCCGGTTAAATAACGGTAAAGGCCAAAATTCACGCCAGGCGCGATTCAATTTGGCATTTAAGCGGCCCACTCCTGATGACGAATACCGGATCCCTCACAAATATGGTGAGCGTATCATTAACCTCAATTTGCATTAATTTCAAGCTCATTCGCGAGATTGATGTCAAACGTAACAGCCTCTCGGGAATTAACCGGCTCCCCAGTGAGAAATCCCGTGGGCATCGTTTAGTACTCCTTTTTAAAAACGTGAATCGGGCTCAATGGTTGCTGAGGGGAACTGAGGAGGTGAGTAGCCATTTCCATTTTCCGGCATGTAGCCCAAGGGCACTAGAGCTGCTGCCCCAGTGCTTGGCGGGGAGAGGTGAGACTCTCAACTGGGTCGGGTTTGATTGGCGGGGGGGGGGGGGGGGGGGGGGGGGGGGGGGGCAACGCATTCCAGTTTGGGGTCATCTGTGGGCTGGATTGGGTGGCGGTGATGGAATGGGGGGCTTTTCGTCTGTGAGGCCTTCAAGCCATCTTTAAATATTGTGGATACCAATGGCAGGGGCAACTACAGCTGCTGCCTAATGTCCCTACTGACATTTATATGGTAGAGCCCTGCTCTGGGTTATATGCTGAAGGTCACTTTAACTTCCTTTGTCAGTGAGAAGCCTCTAGTTTCACAGCTGCAGGCTATTGCTAATGAGGAATTGGCCTTGTTAGCTGTGAGAGCACTTTGCACCAGCAGGTTGTGTTTGCTGCTTGCTCCTGCTGGTGGCTGCAGATGCCTGGCTGCTGCTGTTACTGTTTCCTTCCTTTTCTGTAACTGGAAAGAAGGACAATTTTTTTCTCAGGTACCTGGGTCCTGGAACACCGGGCTCACAGGGGTATATGAATCAAGAGGCAAACTGAAGCAAGATAACGCTGAGGGACCTGATGCATTGTTCCAAATGGACCACCTGCTGACACCGTTGACAAAATGCGTTTGCAGATTGCTGATGCTTTTGTTGATGAAGTGGTGAGTGCTGCATGTAACTGGCGGGTCACCACAGGTGAAACAGCTGTAAGTCAAGGATGTTCAACTGCATCTTGAGCACCAGTGGAATATGTGGTTGCCAGGATTTGGTTTGGGTGAAATTGGGCCGTGTGGAAGGGCCTGCACAACTGCGGCTCCTGGACGGAGAATGGCCCTGATATGTCACACATTGATGGACAGATCATTTCTATGATAAGGCTCTGGACATGATAACATATTCTCAGGCTTATCCTCCGTTTCTGTTGAGGAACCTGTGAGGGGTGAAACCATATGTTTGTTTTTATTTTGTGAAGATGAGTTGACATAGCTTTGTATTGGTATCAATATGGAACGGTGACGTTTCTTTGTCTTTTAATGGTTAGTGTCCTGTGTGGAATGCTACGCAGTTGATGTTCAAATCTTTGTTACTGTTGACCATTTAATAAACAAAATATTGTCAAGTGGTGCTGGAGGCCGCATTTGCTGCTTGCTGCTGCTTGTGGCTGCAAATGCCTGAAGGCTGTTGCTGCTGCTTCCTTCTTTTTCTGTAGCCTGGAGTAAGGATGGAAGGTGACCTGCTGCCTGGGCTGGAGAAGAGGTTGGGAACTCTTTCCTCCCTTCTGATGGGCTCTGGGTCTGTGCGATTGTCCAGTACTGAGAAACCTACTGCTGGGAGCTGCAAGAGGGAAGAGGGAAGCAGATTGATCCAAATAAGCGGTCTTTGCTGCTTGTTGCTGCAGCTGCCTGGAGGCTGTGTGTTTGTTTGCTGCTGCCTCTTTGCTTTTGTAAGAAAGGGGAGGATGGTAAGATGACCTGCTGTCGGAGCTGGAGATGGGGAAGAGGGGGGGGGGGGGTCTTTCTCTCTTCTGTTGTGCTATGCATTGCTGTGATTTTCCCCTGTTGGGTGGTCTACTGCTGGGAGCTGCAAAAAGGAGAGAGTAGTGAATTAAACTGAATGAGCAACTTGAAGAAGGTGTTGATGAACTGCTTTTGTGGTTTGCTGGGGCGGGATTCTCCCGTACCCGGCAGGGCGGGGGGTCCCGGCGGGACGGAGTGACGTGAACCATTCCGGCATCAGCCCGCCCCAAAAGGTGCGGGATCCTCCGCACCTTCAGGGGCTAGGCAGGCAGCAGAGTGGTTTGCGCCCCGCTGGCTGGCGTGGAAGGCCTTTGGTGCCACGCCAGCCGGGACCGAAGGGACTCCGCCGGCCGGCGAGAGTCCGCGCATGCGCGGGAGCGTCAGCGGCTGCTGACGTCATCCTGCGCATGCGCAGGGCGGCGGGTTCACCTTCGTGCCGGCCATCGCGGAGGCTGACATGGCCAACGTGTAGGGACCTAGTCTGATCTACGCCGGCAGCACTGGCAAAGAACCGACGGGACTTCGGCCCATCGCGGGTCAGAGAATCGCCGGGGGAGCCGCTGCGATTCCCGCTCCCGCCGAATCTCCGGTGCCGGAGAATTCGGCGGATGGCGGCGGGTCGGAGAATCCCGCCCCTGGTGATTTTATTGTAAGTATGGTGAATGTTGCAAGTCAACTAATACATCACTGTGAGTCAAACATGCTGGATGTTTTACTGCACTTTGAATGCCATGTGGATACCGAGCTTTGGTTCTGATTAAATTATGTTGTATAAGAAAGCCTGTGTAACGGAGGCTCATAGACAGAGACTGATACATAAAATGACCGAACGTCAAGGGCCCTCCATTTTGTTGAGGACCTGCGAGAAGTGATACAGTATGTTTGAGTTTCTTTGCATAAATGAGCTGTTGCTGTTTTGTGTTTGTACTGATATTCTGTAGCGAAAAGGTACTTGTGCGTGTATGGCACGTTGCCTTTTCCTTGTTGGTTAATGGTTAGTGTGAGATATGGAGTGTAAGTAGTTTTTTGTATGAAGGTCCTGTTGATTGTTTAATAAACAAAATATTCTCAAGTGGCCTTTTGTGGATACACATGTCATGTCTCAGATGATGATTACTGCTTCGCATTTCAATCAAACTTTGAAATCTCAACAGAGACAGTGCAGCACCTGTGCCACATCCTCGTGGACTTAGCACCTGCTCCCAGTGGCCGGGAAGATCACTGCAGGCCTGAACCTCTTTATAACCGGTTTATTCCAGTTCTCGAGCGGGTATTCATATGGCATACCACAATCTATAGCCCACAAGTATATCTGTGAGGTCACAGATGTCCTGTATGCCCAGGCAGTAGACTATATCAAATTTGAGCTGGACCAAGCATGCCAAGATGCCTGGGCTGCAGGATTCTCCGCCATCATCGAGATACTGCAGGTCCTGGGGGTAATTGATGGCATGTAGGTCACCTTTCACGCACCAGGGCATCAGGGAGTGCCCTTCATTAACAGGAAGGTGTTCCACTCCCTGAATGTTCAACACATGTCCTTCCCCCCCCCCCCACCCCATAACCTTGCCGACCCCCACCCCCGCCTTCCAGATTACCCTGTTCTACCCTCCAAGAATCTGTGCAACATCACCCCAGGGTGATGGGCCATGCTCTGGAGTGCCTCGGCAATGTCCACCTACATCTGGGGTATGTCGCTCATCGACTGGGACAGGACGTTGAGGCCCTCAGCCATGATCGTCACAGAATGAGCCACGCCTTGGCCACCACCACTCAAGACCCTGATGTCATGCTCCAGTACGGTTACCACCCAAGCAATGTTGGCCTTGGTGCCACATATTGTCGACATCACCTCCTACGCCCCTTTGGGAGCCTTTGGGACTGCTCCAATCGGCTATGCATGCATTGGAATGCCGCTAGCATCCTTTCCTGAATCTCACAGCCGTGTCCTACCATCTGCATCAACTCTGGGATAACCTTGTCCAAAGGCTCGGCATCTGACTGGGACTCAGCTGAGTCCTAGGATCCAGCAGACCTCTGACTGTTGACATTCTTGGATGTTCGTGCCTCCGCCTGATGTCCATCAGCAACTTTGTGGTGCCCACTAGATTGTGCCCCAGAAGCCTGACCAATAATGTCGCCCACCGAGGTGTGTGTCTCTGAACTGTTGGAATGTGGGGCTGATAGTTGTGAGACGTCGATGGTGGTCTCCTCTGAGCTGTCCTCCAGTGGTCTCTTGGGTACCGGTGTGGGGAAGGCTCCGGATGGCCCGGCCCCATCAGATGGAGATCCTGTAACAGAATAGACATGTGGTCAGTGAGAGGGAAGAATAATTTTGTCTGACATGAACAACTTACTTGAGACAGGTCATCTGGGTGAAGGGGCAATGGATCCTCACCTCTCTGGTGCAGACTAACCTTGGTGTCAGTGACTGCTCGCCCCTTGGACAACCACAAGATTTCCAGGGCCCGTTCCACATAGGGGATGAGGAATTGGATCTCTGGTGCTCCATCGCCTGTCTTGGCCCTTTCCCATTTATTATGGACTACCTTCTCTTGCGGGTACAAAGAGAGGACATTGTGAGCCACGTGCTTGATGGATCCGAGGAGTCTATAGAATATGGCATTGTGTGGGCAACACTACTGGACATGAAGGGATTGTGCTGGTGGATGTCAGAGGGTGCTGAGGAACAAGCATGAAGATTGGATGTGGGGAGGGTGCATGGTGTAAGCCAGCGATTTTTGCAGGGAGGGGGGAGGAATTTGAGGGGTGGCAGTCAGAACTGATGCCAGGAGACAGGTGGTAACTTACCCTTGCAGCTCGTGGAGGTCATTGGTCTTCTTCAGACATTGGACCCTTGTCTTCCTTGTCATGCTGGCCACAGGGACAGCCGCTGCCAATGCCTCCTCGATGGTATTGGTGGCCCTGTTGCTGGCCCTCTGCCCCCTAGGAGGAACAGGATTCCCCATTTCTCATCAATGGCATCAGAAAATGGCGTCAGGTCGGCATCGTCAAAGCGAGGAGCAGGTCTGTGCACTGCCAAGCTTGTGTGCTGACTGGGAGTGAGTGGTGAGGGAGGGTTTAAAAGCAGCTCCCTCTTGTTAGCGGGCAGACGCTGAGACGTGAGTCCAGTGAATCAGACGGCAAGAAGCCAGTAATGGTGTGAAGCTCGTGGCAGCTCATTTCTGACACTACGTGCTGTTAAGTTTGGGCCATTACAGGGCAGAACAGTGACGCAGTGATTAACACTGGGACTACGGTGCCGAGGTCCCAGGTTCGATCCCGGCTCTGGGTCACTGTCCGTGTGGAGTTTGCACATTCTGCCCGTGTCTGCGTAGGTTTCACCCCCACAACCCAAAGATGTGCAGGGTAGGTGGATTGGCCACGCTAAATTGCCCCTTAATTAGAAAAAAATAATTGGGTGCTCTAAATTTATAAAAAAAAGTAAGGGCCGTTATCTCGCCACCGTGGCCGTCGAGAAACAACCCGCCAATTGCGCCCAGAATGACCTTTAGAAATGCTTCTGTTAAATCGCACCTGTGATTACAATTTCATATTGAGACATACCATAGATTATTGGTCACTCTTCTAAATTCCACAATGATTGTCAAAGTGCCTCCACACAAGCAATGGTTCAGACTGAGCTGATGCTTTATCATTATACACCAGTGCATGTGTCAGGTGACACTCGGGTCACAGCAGACATATTGCACACGATCTAATGGAAAGTGTAATTTGTGGCTGGTTTTGCTGGGAGTTTACTGATGGCTCTGCCGACGGGTTTCCCATTGCTATCTAATGACACTTACAGGATGTGATCTAACAGATGTTAATGCTGGTGGCATGTTCCAGTAACCCACGCTGGCGCACGGATTTCCCGGCAATGAGGGGTGCAGTCACCGGGAAAGCCGGTGGGGTCGGTAGGTCCCGCTGGCGGGCTGCCTCCGTCACCGAAAAATACGCGGAAGGTTGGTCGGTAAATCCCGCCCATAGTAATTTTCTGGGCCCTGGGGAGTTTCTCACTGATTTAGCCCAATTTATTTCATCACTGGGGAGCTGAACTCAGAGGTCGGGCTGGTTTAGCACAGGGCTAAATCGCTGGCTTTTAAAGCAGACCAAGGTAGGCCAGCAGCACAGTTCAATTCCCGTACCAGCCTCCCCGAACAAGTACCAGAATGTGGCGACTAGGGGCTTTTCACAGTAACTTCCTTTGAAGCCTACTTGTGACGATAAGCGATTTTCATTTCATTTCATTTCATTTTGAAAGGGTGCCCCGATCCCTAAATGAGCTACATCCCCACCCATGGACAATATAACTCCCCCACACACATAAGCATTAATTACCCTCCCAAGTGAGGGCACGCGTCTATGGGGATCCTGGCCCTCCCCTCTTCAGGTCCTCCCCACATCCCCTTACAGGCCCCTCCCTTCCAGGACCTCCATCCGTCACCTCCCCCAACCTCCCAGAGGCCCCTTCTTATCTGCCCTGCAGCCCCCCCACCATTCATACACCCCTCCACTCTCCTTTCATGGGCATGGCCCCCCTCGGGCCCTGAACCTTGGCAGTACCACCCTGGCTTCTGGGAATCCATGAACTGCAACCCTGGCACCTTTGCAGTGCTCAATGCCAGCCAGGAACCTTGGCAGTGCCATTATGGCAGTGCCAAGTGCCAGCCAGACAATGCCAAGGCGTCCACGCTCCAGGGGAGGACTGTCAGGTCACCCTGCACTGTTCCTGACCACCCAGGGCCTCCGATGACCTGGGAAACCCCCTGGTCCATTTGCATGTACAAGTACTGAATGGCCTCCGGCTGAGGACTCCCTGGGGGAGCTATTAGTTGCTGAGAGGCCAGTAGATCCTTAGGGCGTAGGCCTTAGTAGATTTAAGGTCTACTTGAGCGAGCGGGGCTTGGTCTCGCCCATTGTGGGCAGAATGCGGGACTTGGGTACATCTTGTGAGGCGTAGTGGCTGCCGGGAAGCCCGCTCAGGCTTCACCCGGTATCTATCGGCCATACCGCACTCCCAGTCAGGCACCATGTGGCCTATAGATTACATTCATTATCCAGAGCTATGGTTGATCAAGTGGTACCTCAAGATTTAATGCTTGTTTCAGAGATGACGCATATTCATCAGCCATAACAAACTCTATAGCAGCCTGTGAGAAAACATTACAATAAACCAGGTAAGTACAAAAGGAAGCTGTGGAGTGTACCCAGGTTAGGAAATTTTGTCAAGGAGGTTGGTCAAAGCATAGTCCTAACATCAGATCTTTTGAAAGTACCACAAACATAGGAAACATTTAAATATGGTGGGTAATCTAGTTTTCAACCATCAACTGCTGATACCCAGGGCTATGAGGGAGCAGATTCATAGAATCCCTTGCAGTCACTTGGCAATAGCTAAGTGTAGAGCTTGCGTACATCAATCTGTTTGGTGGCCAGGAATGACAAAAGGAATTCAAGTCTTCATATTGCCATGACTTACTTGTGGAATTAATGGCCAAAGACCGACAGAATCTTTATTACCACCTAGTTTTACAGACAGGGCTCATGCAGACATGATAGGCCAAATGTAACAATTCTGTGATTTTTTGGAAATATTGGAGCTAGATGGCTTTGATTTTAGAGGAAAAATGTACCTTATCACAGTTGATTATTATTCAAGGTGATTAGAAGTCAAGAGACTCAACACTACTTCAGTTGAAACCGTGATTAGAGTATTTTTCATTTTTTCTTTTGCAGGATGTGGGCATCACCGGCTTTGCCAGCATTTGTTGTCCATCTCTAATTGCCCTTGAGATGGTGGTGGTGAGCTGCCTTCATGAACCGCTGCAGTCCATGTGGTGCATGTACACCCACAGTTCTATTAGGGAGGGAATTCCAAGATTTTGACCCAGCGACCCAACGAGGTGAAGGAACAGCGATATATTTCCAAGTCAGGATGGTGAGTGACTCGGAGGGGATCTTCCAGCCAGTGGTATTTACATGTATCTGCTGCTCTTGCCCTTTGAAATGATAGTGGTCGTGGGTTTAGGAATGTGCTGCCTAAGGAGCCTTAGTGAGTTCACGCAACGCATCTTATAGATGGTATACACAGCTGCTGCTGTGCGTCGGTGGTGGAGGGCGTGAATGTTTGTGGAAGGGGTGCCAATCAAAAGGGCTGTCTTGTGTTGGATGATGTCGAGCTTCTTGAGTGTTGTTGGAGCTGCACTCACCCAGGCAAGTGGCGATTATTCCATCACACTTGTGCTTTGTAGATAGGCAACAGGCTTTGCGGAGTAATGAGGTGAGTTACTCGCCGTAGCATTCTTAGCCTCTGACCAGCTCCCATAGCCACATTATTTATATGCCTAGTCCAGTTCTGTTTCTGGTCAATGGTAGCCCCCATAGGATGTTGATAGTGGGGGATTTAGTGATGGTAATGCCATTGAATGCTAAGAGGCAATAGTTTGATTCTTTCTCATTGGACTTGGTCATTGCCTGCCACTTGTGTGGTGCGAATGTTAGTTGCCAGTTGTCTGTCCAAGACTGAATATTGTCCAGGTCTTGCTGCAATAACATGTGGACTTCTTCAGTGTCTGAGGAGTTGTGGATGGTGCTGAACATTGTGCAATCATCAGCAAATATCCCCACATTTGACCTTATGTTGGAAGGAAGGTCACTGCTGAAGCAGCTGAAGATGGTTGGGCCTAGGACACTACCCTGAGGCACACCTGCAGTGATGTCCCAGGACTGAGCTGACTGACCACATCGACAACCATCTTCCTTTGTGCGAGGTATGATCCAACAAGTGGGGAGTTTTCCCCTCTGATTCCCGTTGATTTTATTTTTGCAAGGGCTCCTTGATGCCTTACTCAATCAAATGCTTCCTTGATGTCAAGGGCAGTAACTCTCATCTCAGCTCTGGAGTTCAGCTCTTTTGTCCATGTTTGTACCAAGGCTGTAATGAGGCCAGGAGCCGAGTGACCCTGGCAGAACCCAAACTGAGTATCAGTGAGCAAGATATTGCTGAGTAAGTGCCATTTGATAGCACTGTTGATGACCCCTTCCATAATTTTACTGATAATTGAGAGTAGACTGATAGGGCACTAATTGGCTGAGTTAGATTTATCCTACTTTTTGGAAAAAGGACATACCTGGAGGATTTTCCACATTTCCGGGTAGTTGCCAATGTTGTAGCTGTACTGGAACAGGTTGGCTAGGAGAATGACACGTTCTGAAGCACTATTACCGGAATATTGCCAGGGTCCATCGCCTTTGCAGTATCCAGTTTCTTGCAATCACGTCGGGTGAATCAAATTGGCTGAGGACTGGCATCTGTGATGCTGGGGATGTCTGGAGGCGACCGAGATGGATCATCCACTCAGCACTTACTGTGAATGCTTCAGCCTTGTTTTTTGCACTGATGTGCTGTGCTTAAAGAATATATTTTCAATGCATGGGTTTCTGGACAAAATTGCTGCAGACAATGGCTCATGAATGAATACTTCAGGAAATTTGCAGAAGACTATGGAATCAATCACGTTGTGCATTCTCCTGTTCACCACAAGCCCTAGGTTTGAACAAGCAGGCCCGAGGTGCACCAGGTACTCGGTTAAGTCTTCTTCTCAGTCAGTCTCTCAGGATTGAGGGTGACTTGTTTCCACTCTAGTTTGATGGGTTCTGAGATCGCTGATAAGCCCAATACATAATCTGCAGACTCTTCCACAAGGGGCAGGTAGTGCTTGAAGGGCTGGGTAGAAGAGATGTTTGAAGGTTTCTCTTCTCTTTCTGATGCCATGATCGTGTCTTGATGTGTTTGGTGCCTTTCCAAATTAACCTCCTCTATTTTGATTGGTCATGAACCAGGATCTCACATGAGTTGGCGGGGATATTTGATCTCTTAAGGGATGCTTTGAGGGCATCCATAAATCATTTCCGCTGTCCTTCTGGGAGTCTCATACTACCATTGAGCTCTGAGAAGAGCAATTCGTTCGGGTGTCAGGCATGTGAATGACATGCCAATGGTGCAGGTTTCCCAACATCAAGGCACTCATTATTCAATCATTTTTTTATATAAATTAAGAGCACTCAATTTTTTTTTCCAATTAAGGCGCAATTTGGTGTGGCCAATCCGCCTATCCTGCACATCTTTCAATTGTAGGGGTGAGATTCATGCAGACACGGGGAGAATGTGCAAACTCCACACGGACAGTAACCCGGGGACCGGGCTCAAACCCGTGTTGTCATCGCCGTGAGGCAACAGTGCTAACCACTGTGCCACCATGCCGCCCCTTAATCATTCAATCACTTAGCTAAGTGCTTAAACGGGAAAGGAAGGTAGTTGGTGTGGGTACAGTCAGGGATTGTCTGCAGCCCACAGTTTTAATATGGTGCAGGAGAAGCACTCCCACTCCTCCCTGCTACATACTTGAGTAAGTATTTTTTACAAACTCATCTTTTTGCGGGCAGTCTGCAGTAGTTTCTTTAAGAACCCCTAATTAGGCCTATTTTTCATGGTCAGTGGCATTAAAAGAACCCAATTGCGATTCGGGGCCTCAAACAGGTGTTGGGCTCCTTATTTGCAAATGGCAAGGACCCCAACACCTGTTTCAGGCATGGGCCAAGGACACCTATTTTGCAAACTCCTGCTGTGTTCTCAGCTCCTTGTGGTAGAGCTCACTGGTTTGGAAGGTGCTGTTGAAAAAGCCTTGACAAGTTGCTGCAGAGCATTTTGTAGATGGTACACAATGCTGTCATTGTGCATCAGTGGTGGAGGGACTGAATGTTTAACGTGCCAGATGGGGTACCAATCAAGTGAAGCTGCTTTGTCCAGGATTGTGTCAAGATCTTTGCGTGTTGGGGCTGCACTCATCCAGGTAAGTGGAGAATATCCAGTGCCCAGGGACTTTCGTCTACGCCTACTTTCTGCTACGGTTCTCCTGTTCCCTCTCATAATAAGCCTCCGATGGGCCAAGTTCTGGACAGCGTTGTTCACTTGTGCTTTCCAAAATCGTGAACCTGGCGTGGTGGCTGCTGAGAGAGGGAGAGAGAGTGTGTACGGACAGCATCCAATATCGCCACAGATTGCCGACAGTCGTGCCGTTGACTGAGGAGCTTCTGCCAGGGACAGGGGGAGTAGTGCGGGGTGGCCAGGAGCTGGGCTGTGGACAGACACGGAGCACCATTGCCGCAGCTGGCAAGGCAGCCATTCAGCAGCGCATGCCATTAACAGCCCACTTTAAACCTGGTGCCAGGAGCCACTGGCCCCAGCCGACCCATGAGCTGTATGGGTACGTTCCAGCACAATCAGTGCCATCTTTTTGGCTTCGATAAGTGTGTGTGTGTGTGGAGTGTGCAGCTGCAACTTGTCAGCCTCCCGAGTGTCAATCACGGACCCGGCCAATCCCGCACAATTTTTCATGGGAATCGCCTGTGTACCATGTGGCGCCTGTGCTTGCCCATCAACAATCTCAGAATCAGTCCAGGTTGCGGCACCAATTTGTCATAAAAGTCCACGGATTCTCCATTGGCGTCAGCACTTAGTCTCAGAAACGGAGAATCCTGCCCCAAATGTTTGCAATTTCATACAGTATCTAGAAGATTTTGTTTTTTTACAAACAACTGCGCACTTAGAAGCCTGAAAGGAAAAATAACTGACTGAGCAATTGTAAAGCCCACAATGTGATGCTCTTTCTCAATCCATAAACTGTTATTGTATTTGAGAACAGTGATTTGCTGATATGCTGAATAGGTTTCTTATTTTTTTCAAAACACATCAAGTAAATTTTAACCTTCACTCGCACCTCTCAACTCCTCCCCTGAATTGTTAATTCAAGGACAAATCCCTTCCAAAGATGCACTTACGCACATCAGAATGAAATCCCATAAGGATCCTTTTGAGTATTCATTCAGATTACTCTTTAGATATTGGCAGCGTATCCTGCTACACAGTCAGGATCTTAATTGTAGCTGTATGTTAATTAGATTAGATTAAAATAGCAACTGCGTTTGATAGGACTTCTAAGCACGTTGACAGAGAACAAGAGAGAAGGAGATTTTTACTTTGCGCAATGATCTGGAATGCGTTGCCTGAAACGCAGAAGATTCACCAATGACTTTCACAAGAGAGCTGGACAAATGCTTAAGTTGAGTTCTTCACTATTTGGGTGAACACCATTGAAGGGACTGGAGGCAGATGTGAAATCCGCTCCCACCCTCCATCAGGTCCCTGTCATAATATCCATTCCTGCATATAATGAAGTGCAGACAGGCAGTGATTGACACACAGGATGATCAATAAGCACACAGCACAGTGCAGCCAATCGCCAGACAGGACACTACCACTATAAAGCCAGAGGGCACTAGGTTTCCCGCTCTCTCTGGACCCAACCACTGAGACAGTCAGAGTCCACGAGCCAGCCAGTGCAAACACCATGCGGTAGCTAGTAAGTCTGGTCAGGCTAGTACCAGTCAGTTCAGTATAGTGTCGACCCACAGCTGAGCATGTATATTAGTTATATCGTTGAATAAAATCGTGTTGAATCTTCTCCAGTGTTAGAGGTCTGTCTCTCGCCACACTGTATCAAGTGCAGTCCACGTCGAACCAACCTGCCTAACACATCAGTCCCTGGTTGGTGAATTAACCGGCGGCCACTGTGAAACGTGTGCTGAGAGAGGCTAGTGCTGCCGGGAGGGGTCACAGCAAGAGGGCGGGTGCCAAGACAAGTGAGAGTGAGGGTGGGCAGTTTAAAATAGCTCGATAAAGGCTGCCAACTGCGGTGGTGAAGCCTCAGGGAACGGCAGTATTGTTTTTCACACAAAAGCTGCCCCAAATTATCTGCAATGAAACAACAAACAACTGATAACCAATATCTTTAATCTCCAAAGTTCAAACGTGTTTGGGGCTTTTATCCCGCCCTGGATCAAGAATGGTGCAAATCCATGAAGGCCACCTGGCCAATTGGTCCTTGCTCTAAGTGTTAAAGCACCCGGGCCACTAAAAACCCCAGTCGATTGGGCTTTAATTGGCTTAACTGAAACGGTAATTGTCGGTGGATGTGCTACCGACTCGGGCGGCTGGCCTGCCGACAGTGATATGGCACCCGGTCGCTATGATGTCAGGATGCCCGCTCGGTGGTTTCTCATGTGTTTCCACGCTCATTCAGGTCAGCTGGGCGCCCGACCCTGTGAGGTAAAATTCTAGTCATGGAAAAAGAGCATTTGTTGGGCTTTGGAGAAAGAGCGGGTGACTGGAAGAGCGGATTAACCAGAGTTGGCACCGACATTCGGGGCTGAATAGCTTCCTTTTGTGTTGTAGGATTCTGTGCTAACCCATCACCCATTACCCGTGATAACTTTCACCCAAAATGAAACTGTTTTAAGCAATAATTTTGTGATCACAAACGGTGGGGGAGATCAATAAGATGGCCTGATATGCCAACCAATAATAGGATCTCTGTCATGACTTCCACATGTTGTTGAGACGTTTTGATTATTCAGGTTTATATAACATCATGATCCCAGTTTCTGATCAAATATTAGGCAGCAAATTAGATCTTAACCAACTGAATGACACCCCCTGAACATTTCCAGAGCTGCCATGGAAGAACTAAATTATGTTTCACGCTGCCAACATGCAGAGTCTACATCCTGAAGCGAGATGCACGGCTCTCCTCAGGTGAATCACCACGATTTCCACCTCAGCGCTATTTATTTCTCACCTTTGGTGATTCTCTCTCGCGCTTCGTCAATACTCAGCTAATGGAGGGAAACAGTCTAAACTAAATCAACTATCAATACACCTAAGGCTGAGAAAAGCTGGAGAATATTCTCCAGTGTTAGCTTTTATTTTCTACCTAAAGAAATAAAAATAACTTGGATTTCTGGAGCATCTGTCACAAGCCGGATCAGGGCATCACAAGGTGCTTTGCAGCCAGTGATGTATATTTTAAAGGGATGTCACCATTGTGGTTTAGGAAAAAGCGGCCATTTTGCGCAGAGTAAGCTCCCACAAACAGCAATGTTAAAATGACCGGGTAATCCAGGCATGTTGCCTCCTGGTGCTAGGGTCAAGTATGTATCGGGAGGTGACACGATAGTGGCTGTGCTGCACATTGGTACAAACGACATTGGTTAAAAAAAAAGGAATGAGGTCCTAAAAGCAGAATACAAGTTGAAAAGTAGGACCTCAAGCGCAGTGATCTCAGGATTACTACCAAGTGCCATGTGCTAATTCAGAGTAGAAACATCAGGGTATGTAGGATAAATATGCGGCTGAAAGGATGGTGTGAGGGGCATTGGAACCGGTTCCAGAGGAGCTGTGACCTGTCCAAACTGGACGAGTTACAACTGGGCAGGACCAGGACTGGTGTCCTTAGTGGGGTATGTGCTAAAGTGGTTGGGAAGGGTTTAAATTAATATGGCAAGGGAATGTGAACCTATGTTAGGATTCAGAGCAGGGGAATCAAGAACAAGAGAAAAAGACAGAAAGGAGAATAAAAAAGAGATAGAGAAATCAAAGGCCAGAATCAGATAATGAAACAGTAATAAAATGGTAGGGATGGGACAAGGAATGATAAAAGGAGCCTTAAGGCTTTGTACCTGAACATTCAGAGCATTCGAAATAAAATGGATGAATTATCTGCGCCGATAGATGTACACGGGTATGATGTAGTTGGGATTGCGGAGACATGGCTCCAAGTTGACTAAGGATGGGAACTAAATATTAAGGGCTATTCAGTGTTTAGGAAGGACAGACAGAAAGGAAAAGGTGGAGTTGCATTGTTGATTTAAGATGTGGCATCTGTATGGATCGAGTTAAGAAACACCAAGAGGCAAAAACATTCATAGGGTGGTGAACAGACCACCAAACTGTAGTGGTAATGTTAGAAATAGCATTAAACAGGAAATCAGAGATACATGCGATAAAGGAACATCTGTGAATATGGGTGACTTTAATCTGCATAGAGATTGGATGAGCCAAGTTAGTTACAGCACAATAGAAGAGGAATTTCTCGAGTGTATATGGGTGGTTTTTCTGGACAAATACATTGAGGAACTAAGAAGGGAATAGGGTATTGTGGAAAGAAAAAGGTTAGTTGCCAATCCAGTTGTGAGACAATCCTTGGGGATGAGTGACCATAATATGATAAAATACTTTATCAAGGTGGATAGTGAGTTAGTTGATTCTGAGACCAGGGTCATGAACCTCAATATAGGTAATTATGTTGTTATGAGACATGAGCTTTCTATGATGGACCGGGAAATAATACTGAAAGGCAGGCCGGTGGACAGGCAATGGCAAGCATTGAAGAATGAATAGATGAACTCCAAAAGTTGTTTTTTCCTATTTGGCACAAGAGTAGAAAGTGAACTGTAGCCAAATCATGGCTTACAAGGGAAATTAGTGATAGCATTAGATTCAAAAACAAAGTGTACAAATTGGTAAGAAAAAGCAATAGACCTGAGGATCGGGAGCAGTTTAAAGTTCAGCAAAGGCAGACCAAGGGATTACCGCCCTAAAGTCATTGTGACTTGGTGTGAATATAGGGGTGGAAAAGATTTATAGAACATAGAACAGTACAGCACAGAACAGGCCCTTCAGCCCTCGATGTTGTGCCGAGCAATGATCACCCTACTCAAACCCACGTATCCACCCTATACCCGTAACCCAACAACTCCCTCCTTAACTTTACTTTTTAGGACACTACGGGCAATTTACCATGGCCAATCCACCTAACCCGCACATCTTTGGACTGTGGGAGGAAACCGGAGTACCCGGAGGAAACCCACGCACACACGGGGAGGACGTGCAGACTCCGCACAGACAGTGACCCAGCCGGGAATCAAACCTGGGACCCTGGAGCTGTGAAGCATTTATGCTAACCACCATGCTACCGTGCTGCCATTTAACTGAGACCTGGGAGTTAAAATGGAACAGGCCTCATATCAGCATATTCAGGTGAGGTTTACCTGATTGACGATCACTCAAACCCTCCCCAGTTAGCATCAAGCCAATGGGCCACCTTGGGCCATCACTGTAATGGTTTGATTTCATCGACGGCAGGCCGTTACCCTGCCCCATTATCCGATGAAGCAACTAAATACTTTTCGTTGCTGCACAATTTCAGTGAAGAGACAGAGGCGAAGGCTGCTTTGGGAATGACCAGTTCAGTGGCGGTGTATCTGCAAAGCAGGTCGCTGGAGCTGGTGACCTTTGGCCATTACACAAAATGAACCTGCTCAGAAACTCTCTGGCACAGCAACTTTCATAAGACAGTGATTGAATTCACTTCATGAGAAGAATCCCGAGGTCAACATCCTTGAATCTGGCAAGTCATTACCTACTGAGGTCATGATGAAAAGGTTGCAGGTTTGTGGGGCTGCCAGAGATTCTGGTTTCATCTGTCTAAGTGAATAGACATAGCACAGCCATGATTCTGATGATTGATGCACAGTTCCTAAGCAACTACCCCTTGAGCCTGTTTCCTTGTTTAACTGGTCAGGGCAATGAAGAGAGATGCCACAAGAAGCTTGATGGTTGCGGTCATGGCAGGTTTTGTTTTTATCACATTGCTCATAGACAGTGTTCCTCTCGATATAGACCATGATGTGTGTTGCTTGATGCCTCCGATACAACTTATACTCCTCACTGCTCTAACAACCTGAATTTTAAACAAAACACAAACAAAATTCTGCTGGCGGCAAGCTGATACTCTGGGGGATCAGGGAAATGGATGAACCTTGTTGAGGGGAGATCTGTCACCTTCTGCATATAATTGGATAATGCAGACTGTAAAATGGCCATATAATCTTCTTCTGGTGCCTGGGTAAGAGCCTGAGGCATAAAAAGATGATAGCTGGGGTTTCCTTGACTGCTGTGCTGCAATCATAAATTGATATTCCAAATAGCCATTAATTGTATTGGGAATATCAGCGAAGACACCTCTGATGAGGCAAAACTGCTGTCCACTCCATTGTTTATTCTGAAGTCAAGGCCAAGTCATTTATTCTAGATTTGCCACCTGTAAGGGATCCTCTTCAATTGACCTCTTCCTTTCTTCCATCCGATACATAGCATCGTAACCAAAGTGAACATTCCATTCACCCAACATGTTTCAAAACTCATGAGTGTGGTGAGGATTCTTATTGTTCGAATAGTCATATTTAACCTTATTTCAGCCACGAGATAGGAATATGCCGCCTTATGGATGAGATGTTACCTCTTAGGCGGAGGTAAAAGATTTTGTGGATTTTGAAGAACAGGGGCGTTCTCCCCCATGTTCTGGTCCATAGTTATCATTGAATCAACATCTCAAATAGATCATCTGGTTTAGCACAGTGGGCTAAATGGCTCCCTTGTAATGCAGAACAATGCTAGCAGTGCGGGTTCAATTCCCGTACCGGCCTCCCCGAACAGGTGCCGGAATGTGGCGACTAGGGGATTTTCACAGTAAAGCCTACTTGAGACAATAAGTGATTTTCATAATCTGGTCAATTATTTATTTGCTGTTTGTAGGACTTGATTGTGCATGAATTGGCCTTCATATTTCCTGACAAACACATCATTGGCTGTAAAGGACTTTGAATGACCCAAGGCCATGAAATGTCAAGGTTTTTTTGATTTTCTTTGATTTACAAAGATATACTTTATTCATATCTGAAAGAAACATTGCAAAACATTTCAAAATGTCACAACAGAAAAGTGCAATGATAGTCAAATCTTCTACAGAGTTAAAGATGCACTCTGAGGTGCTTCAATACAGTAATGAGAACACAACAAGCATTTCAATATTTTCATTCCAGAGAGTACAATGCTGTTCAAATTATGCACATTGGTCATGATGCATTCTTGAGGTGCCTCAACGCTGTTACATTTATTATATACGGTCACGATAAAGCTTACAGCCTGAGGGGTTCTACATGGTTACTAGCCCCTTGGTATGTGTCAGCTGAAAGTGCTTACACAGTGGCCTTCCCCCATTACGTCTGGACAGCAACTGCCTCAAGCTTGAGTGAGTCCCTCAGCACGTGGTCCTGGACATGTGTCAGGTGGCAACACTCGGCCGAGGATAATTCTTTGGACTGGAAGATCAATAGGTTTCGGGCACACTAAAGAGCGTCTTTCACCTAGATGATGATCCCCCAGCAGCAATTGATGTTTGTCTCGGTGTGCATCCCTGGGAACAGCCCGTAGAGCACAGAGCTGCTTGAGATGAACCTCAACAAAAACCACTCCATCTCCCTCAAGACCTTCTTTGCAAAGGCACACCCCAAAAGGAAGGATGTGTGAAACCATCTCTTCCCCCACCGCAGCTGTTTCGAGTCCAGCCAAGACTTTTTTTGGCATTCTGAGATGGAATCTTGCTCATCCCTATTTGCCTTTGAACTTACGCAGCCATTTCAATGGGAAATCAGGAGTCAACCACATTACTGTGGGTTTGATATTACTATGGGTCTGGATTCAGATCAGAGAAGGAAGTCAGATTTTATTCCAATTACTGAGACTAGCTTTATGTTCCAGATTTATTAATTGCATTCAAATTCCACCAGTTGTGGGCCATGTCCAGTGACATTTTCATTACGCCACCATCCCTCGACCAAACTGTGGACGACCAGGCCTACTTTTAACAGGCTAAATTACTGTTTTGCACCACATACATTTGAAGCTTAAAGGAATCTTCCCTGAAGCACAAAAGATACGGTTAAATGACCAGAACTCATGGGTTACCAGTGGTGACAGCATACTGCAATCAACAGTAAATAATTACCCGTTCCACGTGAACCACGGCCTCACTCATTAAGATGGCACTTTCGTTTTCAGGTTTAATGTGACAAAGGCTGTTCTTTTCTCTTCTGCTCAATTTATTTTCACTACAGCGTAAGCTTAGACCCCAACCTTGAAGCAGCATGTTTATAGCTCCATGAGGTTAATTTGCAAACATTATAATGTAATTTGTAAGCCGTTTAAATCTTACACATGACGGGCGAGTGCAAAAGCGTCTTGATGCAAAGTTTGGTGCCCCAGGGGGGATTGAGTATGAAAAATATGTCACTACAAATGTATTGTCATAAAAAATGTGGGATCAGCACATGTGTATTGATGCAATGAATTAGACGTTGATTTGATATTTTCAAGTTTGTTACTTATTGCCCCGGGACAAATATCCCTTAAATTATTTATATTACTTTTTTTTAAAACGAAATTAAAATTCTTAGAAGGAAAAGATTTACCAAATTCTAATCTCAAAACTACACATCTTAAAAGCCCAATTCACTCAGGCAAATAATCAGAGAAAGAAGGACTTGCATTTACAAAGCAACTTGCAGTCTCAGGATATCCCAAAGAGATTTACAGAAATCAGAATGCTTAAACCTCTCCACCTCTCTTCGTCCTAGTCCTCTTTTCCGACATATCTCAAAAACCATCTCTGATCGAGCTTGGCAGCAGCTCTGACATCTCTCTGTGTGGCCCAGTGTCAAATTTTGTTTCAGAACGTACCTGTGAAGCACCTTGGGATAGTTTATGACATTAATACAAGTTATTATTGTTAAGCTTTGGAGGAAGCACAGCAGTCAATTTATACACAGCAAGCTCCCAAAACACAATGATCAGATAATCTGTGTTATTGATACTGATTGAGGGATAAATATTCACCAGGGCACAACAGGGGAAGTTCCATGCTCTTTTTAGAAACACGACTGGGATTTTCTCCAATATCGGCAAAGGCCAACGTCGGGCAGGAAAAATAGCGTTGAAGCCGCAGACTGTAATGCTGCATTTCTCCAGCCTACCGTGCAGCACTTAGGAAAAAAACTTGCCGTTATGAGCTCCACGGCACATCTCTGGTGGGGCGGCTTCTGATTTGCCTGCCCCGCCAGCATATCAGATACTTGAAGATATGGGCACCATTGTTAAAGGCCACCTGGTGGAGCGAGTGGTAGTATTTCCCCCCCACCCCCCAACCCCCCCTCTCTCTCTCTGCACAACTCCATCTAGGTTTTGAATCCTGTTTTACTGTGTTAAAAATGTGTCTGCGTTCCTATAGCAAATAGAGACTCTACTGAAAGCCATTGAATTTCTATGAGTGGTTTAAGGAGAAAAGATGGGTATAGAGGGATATGGGCCAAATGAGGGCAATTGGGACTAACTTAGTGGAAAAAGTGGGTGGCATGAACAAGTTGGGCTGAAGGGCCTGTTTCCATGCTGTAAACCTCTATGACTTTGTGATTAAAAGGGACATACCAGCCGTGAATTAAAACCAACTGCCTCAGCTGAAGAAGCCGTGTCTCTGAGTATAAACAGTGAATCTTTATTGAATTTCCTTTTCTTTTCATCTACACTTTATTGACACCTCATCCACCACCTTAAACATTCACTCCCTCCACTACTGATGCACAATAGCAGGTGTGTGTACCAACTACAAGATGCAATGCAGCAACTCACCAAGACTCCTTTGACACCACCTCCCAAAGCCATAACCTCTACCATCTAGAAGCACAAGGGCAGCAGATGAATAAGAATACCAGGCTCCCCTCCAAGTCACACACCACTATCTTAGAACTAAGTCGCCATTTATTCACTGTCGCTAGGTAAAAATCCTGGAAATTCCTTTCTTACAGCACATTCGGTGTGCTTACACTGCATGGACTTCAAGAAGGCAGCCCACCATT
The DNA here is from genome assembly GCF_902713615.1 of Scyliorhinus canicula. NCBI lineage: Eukaryota > Metazoa > Chordata > Chondrichthyes > Carcharhiniformes > Scyliorhinidae > Scyliorhinus > Scyliorhinus canicula. The sequence goes on along the minus strand of NC_052165.1, from coordinate 32,119,812 downwards.
ACCTTCTCAAAGGCAAACAGTTAACCTGGCCAGAGACAACCACATCCCATGAATGACAAAAACTCCATTGATTTTGCCAAGTTTAACCTCTGATTTTCAGTGTTGTACTTTTTTCGCAGTTTGAGTGCATGTTTGCACATGTTAGTGAGAAGTAGGACACATATATACATCTTTAATATTTTTACCTGCAGGGGTGTTAGATTAAATCAAATATCCAAACCGGGAATGGGGAAAGGGGAAAACCAGTCTCTCCTTCTTCACCTGCCCATAGCACCGCAGAATTGTGCTCCGAGTGAATATGTGTACATATGGAGGCAGGATGCTGGATTCTCTGGTTCCCCTGCCGTGTGTTTCTCGGCTGTGCGCTGTTCTCTGGCAGCAGGATTCTATATCCCCCCCCCCCCCCCCCCCCGCTTGTCAATGGGATTTCCCATTGAATCCACCCAAGATCCGGAAACCTGCGAGCGGGGCTGTGCTGCCAACAGGAAAAGTGAATGCCGAGGACCGGAGCTGTGTTTTTACATTGCCCCTTTCCATTTGAGGAATTCTATCCATAATTTCAGGCAAGTCATTTGCATCAATGATGGATCATCTGGCTAAGATGCTGAAGGGCATTTGTGGAATTGTATCTCAGAAAGAATGCCATTTTCAATGTTGCTGCCCATTGGTTTCCTACTCACAGGGGTCGCCCTCTCATCAAAGAAAATGAATAATTTTCCCTCCAGTGAAATCAAAGAAATGTAAATCAGGTAGCTTCTATAAAGGTTGGGCAATGTGCTGGTAAAGTTCAATCTTGCCATCAATGTCTCTGGGAGGGGAATCGATGATGGGGTAAAAAAAGGGGATCTTATACAATTAAATGAGGGAATTGAAACTTTTCCTCCAAGTTTGGAATGTCTGAATTGTTGCAGAAAGCAGGTTCTGCAAAGAGGCCAACTTCGGCATTTGAGCTAATCGGAATCTAGTTCCAGTAAGAATGTTCAGTTCCTCTTGGAAGAAGGGCAGTTAACGCAGAAAGGAAGGTTCCTGAAACAGCCAAATTTTGAATCCCCAGTTCTTGATTTTACAAAAGGGAAAGCAGAATGGGAATGCTTTCTTGGGAAATGGATGTTTGTCGTAGCGTCCCGTGTGAAAGCCATTTCCAGTATCTGCAAGCTGCAATGATATTGCAGGGTGCAAATGGGAGATTCATTCCAGGATTCTGCGAGGGAGTGATATAGAACATCAAAATCAAAATGCCATTTGCTCATTCATCAGCCCACACATCCCACTGGCAGCCTGGAGCTCAAAACTGAGCAGTTCCATTCTGTTCAAAACTCAGTGTGTTAGAAAATCCAATTGTCACTGCAATCATTTTTACATATGCCGTTGCCAGATTTTTTGCGGTTTTCACTTAAAGACGAATATGAAGAAAAAGGTGTAATTTTTTAAGAACAGAATGGGTAAACTTCCAAAAGGTTAGTGGATGGGATTCTCCGGTCTGCCAGCTGCATTTTCCTGGGTGACGCGCCCTTGCAAGGAGCGGCATTCTCCGTTCCCGTCACCTGCCAATGGGATTTTCCATTGTGGCCACCTCACGCTGCTGGAAAACCCACGGGCATGGGTACACTGTCGTCGCAATGTGAAATCCCGCTGACGGAGCATCCAATCCAGTGTTCCTAACCAAGTTAGCAAGCAAAGACCTGATGGGATCCATTCGATGATGGTGACAGAGAAAGCAGAGCTATGTGAACAGTGGTGGATTTCTGGAAGACATCACTAAAGCTGATAGATCCATATTAAATATTTACTGAGGATTATAGTATTGGCAATCTTCCAGGTTATCCCTGGAATATCCAGAAATTATAGATTAATCTCTGGGGCACTGCTGCGAGAAACACTGGAGCAAAATCTTCGATACATTGTTATTTTCTTTGTTGTAGCTGTAAAGAGAAAGAATCAGAAGTGGCATACATTGAGTTCATCTAACAGAATGCAAGAGGTTTATTTACAAGATGCTGCTCAAACAGGGTACAGTGCATCCCAGAGTGCTAAAAGAGATGGCTAGGGAAATTGCAGATGCACTAGTGATGATTTACCAAAATTCACTAGACTCTGGGGTGGTCCCGGTGGATTGGAAATTAGCAAACGTGACACCACTGTTTAAAAAAGGAGGTAGGCAGAGAGCAGGAAATTATAGGCCAGTGAGCTTAACGTCGGTAGTAGGGAAGATGCTGGAACCTATCATCAAGGAAGAAATAGCGAGGCATCTGGATAGAAATTGTCCCATTGGGCAGACGCAGCATGGGTTCATAAAGGGCAGGTCGTGCCTAACTAATTTAGTGGAATTTTTTGAGAACATTACCAGTGCAGTGGATAACGGGGAGCCAATGGATGTGGTATATCTGGATTTCCAGAAAGCTTTTGACAAGGTGCCACACAAAAGGTTGCTGCATAAGATAAAGATGCATGGCATTAAGGGTAAAGTAGTGGATAGAGGATTGGTTAATTAATAGAAAGCAAAGAGTGGGGATTAATGGATGCTTCTCTGGTTGGCGATCAGTAGCTAGTGGTGTCCCTCAGGGATCCGTGTTGGGCCCACAATTGTTCACAATCTACATAGATGATTTGGAGTTGGGGACCAAGGGCAATGTATCCAAGTTTGCAGATGACACTAAGATGAGTGGTAAAGCGAAAAGTGCAGAGGATACTGGAAGTCTGCAGAGGGATTTGGATAGGTTAAGTGAACGGGCTAGTGTCTGGCACACGAAATACAATGTTGACAAACGTGAGGTTATCCATTTTGGTAGGAATAACAGCAAACAGGATTATTATTTAAACAATAAAATATTAAAGCATGCTGCTGTGCAGAGAGACCTGGGTGTGCATGAGTCACAGAAAGTTGGTTTACAGGTGCAACAGGTGATTAAGAAGGCAAATGGAATTTTGTCCTTCATTGCTAGAGGGATGGAGTTTAAGACTAGGGAGGTTATGCTGCAATTGTATAAGGTGTTAGTGAGGCCACACCTGGAGTATTGTGTTCAGTTTTGGTCTCCTTACTTGAGAAAGGACGTACTGGCGCTGGAGGGTGTGCAGAGGAGATTCACAAGGTTAATCCCAGAGCTGAAGAGGTTGGATTACGAGGAGAGGTTGAATAGACTGGGACTGTACTCGGAATTTAGAAGGATGAGGGGGGATCTTATCGAAACATTTAAAATTATGAAGGGAATAGGTAGGATAGATGCGGGCATGTTGTTTCCACTGGCGGGTGAAAGCAGAACTAGGCGGCATAGCCTCAAAATAAGGGGAAGTAGATTTAGGACTGAGTTTAGGAGAAACTTCTTCACCCAAAGGGTTGTGAATCTATGGAATTCCTTGCCCTGTGAAGTAGTTGAGGCTACTTCATTAAATGTTTCTAAGGTAAAGATAGATAGTTTTTTGAAGAAAAAAGGGATTAAGGGTGTTCGGGCCGGAAAGTGGAGCTGAGTCCACAAAAGATCAGCCATGATCTCATTGAATGGCGGAGCAGGCTCGAGGGGCCAGATGGCTTACTCCTGCTCCTAGTTCTTATGTTCTTAATAGTGAACTCCACAAAAGCCCACAAAATGCTCCAATGTCATCATTGCGTAACACCTGACATTATACCAGCCAATGGTGTTACTCTCTGATAAATAACACTCCTCCCTCTTTACTCCTTTAATGTCCCCGGCAATTTTACTTAATCAAATACTTTAGCACAAATCCAACACATTGGACAGGATTCTCCTGCCACTCTCAGCCAGCGGCTGGAAATTCCCGCCGAGGTCAATGGATCTTTACATGGTCCACATCCTGCCCGTGGCCATCTTGCAGTGGGTGGTGCAGAAGAATACAACCCACTACGTCATAACTGACATTGTGACGTTACAGTTCTTAGGGGTACTAGGAGTGTATTCCTGTACACTGGCCGGTATTACATCTGGTGAAACCAACTCAGGAACTCTCTCTGATTGGGCATGTCACTGTCCATACTCTCTAAGGTGAAAAGATCTGGTCCAGGATCTGTACTCTCACTGAGTGCAGCAATAATTGGTCAGTGCGCCGACACTAAATACTTTCATCGTCAGATTGTACTGTATATGAAATCGGGCTCGTTTTGGCTAATACAATTACTGAAGTTCATTTTTGGCCTGAGGTGTAATTTCTCACAAGAACACGTTCCCCACGGTCAAAGACTTTGCGTTTGGAATGTTGTTCCCTTCTAGCCACCTGCCTGATGTTGTTGCCGACTATCTCTGAAGTTGAAGAGGGAGACAAAATGTCAAACTGTGTACGTACTTTCCTTTTGAACATCAATATCGGCAATGAGCTTTGTGTTGTTGAATGCACAGAGTTTCTGTATGTCATCAGAAAGTTATTGGCACATGTAAGGTAGCGAGCCTTAACCCTCAAAACCTTTTCTGCGTGCTTGGGCAATTGTACAAAATACTCAGCTAATCCGTTGTTAGGTGGACCGTAGAGGGAAGATTTGATCTGGCTCTAGTGGAGTTCATCATTGTACCCTGTTTGATCAGCATCTTGTAAATAAGTATCTTCTACATGTGCTCATGCCAGATTGGCACATCCATGGTGCCAGGTTGGCACCACCCTGCCCAAAGGGCATGCAGCGTGGAGCCTCCGATTTCCTGGGAGACCCCACAAATGCCATTCCATCTGGTCCGTTTGTCAGGACCAGTGCTGAACGGTGCTTTCCCGAGGTCTCTGAGGTGAAGTGGATGAATCCCAAAGCCTCAGTTACCTCGAGACTAACTGTCTCGCTCTAATATGCAGATTTGCCAAAAAGTGATCCCGCCCACAATCTCAAGAGTTTTTGCCAGCTGGGTAGATCCCGGGAGCGGAGACTATCGGCTTTCATCAGCCATGCTGCGCTCCTTTTCAGGCGCAGCGTGGCCATTGGATCACACCCTATGTTTTTGTTTTGAAAATCTCCCAACATTATAGGTTTTACAAGAATGGTAGCAGGGAAGTGGAGAGAATATAGAAGCTATGGTTAGAACAGAGAAACCTAAGGAAGATTTAATAGGCATTTTGAAAATCATGAAAGGTCCTGACAGAGTAAATAAAGAGAAACTTTTCAGTGGTGGAAGGAAAAGTGACCAGAGGGCACAGATTTGATACAATGAACCAAAAGAATCAGCAGTGAGTTTAGAAGAAACACTTTTCTGCTGTGAGGTTTTGTGATCTCAAGCGCTCTGCCTGAAAGGCTGGTAAAAACAGTAATAGTTCAATAGTAACTTTCAATTGAAATTGTATATATACACCGGGGGAATAAAATGTGTTGGGCTGTTGGGAAAAGAACAGGGGACTGTGATTATTTGGATAACTCCTCAAAGAGCTAGTACAGGTATGATGGACTGAATAGCCTATGCGCCTTTACATAGAACAGTACAGCACAGAACAGGCCCTTCGGCCCTCAATGTTGTTCCGAGCCATGATCACCCTACTCAAACCCACATATCCACCCTATACCCGTAACCCAACAACCCCCCCCTAACCTTACATTTATTAGGACACTACGGGCAATTTAGCATGGCCAATCCACCTAACCCGCACATCTTTGGACTGTGGGAGGAAACCGGAGCACCCGGAGGAAACCCACGCACACACGGGGAGGACGTGCAGACTCCACACAGACAGTGACCCAGCCGGGAATCGAACCTGGGACCCTGGAACTGTGAAGCATTTATGCTAACCACCATGCTACCCTGCTGCCCCAGTCGGCAGTCACCAGTTCCATACTTGCAATCATATTCTAGATTAACTTTTGGGTTGGATTCTCCATCCGTTCACAGCAGCGGGATTCTCATGTTCCGCTGCAGTGAATGGGAGATTTGGCTGAGCGCTAAATTCTCTGTCCTCATAAGCTGCGGTAGCGGGGCGGACTGGCAACGGAGAATCCCGCCCTGCTCTTTTAAAATATTCTCTTTCATCTCTTGTCAAGTTTTCATTGGTGGGCACTTTCTGTGACACAAAGTCATAGCATTTGACCATGCTGATACATCAGAGAAAAAGGGGGTTAACAGCTCGCTGTAGTCCACTTGATCAGGCTATGTCAAACACCATGGGGAAAACTAGGCTTTCAAAAGTGGCCACTCAACTCGTCTGCAAAAATACAGTGGACGACACAGACAGAATGCTGATTTTGTTTCTTTGTTTAAGGCACTCATTAGCAGCTTGTGAAGTGGTTAATGGATCATTATTACAGGCATGTTGTGATCGTTGTTTTTTTTTGTTCATGCTAATGAAATCACACTCAACAAAGTGTCACATTTCAAATCCAGCCATTTCCACCAAGCTGTTAATTGTTATAAATGTTGACAAAAAAGCAAATTTGTCCGGTCTCACAACAAAGGGATGAAACATGGTCCTGATGTTTTAAGCAAACAAGCTAATTTGGCAAATTAGGTGCTTTGTAGTAAAATGGCGGTCAGTGATGAATGGATAGTCCTGGCTATTCAATACACTTGCATTTGCCCACAGAATTGGAAAACTATTCCAGCACAGTGCCGTCAACAGAACAACGCCGGCCTATGCAAGCAAAGCAAGCAATAGCATGTCTTTTCAACCAATTAGATTGAAGAATCCTTAATGAGGCACGCCGAACCCAAACAAGGAAGTATAAATCTGGATATCTAATTCAATGCAATATTATCATAGTAAAGAGAGGGAATGAAATATGGGATTAAGAAAGAGAGAGAGAGGGAGATAACAGAGGCACAAAAAGTAGAGTAAAATAAGCATAGATTATAAATTGGGCCGTGACCCCGGAACGGGTGCGGAGGATACTAGGTGTAGAAGTGAACTGGGTGGAAGCGTACCTCTGTGCTCCATCACAGTTATTAAACATATTATTAAAACAGTTGTCTGGCCCTCATTTCCCATTCCCCAAACCTATGGGAAGGCAGTGGCAAAGTGGTATTGCCACTGGACTAGTAATCCAGAGACCCAGGGTAATGTTCTGGGCACCCTGGTTTGAATTTGCCCAGATGATTACATTTAAATGACATTGAAAGTCAAATGATGGCCATTTAACTATTGTCATTTAAAAAAAAAACATCTGGTTCACCCATGCCCTTTAGGGAAAGAAATCTGCCACCCTTACTCGATCTGGCCTGCATTTGACTCCAGACCTACAGCAATGTCGTTGACTCTTAAAAACGCCTTCAGCTCAAGGGCAATTAACAATAGATGATAAATGCTGGCCCAGCCAATGATGCCCACATCCCATGAATAAAAAAAATCACCCATGTCACCCCATGTCCCTATCCAACCCCCATAGGCCCCCGTGCCCTCCATGTCACCCATGCCCTCTCCCTACATGCATAGCACCTTATACACTCTATGTCACACTGTATGTTTTTACCCATTCCCCATGCCCCCCATGGCAACACATGCCCCCACCCGCCCAGCATGGTAGCCCATATTCCTCTTGCCCTTATCTTATGCGCTTCTATCCATATCCCATCTCCTGACCCATATCTCCACATCCCCATGGCCATTTATATCCCCTCTGCCAAATCAAAGACTGAAGTAACTATAATTTGTAAAAGTGTACTATCTTTATATTTAATCTTTGTGTGTACATGCATATATGAGACTGAATGTGTGACATTACGTTAGTTCAGGTAAGTGTGAGAAATAAATAATCTTATTTATTTCAAATGCACAAAAGCTTGCTGTTGAGATATTTAATTGGAATACACACTCCAAGGGCAAAAAAAGACACCCTCTCTTTCCATACAAAACATACTAATAATGGGATGTAAGTGAGCACATACATTTTGGCTGGGATTCTCCGAAATCCCGGGCAAGTGTTGACGCCGGCGTAAACACCAGAGTGGTGTACGGCGGTGTCAACGGGCCTCCTGACCCAGCAATTCACCGGTCTTCAGGGGACTAGCACAGCGCCGGAGTGCTGCGCGCTGCTCCGCCACTGAAAAGGCGGCCCTGCATGCGCCGACGCATGCGCATGGTCGGAGACCAAACAGCGGGCCCACGTGGAAGGAGGTAGTCCCGCTCCAGATTGCGGGCTCCTGCCGATCGGAAGCTCCTGATCGCGTTCCTGGAACCCGTGGAGGCCCAACCCCCAGAGTCAGATCCCCCCGCTTCCCCCACCAGGGTGTCCACCGTGGCCGTGGGTCCAACCTCCCGCCGGGTGGTACCAGGTTGGAACCATGCCAGCGGGACTCGGCGCAATTCGACGGGAGTTCGGCCAGTCACCCGCGGAGAATTGCGATTGCCGCCGATTCTCTGGTCACCGGAGAATTGCGACCTGGTGTCGGAGGGGCATGGCAGGAATTTCCTGCATCCCCAGCGATACTCCGACCCGGCGCAGTCTCGGAGAATCCGGCCCTCTCTCTGTGAACACTTGACTCTCTCCAGTATTTCACACAAAGGTTAAAAAGACATTCAGAGACTCGTAGTCATTTTCGAAATGCACCTTTACAAATCCTTCTGTTGAGTGATCAGGGAAGGCCCAGGAATTCCCAACTCATAGAATTATACAGCACAAATGAGGCCTCCAGCTTATCAAGCCTGTACCGACAAAACAAAACTATAATCTACACCAATTTCCAGCACTTGGCACATAGCCTTAAATGTAATGATATTTCTAGTGCTCATCCAAGTAATTTTTTAAGAGGTTTTCTGCCTCTACTACCCTCCCAGGCAGTGCATTCCAGATTTCCATCATCCTCCCAGTGAAAAAGATTTACCTCAAATCCCCTTTAAACCTCCAAAATAGGGATATGGTATATTCAAACAAATGTTAATACAATGCAGTATTAAAATATCTTTAACGTCACACAAGAAAATAGCTTACAATTACCCCTTAAACAATGCTAATCACTACTGTGACGCAATAACCCTTAACTGCTATCCTTCCTTCCACTTAAACAACAGATCCATCTCAGATCCCAATCCACTTTTAAATACAGTTAGCACTCAGGGATACTTGCTACCCAGAGATGTCTTTTGAGACTATTTGAAAAGATTGACCTGCACGCTGTCAGAACATTGCAGAGTGTTTAGCTGTATTTCTTCAGAAGCTTCTCAGTTTTCCTTCCAGCCACAAACTAAACTGGAATCTTAACACCTGACTGCTTCAACCCCTAGATCCTCCCATTAACTACATCATCGGTAGCGCAAGTGCAGGACAGCACGGTAGCACAAGCACTGTGGCTTCACAGCGCCAGGGTCCCGGGTTCAATTCCCCACTGGGTCACTGTCTGTGTGGAGTCTGCACGTTCTCCCCGTGTCTGCGTGGGTTTCCTCCGGGTGCTTCAATTTCCTCCAACAGTCCAAAGACGTGCAGGTTAGGTGGATTGGCCATGATAAATTGCCCTTAGTGACCAAAGCGGTTAGGAGGCGTTATTGGGTTACGGGGATAGGATGGAAGTGAGGGCTTAGGTGGGTCGGTGCAGACTCAATGGGCTGAATTGCCTATTTCTGCACTGTATGTTTTATGTTCTATGTTGTATCCCACTGAACTGAACACAATGGACGTGATTGAACGCACTCAAGTTAAAGTTCACTTTTGGGTGCATTTGGCGGGGTGTTTCACGATGGCCGCATTGGCGAGATTGCGGCCCATATTCAATGGCACTTAGTGAGCACTCCACGAGATTCCCACCATTACTGGCTCCCTCGCCATCTGATATGCTCAATTCCCACCTTAGCAGCTCGCCGCTAACAAGGGTGAGCTGCTTTTAAATGCTCCCTCACCACTCACTCCCAGACAGCACACAAGCCTGGCAGCGTGCAGACCTGATCATCATTTTAGGGATGACGAGCTCACAAGGCTTTTCGATGCTGTCGATGAGAGGTGAGGCAACTTGTTCCTGTAAGACGATTGGGGGACCAGCAGCAGGGTCAGCAATGTTGCTGGGAGGAAGTGGCAGCGGCTGTCAGTGGGGACAGTATGACCCGGAGGACCACCGTCCAATGTCGGAAGAAGAAGAAGAACCTCCAACGAGCTGTAAGGGTAGGTTACCAACTCTGTCCTGGCATCAGTTACGCATGCCACTCCCAAAAATTCTCAAACCCCCCCCCCCCCCCCCCCCCCCCACCCCCGCCTCCACATCTGATCTTCATGCTTCTTCCTCAGAAAGCCTTGGCATCCACCGGTACAACACCTTCATGTCCAGGTGCAGTGCCCACAGATGTCGCCTACTATAGACCTCCCCTGACCCATTAAGCATGTGGCTCACAGTGCCCACTCTTTTTCCCTGCAGGGCAATAATAAATGGGAAAGGGTCAAGATGGAGGGGCGGTGTTCCAAATATTTGAGTCTTCACCCTCTATGGGCCCTGGAGATCGCGCGATTGCCCGAGGATAGATCAACCGCCAGAGACGTTGACATGTGCCAGAGAGGTGGCGACCCACTGCTCCTTCACCCAAATGACCACTCACAAGTGAGTTGTTCATGTCAGACAAAATGATCCTTCCCTCTCACTAACCACATGTCCAATGGCACACCATCTGATGAGGGCAGGCCACCCGGAATTGTACCTGTGCTCCCCAAGCCCCACCCGCCACTGAACAGAACACCTCAGAGTTAAGCTCCGAGGAGATAACCAGCAAGTTGTCACAGCTTTCATCCGCACCTTCCACCAGCGCAGAGACACACACCTCGGTGGGCAACATTAGCGGACAGGTTTCTGGGGCACAATCTGGTGAGCACCACACAGTTGCTGATGCACATCAGGTGGAGGCAGGACTGTCCAAGGGAGCCTGCAGTCAGAGGTCTTCTGGATCCCAGGACACAGCTCAGACCCAGCAGCCAGATGTTGAGCCTCTGGACAAGGTACCCCCAGAGCTGATGCAGATGATAGGACACACCTGTGAGATTCAGGAGCAGACGTTCCATCGACTGCAAGATTAATTGGAAGAGTTCCAAAAGTTGTATGCACAGGAGATGACACTGGCAATGTGTGGCATACAGGCCAACACTGCTAGGGTAGGGTGGCAACCGCAGTGGAAAACCTGGAGCCCGACGTCTGCGTCTTGAATGGTGGTGTCCAAGGTATGGCTCAGTCTGTGACGGGCATGGGTAAGTGCCTCCACATCATGTATAAGTGGCTGAGGGACATGTTCCAGATGCAGGTGGACATTGCGGAGGCACTGCTGAACATGACTCAGTCACTGAGGGGCATTGCTGAGGGTGTCAACACCATAGTGCAGACAATGAAGAGCCTCCAGACCTGGCAACGTCAGATGGCTCCGAGGCCTCTGGAAACAGGGCCAATTTTCCAGAGGTTTTCTTTGTCTTTCGACTGTTGCCAAGGAGGCTTGAATCTTGCCTGAGGCAATGTGGCAGGTGGCTTGTATTCCAGCTGCCCTAAGGGCATAGCATCTCGCCTTGCAAAAGAGGGCATCTTTGGCCCCCATTTTCTGCTTTGAAAACCAGCACAAATAATTCCAAATTCTAGTCTGTGTTGCCAATCGGAGCAAGTGCCTGAAATGGAAAAATGGTGAACCACCAGGTGATTGGTTGAGGCATTTTGTCAAAGCTAAGTTGCTTCATTGTAGGAGAGCGCTACTTGTTCACTGACATCTCCAAAAGGGAATTTAATTGGAATTTGGGAAGAACTGCCATTTTATATAGCGTTCCAGATGAACATTGGCACTGAAAGGCACGCTGACTGTTTTGTAGTCAGAAGTTCTTGAGTGAATATTTTGAAATATATTTTTAATCTGCCTTGAACACGTGTTTTGACTGTGGTAGAGGAGAAGGAAGGGATTAGTATTTCCAAAGGTTTGTCCTTTCAAATTTCAATTACTTTTCCCAGTGTTTCCAGTTCCATTGTCACCTGCCAGCATTCATTTAAACAGCAGTAACTGCTTCATTCATTTATTCTTTCATGGGATGTGGTCATCATTGACGAGGCCAGCATTTGTTTCCCACCTGCATTTAACCTTGAACCGAGTGGTTTTCTTCACCATTTAAGAGTCAACTTCATTGCTGAGGATCCGGGGTCACATGTAGGGCAGACCAGGTAAGGACAGCAGATTTCCTTCCCTCAAGGGCGTTTGTGAAACACTTGGTGCTCCATATTTTTAAATCAGTGAATATAAATTCCACCATCTGCTGTGGCGGGATTTGAACTTGTGTCCCAAGTGCATTAGCATTCTGGATTACAATCCCAGTGACATTATCACTGAGCCACCATCTTCACCTTCAAACTGTCACCCAATTTAATTGGCAACTCTCAAAGAGCTGGAATGGACGAGTTGGGTCAAACAGCCTCCCTCTTTGATGTAAGATTCAATGATTTAAAGCCACATCATTGAGATGTGTTTGGAAGTGCTCAAGTAGACAGATGGTAACCAAACATTAACTTGGTGCCGGTTACTTGTGTATCTTCATGCACTCAGCGCAACTCACCTTGAAATGAATGAGGGAGCAAGCATAATGTTCCCCCTCGGAAATAAATGGAGCGCCCAACTTTAGTATGAGCGATAATGGTTGTAAGGGTTATTGCTTCTTGCTTGATATGTGACTGCCGGTTTTAAATGCTGGTGGTGGGGTCCCAGTGGCATAGTGGTTATCACTGCTGCCTCACAGCGTCAGGGACCTGGGTTCGACCTTGGGAGACTGTCTCTGTGGAGTTTGCACATTCTCCCTGTGTCTGCATGAGTTTACTCCCACAGTCGGAAGATGTGCAGATTAGGTGGATTGGCCATGATCAATGCATGGGGTTACGGGACAGGGCGGGGAATTGGCCCTCGAGAGAGTGCTCTTTCAGAAGGTTGGTGCAGATTCAATGGGCCAAATGGCCTCCTTAGGACCTGTTCCTGTGCTGTACTTTTCTTGGTTCTTTAAGATTTTAGTTTAGATGGGTAGCATGGTCGGCGCAGGCTTGGAGGGCCGAAGGGCCTGTTCCTGTGTTGTACTTTTCTTTGTTGTTCTTCGTTCTTATGTACTGAAGAATTTCTATAGATTCTATGGATATGAACTTTTTCCTGGGGAGGTAGGAATCAAGTACCCGGATAGCACCAGGGCTGAGATGTCTAAGCAGCAAACCACATTCATTGAATATATTGCCACAACTAGTAATTGGAAGTAGCACAATAAGGTTCGATTTCGATCCCACCATCTACTAGAGCCATCAAAAGATGCATACTAAAAATAGAATTAGGAAAGAATACAAACTCACTTTACAGTATAAAGATAATTTTAAAAGCATCTTTTTAATAATAATAATAATTATTATTATTATTTACCAATCATTGGTACAGGATGCTCTATAGCCGCTCCCCCGCCTCATTTGCCATCACAGGTGAAGGTAATGGATCTCATTTGAAGAAGAGCAGTTGAAGAGTTACTCCCTGGTGCCCCTGGCCAATATTTATCCCTCAGTCAACGTGACTAAAACAGAATACCTGATTACTATCATTGCTGTTTGTAGGAGCAGGCTGTGTGCAAATTGGCTGCAGTGCGTCCTTCATTACAACAGTTACTACATCTTAAGCATTATTTAATTGACTAGAAAATAGTCAGGGACATCCTGAGGTCAATGAAGTGCAGAGAAATACAAGGGTGCAATTCAGCGGACTGAAGTTAAAGTCCGCTGTCAGACGCATTCAGCCAGGTGTTTCTCAACGGCTGCAGCACTGAGAAACATCCCGCTATCCATCAGCACTTTGCCATTTTTTTGGGGCCTCAGGGGTTTCTCCCCATCGAGCTGCACTTAGAAAGATTTCCTGCTGGCAAGCTTCAGCTCCTCAAGAACGGTTCCTTGCTGATTGGGACGCCACTTTGTCTGGCAGCCCTGATCTTTTTCTCCCCACTTTCTGTCCCCCTCGCATTGTTGACTCCCTCTCACCCAATCTTTGGGAGGCCCACGAGAGCAACCCCCCCCCCCCCCCTCACACTCCCTACCTCTAGGCCTGACACCTGGCAGTGCCAACCCGGGACCTGGGCATCTTGACACTGCCAGCTTCCATACTGGCAGTGCCCCTGACACGCTAACAGTGCCAACTAGGAACCCTGGCAGTTTCAGGAATACACTGTCAGATTGCCAAAGTGCCCAGGTGCAAGCAGGGGCACCAGGATGCCACCCTGCCTTTTCCCTGACCATCCCTGGGCCTCCAATGCCTTGTGAGACCTTCGGAGGTGCCGTTACGCCAGTACTAAATGGCGCCCCCGGCGAGGACTCCCAGGGACGGCTGTTGAGTCCCGGGTGGCGGGTAAATATCCGTTCATTTAAATATGTTAATCTGTATCTAGCCTTCGTGCCAGGTGGAGCGATTCAGGTGACTTACGATCAGTGACTTACGACCCCCAGAATTGCTGGCAAGGCCCCCCTCAAGTCCCTGGTAAGGTCCCCCTCTAAGCCTGGCACACAACCCGATTTGGGGGGGTCACACATGATTCACCCATTGCGCCTGGATCGCACTGGGCGTCCCAAGTCCCTTATTTCTTAGGAAAGAAAAACTTTGCTGAATAGCGTTCATGTTTTCAGTTCGTCCTGTCCTTCCTCTGTTCATACTGGCAGCCGGTCCCTCTAAATTATATTTGGGCACAGCCGCTATTTCGTCTCATTCAATGATTACAACAGTGACTACACTTCAAAAGCCCTTAATTGGCTGTAAAGTGCTTTGGGACATCCTGAGGTTGTGAAAGCGCTTCACAATAAATACAGAGGGAAGATGAAAATATAAAGGGTTTGTTAATAAGAGGCACTCACTGCAGTAAAAAGTATGGGTGAAATAAATCATTCTGTAGCATACACTTTAATGTGCACGGCTCCCAATAATTTGCATTATTTATTTCAGGAACATTCATTAAAATTAAACTGGATTTCAATTTGATGGTACAAGTGCATATAATTTTACAATTATATAATGTGACAACATTTTATTTATGTTTTGAATGATTGTACCTGCTTCAGCTGAATACAGGAAAATATAGCTTAACTTCATAAATTACAGACTAATCTAATTGAGAAGACAAAGGGACTGATTAAGTATGTTGTAGTATTGCTACTATGTTGTTTGTAGACTCTGATAAGGCACCCACTGTGCTGCTTTCAATTGCTCATTTATTCTGTTGCTGTCTGCATTTCAGTTGTGATCCTAAAGCAGGGTATTTGCACCAATAGTATTTACAGGCGTGGAAGCTAATGAAGGAATCATTACCTGATTGATATCATGGTGCTGCTCATAGCAACTGAAGCAGCATAAATATAAAAACAGGAAATTATTCATAACGTTTTTTTTGTCTCACATGTCAGCACTGCAGCGAGGTAAAACTGAATTCAAAACCGGAGAAGATCCAAATTCAGAAAATACTGATCTGCTCAGAATTTCAGAGTTTCTGCGGTCTAAAATCACGGTTAAAATCAAGCGTCAGATCAAGCCCAAGATGAGGTGCAATGTCTTTGTTGTCAGCTTGGATCTTGTGTGTGCCTCTCTTGTGGAGGCCATGAATTCATAGAATCATAGAATTTACAGGGCTGAAGCAGGCCATTCGGCCCATCAAATCTGCACCGGCACTCGGAAAGAGCACCCTACTTCAGCCCACACCTCCACTTGATCCCCCTAACCCCACCAAACCGTTTTTTGGACACTGAGGGGAATTTAGCATGGCCAATCCACCTATCCTGCTCATCTTTGTACCGAGGGAGGAAACCGGAGCATAGAACATAGAACATAGAACGATACAGCGCAGTACAGGCCCTTCGGCCCTCGATGTTGCACCGACATGGAAAAAAAAACTAAAGGCCATCTAACCTACACTATGCCCTTATCATCCATATGCTTATCCAATAAACTTTTAAATGCCCTCAATGTTGGCGAGTTCACTACTGTTGCAGGTAGGGCATTCCACGGCCTCACCACTCTTTGCGTAAAAAACCCACCTCTGACCTCTGTCCTATATCTATTACCCCTCAATTTAAGGCTATGTCCCCTCGTGCTAGCCACCCCCATCCGCGGGAGAAGGCTCTCGCTGTCCACCCTATCTAACCCTCTGATCATTTTGTATGCCTCTATTAAGTCACCTCTTAACCTTCTTCTCTCTAACGAAAACAACCTCAAGTCCATCAGCCTTTCCTCATAAGATTTTCCCTCCATACCAGGCAACATCCTGGTAAATCTCCTCTGCACCCGTTCCAAAGCTTCCACGTCCTTCCTATAATGAGGCGACCAGAACTGTACGCAATACTCCAAATGCGGCCGTACTAGAGTTTTGTACAACTGCAACATGACCTCATGGCTCCGGAACTCAATCCCTCTACCAATAAAGGCCAACACACCATAGGCCTTCTTCACAACCCTATCAACCTGGGTGGCAACTTTCAGGGATCTATGTACATGGACACCGAGATCCCTCTGCTCATCCACACTACCAAGAATTTTACCATTAGCCAAATATTCCGCATTCCTGTTATTCTTTCCAAAGTGAATCACCTCACACTTCTCCACATTAAACTCCATTTGCCACCTCTCAGCCCAGCTCTGCAGCTTATCTATGTCCCTCTGTAACCTGCAACATCCTTCCGCACTGTCTACAACTCCACCGACTTTAGTGTCGTCTGCAAATTTACTCACCCATCCTTCTGCGCCCTCCTCTAGGTCATTTATAAAAATGACAAACAGCAACGGCCCCAGAACAGATCCTTGTGGTACGCCACTCGTAACTGAACTCCATTCTGAACATTTCCCATCAACTACCACTCTCTGTCTTCTTTCAACTAGCCAATTTCTGATCCACATCTCTAAATCACCCTCAATCCCCAACCTTATCAAACGCTTTACTGAAATCCATATACACCACATCAACTGCTCTACCCTCGTCTACCTGTTCAGTCACCTTCTCAAAGAACTCGATAAGGTTTGTGAGGCATGACCTACCCTTCACAAAACCATGCTGACTATCCCTAATCATATTATTCCTATCTAGATGATTATAAATCATATCTTTTATAATCCTCTCCAAGACCTTACCCACCACAGACGTTAGGCTCACCGGCCTATAGTTACCAGGGTTATCTCTACTCCCCTTCTTGAACAAAGGGATCACATTTGCTATCCTCCAGTCCTCTGGAACTATTCCTGTAGCCAATGATGACCTAAAAATCAAAGCCAAAGGCTCAGCAATCTCTTCCCTGGCTTCCCAGAGAATCCTAGGATAAATCCCATCCGGCCCCGGGGACTTATCTATTTTCACCTTGTCCAGAATTGCCAACACTTCTTCCCTACGCACCTCAATGCCATCTATTCTAATAGCCTGGGTCTCAGCATTCTCCGCCACAATATTATCTTTTTCTTGAGTGAATACTGACGAAAAGTATTCATTTAGTATCTCGCTTATCTTGTCAGCCTCCACACACAACTTCCCACCACTGTCCTTGACTGGCCCTACTCTTACCCTAGTCATTCTTTTATTCCTGACATACCTATAGAAAGCTTTTGGGTTTTCCTTGATCCTACCTGCCAAAGACTTCTCATGTCCCCTCCTTGCTCGTCTCAGCTCTCTCTTTATATCCTTCCTCGCTTCCTTGTAACTATCAAGCGCCCCAACTGAAACTTCATGCCTCATCTTCACATAGGCCTCCTTCTTCCTCTTAACAAGAGATTCCACTTCTTTGGTAAACCACGGTTCCCTCGCTCGACCCCTTCCTCCCTGCCTGACTGGTACGTACTTATCAAGAACATGCAATAGCTGTTCCTTGAACAAGCTCCACATATCCAGTGTGCCCAACCCTTGCAGCCTACTTCTCCAACCAACACATCCTAAGTCATGTCTAATGGCATCATAATTGCCCTTCCCCCAGCTATAACTCTTGCCCTGCGGGGTATACTTATCCCTTTCCATCACTAACGTAAAGGTCACCGAATTGTGGTCACTGTTTCCAAAGTGCTCACCTACCTCCAGATCTAACACCTGGCCTGGTTCATTACCCAAAACCAAATCCAATGTGGCCTCGCTTCTTGTTGGCCTGTCAACATATTGTGTCAGGAAACCCTCCTGCACACATTGTACAAAGAACGACCCATCTAATGTACTCGAACTATATCTTTTCCAGTCAATATTTGGAAAGTTAAAGTCTCCCATAACAACTACCCTGTTACTTTCGCTCTTTTCCAGAATCATCTTCGCCATCCTTTCCTCTACATCCCTAGAACTATTAGGTGGCCTATAGAAAACTCCCAACAGGGTGACCTCTCCTTTCCTGTTTCTAACCTCAGCCCATACTACCTCAGAAGAAGAGTCCCCATCTAGCATCCTTTCCGCCACCGTAATACTGTCCTTGACTAGCAGCGCCACACCTCCCCCACTTTTGCCCCCTTCTCTGAGCTTACTAAAACGCCTAAACCCCGGAACCTGCAACAACCATTCCTGTCCCTGCTCTATCCATGTCTCTGAAATGGCCACAACGTCGAAGTCCCAGGTACCCACCCATGCTGCCAGTTCCCCTACCTTATTTCGTATACTCCTGGCATTGAAGTAGACACACTTCAAACCACCTACCTGAACACTGGCACCCTCCTGCGAAGTCAAATCTGTGCTCCTGACCTCTATACTCTCAATCTCCCGTACCCCAAAACTACAATCCAGGTTCCCATGCCCCTGCTGAATTAGTTTAAACCCCCCCAAAGAGCACTAACAAATCTCCCCCCCAGGATATTGGTGCCCCTCAGGTTCAGATGTAGACCATCCTGTCTATAGAGGTCCCACCTTCCCCAAAAAGAGCCCCAGTTATCCAGAAATCTGAATCCCTCCCGCCTGCACCATCCCTGTAGCCACGTGTTTAATTGCTCTCTCTCCCTATTCCTCATCTCACTATCACGTGGCACGGGCAACAACCCAGAGATAACAACTCTGTTTGTTCTCGCTCTGAGCTTCCATCCTAGCTCCCTAAAGGCCTGCCTGACATCCTTGTCCCCTTTCCTACCTATGTCGTTAGTGCCAATGTGGACTACGACTTGGGGCTGCTCCCCCTCCCCCTTAAGGACCCGGAAAACACGATCCGAGACATCACTTACCCTTGCACCTGGGAGGCAACATACCAAACGTGAGTCTCTCTCGCTCCCACAAAATCTCCTATCTGTGCCCCTGACTATTGAGTCCCCAATTACTAATGTTCTACACCTTTGCCCCCTTCCCTTCTGAGCAACAGGGACAGACTCCGTGCCAGAGACCCGTACCCCATGGCTTACCCCTGGTAAGTCGTCCCCCCCACAAGTATCCAAAACGGTATACTTGTTACTCAGGGGAACGACCGCAGGGGGTCCCTGCACTGACTGCTTCTTCCTTCTTCCACCCGGAGGAAACCCACGCAGACACGGGGAGAACGTGCAGACTCTGCACAGACAGTGACCCAAGCTGGGAATCGAACCTGGGACCCTGGAGCTGTGAAGCAACAGTGCTGACCACTGTGCTACCTTGGATTCAACTTTAATTTGAATTGGGTTTTGGAGCAAGCAAGTTGATGGAACGAGGGCTGGTCCTGTCCACTCTGTGAATTGACTTTGTAACTTTAAGAAAGGGGTAAAGGAAATCAAAGCCAGTGTCAGCTGTGGCAACACACTGCTTCTGGATCAGAAGGTCAAGTCTAACTCCAGACACCTAGGGCGGGATTCTCCTGTACCCGGCGGGGCGGCGGGTCCCGGCAGGACGGAGTGGCATGAACCACTCTAGCGTCGACCCGCCCCAAAGGTACGGAATCCTCCGCCGGAGTGCTTTGCCCCCACTGGTTGGTGTGGAAGGCCTTTGGCGCCACGGCAGCCGGGGCCGAAGGGACTCCGCCGGCCGGCGCGAGTCCGCGCATGCGCGGGAGCGTCAGCGGCTGCTGATGACATCCCTGCGCATGCACGGGGAGGGGGGTTCACCTACATGTTGGCCATTGCGGAGGCTGACACGGCCGACGCGTAGGAAAAGAGTGCCCCCACGGCACAGGCCCACTCGCGGATCGGTGGGCCCTGATCGCGGGCCAGGCCACCATGGGGGTGCCCCCCTGGGGCCAGATCGCCCCGTGCCCCCCCCAGGACCCGCGCCGCCAGGTCCCGCCGGTAAGGGACCTAGTCTCATTTACGCCGGCAACACTGGCAAAGAACCAGCAGGACTTTGGCCTATCACGGGCTGGAGAATAGCCAGGGGGGGGCGCTGTCAGCGGCCGCCGTCTGGAGCAGCGCAATTCCCGCCCCCGCTGAATCTCCAGTGCCGGAGAATACGGCGGCCGGCGGGGGTGGGATACACGAGGCCCCCCACCCCCCTCCCCCGGCGATTCTCTGACCCGGCGGGGGTTGGAGAATCCCGCCCCTAAGCACAAAACTCTGGGGGGTGCAGCATTGTTGGAGGTGCTGCTTTGGGCATTAAGCCAAAGCTATGCCTGCCTTCGCAGGTGGACATTTATTTTATTTAGCGAATGCAAAGTTCCTCAGCCAAGCAGTTACTTCCAGTCCTGCTGAGTTGAAAGTGGACAGGTTTCCGCTGAGTCTGTAGAATGGACCATCTTCTATGATGTGGTGCAACGTTTGCTCTCTCTCCCACAGGCACATAAGGGGCTGGTACTAATGTCCCACCTATGGAGGTTGACCGAGCAGGACCGTGGCTGTTCCTGAACCTGTTACGGGTGGACCACTCTTTTCTTGGAAGGTTGATATCAGGAAGCTGTTGGGATGGGTTTGAGACCAGGCACTTGTTTGCCATGTCCAATGATTCCTATTTATTTTATCCAGGTGGAATTTGCATTGAAGACCCTTGTGGCAGGATTTTTCCTGATAGGTCTTCTTGATGGGAGCTGTACCTTGGGTGGGCTGAATAGATCAGCACTAAGTGGCAGGTAGGGGGCATTGTGTACTTTCCTATTATTTTGTGGCTGTTGAAAGTCAGCGGGTATGTTTGACAGGACAGGGAGCCAAGGGAGTGGTGTTGAGCATAATGCTCCAGGAATGATATGCAAGGTAGCATTCAGCTGGATGTCAACTCTGTGATGTGTGTGTGTGGCATGATCTTAACCAAACAGGGGCTCAGTATTCTTCTACTGAGTATGAAAATGCGCATGTTGAGTTTCGGAGGGTGTTGGTAGCAGCACCAAACGGCTAGTAACAAGTTGTTTCTGGGCTTGACCTTGGTTGCAGTTGTTTTTAGATGTGTCCGGAAGGTCGGTGTCCTATTTAAAGTCACTGTTATTTTTTTTGTACAGAGACAATTACTGAGTTAGCGTACCAAAGAACATCTAGTTCAAGACTCGTCAAATTTATTATTGTATAATAAACTGTGGATTGGAAACTAATGCTAATAAACTGGAACTAACACAAGTAACCACAACAAATTCCCCTGCAGACGCCCCCATGGCTATTCCCGGCCAATATACAGTATCTCATTCTCTTCTCTTGGCATTTCTCAATTCCAAGGTGACCCTCATGAACCTTTTGCAGCATTTCCTTGCACGGAGACTGTAGAATTGCAATTCTCCCTTGCCTCAGTAACAAACCATTTGCTACACTTATCTCTGATCATATGTGATGATACTGAGAACGTGAACCTTTTGGCCCTCCATTGTTGATGATTTTCTCTGTTTCTTCAACAATCAGTCTTGACTTTGCATCCGTTGCAAATCCTGCACATCCTCTCCAATGGAAATGTCATCTTGTGCTGTTGGAGCTCTGGACAATGCATCTGCTACTAGTGTGCCAGGTGATTAGATTAATTTAAAGTCATATCTCTGAAATTTCATCATCATCCATTGAATGTGAGGTGACATCTCACTGAGATTCGTCTTGAATGTTGCAATCAATGGTCTATAACCTGCCTCTCTAATGAACAGTTAGACTATGAGCATAGGTATGGAATTTCTCTAACCCATTCACTAGCCCTAAACACTCCTTTTCTATTTGTGCATAATGACATTCATATTATGTCATTGATCTTGAAACATATGCTACTGGTTCCCAATCACTACCATTTTCTTGTTGTAGCAATGCTGCACCTAGTCCAGCCTTCGATGCATCTGTTGAAAGATTGATTTTTTTGTTGGACTGAAAAATGTTAATACTGGTGTGGTCGTTAGAGCTTTGTTTAGTGTTATCCATTCTTGTTCATGCTTTCCAGTCCAAGTGACGTTATGCACTTTCTTCAGGACATCTCTAAGACCTGCTGTCTTTGCTGAGAGATTTGGTGTGAATTTTCCATTGAAGTTGATCATGCCCAGTACTCATAGCAGGTCGAGGCATATTTATAATGGATTGTATCTTCATGTAATCAGGCTTCATTCCTTGAGCAGATAATCTGTCTCCTAGGAACGTTATTTCCTTTACACCAAACTGACATTTGGCCTTGTTGAGTTGTAGCCCATTTCTTCTGACATTTTGTAATAGCCTAATTAGCCTGTCATTGTGTTTCTCTTGGGTGGAACTCCAAATTATGATGTCATTGACGAATACTCGAACACCCCAAATGCGTTCCATCATTCTGTGGAATATTTCTGATGCTGAGATTATGCCAAACGGCATATGAAGAAAGCAACATATACCAAACGGAGTATTGAACGTACAATACTTGGTACTTTCTTCATCTAGCTTGAGCTGCCAGAATCCTTGCAAAGCATCAAGTTTGCTGAAACATTTTGCACCAGACATCTCACTTGTGATCTTCTCTCTTTTAGGTATACGATAGTGTTCCCTTTTTATATTTGCATTTAAATCTTTGATGTCCATGAATATTCAAGGATCACTGTTTCTTTTTTCTTTTTTTTTAAATAAATTTAGAATACCCAATTATTTTTTCCAATTAAGGGGCAATTTAGCGTGGCCAATCCACCTACTCTGCACATTTTTGGGTTGTGGGGGCGAAACCCATGCAGACACGGGGAGAATGTGCAAACTCCACACGGACAGTGACCCAGAGCCGGGATCGAACCTGGGACCTCAGCGCCGTGAGGCAGCTGTGCTAACCACTAGGCCACCGTGCTGCCCTCCTGTTTCTTTTTTCTTACACACACCATCGAATTGACCCAATCTGTTGGCTGTACAATCCTTTTATCACTCCAAGATGTGTCATCCTGCCTAATTCAGCTTTTAGACAATCACGTAATGGTGCTGGAATTCTTCTTGGAGTATGTATCACCGGTTGAGCATTATTTTTTAATTGAATCTTGTAAGTGAAAAGTAGAACACCAAAACCCTGGAATATTTCTGGAAATATTTCTGGAACCATTTCTGGAAAAGCCTGCACGATGGACTCCACTGATCCACTGTCTTTACAGGCATATTTATAATGGCTCTCTCCAGTTGCTCCGTCTGGATCTGTAAAGATTTAATTACCTGCAAAGACTCACATTCAAAGTATCGTCATGCATCATTGACTTTGTCTATATATATGTTTCTGGAACCCACCTCTCATTCACCTGAGGAAGGAGCAGTGCTCCGAAAGCTACTGATTTGAGACAAACTTGTTGGACTTTAACCTGGTGTTGAAAGACTTCTTACTTATATTCTATGCCACGGCCAATAAAGGCAAATATCCCATGTACCTTCTTAACCACTTTATCAACCTGTCCTGCTGCATTCAGAGATCTTTTGACATGTACCCCAATGTCCCTCTGGTCCTCTGTACTTCTGAATTTCCTACCATTCATTGTGTATTCCCTTGTCTTGTTAGTCCTTCCAAAATGCATTCCTTCAAACTTACAGAGTTAAATTCCATTTGCCACTGTTCTGTATATCTGACCAGCTCCTTACCATTTACCACGTCACCAATTTCTAGTGTCACCTGCAAACTTACTGAGCATACCCCCCACATTCATGTCTAGATCATTAATGTACACTACAAACAGTAAGGTATCCAGCACATCCCTGCAGTACACCACTGGACGCAGGCTTCCAGTCATAAATTTAATTTGCACATGGAAATCCTGAGGTTTTGAATGGCACTGTATAAATGCAAGTCCTTTTTTTTTTACTTTGAAAGGAATGTATTTAATATTATTATTATGATTATTATTAGTCAAACAACTGATTAATTTTTGAGTAGATGTGTCTTAGCGTGTGCTGAGGAAGATGTCAATGAAATAAGGAGCAAAGAGCAAGGAAAGTGAGATTGCTTGGGCAAATGGAGGGAGAGTGAGAGCAATCAAAATTAAATACAGTAAAGATAATAAAAGAATAAAGCTGTTAACATCCCTTTTCAAGTAGGTGAAATACAGCAAAGTGTGAACAGGTCACAGGTGTACCATGTGCACCACCATCCCCAATATGCCTGTTCCTTGACTCAAAGGACACATTGCAATATGACTGTAGAGCATCTTACTGCAAGTTACACAATGCAGTGGTGAGGATGAAATCATTCCCTGAGGACTTTATGATTTAATGTATGTGCTAGTGTTCTGGCCCAGTCCATCACAAATTGCTTTCAGGCTTTAAATTCATCAAACAAATGCTCTTTGACCTGTACAAAGAGTTAAAAGAGGATTTAGAATGTCAGGCTGACAACAGTTCTACAATGTCCGTAACATTGAAGGTGACAGCAGCGATCAGCTCCTCCAGCACTGGAACTTCCCAGACCCCTGCTGGTGCCACCACAGGCATCAGTCAGCCCTCAACATCAAAGTTTATCTCTGCTTTGGTTATGAAACCAGACCTCCTCTTTCCTCTTGGTTTTATTCCTCCGGCAGGAATAACTGTTTGCTTTTATTGACAGTGCTGCGCTCCCACGCATCCAGGAAACCATTGATTGAAGGCCTTGTTTCCCTTCTGAGCACAGATACTAGCTGAGGCCGTGTTCCATAGGGGGAAAGGATGTTAATTCTCTGAACTGCCCGGACTATGAGAGGCAAGCACAGATTCATTGATGGCCATGCTGCCTCTTTCCAGAATTCTGAAATGTTCTCTTTGCCTGCAGATTGTTTATGAAGGGAAATTGTGCTGGAGGTCTGTTGCTTTGTAGATATTTTGGCATTTGTGTTTTCCTCAACCATAAAGCTCATTAAAAGGGGTTGGTGTCCGCAGCCACTTCCCTGCTGAATCACCTCTGCAAATAACAGGTAAGGAATGTTGAAAAAAAGAGGCACGCCAGCCCAAATCTCCTCCAATTCAGCACAACCGGAGACAAGCGGCGGGATTTTCCCCTACCCGGCAGGGCGGGGGGTCCCGGTGGGATGGAGTGGCGTGAACCACTCCGGCGTTGGGCCGCCCCAAAGGTGCGGATGTCTCCGCACCTTTAGGGGCCAAGCCCTAACATTGAGGGGCTAGGCCCGCGCCGGAGTGGTTGGCACCCCACCGGCCGGCGGGAACGGCCTTTGGCGCCACGCCAGTGGGGCCGAAGGGACTTCGCCGGCCGGCGGAAGTCCGCGCATGCGCCGGAGCGTCAGCGGCTGCTGACATCATCCCCGCGCATGTGCACGGTCACTTCCGTCTCCGCCATCGTGAAGTCTGTGGCGAAGGCGGAAGGAAAAGAGTGCCCCCACGGCACAGGCCCGCCTGCCGATCGGTGGGCCCCGATCGCGGGCCAGGCCACTGGGGGGCACCCCCCAGGGCCAGATTGCCCCGTGCCCGCCCCCCCCAGGACCCCGGAGCCCGCCCGCGCCGCCTGGTCCCGCTGGTAAGGTAGGTGGTTTGATTCACGCAGGCGGGACCGGCATGACAGCGATGGGACTTTGGCCCATCCCGGGCCGGAGAATCGCCGGGGGGGGGCCCGCCGACAGGCGCAGCGCGATTCCCTCCCCCGCCGAATCTCTGGTGCTGGAGACTTCGGGAGGCAGCGGGGGCGGGTTTCACGCGGGGGGTCGGAGAATCCCGCCCAAGGTTTTACTGATCAATCTCGTGGGAGGTTATAGCATTGTTTGCCCAAGGTCTGCTATACTTTTGCTGCTTGTAATGTGTTACATAACTTTTCAAAATGCTTTGGAGACGGGCAGTCCTGCTAACATTGGCAGTGAAACAGATGAAGGCACGGCTCCGAACAGGCTGTGACTGGATAATGCAAATGGACCTGTGCAAGACATTCACAAAGACTGGGGAAATGATTTCTGCAAAGCTCTAGCTTCATTGTCATGGCTATGCACCATTACTGCTGGGGTTTCTTTCCTTCCCTTCTGCCTGGAGGAAGATGCCATGTAAATAGTGCTAGTTTCTGATCTTGAATGTACCTCGTCTGCCTGCAGATTCACAACTGACAAGGCGGGGTTTTGTCTCATGTGCCTTTTCCTTTCTCTATTTGCAAATAATTCACTATGATTTGTATGTTTATTTCCCTGAAACAGGGCACTTTAAAAAAAATAAATTTAGAACACCAAATTATTTTTTTTCCCAATTAAGGGGCAAGTTACCATGGCCACCCCACCTACCCTGCGCATCATTCTGGGTTGTGGGGATGAGACCCATGCAGACTCGGGGAGAATGTGCAAACTCCACACGGATAGTGACCCAGGGCCAGGATCAAACCCGGGTCCTCAGCGCCGTGCAGCAGCAGTGCTAACCACTGCGCCACCGTGCTGCCCAAACAAGCCAGTTTTATTCTGATTTTAAGCACTGGCTGACAACTTTCACTCAACCTTTCTGCACATTTCTGCCTCAACTGGGGATGTCTGTCCGTTCTGGGTGCTGCATTTCAGGGAGGATGTGAAGGCTTCAGAGAGGGTGAGGGAAGGTTTACGAGAATGGTTCCAGGAATGCCAAACTTCAGTTATGTGGAAAAGCTGGGGATCTTTTTAGAAAAGAGACATTTAAGATTCGGTGGAGGGAAACTATTCCTATTGGTGTAAGGGTCAGAAACCAGAGTGTGCAAATTTAAGGAGATTGGTTCAAACAAACACCAAAGGATTTTTTTTATTGAAACGTGCCGAGGTACAGTGAAAAGTACTGGACATTGAACAAGTCACCAGGGGCAGCATGCAGTGGAAAAATATGAAGGGGCCAAAGATAGATCCTTGAGGGACATGAGAGGTAAGGGTAGAGGAGCATGATGAGAAGCCATTGTCTTTAGCTATGATTAGATAAGAATGGAACCAATGGGTGCAAACTTCCTGTTTTCAACCTAAGTGATCCTGTCAGTGGTGAATCGGGAATGTTTCCTGCAGGCACAAGGAGCAAAGCTGACGTGTCATTTAAAAGCACTTCAAACATTTCTTCCGAGGACCTGATTCTACGCTGCAGCTGTCAGGTCTCGCTCCTCCGAGATCGGGGTGCCCTTTTTAAAGGGTGCCTCGAATGCAGAATAATTCTGTAGCTCCCACCTCATTCGCTGGGATGCCATCCCTCAATTAATCACTGGCAAGGACCCCCAGAATTGCTGGCAAGGCCCCCCTCAAGTCCCTAGTGAGGTCCCCCTCTAATCTCTGGCACGGACCCCCTCAGCCTCCATTTTCAGCCTCCCTACCAGGCCTTCCTCAGTCCTTCCCTTGAGGCACCGCCCCTTGGCAGTGCAAACCTGGCATCTTGGAATCTGAGGAGAGGCAAGAGGGTGATAACCCTCCCCACACTTGCCTCTAGGGTGCGGGGGGGGGGGGTACCTTTGTAGGCGGTGGGGGTCATGGAGGGGGGGGGGGCTTGGGCTTGGCTGGAGGATCTCAACTCAGGGGTCTTTCTGGGGTGGGAGTTGTTTGGTTGGGCTTTCCATCTGCAGCCTGAAAATCATTAAACTCCCTCCCATCATGGCTGTAATGAGTGGAAGTCTTCTCTCTGTAGCCCACAACCTTTAAACTTGCGCCCATAATGTCAAGTTCAAAGGTCTGTGAAATGAAGCTAATGTCTTCCCTTTAATGTGATGAAAACCTTTAAAGTGCCTTTTTCACAATCAATTTCATTGTCCTTTAACTTTGTCAAACCTCTGGGCGTGCTTAGAAACCAAAAAGCTTTGAACAGCATTGTTTACATTTAATTTCACAGACCATTGCATTTTACAAGTCTCTTGATTGACAGGCCCAGGCAACTTCAAAGGAAAGTTGTCTTTCAATAAATTTAGAGTACCCAATAATTTTTTTCCAATTAAGGGGAAATTTAGCATGGCCAATTTACCTAATCTGCACATCTTTGGGCTGTGGGGGTGAAATCCAAGCAGATACAGGGAGAATGGGCAAACTCCACAGGGACAGTGACCCCAGGCTGGGGATTGAACTCGGGTCCTCAGCGCAGTAGACAGCAGTGTTAACCACTGCGCCACCATGCCGCCCTAACTTCAAAGGAAGGTTTACCATTGTTTATTTATATAGCTTGACAGGGGTCCAGTAACTGTGAAGTACTTCCTCTTTTGAGCTCTTTTTCCATCTCCTTAAAGGCATGAGATAAATGCTAGTTATTGTTATTTTGGGAGATATTATGGCAGACACTCTAGTGTAGCACAGATTGAGTCCTGCGCTGTCAGAAGGTGAGAACTTAAAGCAAGGCCCTATATGCCTGCTTAGGTGCTATTTTCACAAAGAGCAAGAGAGTTACCTCAGTGTCCTGTCCAATATTTAGACCTCAATCACCATCACAAAACCAGCTTACCCGATCATTATCGCATTGCTGTTTGTGGGAATTTAGTGTGCTCAGCTTGTCTTCTGCATTGTATGCATCACAGCAGTGATTACACTTCAACAGTACCTCATTGTCCGTGAAGCGTTTTGAGATATCCAGTGGTTGTGTAAAGTGCTATGGAAATGCAAGTCACTCGTTAAACATGGCAGCTATTTTGTACACAACAAGACCCTTCAAATATAAAAGAATTAAGGGTCAGTTGATCAATATTGTTTGGTGCTGTTGTACAAGGATCTGCCAACGACTCCCGCTCTTCTTTGAATAGTGTCACAGGACCCACAAATGGAATCTTGATTTAACATTACATATGCAGGATAAACCGGTCCCGGGTCACTATCTGTGTGGAGTTTGCACATTCTCCCCGTAGCTGTGTGGGTTTCACCCCCACAACCCAAAGATGTCAGGGACTGGTTTAACACTGTGGGCTAAACAGCTGGCTTGTAATGCAGAACAATGCCAGCAGCGCGGGTTCAATTCCCGTACCGGTCTCCCTCAACAGGTGCCGTAATGTGGCAACTAGGGGCTTTTCACAGGAACTTAATTGAAGCCTACTGACAATAAAAGATTATTATTATTCTGTGCAGGTTAGGTGGATTGGCCATGCTAAATTGTCCCTTAATTGGAAAAAAAATAATTGGGTACTGTAAATAAAAAAACATCTGCAGGATAATAAAGGACACACTGCTGACAGCACAGTGCCTGCTCAGTATAATGCAGCATGAAACACAGTTCACATCAAGCTTGGTTATAACAGGATAAGAGGGAAAAATTAGGTTATAGGAAAACAAGATCATGGGCTGGATTCTCCACCATGTGCCACCGGTAGTGGTGTTCCTGATACAGCGGAGGATCCAGCTTCTGGGAAAGAACGCTGATCCATTTCCGATGCTCTGACCCCTGGCTTGTATCGTGCTTGAGGTCCATGCCCCGTGCCAGTGGGAGGAGGCAAATGGGTCATTAAGACCCATTTGAATCCTATTCATGGGCCAGGAACCATATTCTCCAAGCCCATGTGATTCCCTGGTCCTCTGGGCTGATAATCATGTGGGCAGTAATCAGTGCAGGCCCCAATAGGCATGTACCTGACGAGGTGGACCTTGCAGTGAGCCAAGGGGGTAACTGTTTAAGGGAGACACCGCCAAAGTCCATCGGATAGGTAACCCTCTCCCCACAATGCAAGACCTGCCCACCTCACCAATAGAGACTCTAATCAAAGAGAGTCCCTAATTAACAAGCCCACCCACGGGATCTCGCTATCGGGCCACCGCAATTCCCGAGGGAATTCTTCGCAATCCTCGTCATGCTAACATTTGCATGGCTAAGGATTGGGAATCGTTTTCTCATTGGTGCTCCCAGTGTGAGAGCAAATTAGGTGCAATTCAGCACCAGCAGCAGAACATAGGGCTGGATTCTCTGTTGCTCGATGCTGATATCGTAATCGGCGGTCGTGCGGAGAATGTACTCCGACGCCCAAATTGGGGCCAGTGCCGGTTTGACCCCGGTCAGCTACACTGCACCCCCTTGGAAATGGCATAATCACGTTGCGCACCGTGCGGTGTTTTAACGCTGATGTCGCGCCATCAGCAGGCCCTCCTGCGATGCTCCGCCCCCGATGGGCTGAGTTCCTGATGGCACGGAACAAGTGTTGGCTCAGTGGTCGGGAATCCGCGTGACGTCTGCGGACTGTGTCCATTGCCGCCACACTCGGCCGGGATCTATGCCGCTAGCCGTAGGGGCTTCCATGAGGGCTGTGGGGGGGGTGGCCTGTGGGGTCGCGGATGGTGGGTCGCACCCATGCAAGGCCGGCGCCATGTTGTACGGCGTGACTGCTGCAAGTGTGCATGCGCGGCCAGGGACCCAGCCATTTCCCAGCCCTTTTCGGCGCTGGAGCTGGGAGTTTCACCCGGCGCCGTTGCTAGCCGCTTAGAGGTCCTGGAATTGCTGAGGGGTCGACGCCGATTGTTTGGTCGTAAAACTCCTGCAAATACTCCGTTTGAGCCAGCACTTAGCCGCTGAAATGGAGAATCCAGCCCACAGTCTCCCAAATGGAGAATCCTGCCCCATGTTTCTAGCTGGAATAAAATGTTTGGGAAGATCTCAGCGAATAACCAATGCATGTCAGTCTATTTTTCTTTCTGAGCTCTTAAGATGTTCCTCATATACCAGGTGACCATTTATGATGCTTAAACAAACATGTTTGTTCTTTACACATGGATAAGATGTCCATGGAGAGAAATGGCACAAGGAAGTGCTGAGCGTTTTGGCAAAGGTTGGTACCATGAACGGTACAGGATTGGAGGGCCAAAGGGCCTGTTCCTGTGCTGTATTGTTCTTTGTTCAGGTACTGCTGAGTTGCATTCTGTAATTTTAAAATATAGCGCTGAGCTTGGGCTGAGTTTTAGAAGCACTTGCAACTTTTACTTAGAATGTACAGCACAACACTTGGCTATTTGGACCAATTAGTTCATGCCAGGGTTCATGCTCCACATGGGTCGCCTCCTACTCTATTGACTTTATTTCACCCCATCAACATGCCCCTTTTATGGACCTGTGTTCGATCCAGGCCCTGGGTGATTGTCCGTGTGGAGTTTGCACATTCTCCCCGTGTCTGTGTGGGTCTTACCCCCACAACCCAAAGATGTGCAAAGTAGGTGGATTGGCCGCTCCAAATTGTCCCTTAATTGGAAAAAAATACTCTGAATTTATTTTTTAAAAACATGCCCTTTTATTCTTTTCCCCTCATGTACTTAGTGGGCTTCCCTTCAAATGCATCTATTGAGCATTTTCAAGCCAATGCAAAACAAAAAAATATTGAACCTTCATCCCGAGCTGCAGCTCTCCTTTATGAAGTTTGCAAAGAATTATTGAGCTCTCTTGTACTCCACTTTCTGCCAGACCTCAGTTGAAATTTTCCCCTGAAGGCTAGGAAATTTTCATTGATGTAACTAACCTGTTCTTGGTCAATGCTGGTGGGCAGACAGGCTAGTCTGAAGGGGACGTTCGAGTAAGAAAAGATGTCCTTTTTAATCAACGTTGAGAATGGTTCTGGCACCTTTGTGTTGGAGACATGGGGTAGCGTTCTCCATCCAGTGATGCCGGAATCACGCGTGAGGCGAAAATTGAAGCCGGCATCCGACAGAATGCCATGCTCCGGTGCCTCATCAGCGGTATGAATACATTCTACTTTGCACATACTACTTGCCCAGCTTTGTTACCAAAAATTAAGTCCAGGACCGTCCCCTCTCTTGTTGATCCTTTTATGTACTGGCTTGAAAGGTTCTCCTGATTGTACTTTTAAGAATCCCGCTCCCTCTAAACCGTTCACGCTATGGCTACCCCAGTTAATATTGTGAAAGTTGAAATCCCCCACTATTACTACCCGATTACTTTTTTAAAAATAAATTTAGAGTACCCAATTATTTTTTCCAATTAAGGGGCAATTTAGAGTGTTCCATCTACCTATCCTGCACATCTTTGGGTTGTGGGGGTGAAACCCACGCAGACACGGGGAGAATGTGCAAACTCCACACGGACAGTGACCCACGGCCGGGATTCGAACCCAGGTCCTCAGCGCCGTAGGCAGCAATGCTAACCACTGTGCCACCGTGATGCCCACCCGATTACTTTTACACTGCTCTGAAATGCATCTACATAGTTGTAATAGTGTGATGCAACAGCATTGCATGACTGCTATGGGGTAACACAACATTATTGGATGTATGCTACCCTGTAATCAAGGTATACTGCACAACTGCTACATGGCAATCGAGCAGTAGTGCATGGGTGCTAGCCCATAAACCGGATATGCTGCGTGACTGCTACGGATTCAGCTGAGAAAGAATGAAACACAGATCATCTAAACGCGAGTATTACAACTTTATTTCAACATAATTGTAGTACTCTCTGGTTATTCTATGTATAAAATATTCCCTGCAGTGACTGTTGTAAGTGGAAAATGTATTCAGTGTTAAATATTGGGGAAAAATGAAAGATTCATTTCAATGAAGGTTGAAATCATGGTGAAGAACATTGAGCTGTTTTGTAATGGATTATCAATAAATTCCCATCATTGAATTGAGGTTAGTGTGATGTGTACATCCTTGATATTGTGATTTATCATTTAATTACATAGCCTAGCATGATGTTAAGCTCTCCGATCACATTGAACATACCCCTGATTTTGCTGTACTATTATATTGGCTGAAAGAGGATCATTTATGTATCACAAATAATAGTAGTTATTATTTTTGAATGGGCAAAATTTATGTGTTTAGTTTGCAGTCTATTGCATTCAAGGGCACAAAATAGATTGTGGGCAAGTAATTCAATAGTTCAATGTCAATTATCTAAATAGAAGTCCTGATGTTCATGGCATTTTGAAGTCAGGAGTATCTAGTTTATGCGAAAGTCAAAAGCTCAGTAGGTATTTCTTCTTGTCCAAGTGGTCGTCAGTTATTTGGAGATTGGGACTGGTGATAGGGGCATCACAGTTTGCCTCAATTCTCCTGTGACGGAACATTCAGGGGTTTCGATAGAATATGCAAGGAGAAACTGTTTCTACTGTCACGGAGGTCAGTACCCAGTGAATGTATATATCAACTCATTGCGGGAAAAATAAACCCAGGTAAAACCAGAGATAAGAAACACTCCTGGATGCCAACAAAAATGGAACAATAGATGGCATAAAAATATTGATGAAAATCTTCCTCTCCCACATCATGCCACCTTTTGTTCTTAAAAGTGCTACATTTTGTTACAACTTCTCAACGCAACATTTCAATGTTTGACAGATTTCTCTCTCTCTTTAGTTCTGATGAAGAGCCACGAGGACTCAAAATGTTAACTCTGTTTCTCTCTCCTTACAGATGCTGCCAGACCTGCTGCGTTTTTCTGCATCTGCAGTATTTTGCTTATTTTATCTGACTGAAAATCATGCTGATTTTTGAAAAAAAGCTAGATGTAAGGATTGGATAATCCCACCAGGCTGCAGAAGAGTCCCTCCTGCTTTCTATCTGATGAAGGAAATAATTTAGAGGTTCCATGCCCTTTTGCTAAATGCAAATTTATATTTCCACTGTGAGCTGTTATGATCTGGAATGGACTGGCTGAAAGGGCGGCAGAAGCAGATTCAGTAATAACTTTACAAAAAGAATTGGACAGAGATTTAAAGGAGAAAAAGTTTGCTAAGCTGCGGGGAAGTGGGACTACTCTGATAACGCGACCAAAGAGCAGCCACGGGAACAATAGACCGAGTAGCCTCCTTCTGCTCCACGTGATTCAATTATGCTATTCGATGAGCCAGGAAGGATTATTTATCCAGTGACTCTGATGGAAATTGGCATACATAAATCTGAGGCTTGGCTCTGATACAAACTATGATTAATGAAAATTACCAACATTAATAATTGTCTGAATGTTCACATGAAGAGTGGCCAGTTGATGAGGTGTTGAGAAGGCATCAATTGAATTATACTCCAATGTAAACTAACCCCTTCAGCAGAGGGCAGGAGGATGGCTGATTCTGCAGCCGACTGGGATAACTCAAATCCTACACGCAATCTTTGTCAAAATCAACCAAATTTTCAACGTGATTTTGTGATTTTGTCCAGACATTTTATGACATTTGCTGTTTCTTTTTGTTTTTAATCGGCTTCTGGGAAATACTTTCTCTTCTCTGTGTGACTCAGATCAGGAGTTAAGGGTAATGGAAGACAGGATCACCATCCTCCCATTCCCGTTATAGCTTCGTTTTACTCAAGTTGCAGCTCAGACGGAGTCTTCAGCATTTGCTGGAACGAACTTTGACTTGTGGAGGTGGAGGAGAAATTCAACCTTGTTTCACTTGGAAACCTCTTGGCATTTAGGAGCCTTAATGATTATCTGCAATGCTGGTTTTCCTAGCACAGGCCTTCAACCTCCCATCTGTCAGCTGTGCTTTCACAGCTAGTTCTGGCAGTGAAGTGTAACCCCAGACAGAAGAGCTGACGCTAACCAGACCAAAACATTCTGGCAGTGTCTAATTCCTGGGCTAAATCACCTTATTATAGTTCTTGATGAAGGCAGCACTATTAATAGCAAAATGCTAAAATGACAAACCTCTTGCCAGCAGAAAATCAACTTCTGTCAATGCTTGTTCAATGTAAAACTAATTTAGTATTGGGCCATGTTTTCGAGGCTTTGTTACCACGTTGCTGGTTGTAGGACCTTGCTGTGTTCCAAGTAGCTGCTAAATTTCCTGCACTCTAACAGTGACCTCCTTTTCTCTCTTCCTTTCTAGTCTAATACTCTAACCGTCATAGCTTTCACGTGAAAATTAAGAGCAATTACTTATCATTTAGTCGCAATAGCGGACCAACACTGTACATGGGCGGCACGGTAGTACAGCGGTTAGCACTGTTCCTTAACAGCGCCAGGGTCCAAGGTTCGATTCCCGCTTGGGTCACTTCTGTGTGGAGTCTGCACGTTCTCCCTGTGTCTGCTCCGGTTTCCTCCCACAAGTCACGAAAGACGTGCTGTCAGGTAATTTGGACATTCTGAATTCTCCCTCTGTGTACCTAAACAGGCACCAGAGTGTGGCGACGAGGGGATTTTCACAGTAACTTCATTGCGGTGTTCATGTAAGCCAACTTGTGACAATAATAAAAATGATTAGATTATTATGCTGCAAATTCAGGTGACTGTCTTCATGTGCCTGATTACTGCTCATGTGAATATTGGCATCTTTCCCTACTGGCATTGCTCCTGTCATAATGATTTTTTTAAAGAATATTTTTAACACGTTTCTGGCACATTTTGCCACAAACCATTTTAAAACATTGCACGCATTAGCCTTGCAGTCTGATGAAGCTGACTCGATGTCCTTTTCAGTTTATTTAAAATAAAAATGAATTGGCGCAGAGTTATATATCACCAGGCGTAATACTGCATGCAGCTGATTTTATTCTGTTTCCCCAATAACAATGATACATTTCCACGCAGACAAGGCCAGGGTTTCCAACATCAGAAATAAATACCAAAAGAAACCCTTCATAAAGTGTTTCCTAACTGTGGAAACCAGTGCTTAAACTTTCTAACCCTTCAGGGGCAGACAACTTTGAACCTCTTACTTGATCCAGGCTGTAATACGCCAACACATATCTCAGCCAAATAGGGGCAGTGGCAATGCATGAGTGTCACAATTCCTCACTGGTCATCATTTAGCCAAATGCGAATGAGGTCAGTGGGTGCTGGGGTGGGTAGTGCTGGTCAGATTGCAGAACAATTCAAAAAGTGAATTCAGATGAAGTGTTTAGATGGTACCAAATGGATGGCCATGATTTTAAGCTAATTTTTCTGCCTCAAAAGACTTGCTGCCCTATTTACTCACAGAAGCCAATGAGGAAATGTCCCCAAACAGCACCTGGTGGTAGATTGCCATGGGTGACATGGTGACACAGTGGTTAGTGCTGCTGCCTCACAGCTCCAGAGAGCCAGGTTCACTTCCAGCTCAGATGACCGTCTGTGTGGAGTTTTCACTTCCTTCCCATGTCTGCGTTGGTTTCCTCCAGGTACTTCGGTTTCCTCCCACAGCCCAAAGATGTGAAGGTCAGGTGGATTGGCCGTGCTAAATTTCCCCTTAGTGTCCAAAAAAAGATTAGGTGGGGTTACTGGGATAGGGTGGAAGCATGGGCTTAAGTAGGGTGCTTTTTCCAAGGGTCGGTGCAGACTCGATGGGCCGAATGTCCTCCTTTGCACTGTAAATTCTGTTGGAATTTGAAAGACAGTGCAATCCTATCCAGATATGTTTTGTTGTAAATATAGCCAAATAATTAAACAATCAATTGAGTAATGGACAAGCTTCCTTATACTAGCCCAAATCTCTAAACACAAGATACCGTCACGTCCCCGTATATTTTGAACTTCCAGTCAATACTTTTTAAAACAAAAACCATTAAAGTAGCCACTGCAAATAATGTGGCATTTGGCATTCTGATCTTCAGACAGTCATAAGTTGCAAGCGAGTATCTAATTAAATATAGATATTCACAGCCACCCTGGGAATTCACACAGCCCATTTGTTTAAGGATGGATCAACAAAAAAGGACTGCAGAATTCCAGCCGACCTAACTCTCTGTTTCACTCTGGACAAAAGAAGACAAAGGGCTGCATTATCCACCGTCGGGATTCTCCATTTTGCCAACAGCCCGGGGGTTTCCTGACGGTGTGCCGCACCAGAAATTCAGTGCGGCGGTGCAGAGAACCACGCCCAAAGATTCAATGTCTGTAAGATGGATGTGAATGCATCCTATCAGTCTTCCATTTTATTATGGTGGTTTTCCTCATCTGAACTAGCCTTGGTGGATCTCAAGGAATCGAATGATAACAGATGATGGAATCAACATACACAACACCCTTTTGATTGGAGGAAAAACTGGACTTGTGGAAGTCACCTGATGAGTGAACTATTTTGTTGTCTGTTTTTCAATCCAGCAAGAAGCTGCTTTCAGATTAGAACATTTTCCCCAAAGCTGACAAATTAGTCATCAAACAACCAAGATATTCAACAGCATTAGCTCATAAATTGGAAATCCCAAGAAAAGGACTCCCCCAATCTGTTCTAACTTTGAGTTAACCTGAGAAGTAGTTTCCTCAACATTCCACGACCAGAAAGCCCACAATCTGCTGAGAATCCTTCACTTTACAAGACCTTCACTTCAACTTCAGCATCAATTTCATCTAGGAAAATACAGACCTGCCATGGAAGAGGCTGAGATAATTGTGAGCTGCAACAGTATACTGTGCATTTGTTTCTAATTGTTGTGTGTGTGAAAGTATGTGTGAGACAAATGAGGAAACGTTGCCTTGTTTCAGGACAAGTGATAATAAATAACCTTAAATCTTAAACTGACAAGAAGTTTGCTGCTGGAATTATTTAATTGGGAGACTCATTCTGAGGCTCAGAAAACACTCACTCTTATCCGTACTGGTCACAAGCAGGAAAAGGAAACACAAACTCTGCCCGTGACAATAGTCAATGATGAAATCCCTCGACCACAGTAACATATGTACTCTAAATGAAGCTATGCGCTTCCAGCTGCCAGAGCAGAGATCTCCATGACTCCTGGACTTCTGGCAAACTGTTACCACCTATCATTCCTCATCTCACACCCACTGCTGTTACCTGCTGAGCTGAGCTGTGAGGACTGCACTTTCAGCACATTACTCGTTTGTCAGCTTTAAATCTCAGCTGTTTGAGGTTCTGGACAAAACTTTGCCTTCTCCTGGGGAGATGCCCTTTTCTCTGTTGACTCCGCTCTATTGTGAACACCGTCCTTAACATTAGGAGAAGGATGTTGGGGTTTGGTAGCAGTTACAATCCACGGTGGGCATGTGTGCGCGGGGGTGTGTGTGGGGTTGGGGGGGGGGGGCAGGAAGGGGTTGAGAGTGACACTGATCAGGCATGGCTGTTAGATGTCTGCTTTAGGACAAGCTATGCTTTAAGAGTGGTCCTCCAGCAGGTGTGGCCATATCTGTATGTGCAGAGAGTCTGATGCCATTTTTAGCTGTGGGTAATAGATCCTTTATTTCTCCTTCCTAATATGGTGAGTGAATCAGTTCTTAATGGAAATGTGCATGTGTTTCCGCCTACTGTACTGAGGGCTCTGGCGACTCGGTAGGCCAGATAGCAAGGGACGCATGGCTTCTGTGGAGCCAAATTAAGAGGGCCATTGCTTTCGGACCCTGCCAACAATCCCATGCCTATCTGTCTACTGTCACCCCACTCTGTGGACACTGGTTTTGGTTAAAACAGTTTGATCCCCACCTTGGAATCCTACTCAACCATGAGCTGAGCTTTTGGTACGCATTTTTTTCATCACAAAGAAGGGCTATTTCTACCTCCATAATAGCACATCTCTTCAATCCTGCCTTTGCTCATTTGCTGCTGAAACCTTGATCCATGTTTTTATCAGCTCCAGTCTCGACAATTCAATGGTCACCCAGCTGGCCGATCAACCTGCATACTCTGTAATCTTCAGCCCATCTGTTCTGACCTGGTTCCCATAAGTTAGAAATAACCATACTTCAGACTAAAAATGTTGTAGCCTTATTGAATGTATTCCTTTCTGGGCCAGAATTGGGCCAAACATGTTCTCCACCAGAGCTGAATTGAATATGATTTGCACTCCCAAATCAGAAAGCGGTTCCAAATCCACAACCATGCAAATCTTTGCATGACGAGGATTGTGAGCTGGAGAGAATCCTGCTACTGGGCTACCATTTTATGCAGACGGCCTGATAGCAAGGTCCCGTGGCTGGGCACCCCGGACACCCCACTGCATCATAATTCAGCGCACCCTTCGGATTTTCTGGGTGCCCTCCTCCCCACCAGGAGGGGGGGTGGGGGGGGGGAGGGGGTTTGGGGGAGGGGGGCGATTCGATCCACCAACCCAACAGAGATTCCCTAAATAAAAATGCCCCCCCCCCCCCCCACAGAGGTGCTGCAGAAATCCCCAAAATCAGAGGATCCCCACAGGGACTCCCGAAATAAAGACACCCACAGAGACCCCAAATAAGTAGACCCCTCCAGAGACTCTCTAAAAAAACAGACCACCCACAG
Organism: Scyliorhinus canicula; assembly: GCF_902713615.1. NCBI lineage: Eukaryota > Metazoa > Chordata > Chondrichthyes > Carcharhiniformes > Scyliorhinidae > Scyliorhinus > Scyliorhinus canicula. The sequence continues at coordinate 32,080,733 of NC_052165.1, read as the reverse complement.
ACCCCCCCCCCTCCCCCCCGCTCCCAAGAGAGACCCCTGTCAGAAAGGTAGAGAGCAGTCCAGAGAGAGGCAGTGAAATAAATCGCTGCTTTAACACTCACCTGGGCAATACGTCTGCTGGCTCAGACAGAGGAAGCAGCACCTGTCAATTCCTGGAAAGAGAAAACTAGTCATCTGTGTTCATACACCCTCAGATCTTTGATCTGCAAGCCTTTCATTCATTTCTCTTTGATATTGATTTTACTAGGCTGTGATGGATAGCTTCCACACAAACCCAGCTGTCAGCATTGTTGCACTCATCTCCCTTCATGGTTCAGCAACTCTGATGTGCTCCAACAGCAATGTTTATAAACATCAAGCTTTGACTAACAGCGCTTCGACCACATTAAACAGAGTTAAATGCTGTTAGTTTCCAGCTGACCACTTCAAAGTCACTCAACTGTGAAGGGGAGTGATTGGAAAGCGCTTAATTCTGTTTGAAGTGGTCTAGGGGGTTTATGCGGGGAATCTCCTTATTTAGGGGGTCTCTAAGGGGGTCTCTTTATTTGCCATGTCTCTGCAGGGGTCTCCTTGTTTAGCGGGTCTCGGGATGGGTCTCTTTATTTGGGAAGTCTCTGATGGGCGACGTGGTGGGGGGAAGGGGGTTGGGTGGGGGTGGGCAGGTCCTGCATTGTTAGGGGAGGGTGGGGCTTCGATGGGCTTTGGGGGCAAATCCCTTGAAGAGTTACCGCCTTGGCACACGGCTAGGTCCACTGTATTAGGGCCATGTTGCCAGGACCAGTAGTAATTCTTGCCCATGTGATTCTTGTCCCTAGACCAGGATAATCACGCGGGCCTGGAGAATATGCTGCCCAGCTAGCTAAGTGGATGCAAATGGGTTTTAAGCAGCCATTTACATCCTCCCCCTGGTGCAGATCCCAAACCTTGAGCCCGAGCGGGGCGGCCAGAGAATCGAAAACGGATCGGAGGGGCGCACGGTGGCACAGTGGTTAGCACTACTGCCTGACGGCGCCGAGGAGCTAGGTTCGATCCCGGCTCGGAGTCACTGTCTGTGTGGATTTGGCACATTCTCCCCATGTCTGCGTGGGTCTCACCCCCACAACCCAAAGATGTTCAGGGTAGGTGGATTGACCATGCTAAAATAGCCCCTTAATTGGAAAAAAAGAATTGGGCACTCTAAATTTATTTTAACAATCAATCGGCAACAGGCCGATTTTCTCCCCGACGATGGATTCTCTGCCTCAGCGATAACTGCTTCCAGTGGCATGAGGCAGACAATCCAACCCCTGCTCTCCGTGTGGCTGGTGAACTGCTAGACTGATACATTGATACTCGGCACATGACTGAAATTCTCTTCCCGCACCGTGTGATGAACTAAGGCAGCCTTCCATATGCTTCCATAGCTAGTAATTCCTGGAACAGTTATCAGTCTGCTGCCAGGGGTGTATTGCTCGAAGGGGGCCATTCTACATCGTCTGGCTGACCAGGAGTCTCTCCCGTTTTTACCGCCAGCCTTTGATGTGTTTGGATGGAATACCAAGTTGACACTCAATCTGTTTGGCCGCGTTATGAACGCACCTTCCTTGGCCATCAAGTTTTGGGGTGACCTCCTAGTAAATGTGGTACCCCCGGATATATATGTTAACATAACAGTTAGTTCCTATCTCCTGACGCACAACGTCACAATGTAACACTATCTGGTGTTAATATTTTATCCCATTCCTGGTGCCGGATTTTCTGGCCCTTCCCGCCGGTGGGATCTTCCGGACCCATCGAAGACGGCACCCCTTGGCGGGATCCCTGGTGGCGGAGCGAGCGAGCCATTGAAAAGGCCATGGAACTTGGCTGGACTGGAAGATACCACTGTCGGCCAATGGCAAGCCGCCTCCACCGCCGGAAACCCGCTGCGGGATGGTGGGGTAGGGGGGAGGGGCAGAAAACGTAGGCCCTAGTCCCATTTACCCAGCGATTACGGAGCTGCCTTTTTACAACTCTAATGTCTCTAATTCAAATTTTCATCCTTGTTCTTAAATCCATTCATGGCCTCCTTAGTTCTGTACGATCCCTCAAACCCCTACTCCAGCCACAGTACTTATTCCTCCTCTTTTCCCTTTTTTAACGCCATTATCCCAACATGACTAATAACCAAACTCCGCAATCTTGGACTTGACCCCTCCCTGGGCAGTTGGATCCTCGACTTCCTCACCAAAAGGACTTGACCCCTCTCTGGGCAGTTGGATCCTCGACGTCTGCACCAACAGACCGCAATCTGTCAGGATAGGCAACAGCACCTCCTCCACAATAGTCCTCAACACCGGAGCCCCGAAGGATGTGTTCTCAGTCCTCTACTGTACTCCCTATACACACATGACTGTGTGGCAAGATTTAACTCCAACTCAATCTATGACTGTGATGGGCCGCATCTCAAACAATGACGAATCAGACTACAGGAGGGTGATAAATCACTTGGTTGCATGGTGTACCAAAAACAACCTCTCTCTAAATGTTGGAAAGACCAAGGAACTGATCATGGACTTCAGGAAGCGCAGCACGACACATACTCCCGTCTGCATCAATGGCTCTGAACTGGAGAAAGCTGATAGCTTTACGTTCCTGGGGGTCACCATGACCAACAGTCTGTCTTTTCACTGTACTTCGGTATATGTGACAATAAATCAAATCAAATCAAAACACAAAATGACTATAATTTATACTCTCAAACAATTAACCAGTGTGTTACTTTAAGTGCTGCATGTTTCGTTACTGTATTCAAGATTCAAGTATTGGTTCTGAGCTTCTTTAGTTCAGAACAAAACGTACCTACAACACATTGAGTAAAAGCTCTCATGATATTTGATAATTACCCTCTCCCTCCCACTTTTAAACCCTTCTCTGACTAAACAATTGGACATCTCATTGAATATATCCATCGCTATTTGCTGCCCTCTGCTTACTCTCCTGTGAAGTACCTTTGGACGTCTTTTCGACGTTAAAGGCGCGATATAAATGCAGGTTGTTGTTGGCATGCAATGCATCGATAATATGCCAAATCCACTGGATGTGCCCGCAAATATCTACAACCACCAGTAGCAATATTTATCGACAACACATTCAAAATGAAGTAAGAAGTTGCACTTTGCTCAGAAAGATATTTCTTTCTCTGTAAAACAGTCAAAAGAACTTTCTGATTAAACTGAAAAAACAAAACACAATATGATTATAATTTATACTCTCAAACAATCAGCCAGTATGTTATTTAAATGCCACATGCATTGTAAGGGAATTCAAGGTTCAAGTATTTGTTCTGATCTTCTGTAGTATAGAACAAAACGTACCTACAACAGACTGCATAAAATCTCTAATAATATTTGATAATGACTTTTGCAAGGCGTCTGCATACTGCGCTTTGAAATGGGCAGTCCTACGTCTATCAGTAGAGAAGCCAATATTTGACAGCAGGATAAGCTGAACTGGAAATGAAGAAGCCAGTGCTCATTTATCTGTCATCCTGGATGACTCCAGCATTCCTATAAATAGCATATGTCTCATTTAAACTGGAGTACATCTGCTGTGCAAATGACACACAGCTCCCGTGTGATGCACTATCTGTGCTTGTCACACTACTGTCAACCTGTTAGTTCTCCCATGGCATTGCTCCCAGTGAATAAGAGGCTTCACCACTTCATGACAATACAGGCCATATACCTTGTAGGGAATCACACCAAGTGATACCGATTTACAATGGCTGAATAAGTCCAATTCCATTTTTGCTAAGTGACATTCTGAGATGGTTACTGGTGCTGTGGGGATTTGTCCATTGTTCTGTGTGAGTTTGAAATGGGGAGCCAGCTTTTATATACTCTTTCATTCATATCTATTTCATTGGCCACCTTACCCTTCTGATAGTTGAAGATTCACAGTAAGTCAGATGCACCAGTTGGAATTAGGCATCTTGGGCTGGATTCTCTGCACCCCACGGCCGGCGCCGGGGCGGAGAATCCATTTACCCGCATGGAATTGGGACCGGTGCTGGTTCCCCAATTCTCTGAGTCCTGAAAAGCAGCGTACTCAGAGAGTGAGCTGTGCTGCATATCCCCTACCTGCAGCCATTGCTGGAGGCCTGCCCCGCCATTCTCCTCCCCCATCCGGCCGAAGTCCCGACGGCGTGGATCTAAAATGGTCCTACAGGTCAGGATACCAGCATGGCGGCTGTGGACTCAGTCCGCGGCCGCCCTGGTCGGGGGCGGGCTGATCGGAGGGCAGGGGGGCCTTATACGGGTCTGGGGAAATTTTTGCGTGGGGCGGTCCGGGTATGGCGTGCGACCGATCGGGGGCATTATGTTTAAGGTCCAGCTCCGCGGTCTGAGTCTGCCATGGAGCATGGCCTGGCCGCAGGAGGCCACCGCCGTGCGCATGCGCGGCCTCTGACCCGGAAGTGCGGGGGCCCAATTCTGCAGCAAAAGCTGCGAGCTTCCCGACAGGTCACTGCTAGCTCCCTGCAGGGTTATGAATATGTGGCCTTTTCACATCAGTTTTTCTGGCGTGAATGTCCACAGTTTTTACAACGGCATGGAGACATAGACCCAAAAACAGAGATTCCAGCCCTTTATTCAGGGTTTTCATAGGTCAATCCCACTGTAACTCAGTTGGATGATTGGTTGGAATGTCAGTGCCATGGAATAAATGCCCCATTGTGCAGTTTTCCGGGTAATTTGCACTGAACCACAGCCAAAATGACCATCGGAGGTTACGAGAACCATATGGAAACTCTACTCACTCGCTGGTTATTTAAATATTTGTTCTTGGGATGTGGATGTTGCTGGCAAGGCCAGCATTTCCACTCATACCTAATTGCCCTTGTAAGATTGGTGGTGAGTCACCTTCTTGGACATCTGCAGTCCATGTGGTGTACGTGCACCCACAGTGCTGTTTGGGAGGTAATGCTTCAACTTTTCAGTGGTGCTTTAACACAGTCAAATCACTTGCTCGGTGAGTTCAACCACATTGCTGTGCGGCCCAGGGTCAAGTACAGGTCAGACCAGGTAAGGTTGGCAGATTCTGATGGGCAACAGTGAACAAGATTTTCTTTTGAACCACAATCCAGTAAGTAGTCCCATGGGCCAGAATTTTCCAGCCCCGCCCTGACGCATTCGCTGACATTCGGCCATGCAAATTGGAGTGTAGTTCACAGAGTTTGGTGACCCTGCGGTGAGTTCTGAGGATTTGGCTTTGCATCTATATGGAAGGAGAACCTGGCTCTTTGGCAGAACAGTGGGCGGAATGTTTCAATGGAGCATCCTTAGTACCCACTGGCAGTGAGGAGCACTTGGTTTTAACGACCTTGTGTCATAGGTTTGGTTTGCAGCTTCAAACGGGGTACCTGTGACCATTAAGTTTGACATTTTACAGTTTCTCGGCATTTCTCTTTATATATTTCACTCCCCTGTCTTTCCCTCTTCCTTGCTCACAGCTGAAGAAAATTTCTTCATTCTAATTGTTAGTCCTCAGCAAAATGTGGGCGGTTAAAGATTTTTTTTCTATTTGCTTCTAAGTTCAGCTTTTTTTTTAAAGCGCAAAATTGTGCAAATTCAGGGCTCATTTTCTTCTCAGGGTGACTGAAGGGTGTTGAGGGGATTGAAATTTTTTTCTGGTCAGGGAGTCGTCAGGTGCTGGGAAACAGGGGACAGGAAACAACCCAAAAACAAGAGTTGACTGCTTGCCTCAGGTTAGCTGTGCTCCTGCACCTTGTGGCTTACGGTGTTTGGACAACAGCAATGTAACGGCCTACAAAGACTGAAGACCTTTTGGAGTGGAGGGGATGGCGGGGAAGGAACCAATTTCCATATTTCATCCTTGGGTTGCTGTTGGGCCCACTGCCGATCCTGATATCAAACCCTCCTTCCAACTCGTATGGCTGTCCCTCTACTTCGGCGGTCCATCTTTGCACTGACAGAAAATGAAGCTTGCGGGCCAAAAATGCCTCCGCCCTCCTCATTCGGATCCTTATTATGGATTGTGTTTACTGCAGATGCAGGAACAGTTCAGGAACCTGCATAACGTGCGAGTTGTATTGTGGCGACTGATGTGTCTCTGCCCGCCTCATTTTCTTTCCATTGAGCCTGAGGGTTGAGCACTTATCAGATGCAACAAGGAAAAGATAAACCTCCATTCCTTCTGTTTCTTTCTATCTCTTTTGTGCTCTCTCCCATTCTCTCTCTCTCCCTTGCTAACAGTTGCTTGTAATTGGGGTCTTTACATTTCTAACAAAACACAGTTGCTGACTGGGGTTTTCTGTCTGATTCCAAATTTAAACCCATTCATTTTTGAAATGGAATAATAAAATTAGGATGAGGAAGTATGTTCTCTATAGCTGCTCCTCTCTTGGCCTCACCAATCTTCTCGCTGGTTTCTAGGTGTGAATAATTAGGATCCTTTCAGTTAATTTCGACATAAGGAAGTTGACTACTGGAGACTTTGCATGCTTCTATATTCTCTTTTTAAAAAGAGAGTTCAGTTTAGGATGAAGACAGATACTCTGGGTGGGATTTTCCTCTTCCTGTTGGGAGATGTTCCTGTCCTGCTGAACCCTCCACATGGGTTCTCTGTTGGCAGGATGGGAGAGCCATACAAAAGGCTTTGGCAGAACCAGAAGATTCTGCCAGGGAGCAATGGCAGCTGCCTCCACCACGGGAACCTCCCATCCCCCTCCCCGCTCACCCCAACCAGGTGGGATGGCTGAGGTGGAGAATTTTGGCCTCTTGGTGTAATTTAAAACTTTGCCACCTTGGATGGTAACCTGGTGGAGTCAATTGCCCACCTTTTATAAAACCCACCCAATTTTTATACCCCCTTTGTCTGTGAGGCTCTCTCTCAGCTCGCAATGTTTTCCAATTTTTGTTGACATCAAAATCTGCCTCTACGCTCCCTCCCTGACATATACACACATTTGTTTAAAAACATGATTGAGCCCAAGTAAAACTTTAAAAATTAGCTGTTTTCCAAATAATAATGAAATTGAAACCCCTGGATATTCGTGAAAAAACTAAAGAAAATATTCTATTAATTCTTTCTTTTTTTCCCTAAAATTTAGAGTACCCAATTCATTGTTTTCAATTTAGGGTCAATTTAAAATGGCCAATCCACCTATAATGTACATCTTTGGGTTAATAGAATCATAGAATTTACAGTGCAGAAGGAGACCATTCGGCCCATCGAGTCTGCACCAGCACTTGGAAAGAGCACCCCACTTGAGCCCACGCCTCCACCCTATCCCCGTAGCCCGGTAACCCCAACTCACCTTTTTGGACACTAAGGGCAATTTATCATGGCCAATCCACCTAACCTGCACCTCTTTGGACTGTGGGAGGAAACCAGGGCACCCGGAGGAAACCCACGCACACACGGGGAGAACGTGAAAACTCCCCACAGATAGTGACCCAAGCCGGGAATTGAACCTGGGACCCTGGAGCTGTTGTAGCCACCGAAGTTGGCCGTTCCCTAAATACAAAATGGACAATGTTTGCAGCACCAGCCGGCTGCACCAAGCAAACGTGGATTCTGTCTGCTAAGAGAGCAGACAGCACCGAAACGAACATTCTGCATACTAATGAGGCAATCTCCGGGATAGTTAACATAGTAATGGAACGATCCCAGGGACAATGGACACAAATGGGGAAGTGATTGCAACAGTGTATGAGAAACCAGACACCCCGGCACCAGCGGGGTCCGAAAATGAAGCACCTGAAAGCCCGCCCAGTAGCCAAGGAACAGCCTCAGTATTGGGGGGATTCAAACATATCAATTGGGAAGAGACCCAATCGATTCCGAGCAGATAAAGGGGTCCGCCCAAAGGGGCGCAGATCCCTGGGACCTATAAAAGACAGGTCCCACACTTAGTTCACTCTTCTTGTCCAGCCATCCTCTCCTCCTTAACCAGCCCTCCTCTCTGGACCAGCATTTCGACCAGCTTTGCCAAGAAGACCTTGAACGAGAGAGAGGAGAGGTTTGGGACAGCAGCCGCCAGCAAGTAAGTCTCACAACGATCGCTACCAGAGATAGACACTCCTGACCCCTTTTTACCTGTACCAACCTGAAGCCTGCAGACGAGAGCAGAGCAAGAGGCCTTGTCCCCTGATCTGGCAGTTCCCTTTGAGATAAGTATTGGTTTATTTAGCGGTAGGAATAGTTTAATCCTCTTAGCGTGTGCATGGGTAGTATTATAATTGTATTCTCATAAACTCAGTTGTTTGAACTTACTAATTGGTGTATGGTTTTATTGCTTTGAACTTAACCTTGAAACTTGTGGCGGTATCTTAACGATACCTGGCGACTCCAGAGCTAAGTAACGAAACAGAGCCAAATTGAGTGTTAAGCCCACTCACCCAGAACGAGCAACACTGTGAAGCAACTGTGCTAACCACTGTGCTATCGTGCTGCCCGGGTGGTGGGGGCGAAATCCACGTAAACACAGGGAGAATGCGCACACTCCATACGGACAGTGACCTAGAGCCGAGATCGAACCTGGGACCTCGGCGCCGTGAGGCAGCAGGGCTAACCCACTGCGCCACCATGCTGCTTTATTCCAGCAATTCAGCAGGCGCAATTGATGTGTTCTAGCAAATCGGTTACACTGCACCTACTCAAGTCACCCAATTGTGTTCAATTCACAGAGGTACAGCTCTGGGGAAAAAAACACCAAGTGTGGCCCAAATTTTTGGGTAGGCTTCAGGTAAATACTTTGATGAAAGATAATATAGATATATTCAGTCACGTCATTTAGAAGTGTTGATTAAAGAATACATTGTTTTCAATTTTACATTAGAAATTCCAATTATCGAGAAAAAATGACACCAAAATTATATTTTCGGAAAGCACTTTTTAGTGCTTTGTTCAGAGTATAATGCAGCACCACCATGTGGCCAAACCCTGCATTATATTGGTACAGGTGACATTTGACATAGCAAAATAAAATGGACAACCTAGATATGGAAATTTACAATGGAAGTATTGAAATAAGAACAGTATTTATGATTTTAGCATGGAGCAAGAATTATTTCTGTATTTTCTGGTCAAATTATTCCTTCCCTGCAAGCCCTGGTATCAGTTGAAAACTATGCTTGGCCTGAACTGCCCATGCATAATGTCAATAATAATAATAACCTTTTATTGCCACAAGTATGAAGTTACTGTGAATAGCCCCTAGTTGCTACATTCCGGCACCTGTTTGGGTAAGCTGGTACAGGAATTGAACCTGCACTGCTGGCCTTACTCTGCATCACAAACCAGCTGTCTAGCTCAGTGAGCTAAACCAGCCCTAAAGGGGCAGTGATTGATGAAAATACATATACCCTGTAACATCTTCAGTCTGGAGACCTATTGTTTGGAAATTGACCCAGCAACTCACCGGCTTGCCACTCGCATGCTGCACAATACCTAGAAGGCATTGGCTCTGTGAAGACAATTGGCAGTTGGATGAGTAAAACAATTTTGATTACTGCCTAATCATGTTTTCTATTTCGGGTAAGTATTTATATCCACATTGTTAACCAGTTCACACACTTGAGGTCAGGCATTCTAATGTGATTCTAAAATCCAGAAATGACTTGCCCCAAGCATTCTGGAGAGGCAACAGTACAGCAGGTGTCAGGATAGAACATTTTGAACCCAATTAAACAACATGTCTTGCTAAACTGAGTAATCCTGTGGCCCGTAACGTCCTGGCTCCCCAGTTTCAGATTTGGAGGGCACCTCATAGGGCTGGGGAATCCCTCTCATAACTTCCCAGGTAATCATTTGCACAGCAATTGTCCAGAAGAGCAAACCTTTCCCGGACAATTGCACTGGGAACCATCTGTCAAAGCGATGTAAATCACTAACTTCGACTGGTTCTGCCAAGGTTACACTCTGAAAAAGTTAGAAGAAATAAAGGGTGAGATCTCCTGGTTGTTCACACCGGCAGGATTTTCCGGTCCTGCCAACGGTGCACCCTCGCCGTGGGTTTCCCTGCAGCGTGGGGTGGATCAGACTGGAAATCCCACTGACCGCCACCAAGAAACACACTATGAGAGGCCAGAGAATCTCTCCTAAAGCCTTTTCTAACTTCAGTGCAAACATTTTAAATATCCAGACCAAGCCCCAAACTCTCGACCCGCCAGCGGAGTACCCCATCCCACCCCGACTAATTATCGGCCATGATACTTCCCATCCCCCATGGGATTCTCCCCACTCCAAGACCACCACCAGCATAGGACCCCACCACCACCAATCCGCACGACCAGCCTTTGTCCCTGAATTGATGCAACCAGACCCAATCCTTCTGACCCAGTTGGACCCGCACACTGACCTGACCCTCTCTGATCCGCCCTAATGCCCAAACCGACCCCCCAACGACACCCCCACGCCCCTCCGATGTCCTACCGCTCATGAAGTTTGACCTCCCACTTAACATCCTGGCCTCTGACCCTGACATCCGACAGCCCCACTGGCATCCAACACTCCCACCCCCCAATCCTCTGACTACCCCATTGACCTCCGACATTTCCACCATAAAAATGTCCGATCCCCCCCACACCTAACCACCATCACCCTCCCATCCCGCAACCTCTAAACATGTCTCCCCTACCGACACCCTCCAAACCCATGATGCCCGCACCCCACAAAATACCCGACCACCCCGCTGTATCCGACACCCCACCATCCTACCATCTGATCCCTCAAGCCCCCCACATCTGACCCTCTTGACCACTCAAATTCCATCCACCTATGCCGCTGAACCCAACACTGCTAGCACCATGCTGGGGCCTGCGGGAGGCCTGTCAATGCAGGCTCGAAACAGTTCCAGCCATCGGCAGTTTGTGCCCTGTTTTCAAGAGCAGGTATGTGCTCTTCAAAGCTTTGTAATTCCAGTGGGTCATTGCTTTCTGATGCCGAATTAATTTATGACCCTATATCACCTGAAGGGAGCACATATACTTATTTCCTGGCAGCTTTCGGGATAAGAAGTGGTTAATAACAGAGACGTGGAAGAAGACTGATGAAAGAAGACGACTTAAATAAAAGCTGTTGAACAGTAATTCACCCAGGCTGACTGAATAGGTGAAAGAACAATATAAGACCAAAAACAAAAAAGTTACAGCGAGTGCTAGAACAGACAAGAGAGCCTTTGTTGAGGAATTGACAAGAGAGGCAGAACAGGCTGCAGCAAGTGAAGAACTGAACACAGTATAACATCTCTGTGGACAAAATAGCAATCATACCATGCCAGTCAAGGATTAATATAGAAGTGTGATAACAGAGAGAGAAAAAGCTGCAAGATGGGTTCAGCACTTTGAAGAGGTTCTTAACCGGCCTGCGCCTGATGACCCAGCTAATCCACCACCTTCTGATGGCATTGTTGGTATTGACACAAGCCCACCTGTTGAAACAGAAATCCGTGCAGCCATCAAAGCCATAGGAAATGGCAAAGCCCCCGGATTTGACTCTCTGCAGGCAGAGCTGATGAAAGCAGATGTGAACATGGCTGCCCATGCACTTACTCAAGCCAGAAGACTGGAGTAAAGGCCTTATTTTCAAACTGCCAAAGGAAGGGGATCTCTGCAACTGTGACAGCTGGCGAGGAATGACACTCCTTTCCATCCCCAGCAAAATCTTCGACAGAATTCTCAGGTTGAGTGACATGGCTATTGATGACGTTCTTAGGCAAGAGCAAACAAGGTTCTGCAATGACGGAGGCTATATGGACCAGGACCGGACTTCTCCGGCCGTTGGGATTCCCTTTTCCTGCCGGCAGTGCTTCCCCGCCTGTGGGCTTCCTGGCAGCGTGGGGTGGTTTCAATGGAAAATCCCACTGACAAGCAGTAGGAGTATAGAATCCCTATGCCAGCAAATGGCAATGGAGGAACACGCAGCTGGGGCACCAGAGAATCCAGCCCCAGATATTTGCTTTGCACAACATCATAGAGCAATGCCTTGAATGGAAAGCATCCTCTACATCAACTTCAGAGACTTCAAGAAGGCTTTTATCAGTGTTCACCATGAGAACCTGAGGAAGATTCCACTCAAGATTGTCAATCTTATTGGAAAGTTCTATGAGTGCTTCAAAAACAGTATCATCATTGCCGATACTTAGTCTGAGTGGTTTGAAGTGAATTCTGGACTGCAGCACGGTTGCATCCTCTCTCCTATTCTATTTCTTATCACTATTGACTGCGTCACGTGTCAAACAACATCAGACCATCCCAGCAGAATTCAGCGGAGCCTCTTTTCATAGTTGGAGAACCTCGACTTTGCTTATGATCAGAATACACCCACCTCTTCAGGAGAAGTCTGACAGACTCAGCATGTATGCAAAATAGACTCCATATCAACAAATAGAAAGCACAGCTCATGGGCATCAACACACCAGCAGCACTTCCATTCACCATCGATGGATAAGAGCTCGAGCATGTCAAGAACTTCACTTACCTCGGGAGCCTTATCAGCACTGACAACAGTGCTAAGAAAGACATCAAGGCCTGGCTGAAGAAGCTAGGGATGCATTTAGCAGACTTCGAACCATGTGGAAGTCTAAACAATAGTCATAAGACCAAAATCAGACTCTATAATAGTAATGTCAAGTCAGATCTGCTGTATCGATCTGAATGCTGGTGGGTAGTGAATACCTTATGGGCAAAGTCAACGTCTTTCATCTCAGTTGCCTACATAAGATCTGTAACATCTGCTGGCCAAATAACATTTCCAATGAGGACCTGTACAAGAGGACAGGCCGTTACAACATTGTCCTTGAGACCAAGAAGCGTCAGATAAGATGACTCGGACACCTGCTAAGGATGTCCCAAGACCAAATGTTGAAGGTTGCTCTAAGATGGATACCATCCGGGAAACATAAATGGGGCAGGCCAAAAGCAACATGGTGTAGGACTGTGGTGACTATGCTGTAAGAGAGGGAGTTTACATAGAGCGAGGCTCAAGCCACAGCAAAAACAGGGCCCGATGGAGGAATATTGTTGCAGCTTTATGTCCCACCCACGTATAGGGGGTAACTAACTCACAAACTAGTTTCTACAATTGGAATATGATGAAAGAACAGTTAATTTGATGTTGCCCTTTAAATCAAGAGGGTTGTGTAATCTGGCTGGTGCACTTTGACCCGGCTAACACAATGATTGGTCAACAAAGAATGGCAATCAGAAGAGGATGGTTAATCCAAATACACTTTCCCCCATTTTAGAAGAGGAGCCATTCGAAACAGCAAATAGATCTAAACGTTGACAGTACCATTGTTGCCAATAGTCCTAACTTAATTAACAATTTAATAGATGTCTGTGATTTACAGTAATAGAAAGGAGAGTGAGAGAAACATTAACATTTCTTAAAATAATAGTGTAAAATCAATAAACTGTTAATGAAATTGTAAATGTTGCAATGCTGCCTTTTTGCCACTGGAATTATCGAGTACTGGGATTCAGCCAATAACTAGTAACGGCCCAGAATTATTCCTGTGGACTAGATTTGATCAGATCTACTCCGATTTTAATGGTGAAAATTTAACAAGTATATATGTTGCTTTTTTTTTCAAAAAAAGGACTAAGATCCGAAAACGAGCAAGTGGTTTTAGGGGAGGTCTTTGAAATAGGGATGCGTCGTTCAGAGCAGTCGATTGAAGTTGCCTTGCAATCTTTAAATAAACCCCAGAGAAATTTTCTAGCAGAACAAAGGATCCAGCGGTCGTAAAGAATTTCTGAGGTTCCAAGTGAGAAAGTACTTCTGGGGCTTGGATGGGCTCAGGAGAGACGCTTTCTTTCTCTCTTTCTGTAAGAAGGAGTTAAGTCCCTTCTCCGAGGGGCTGAATTTGGAAGTGCAAAAAATCTGCGCAGAGTTGTCAAAGCAGGGCATTGATTTCCTCCGGGTCCCCTCTGCCTGAGTCACTCTTGCCCTTGATGTCTACAGTATTTCTGTCAGTCTCTGATTTCTGCAGTGAAAATGCCAGAAGCTTTCCAGTACTTTGATACCATTTTCAAACTATTTTGTTTGGTTCGAGGTAAATTCCAATTTCTCTGCGATCAGGGAGCTCAACTGAAATTTCAGATTTTGATTTCCAAGCTACTGGGAATTGGGGAGAGGTGGGGTGAGGGTAGATGGGGGAAGGGAAATAGATTCACGCTACTTCAGATTCTTCTATTTACATTTAGCTTTTATTGCATCTCAGCCTTCCTCTAGTATTTGTGCAGGATTGATGCATCTGATATTCTATCTCTGTACTCCATGCTGCCCATTTTTATAGTTTCCTATTTATGATGCCTACTTTACTCCACCACTGGCAGCTATACTTGCAGCCGCCTAGGCTCCAGGCCATGGAACTCTCCCTCTAAACCTGAAAGAACAAAGCACAAAGAACAAAGAAAAGTACAGCACAGGAACAAGCCCTTCGGCCCTCCAAGCCCGTGCCGATCATGACGCCCGAACTAAAAAACAAAACCTTCTGCCCTAAACCTCTTCAACTTTGTCCCTCCTCCTTTTTTCCTCTCTTAAAACACTCCTTCAAAACTATCTCCGGCAAAGGTTTTGGCCATCTGCCCCAATATCTTACCTTAAGTTAAAAGCAAATTACTGCAGATGCTGGAATCTGAAATAAAAAAAAGAGAATGCTGGACAATCTCAGCAGGCACGACAGCATCTGTGGAGACAAAATGGAGCTGACGTTTCCAGTCTGGATGACTCTTTGTCAAGCGACTGAGTGCTCAATATTGCATTACAAATTTTACTTTGATTTACAAATGTTGCTTTACAAAGTCTCTGTGAAGCGCCTTGGGACATTTTATTGTGTTAAAGGCCCTTTACAAGCTTTCATTGTTGCGTGCTATCTTTCATTCTGCATTATAAATTTTTACAAATTTTATATTTAAATTAATTAATTCAACATTTAATAGTGACACTTATCAATCCGAGTTATCCCAAATCATCTAACCGACTCTAGCATAATTCAATTATGTCATTAAATTGACAGACAATTGACCCCAGAGTCATTGATGTCAATGTGAGAATTGATATCTTTCACATGTCTCAGATTGCAAATCAGATTGCTATCATGGATCAGTCAGTGCATTTCTATTCTCTTCCAGGGGACTACGTGTATCTTCGAGATCCAACAGCCACAGACATTCGCTCCCTCCACCACCGACGCACAGCAGTAGCAGTGTGTACCATCCACAAGATGCACTGCAGGAACTCACCAAGGCTCCTTCGGCAGCATCTTCCAAATCACAGCCACTACCATCTCAAAGGATAAGGGCAGCAGACACATTGGAAAACCATCACCTGGAAGTTCCCGTCCAAGTCATTCACCATCCTGACTTGGAAATATATCGCTGTTCCTTCACGGGCGCTGGGTCAAAATCCTGGAATTCCCTCCCTAAGAGCACAGTGGATGCACCTATACCACATGGACTGCAGCGGTTCAAGAAGGCAGCTCACCTCCACCTTCTCAAGGGCAATTGAGGGTGGGCAACAAATGCTGGCCGAGCCAGCGAAGCCGACATCCTATTAAAATGAATTGAAAGAAAATAAGACCATTCTAAAATATGGAATTAAATGAGTGTATACCCTATCCAGTACATAACATGTAGGTAGAAGGGTCACTGTTTTTTTCTTGGGTATTATTCGAGGCATTCTGTTTCAGTTTCCGTTGTATGAGAAAATCCTACATCCTCTGCAATCCAGACTGTAGCTTTACCTGTCCAATATGCCTGTTTAGTTCAGTTGTCTAGACAGCTAGTTTGTGATGGAGAGCAAGGCCAACAATGTGGGCTCAATTCCCGTACTGGCTGAGGCTATTCATGAAGGCTCTGCCTTCGCAAACTTGTCCCTTGCCTGGTGATCCTCGGGTATAATCATCACCAGTCTCTCTCCCTCAAAGGACTACGGCGACTTTACTTACTTACGTAATGATAACACAATTCAGGATTTGAACAGAAATACCTGAGCGCTGTTACCACCAAGAACAGCAAAAGGGCATTGAAACAATTAGTAAGACCTACAAGAAGGGAATATTTTTTTAAAATTACAAGGGATATCAAAATTAGCAAAAAGATTTTTTCAATTTTATTAGGAAAAGGTGAGTGCTCAAGAGCACCACAAAGAGTGATAGAATTTTGGAACTCTCTTTCAAAAATGACAATTAATGCTAGATCAATTGTTAATTGATAATAATATAATAACCTTCATTGTCACAGTAAGAAGTCTTACAACTTACAACAAGTCTTACAACAAGTCTTCCAGGTTAAAGTCCAACAGGTTTGTTTCAAACACTAGCTTTCGGAGCACTGCTCCGAAAGGTAGTGTTTGAATCAAACCTGTTTCAGGTTGGCACTGCCAGGGTGCCTGGGGAGTGCCAGGGTATTCACTTGCCCTATACCTGACCACTGTGGACTCTAATGGCCTCCGAGATACCCCGAGGTGCCATCATGCCTGGTCCACGCTATGGAAACCAGTGCTAATCGGCACCCAGTTGAAGCCTCGCAGGAATATCCTTGAAAGGAATCCAGGTCACCACTTTCACAAAGGGGTGAAAAGCCCTTGATCTTTTATCTAATGAGATATCAATCCTAATGAATGCTTCTCTATATTCCACCAACAGTGCAGAAAAGGTAAAGTCAAGGGCTGCAAAGTTTCACCACATAGATTAAATTGCAAGGCTTTAATATCAAATCAATATAGGCTGTCAATTAGATGTGATAGATCCATTTGTGAATTTGAAAATAAAGGAAATCAGTCGGATTGATGAAATGCTGTTTCATTCTTCTGTGTGCGCTGTTACAATGTTTGAAACACATCGGTTGCAAAGTCGGGAAGCTACTATGTGGCACTGCACAAGATATAAAATGAGTAACAATGCAATCCACCCCATGCTGAGTACAGTACTTAGTCTGATTATTACTAAAAAGAAAGACTGCATTTACATAGCACTTTTCATAGCCACCGGATGTCTCCAAGCGCCTCACAGACAATGAAGTACGTTTGAAGTGCAGTCGGTCTTGCAATGTAGGAAACAGTACAGTCATTATGTGCACAGCAAACCCCCACAAACAGCAACGTCATGATTTGTTTTTTTATGTGATGTTGATTGAGGGATAGATACTGGTTGGGATGGACATGTGGACATGGACTATTTCAGTATTGACTATTGAAGAGTCATGAATGGTTCTGAACACTGTGCAATATTCATCCCCACTTCTGACCTTATGATGGAGCGAAGGTCATTGATGAAGTTGAAGATGGTTGGGCTTAGGGCACTATCCTGAGGAGCTCCTGCAGTGATGCCCTGGTACTTGAGATGATTGACTGAAACCATTTTTTTTTGTGCTAGGCATGACGCCAAGTAGTGGAGCAATTTTCCCCCGATTCCCAGATTGACTCCAGTTTTGCTGGGGCTCCTTGATGCCGTACTCAGTCAAATGCTCCTTGATGCTTCTCACCTCACCTCTGGATTTCATCACTTTTTTCTATGTTTGGGCCAATGTGGAAAGAGGTCAGGAGTTGAGTGGCCCAGACAGAAACCAAACTGAGTGTCAGTGCGCAGGTTGTTGCTGAAGTACAATCTAGGTGATCATAGACTGTTAATTTAACACCAATTGTGATAAAAATTGCAGAATTGTAATTTGGCATCAAATTAGTAAACATTTAGATCAGCACAACATATTCAAGGCCAGTCATAATGAATCTCTTAAAGGAAAATCCTATCTGAAAAATGTAATTTGTTTTACAAAAATTACCAATTGGCTAGCAAAAGCAGCAAATGTGTATTACCAGAAAATGTTCAATCAGTGTTTTACAGATTCAGGAATTCTAGCTGTGACTAGGGACAAGAATGGAGGCAGGTGGGGGCAGCAGGGTGATCCTCCTTCAGGTAGTAAGTAAAGTCTCCACAGTCCCAGATGACCATAGGCCGCTTTCCCTTTTTGGAGGAGAGTTGACTGGTGGTGATTTAACCTGAGGATTACCTGTGGAGAGATTCCACCCCACCCCAACAATGGTGGCCTGGTTGCAAAGGCAATGTTTTATTAAATGTGAGGAAGTTGGGAGGCACTTTCATCTTGGAGCACTTTCCTCAACTGCCATAACAGCCTGGCAGTGCTTACAAACTGGAAGATCTCCCTTTGGACTTCCCATTGAGTGCTTTAATCTGATGATGAGCCAGCCCTCTTGTTATTAATGATCTAAATTGAGGAAAATCACAATGAGTAGGTGTTTTGCACAACATGTGGGCTTCTGACTTCTATTTGGGTAGGATGGTGGGATCCCTGAAGTCTTTGGAGGAATTCCAGCCCCAGGTGTTTGGTATCAGAGGTAGTATGGATAGAAACTGGTGAACTGAAGGGAGGTTCAGGTTAACAAACGTTACTTGAAGTGGAGAAGGACTGGAGGTGATATACTTCAGGATCATTGCTGGGCTTGCTTCTCATATTCAACGTCATTTGGACTTGGGCATTGAGAGCAAAATATTAACACTTGCTGATTTCATGAAGTAGGGGTGTTGACAAATAGCTAGAAAAGTAAGGACCAGGTTCTCAGACGGGTCCTGCAAAAGCATCAGGTCCCCCATGGAAATATACAAGATTCTGAAAGGGCTTGACAGAGTGGAAGCTGAGAGACTGTTTCTGCTGGTCGATGAATCTAAAACATGTGGGTACACACTCAGGATTAGGGGCCGATCAGTTCGGACTGTGATGAGGAGAAATTGATACACTCAAAAGATGATGAATCTTTGCAATTCTCTACCCAAAGGGTTGTGAATTCTCCATTGTTGAATATATTTAAAGCTGGGATTGTCAGATTTTTGGTCTCTCAGCGAATCAAGGGATATAGGGCATGGCAAGAAAATGGAGTTGAAACCCAAGATCATCCATGATCATGTTGAAACAAACTCAATGGGGCGCATTGTCTACTCCTGCTGCTGCTATTTCTTGTGTTCTTGTATTCTGAGGCCTGTTTTAGGCAGCCACTGAGTTTCCTGCACAAAAAGGGCCTCAAGACTTTTACAGTAGTTCAAATGCACTTGCAGAACAAATACAGGATGCCCCAACACAAAGATAATCATGCTTACAACTATCACGACCACAGCTAATGCTGTCTCGCTGATGATGAAACTTTCTTTCCATTGTGAAAATGAGGAGAAAGAGCTACTGACCTCAAATGTATTGAACTCCAGTAACACCTTTAGAATGTAAAAAATTGAAAATATTATTCAAAAGAAAATAAATAAGCACACAAGGTAAAGGTTACACAGTTAAAACAATCATACAGACCAAGCCCCCCAAAAATCTGCTTGGTCAGAAGTGTACAATTAAACTACCCTTTTGATAACAGCTCCTTGTAGATACTTGAACAGGACAAAATATGAAAATCCAGTAAAGATTACCCATGACAAGGAATTGTTGTCACTTTAATAAACGTACACCTCACAACTTCTCAGACACTTCTATTCTGATGCGAAATTGCAATTGGAGGTTCAGAACCAAACTATTTCCTAAGACCAGGGGCGGGATTCTCCGACCCCCCCCCCCCCACCCCACCCCCCCGGCCGGGTCAGAGAATCGCTGGGGTGCGGCGTGAATCCCGCCCCCTCCGCTTGCCAAATTCTCCGGCGGCGGGGATTTGGCGGGGGCGGGAATCCCGCCGCACCAGTCGGCGGCCGCTAGTAGCTGCCCCCCCCGGCGATTCTCCGGCCCGCGATGGGCCGAGTGGCTGCCTGTGTTCGGCCGGTCCTGCCAGCGTAAATTAGAGTAGGTACTTATCGGCGGGCGGGACCTGTCTGCGCGGGCGGCCTCCTGGGTCCTCGGGGGGGGGGGGGGGGGGGAGCGCGGGGTATCTGGTCCCGGGTGGTGCCCCCATGGTGGCCTGGCCAGCGATTGAGGCCCACCAATCCGCGGGTGAGCCTGTGCCATGGGGGCACTCTATTCCTCCACGTCGGCTGCTGTGGTCCTCCGCAGTGGCTGACGCAGAGATGAACCCCCCCTGCGCATGCACTGGGATGACACCAGCACATGCTGGCGCTCCCACGCATGCGCCAACTCACGCCGGCCAGCGGAGGCCCGATGGCGCCGGCTGGCATGGCGCCAACCACCTTCCGCGCCAGCCGGCGGGGCACAAACCACTCCGGCGCTGGCCTAGCCCCTGAAGGTGCAGAGGATTCCGCACCTTTTGGGGCGGCCCGACGCCGGAGTGGTTCACGCCACTCCTTCGCGCCGGAGTTGCCCACCCCACCGGTTTACGGAGAATCCCGCCCAAAAACTCTCCTGGTTTAACACTGGATTCCTGCCTCTAATTCCGAACTTTCACAGCTTCTCAGCGTCCCATACAAACAGACTGGTGCTCAGAGTTTTCCCCACAGCAACACAACTCAGTTAAACGTCCCATCCCTCAAATATATTTTTCCCCTTTCATCTCAGATTCCATTGTACTTATACATGTCTTTGAACTCAACTTCTCTAAATATCACACTTTCTATTTAGCCTCTACTCGGGTCAATAAAATTTAATATACCTTCCCCTGTGTACTCATAGAACCCCTGTAAGATGTTAATGTTCCTTGTCACATCTGAGCTCCCTTTTGAAATCTAGTGCTGAAAAAACAATTTCCTCACTTATCCCCTAATGCAAATTTCAGACCCCACCTATTTACTTGTAACACAAACGCATCATAACCTCTCACTACAAATGCATAACCTGAAAGGAATCAGGAATCCCAATAGCCCCCATTTACACCCATCGCGTCCCCTCCCCCCAGCCCTCCCACCCACCCCCCCCCCCCCAGTTATCCAGTCCTTGAAACTGCATAATGAATAATGCCCATGAATGGCAGAACCTCTCTGTCCTTCCCCTCAGTTCAAACATAACCTTCTCAAGAGTCAAGAATTCCAACAGACCCCCCCCCCCCCCCCCCCCCCCCGCCAAGCCAGGGCATAGGATGGAGAGGCTGCTCTCCAACTCACCAGGATCCGTCTTCTGCGATCAACGAGGCGAAGGCAACAACATCTTATTGTTTATTGTTGGTGGGTGTAAATTTGGGAGAAAGTGCGAAAAAGGGGGAGAATAAAGAAATATTTAAAAACAACAAAAAAACAAAAAACAAAATAACCTAATACCTTTAACCTTTAATTTCTTAGATCTCACATACAACCTGTCTCAAGTAACGTTCCCCTATTCAATTGTCCCTCTGCACACAGACACACACACACACACAGGTTTATTTAACTATACAGAAAACATAATCACAAAAACATTTTTAAAATCTCTCGTCAGGTACCGAAAATTTGTCACAATACATACCAATTTCTACATATGACAAAGAGTGTTGAAGTGTTTGCTTCATCTTTCTTGATCCTGAGAAGTCATTTACCTCATTGTGCATACACCTATTTATAAATGTATACAAGCTAGATGTTACATCAAGAAGGGTACTTGTCCGCCTCTTTATAATGTTAGTCACACTCAAAACTGTACCCTAAATTCACAAACGACCTTCGCATAATAGCATAACAATCAGGAGAACTGATTTCCTCCTATGCTGTTTACCTCATTATACTGGCAACATTGCTGTCCACCATCTGCCAACACATTGACAGGAACAAATTGGAATTGATTTCTCCTTCATTCTGCCACAGGATGCTGCTAACATGTATGCTATTTAATAACATCTTGCGGCTGTTCAAGTATCTGAGAAAGTCACTAATTTCATGGCACGTAGGTCGGGCTAAGTTTCAGTATCATTTTTAATAAACAGGATATTTAAAGCAGATATTGGGACAAAGCTCTCAGCTCACAGTGTTCTAACGGTCAAACTAATCTCTTGGGTAGGGTAATACAAGTAAAACATGAGGCACACTCAGCAAGCAGCTAGATAATGGGAGGGTTTGGCCCCGGTGGGTAAGCTCCAGTCAGCCTTTTACTGATCCTTCATTTTTCCTTTGCTTTTATATCTGCATCTGATGTTAGCTGTGGATCAGTGGGTAACACTCTGGTCCAAGTCAGGACCCTCTGGGTTCAAGTCCGCTTTGAGCATGTAAGCTAGGTTGACATTGCTGTGCAGTACAGGCTGAGCGTTGTACTGCTGAAAATGTCACTCGCCAAATGAGATGTTAAACTCTTTGTCCTATAAGTATCCCTAATTACTGCTTCAAACACAAGGAGGGGATGCCTCCCCAGTAACCTGGTGTGTAGTTACCCCTCAACTTGCATCACTAAAATTGGGAAACACTGGTATTCAGAGGAGCCTGGGTGTCCTTGTTTCCTGAATCACGGAATATGTGCATGCAGATTCAGCAAGCAATTAGAAAAGCAAATGGTGTATCAGCCTTTATTAAAAGGGATTGAAATGGGTAAAAAGGTCTGACTACAATTGTATCAAACCTTGGTGAGGCCACTCCTGGGCAGAGTTTTACGCTACTCCTTCGGTCTCACCAAAGTAAATGGGATTTTGACCGGCTTACTGGATTTTCATGTCGCCTCCGCAAAGGGACCATAGAATACCACCCTGGGGGTTTTGTGTACAGATTTGGTCTCCTTACCTAAAGAAGGACATAGTTGCTTTACAGGGAGTGCAATCAGTAGATTGATCCTGAAGATAAGAGAATTGTCCTTTGAGGAGAGGCTGAGTGAACCAGGCCTAATTTACCGAGAATTTAGAATAATGGGAGGTGATCTAATTAAAGTATACAATGTTCTCAAGAGGTTTGGCAGGACTGATACTGAGAGGATCTTATCCCTGGCTGTGGAGCCTCAAACACATTGGGTGCAAGTTTTGTGTGCTTTTGCTGCGGATGCAAATCCCATTATGGCTGCTAAATCTCACGAGAGAGCCATAATGGGATTTGTGCTGCTGAGATCATATGTTTGAGATCTTCCGCCCCTCCTCCATGGCAGTGATCGTGCAGCCCTTTAAAGATGGCGCACTGATAGTAGGAGATTTATTTTTTTCCTATGTTGATCCCCAGCCCTGTTGGTCAGGCTGTTGGCACTGACCAGTCGTGCCACCATCTCCCAGGCAGGAATGGCGACCTTACTCTAGGGCCTCCTGCCAACGCACCTTGTGGCTCGCCTCTGCTCCACGGCAGCCAGTAGTCGAGTGAGGGCCCCCTCCGAAAATCTGTGAGCTGGTCCTCTAGCTGCCATCTTCCTGGTTTGAATGAGATCAAGTGCTGTGGAGCAGTTTAAATGCAGCGTCCCCTTGATTGAAATGCTCAGCTGACACCTGGGCCGAGAGAATCAGATGCTTTGTAACTCAGGCGCAGTGTTTTTAATGTGCGGAAATAAATATTTTCCAAGTGATTAATGATTGTGATCTGGATCGGGCCAGTGAGATGCGCACCAATTTGGACACTTTGTCATTATTTCGGAAAATTCTGTCCTCTCTATCAGGACAGAATATTGCGGCCGTGTTGCAGAGGGGGTGGGGCTGGAAAATGTGGGGTGGGGCTGGAAAATACGGTGTGCCATTCAAATGTCCATTGACTTCGACAGGAGTGGAAAATCCCACCAGCGTAAAATTCTACCTTCTGTGTCTGTGCCTTGCTCTTTGGGTGGAAGTTCCTGGTACGGCAGAAAGTCCAAGGGACTTCCGCCACAGAACATAGTGGATAAACCCACCTAATTGTGCGATGTCCAGCGAATTAACTAGGCAGCCGTGAGCCTCACATTGGCGTTAAGGCAGGAATTCAGTTGCCCCGCGTCCTTTTTGAAATATTTAAAAGGCACCCATCAGCCATTCAGTCTCCACGCCAGGACCTTTGGATACAGTGAAAATGTCAAGGAGAAGGCACAAGTTCTGACCCTATGATCCAGCCATGCTTCCATGGAAACTTTCCTTTAAGCCATCGAGGAAAGGCAGGGGGCTAGATGCTCTGAGCCTTTGCGCCAATATTGCGTTCGATGCTGGGGGCAGAGAATAGTTGGCAACCCGGAAATTCGGACCGGCGCTGCTCCCACAATTCTCCGGTTCCTGGAAAATCGCTAGAGAATCGCGCATGTGTGAAGTACGCAGCGCGGGGAGGGGGGCGGTTGACAGAGGTCCCCCCCCCCGCGATTCTTCGTGCACAACTGGCCGAGTTCCCGCTGGCGTTGGTCTAACCACCTATTGGCCGTCGGGAACGTCGGGTGATGGCTGCGGACTTAGACCTCGACCGCCCTGGTGGGGGGATCGTTCACCGGGTGGTGGGGGCCTCATGGACAGCCAGGCAATCGATCAGGTAGCACCAATCCGTGGGCGCGCACTATCTCGAGGGACCTACTTCTTCCATCACGGTCTACGGTGTGAGTACACAATGCTGTCGCCGTGCACATGCGCGGACTCCGGATCGGAAGTGCAGGGCCCCATACCCGCAGCCAGAGCTGTGAGAACTACTCCGGGGCCCTGCCAGCACCCACAGATGTGAGAATCACTCAGGACTTTCTTAAAGAAAGTCCAGAATGAAACACCAGCAGTTTTACGCGGGTGTGGGGGCATTGCCCCATTATTCGAGAATATAGCCTCCGATGTTCTCTTTCCAAGGGTTAGCCACAGAAGGTCCCCTTCCATCTGACCACGGCAGCCTGAGTGGAGGTCACCTGGGTGGTCTGCTCTCATGTGCCCCAATGGAGGGCTGTCCTGCTGTGCTGAGGTTGCCTTAGGATGGTGCTCATCACCTTTCAGAGTGTCCACCACCTATTGTTCTCCTCCTGTCTCCCATCCCCTACCTATCCCCTATCACCATCGACCTCTCTGATGTTACCTTCACCCTCCACCAGTTACCCTTGTGCCTCCCCCATCATCTTTGCCCTTCAAATGCCTTTCCTCCCCAATTAACACTTGTCCCAGGCCTCATGCCCACTCTGACCCTGCCCACTCTCCAGATGATCTGTGTAACAATTCATAACGCTGTGAATGATTGTCACAATGAGAACTCCTCCCACCACAGCCGGGCCTTCGTCCTCCCTCCCTACCACATCCCACTGCCCCCTCCCACAGTCACAATCCCCTCTTACCACCAGTATCCTCGGTTCACCCCTACAAGATTCTGGGACTGACGCCCTCCCTCTGGAGAACTCCCACTTACCCTGCACACCTCATCTGCTTTCAAGCAACCCCCTCCCCCCAACCTGTGTCTTTCAGCTCGCTCATGGTCATCTCCTCAGGCTGCACCACACATCTTTCCCAGTGCTTTTTATTCTCTCGCTATGTGCATGCTGATGCACCATCAATAACTCTCGAAGCAAAATTGGACAACAATTGAAGGCTTTATTGGACCAGATGTTTCCCACAGCAGCGCAGGTACAGAATGCAGCAGCTAAGGAGACACAGAGTCTTATACTCCGCCTTACTGGGCGGAACCAGCAGGCAGGCTTCACCAATGATCTTACTGTCTCAGGTACCTCCCACACCAATGATCTTACAGCATCAACCTAAGTACCGTAATATCTCGAAAACCGACTACCACATTCACCCCCTGTTAAAAAAAATAGTCCTTCAGGGGTGGTGGTTTCACGTTATACAGTGGTAGAGGTTATGGTGGTACCCGTCGGGGTACAGTGTCTTGCCTTATTACATGTCACAAGTATTTACTGTATTCATTTACATGCACATACCAAATGAAGCAATTAGTCGATCGGAGGCCCTGGCCGTCCGCTGTGATTGTCACAGTTTCGGCGGTGATGCAGGCGCCGGCTCAGGTATCTGTTGCTCCGGGAGCATGGCTTCGGCTTCTTTGGCAGCTTCATCACCCCTGGGTGGGACTAGTGGAAAAACCGATCCACCTGGGAAGGGGCAGCCGTGGGGTTCACCGGTGGGAGGGAGGGTGGGCTTGGTGGGTGGGGGTGCGGGGGGGGGGGTGCGGGTGGGGATCCAGTGGGTGCCAGGTCCCGTAGGGAGACCGTATCCTTCCGGCCGTCGGGGTACGCCACGCAGGTGTACTGAGGGTTAGCGTGAAAGAGGTGGACCCTCTCGACCAATGGGTCTGACTTGTGCGCCCGCATGTGTTTGCGGAGCAGAATGGTCCAAGAGTTGCCAGGTTGGGAGCGAGGTCCCGGAGGAGGACTTCCTAGGAAAGGAGACGCTAATGAGGTGTTTTGTTGGTTGTGGTACACAGCAGTGATCGGATGGAGTGGAGTGCATCGGGAAGGAACTCCTGCCAGCGGGAAATTGGGAGATTCTTGGACCGTAGGGCCAGTATGACGGTCTTCCAGACCATTCCGTTCTCCCTCTCTTCCTGTCCGTTTCCCCGTGGGTTATAACTGGTTGTCCTGCCTGAGGCAATGCGCTTGCTGAGCAGGAATTGACACAGTTTGTCGCTCAGTATGGAGGACCCCCTATCGCTGTGTATGTAGGCGGGGTAACCGAACAGGGTAAAAATGCTGTGGAGGGCTTTTATGACGGTGGCTGCGGTCATGTCGGGGCAGGGGATGGCAAATGGGAACCGGGAGTACTCGTCAATCACGTTCAGGAAGTACATATTGTGGTTGGTGGAGGGGAGGGGCCCTTTGAAGTCCATACTGAGGCATTCAATGGGACGGGAAGCCTTTACAAGGTGCACTTTCTCTGGCCTGTAGAAGTGCGGCTTGCACACCGCGCAGATTTGGCAGTTACTGGTGGCGGTCCTGATCTCCTCGATGGAGTTGGGCAGGTTGCGGGTCTTGATAAAATGGAAGAGTCGAGTGACCCCTGGGTGGCAGAGGTCCTCATGGAGGGCCTGGAGTCGGTCCACTTGCGTGTTGGCACATGTGCCGCGGGATAGAGCATCAGGAGGCTC
The DNA here is from genome assembly GCF_902713615.1 of Scyliorhinus canicula. Classification (NCBI taxonomy): domain Eukaryota; kingdom Metazoa; phylum Chordata; class Chondrichthyes; order Carcharhiniformes; family Scyliorhinidae; genus Scyliorhinus; species Scyliorhinus canicula. Next base: position 32,053,960 of record NC_052165.1, on the reverse strand, counting down.
GTTTAGCTTCCCGGGATGATACAGGATCTCGTAGTTGTAGGTGGAGAGCTTGATCCTCCACCGTAAGATTTTAGCGCTCTTTATCTTGCCCCGCTGTGCATTATCGAACTTGAAAGCTACTGACTGTTGGTCAGTGAGGAGCGTGAATCTCCTGCTGGCCACGTAATGCCTCCAGTGCCGCACAGCTTCTACTATGGCCTGAACCTCCTTTTCAACGGAGGAATGATGGATTTCTGAAGCATGGAGTGTGCGTGAGAAGAAGGCCATGGGCCTGCCCGCTTGGTTGAGGGTGGCCGCCAGAGCTATATCGGACGTGTCGCTCTCGACTTGGAAGGTAAGGGATTCATCAATTGCGTGCAGCGTGGCCTTTGCAATGTCCGCCTTTATGCGGCTGAAGGCCTGACGGGCCTCTGCTGACAGGGGGAAAATCGTGGATTGGATTAGTGGGCGGGTCTTGTCCGCATAATTGGGGACCCACTGGGCGTAATATGAAAAAAATCCCAGGCAGCGTTTCAGGGCCTTGGAGCAGTGGGGGAGGGGAAATCCATGAGGGGGCGCATGCGTTCGGCCTATAACTCCATCATGCACTACGTAGCCGAGGATGGCTAGGCGGTTGGTGCTGAACACGCATTTGTCCTTGTTGTAGGTTAAGTTAAGGATTTTTTGTGGTATGAAGGAATTTTTGGAGGTTGGTGGTGTGGTCCTGTTGGTCGTGGCCGCAGATGGTGACGTTGTCGAGGTACGGAAACATGGCCCGCAAACCGTACCGGTCAATCATTCGGTCCATCTCCCGTTGGAAGATCGAGGGGCTGGTTTAGCTCACCAGGCTAAATCGCTGGCTTTTAAAACAGACCAAGCAGGCCAGCAGCACGGTTCAATTCCTATACCAGCCTCCCCGGACAGGTGCCGGAATGTGGCGACTAGGGGCTTTTCACAGTAACTTCATTGAAGCCTACTCGTGACAATAAGCGATTTTCATTTCATTTCATTTCATTTGTGACACCAAAGGGAACCCTTAGGAAGTGGTAGAGCCGCCCATCTGCTTCGCATGCTGTGTATTGGCGGTCGCTAGGGCGGATGGGGAGCTGATGTTAGGCGGATTTTAGATCCACCATGGAAAAGACCTTGTATTGTGCAATCTGATTGACCAGATCAGATATGCAGGGGAGAGGTTACGCGTCGAGCTGCGTATACCTGTTGATGGTCTGACTATAATCGATGACCATCCTATGCTTCTCCCCGGTCTTTACAACCACTACTTGAGCTCTCCAGGGACGGTTGCTAGCCTCGATAATACCTTCCTTCAGTAACCGCTGGACTTCCGACCCAATGAAGGTCCGGTCCTGGGCACTGTACCATCTGCTCCTGGTGGCGACGGGTTTGAAATCCGGGGTGAGGTTCGCAAAAGGGGATGGCGGGTCGACCTTGAGGGTCGCGAGGCTGCAGACAGTGAGGGGGGGGGGGGGGGGGGTATAGGGGCGCCGAATTTAAAGGTTAAGCTCTGGAGGTTACATTGGAAGTCCAATCCAGGAGCGTGGCAGCGCAGAGGTGAGGGAGGACATAGAGTCGGAAATTCTTAAATGCTCTTCCCTGGACCGTGAGATTAGCTACGCAGAACCCTTTGATCTCTACAGAGTAAGACCCGGAGGCCATGGAGATTCTTTGATTAACTGGGTGTGTGGGAAGAGAACAGCGCCTTACCGTGTTGGGGTGTATGAAGTTCTCTGTGCTCCTGAAGTCGATCAGGCAGGATGTTTTGTGTCCGTTGATGAGCACGGTCGTTGTCGCGGTCAAGAGAGTTTGGGACCGAGACTGGTCCAGGGTCACCGAGGCGAGTCGTGGTAGAAGCTGAAGATTATCCTCGGGTGGTTAGTGGTCATCAGAATCAGGGTCCTGAGACTCCAGCCAAGAAGGCAGCGCCCACAGGCCGCACATGGCCTGAGGAGAGAGTTGTGGCCGCGGCCCCGGTTCACTCCCGGAGACAGCAGCGACCGCCTGGGCCTGGCGTACCGCCACAAAATGCCCCTTTTTTCCACAGTCTTTGCAAATGGAGGAGTGGGCCAGGCAGCGTTGCTGGGGGTGCTTGGCTTGCCCCCAAAAATAGCAGCGGAGCCCCCTGGGGTTTCCTGGCAGCCGCGAGGCACAAGCTTGTGGGGCATGGGGGATGCATTGGGGTCGGCCACAGGTGGGTTCCACACTGCCACGCGGTCGGGGACGTATGCGTGGGCGTTGCGGGAGGCCACATCTAGGGAGCTAGCGAGGGCCCATGCCTTCTAGAGGCCTAGTGTCTCTTACTCCAGCAGCCGCTGACGGATTTGGGAGGACAGCATACCTGCAACGAAGGCGTCCCGGATTAAAAGTTCTGTGTGATTGTTGGCTGAAATGTGCGGACAGTCACAGTTCCTACCTAGTACCAGAAGTGCGCAATAGAATTCGTCTGGCGATTCCCCCGGGATTTGTCGCCTTGTCACGAGCAGATGTCGGGCGTAAACCTGATTTACTGGGTGAATGTAGTGTCCTTTCAACAGGGCCATCGCGGCCTCGAAATCGTCCGCATCCTCGAGTGGAGAACTTGCAGTTTCTGGTGCTCCATGGGTGTAGTCGTGGCCGTCCTGAGGTACATTGAAGCACGCCAGCCAGTGTTTGAAGGTTGCCGCTGAGTTTGTCGTGTGGGGGGTAAGTTGCAAGCACTCCGGCTTGATGCGGAGCTCCATTCTTCAAAATCTAGTCCAATAAATTGATGCACGATCAATAATTCTTGAAGCGAGATTGGAGTACAATTGAAGGCTTTATTGGACTAGACGTTTCCCCCAGCAGCACAGGTACAGAATGCAGCAGCTAAGGAGACACAGACTCTTATACTCCGCCTTACTGGGCGGAACCAGCAGGCAGGCTTCACCAATGATCTTACTGTCTCAGGTACCTCTCACACCAATGATCTTAGAGCAACAACCTAGGTACCATAATACCTCTAATACCGACTGCCACACATGCCTGACGCTATGTGCATGCCTGATTTGTTCAGTGGTGAATCAGCTCTTTCCATTCTGGCATATTCTCCATCCCCGTTTATCTGAAATCTTCGAATGGCGGGAGCAGACTTTTCTGGCCTTCTTCCAACTCTTCTTTTCATTCTTTCTTTATCTCTATAAATTGATTTCTCTCTCTTTTTATATCTCTTTCTTTCTCTCAATCTACCAATCTCTCTTTCTATCTCTATCTTTCTTTGCCTCTCTCTCTCTTTCTATCTCATTGTGAAAGCATCAATCTCCATTTTGAAAAAAAGAATGCATTGTCACAGACACAGCAACATAGCAACCTGCCTGGATTATAGTGGTTCACTGAGCTAGCAGCTTCACCTAATCATTATTTTTAAAGACAGACACAGCACAATTCAAAGGCTCATATGATTTCTCCTTTCCTCTTGTCAGCTGTGCCTCAGTTGGTTGCATTCTTGCCTCTGAATCACAAGTCTCTGGGATAGGGTTTCCATCCTCACAGAATGGCCAGGGTCCCATTCAAATCGGCATCAATCTCCCAGTGGTCAAAAAAAGCATTCCGGGAGATTGGAATGTTGCCTTCCATGTATAAATGCTGTGTATTAGCACCATTCTCTGTTCTCGGTGAGTGTGTCACATGGACAACATCCTCCAACTCAATTTGTAGCACACGGCTTATACGACACTTGTGCACAGAAACACTCATTGTTCACTTTTGAGTAGGTACTGGTTCGAAACCATGCTTTCTTCATTGAGTCTCTGTTATGGGTGTACATGTGTCTTGGTGTTCTGGTGAGTTCTGTCTGTATTACAAAACAAACAGGTTGTGGCTTTGGCTATTTTCGACTTATTGTGCGTAAACTAAACTCTTTGCCACCCACGATTTACTTTGCACTTTTAACGTTATGACTTCAGCAAGATTCATTTCTGTGCAAACATGCAGGGCTTTAAGAGAGTGTGAGAAAGGGAGTCACATAAAAAAGCAAATTAAAAGTAGTCGAGTTAATGAGCGCTATCAGCATTAATAACATGGAACAGAAATGAGGTTAGAAAAGGAGAATGTGCATCTGCAAAGGTTTAGTGTGGGTGCATAGATTTCTTTACTTTTTGAATCTAGCAGGATGCAGATTCATTCTGTTAAGTGTATCGTTTTCAGATGCCGATCTTGTTTCACAATCAAGTGGGTGGGCCAGTTTTGAAGTTACTTGTGTCAAGCCATGTTTCCATAACCCTACGTCCACTGATATCTCCCAGAATATGTCGAGTCCGGGCTGGCAAGCCTATTCTGGGTTCAAGTCCCGCTCCACGACTTGCACACAAAAATCAGGGCTAACAGTGCAATGCAGTACTGAGAATGTATTGCAGCTTTTTGATGGGATGTTTAAACCGAGACCCCCTTCTGTCTGCTCGATTGGATGATAAAGATCCCATGGTATGATTGGAAAAAGTGCAGGGGAGTTGTCTCTGGCATCCTGGCCAATATTCATCCCTCAATCAACATAAGAACATAAGAACATAAGAACTAGGAGCAGGAATAGGCCACCTGGCCCTTCGAGCCTGCTCTGCCATTCAATGAGATCATGGCTGATCTTTTGTGGACTCAGCTCCTCTTTCCGGCCCGAACACCATAACCCTTAATCCCTTTAGTCTTCAAAAAACTATCTTTATCTTAAAAACATTTAATGAAGGAGCCTCTACTGCTTGACTGGGCAAGGAATTCCATAGATTCACAACCCTTTGGGTGAAGAAGTTTCTCCTGAACTCAGTCCTAAATCTACTTCCTCTTATTTTGAGGCTATGCCCCCTAGTTCTGCTTTCACCCGCCAGTGGAAACAACCTGCCCGCATCTATCCTATCTATTCCCTACATAATTTTATATATTTCTATAAGATTACCCCTTCATCCTTCTAAATTCCAACGAGTACAGTCCCAGTCTACTCAACCTCTCCCCGTAATCCAACCCCTTCAGGTCTGGGATTAACCAAGTGAAACTACTCTACACACTCTCCAGTGCCAGTACGTCCCTTCTCAGGTAAGGAGACCAAAACTGAACACAATATTCCAGGTGTGGCCTCACCAACACCTTATACAATTGTAGCATAACCTCCCTAGTCTTAAACTCCATCCCTCTAGCAATGAAGGACAAAATTCCATTTGCCTTCTTAATCACCTGTTGCACCTGTAAACCAACTTTTTGCGACTCATGCACTAGCACACCCAGGTCTCTCTGCACAGCAGCATGTTTTAATATTTTATCATTTAAATAATAATCCCGTTTGCTGTTATTCCTACCAAAATGGATAACCTCACATTTATCAACATTGTATTCCATCTGCCAGACCCTAGCCCATTCACTTAACCTATCCAAATCCCTCTGCAGACTTCCAGTATCCTCTGCACTTTTTGCTTTACCACTCATCTTATGTCGTCTGCAAACTTGGACACATTGCCCTTGGTCCCCAACTCCAAATCATCTCTGTAAATTGTGAACAATTCTGGGCCCAACACTGATCCCTGAGGGACACCACTAGCTACTAATTGCCAACCAGGGAAACCCCCATTAATCCCCACTCTTTGCTTTCCATTAATTAACCAATCCTCTATCCATGCTACTACTTTACCCTTAATGCCATGCATCTTTATCTTATGCAGCAACCTTTTGTGCGGCACCTTGTCAAAGGCTTTCCAGAAATCCAGATATACCACATCCATTGGCTCCCCGTTATCTACCGCACTGGTAATGTCCTCAAAAATTTCCACTAAATTAGTTGAGCACGACCTGCTCTTTATGAACCCATGCTGTGTCTTCCCAATGGGACAATTTCTATCCAGATGCCTCACTGTTTCTTCCTTGATGATAGATTCCAGCATCTTCCCTACTACTGAAGTTAGGCTCACTGGCCTATAATTAGTTGCCCTCTGCCTAACTCCTTTTTTAAACATTACGAAACCATATTATCAGCTCTGATTGGCTCTTCAACCGAGCCTGCCTGTTGCCCTTAATTGGACAGGGAGCCCGTCTCCATATCAATTTAGAGGTCATCCCGGTCAGAATCCCAACGGCTGACTGTTTTCCACCCTTGGGAAACAGACCCACTCCTGTTTCCCACATCCCAATTGAATATTCAGCCTATATTGTATCTTGACAGATTAAATGGAGGGAAAAGAATGACAGTCTATTAAATGCCATGATGTGGAGATGCCGGCGTTGGACTGGGGTGAGCACAGTAAGAAGTCTTACAACACCAGGTTAAAGTCCAACAGGTTTGTTTCAAACACGAGCTTTCGGAGCACGGCTCCTTCTTCAGGTGAATGGAAAGGCTTGTTCCAGAAATGTTTATATAGACACAGTCAGAGATGCCCCGGAATGCGAGCACCTGCAGGCAATCAAATCATCAAAGATGCAGAGAGAGAGGTAACTCCAGGTTAAAGAGGTGTGAATTGTCCCAAGCCAGTTCAGTCGGTAGGCCTCTGCAAGTCCAGGCTTGTTGGTGGGGGCCGAATGTAATGCGACATGAATCCCAGATCCCGGTTGAGTCCGCATTCATGCGTGCGGAACTTAGCTATAAGTTTTTGCTCAGCAATTTTGCGTTGTCGCGTCTCCTGAAGGCCTCCTTGTAGAATGCTGACCCGGAGATCAGAGGCTGTATGCCCTTGACTGCTGAAGTGTTCCCCAACTGGAAGGGAACAGTCCTGCCTGTTGATAGTCGCACGATGCCCGTTTATTCGTTGTCGCAGTGTCTGCATGGTCTCGCCAATGTACCACGCTTCGGGACATCCTTTCCTGCAGCGTATGAGGTAGACTACATTGGTCGAGTCGCACGAGTATGCGCCGCGTACCTGGTGGGTGGTGTTTCCACGTGTAATGGTGGTGTCCATGTCGATGATCTGGCATGTCTTGCAGAGATTACCCTGGCAGGGTTTTGTGGTGTTGTGGTTGCTGTTCTGAAGGCTGGGTAATTTGCTGCAAACAATGGTTTGTTTGAGGTTGCGCGGTTGTTTGAAGGCCAGTAGTGGGGGTGTGGGGATGACCTTGGCAAGATGTCCATCCTCGCTGATGATGTGTTGGAGGCTGCGAAGAAGATGTCGTAGTTTCTCCGCCCCAGGAAAGTACTGGACAACGAAGGGTACTCTGTCAGTGGTGTCCCGTGTTTGTCTTCTGAGGAGGTCGGTGCGGTTTTTTGCTGTGGCGCGGTGGAACTGTCGATCAATGAGTCGAGCGCCATATCCCGTTCGTACGAGGGCATCTTTCAGCATCTGTAGGTGTCTGTTGCGCTCCTCCTTGTCTGAGCAGATCCTGTGTATACGGAGGGCTTGTCCATAGGGGATGGCTTCTTTAATGTGTTTCGGGTGAAAGCTGGAGAAGTGGAGCATCGTGAGATTATCTGTGGGCTTGCGGTAAAGCGAGGTGCTGAGGTGACCGTCCTTGATGGAGACGAGTGTGTCCAAGAATGGAACTGAATTTGGAGAATAGTCCATGGTGAGTTTGATGGTGGGATGGAACTTATTGATGTCATCGTGTAGTCGTTTCAGTGATGTCTCGCCGTGGGTCCAAAGGAAAAAAATGTCATCGATGTATCTGGTGTATAGCATCGGTTGAAAGTCCTGTGTGGTGAGGAAGTCCTGTTCAAACTTGTGCATGAAGATGTTGGCATATTGAGGTGCAAATTTGGTCCCCATGGCTGTTCCGTGCGTCTGGATGAAGAATTTGTTGTCGAAGGTGAAGACGTTGTGGTCTAGAATGAAACGGATGAGTTGCAGAATTGCGTCTGGAGATTGGCAGTTGTCGGTGTTGAGGACTGAGGCTGTTGCAGCAATGCCGTCGTCATGGGGGATGCTGGTGTAGAGTGCCGAGACATCCATTGTGACGAGGAATGTTCCTGGTTCAACTGGTCCATGGGTGCTGAGTTTCTGTAGGAAGTCCGTCGTGTCGCGACAGAAGCTGGGTGTACCTTGTACGATGGGTTTCAAGATGCCCTCGATGTGGCCAGAGAGGTTCTCACACAGGGTCCCATTGCCTGAAACGATAGGACGGCCTGGTGTGTTGGCCTTGTGTATTTTCGGGAGGCAGTAGAGATCTCCAATGCGGGGATTACGTGGGATGAGAGCACGTAGGGTGTTCTGAAGGTCTGGATCTAAGGTCTTGATCAGTCTGCTGAGTTGGCGGATGTGTTCCTTGGTTGGATCTGCGGGTAACTGCCTGTAGTGTTCCTGGTTGTCGAGTTGTCGGTATACTTCTTTGCAGTAGTCTGTTCTGTTCAGTATGACGGTGGCCCCTCCTTTGTCTGCTGGTTTGATGACGATGTTGCGGTTGGTCTTGAGAGTGCGGATGGCGTTGCGTTGTGCTTGGGTGACGTTTGAGGCTGCCTTGTGATTGCGAGTGATGAATCTGGCATTGACACGACTTCTGACGGCTTGAGCATACATGTCGAGTCTAGGGCAGCGGCCTTCCGGAGGGGTCCAATTTGACTCTTTCCTTTTCGGTTGCTGCACTGCAGATCTCGCGGTCTGCTGTTCCGGTTCATTGGTCGTGTCCCTGGGTTCGCTGTCGGCCTCTTGGGGTCTGTGGAAGAATTCCCGGAGCCTCATTCGCCTGATGAATTCCTCCGTATCTGCCGCGAGACTGATGGGGTCCATTTTGGTGGTGGTGCAGAAATTGAGCCCTCTGCTGAGGACTTCGATTTCGTCTGGTTGAAGGGTGTAGTCTGACAAGTTGACAATGGATTTCCCTGTATTGTTTTCGACTGTTGTACCGGGAGAAGCTTGATTGCTGCTGGTGGTGATGCCAAGTTTCTCAAGCTTCCTGTTCTTGGTGTGCATGTAGGTGGCATAGTATTGCTGTCTCATCTGTTTGACGGTGTTCCGCAGCTGGTCTGCTGTGTCCTGAGCGCAAGTTGAGAATATGGCCTCTCTCTTGGTTTCCAGGTTGCGTCGACTGCTGTAGAGTTGGTGTACGAGGTGTTTGAGGAGTGTGACAGAGGTGCGGTGGCAGAGTCTTTCAGCGTAGTCTGTGTTGTAAGTCGACTTGAGTGGGTTTTTGATCTGTAGTCCTTTCGGGATCTTGTCTGGCTTTTTTGCATCTTTGTAGAAACTGAATGTCAGTGTCTATATGCGCGATCTTCCTGGAGATCCTCTCCACTTTGAGCCGGCAGTTTGCGGTGTCAATGGTAGCCATGATGTGGAGATGCCGGCGTTGGACTGGGGTGAGCACAGTAAGAAGTCTTACAACACCAGGTTAAAGTCCAACAGGTTTGTTTCAATCCCACTCAAGTCGACTTACAACACAGACTACGCTGAAAGACTCTGCCACCGCACCTCTGTCACACTCCTCAAACACCTCGTACACCAACTCTACAGCAGTCGACGCAACCTGGAAACCAAGAGAGAGGCCATATTCTCAACTTGCGCTCAGGACACAGCAGACCAGCTGCGGAACACCGCCAAACAGATGAGACAGCAATACTATGCCACCTACATGCACACCAAGAACAGGAAGCTTGAGAAACTTGGCATCACCACCAGCAGCAATCAAGCTTCTCCCGGTACAACAGTCGAAAACAATACAGGGAAATCCATTGTCAACTTGTCAGACTACACCCTTCAACCAGACGAAATCGAAGTCCTCAGCAGAGGGCTCAATTTCTGCACCACCACCAAAATGGACCCCATCAGTCTCGCGGCAGATACGGAGGAATTCATCAGGCGAATGAGGCTCCGGGAATTCTTCCACAGACCCCAAGAGGCCGACAGCGAACCCAGGGACACGACCAATGAACCGGAACAGCAGACCGCGAGATCTGCAGTGCAGCAACCGAAAAGGAAAGAGTCAAATTGGACCCCTCCGGAAGGCCGCTGCCCTAGACTCGACATGTATGCTCAAGCCGTCAGAAGTCGTGTCAATGCCAGATTCATCACTCGCAATCACAAGGCAGCCTCAAACGTCACCCAAGCACAACGCAACGCCATCCGCACTCTCAAGACCAACCGCAACATCGTCATCAAACCAGCAGACAAAGGAGGGGCCACCGTCATACTGAACAGAACAGACTACTGCAAAGAAGTATACCGACAACTCGACAACCAGGAACACTACAGGCAGTTACCCGCAGATCCAACCAAGGAACACATCCGCCAACTCAGCAGACTGATCAAGACCTTAGATCCAGACCTTCAGAACACCCTACGTGCTCTCATCCCACGTAATCCCCGCATTGGAGATCTCTACTGCCTCCCGAAAATACACAAGGCCAACACACCAGGCCGTCCTATCGTTTCAGGCAATGGGACCCTGTGTGAGAACCTCTCTGGCCACATCGAGGGCATCTTGAAACCCATCGTACAAGGTACACCCAGCTTCTGTCGCGACACGACGGACTTCCTACAGAAACTCAGCACCCATGGACCAGTTGAACCAGGAACATTCCTCGTCACAATGGATGTCTCGGCACTCTACACCAGCATCCCCCATGACGACGGCATTGCTGCAACAGCCTCAGTCCTCAACACCGACAACTGCCAATCTCCAGACGCAATTCTGCAACTCATCCGTTTCATTCTAGACCACAACGTCTTCACCTTCGACAACAAATTCTTCATCCAGACGCACGGAACAGCCATGGGGACCAAATTTGCACCTCAATATGCCAACATCTTCATGCACAAGTTTGAACAGGACTTCCTCACCACACAGGACTTTCAACCGATGCTATACACCAGATACATCGATGACATTTTTTTCCTTTGGACCCACGGCAAGACATCACTGAAACGACTACACGATGACATCAATAAGTTCCATCCCACCATCAAACTCACCATGGACTATTCTCCAAATTCAGTTCCATTCTTGGACACACTCGTCTCCATCAAGGACGGTCACCTCAGCACCTCGCTTTACCGCAAGCCCACAGATAATCTCACGATGCTCCACTTCTCCAGCTTTCACCCGAAACACATTAAAGAAGCCATCCCCTATGGACAAGCCCTCCGTATACACAGGATCTGCTCAGACAAGGAGGAGCGCAACAGACACCTACAGATGCTGAAAGATGCCCTCGTACGAACGGGATATGGCGCTCGACTCATTGATCGACAGTTCCACCGCGCCACAGCAAAAAACCGCACCGACCTCCTCAGAAGACAAACACGGGACACCACTGACAGAGTACCCTTCGTTGTCCAGTACTTTCCTGGGGCGGAGAAACTACGACATCTTCTTCGCAGCCTCCAACACATCATCAGCGAGGATGGACATCTTGCCAAGGTCATCCCCACACCCCCACTACTGGCCTTCAAACAACCGCGCAACCTCAAACAAACCATTGTTTGCAGCAAATTACCCAGCCTTCAGAACAGCAACCACAACACCACAAAACCCTGCCAGGGTAATCTCTGCAAGACATGCCAGATCATCGACATGGACACCACCATTACACGTGGAAACACCACCCACCAGGTACGCGGCGCATACTCGTGCGACTCGACCAATGTAGTCTACCTCATACGCTGCAGGAAAGGATGTCCCGAAGCGTGGTACATTGGCGAGACCATGCAGACACTGCGACAACGAATAAACGGGCATCGTGCGACTATCAACAGGCAGGACTGTTCCCTTCCAGTTGGGGAACACTTCAGCAGTCAAGGGCATACAGCCTCTGATCTCCGGGTCAGCATTCTACAAGGAGGCCTTCAGGAGACGCGACAACGCAAAATTGCTGAGCAAAAACTTATAGCTAAGTTCCGCACGCATGAATGCGGACTCAACCGGGATCTGGGATTCATGTCGCATTACATTCGGCCCCCACCAACAAGCCTGGACTTGCAGAGGCCTACCGACTGAACTGGCTTGGGACAATTCACACCTCTTTAACCTGGAGTTACCTCTCTCTCTGCATCTTTGATGATTTGATTGCCTGCAGGTGCTCGCATTCCGGGGCATCTCTGACTGTGTCTATATAAACATTTCTGGAACAAGCCTTTCCATTCACCTGAAGAAGGAGCCGTGCTCCGAAAGCTCGTGTTTGAAACAAACCTGTTGGACTTTAACCTGGTGTTGTAAGACTTCTTACAGTCTATTAAATGGCAAAGAGACAGAAGGCATAGCAGTTGACAACAGTAAAAACACAACAAAAATAATCGCAAAGTAATAGATTTTTTACACCATCTGTAAATGTGGGTTTGACTTACTATAAAATTAATATTCTGCCTTCAATCCATTGCCTAGCAACCCTGGATGACAGGTGCGATTATGAATTAGCACGAGTGAGGCAGAAAAGATGCCAAATTGGGATACGTAAAGTTGCCATGTCAATATGTCCTTCACTTGTGTTTAGTGGGAGTAACTGCTGGAAATGATGATAAAAATGGAGAGTGCTCAAACGTAGATGGGTATTGTTACATCGCTATGCCCCTTTGAAAATATGACTTTTCAACTTTCAACAGCCTGGAATTCTTTCCATTTGAGAGAAAATAGAACAAACGACTTTAGAATGCAGCAAGGCCACTTCCAAGGTGAAGATGAAAAAGCAAACAAGACACCCTCAGGGGCGAGTGAAGAGAGAGACATTTCCTATAATTCAAATACCCAGCGAAACCCATCACCATCTAAGTAGGGGACATTAAAATGCAAAGTGCTAGTTGCTGCAGACAGACCCACACAAAAACCCTGGGAAATACACAATGGGCGAAGGAGAACAGGCCAGACTGCCAGCCACTGCAGAGATTGCAATTGACACAGGAGGTATCAAGAAAGTTTTGAGTAGAGGAAACAGAAAAGCTGCGCTCTCTCCCCGGCTTGCTCTTTTAGGAGAAAGTGTGTGTCACCTGGTTTGAGAGGTCAACGATCAGAAACCTACAAGCAAACGGAGATCCCGCAATGATTGCAACATCTTTGACATTTGACCGCCTCCAAGAAACTAGCTAACCTAAATCAGCCGCAGCATTTAAGGTCTATAGATGGAATGGTCCCTCCCATCAGCAGGATTTTCTGATCTCATTAAAGTCAACACAGATTTAACGCACCACCTATGACCTCAAGGAAAATCAGTGGACATTAAACCATATCGTCATTAATTTTTAAAATTGGATTCTAACTTCCCTTATTTCTGTGTGTGTGTGCACGACTGTGCGTATGTGACATCGCACTTTCATTTCTTTCCCTTGGGTTTAGTGGTTAATAAAGTTGCTCTTCCTTTTAACTGAAGGAAACCTTGAATGATTGGCTCCTTATTGCTCAGCGCATAAGTAGCTAAATACATTTTGATTCTGAAAAGGTCTGTTGTCATTTAAAGAAACTTAAACCTTTGCTGTGACCAACCGAGCAGATTAAATGGAGGGGAACCAGTTCACCCTTTCTCACCTGGTCATAATGGAATGCAGAACAATTGAAGACCGTCCCACTTCATGCAGCTGTCTGCCTGGTTAGCACTACAAAAACCAGATGAGCAGTCACTGACAGTTTAGGTTGACAACCTCAGTGAAGGAGGTGAAATTTTGAATAATGATTGAGTGATGCTGCAGACCATCTCTTGAAATTTGGACACACGTTGCTTGAGCAGGGACGTTCCACAGATTCCGCAGCAAAACGTGGTCTTAAATCTGTTTAAAATTGACTCTACGTTCTGTCAATGTGCTTGGTGAGTTTGTTTTTAATACAGGGAAGCAGATAAAAGCTGACAGTATTGAATAAATCATCACCCTAAAATATTCCAGCCTTGTGTCACATGAAAGAAGTTTGAACCTGGGTTACTAGTCCAGCAAAAATACCACTACAGCACCACCTCCCCCTTAACACGTCTGTCTGTGTGGCACAGGAATTCGCAGGCACATTCTTCCTGTGTCTGCGTGAGATTCCTATGGGTGCTCTTGTTTCCTCCCACAGTCCAAAGATGTACGGGTTAGGTGAATTGGTCATGATCAATCGCCCCTTAGTGTCCAAAAGGTTAAGTTTGATGGAGTTACTGAGTTAAGGGGATTGGTTGGTGACCTGACCCTAGGTAGGGGACACTTTCAGACTTGATGAATGGCCTCCTTCTGCATTGTAGTGATTCTTTAATTCTCTGGATGACCAGAAGCTTGGTCAAGGTAATAGGTTTGAAGGGGCATCTTCAAGGAGGAGAGAGAGAGGTAGAGAGGTGAAGAATGAGGGAATCCCAGAGCTTAAGATTCTAGGCAGCCAGTAGTGCAGTGATTAAAATGTGCTGGAGGCAAGAATTGGAGGAGCCAAAGATTTTAGGGGCTGGAGGAGATTACAGAGATACAGAGGGGTGAAGAAATGGAGCGATTTGAAAACAAAGATGAGAATTTTCAAATCACGTGTTGTTGGACTGAGCCCCAAAATAGGTCAGCAAACACAGGGGTGAGAGCAGAATGTGACTCGACAGGAGTTAGGATACGGGCAGTAGGTTCTTTGATTTTTTTTTAAGCTTGTGGAGGATGGAAAGATAAGGGGCTATCCAGGACTAGAATAGTAATCCATGTGGATGACAAATCTACAAAGAAACATGAGAACATGTGCCTATACATATCGGAGTTAAGTAGACATAAATAGGTCTTACAAAAAACCCCGCCAGTTTAATGTTTCTAAGTGTGAGTGTGAAAAACCACAGTATATCAGATTTTTAGTTGACTGCTGGCATCTGTGGCTGATTTGTAGGGTTTTGTGCATGCAAAATAAATCCACAATTCAAATAGGTTATTGCAAATGCCTGCAGTCCCCTTTGCACCTGTTTAGCAGATTATGCATCTCCCTCCGTAAGCAGGAAGGGCTAACTCCTCTACAAACTTGCAACAGGAAAACCAAGTTTCACTTATTATCGACCCTCTAACACAGTGAAGCATCTCGACGCACATCAAATGAAATTCAACAGAGTCACATAAAGAAATATGAACAGCCGGCTAAGGGCAAGGGGTTACGAATCTTCCAGGATTGGCCTGGAATCTCCAGGAATTGAAGATTAATCTCCAGGACACTGCTGTGCACAACCCTGGAGAAATATTAAAAAAAGGTAGCTTTCTATCCATTTCTTTGAACATTTCTTCATTCCAGATATAAAAATATTGAAAATGATGGTGTGGGGGGGGGGGGGGGGGGGGGGGGGGGGTGATAAAAACATATTTGGCTAATAATCAAGCATCATCCACTTGGGTAATGAGTCTTTTTGCTTTCCAATTGGTGGGGGAAGGCAGCACGTCACAAGGATGGATGTGTGTGCCAACTAATAGCTGGAGCTTTGGGGAAAGTCATGTAATGAAGCCTCCAGGAATACATTTAATCACAGTGACAACCCTACTAAGGACCCCCTGGGAAATTGCAAAATGCCCATTGTGCTCTGATCACTTTTTCAAGTTCCTTTTGCAACTTGCATTTATAAAAGGGACAATGGCAACTTGCATTTATAAAACACTTGTCTCATTGGAAAATCAAAAAGCAGTTGCCAGTGAGCTGACCCTGAGCCACATAAGTGAGTACTGTATCAGGACAAAAGGAGCATCTTCAAGGAGGAGAGGGAAGTTTAGTGAAGTAGTCCCTGAGCTGAGGCCCTAGTGTCAACCGTAGTTCAGTTGGCAGAACATCGGAGTCAAAAAGTCATGGATTCAAACAGAGCTCCAGGGACCTGGGTATTAAATAATCTAGGCTGATACCCCAGTACAATCCTGAGTGAGTGCTGCAGTGTTAGACAGCTGAAAGCATGGCCGTGAATGATAAGGTGATAGAATCCAGGGATATGCATGCTATTTTTATTTAATTCAAATTTGACCATGGCTGGATTTGAACCAGAAAACCAGAGCATCACCCTAGATGTGTGATCACCCAGTGCAGTGACCTATACCACTGAACCACAGGACATTATTACTTCAACAAGCTTATTTAGGCAAAAGCAGATGTCCAGAAGCTTCAGTCGGCTATTTGCAGTTTTATCTTCTTGCCTCAAATTATTGCTCCATTGGAAGAATTTTGTGAGCTAAAATATTTTGAATAGGCGATTAGCAGTATTTCCAGCTCGTTAAAGAAACAGATGTGCCTCTGTTGGGCAGTATCCCTTGGGGGACGATAAAGTGTTACAAATTCTGTCACAAATTTGGCTGTTGACATCTTCTTGGGTTTAATGTCTTCAGATGCTTCTGTAACTGGATCCCACATCTTTATGTCCTGGAGTTAACTCATGCTGTGTAATGTTTACTAACACATTAAGGTAGACTGGGGACGTGGTTGCATATCTTAACACTTTGTTTGTTATGTGCACAAGGGGTTCAAACCGTGCCAAAATTATACTCGCTTTCAAAAGCCTTGGTGCAACAAAGTGAGCGTTTGTCAAAAATTGGATCTGGGGAATTGATTATGGAAAGTAAGAAGATGGGTGAATGAATTAAACAGGTATTTGCATTGGTCTTCACTATAGAGAATACAAGCAACATCCCAGAATAGGGGCAGCGCGGTAGCATGGTGGTTAGCATAAATGCTTTACAGCTCCAGGGTCCCAGGTTCGATTCCCGGCTGGGTCACTGTCTATGTGGAGTCTGCATGTCCTCCCCGTGTGTGCGTGGGTTTCCTCCGGGTGCTCCGGTTTCCTCCCACAGTCCAAAGATGTGCGGGTTAGGTGGATTGGCCATGCTAAATTGCCCATAGTGTCCTAAAAAGTAAGGTTAAGGGGGGGGTACGGGTATAGGGTGGATACGTGGGTTTGAGTAGGGTGATCATTGCTTGGCACAACATGAAGGGCCTGTTCCACTGTAAATCTCTGTATATCTGAAAATGGAAGCGAGGATGGAACTCAGACAGGTTAGGCTCGTGTCCATTTCGAAGAGTAAAAGGCGACTTAATCAAAACCTTTAAGGTCCTGAGAGATATTTCCTCTTGTTTTAGAATCTAGTACTACAGAGTCGCTGTTTAAAAATAAGGGGTCGCTCATTTAAGACAAGTTGAGGAGAAATGTTATTCTGTCAGCGGGTTATGAGGAAAGTGGAAGTCGAATCTTTGAATATTTTTAAGGCAGAGCTAGACAGAGGGAAGGATTTACGGGCTGTTCACACCGGCGGGATATTCCTGTCCGATCAACAGGGCACAGGTTTCCTGTTGCCGAGGGGTGCCATCGATGGGAAATCCCGCTGACACCGGCGGGACCAGAAAATCCCTCCGGTGGGCCGCCTCTGCCGCCAAAAATCAAGAAACGGGTTGCTCCGTAAATTCCGTCCAGATTCTTGATTGACAAGGGGGTGAAAGTTTATTGGGGTAGGCAGGAATGTGGGGTTGAGATTATAATCAGATCAGCCATGATCACATTGAATGGTGGAGCACGCTTGAGTGGCCGAATGTCCTACCCCCCCCCCCCCCCGCTCCTCATTCACATCTTCGTAAATGACTCCTGTTGGGTAATTATCTTGTGCCTGGAACCTTCCGCTACTCTGGTTTAAGATTGGATGGTCCTGACTCTCCTCGAGAATAGTTGCCCAGGGAAAGTTACAATTAAAACCACCTGGGTATCTCTACTGCTGACCCAGCTCCCACACACCTCACTGGATCCCATGACTGTATCCCCACCACCCCACACCCTCAGCACCACCTGGAAGCCTCAATTATCCTGTGACAAATGCACACACCTCTACACTCCGCCAACAGCCGACATCCCATAGCCACCAAATCCCCAACCCCTGACTACTGGACTTCTTGACCACTCAATTAACCTTCCACCAGCACCCCTGATTACCCTCCAACGTTCCAACACCGCCGACCAGCCCACCTGACTATCTAAATAACCCCCACCTCCAAATAACCCACAATCCCCCAAGCATCCAACTATCCCCATCACCCCACCTCCTAACCCCACCTGACCATTGACTACTCCCACCCCTGACTAACAGTCAACCCCCTCAACCTCCTGACCAACCCCCAACCACCTGTCTACTCTCCCATCCCTAACCATCTGACTGCTGCCTCCCTACCCCGACCAACCCTCTAGGACACCCGACTATACCCACCCCTGACAACCCCCCACTCCTAACAGCGATTGATACAACATTGGGACAGGGCTGCTTTTGTGGGCAGGGCCTAATTCTCTCACGCTATTTCAAAATTTAGATCAAAGTAATTGTGACAATTCAAGAAAGTACTGGCCGTAATTTGTGCTGAAGTTTCTGCAAAACTTTGCATTGGTCCCATCAATTTCGGGAAAATTGCATCGAAAATAACAAATAACTGAGCAGAAACTCCAGGGCCTTGTGTTCTGTGTGTGCTCTTTTTATGGAAAGACAGACGAAGAGTTCCAAAATGTGACGGAAGGTGAACTGTCACATTGTTTACAAGAAAGGAGCAAAAACATTTGCACTTTTCACCAGCTCACGATATCCTGAAGTGCTTTACAGCCAATTAAATACTTTCTATGTGACAGCCTGGCGTTTCTTTTTATCTTCAACATTTCACCGACAGGATTTTGCGTTAGCCGCTAATCCAGTAATTGGGCATGATTGCATAGCTTTCCCCATCTTCTTTAATTGAATCTTTTGGTCGTCTTTTCCATTTTGAGCCTCACACCTGCTTGTTTAAAAGGATTTTTTTTGAGTTTATTTGGATGGATCCATTATTCAGTCATGTGCAGTTCAACAATACTTGAGAGCCCACAGGACTGTCGTGAGTAACAGCAGCAGAGGATACAACGTTCTCCCTGCTTCAAAATGTAGATAGAAAACATAGAAATGTAGTTAGAAACCAGTTGGTTCATTTCTTACCACAGTGCATCTTTGAACCTGAGACACGACAGGCCCTCGGCATCTGCCGATCGATTGCTCATGTTAAACAGCTCGGACCTGTTAA
Organism: Scyliorhinus canicula; assembly: GCF_902713615.1. Taxonomy (NCBI): domain Eukaryota; kingdom Metazoa; phylum Chordata; class Chondrichthyes; order Carcharhiniformes; family Scyliorhinidae; genus Scyliorhinus; species Scyliorhinus canicula. The sequence continues at coordinate 32,035,153 of NC_052165.1, read as the reverse complement.
ATCATTTTGTTGTTGCCGATATTTTGTCCTTGTGATGGAGATGGAAGGATTGCTTGTTGATGCACTTTCTCGAATCCCATGTGGATAATTATAGATAAACGCGCTTCCCCCAAAATCTGTGGTTGCTGTGACAATCGGTGCTTTCAAGACAATGGTCAGTAGTTTTGTGTTGGGCAAACGTATCAAGGGGTATGGAGCTAAGGCTGCTAAATGAAGTTGAGGTGCCGATCATCCACTGTGTAACCGAATGTTGGAACAGGTTCGAGGGAAAGAACAGCCAAACCTTGTTTCTACGTATGTCTTTGCCAGACACTTATTACCAAGTTAATGGGTTTGCTTAAGGCATTTGCAACATAGCATGCATAAAAGCTTCCCTCTCCACGAACATATCCTGAATTTAGAGAGGTTGATTTTGGAGTTCTTGTTTTGCGGCTAAGGCTGCCAAAAACCACATTGATGTATTGACACAATTGCTCTTCTGATGAACCATCAAGAAAGATAAACTGACGAGGCAGCGTGGAATTTCAATTCCCCTTTCACTGTCAAAACTGAAAGAGATATCCTGCTTTGCAAATGTGAATTGTTACAACAAAATAATCAACTGGAGGAATTTCACCCACACCTCGGGTGGGCTTTTCTCATCCTGCCTACCAGTGTGATTTTTCGGTCCTGTCGATGGCGACCCCCGCCTCCCGCGATGGGTTCCCTGGAAGTGTGGCTGGCAAGAAACGCAAATGGCCACTGACTTCGGCAGGACTGGAAGACATCTCTGTCACTTACTTCTGCAATGTGGGCCGACCTCCGAACCCTTGGCCTATCTCTCCAGGCATGCACCCCCCCTCCCCCCCTCCCCCCAGGCACACCACATGCAAGTGCTGGGTGTCAGCGGGCACTCAGCAGACAGGCAGGGTCAGACTATGGCATAGGTTGGGAAGCACCAGCACTCAGCTCTCGGCGGGTTATCATCATTCCCCTGCCCTGGACAGTGACCCACTGACAGTGCCGACACAGTTCCAGCACCCGAGAGTGATGTAACATAGACTCTGGGAGCGTGAGGAAGGTGGGAGTGATGGGCCAGGCCATATCCTAAGTGGAGTAGGTGAGTATGAGGGCCTTCCTGGCCCTCCAGTTTTGCCGGATCCTTGCTGCTGCTGCCTGTCTTGCAGCCTCTGGCTGGTCCCTTGGTTCATCCCCGGATCGTCCTCCAGTCCTGGTTGTCTGGCGCTGCCTCATTATCCTTGTCCTCCTCGGAGGTGGCCACGTGTTCCTCGTCCACCACGTCCATTCCGTCGCCCCGCTGCTGTGCCAGGTTGTGGAGGGGGCAGCAGGCCACCACAAAGAGGGTGACCCTCCGGGTTGTGTCCTGTAGTGAACCACGGGAGTGGTCCAGGCATCGGAGTCCGATACACTGCCCAATGACAGCCCGTGTGGCCATATGGCCTGTTGTATCACATCTCCGCGGGTTAGGTGGATTGGCCATGCTAAGTTGCCCGTAGTGTAAGGTTAATGGGGGGATTGTTGGGTTACGGGTATACGGGTTACGTGGGTTTAACTAGGGTGATCATTGCTCGGCACAACATCGAGGGCCGAAGGGCCTGTTCTGTGCTGTACTGTTCTATATCTATATCCGCTTTGTTTTCCGACCTCTGTACTGGTGTCATTATCCAGGTCCTCAGCGGTACCTCTTATCCCCAAGAGCCAGCCACCCATCCTGGGGTGTTTCTTGAAAAGGTTGGGGATGTCTGACTGCCCCAGGATGGAATGGTTGTGCACACTCTCTGGGAAGCATCCACACATGTGCATGATCTCCATGCGGTGGTCAGACTTTATGTTCAGGGAGTGGAACCCCTTCCTGTATAAGTAGGGCTCTCCCAGATGGCCCGGTGAGCGTAAGTTGACATGTGCGCAGTCTAACAGCCCCTGGACCTGGGCATCCTGGCAATGGTGGAGAATCCTGCTGCCTGGGCAACTTGTAGGGATTGGTGCATGTCAAAATTGATATACTTTTCTGCCCAGACAAACAGGGCATCCGTGACCTGGTGGATGCAGCTGTAGGCTGAGGCCTGCGAAATGCCACACAGGCCCCACTTAAGCTTTGGAATGATTCCGAGGCATAACCATTCAGGGCTGCTGTGACCTCCTCCACGTGGTGCCAAGAGGCTTGTTCCAGTAGGCAAAATCGGGATACCACTGTAGCGTGGCGAGGAAGCCAATAATCCATTGGGCTGGCGTGATTCAGTGGCCTCCCCAGCATGTGGTCACGCTGGCGCCGATTAGTACTCCTTTTGAAAAACGTGGACCTGGCGGTAGGGCTTCTGTGGGGAGCCGAGGAGGCGAAGACCATCTTTGCTCACAGGCAATGAGACCCGGGGCACTGGGCTTGTCACCCCAGTGCTCAGCAGGGGGTGGGGGAAATCTCGGCTGGGGTGGGCCGCCATGAGAGGGGTTGGGCTATTGGGGGTCAATCATACGCAGCTCCACTGTACCAATCGCTGGATCGTGTGTACTCATTCTTGGGACAACACTAGTCCCTGCCTATCTGCCCCATCGACCACTCGTAACCCTCACCGACTGCTGAGGCCTCTGGCCATGCGGCTAAAGGACAGCACGGTAGCAAATATAGGTAGAAATGTAAGTTGTCAAGAAGACCTCAAGGGTCTACTAAGGGATTTTGATAGGTTATATGAGGTGTAAAAGTGGCAGATGTCGTATAATGTGGGAAAACGTGAATGAGTCCATTTTAGCAGGAGGAATTAGGAAGGATTGAGCAGTTGTGTTTATACCCATTGGAATTTAAGAATGAATCATAGAATCATAGAATTTACAGTGCAGAAGGAGGCTATTCAACCCATCGTGTCTGCACCAGCCCTTACAAAGAGCACCCTACTCAAGCCCAAGTCTTTACACTATCCCTGTAACCCAGTAACCCCCATTTAAACTTTTTTGGATACTAAGGGCAATTTAGCATGGACAATCCACCTACCACGCACACCTCTGGAAAGTGGGAGGAAGCCGGAGCACCCGGACGAAACCCATGCCGAACACGGGGAGAACATGCAGACTCTGCACAGACAGTGACCCAAACCGGGAATCGAACCTGGGACCCTGGAGCTGTGAAGCAACTATGCTAATCACTATGCTACCGTGCTGCCCCAGAATGAAAGATGTTGTTATTGAAACATTATAGGATCCTGAGGGGACTTAACAGGATGGATGCTGTTTTTCTTCTGGGGGAGCTTAAAAATCAGGGACCCTGTTCAGAAATTAGGGACCTTCCATTTAAAGAAATATGAAGAAAATAAATTCTCTCACACGATTAATGTTCTGTGGAATTATCTTCTTCAGAGAGCAATGGAGGCTAGATCTTTGAGTATATTAATTAGAGATGTTAGATTAATTAGAGATGAGTATATTAATTAGAGATGTTAATTAGAGATAGTATAACAGCTGCAGAAAGGCAGTTCGAGGGGGATGTGCCTACTGAGGTAATATGGGTTGAAGTTAGAAATAGGAAAGGAGCAGTCACCTTGTTGGGAGTTTTCTATAGGCCCCCCAATAGCAGGAGAGATGTGGAGGAACAAATTGGGAAACAGATTTTGGAAAGGTGCAGAAGTCACAGGGTAGTAGTCATGGGCGACTTCAACTTCCCAAACATTGAGTGGAAACTCTTTAGATCAAATAGTTTGGATGGGGTAGTGTTTGTGCAGTGTGTCCAGGAAGCTTTTCTAACACAGTATGTAGATTGTCCGACCAGAGGGGAGGCCATATTGGATTTAGTACTTGGTAATGAACCAGGGCAGGTGATAGATTTGTTAGTGGGGGAGCATTTTGGAGGTAGTGACCACAATTCTGTGACTTTCACTTTAGTAATGGAGAGGGATAGGTGCGAGCAACAGGGCAAGGTTTATAATTGGGGGAAGGGTAAATACAATGCTGTCAGACAAGAATTGAAGTGCAGAAGTTGGGAACATAGGCTGTCAGGGAAGGACACAAGTGAAATGTGGAACTTGTTCAAGGAACAGGTACTGCGTGTCTTGATATGTATGTCCCTGTCAGGCAGGGAAGAGATGGTCGAGTGAGGGAACCATGGTTGACAAGAGAGGTTGAATGTCTTGTTAAGAGGAAGAAGGAGACTTATGTAAGGCTGAAGAAACAAGGTTCAGACAGGGCGCTGGAGGGATACAAGATAGCCAGGAGGGAACTGAAGAAAGGGATTAGAAGAGCTAAGAGAGGGCATGAAAAATCTTTGGCGGGTAGGATCAAGGAAAACCCCAAGGCCTTTTACACATATGTGAGAAATATGAGAATGACTAGAGCGAGGGTAGGTCCGATTAAGGACAGTAGCGGGAGATTGTGTATTGAGTCTGAAGAGATAGGAGAGGTCTTGAACAAGTATTTTTCTTCAGTATTTACAAACGAGAGGGGCCATATTGTTGGAGAGGACAGCGTGAAGCAGACTGATAAGCTTGAGGAGATACTTGTCAGGAAGGAAGATGTGTTGCGCGTTTTGAAAAACTTGAGGATAGACAAGTCCCCCGGGCCTGACGGGATATATCCAAGGATTCTATGGGAAGCAAGAAATGAAATTGCAGAGCCGTTGGCAATGATCTTTTCGTCCTCGCTGTCAACAGGGGTGGTACCAGAGGATTGGAGAGTGGCGAATGTCGTGCCCCTGTTCAAAAAAGGGAATAGGGATAACCCTGGGAATTACAGGCCAGTTAGTCTTACTTCGGTGGTAGGCAAAGTAATGGAAAGGGTACTGAGGGATAGGATTTCTGAGCATCTGGAAAGGCATTGCTTGATTAGGGATAGTCAGCACGGATTTGTGAGGGGTAGGTCTTGCCTTACAAGTCTTATTGAATTCTTTGAGGAGGTGACCAAGCATGTGGATGAAGGTAAAGCAGTGGATGTAGTGTACATGGATTTTAGTAAGGCATTTGATAAGGTTCCCCATGGTAGGCTTATGCAGAAAGTAAGGAGGCATGGGATAGTGGGAAATTTGGCCAGTTGGATAACAAACTGGCTAACCGATAGAAGACAGAGTTGTGGTGGATGGCAAATATTCAGCCTGGAGCCCAGTTATCAGTGGCGTACCGTAGGGATCAGTTCTGGGTCCTCTGCTGTTTGTGATTTTCATTAACGACTTGGATGAGGGAGTTGAAGGGTGGGTCAGTAAATTTGCAGATGATACGAAGATTGGTGGAGTTGTGGATAGTGAGGAGGGCTGTTGTCGGCTTCAAAGAGACATAGATAGAATGCAGAGCTGGGCTGAGAAGTGGCAGATGGAGTTTAACCCTGACAAGTGTGAGGTTGTCCATTTTGGAAGGACAAATCTGAATGCGGAATACAGGGTTGATGGTAGGGTTCTTGGCAATGTGGAGGAGCAGAGAGATCTTGGGGTCTATGTTCATAGTTCTTTGAAAGTTGCCACTCAAACGGATAGAGCTGTGAAGAAGGCCTATGGTGTGCTAGCGTTCATTAGCAGAGGGATTGAATTTAAGAGCCGTGAGGTGATGATGCAGCTGTACAAAACCTTGGTCAGGCCACATTTGGAGTACTGTGTGCAGTTCTGGTCACCTCATTTTAGGAAGGATGTGGAAGCTTTGGAAAAGGTGCAAAGGAGATTTACCAGGATGTTGCCTGGAATGGAGAGTAGGTCATACGAGGAAAGGTTGAGGGTGCTAGGCCTTTTCTCATTAGAACGGAGAAGGATGAGGGGCGACTTGATAGAGGTTTATAAGATGATCAGGGGAATAGATAGAGTAGACAGTCAGAGACTTTTTCCCCGGGTGGAACACACCATTATAAGGGGCCATAAATTTAAGATAAATGGTGGAAGATATAGAGGGGATGTCAGAGGTAGGTTCTTTACCCAGAGAGTAGTGGGGGCATGGAATGCACTGCCTGTGGTAGTAGTTGAGTCGGAAAATTTATGGACCTTCAAGCGGCTATTGGATAGGTACTTGGATTAGGGTAGAATAAGGGAGTGTAGGTTAACTTCTTAAGGGCAGCACGGTAGCATTGTTGATAGCACAATTGCTTCACAGCTCCAGGGTCCCAAGTTCGATTTCGACTTGGGTCACTGTCTGTGTGGAGTCTGCACATCCTCCCCGTGACTGCGTGGGTTTCCTCCGGGTACTCCGGTTTCCTCCCACAGTCCAAAGATGTGCAGGTTGGGTGGATTGGCCATGAAAAATTGTCCAAAATTCTATGATTAACCTAGGACAAAAGTTCGGCGCAACATCGTGGGCCGAAGGGCTTGTTCTGTGCTGTATTTCTCTATATTCTCTATATTCAAGCTTGAGATAGATAGAATATTGATCAACGAGGTCAAGAGGCAGACAGGGAAGTAGAGTTGAGGCCACAATCAGATCAGCCCTGATCTGACTGAATGGCGGAGCAGGTTTCAGAGGCTCAAGTGGCCTATCCCTGCTCCGATTATCTTATGCTCTTGTATTCATTTGGTCTCTTCACAATTGTTGCAAACTATTAAAAGTCCTTTTCTCACATCCTTAAAAACAATTTCAGATTCCACTCGTATTTTAAAAGAATTACAGATTTCCCTTACTGTACTGCTTCCAGGTCAAAGGTTCGCACACTCTCACAAGCAGCAATGACTAACGTGCCTTTTGGCGATATTCGCTGAGACATAAAGGGCTGAGGGACACCTTGTGAGAGGTCGCCTGCTCTTCTTTCAATAGGGCCATGAGGTCACATACATCCAACTGAGAGGGCAGAAGGGGCTTCGGTTTGCTGACCTCATCCAAAAGCTGTCTGAGGCATATGATACTCAAGAGTTCAACAATAAGATTTAAGTGAATGGTAAAATGCAATCGCGTGTGAGAGAAGCTGATCCCGAATCCCGAAAGCTGAGCCAACTGAAAAGCTAAAAGCTTCGTTCGATTCCTGCAATCTGGATAATGATGAGTTGTACATGCCAAGTCCTGTTCAACAATATAAACCATTGAACTAAACACATCAAGATCAGTGGAGCTTACTGAAGTCATGGAGAGAGAAAATAGCCTCACAACATGTGAAGCACCTTGCACTTAATGATTACAGCCAGAAAAATCCTGAAGAACAATCTGTGCCCAGGCCTCACTCAGGTGGGAGCTACTTTTATCCGGCCATTCTTTTTATCCGGTGTTATTCTTTCTTTGAATAACTCACAAAGTAAATGGGTCAATGGTCAGATAGAACTGTGGGCAAAACTGATGAGTTTTGGTACAATATGTATAGTGGTTCTGAGGCTGCAGTCAAAGATTTACTTTTTAAACCTCCAAAAGTACGAAGTAGAAGGAAAAAATACTGTATGGATATTTTACCTTCCCTGATCTTCAAAGTGTCTCAAATCACTGTCCTGAACTTTTGACATATAGAAGGGATAATTTTAATTTTGTTCAGCCCCAGGTAGAGGAAGTAATAACGTAACCCTCAAAACAAATTTACGTGATATTATTGTACAACGTTTAATGCATCCACATCAGCTTGCTTTGTTTGGTGGTGTCACTTGTCATTTAGTTGGTAGCAGTCCTGACTCAAAGTCAGAAGCTTGTGTCTTCCAGCCCTACTCCGGTGAAAACTCAAACTCTGGTGTAATACTGAGGGAGTGCAGCACGGTCAGAGCTGCCTTTTTGGATTCTTTTTCGGAAGAGACATTAAACCAAGGCCCTGTCTGCTCCCTCAGATGGGCATCAAAGATCCCATGGAAATATGTTGAAGAAAAGCTGTGGTGTTACTCTTGATGTTCTGGTTATTTCATGGAATCACAGAATTTACAGTGCAAAAGGAGGCCATTCGGCCCATCGAGTCTGCACCGGCTCTTGGAAAGAGCACCCTACCCAAGCCCACACCTCCACCCTATCCTAAAGGACAATTTAGCATGGCCAATCCACCTAAGGATAAATTGTCCTTAGTGTTCAAAATTGCCCTTAGGCATCTTTGGACTGTGGGAGGAAACCGGAGCACCCGGAGGAAACCCACGCTGAACACGGGGAGAACGTGCAGACTCCACACAGACAGTGACCCAAGCCGGGAATCAAACCTGGGACCCTGGAACTGTGAAGCAACTTTGCTAACCACTATGCTACCGTGCTGCCCATGTAATTTCATCATTAAAGAATCAGATGATTTGGGCCATGAACACATTATCGTTTGTGAAAGCTTGCTGTATGAAATTTGCGGCCATGTTTTCTACATTCATCTACTCTTAGAACAGCGGAAGTTCTTAAATGGGATGCCTGGAGGTTGTGAAAGGTGCTTTAAAAATGCTGGTCTTTCTTTGAATAACTCACAAAGTAAATGGGTTAATAGTCAGATAGAACTGTGGGCAAAACTGATGAGTTTGGGTACAATATGTATAGTGATTCTGAGGCTGCAGTCAAAAATCTGTACGAAGTAGAAGGAAAAAATACCGTATGGATATTTTACCTTCCCTGATCTTCAATGTGTCTCAAATCACTGTCCTGAACTTTTGACATATAGAAGGGATAATTTTAATTTTGTTCAGCCCCAGGTAGAGGAAGTAATAATAATAATTCTTATTAGTGGCACAAGTAGGCTCACATTAACACTGCAGTGAAATTACTGTGACAATCCCCTAGTCACCACACTCTGGCGACTGTTCAGGTACACAGAGGGAGAATTCAGAATGTCCAATTCACCTAAATACACGTCTTTCAAGACTTGTGGGAGGAAACTGGAGCACCTGGAAGAAACCCATGTAGACATGGGGAGAACGTGGAGACTCCACACAGACAGTGACCCAAGCCGCGAATCAAACCTGGGCTCCTGGCTGTGAAACAACAGTACTAACCACTGTGCTACCGTGCCACCCGCCGACCATGCTCTATGTGGCAGGGGTTTTAACTTCTGGCACCCAGTTTCCTGCAGCCAGTCAGACACTTGCCTGATGTAGGTGAAAGTGAAAGTCGACCGATGTGTGTGAGCAGTGGTTCGGACAGCAGGAATCCGAGATTCACCCACAAGAAGGCAGGGGAGGTGTATGGGAGGGCTTTAGGGAGAAAGACAAGGAGGAAAGGGAATCTCTCCCCCCCCCCCCCCCCCCCCCCCCACTCTAGACAGGGCATGCCTAATTATCCTGTGATTGAGAAGCTTGTGGGTTCCAGCCCCACTCCAGAGAGTTGAGCTGGCGCTTCAGCGCAGCCCTCAGGTAGTGCGGCTCTGTCAACGTGCTGACTTTCAGATTGGATGTGACACCAAGGCCTTGTTTGGCCCCTCAGATGAATTTGAAAGATCCCATGATGAAGAGCAGGGTTGTTTCCTCAGTAACAAAGCAGTGAATGCTGAAAAAACTCAGCCAGTTTGGCAGCTGTTTTAGCAAGAGAAAACAGAAATAATGTTTGGAGACTATTTGACTCGTCTTCTTTCGAATCTAACAAACTCGAAACATTGGATGGGATTCTCCGGTTCCACCAGCTGTGTGTTTCTTGGTTGCGCACTGTTTGCTGGGGGTGGGATTCTCCTGCCGCTTGTCAATGGGATTTCCAATTGAAACCACCCCACACTGTTGTGAAAACCACAGGCTGGGGTGTGCTGCTGGCGGGAAAAGTGAATCCCGATGACCAGAGAATTCTGACCATTAACTCTGTTTTCCCTCCTTAAAGATGCTGCCAACCCTTTTTCCAGCATTCTCAGTATTTTGCTTATTTCAGTGTTTCTCCAGTATCCTGGCCAACATTTAAGCCTTTGCCAGAATCAGTGTGAAAACAGATTGCGATCCATCGCTGTTTGTGGGATCTTCCTGTGCACACATTGGCTGGTTGCCGTCTTTCCTCAGTTTCCATCAGTGACTATATTTTAAAAGTGCTTTATAGGGAATCACTTAATGTGAGCGCGGGAGCGGTTGCGTTTTCACGAGCTTCTGCTCTGCTCATCTTTTAATCCTTCTTTTCGCCTTTGTGCACGTTACTTTTTTTGTCTTTTCTTGGTTTACGTATGTCCCAAGAATTGTTGGTTGGTGCTTCTGCATGATGGAGCTAAGTTTGAATGTTCAAAGCCTCGCTTGTTTGTGGTGGCTGGAAGGAGATGGGGTGAGGCCCTGCCTTTGGTGGCATAGTTGCTATTCAGCGGACTACCGCCCTTAGGGTGCAGTGTGCATCGACGGATAATGGCTGCCAACGAAAATGCTGTTTTGGCTGAAAATGTCGGCTCTGAGGTACAAGTTGTCAAGGTCCATGTCCAAGAGCCATGTGTTCTTTTGTGAAGGCAACGGAGGCGAGAGAGTACTGTCCTGGTGGAAGCCGACCTCCTTATGGTCGAGTACTTGCTGCATGGTCTGCCGTCCATCCTGATGGAGTCAGGGGAGAGAGAGTTCAAGAATTGAGTGACCTGTTTTGGGAATCTTGAGCTGGAGGCTGGGCAAATTAAATTTGCTGGTGCACATCTAATCCTATCTTTGAGGCCTGGGGTTGGCATGGCTTTCCAACCTCTGGTCCTGTGTTGTCCTGTACCAGATGTCGGCCTTGAGGGATTGGAATTGGCAGAACGGTCGTATCATCTCTCTTGGCTAGAGCTTATGTTGGTAACTGCCTGGGTTCCGGTGAGGCGGCATGTTAAAAGTAATGGTGTCTTGTGCTTCGGTTGTTGGAATACTTGAGATGTCATAAAGAGTGCTCATTGATCCTAATCCTGCCTCATGCTTGATTTTGGTTTTCTTCATGCGCCACTAAAGAAGCCTTTATCCTGAGGACAGCCTTGCATTTCTGCATCTCAGTTATTATCATATTTGCTCCCTGTTAATACGTTGTTGTCTGCTTGATGTCAATTTTTTGTGTTTACAGGGCAGTAATATGGGTATAATGTGGTCTGTACCGTTGATTATCCTGATTTAACAAGTTCAAATCTTGTTAAGCCGAATGTTGAATGTGGGATTTGTGCACAGCATTTATCCTAAATCTATTATCTGACAATTCTTGTGGTGGAGGAAATGCTGTCTCGTTTAGAAGGAAATTGAGTGCAATAACCAGCATGGGATATACCGTGTGTTTTCCCCGTACTCCTTGAGGAGTACGAGCTCTCCCATTAGGGATAGGGTAGCTTGCTCATTCTTGTATAAAATGTAAGCTTGTGTGAAACCGGCAGTAGAGAGAGAGTGAGAGAGAGAGCGAGAGAGAGAGTACCCGGTGGGGTTTAACCGGGACTCATGTAAATGGTTGTTCAAATGAATGTCTTTTATTTTTACCTGCGGTGGACTCACTGTGCCTTACTAAACTGAGCAGAGCCAGAGCAGGGTGAGGGGGTGAAGTTGGTAGAGTTAGATTGTCCTCGCTGTGATCAAGGAGGGTCTCCCCCCCCCCCCCCCCCCCCCCCAGTTAAAGCTAACCAGTTTCAGTTTTTTACTTACTATTTCGTTTAATTTGGATTCAGAGCATCTGTGCTCTTTTCATTTTAGGCCCAGCCAGATTGCATGTTTTCCTGACGAGGACTGTGTTCCTTATAGTCTTGTAATTAGTTATATGGTGGTTGTCCTGGGCCTGGAAGGGAGATGAATTGCATTACAGATATCATTGGAATTCCTCCTTAGCTCTGATGTTTTGGGGTCTTTTATTCCTCTGTCACTTTTCTTTGAACTATGGGTATGATGTAACTGTGCTGTTGACTGTATCCTGTTTTGGTACAGACGGATCTTGGATCCGTGGAAGGAACACGTCGGGGATATCCTATATTACCCTCATATGGACTGATGGACTGATCTAATCGCTTCATACATCTTCTCTACTGAGTAGTTATACACTCCTGTATGCTTCACCTGATGCCTGTGCCTCTGTATTTATATTGTGTCTTTTATGTTTGCCCTATTATGTATTTTCTTTTCATGTGTGGAATGATCTGTCTGACTGTATGCAGAACAATATTTTTCACTGTACCGCGGTACATGTGACAATAAACCAATCTAATTAAATCCTGTTACGCGCTGGACCTATTTTGCATCGATACCTGTGTCATTTTTCTCTTTTTCCTTTGTTTTAATGCGATAATTGCAAAAAAGTGAAAAAATACATTTTTTAAAAAGTTCTTCACTGATGACAAGATACGTCAGGATGTTCCCTGGTTGTGAAAGGCAAATGCAAGCTTGTTCTAGCTTCTTGATGATATGCCAATATGATGTTTTAACATCAGGAAGTTACAAATTTTCTATGGTAGGTATTATAAACTATAACACTCCCAGAACATTCTGACATTTTATTTTCAAAGCCACTACAGTCTATTCCTCTTTAAACTAAATAATTTAATTCAAATTATCTGATAATTCAATTCATCTGTGCACTGAAGTCCCACTTTGTTATGACATTTAAGATGCTGAATTTAAATGATTGAATAATGCAGTTTCTCGTGTAAAGAAAATGACTAAGATATCAGGAGCAGACTGCACATACTGTTGTACATAACAGAATATTGAACAAAAGGTGGATCAAATTCTATAGACACCCCCCCGCCCCTCCCAAATTGATTGTAATAAAGAGATGTACTGCACTTACAGATTAAAACTGAAGTAATTAAGAAGCACTGCAATAATTTTGATTTGATTCCTAATTCAGCATTAAGTAACTTTACTGTTGCTTGTTTGCAAGTTCTTCCACTCTGACATTTGCATGACATCGGCATCAAGAGGTTTTTCTCTCAGGTACCACAGTTCAATTATTATGTTTTACCACCTAGTTCCTTCGACAGCACCTTCCAAATCTACCCCTAGAAGGACCAAGGCAGCAGATGCATGGGAACACCACTGCCTGCAAGTTCCCCTCCAAGTCACACAACATCCTTACTTGGAGGAATATCATTATTCCTTTCTTGTCGCTGGGCCAAAATCCTGGAACCATGCTCCCCGACAGCTCAGTGGGTCTACCTGCATCACATGGACTGCAGCACGTCAAGAAGACAGCTCACCACCACCACCTTCTCAAGGGAAATTAGGGATGGGCAGTAAATGCTGACCTAGCCAGCGATACCCACATCCTATAAACAAGTAATAGAAGATTGCCAAGAGTTTTTATACAGATCGAATATTTATTCGCACCATTATCACTCAGTTAATCAACTTAATTCTTCGAAAAAAAAGACTGACTAAAGCAACAAGGATAAATGCATAACATCGGCATGAGGCATTTGGGGCCTCACGGTAGCATGGTGGTTAGCATCAATGCTTCACAGCTCCAGGGTCCCAGGTTCGGTTCCCGGCTGGGTCACTGTCTGTGTGGAGTCTGCACTTCCTCCCCGTGTGTGCGTGGGTTTTCTCCGGGTGCTCCGGTTTCCTCCCACAGTCCAAAGATGTGCGGGTTAGGTGGATTGGCCATGCTAAATTGCCCGTAGTGTAAGGTTAATGGGGGGATTGTTGGGTTATGGGTATACGGGTTACGTGGGTTTAAGTAGGGTGATCATTGCTCGGCACAACATCGAGGGCCGAAGGGCCTGTTCTGTGCTGTACTGTTCTATGTTCTATCGCTGGAAAATTGGTGGATGTGCAATATAATAATAATAATCTTTATTAACACAAGTAGCCTTATATTAACACTGCAATAAAGTTACTGTGAAAACCCCTCAGTCGCCACACTCCGGCGCTTGTTCGGGTACACTGAGGGAGAATTCAGAATGTCCAAATTACCTAACAGGCATGTCTTTCAGGACTTCTGGGAGAAAACTGGAGCACCCGGAGGAAACCCACGCAGACACAGGGAGAACGTGCAGACTCCACACAGACAGTGACCCAAGCCGGGTATCGAACCTGGGACCTTGGCGCTGTGAAGTGACAGTGCAAACCACTGTGTTACTGTGCTGCCCATGTACTTACACAAGGTACTGTGCTTAATGTGCTTACACTCCTTTAGTTTGGATTAGAGTCCAAGGGTATTAGTACAGTGTGCTCAATGACCATGCACATTACACATTTCCAATTCAGTCAGTCAGAGAACCTGCAATGAAATTGGTCATTTGCCAATATAATCTATCATCATTGTGAGGAAGTGATCCAACGAGGGACTTCCAAGTAGAAAAGGTGAGAGCCTCTGTCATTTTCATCCTGTACTATCCCAGCTACTGTTACAGGAGAGCACTTTCACTGACCTTAATCCCAGGGTTACACCAGACGGTTGTTGAAAGTAATGGAGAGAATTGGCTGGAGCGAGTATCTTGTTCAGATGAATCATCCAAAAGCTCGCAAATGAATGCAACACTACACTGCTGTTGACAAATGCTGCTCTAGCCACAGAGGTATCATAATTCATATCATCTTTGTTATTGATGTATGATGGTGCATAAAAACAAGGTGATCTTTCCTACTGTCAAGGCATAAAAATGACTGTGAAAAGTTTCTTTCCGTTTTTCAATTCATCCAAGAAGCAGAGGCTACATATGAAAGACTTTGCTACACAATGCTCAGCATTATAAATTGACAGTAATGTTTTTGTAAATTCTTCCGATAGAAATGAATTGTACATTCAGAAAACACTGAAGAGAAATTCAGTGCTTAGAATACAGATCTGCCTATCACGAGCATGTCACGTTGGAGGGTAAATCCTGGTGAGTGGAAACTGGGGTGGGATTCTCCGACCCCCCCGCCGGGTCGGAGAATCGACGGGGGCCGGCGTGTATCCTGCCCCCGCCGTCTCCCGAAGTCTCCGGCACCAGAGATTCGGCTGGGGCGGGAATCGCGCCGCGCCGGTCGGCAGGCCCCCCCCCGGCGATTCTCCAGCCCCCGATGAACCAAAGTCCTCCCGCTGTCATGCCTCTCCCGTCGGCGTGGATCAAACCACCTACCTTACCGGCGAGAGCAGGCGGCGCGGGCGGGCTCTGGGGTCCTAGGGGGGCGCGCAGGGCGATCTGGGGGGGGGTGCCCCCACGGTGGCCTGGCTCACGATCGGGGCCCACCAATCGACGGGCGGGCCTGTGCTGTGGGAGCACTCTTTTTCTTCCGCCTTTGCCATAGTCTTCACCATGGCGGAGGCGGAAGTTACCCCCTCCCCTGCGCATGACCGAGGATGACGTCAGCAGCCGCTGACGCTCCGGCGCATGCGAGGACTTCCGCCGGCCGGCGAAGCCCCTTCGGCCCCGGCTGGCGTGGCGCCAAAGGCCTTTCCCGCCAGTCGGCGGGGCGCCAACCACTCCGTCGCGGGCCTAGCCCCTCAATGTTAGGGCTTGGCCCCTAAAAGTGCAGAGACTTGCGAACCTTTGGGGCGGCCCGACGCCGGAGTGGTTCCCACCGCTCCATCCCACCGGGAACCCCGCCCCGCCGGGTAGGGAAGAATCCCGCCCCTGGAGTCTAAATCCTAGGTTAACAGGGGAGGTTTGTAATTCAAAGAAGCAATTAAAGGAAGAATCTGAAATAAGTGGATGAAATATCCACACAAGGACAAGTTAACAAAAAAGAAACTGTTCAGGAAGAGATTGGACACAATTTCTTTCTGCTGACTGAATCAAATTTGGTCCTTTCCAGCTTTTTCCCATTCCTTTCCTGAGACCACGGAGTCATATTTTGGCAGCCCTTTAATAGGTATAAACAGACATCTTAGGAGCAGGATAAGGCCCCTCGGTCCCTCAAGCCTCCTCCACCATTCAATTAGATCATTGTTGATGTGACTGTAACCTCAACCCTGCATTCCTGCCTACCCCAATGACCTTTCACCCTAACCTTTGTTTATCAAGAATTTACATTTCATCCCCTCCCCTTATTAATCAAGAATGATCTAGCTCTGCCTTAAATATATTCAGAGACTCTGCTTCACCAATTTTGAGGAGGATATTTCCAAAGGTTCAAGAACCTCCGAGAGAAAATGTTTCTCCTCATCTTCATCTTAGATGAGTGACTCCTGGGGCGGGATTCTCTGACCCCCTGCCGGGTCGGAGAATCGGCGGGAGGTGGGGGGGGGGGGAGGGGTGCATGAACCCCGCTCCCGCCGGCGGCTGAATTCTCCTGCACCGGAGATTCGGCGGGTGCGGGAATCACGCCTCGCCAGTCACCGGGCGCTCGCAGCGGCCCCCCTGGCGATTCTCCGACCCGCGATGGACCGAAGTCCCGCCCGTTCTTTGCCAGTCCCGCCGGTGTAAATTAGACTAGGTTCCTTACTGGCAGGTCCTGGCGGCGCAGGCGAGCCCCCGAGTCCTGGGGGGGGGGGGGGGGGGGGGGGGGGGGGGGGGGGGGGGGGGGGGAGCTTGGGGCGATCTGGCCCTGTGGGGGTGCCCCCACGGTGGCCTGGCCCGCGGTCAGGGCCTGTGCCGTGGGGGCACTCTTTTTCTACGTGCCGGCCGTGTGGTCCTCCACGATGGCCGGCGCGAAGGTGAACCCCCCACTGTGCATGCATGGGGATAAGGTCAGCAGCGTCTGATGCTCCCATGCATGCGCGGACCCGCGCCAGCCGGCGCAGTAATTCTGCCCCGGCTGGCGCAGCGCCAAAGGCCTTCCACGTCGGCCGGCAGGGCGCAAACCACTCCAGTGCCGGCCTAGCCTCTTTGGGCGGGCTGACACTGGAGTGGTTCATGTCACTCTGTCCCGCCGGGAACACCCGCCTCATCGGGTACGGGAGAATCCCGCCCCTGATTTTTAAGCATTGACCTCTAGTTCTATATTCTCCAGTAAGAAGAAACATCCTCTCCACACACACCCTGTCAATACCCCTCAAGATCTTAAAGGTTTAAATCAAGTCCCCCCCTTACTCTGTAAATGCCAGTGGATACACGTCTTACCTGTCAAACATTTCCTCTTAAGACAAGTGTCCATTCTTGGTATTAGTCCAGTAAATCTTCTCTGAACTGCTTCTAACGTGTCAACATCTTTTCTGAAATAAGGAGACTAATACTGTGCACAATGCTCCAGATGTGGTCTTACCAACGCCCTGTACCACTGAAGCATACCCTTCCTAATTTAATAATCTATTCCCCTCACAATAAATAACTTCCCTCACAGTGAACAATAACATTTTATCCACTTTCCCATGGCCATTCCACATGTATGAGTCTAATCTTACAGATTAATTGTTGCATGCTCTTTGACCAACACATCCAAAGCCAGTCATGTCCTCACTCAACATTGGCGGGCATGCAATCATTTTTTTCCTCCATTTTGATTCAATTTTATTTCTCTTCCTATTCTTCTGAAGGTAGTGATCACTTGCTTCCACAGGCTGATCATTCTTCATTCTGTCAGCTTACATGTTGAAGGAGATACTTTTATGAACTCGCTCTCTGAGCCTGGGGTTTTGTTCATTTGGAATTGACATTATAAATTCAGGTGCACTCTTGTCTTGATTTGTTGTCCACATTCTTTAATTTGTTCATGGGATGTGGGCATCACTAGCAAGGCCAGCAGTTATTGCCCATCCTCAGTTGTCCTCGTGAAGGTGGTAGTGAGCTCCCCTCTTGACCCATTGCAGTTCAGATGGTGCAAGCTATAGACCGGGTGGGCACGTGAATGTTGGAATGACCCAGGTACAAAAGGGTTCACATGCTAGGAGCGCGGGAGTTCTTCTGGAGAGACACCGCATGTAAGAGGTGCTCAGTTACCGGTAATAAATATCTACTATTGGTAGTGTCTGGTTGCCGGTTATTGGAATATTTCAACACAAACTATAATCATTTTTTTTCTGTAGCTGTTTGATACAACCGAGTGGTTTACTCGGCCATTTCACAGGGCAGTTAGAAATCAACATGGGCCTGGAGACACAGCTGGGCCAGACCAAGTAATGACAGCAGATTTCCTTCCCAAAGGGATATCAGTCAACCTGGATTTTATGACAATCCAGAAGTTCCAGATTATTCCAAATTACTTTAATTAATTGAATTTAAACTTGTGTTTCTGGAACATCAGCCTGGGCTTCGAGATTACTGGTCCAGTAACATAACCATAATGCTACCATTCCTTCAAAGAAGAATAGTGGTTAGTTGACTGCTGACACTTTGTTTCATGTCTCTAGATCAGGGTGCTGAGGCATTTAGTATCAATTTACCACTGCCCCACTCAGATTATCAACTCAGCACAGATTTAGATTAATCCTCAGATCCTCAGGGTCACTCTGACCCAGAACTACGTTGAAAGGCATATTTATTTACCAAGATCCCACGAGAGGCATTTTTAAAAAAATGTAACGACAAGGGGAGTGTGGTGGTTCACAAGCAGACTTTTATTCACCTTTACAGCGGCACATACATGTGGCCCCGTTACACATTACCGGGTCCTCACTCCTTTCTCTCGGCTACCACAGAGGCCAAGCTGTTGTACAAATACTGGTTAATTCCTGGTCCAGTCAGGACAAGGGAACAATCATCTCCAGCTGGATAAACCTCATGAGGTAATTATCTTTTTGCTCTGATTTCTTAACGTAAGTGAGTCAAAGCCGTAATGGTAATGAGAAGGGGTGAGATTGGGGAGGTGAGGTGGAGGGGGTTTGGTGTGAGTTAGAAGAAGTTGGAGAGGTCAGAGGGAGGGGAAGAGGGATTGAATATTTCTCTTTATCTTCCAGCTTGTGAAAATGTCCTTATTACAAATCGACCAGCTCTCCGATTTAGCAGGAACGGGGAGTAAAGGTTCATGTGGGAATTTCTTTGCACATATCAGTACTAAAGAGGTTGGTGACAAACGAGGCACAATATGGTTGCTTTACCTGAATGAAAGCATTTTAAAGACTACTCTGGGCCAATACGCTTCAAAAATACTGCCTTTGAGTACTACAAGTGGACAGTGTAACATTGCTTTATTCTTTGAAGGTGACAGATCAATTAGAAATGAAGACATTTCTTGTATTTCACCGGGTACTGCTACTTCTGTGAGTAACTTGTGTCTAATTTCTCTTTTCCCACTTTGCTTCTTTCGCTTTTCTGAAGTCAAGTCAACAGAGAAAAGATGACTGTTGAACGGATGTTGACATTGTGACCTCTATGGAGGGAGCCTGGAGGCCAGACACAATTTCTCCTTTGTTTCCTGGTGGCAATCTAAACGCCTCTTGCTATTAACAAAAGCCTGCAGCTTGTGAGCAGAAACAGGATATAAAGAGCTATTGTTACACCTGCCTTTAACTGCCTGTATCTTGTTTAGAATAATGACAGTTTTTGACAGGGCGCTCGCAATACAGGTAGCTCATTTGCATCTCTGCACTTCCCATTTCATTTTTGTGTGATGAATTGCAAATAAAAGCATTTGGAATCAGACCATTCCTGACGATCTAAATGTTAATTCTGAGCTGCTGACAAACAATCTGGCTTCATTGTGTACATCCTTAATTTTAAACGTTTGTTAATGGGATGTGGGCCTTGCTGGTCAGGCCAGCATTAATTGCCAATCCTTAATTGTCCTTGAGAAGATTGTGGGAAGCCTCCTTCTTGAACGGCTGAAATTCATGTGGTGCAGGTACACCCTCAGTGCTGTTAGACAGTGAGTTCCAGCATTTTGAGCCAGCAACAGTGAAGAAATGCCCATTTGGTTCCAGGTCGGGATGTTGTGTGGTTTGGAGGTGGTGTTCCCGAGTATCTGCTGCCTTTGCCCTTCTCGTTGACACAGGTTGCAAGTTTGGAAGGTACGGTCAAAGGAGCTTAGGTGATTGCTGCATTGAATCTTGGAGATAGTACACACACACAGTGATGGAGGGAGTGGATGTTTAAGGTGCCAATCAAGCAGGTGGCTTTATCCTGGATGGTGTTAAGCTTCTGGAGCTACGTTGATCCAGGTAAGCAGGGAACATTCCACCACATTCCTTTTTTAAAATAAATTTAGAGTACCCAATTAATTTTTTCCAATTAAGGGGCAATTTAGTGTGCCCAATCCACCTACCCTGTACATCTTTGGGTTGTGGGGGCGAAACCCACGCAAACACGGAGAGAATGTGCAAACTCCATACGAACAGTGACCCAGAGCCAGAATCGAACCTGGAAACTCGGCGCCGTGAGGGAGCAGGGCTAACTACTGCGCCACCACCGCATTCCATCACATTCCTAACTTGTGCTTTGTAGATGATGGACAGGCTTTGGGGAGTCAGGAGGTGAGTTAACCCCCATAAAAATTCCAGCCTCTGACCTACTCTTGTAACCACAGGCTGTGATTGAATAGAAATGAAATAGAGTTGAGCGTGTTCAGCTGGGTGTTTCCCAGCGCTGGCAGTGTCGAGATAGACCCTGTTATTTAACGGGATTCTGTTTTATTTCAGGGCCTCAGTGGGGAACATCCCGTCGGTTTTGAATGGTGCTCCAATCTCGAGACCCCCAACATGACCCCTGGTGCCCTAACTCACCTATAATTGGGTCAATGAGCACCTCACACTTCACCTAATAAGGGCAGGGCACACTGGGCCTGATCCCTAGCACAGGAAAAATGCTACCTGGGCACATTGGCAGTGGCAGGTGGCACCTGAGTGGCACTGCCAGGGTGCCAGGTGGCATTGTGGGGGGTTCCAGGGCGCCACCCTGCCCTGATCCTGCCCACCCTGCCCAGAGCCCAGCCACCCAGGTGCCCCCAATCCCCTGGGATTTTCCACATTGCCAGCTAAGATGCCAGTGTTGCAGCTGTACTTCAGCAACTTGGCTAGGGGTGCAGCTAGTCATGGAGCACAAATCTTCAGTATTATTTACTTCTCCTGTGTTGTAGCTTCACCGTAATATTAAGTATTCATAATGCTGTTCCTGTCATGTCCTCCCACATTTTTAATTGAACTGGGATTTATCTCCTATTCGGGGATAATAGCGGAGTGGGGGATACGCCAGGGCATGAGGTTGCAGATTGTGGTTGAATACAATTCTGCTGCTGCTGAAGGCCCACAGCGCCTCATGAATGCACAGTTTTGAGTTGCTAGATCTGTTCAAAATCAATCCCATTTAGCACGGTGGTGGTGCCACAGACACAATGGTGTCCTCAATGTGAAAATGGAAACCGGTGGTCACGCCTATCAATACTGTCATGAACAGATAGGTAGACTGTTGAACACATGATCCAGGGAGTTTTTACCAGTTGTTGGCTCTCTCACCACATGCTGCAGACCCAGTCTAGCTGCTATGTCCTTTCAGATTCGACCAACCTGGTCAGAAGTGGTCTATTGAGCCTCTTTTGGTGGCAGACATTGAAGCTCCTCACCCAGGGTACATTCTGTGCTCTTGCCACCCTCAGTGTTTCTTCTATTAGTGTTCAACATGGAGGAGTACTGCTTCCTCAGCAGAGGATGGATGGAGGTGCAGTAGATGGTAATCAGCATGAGGCTCCCATACCAATGTTTAACTTGATGCCATGAGACTTCATGAAGTCAATGCTGAGGACTCCCAGAGAAATGCCCTCCTAGCTGTATATCACTGTGCTGCCATCTCTGGTGAGTCTCTCCTACCTATTTGACAGCCATACCAGAGATGGTAATAGTGTTTTCTGGGACAGTGGGTGGATTTGTTAACTTTTTGTTTACAAAGTGTTGTCTCTGGCGGGAAAAGAAGAGGGCACCCAGCTGCCAGGTTTTCCCACCATATTTTCGAAGACTTAAGAAAACGAAGTTATGTCGAGGGTCCCACAACATCATGCTGGCAGGCTGGGCTCTGAATGAGTCTGCCCTTCCAGCAACCTCAGCTCCTGGGATTTATTAAATATAGAATCCTTACAGTGCAGAAGGAGGCCATTCAGCACATGAAAATGAAATGAAATGAAAATCGCTTATTGTCACAAGTAGCCTTCAAATGAAGTTACTGTGAAAAGTTCCTAGTCGCCACATTCCGGCGCCTGTTCCGGGAGGCTGATACGGGAATTGAACCATGCTGCTGGCCTGCCTTGGTCTGCTTTCAAAACCAGCGATTTAGCCCTGTGCTAAACAGCTCCTGCTGTTTAGTTTGAGTTTGCACGGACACTCCGAAAGAACACCCTACCTAGTCCCACGCCCAGCCCGACCCCCGTAACCTCACCTAACCTTTGGAAACTACGGGGAAATTTAGCATGGCTAATCCACCTAACCTGCACATCTTTGGACTATGGGAGGAAACCAGAGTTAGGGGCAGTGACAGAGGGAGTGCCAGGGTACCACCTGGGCATGACCATCTCCACATTGGGTGCTGTTCTTGTGCAGTTCGGCTAGGAACATTCGCCTGGTCACATTTGTCAGGATCTCTTGTAAACACCACCGACATGACATCACTCCAATGTGGGGGGATGGGCTCCTTACATTGATGGATAATACAGTGGAGGCCCGCAAATTATATTTTAAAAATGCAAATGAGATTCCCCAGCGTTCATGGCCATTACGTAATTGGTGAGTGTTGGAGGGGTGGACTATCTCTTTGGGAAATCCCACTGGCATAAATGCCGTATTGGATTATCTGCACCCTCTGGCTTTCCTGGTCGCTGAAAACGGGGGCGGAAAATACCCTGCATTGCCTGTAAGATATGATTGGATGAGTATGCCTATGTCAGACTGTTGCTTGACTAGGTCTGTGAGACAGCTCTCCCAGTTGTGGCACAAGCCCCCGGATGTTTGTAAGGAGGACTTTGCAGAGTCTGCATTTGCCATTGCTGTTTCCGGTGCTTAGGTCGATGCTGTCTGGTTTCATTATTTTTTGCAAACTTTGGATTTCAACTGAATGGCTTGCTAGGCCATTTTAGAGACACTTAAGAGCCAAGCACATTGCTGTAGATCTGGAGTCACATGTGGTCTAGACCAGGTAAGGGTGCATATATGGATGTGTATGCACATGTAATTACACACACAAATTTCAGGAATTGTAGATCAAGCATCACTGAAACGACAATTATTCTTTCAGTGACTTGCACATCAAAACAAGTTAAAAACAATCTTGCACAATTGGACTGAAAATTCATCAATTGTATTGTCTGTTGATGGCTAATTGTGTGAATATAATTGTGGCTCCAGACTGTCAGCAAATAAAATCTACCTTTATTTCCAGTAACTTTGCAAAACTCCTGATTTTGTTATAAACATCAGACAGCACCAAAAAGAAAACACATTACTTCCCTCCCCTTTCCCTTCTTTCTCCAATTCAGGTCACTTACTAACAGGTAACTTTCCCCAGCCAGGGCTTCGGGACAATTGTGACAATTGTCCATTGTCCCTTCAATACTTCTCTGCGATTGCCAGGTAGGTAGGGCAAATTGAATTAGGCTGAAGCATGTTTATTTCGGCTCCCCTGTGAAGGTAAGCATGGCCTCGAGAGTGCAGCCCATCAAATATCCTGCCAGAGATCTGTCAAAACTCACTCAAATGAGGATGATAGTCTCAAGTGACAGGGACCATTGGGACTTAAATGTACGATCGCTGGGCCAATTGTCGGGCTGTTTGACACCTGAACTAATGAACCGCATGCCTGCATTGTGGAATTCCTAGCAGGGGAATAGAGTATAGCGTATGTCTGGGAATGCAGTACTTTGAAGAACAGGTGTACAATTTGTTCTCTTGTCTTGATTCCCCGTCTTTACTTTTGTTTGCAAAAAATGGAAAAGTATATTTACTGTGTGCATTTCTTAAAGGATAGTGAAAAGGTAAAAAATTAAACCATCTTGAAGTTGATGGGTTTTTTTTTTTGGGGGGGGGCATCATGAGAATGTCACTTTAAGAAATGTCTGTCTTCTCATGTTACTGCAGTGATGTCAGAGTGTGGGTGGAGCTGAGCTCTGGCTCTGCTTTTTAGTTTCACTTTGAGAAAAGCTTGGGTTTGTCTGTGTTTTTTTTGGTTTCGTTTTCAGTGTTGGAGCTGAAGCCAGACAAAGCAGGTGCACTGTTCTCTCTGCCATGAAAAGACTATCTCTTGATCATTTGGTGAATTCAGAATTATAAATATTTTCAGCAGTGAATGCAAACCTGATGTGCTTCTGTTAAAAGGTGTTCTTTTTGTCTTCTGGATGTTGTTTGGGAGGTTATTAAGGATTACGTAGTGTTGTATTATTTGGGGGTTGTATTTGAATTGATGGTTGCTAAGATGTTCACTATGTTTTAAAAAGGTTAACTTGAGTTCATAGAATAAACTTTGTTTTGCTTTTAAAAAAATACTTTTCCATTTCTGCTGTACCACACCTGTAGAGTGGGCCGTGTGCTCCCCATACCACAATCTATTAAAAGTTGTGGGTCAGGTGAACTCCATGATACACTTTGGGGTTTTCTAAACAATGGCCCATAACAGATGTAATTTCTAAATCAGCATGGTGGGTGGCTTGGAGGGGAACTTCTAGGTGTGGTATTTCCATGCAGCTGCTGCCCTTCCCTTCTCGATGGTAGTGGTCGTGCGTTTGGCAGGTGTTGCCTGAGGAACATTGGTGAGTTCCTGCAATGCATCTTGTCGATGGTCCACACGGCTGTATTGTACATTGGTGGTGGAGGGAGTGAATGTTTGTGGATGGTGTGCGATCAAATACTTCTATCGAGTAGTGGTGTGGTTTTTTTTTTCTGTTCATCTGAAAGGTCAGGCAGATCCTTGGTTTAACATCTTGAGCGGGATTCTCCGCGAACCAGCAGGCCGTGCCATTCCGGCGCTGAGGAGTGGTGTGAACCACTCCGGCGTCGGGCCGCCCCGAAGATGCGGAATCCTCCGCACCTTCAGGGGCTAGGCTGGCGCCGGCGTGTTTGGCGCCATGCCAGTTGGCGCGGAAGGGCTTGGCGCCATGCCAACAGGCATCGAAGGGTCTTCGCCGGCCGGTGCGAGTTGGCACATGCGCGGGAGCGCCAGCATGTGCTGGCATCATCCCAGCGCCTGCGCAGGGGTTCTTCTCTGCTCCGGCCATGGCGGAGGTTGACAGCGGCCGTTGCAGAGGGAAAGAGTGCCCCATGGCACAGGCTCGCCCGCGGATTGGTGGGCCCCGATCGCGGGCCAGGTCACCGTTGGGGCACCCTCCGGGGCCAGATCCCCCTGCGCCCAACCCCCGAGGACTCTGCCGGTCGCCCGTGGAGCCAGGTCTCGCCAGTAATGGTCTGTTTTGATTTACACCGGAAAATGGGCAGCCACTTGGCCCAACACGGGCCGGAGAATTGCTGGGGGGCCACTGCCAACAGCCCCCGACCGGCGCGGCGTGATTCCGACCCCCGCCAAAACCCCGGCACCGGAGAATTTGGCAGCCGGTGGGGGCGGGATTCACATAGCCCCCTGGCGATTCTCCAAACTGGCGGGGGTTCGGAGAATCCCGCCCCTTATTTCAAAGACTGAAATCTGTAGAAGGACCATTTAGATCCATAATGTTCACTTTGTCTCTCTCCATGGATGTTGCCAGACCAGCTCAGTTTACCCAACATTGTCTGTTTTTATTAGGTCCACTCACAATCAGCAGAGATTTTACGCTCAAAAAACTGGAGTGGGAGTCTCAATCTTCTGACCTCAAAGGTGAGAGTGCTATTTACTGAACCACTGCTGGTTGCATCTGGATCCTTCGCTTGTGAAAAAAAACAATCTTACAATGGGAATGGCATTTTTTACCGTGCACTCATATATTGCATCGGCTGTCCTCCATTTACAATCTGGGTACTGTGACATTTAACATAGTGCTCAGGACAAGGCATGTTCATGTTTATTAAGTTGGACTTTCCAACTTGGATCTGGGAGGAACCATTACCTGGAATGGTGTTGTGGATGTTAAGTTCAACTTAAATGTTTGCTTCCTGTGTCCAAAGTTAGCTTAGTAAGAAGTCTTACAACACCAGGTTAAAGTCCAACAGGTGTGTTTCAAACACGAGGAATTCACCTGAGGAAGGAGCTGCGCTCCGAAAGTTCGTGTTTGAAACAAACCTGTTGGACTTTAACCTGGTGTTGTAAGACTTCTTACTGTGCTCACCCCAGTCCAACGCCGGCATCTCCACATCAAAGTTAGCTTGCCAGTGGAAAGAGCTATCTGAATAATGGCTGAAGCCTGACAGTTCCTAAACTGCAATCTGTGTAGAGTTGGCGGATTATCGCCGAGTGTTACAAATGTTAATGAAGTACCTTCTGAGCCACTTCAGAAGCGTGAGACCAATGTTATTACAGGTAAAGAGTGATTGGCCCAGTTTCTCCTCTCATTATGAATGTCGAAGTGGTGAGGGGAAGGGCAGGGAGTGGGGGGGGGGGGGGGGGGGGGGGGGGGGGGATGCGGCAGGGGGATTTTCTCTGATTCATGGAGCACACTCAGATGTTTAACTGCAAAATCTGGTTCTCTGACTCTGGCTGCGGACTGTGCTATCAGCCATTTTTGCTCAACGTCCCTTGTTGGGAGGGCAGTAGCATGGGAGTGCTCAGCATACATTGGAAGCCTTTTGGGAGGTCAGAATATAACATCAATTATCCGTTCCAGCTCATTTGCCGCATGTTGTTGAACCGCATGGTCCACTGAATGTTTGTACTAATCACTCACAACCCAACACGTGTTCAGCTACATGAAGGAGGCTCCAGCCACGAGCATTATTTTAAAGAGCCAACTATCCAAGTTGCAGGTGAGATGCTTCTTACTCATGCTATTGGAAAGTTGTTGGAAGCAGTGTAGCTTGTTTGTTGGCAGTCCATTGGTGACCTTGAGCAACCATTCCTGGAGGGCATAGGAAGGCTCTTTATAGAAGGCCCTAAGAATCACAGGCTTTCAGAAAACTCTTCTCATGCCTCTACCTGAGCTCACATGCAACAAGGAAGTGGGTCCGGAACTCTGCCACCTCCTTCAACATGAGCTTTCCACCAGGTCAAGAACAGTGGTTCCCGTGACAGTATGTGCCAATATTTCCAGGAGGGAATGGGCAACGTATCCAGTACTGCCTCTACTGATATATCTGGGAGGTGAGAGTCTCTATATGTGTTCCCTCTGTGGAGTTGAGAGCAAGATGATCAGGCATGATGGTTTGCTCGGATCGTGGGATTCACTATGGTGCTGGGAGCCATCGACTATTTGTACCTGGGTCTGTATGTCGTCCTTTTGTCAATGGGGAGAGGTACAGGAAAGCGGAGGGTTACCATTCCATTAGTGTTCAGCTGTCATAGAACATAGAACAGTACAGCACAGAACAGGCCCTTCGGCCCTCAATGTTGTGCCGAGCCATGATCACCCTACTCAAACCCACGTATCCACCCCATACCCGCAACCCAACAACCCCCCCTTAACCTTACTTTTATTAGGACACTACGGGCAATTTAGCATGGCCAATCCACCTAACCCGCACATCTTTGGACTGTGGGAGGAAACCGGGGCACCCGGAGGAAACCCACGCACACACGGGGAGGATGTGCAGACTCCACACAGACAGTGACCCAGCCGGGAATCGAACCTGGGACCCTGGAGCTGTGAAGCATTTATGCTAACCACTATGCTACCGTGCTGCCCCATGTAACCATGTTGGGGAATGCCTGCTGTGCTGGCAGCAGACACATTGCCTTCATTCTGAAATTTGTTTTTGCTGTGCTCCAAGAACAATCAGAGGATAAAGTGATGATGCTTGATTCAACACCCCCCCCCCCCCCCCCCCCCCCCCCCCCCACCCCTGGCCACTGAACACAGCAGGATTGCGCTTGCATAATGAGAGCCATGGAGTTAACAGGAACATCGCAAAGCAGTACATCGGTCTCAATACCTGGATCACTCAGTGAGATCCCAGAACTGGTGTCCTAGATATAGGTGGCCAGCTGTAGCCACCATAATGTCATCACCAGGACAGCACAACCATTCCCGCCAGGAATCTGGAGAAGAGGCGAAAGAGACATTCAGGATTCCTTCACTCCAGATGGGCTGTCTAAGAGCACTCACTTTGGCTCTGCTTCCCCTGGGCAGCATCCTTTACCACCATGGATCGACTATTCTCCACATCACCATCCAACTGGGACACACATCACTGGGTCACCTCGGCCAACAAATAACCTTTTATTAACATTACGGTAGCAGGGGCAGCACGGTGGCGCAATGGTTAGCATTGCTGCCTATGGCGCTGAGGACACGGGTTCGGATCCTGGCCCACACACTCCCTGTGTGGAGTTTGCACATTCTCCCCGTGTCTGCGTGGGTTTCGCCCCCACACCTAAAAATGTGCAGGTTAGGTGGATTGGCCACGCTAAATTGCCCCTTAATAAAAAAAAACATTACGGTAGCAAAGTGAAAATAGCATTGTGGCTTCACAATGCCAGGGTCCCAGGTTCGATTCAACTCTGGGTCACTGTGCGGAGTCTGCACATTCTCCCTGTGTCTGCATGGGTTTCCTCTGGGTGCTCCGGTTTCCTCCCACAGCCCAACGACGTGCAGGTTAGGTGGTTTGGCCATGCTAAATTGCCCTTAGGAGGGGTTATTGGATTATGGGGATAGGGTGGAAGTGAGGGCTTAAGTGGGTCGGTGCAGACTCGATGGGCTGAATGGCCTCCTTCTGCACTGTATGTTCTATCTTTAACCAAAAACATATCCACATATACAAACAGATGTATACTGTTTACCCTTGTGTGTTCTAGGGGCTGGTTTAGCTCACTGGGCTGGCTTTTAAAGCAGACCAAGCAGGCTAGCAGCACGGTTCGATTCCCGTACCAGCCTCCCCAGACAGGCGCCAGAATGTGGCGACTAGGGGCTTTTCACAGTAACTTCATTGAAGCCTACTCGTGACAATAAGTGATTTTCAATGGTGTTTGTCCTACGAGTATTTTTGTCCTACTGGTGTGGTGCTATCTTTATAGCTACAACAGTTGACTTTTACTTGCAGGAGTCTGCAGATAGACTTGCAGGATTTCCTTGAATAACTCTGGTGCTGGAGGACCCAGCTTTGGTCTGTATCATCTGCACATGGGAAGTAGCAGTGAGGGTGAGCTCACTGAAGAATATTATCTGTGCATCAAAGAATGTACAGTGCAGAAGGAGACTATTTGGCCCATCGAGTCTTCACTGGCCCTGGGAAAGAGCACCCTACATCAGTCCATGCCTCCACCCTATCCACGTAACCCTACCTAACCTTTTGGATAGTAAGGAGCAATTTAGCATGACCAATCCACCTAAGTTGCATATTTTTAGACTGTGGGAGGAAACCGGAGCATCAGAGGAAACCCACGCAGGCACAGAGAGGAAGTGCAAACTCCACACAGGCAGTCACCCATGGCCAGAATTGAACCTGGGTCCCTGGTGCTGTGAGGCAATATTGCTAACCACTGTGCCACCGTACCGCCCATAATGATGAGATCAGGAATTTTGTCATTCTGAGCGAGGACAGGAGGTTCATTCTTTGTCACACCTACTCCCAGTCCTGTGGAATGGTGACTCCCCAGTCCTAGTAATTTATTTGAGCTCTGAGATGTGCAACTATAATGGCAGCTGCCTGACCCTGCATGGCCAAGCATGATCCTCATGTACTGCATAAGGTAGGTAAATACTATCATTCTCAATGCCCTTTTATAATCTCCGTGGACTCTCATTTATTTCAGAAAGAGATTCAAACTTCCAGTTACCAGCTGAAAGAATGACATGGCAAGATTTCACTTTGTAAAACATTTACTGTACCAAATGACTTAAAAAGCACTTTTGACCAAACACTATTTTCTTTTTTGCAGGCAATTTATACCAGAAAGCACAGAGAGGAATATTCCCCCTTTATACTTCTCATCTATTCCACTCTCCATGGAATTGCCATACTTTTAGCAAATAGACCACAGTTGCTCCCAGCTTTGAACAAGTACCTGTATCCTTCTTTCGCCAAGAGTAACTTCAAGTGAACAACCAGATGCTTTCCTCAGTTTTCGGAAAGATTCTTAAACTCACCACGAGCAATAAAGCCTTTCCAATAATTCTTCTTTCTCCTGGCCATACTAGGAAATCTCCTGGAATCTTTAGATGGCTTCATGTATTTGATTAGGTCCTTCCCACATCCGGTTGTGGTAGTTCACAAAGTCGAGCAGCCTTTTCTCCCTACTAACTACATAAAACTGCTGTCTGTCTGAGGCTTTATTGATTTGCCTCAGACAAACTCTGGGGAAGCCTTTAGCTGGACATCAAAAATGGTTTTCCCTGCCTTCTTCCCTATGGCAACATGCAACAAATTAACCTTGTGTAAAAAATGAAAACTAGCTTTCCTTAGCCTCAGATTACATTCAACGTAGAAGTAAATGGACAGTCTTTAGTACAACCTGATAAGTGCAACACCTTTCTGGAACTTTGGGAGACTCAAGCTTTAACCATTGTAAACTCAGAGATGGCTGCCATTGTCTCTAAATATAAATACATTGCATCAGCTTGCCAGTCAAACAATCTAAAGCTTGCTTTGATCACTAACACCCAGGCTTATTGTCAGGTAGACGTCAGAACAGGTCACATGACCACCTTCATTTACTCTAAAATTAAAGCTACAGTCCCAAAATATAATAATCTTATAAACCTCATGATTGTAACAGTTCCCAGTGATGTCAGATGTTACGGGCTCTGTCCGAGCCAGCCCCATAATGAGGAGCACATCATTTTCTCTTGAGCTCTGGAGGCTTATTTGTGTCTTTCTCTGGCTGTTCTTTGCTATTTTCTAAAGTTCTGCAAAAGAGAGGGCAGAATGTCAGTGACTGTGTTACATTGGTCTCGATCGATATATCTGCTATAGTTGAATAGCTGGAGATATGTGGAATCGAGGAGCGGTGTGTGTGAGGTTCACAGCGTTAGAAGGTGTGTGAGAGTGAGATGAAGTATATAATTGCTAGGTTTGAACCTGAGTGCTGATGGGTGAGTAATGGGGGTGGGTTGAGCAGTGTGAAAGGTTGGTGTAGTGGTGGGCAGGAGATGGTAACATGCATTAACCTTGCCGATCTGTGCAAGGTCATTAAACTTCTGCCATTGCTGTTGGCCCTTGAGGCCAGCCTTCAGGAGGTCACCTCCCTGGATACCTGTTCCCACTCCCTTCAGAAGGAATTCCTTGAGGGATTACTGGTTCCCTGCAGAAACATGCTTCTCTCCTCCTGTCCACTTCAATTATTAAGGCCTCTGCTGCCGCATCAGTGGACTGTGGAGATCTCTCTGTGCCCTGGTGCTCCATTTTCCATCTCACCAACTACAGCAGTGAGAGTCAGCAGCAGCCATGTTTCATTCAGTGAGGCTCCCCTTTAAGAAGGTGGGCCGTGATTAACAGCTGGAGACTAGCTGCAACATGTATAGGCTCGCAGGCTGTTAGCCTCCCTGTTAGGCAGCCTGCAGCACAATTGTGCGTGGAAATCATTTGAATGAGGAGGCAGCATGCGATTTGTGTGCTGCCTGCTTCAATGTGAATGGTCAGATTGAGAACCACAATTCCTCTGTCCAAAAATGAATGCTTGTACCAACCATTGTATGAATACAAATTAAACATAGTAAGGAAGGATGGTCTGTTTATAAATATGAGAAAAGCCAATAAAAAGATTTTCAAAAAAAAATAGAAAGGAAGGATGGTGTTTCTGATTCTTAACCTTGGAAGCATTTCTTTCCTTGGGCTTGTGATGAAAGGTCAGAACCCTGGTCCCAAATTGTTCTGAGGAAGTGGGGAGTTGGGGGCGGGGAATGCATGGGGACAATGGCAAAACACAGTGAAACCGAATGCCTGCCCTCTCTTTCCACCCTTTCCATAATCAGTTTTCCATTGCCCCTCACTATCTCAATAAGCTCCTCCAGCCCCATGAGCTTGTGCTTCTTTAAATCTGCCCATATACGGCATCCCTAATTTTAGTGGCTCCACCATTGGTGTCCGTGTCTTCAGTTACCTCGGTCCCAGGCTCTGGAATTCCCTCCTTACACCCCTCTGTCTCGACTTTAATTTCCCTCCCTCAAAAGAAGCTCCTTAAACCCTACCTCTTTGACCAAGCTTTTGGCCATCTGACCTAATACCTCTCTGTGTGCGTCAGTGTCGACTTATGTTTTGTAACATTCCTGCGGATTGCCCTGGGGTGCTGCTTTATTATGTTAAAGGTGTTTTATAAATGTAAATTGTTGTTGTAATGTTTAATTGGGTTCCCCCACGCAGACATAATTCATCCAAATCCAGATTATAAATTAGCTGGGGTCAACACGCTGGGGCTTTCTGATTCCCCAACAGGACTCGGCTGAGGCTGCAATTCCTGAATGAGAAGACACTGTGCTGCCAATATATGAGAGGCCAGTGAGAAGTTAAAAACTATTGTCCCAGGGAAGGATCTTCCGCAGCCTTCAAATGTTGCAGGCCGATGGGTGGGAAATGGGGGTGGAGGGAGGGGGGAGGGGGGTGGAATGACTTCTGAAGGTAGGAATTAACAAAATAATTGTGTCCGCAGGAGTTTGAGCCTTGGAAAAGCTTTGATTTGCTACTCGTTACTGCAACAAGACTGAGCACAGTGTACGGCAGATGTGTAACATCCCATTGAGTCTGACTCTGTGGAGATGCCTATCACCCACGTGTATTGTTAATTGTTTTAAAAAAAAAGTCAATTGTCGGCACAACTAAGGGAGTAATAGATGAAAAGATGTAACTAATTGAGCTACACTTGCCTTTCACCCCAAAGCACATCTTCTTTGTTTGGTGTTTTACTCAATCAATGTAATGTTTATTATTATGTGAATGTTGCAGAGTAGTAGTAATGACCTGAAATGGAATCTTATCACCAGTCCTAACATGCTTTAAAAGACAGTAATTGAGCAATAATGTCATTGTGCACAGGACAATTAAAGCCGAACACTCTGGTGATAAACTTTGCCCTGTCTATAATTATACTGATCGTGTTGGCACAAATACAAAAAGGGAAAGGCCAGTTCTGTTCTCATTGTCAACCACTTTGTCAGAAATATTAACACAAGCAATTTTGCCCTTTTTTCTTTTGTTTAATTTCCAACCTCATTTATTGAGGCTGGATCAGGAAAGATAGAGCACCAACGTTTTAACATCACATCAGGGAGACAACCTACACTCTTCGCCTGTTCGACACTTCAAATATATTGAAATTTAATCAGTGTCAACATCTGATAATTGTGGTAACTATCGCCAACTGACACTTATTTCAGTTCCTTCCTGAACTGCCAATATTAAGGTATATTCACATTTATAGCGTCAATTAATCACAAAGATAAAACTTCAGTC
This sequence comes from Scyliorhinus canicula, assembly GCF_902713615.1. Classification (NCBI taxonomy): domain Eukaryota; kingdom Metazoa; phylum Chordata; class Chondrichthyes; order Carcharhiniformes; family Scyliorhinidae; genus Scyliorhinus; species Scyliorhinus canicula. Next base: position 32,002,208 of record NC_052165.1, on the reverse strand, counting down.
TAGTGCCATAATGAATCATATATGCTGTTTGCAAAATAATATCCGAGGCCGTTTGAAGAACTGAGGCGAGCGCACAATGGGTCCCAGGCCACGAGGCTGAATATATTATCCGGATGAGAAACGGATGAATAAAACGAGAATTGTTCAATATGCTTTGCCCAGAAGGGTGGTAAAGCGCAGATTTTGCAGTGAAAAATGTTATTGTGTTGTACGCTTAAAAGCGGATAATTGTAATTAAAAAGGAGCTGCCACGGATCAAGCGCGCTGAATGCTAAACATTCAACCCTAGACTTGTCGCAAGCATCTTTGAACAATTAACTCTGAAATATTCCTTTTTTTGTTTTGAGCTCCTCTGTGACAAAGCTTTATTCTTCCAATTCACCAGCTGAGCCCGGCAGTGGATGCATGAGGGTGAAGTGAATCAAGCAAGCTAATGGAGTGTGTCAGCTTATCTTCTGCAGTTATCTGTATCCAATTCTTTACTACTCCAATTATGAACATCTTTTATTTGTGATACATATATGTACGTATTATTTTTAAAATCCCTTTTACATTTTCTGCTCAAACTTAGCTGTTCAGAAATTTCTTGATGTCCTCATGAAGTGAACAAAGCAGAGTGTGAGGGTTTAATAAGAGTGCAACCTGCTGAAAGGGTGTGTGCACATGCCGCAGGGCACCTCTCTGCCCATGAACCTGAAATATACCAGTCACCAACCACTCTGTGGTAGGAAGGGACTTGTCCAGAACCCTTTAAAAGATATTATTATTCAGAAAATTTTTCATTATAACAAGTAAAACCACGACACGTTCGAAATACAACCCCAAACTTATTGGGCTGGATTCTCCGTTTGGAAGACTAATTGCTGACGCCAGTGGACCACGACCGGAAAATTGGCGTGCAACCCTCACCGAATCCTGTACTGATGAGAGGCTAGCACCGGGGCCAACTGTAAACTCCCGCCTCCGCACCGAAAACAGGCAGAGAATGGCCATGTCCCGGACCGCGCATGCGTAGTGCTGATGGCCTGCATCGGTCGCGCCGTACAACATGGCGCCGGCCTTACGCAATCTCAACCTGCCAACCGAGACCCCCACAGCCCACCTCCTGACCCCCCCCCCCCCCCTCCCCCCCACCAGTCCCCCCAGCCCTAGCAGAAACCCCCCGGCCAGCAGCACAGATCCTGGCTGAGTGTGGCGGCGCTGGACATAGTCCGCAGGTGGCACACCAGGTTCCTGCATGGTTGGGACCACACATGGTCCGCGCTGTCGGGACTCGGCCTATTGGGGGCAGAGTCATTAAGACCCACTTGCATCCTCCCACATGTGTGCGGATACAAACCCCAATTTCGTCACCAGCGGAGGGCCGGACCATCGCAAATGGATCGGCGCCTGTTTTTACCCATGATGCCCGATTCACTGCCACATCCGGAGGCGGGCGACGGAGAATCCAGCCCAGTGTTTACAGCAGACAAGGAAATTAGGAAATGGGAGGATAAAGGAAATGGGGAGACCTTTGTTCGAATGAAATCGATTAAATGGCAAGAAGTATTATTAGTGCAAGTCAAAAAGAAATAGTAACGGCATGTCTCTCGATAAGGCAAACCAGAATGATCAGCAACAGTTTGCAGAAGAAACAAAAGTAAAGCCAAGGGCCGAGATATATCTCAGTGTTGAGTTCAGTGTTGAATCGCAGAAGGCAGTAAAGTGCCCAGTCAGCTGCTGTTCCTTTAGCTTACACTCAGCTTCATTGGAACGGTGCAGGAAACCTAGGTCATAGAGCTCAGTGGGAATTCAGCTCAGGATTAGAATGATGGGTGATCGAAAACCCAGCATCATACTTGCAGACTACAGTGTTCGTGAAGCAATCACCAAATCTGTAGGTGGCATTCTCACATCCCGCGCAAAACATACATTGTCCGGTGTTCCCGCGCCCATGCAATTGCCCTGAGTCAGTCATGTGGCCCATGTAGACAGCCCCCATAAAGGAGCCATGCTGCCCCACACCTCTTCCAGGGGTGGACTATCATAGAATTATCATAGACTATCATAGAATTTACAGTGCAGAAGGAGGCCATTCGGCCCATCGAGTCTGCACCGGCTCTTGGAAAGAGCACCCTACCCAAGGTCAACACCTCCACCCTATCCCCATAACCCAGTAACCCCACCCAACACTAAGGGCAATTTTCGACACTAAGGGCAATTTATCATGGCCAATTCACCTAACCTGCACATCTTTGAACTGTGGGAGGAAACCGAAGCACCCGGAGGAAACCCACACGCACACGGCGAGGATGTGCAGACTCCGCACAGACAGTGACCCAAGCCGGAATCGAACCTGGGACACTGAAGCTGTGAAACAATTGTGCTATCCACAATGCTACCGTGCTGCCCCAAGGACTAAGGATGTATCTTTCTGTCCCTAATATATGGCTGTGCTTGAAAGCATTGCTCTTTGACAAGCTGATGACTGCCATGTGCAAAAGACCTCACACTACTTCAGTTGTCTCCTATGGTAGTTTTGTGGGCCAGGCTTTAGAGAACACCAAAGTATATTATGGAGTTCACATGGTCCACAACGTTTAATAGATTTTGGTTATGGGGAGCTCAAGGGCTCACTTTACAGGTGTGAGGCAACAGTGAACTAAAATAATTTTTAAACAAAAACAGTGTTAACAGTTAACATTTTATAAACCCACAGTAAAGGTCTTACCAGCTACCAACCCTGATAACCCCCAAAAAGATACAGTACTCTGTAGATAGCCCTTAATAACTTTCCAAACAACATCCATAAGTCAAAAAACCCTTTTCAACAAGGACAGTAGTAGGTTTGCGTTCCTTACAGAAACAGGTATTACTTTGAATTCATCAAGTGATCTGGAGACATTCTTTAGATTGCAGAGAGAGGGAGGTCAATACACATCCACTTGCTTTGAATACAGCTCTCCAACTGAAAGCAAAACTAAACACAGAGCAAAACGAGCTGTCAGCTCCACCCACACAATAACATCACTGCAGCCATTTGATAAAGCACACTTTTCTTAAAAGGACATTCACATGACAGTAGCACAACCCTTTTTATGGGGTGGGTTGGTGGCCCACGTTACCGGCTATGGCCAATCACATGAGTGCAAGTAAACCCCGGCTAATAACAAGTTAGCATAGGGCCCTGGTAACAGAGTCCCAGGCAATGTGGATCCCAGAGCATAAGAGACAAGACCCATCCTATTGTATTCTGTGCCTGTATAATTACCATCCTCTGCCTTTCATTACTAAACTCCTTTGTTACTACTGGAAGCCTCCAGAGTGTTTCTCGAGCCACTGCCTCCAGTGCCCGAGAGACTCCATGGAGAAACCTTGTCACAATGGAAAGACTAATCCCATGAGCCCTTGTCAGGTAGGTCCATTCCCTGGGGAGGATGGAGATTTGCAGTTGTGGGTTTTCTGCCATTTGCCTCCATGCCATTCTAGGGAATCCCCTCCTCCCGGTCCACCCTCTTTCCTTAATTCTACCTGGAGCTAATGACAAGTAGCTCAGAGTGAACGGCAGACCTGCACCTTGCTGAGATTGCGTTGTAGTGAGAACCTCTGGACCAGACCTGCTGCTGTGTGGCCTTCACAAGATTGTGAGGAAGAACAAATGTGAACACTCTCATACAGTCTTCACATCCTTTAGGGTTTCTCTTTAGTTGTCCAGGTGTGCTGACCTTGAACTCCATCCATTTGAGGAGACCCTCCCCCAGCGATGTTTTGCAGTAGGACATTGAGGGAGTGGCCTTTGTCTGAAGCTGGCTCTGTCTCAGGATGGCGGACATTTCTTCTCAAACTGCCTCACCAACTTTTATCCTCCCCCTGTCACCAACTAATTTCCCCTATCACCATTGACCCCCCTGATGTCACCTTCATTCTCCCCTCCATTATGTTTGAGCCTCCCTTCATCAACATTTGAACCCTATCACTGTTAATCGGCACACTCCTTACTTATCCGTTAAGCCTACCCAAGTCAACGTTCCTCTGAGCACCATATTCCTTCCCACTCCTGTGATCCGTGCCACCATCCTTACCATCGAATCTCTACAGTGCAGAAGGAGGCCATTTGGCCCATTGAGTCTGTACCGAAACTCCAAAAGAGCACTCTATGCATGTCCACTCACGTGACCACTCCTTCCTATCCCGCAACTCCATAACTTAACCTGCACATTCCTGGACACTAAGGGACAATTCATCATAGTGAATGCACCTAACCCGAAAATCTTTGGATTATGGGAGGAAACTGGAGCACCCAAAGGAAACCCTCGCAGACATGGGGAGGAGGTACGAACTCCACACAGTGACCAGAATTGAACCCGCGTCCCTGGAGTTGTGAGGCAGCAGTTCTAATTACTGTGCCACCCAGTGTCCCGCTCAGTGATCCCCTCCCCCCAGATGAGAACTATACCCGCCCCACCCAGACCGTGACGGTCCAACCCTACCGCAAGCTACTTCCTCCTCTCACAGTCACTGTGTCCTTCTATCACCAACAGCTCCAGTTCGCTCCACAGGATCTCAATGTTGACTCGACTGACCCCTACTTCTGATGCACTCTGGCCCCACCCCATCTCCCCTCCTCCCCTACTTCGCGATCTGGAAAGGACCCTGTGGACCCCAACACACGGACCCGGCCATCACCTCATCTGCAACCACAACGTCATCCACTTACCGGCCTTTACCCCATCCACGCCGGAGCATGGTCTGGACATCCACCAACCTGTGAAGACAAAACGCAGCCCAACAGCACCCCGGAACGCTCGACCGCGCAGACCCACCTACCGACGCAGGATTCGCAAGCAAGGCAACAAATCCTCCATCCACACACAGAGTGAATAACCTCATTGGACACAACTATTCCCTTAACACTGCACACTCTCACCGTCTCCCAGGCTCGAAAAGAAGCAGTCACTCCAGGAAACGTGGATAATGTGCAGGCCTGCAGGTGAGGGTGAAACAACGTGGCCCCAAAGCCCCTCTGCCTAGCTTACTCCTAGCTAATGTCCAATCTCTAGAAAAAAAGCCAGACAAACTTAAAGCCAGACTCACTTTTCAAAGAGAACTAAGGGACTGCTATGTGCTCTGTTTCACGGAGACATGGCTCACTCCTGCTTCACTGGACTGTGCCCTACAACCAGTGGGCTTCTCAATCCACCGAATGGACCTTATAGGCCGCCGCTGTACAAGGGGAGGTGGGGTCTGCCTCCTAATCAACATCTCTTGGTGCCAAGATGTAGCAACACTGGCGAGTTTCTGCTCCCCGGACCTGGAATACCTGACGCTAAAATGCCGCCCCTTCTACCTTCCGCGGGAGTTCAGCTCTGTTATCCTGACGGCAGTTTACATCCCACCCCATGCGAATGTGAAAATCGCACTGGACAAAATATTCACCACCACAAATAGCCTTGAAGCGAAACATCCCGAGGCCTTGTTCATTGTAGCTGGGGACTTCAATCAGGCCAAGCTCAAGAGCGCACTACCAAGTTACCACCATAACGTCACCTGTTCCACAGAGACCCAAACATCCTGGACCAATGCTACACAAATATCAAACATGCCTACCGCTCTATCACCCGCCCACACTTTGGCAAATCTGACCACAAGGCCATGCTCCTGCCTTCTGCTTATAAGCAAAAACTGAAGCGGGAGAATCCGTCAAAGAAAGTTGTGCATTGTTGGTCTGAGGATTTGAATGATCTCCCATGGGACTGCTTAGAGTCAGTGGACTGGTCAGTTTTTAAAAACTCTGTGACCAGCCTGAATGAGTACGCCACTACAGTAACTGACTTCATTAGTAAGTGTGTAGAAGACTGTGTGCCAAAGAAGCAAATCCGCGTGTTTCCCAACCGGAAACCCTGGATGAACAGGGATATCCACTGCTTGCTGAAGTCTAGTTCTGAGGCGTTCCGGTCAGGCGACCCTGACCTCTACAAGAAAGCCAGATATGATCTAAAGAAATCTATCAAAGATGTCAAAAGAAAGCTCGATTCCCAGGCTAGCCACACGGATCCCCACCGTCTATGGCAAGATCTGCAAGACATAACAGGCTACAAGATGAAGGCATGTAAAATCGTCGGCTCCAACGCACCCCTCCCTGATGAGCTCAATGCATTCTATGTCCACTTTGAGCAAGAGGTCAGCGAGAGCGAACCCTCCACCCCAGAAGCCGTGGATGAACTTGTATCTGAGATCACCACTGCAGATGTCAGAACAGCCTTCTCGAAGGTCAACCCACGGAAAGCCACTGGCCCGGATGAGGTACCCGGACGGACACTCAGGTCTTGCACGGATCAGCTGGTGGGGGTATTTGCAGACATCTTCAACCTCTCTTTACAACAATCTGAGGTCCCTATCTGCTTAGAGAAGACGACCATCATCCCTCTACCAAAAAAAAGTTAAGCAGCGTGCCTTAATGACTATGTACATCATGGCTCTAACATCCATCATCATGAAGTGCTTCGAAAGGTTAGTCATGGCACAAATCAACTCCAGCCTCCCAGATTTCCTTGATCCACTACAGTTTGCCTACCGCTGCAACAGGTGCACAGCAGACGCCATCTCCATGGCCCTGCACTCAACCCTGGAACACCTAGATAACAAAGACACCTATGTCAGACTCCTATTTATTGACTACAGCTCAGCCTTCAACACCATCATTCCTATGAAACTCATCTCCAAACTCCATGGCCTTGGCCTCGGCTCCTCCCTCTGCGACTGGATCCTGAACTTTCTAACCCACAGACCACAATCAGTAAAAATAGGCAACAACACCTCCTCCACAATCATCCTCAACACCGGTGTACCACAAGGCTGTGTCCTCAGCCCCCTACTATACTCCTTATACACCTATGACTGTGTGGCCAAATTCCCCTCCAAATCGATTTTCAAATTTGCTGATGACACCCCATAGTGGGTCGGATTTCAAACAATGACGAGACAGAGTACAGGAATGAGATAGAGAATCTGGTGAAATGGTGCGACGACTATAATCTCTCCCTCAATCTCAACAAAACGAAGGAGATTGTCATCGACTTCAGGAAGCGTAGTGGAGAACATGCCCCTGTCTACATCAATGGAAACGAAGTAGAAAGGGTCGAGAGCTTCAAGTTTTTAGGTGTACAGATCACCAACAGCCTGTCTTGGTCCCCCCATGCTGACACTATAGTTAAGAAAGCCCACCAACGACTCTACTTTCTCAGAAAACTGAGGAAATTTGGCATGTCAGCTACGACTCTCACCAACTTCTACAGATGTACCATAGAAAGCATTCTTTCTGGTTGTATCACAGCTTGGTATGGAGCCTGCTCTGCCCAAGACCGTAGGAAACCACAAAAGATTGTGAATGTAGCCCAGTCCATCACGGAAACCAGGCTCCCATCCATTGACTCTATCTATAATTCCCGCTGCCTCAGAAAGGCAGCCAGCATAATTAAGGACCCCACGCACCCCGGACATACTCTCTTCCACCTTCTTCCGTCAGGAAAAAGATACCAAAGTTTGAGGTCACGTACCAACCGACTCAAGAACAGCTTCTTCCCTACTGCCATCAGACTTTTGAATGGACCTACCTCGTATTAAGTTGATCTTTTCTTTACACCTTGCTATAACTGTAACATTATATTCTGCAGTCTCTCCTTCCTTCCTTATGTACAGTATGCATTGTTTGTACAGCATGCGAGAAACAATGCTTTTCACTGTATACTAATACATGTGACAATAATAAATCAAATCAAATCACAATTCTTCTCCTTCATGCCTTCCTTCCTCCTCACTATATCCACACCCTCCCCTTGCTCTCATTCAGATCCGCCTTCCTTCCTCTCCTCTGCCACACCCCTTCATCCCCTGTGCCCCTCCTTCATCTCTTCTGGACCCCTACCTTCATGCGTAGCACCCAAGAAGACCCCACATTTATGACTACTGTGTGGACCATACCTGCAGTGGTGCAGCCAGCTTCAACTTCAGGTAAACGCTTCAATAACTTCCTTCACTGGGTGCATGTCACAAATGTCTAGTCGGGTTATTGAAGGGCAGGATTTGATGTGGGGGTGCACATTTCCAGCCTATTGGGGTATTAATGAACATGAATGAGATGCAAAGAGGGTTCCTGCTTCTTCTTCAGCAGGAGACCCGAGCCACCATAAACCTGATGGATCTGTCTTGGGGATGAAGGTATCGGCAATTTAAACCCCGATAACAGATTGTTTTTGATGTAACAAAAGGGTGCAAAAGTTATAGAACAGTACACTCCCTGGGACTATTATGCAGGTAATTTATCAGACCCGGCAGAAAGCACTTAAAATCTCAGCCCAAAAATTGGAGGGGACTTGACGCACGGCAAACTCTGACAAAATGGCAGCGGAGAGCGAAGGATCGATGCCCGAGGGAAAAGCTCAGATGGAATGGCTAATGGTATTTATCAAGGAAAAACTCTGACACCAGAGAAAAGAAATGCAAGGGGACTGGTCAAGAGCCATCGAGGGTGTAGGTAATGATGGATCGTGTGGAAAAGTGTCTTGAGACTCAAGGAACGAAGCTGCGAGAGGTGGAGGTGGTGGTTTCTCAAAGTGACTGCATTGTGTCCCTGCAGACGGAGGTGGCAGCTCAGAGGGACCTATGTTAATCACTCAAGGTTAAGGTCGAGGAGCATGAAAATAGGCCCAGATGGCATAATCTCCGAATTGTGGGGGGGAACTAGCACCACGAAGTATGTAACAAAGTCGTTGGCCGGGCTGGTGGGGCAAGGAATGCTGGAAAGGGCCTCAGATATGGATAGGGTGCACAGACTCTTAAGTCAAAGGCCGAGAGCGGGGGAACTTCTGCGGGCAATGATTGTGCGTATGCACAAATTTCTGGAAAAGCAAAAATCTTGCAGTCGGCCAAAGAGTGATTGCGAGTGGAGAGGGAACCGGATTCACATTTATCAGGACATAGAGACAGAGCTAGCGAAGCGACATGCAGGCTTCAACAAGGCCAAGGCAGTCCTATTCCGTATGAAAATCCGATTCAAGGTTCTATGGGTCACTTTCGAAGGCCTCGAATACTATCTTGAAATACCAGAAGAGGCAATTTTCTTGCCCCACCCTCCCCCCTCCTCACAGTTTCCCCTGCCCGTCCTGCCATTAGTGCTGTGGGTGGGTGGGGGGGTGCGGGAAGCGGGGAGAAAAGAGGTTACTGAGCAGAAGCTGACACACTGGCAGGCAATGCTAGTGAATGGAAGTGTGATGGGGAGGAGGCTGAGAGGAGTGGTTGGGGTGGAGGGAGACTGTGAGGGGGGAGGGTGGGGCAAGAAAATTGCGACGCGGTGGAGGTGGAGATCAGGCTTGGTCATGAGGGCACCATTTTGGATGGGTTCGATAGAAGGCGGTATTGAGAGAGACAGGGATGTTTGATGATGATGGCAGATAAGTCTCATGGGATGTAAGTGTCTGGACTCTGCTAACGGTTGGCTTTCTCTGGTAAATTAATCTGGAAAAGCCTCCGTACCCATAGACTAGCCTGGCAATCTCAAAGAAAGGAAGGGCCTGTTATTCTGAACAAAACAACTGAGCCTGTAGACAGGCCAAATGCATTTTTCCCACTCTTTCATGGGTATTGCTGGCAAGACCAGCATTTATTGCTCTTTTCTAATTGCCCTGAATTCAGTGGCTTACTCGGCCATTTCAGAGGCAGTTTTAAGAGTCAACCACATTGCTGTGGAACTGGAGTCACGTATAGGCCAGACTAGTTCAGGATGACACATTTCCATTCCTAAAGGGCATTAGTAAATCGGGTGGGTCTTTACAACAATTTCCATTTCTGCGAAAAGCGTTTCATTAATTCCAGAAATTTTAGAACCAGATAACCAGATGCTGTGGGTATGGGTGTGGGTATGGGTGGGGGGTTTGGAAGAACCCATGTTCCCAAGAGTTGTTAGCTCCGTTCTCTCTCCACAGTTGCTGAGATTACCAGCATTTTCTGTTTTGGTCCCAAGAATATTAGCTTGGGCCTCTGGATTACTAGTCCACTGACGTTACCACGACATCACTGTCTTTCTGCATTGCTTATTGTGGTAGATGGAACCATTAACATCAGCAAGGCTACTCTTCCACCCTCGTGATTAAGGTACAGTGGTGGAGCGTGGAACAGGAAACTTGGCTCAGTATCTTGACCATTTCATACCTGACCTGAAATATTTCTTGCTGTCAGAGTATCAGCAAGCAGCAAAATATCCAGAACTCAGCGTCTGACAACTCAGTAAGTGAAAATTCACCAGCAAAAGGAAAACATTTGATGATGTGTTTAACAGCAGCATCAAATATAGAATGGTCCTGAATACCAATGGATGAAATATCGTGGGCAGTGCAGTTTGCTTCCATTCACTAGCTGTGTGCAAACCCCCTTCAGGTACCACGTCAGTATTTCTCCTATAGCATTGCCTCAGGTCAAAGCTCTTCTCAATAAAATATCAATAAGAATGTTCTGACTTATGTGATATTAATGTCCTTAACTTTACTGCAGGAGCCAAGAATGGAATTTCAAAGCAGCTGCAAATAACCTATTTTTTGTGAGGTTGCAAGGCTAATTTCGCATCATTTCAGTTTTGCACTCAGTGTGTAGCAGGAAGCTACTCTCATTTGTCACAAAATCACATCAGAGTCTATAGGAACAGGAGTAGGCCCTTGATGAGATCTACCATGCGGAATTAGTGAAGTCTTGCGACAATAAAACTCAGTAGAAATTGGGGTTAAACTTCTCGTTGGCAAACAAGAATCTTTATTGTCTCTATTTGATTACAATTGAGAGAAACTTAAATCTATTCTCAATAAAGTCCGGCTAGCAAAAGGACTTAAAGAGAAGTAACTTATAAACAATTTAACTTTCAAAATAATACAGAAATGGTTTATTGCTTCCGGCAAAACAGCTTGCATTTACTTCAAGAGTTAGAGGGGAAAAGTGAAAATATGAAAATGAGGAGAGCGAGTAGTAAGATCAAAGTATAGGATGATCCTGGATAAAGATGGCCGTATGGACCATCATGTTTAAGGAGAATCTTATCAGACTTTAGGCATCTATCTACACCTGTACATCCTAATTGGTTTGGGTTAAAATCAAATACATTTGATTCGATGGTTAGCTGTCAATCCTTAATGTGCAACATAAGTTCTGAATGATTCATGTTTGAATATTTGTGTATGTTATGGCTTTATCCACATTATGGACAATGGTGCCTTCATGTTGCTATGGTGCCTGCTTCGTCCTTGATCTGATTACTGGTACAGCTCATTTCTTGATGTCAAACTGTCTTTGAAAATATGTTTATTAGAACAATAGCTTTTTCATCTTGCTTGGTGAAAATATTGTTTTTATGCATGTGGCAGGCATGTGTCTCTGTTGAAGCTATGTGTTTTATCATGACCTGAGGTTACGAGTGCTGAAATCCTTATTTTAAAATGGGGATTAAAACTGGGTCTTAATATTTACATTAAAATAGCCTTTTTACCTGTTAGATCTAGCAGCAAATAGCTGATTCTATCAGCCCTGTACTCCAAGGCTATGTTCCCCATTCAATGGTATCATGATCTGCAACCTAAATTCATGTTTTTTTTTTCTTTATTCTTTTCATGGGATGTGGACATTGCAGGCAAGGCCAGAATTTGTTGCCCATCTCTAATTGCACTCGAGCCGATTGGAATTTAAGAGTCAACCACATTGCTGTGGTTCTGGAGTCACATGTAGGCCAGACCTGGTAAGGACAGATTTCCTTCCCTAAAGGACATTAATAAACCAGATGGGTTTTTGCAACAATCGGCAATGGTTTCATGATCATCATTACACTTTTGATTCCAAATGTTTTATTGAATTCCAATTTCACCATCTGCCGTGCTGGGATTTGTTCCTGGGTCCCCAGAATATTACTCTGGGTCTCTGGATTACTAGTCCAGTGACAATACCACTATGCCATCACCTCCATTTTCCACATATCCTTTTGGTTAACAAAAAACGAACAATATCTAGCATCAATTGTCATTTGTGGAAGATCATCCTAAACTTTTATCTTCCTTTATGAGCAGTAGTGTTTCTTAATTTCACTCGTGAACGAACTGCCTAATTTTGAGACTGTCCTCTAAAAGTAGATTCCTCAACTAGCGGGCCAGGCCACATCGGAGGCCCCCCCGGGGTCGGACCTCCGCTCCTCCCCCCCTTAGGTTGCCCCACGACCCTTCCACGCTGAAGTCCCACTGGCTGAGAGCAGGTGTGGACGGCGCCGGCGGGACTCGGCGTTTTCACGATGGCCGCTCGGCCCATCCCAGGCCGAGAATCGGCCGGCCGGCCGCGTAGAGTGGCCAGTGACCGGCGCTGTGCCAACCACGCCAGCGCCAATGGATGCTGATTCTCCACTCTGCGGAGAATCGCGTGCCGGCTTCGGGGCGGCGTGGCGCAATTCGCGCCGGTCACGGGGATTCTCCGGCCTGGCCCGGGTCTGAGAGAATCCCGCCCATGACTTCTCATCCACAGGTAGTAGCGGAGACTGGGTCATTGAATATATTTAAGGTTGAGATAGACAGATTTTTGATCAATAAGGGAGTCAAAGAGGCAAGTATAATCTAAGTGAATGGAGGAGCAGGCTTGATGGATCGAACAGCCTGATCCTGCTCCTAGTCCTTATGAACTTACTCAGTTGCTTTTTAGCTCTCTCGATTTAATGACCAACATTCCATTAGCCTTTTTGATTATTTTGTGTAGCTGATCATAACATTTGAATGATCTACGTACCTGGACCTCAAACACTTTATCCCTAAAGTTTCTAACTTTCTATCACTTAGAAACTACACCTCCTCTTCAAACAGCTTCTCAGTCTCTCAGTGTCAAGTGTAGCTAACAGATCACATCATGTTGTCAGAAAACTGTAGAATATTAGGATCTGACATTTGACTTTGGTGTTTGTGTACTTGTCTGCTTTTGTGATGTGGATGTCAATGTCTGAACACAACCCTAAAAGGCTGACAAGGAATTTAAAGGAGAACGTTCAGATGACAGTTTTCCCTCCAGTGGAATTATGATTCAGGAGTGGTTCATGAATGTACTTGTTTTTGAAAGTTGTTCAGGCACTGAAAATATGGCGGATTAGTAAAAAAAAAGCCATTTGTTAAGAGGGAAAAGTACATCCTGCTCAGCGATCCCTCCAGCCTTGCTATTTGATACTGCTCTGGTTCACCCCCTGTCCAGTCTGGCAGATGAGCACTAACTAGATACATGTCCCTCCTTGTGTGTGGGTCTTCTCCCTGGCATTGTGTGAAAGTTTTTCCTAAAGGAGGACAGGGATTAAGTTAAGCGTTGCTAACATCTCTCTACAAGGGGAGAATACTTTGGTTTGCGCTGCAGAGGAGAATAAGAAGTGTGTAAAAGAGGTAATTAATAGTGAGGGCAATGCCAGCAAGATGCGGACCACTCAATATGTTGTTGTGATCAGTTGAGAGGAACGTGTTGTAAGGGAGGTGCTAGTAAAGTGGTTCAGGGATTACTGAAAACGACAATAAAAAAATCATCAATGGAAGTCTTTACTTAACAGCCAGGCCAAACTATCAACCTTTTCCTCTGTCACTTCCTGGTTGTTGGAGCTAAGCCGCTGGTATTAACATGCATTTGCACATTGGACCATCCCAATCTGGCAGTGGTGAAGCAACATTTTCAGATGTGGATGTTGCTCGGCCGAGTGAACTCCTGACCCATTTACAACAGAGATCAGGAGAAATTCTTTCTCTCAGAAGGTTGTGAGTCTTTGGAATTTTCTTCCTCTAACGGTGGGGAAGGCAGAACCTTTGGACATTTTTAAGGCAGATTCTTGATAAGCACAGGAGTGGGCGACTATCTAGAATTCCGGAAGGCATGAAGGTGAAGGACTAAATACTTTTATTCTGAACTCAAAGGTCAAGCCACACTCATGGGGTAGAACACAAGTGTCCCAGCCTGGTCTCCATCCGTTACCATGAGAACTTATACTCCGCGAGCCCAACGGGGAGATCGATGAGTGATTCTCCATCGGCCTCATGAGGGTTATCACAGTATCGGGAAGGCAGGAATGTGGAGTTGAGGTTACAACCAGATCAGCACCTGATCAGTCTCACTGAATGGTGGCGAAGGATCGAGGGGCCATGTGGCCACCTCCTGCTCCTAATTCATGTGTTCGTATGACCAGAGCCGCTTGAGTACTCTGCAAAATCAGGCGCTCTTGAATTGATCATTTTAACATTTAAAGGGTATTTTCAATTGAACACCACTGTGCGTGCAACACCTCCCCTTTAAAGAGGGGTTCTGATTGGCTGCAAGTGATATTAAACCTGCTCAAAACCCTTCTCTCCCATTGGATGAGCTGTGCAGTCACCAGTGTGATTCGTAAGCTGCCAGCTCACCTGTTCTGTTGGAATGAGGCACCAGCCTGAAATTGACTCACCCTTCATCCATTTCACAGTGCCCGTTTTGAGCGCAGATTGAAAAATGAGACACCACCCCCACCCCTGTATCTGCTAGCCTAAGAAATGCATTCGTAGCATTTGACCTCCTTCAATTCCTCTGACAGCCATCATTTGATCTCAAATGTCTGTGTGTACATGTAACCATTAGCACGAGCTTTGCAATGAAACCTTACCTAGCCTTTAGTCAGAAACACAGGGGAAATGTTGAGACCTCGAAAGTAAATCATTCTTGGGGCAAAAGGAATTGAATATCAGTTACAGTGAGGAAAGTTTTCAATTGTTTTCACCTCTGTTGAGTAAATGATGCTGAAAGGCACAGACCTACCACCAACAACATTGAATCCATAGCAGTCCTGCCAGTTCTGCTATTTAATATCATAGAATTTACAGTGCAGAAGGAGGCCATTCGGCCCATCGAGTCTGCACCGGCTCTTGGAAAGAGCACCCTACCCAAGGTCAAAACCTCCACCCTATCCCCATAACCCAGTAACCCACCCAACACTAAGGGTAATTTTGCACACTAAGGGCAATTTAGCATGGCCAATCCACCTAACCTGCACATCTTTGGACTGTGGGAGGAAGCCGGAGCACCTGGAGGAAACCCACGCACACACAGGGAGAATGAACAAGTTATAAGTTACTTTTGTTTAAAATTTGCCTTAAGAAGCCTATGCTAGTCCCTGAAAGAAATAATAAATTCCCGGTTGCTTTTGTTTCAAACCTCCATTGGAAGTATTACTTTAATTTGTGGTGATTGTAGATCTGAGTAGATGCAATACAACTGAGCAAGTACTAGAGGGAGCACGGGAGAGCTATATATACACAGGGACAGGAAGTGATGACACACTTCACGGAAGGCCGAACTCATAACAGGACACAGACACAGGCAGGCAGCATTTGAGGTAGCCGTAAGTTATGCTCTGAAGAGAGAACAAATTCACAATAAAGCATCTTCTCCACATTTGAGACTACAAGCTTTATTAAGACAGGAGGAACAACACCTGGTACCATGTGGAGAAGATGCTTTATTGTGAATTTGTTCTCTCTTCAGAGCTTAACTTACGGCTACCTCAAATGCTGCCTGCCTGTGTCTGTGTCCTGCTATGAGTTCTGCCTTCCGTGAAATGTGTCATCACTTCCTGTCCCTGTGTATATATAGCTCTCCCGTGCTATAGTAGTACTAATTAGTAGTACTAATTTCCACAAACTCCTGTCACTTGTGCTAACTGCCACAGCACCATTAATGGGTTGACAAATGTATGTATGTGCACACCAAAAAGTGCTTTGCTGGATAGGAAGCACAAGGCAAAGGCCTGGGGGGCGGGGAGGCGGTGAGGCAGTGGGGTGGGGGAGGGGAGCGGGGGACGAAAATCCTGCCCTTGTGTCATGAAGATAATTTTCCTTCTTCCACAATTATCTGGAACCTGAAAGCGTAATGGAAACAGATTGTGATGAGTGCTGGATTTTATTGTATAGTTTGTATTGTATATATATCTGTTGCAGTAAGATTATTAAAGAACCAATGTTCAGGTATCCAGGCTCTGTGGGTGCAATTTAACAGCCTTATCACACTGGAATGGTGTTGGGACTAGGCCGTTGAATCTCGCAAAAGGCCCCTGGTGAAATTTGTGATGCTTGAAACGCCTCACGAGGTTTAACGAAGTCTCGCGCGACATTGCTATATGGATCTTGGCCTCATTGGGCTTGATGCAGATCTGCATATTTAAATGAGCCATCAGGTTAATTTAAATACCCGGATGATGCTTTCACCCAGTGCCTGGAAATCAATGGCCGTGCCTGCAAGACCTCCACCGGGCAATGTTTAGTGCTGGTTTCCACAAACAAGGACCAGGCATGAGAGCACCTCAGGAGGTCTTCATTAGACCCAGGTCATTGGAGACCCCTGGGTGCTCAGGGCAGGGCAGGGTGGAATCCTGGCACTCCCCCTGACATGTACGGATCTTGGCACTGCCATTCTGGTACCCTGGTATTGCCAAAGTGCCCAGGTACCATGTTGGCACTGCCAGGGGCTGGGTCCCAGGGGAGGTTCTCGGGCCTCAAGAAGATTGGAGGGGGGTGAAAATTGAAGAGGTGGCCCAGAAAGCGGGGTGGGCCTGAAAGGGGGGGGGATGCCGAGATTGAGGCTGCAGGTCAAATTGCGCCCCAATCTGTGAGGAGCTGGTCCTGCCAGTGCATTCAGCGTTGCAGTCACCGAGGAAAATGTCAAACGCCCCCGAAAGTGGCCTTTGTTTCATGTCTGCTCAATCACGCTTATACCTCGGTAAGCCATGGGTCATGCGTCATCTGAGTGGGATAGAGATGTTGTAATTAATGGGAGAAGCCAGGTCTGTAGCAAGAGGTTTTGGCTGTAGGACGTTTTAGTCTGACAAAGACAGAGGGATCTCCATGATGTTCCTGAAAGGGCCTCTCTCTATCTTTCTCTCTTTTGAAGGAAGCTTTACACAAGGGTACAGTAAGTATCCCTGTGATGGCTAACTTTTTACACAAGTAGCTTTTGATCTGTAGTGAGCTATGCTTAATTGGAATTAGTGATGATGTGGAGATGCTGGCATTGGACTTGGGTGAGCACAGTAAGAAGTCTTACAACACCAGGTTAAAGTCCAACAGGTTTGTTTCAAACACTGGCTTTCGGAGCACTATTCCTTCACCTGAGGAAGGAGCAGTGCTCCAAAAGCTAGTGTTTGAAACAAACCTGTTGGACTTTAACCTGGTGTTGTAAGACTTCTTACTGTAATTGGCATTAGGGAATGCATAAAGTAGTAGTTAAAATGTTTCCATTTTAAAAAAACTTTTTAACTATTAATTGTAGAGTTATTTTTCTGTGATGTTAATGTGGTGAATACTGTGTTGATAATAAAGATTTTTTTTGATATAATTGATCCATACCTGTCAGTGGAATAACGCCTGGGGTGAAGTATCCTTTCCTCATAGTTTTACAGATCAAAAAATTGTTGGCGATCTCATCTGGTTTCCGAACATAAATTGGAGTTTGGTCCGGTACCGTAACAAGATTTAATACTAATTTCTGAAAGCAAATTGGATCATACTTAAAAATAAAAATCTGTCGGCCTCTGGGGAAAGAGAAGGGACTAATTGGGACTAATTGAACAACTCTTTCAAAGAGCCTTGACAGGCACAATGGGCTAAATGGTCCCTTTTGTGTTGTAAGATGCTATGATTGCACAAACATAGTTTTCAAGCTACGACTTGTAACATCTAAAGATATATTCATAATAAAGAGATGCAGGTGGACCATTATAAAAGCTACAATGAGGCTTGAATAACTTCAAACTCGATATTGTTTACATTTGGCCTCACACCACCCGAATCTAGGTGCGCACAGGGAATTTGCTCTTGTTTGGGAGACTCGACCACTTCTATTACAAATTAATTACAATTCCCCATTATGTCTGCCCTTTTCTTCAAAGGCTGGTGAGCCCACAAAAGGGTGCCGGGGATTTATCAATTTATGTAGTCTAAAGTCTACATGGCTCCAGGTGCAATCGGAACTTGCAAAGCATCATGACGTCCCTGAAATCTATTTTGGCTTTTATAGCTCCAATGTACTTAATTACGTAAGATGTCAGTAATCAAATAGCCGGTGTCTGACAGAAAATGCGGGGAAGTGCTCAAAGAACAATCTGTCAGTATAAATTTTAATCCAACAGCCACTGCTTTGCGTCGCCTATTTTGAAACATGGATTGTTGCCATCTAATTAATAATGGATGTGCAGGTGCAAATTCTTATCTATGCAATTACACTCTTATTAAAACATACAACACAGGCAGTAGCAGAGTTGCCATAGCACATAATATATTACAAAAGAAGCGATAACATCATGCACCGGACAGATTCCTTGGTGCATTTAGACTCACTGAGAATGTACTGGGTGTCTTCATTGTTCAAAATTCTATGCTTCCTTTTTTCAAATGAGTCAACTGAGGGCTGGATGAAAGTATTAGGAAGTTATCAGGTCAAAAAATCGCAGCAACCTTCCACCTCGTGTATCTCTATTTTCAATGCACGGAAAGAGATTTTTTTTTTTCTTCTTTAATTGATTTCTGTGCTATTGTGGCTGAGTTGGTCGTAACCTGCTGTCAATTGCGAAAACATATCAGCTCCCGAATGCTTAACAGCTCATCAAGGAGAAGGTGGCTTCATTGTCGGGTGATTCAGGGTCCAGGAAGGGAAGGGCAATTGTGCAGAAGACAAATCGAAAACCGGATGTTAATCTGAAAAGGAAATCCAGAAGAATTTATGAGATATTCTTTTTATTCATGCGGGGTGGGGTGCAGTGCTTCAGAGTCCTTAAAATGTTGGTGTTTACAAAGTCAGAGCTGAAAATCAATCCTGATATCATGGGCCACTTTGTGAAATCCCTCAGGACCATCAGTGAACACAGGAACATCCCCACCGGAGTGCCAGAAAATATGGACGAACACTCAATCATGTCAGTTGGGATGACAACCATTGTAGCACTAGGGATTTGAATGTATATCCCCTTAAATCATTAATCTGCCAACCCTGCCATATAGAATAGGCACATATACATCACTATACCACCAGGGAAAATAAACCGAGTAACAGACCACCAGGGATAAATCTTAAGTTATTTTTCCTTTAAAAAAAGAACCAGATACATACTTTATGAGTGCTGTCTGGAATCACCTGCTCTGATCTCCAATACTCAAGTTAAAAAGCACAGAATATAAGTCATGTATTTAAAAATATAGGAATGCACCTTAATGAAAACTATCATGCCTCAGTTTGGATTTATTTTACTTTTGCCATCTGTCTTTTTACAAGCCTGGTCAAGGCTTTGACATTATGGCCCAGTTGTTGGTTGACATGTTTAAGTGGGTTAGTGCTTGTTAAGTGTGTCATCCTTGGTCTGCTTGTAGCATTTGATCCCCTCGGATTCAGAAGGTTGGAGGCTCAAGTCAGACTGCAGGGATGTCAGTGTTTACCCAGTACAGGATTGGGAGTACAACGTTAGTCAGAGGGTTTGGGTGAGGCATGAAACCAGAGGTCGGATTCTCGTCTGCCAAGTTGGGCCTGCTGGCAGTTGGGTGCCAAAAGAAGTAGTACTGATGGCCTGTGTGCCGGTGTGGCGCCTCCGCCCTAATCCTGCCACCTTTCATGTGGGCAGGGAGAGGGCAGAAAAGTGAAATTTCCCACATTGTTAATTGGACAGGTTTTTGTAAGTATGGAGCTAATTACATGCTCGCCTTCTAAGGTCCTGGGATTTTTGCAGGGGCGTGCGGGTGGTGGGAGTTGTGCGTCACTGAATAGCTCCAGCCTGTCGCGAACATGGTCGCCAGCATTGAAAAGTTTATTCGAAAGTTGATTCAAAAAGGTGAAAGATTTGAGAAAAACCTATTGCACAGCAGTTAGCTTTTAATAACACTGACATTTCCATACTCTGTTCCGGATTCCAGTTCTCCACATGCCCGGGTCAAGTTGAAGCTGTAGATCCTTTCTTATTTTTAAATAATTCACAGAAACAAGCCTGCTGAGTTAGGCTAGAATGTGACCCAATTCCCTGTTGTTTCACCGTCATTCCTACCCACCCCAGGCACTAATCAGCTGGCTGAGCTTCCCCGTCTCCAAATAGGCTTCCACCACATTGAAAATGCCAGTTCACATCGGGGACATGTCACTCCCCAGAAATGAACCCGCCTCCTAAACCCTGCCACCTCAACGAACATTCGGCCCCAAGACTTTGTCTGTGCATCCAAATGGACGTAAAAGATTCCGTGGCACTATTAGAGGACGACTGCTCCCACGTTTTGACCAACCTTAGCCAGCATCACTAAAAGCAAATTATCTACTCATTTATCTGATACCTATATTTGGGATCTTGCTATGCGCAAATTGGCTGCTGTGTTTGTTTACATTGTATCATGGCTGTTTTGAAATGCTCTGGATAGTTCTGTGGACATGTTTCATAAGTGTAACTGTTATCAAAGCTTTCAAAAAGCTACTTTATTGAGCAGACTGATAGGATAAAAATTTCTTGAAAGGAAGCTAATCAAAGAATTCCTTTTAACAGTAGGATGGGAGAGGGTCATTCATGCCACCAGAACAAAGTGGGCAATGATACAGGAGCGGAATGACCTTTGGCGCAATGGACGCAAGAGCTCATTTAAAATGCAGATATCTAACCGTAATATGGGGGATTGCGGGGTGGGGGAGGGGGCTGGGTAGAGTATTCTTGAGGGTTCTTCTGCCTTACCATCAGATCATAAAGGGCTTTCTACCGTAATTATTATTGGAAATTGGGAGTCTCACTGGGGAAACTACAGGCATAGCTTTTTTGTGGAAGGATAAACCAGCAGGGCCTCCCTCACCCTCTACTTTGTCCCGACTGCACTTCTGCATTGAAGGGACAAATGTTCAGCTGGTGATAGGTTCCGGGAGGGAATTACTCAGCTTTGTGACTCAGCTTCACTCCTCGTACCTGCAGATTGTATTTTGAATTTCTACAGTGTGTCGCAGAGGAGAATTGCATATGGCAGTATCATGGGCACACAACCTCAGTTCGATAACTCCTATATTACTGCTGAAAAGAGAGACACATTGCTGAAGTTCTTTGTTTGACACTCATCAGGACAAATGCAAGAAGGCCAAATTTCAAACAACCACAACAATTTATACGACAGGAGAAAAGGGTGCTGATTGGTTGGCAAATCTGATTGGCTGAAGCATAGCCATGGAGAAAGCAACAGGGGGAACTATATGTTCTCCGTCCTTCTGGGTTATTGAACAAAGGCACAAGGCTTGAACATGTTATATTGTCTGGAAGACAAAAAGCTTCAGCAGCATGTCCCTCTTGCTGCAATATTCATTCTATGTGCTACCAAGCAACTGCCCTGTATTGTTCTTGTGGTGAAATTGGGGCATGGTTCCAAAGTGACAATAACTAATTTTGGCAGGCCCTTTCTCAGCTGCCTTTCACTCCATAGCCTGTGAGTGATAAGCTGGCTGCGAAGTTGTAAACCTCTGATGGAAAAATACAAAACTGCCTGTAATATCCCGCGTGGGACTTACAGGGTGGGAATGATTATTTTCCCTGTGGTCCTCGCAGAGTACGAGCTTCCCCGCTAGGGGTGAGAGAACTAATGTATAAAAGGTCGGCCATATGGCACCGACCAGAAAGAGACTCGGGCAGGATCTACCAGGAACTGTATTATATCTTATTGTAAATAAATCTAGTTCTTTAATAATAATAATATAATTTTTATTAGTATCACAAGTAGGCTTACATTAACACTGCAATAAGGTTACTGTGAAAATCCCCCAGTCGCCACACTCTGGCGCCTGTTCGAGTACACAGGGGAGAATTCAGAATGTCCAATTCTCCTGACAAACATGTCTTTCGGGACTTGTGGGAGGAAACCAGAGCACCTGGAGGAAACCCACGCAGACACAAGGAGAATGTGCCTACTCCACACAGACAGTGACCCAAGCCCTTAAGGGGTGGAAAGGCATTCAAAGGGGAGACAGAGAGTATACAGTCTCACTCTATATGGGTGACCTTCGAAATCTTGAACGTAACCTGAGTAAGATCAAAACCTTACCTGTGAACCTGCAAAGGGGGTGGGGGGGAGGCTGGGGAACGAGTAAAGCTGGAGAGACTGTCGTTCAAACTGGTCCAGGCCCCAGACCAAATTCCAATACCTAGGGATCCAAATAGCCCACGACTGGATATGGATCCATAAATGGAACCTGATGAGTCTGGTGGAGGAGGTTAAAAAGGACCTACAGAGGTGGGGCTTAATTTCACTCTCCCTGGCAGGAAAGTGCAGATGATCCTGTTCATATCCCTCCTGATCTTGACCCCAAAGCCTTTTTCTATCATGGGGTTTATGTGTGGAGGGGAAAATCTGAGGATTAGGAAAAGGTCCTACAAAGAAAGAAAAACTGGGAAGCCTGGCCTTCCCGAATCTCTTGTTCTGTCATTGGGTGGCTATTGCAGAAAGAGTCCGGTTATGGGTCAAGGAACTGGGAGCTCAGGGACATCCTTCCGAGCACTGGCCTTGAGAACACACCCACCCCCACTGGCCAGATACATAAAAAGCCCAGTGGTAGTAGGCACACTTTGAACATGGAACCAAATGTGACATCACTTCAGCCTGACCGGGGTGTCCGCTGTTAAGTAGTGGGTTAAGAGACATTCCAATTAGTTGTCTCATTTATTTAAGTATCCGATAATTGACAGTGATATGCAAAGAGGCTTCAGGTGGCCTTTGTGTCCGGGGATGTGCATATAGAGTTTTGTGCAGAGTCTGTTTTTGTGAAAAGGAGAACCTTTGCCTCCTTATACAACAGCAGCTAAATGTCTAACAAATGGTAGCAGAGGATAGTTGCTGTGCAAATGTGAAGGGTTGAAAGATACAACTTTTCCAGACGAAACCAAGGAGTGAGTGAGAAGAAAAAAAAAAGATATATGGCTGAGCCTAGGATACGGATGGCCAGTTATGACTACCCCCCTTATTTTTCTTAAAGGGGATTGTACGATCAATGGAGAAGTGCAGTAGTTATGTGGACTAAGGTAACTGCCTTGGGAAATAGAAAACAAGGTATGGCATTGGCTCTTTCTCTACCTTATGACAGTAAAATCCGAAGCAAAGTGTTTTCTAAGCTGGAATTGGAAGAGCTAGACTCAGAAGAAGGTCTGGAGTCTCTATTACATTATATGGATAAGATTTATAAAAAGGATGACTTATTAAGTGCATATGAAGCATGGTCGGATTTGATAGGTTTCCGAAAATAGAGGAATTCTCCATGGAAGACTATATAATGGAATTTGGCAGACTATATAAAAGGCTGCAGAAACACAACCTGGAATTTCCACAGTCTGTATTGGCCTTTAAATGACTTGACTGTGCGAGAGTGAGCAACATGGATAGACTCCTGGTTTTGACAGGAGTTCAGTTTGTGGATAAGGATACCTTATTCGATCAGATGACAGAAGCTTTGAAAATGTTTCTGGGGAAATATTTGATTCTGATGGCTCTGATGACCCAAATAGATCAGTCTGCAATAAAGCAGAATATGGAAGATACACTACTAACAGGATGGCAAAATCGTACGGCTACAAACAGGTTCCAAGACTATAGAAGGAGATCGGGGCCCGGAAATTATGAAGACCCAGTTCGAACCTACAATAGGAAGATGAACGCCAGATAAATCGATGTTTTCGATGTGACTCTGAATACCATTATGCTTTTAACTGTCTAACACGTTATAATAGAGTGTTTGAAGCGACACATGACATTGAAGGGTCAGAAGAGGAAAAAGATAGTGATCAGAAAGAAGCCATTGTCCTATTAACAAACAGTTTTACACGGTATTGTGCTGTATTGGACACTGGCTGCACATCTACTATGTGTGGAATTGACTGGTTAAAATGTTACCTGGACTCCTTGAATGCTGAAAATCGTAACAAGGTTTAGGAATTTAAAAGTTCCACAAGTTTCAGGTTTGGGGATGATAATACTCTGAAGTTGCTGAAAAGCGTGGTGATCCCTTTCAATATTGCCGGAGTGAATCATTACATTCGCACGGATGTTGTATCAAGTGAGATACCTTTGCTTCTGAGCAGACCGGTGATGAAGAAAGCACACATGAAACTGGATATGGAACAGGATAAGGCAAAAGTTTTTGGAAAGACAGTGGACTTACAATTTACACAGTCGGGCACTAATGTATTCCATTACTGACAAATAATATGTCAAGTACAGCTGTTAAGGATGTATTAATGACAGTTGAAAATGGGACTTAGCTAATAAAAAGCTTATTGTATTCAAACTGCATAGGTAATTTGCGCATCCGTCTCCTCGGAAGCTGAAAAATTTATTAAAGGATGCAGGGGTAAGGGATGAAGACTATACTAAACTGAAAGAACAGGTTAGTGATCGCTGTGAAGTTTGTAGGAAGTACCGAAGGACACCAGCATGACCGATAGTAACCCTACCTTTGGCCAGGGATTTTAATGACATTGTGGCCATGGACCTTAAGATCTAGTATAGAACATAGAACATAGAACAGTACAGCACAGAACAGGCCCTTCGGCCCTCAATGTTGTGCCGAGCCATGATCACCCTACTCAAACCCACGTATCCACCCTATAACCGTAACCCAACAACCCCCCCTTAACCTTACTTTTATTAGGACACTACGGGCAATTTAGCATGGCCAATCCACCTAACCCGCACATCTTTGGACTGTGGGAGGAAACCGGAGCACCCGGAGGAAACCCACGCACACAGGGGGAGGACGTGCAGACTCCACACAGGCAGTGACCCAGCCGGGAATCGAACCTGGGACCCTGGAGCTGTGAAGCATTTATGCTAACCACCATGCTACCCTGGCAATAATATATTTATTTAGCATTTTGTAGATTTAGCAACCAGATTTAGTCAATCAACGGTTGTGCGAAGTAAAGAAAAGAGTAATTCTGGATCAAATTGTGAAAAAATGAATAGGGACAAGGATGGGCCCACCGGCAAAATTCCTTCCGGACAATGGGGAGAATTTGCAAATGTTGAGTGATATGTGCAAAATCTATCAAATCCGACCATGCTTCATATGTACTTAACAAGTCATCCTTTTTATAAATCTTATCCATATAATGTAATAGATCCGGATTTAGGGATATGTGTGAAAACATGAATATCACAGTTATGAATACTGGCTGCGGAAAGCCCATTTAGAAATGGTGTGTGTGAAAGAAACCATGCGGTAATAGATGCCATGCTCCGGAAAATTGTGACAGATAGACCAAACTGCAAGCTAAATTCAGCTTTAGCGTGGACGGTATTTGCAAAGAATTCATTGCAGATGGTTGGGGGCTATAGTCCCTATCAATTAGTGTTTGGTAGAAATCCTAAAATTCCGTCCATTTTGGATGACCAGCCTCCAGCTTGGGAAGGGACTACAATTAAGCATAGAATCATAGAATTCACATTGCAGAAGGAGGCCATTCGGCCCATCGAGACTGCATGGGCTCTTGGAAAGAGCACGCTACACAGGCCCACATCTACACCCTATCCCCATAACCCAGTAACCCCACCCAATACTAAGGGCAATTTTGGAAACTAAGGGCAATTTAGCATGACAAATCCACCTAACCTACACATATTTGGACTGTAGGAGGAAACCGGAGCACTCGGAGGAAACCCATGCACACACGGGGAGAACTTGCAGACTCCGCACAGACAGTGACCCAAACTGGGAATCGAACATGGGACCCTGGAGCTGTGAAGCAATTGTGCTAACCACTATGCTACCCTGCTGCCCTAATTAGCTCTGCCTTTGTTGACCATTTAAATGCATTACATAGCAGTAGAAAAGCTTTTTTGGAAGCAGAACTCTGAAAGAGCTTTAAGACATAATGTACGGCCATCCTTTACCATTTTTCAGCAAGCAGACATAGTATACTATAAGAGAGACAATTTTAATGAATGGAAAGGCCCAGGGAAGATCATAGGCATAGATAGCAAAACAATTATTTTGTAACATGGCAATCAAACAGTTAAGATACATTCATCAAGGATAATGGGTACAGATTATAAATTTTCAAATTTAGACAGAGCAGACAGACATGACTAAGAACCAGGGTCATCTGGTACACACGTGTTACAGAACTATGAGGGCCAGTTAACTGATATAGACAGGGGGCGGAATTCTCCGACCCCCGCAGGGTCGGGAAATCGCCCGGGGCCTTCGTAAATCCCGCCCCCGCCGTGGCCGGAATTGGCGGACTCACGCCAACCGGCGAATGCCTTTCGGCCAGCCCCAACGCCGGTCGGCGGGGTGCCAAAGGCCGTTGGCGCCATTCGGCGGAGCGGGAGCCACTCTGGCGTGGGCCTAGCCCCTAAATGCGGACCTTTGGGGAGGCCCGACGCCGGAGTGGTTCTCGTCACTCTGGTACGCCGGGACCCCCCGCCCTGCCGGGTAGGGGAGAATCCCGGCCAGGGTTTCGTAGAGGAACTCAACACTTCCGATGAATTAGAACAGGCCATTTTTCCAAAAGGACAACTGCCAAACGTTGGTACAAAAGTGACATACTTGCCTGAAGGGTCTAGTCAATGGAAGAATGCAACTGTTATTAGTAGAGCAGGGAAGGCCACTGGGAAGTATAAACATTGGTTGAATGTACAGCATTCAGGGGAGGGAGTCAAGACAATGGATTGAGAACACAAAGTTCAAAAATGGAGGGCACAGAAATGAAGTGCCAGTTCAGATAGTACATCGGATAGTGAACAGGTACACAGGAAAAGATCGAGAACTATTGAAAGGACACCCCACAGCAGAAGGGAAAGATCAAGCAGTGGCAGTAGAGAACGACATACCAGGCGGGAGAGGGGATGTAGTTTTTCAACATCTCGAAACATGAGTAAGACTATAAATACTAATAGGAGTAGAAGCCCACATGCACGTGAGATTTTACTGGCTTCCAATAAATTAGATGAAAAAGTTATCAAAGGTGCCAAATAGCAAGAACTGCATAGTTGGAGTGAATTTGGGGTATACGTGGAAGCACCGGATAGGGGACAAAGAACTCTATCCCACAGATGGATTTGCACGGAAATGATTCTTCTGGATGGAACTTATAAGGCAAAGGCCAGGCTTGTGGCAAGGGGATTTGAAGAAAACTTAGAAGATTAGGATTTAAGGGTAAATTAACCTACGGCAGGAAAGGTTATTTTAAAGATCTTCTTGGCTCTATTAGCCACAAAGCCATGGGAATGCAAATCTATAGATATAAAAGCTGCCTTTTTGCAGGGGCCTCAGCTCCAGAGAAACATTTTTCTCCGTCCTCCGAAAGAGGCAGCTAACACAGAAGGGGTACTCTGGAAGTTGAACAAATGTGCATGTGGATCGAATGATGTGTCTAGAGTCTGGTACTTTTCGGTAAGGTCAGTTTTGTTAAAGTTAGGCTGTTGCCAGTTGAAAGCAGATCCGGCAATGTTTTACTGGCACTATAAAGGAAATCTTTCTGGCATCTTTATGATGCATGTCAATGATTTTTTTGTGGGGTGGGACTAGTGATCTCGAAGCTATTGTAATCTCTGGTTTGATGAAAGAATTCAGGGTTGGAAGTCAGGCTTCCGGTGCATTTAAATATATTGGACTGGAAATCGGACAGACTAAGTTAGGAGCAACTTTACGTCAGCAATCTTATTTGGAAAGCATCAGCCCAATAGCATTTAGTCGTGGCCGCATTTCACAAAAAGACGCAATGGTTTCAAAGGTGGAAAAAGAGCAACTGCAAAGTTTAATTGGGCAACTGAATTGGTTAGGTAGACAGACTAGACTGGTCGTGAGTTTTGATGTCTTAGAGTTTAGTACAAAAATGAATGATCCCAAAGTGGAAGACATAATAAGAGCAAATAAAGCATTGGTCAACCTAAAAACGCAAGAGTGTGTTTTGAGGTTCTCAGTTTTAGGTGGCCTTCGGCACTTGAAACTCATAGTTTATAGTGATGCGTCCTATACAAATTTATGTGATGGGGTTTCAAGCGCAGAAGCTTTTAGAATTTTCCTTTTGGGGAACAATGGTAAATGTTGCCCTCTTGTGTGGGAAACAAAGAAAATAAGGAACGTGATTAAAAGCACTTTGGTTGCTGAGAAGCTAAGCCTTGTAGAGGCGGTGAATATGGCATTTTATATATCTCAGATATTGACAGGAATTTTGGGATTAGGGGATTTGGGTAATATACCTATTGAATGTCACATTGATAATAAACCCCTGTGGGAAAATATACACTCTACAAATAGTGTCAATGAAAAAAAGGTTAAGAATAGACATCGCAAGTTTGAAGCAGATGTTGAACAGAGGGGAAATAGCAAAAATTAAATCGGTCGACAGTAGCTATCAATTTTCAGACTATTTTACAAAAAGATGGGCTAGTTCACAGAAACTTTTGGATATTGGTATTGAAGGGCGGCTGTTTCTCTGACTGTTTTTTATTCCAAAAAAAAATGAAAATAAAGGGAAGGGGGGAAATTGCGTGTGTGTTTTTGAGTTTCTTGTAATTTTGCTTTCACCTAATTTTTTTTCTCCAAGGAAGGGGAGTCTGTTAAGTAATGGGTTAAGAGACATTCCAATGTGTTGTCTCATTTATGATAAGTATCCAATAATTGACACTGATATGTAAAGAGGCTTCAGGTGGCCTTTGTGTCAGGTGATGTAAAGATAGAGTTTTGTGCAGAGTCTATTAGAGTGAATTAAAGGTGTTTGTGAAATGGAGAAGAACCTTTGATTCTTTATACAACAGCAGCTCACAAGTTCACCCCGCAGCCAGATTACTACCTGGCAGAATTTCTCAAGCTAGAGAAAATAAAACATGCCATCAGAGGATCGGAGGAAGGCTTCCACAAAATGTGGAAGCTGTTCACCAACTTGTTCCAGGACCTGTTTGTAACCAGCATCCAGTGAAGTAGGGAGGGAAGGAGGAAGTGGGGTGGGATGGTGGGGGGAGGGCGAAAGGGAGGGGATCCAGACCAGGCCACAAAATAAGGAAGAAAAAGGAGAGGGGAAGTGCAGGAATAGGGGTGGTGGCAGGAAGTGGGGTGGGGTATAAAAGCAGGAAAGGGAAATGCAGGGCAGGTAGAGAAGGAGAGAGCCACAAGAGGCACAGGGCAACAAAAGAAATTGAGCATTCAGCGGAACAACCCCACCAGCATGGCTATGCCCCAGGAGGCAACTGGGGCCGGCCTGAGTGGGGGGGGGGGGGGGGGGGGGAGCCACACAGCAGTAACTACCGAGCACTGGGGGCTCCGAAACAGGGACCCCCCTCCCCCTTAACTATAAAAAAGCTTCCTCTCAGGGAAGCACAGCCAGCTTCCAACCCCTAACAACTGTGGGCACACTGCAGGCCAGAGCCTGGCCCAGCAAGAGTGCAGCAGCATTTTATTTGTAAATTACTTTTGTCTGTATCATGCTCATTATCTTATGACCATAGCCAAGACACCCGGAATGACTAACTCCAATGTATCTAGAGGATACATCCTATGTCTTGTGTAATGTATGATATGAAATGCCAAAACTCCAATAAAAACATTGAAAATAAAATCTAGTCCTTTACAGCACTTGGTGTGGACTCCCCCTTGAACTGCCCTTGTCGAAAATGTGCAGGTTGGACATCCTGGCAAATTGCAACTTCTTCAGAAGTACCGACCGATTCATTCCTTTTCAGTCCTGAAGATCCTGTAACAATGAGCAGGTATGGTCCACCTGATGCATTCAATCCCAGGTGGGGATTGAACCATCCTGCAAGGGGGGTGGCACTGCCAACACAACCACATCTTCCCTGCTTGCACAAACAGTTTAAGTCTACCTCCATAGAATAATTAACAACACCAAGTGGCAGTGAAATGAATCTGAGTGACTGCTTCCATGTATTTATGACCTTTAGTATCAGCACTATAGGTGGGCGCTGTCATTGTGGAGGGGAGGGGTAGGAACAGGATCAGTCAGGCAACCTGCTGTGCAGCATGTAATATCCCGCATGGAACCTACAGGGTGAGAATGTTTGTCCTCCCCGCGCTCCTTGCAGAGTACAAGCTCCCCTGCTAGCGTTGACGTATCTCAATTGAACAATGTACAAAAGGCCGGCCATAAGGCACTGACCAGAATAGGAACCCAGTCGGGATCTACCGGGTAGTGTACCTATTGTTTGTGTAAATAAAACTTTTCGGCTTATATTACTCGCACTCAGAACACAATTCCACAGGATTCAGCACAGTCCTAGTGGTGGTAATATAATCACCGAGGTGGTTTGTATTATGTCATTAGAAACATGTAAGGACTTGTATCCCCAGTGGGATATACGTCCAGAACACAATTTGAACTTTAACTGTTAACCAGGGATGAAAGAACTGAAAGTACAGTGTCAAACATATTCACGCTGCTGTTGGTCAATTTCCCCGAGACAACTACAATGAGTTGTATTTATATGGTGCCTTTCATAAATGTTCCCATGTACTTCATAGGACAAAATCTGACAACTGGGAGAAGTGACCAAAGTTTAGCTAAAGAGGGAAATCTTAATAGAAGACGGAGAGGTAAAGAGGTGGTACAGCTTATCGGGGATGATTCCTAAATCGTAGGACACAGGCAATTGAAGACATGGTCATCAACATTGGAACGATAGAAACCAAGGATACACAAGAGGTCAGAATCGGAGGAGAACAGAGATCTCAGAGGGTTGTAGATTGGTTGAACATGATAGGTTGGGGCAAGGCCACAGAGAAATTTGAACACAAGGATGAAAATTTTGAAATCTCAGAATGGACATGACCTTAGCAGTTGCACCTTTGCCTTTTTAACATCCTGAATGCTATGATCAACGCAGTTACTATTAGCAGAGGCTTTTAGGTATTGTTAATATTTTAACCAGCATCTCTGCATCAATGTCAATCATTAGCTCCATGTCAAGAGCCACAATTGAAGCATCATCAAAAGTGCTACCAATCATGCCTTGAAGCACATAATCTGCGCTGGTTTCTCGGTGCAAAACTGAGGGACTGCTGCACTGTCCAAGGTCCCATCGTTCAGGCGAGACAATTGAAGGCCTTGTCAACCCTCAAAAGTGGAGGTAAAAGATCCCATGGCATTATCAGAAGAACAGTGTCTGGACCAATATTTTCCCTCAATCAACACCTAAAACAGATGATCTGGTCATTTTACTTTCTTATGGGAATTCGCTGTGAATACATCGGCAGTCACATTTTCTACAATGTGAGAGGGAGACAGCACTTCAAAAGTTCATTGTGGGTTGTAAAGTGCTATGGGATGTCCTTACACTGTTTCATAAATGCAAGTATTTCGCACTTTCAATGGCTTGCTTGAAAGCTACTCTTGCAATTTCTTCAATACGACACAATGGTGCGATATAAGCTTATGTCTATAATTTCTCTGTGTAAGTAGTCCAGGAACATCCTGCCCAATGATCACTCTTCACAGAATGGTGACATTGGAGGTGGTTCCAACTAACAGTACATTTTCTTGCGGATTCCCAATTTTGTAGCCATCCTACAGATTGTATTTGGGGGCCATTGCTGAAGTGGAAGGCAAGTAAACGTCCTCTAGAAATTGGGGGGGGGGGGGGGGTCAAATCGAAATCTAGAGCACCAGTATTCTTAAATCTATGGCTTCAACGGTTTTACAGACTTATGGGAAACAATAGAAGTCACATGTCCCAGTCAAGTATCTCTTGATTAAATTTAGCTCGTGTGCCAGAGAAAAGGAGGCTGTAACAGAGGAGGACACCTGTTGTGAGGTGATGGAAGGCAACAGATTGTATGATGCATACCTCCACTCTGTGTAAAGGCAATCAAACCAACATTATCACAATCTGGACGCTTAGTTCTGCAATTCCCCCATTTTGCCTCTCCAACGAACTCTTATTCTCATAGAATTTACAGTGCAGAAGGAGGCCATTCGGCCCATCGAGTTTGCACCAGCTCTTGGAATGAGCGCCCTACCCAACGTCAACACCTCCACCCTATCCCCATAACTCAGTAACCCCACCCAACACTAAGGGCAATTTTCGACACTAAGGGCAATTTATCATGGTCAATCCACCTAACCTGCACATCTTTGGACTGTGGGAGGAAACCGGAGCACCTGGAGGAAACCCTCACATACACGGGGAGGATGTGCAGACTCCGCACAGACAGTGACCCAAGCCGGTATCGAACCTGGGACTCTGGAGCTGTGAAGCAATTGTGCTATCCACAATGCTACCGTGCTGCCCCCTCTTGACTCTTGACTCTTAAGGTTCTCCAAACATTCATCTTTGACCAAAATGCTGGTCACTTGACCTTAACATCTCTTTGTGTGACTTGCTGTCAGATTTTGCTTGATAACTCATTTGCGAAGCACCTTGCGATATGTTACGACGTTAAAGGATTTATATAAATGCAAGTTGCTGTTTTATCAAATACTTCACAGGTAAGCAGCAAATAAATGGCTGTATTTCTGCAACGCTGCAATTTACTGGGGAAAAGAGAGGAACACAGGATAAGATAGTAAGTAGAATGTAAGAACGCTAGAAACTGGTACCTCACATCCCTCGTGAAGTAACCTACTAACTGCTTAGTTAATCTTTTCTCAGAAGAGGAAAGATTCAGGCTTCGAGGGACAAACCATTCACCCTTTAACTGCTTCAGCCCATCACACGTGCAGCTATTTGGTCCCCATGGCAAGGTTTGGATGTCGTAAAGAGCCTAGGAGCAGTGGAAGCATTCCATAACATATACGGAGATACAAGATCCTTTAATGATCTATCCCTGCAGACTGCAGAGTTCAGATCAATGGCAGCTGCCACTTGATTAATTAGACATGCAATCCGGCAGGTCATGGGAATTTTCATCCTTTTCCCTTAGCATTTTCACATGCTACTCATAATTAATCACAGTCACACGGGGACTTTCTATGATGATGTCAGCAAATAGGATCTCAATAAGAGGCTAAATGAAGCATTATATGATGCAAGTCAGTCACACGATTTTCCTTTTTTTCCCCCTCAACTGCATTAGATTTTTCTTTTAAAGTTTTGATTTTTTTTTGCCTGCTTGTTATATGTTCTGGGCTGACAGGATACGCAGGGATAATCTGAAGGAGATGATTGATCTTGGCGTGCGAGTGTGACCATAATGCGTAACCATAATGTCGCAGCTCATTATCTCACCAAGGTGGGGCAAAGGGAGGGAGGCAAGGTCACCTCAACGTTCACCAGCTGAGAATAACTTTGACCGATCAGGACGTCCTGAGGTCAAGGAATCAGAAATAATGATGTCTCTGACTGAGAAAATATTCCTGCAGTGGCTCAGTGAATGCAGGCCGTGATGGAACAGTGGGAAGGTGAGTAATAGCCTCCATGATCATTAAGTGTAAGAATCAAAAGTAATTATTGTGGGACTCGTGGATTACAGTTTTATGTTAGACTGCAATCTCTATACACAAATCGCTTGAGACAATTTATTTTTGGAATTCTGCAAACAACATTTTTAGCCATGCTAAAATACACCATGTAAAACTTCTACAGCAACATAATAATATACTTATAACCACGTCCCACAGAATTACTTTATTTTAATTGTGGCAGTAATGGATGTGGCACAGTTTTATTATAAAGACATTGCTACAGTGGACTCACCTGGACAGTGCTGAGAGAGAGCAACTTGTGTTTGCAGAGCTTTTTTCATGCTCTCCGGATGTCCTCCAATACTTCACTGACAATTAGTATAGTCACTATTGGAATGTAGACACATGGCAGTCAATTTGACCAAAGTTAGGTACAAGTAGCAGCCATGAGGTAAATGACCAGGTAATCTGCTTTTCTTAACAAGAGCAGAGGATGCTGGAAAAATCTCAGCAGGTCTGGCAGCATCTGTAGGGAGAGAGAAACCGAGTTAATGTTTCGAGTCCTTCATCTGAATGATAGGGAGGGAGAAAGGTGTTTGATGTTAAGCTGTAGCTGGGAGAAATTGCAACATGATGTGTCAACTTTAAGAACAAAACACAAGTTTTCGGCTGTTGGGGTGGAGGAGGGGGAGGGGGTTATTGCTTTGAGACACATGGGACACTTTTTAAAAAAGGGGTTTAGGGTGGAGGAGAAAGGTCACAGTCGAAAGTTGTTGAACTCAATGTTGAATGCTGTCCTCCATCTTCAACCCCTTAATGTTCCGACATCCTCTTGCAATCATTTGCAGCTACAGTTTAATATCCAACATATTTCTTCTTTGTTTAGTTCTGAGGAAGAGCCAAACGGACTCGAAACATTAACACTGCTTCTCTGTCCCTACAGATGCTGCCAGACTTGAAATGAAAAATGAAAATGAAAATCACTTATTGTCACGAGTAGACTTCAATGAAGTTACTGTGAAAAGCCCCTAGTCGCCACATTCCAGCGCCTGTTCGGGGAGACTGTTACGGGAATTGAACCGTGCTGCGGGCCTGCTTGGTCTGCTTTCAAAGCCAGCGATTTAGCCCAGTGTGCTAAACAGCCCCTAATACTTGCTGAGTATTCCAGCATTAGAACATAGAACATAGAACAGTACAGCACAGAACAGGCCCTTCGGCCCTCGATGTTGTGCCGAGCAATGATCGCCCTACTTAAACCCACGTAACCCGTATACCCGTAACCCAACAATCCCCCCATTAACCTTACACTACGGGCAATTTAGCATGGCCAATCCACCTAACCCGCACATCTTTGGACTGTGGGAGGAAACCGGAGCACCCGGAGGAAACCCACGCACACACGGGGAGGACGTGCAGACTCCACACAGACAGTGACCCAGCCGGGAGTCGAACCTGGGACCCTGGAGCTGTGAAGCATTGATGCTAACCACCATGCTACCGTGAGGCCCCATTCTCTGCTCTTGTTTCAGATTCCAGCATTCGCAGGATTTTGTTTATTTTTGCTAATCCCAGCAAAGGTCTCACCTGGAAAATGGCAGCTCCTATCAGACCAGTTCTCTGCAGTGGCACTGAAACCACAGCCTTCTGACTCGGAGGTGAGAGCTACGCCATTGAGCCACGGCTGACAGTCGGCTAATATTATGAATGGTGTAGTGGGCATCAAGGTAGAATACTTGAATGCGGCCAAGGTCAGCATTCTTTTTGTCTTTATACATTTCTGATGTTGTATAGCAGGGAACTGGGGGTACGGGGGCGGGGGCGGGGGGGGGGGGGGGGGGGGGGGGGGGGGTGACGGTGAGGAATTCCAGCTTCCCCGCTAGGTGTGACAATATCAGCCTTCTTTATTTCTCTATCAGTATGAAGGGCAACAATGCATAAATATAGCAGAAGCCAATTTAAATTTGAATATACATTGATGGTTACAGGTTATTGCAGTAAAATAGTTCTTTTATGCTTTAGCACAATTGACCTCTATTAATAATTATAGTGATGATAAGATACATTGCTTCTTCATTTGTTTGTGCTTGAACAGACCCACTTTGCACCCCCTATTCTATCATGTTTAGATCTCAAATCTCGGGTAAAATATAAAAGTCGTGCAAGAAGGAACGATTTACTTCTTGTGTCACTGTATTTGGGTCGCTACATTCTGGCCTGTGTTGCCGCAAGAGAACCGGTGTTAATATTGGAAAGATTTTGCTCCACTGACAATATGATCGATTTACTGGAAAATACTAACGCGATACCTTTCCCTCGCTTAATTCTCAGTGCCAGATTCATATCTTACAACTTGCCGCCAGGGGTTGTGGGCTGGATGTTTCCATTGTCCTTAATCGGGAATTTCCTGGAGCCCATAGGGCTCGTCACATTCCCATGCATGATTCCTTTGTTTAAGGATGTGACTAAAGTCCCATTGCGCCACGGGACACTTCTTTGTTTGTTCATAAGGTGTGACTGGCAAGGCCTGAATTTATTGCCCATTCCTAATTGCCCTTGAAAAGGTGGTGGTGATCTGCTCTAGTCCATGTGGTGTAGGCCTTATTTCAATGTTCTGTAGTGGTTTAATGCATCTGAATCATTTGCTTGGCCATTTCAGAAGGCAATTAGGAGTCAGCCGCATTGCTGTGGGTTTGGAGTCACATGTAGGCCAGACCAGGTAAGGATGGCAGATTTCTGTCATTCGTGAACCAGATGGATCACAATTGGGGCGTTCCGTGCTTACCATTCCGGAGACTAGCTTTTTATTCCAGATTAATTTTAATTAAGTTGAAATTTGTCTGGCTGTACTGTTCGCTTGCAATACAGTCATCGTAAGCATGTGGCTCAGATGGTTACTCCTCTGCGTCACCTTTGCCTTTGTATCCGAAGGTTTTGTGTTCAAGCTTCACCCCAGAGACATGAGCACAAATACTAGGCTAACACTCCATTGTATTATCAATTAAGAGCTGGGGAGTTCTCCCTGATGCCCTGCTCAATATTTATCATTCAATCAACACTGAAAATATTTTCTTTATTGCTGCGTGTGTGATCTTGCTGTGTGCCAGTTGGCTGCTGCATTTTCTCAGTTACATCCAGGACTGCACTTCTAAAGGTATTTCATTTGATGCCAAGCACTTTGATACATCTTGAAGCTGTGAAAGGTGCTATATAAATGCAAGTCTGCCGTTCTTTATTTCAGCAGTGACCACCAACTCCAAATGCAGAGGCATTCTCAGTTTATCTATAATGTCTCTCCAAACTACAAGGTGCCATTGAACTGACTGTATACCTGCCAACAATCCAATGACATGCTTAAATAGGGGAAGGCTATTATCGCAGGGAAATATAAATGGCAAAATGGCGTGTTAGCTTCACTCAGAATGACTGCATGCTGCCATTGGGAAAGAGGATGTATCATTTAATTCATCAGCAATCAAAGACATCGCACCTCTTTGAAGGAGAAGGAAAACTGAGCCACTGTCACTGGTCATTCAGCATAGAAAGAGGCCATTCATACCAGAGTGCCCCTGCCAGTTAGTCTCACTCCTCTGCTCATTCCCCACGGCCCTGCCAATGCGTTTTACCTTTCACGGATCTATCCAATTTCCTTCTGAAAGTTATTATTGAATCTGCTTCCACCACCCTTTCAGGCAGCATAGTCAGATCACAAGAAGTCATTACATTTAAAAGCTATCCTCACAACCCTGGTAAGGAGTGTGAATAGTTGACTGGCCCTGTTAATGAATCAGTTATCACCTCTTCCTCACTGCTCAGCCTCACTTTAAGCATCTTCAATCTACTATTTCCTCTCATACGCATATACGCATGTTATTAGCTTTGTTGAAGGAGAGAGATGACGAAGGGCAGCTTTCTCTGAATACTGTCCATCTCTAATGTCCCCTCCATTGCATCCCTGCCCCCCCTGCTTCCAGTCATTTAAGATAATGCTACAGCAATTGGCTAGAAAGCTTTTATCAGCAAAAGGATCCTGACAGTGCAGCAGGAGTCCATTTGGCCTATTCGGTCTGCACCGACTCTCTGAAAGAGCACTCTATTCCTGGGCCCACTCCCCACCTTATCCCCGTAACCCATTGAACCTCCACATCCCTGGGCACTAGGGGCAATTTTTAGCATGGCTAATTCACCCAACCTGCACATTTTTAGACTGTGGGAGGAAACTGGAGCACCCGAAGGCATGGGGAGAGCACAGTCGCCCAAGGCCAGAATTCAACCCGGGTCCTTGGCAATGTGAGACAGCAGTACTCGCCAGCTATAATCACATGTGACCTGGAAATAAGTTATGTCCATATCATCCCCCCCGCCCCCCCCCCACACCCCCAATACACTTTGGTTTGGATATATTACTCGAGGCTTCAGCACACAATCTCCACTTTCCATCCCCATGATCTTCATGTTGGTTGTCTGATTGCATCCATCTTTGCAGCCTGTTTCAGAGTTACTGACAACCCTCTCCTCAGCACTTGACCTGTCATAGTACCGTGCACCAATCTGGCAAAGATCATCACACACACACACATATTTCTGACACTCAGTTGACATTTAGTTGAATGCAGCAATGTGCATCATATCTAGAACTCTTTGCTCAGTGCCCCTCCCCTGGCTTCCTGCTCTTGCAAAGATACATGGCTTAGAAAGGGTGGACGCAAAGAAACTGTTTCCGTTAGGCGAGGAGACGAGGACCCGTGGGCACAGCCTTAGAATTAGAGGGGGTAAATTCAGAACAGAAATGCGGAGACATTTCTTCAGCCAGAGAGTGGTGGGCCTGTGGAATTCATTGCCGCGGAGTGCAGTGGAGTCCGGGACGCTAAATGGCTTCAAGGCAGAGATAGATAAATTCTTGATGTCGTGAGAAATTAAGGGCTACGGGGAGAATGCTGGTAGGTGGAGTTGAAATGCCCATCAGCCATGATTGAATGGCGGAGTGGACTCGGTGGGCCGAATGGCCTTACTTCCACTCCTATGTCTTATGGTCTTATGGTCTTATTCCGCCACACATCCACCGACTGATGAAAATAAGCCCACAAAGCTGGGTGAAACCATTTGTGCTCCACCTCACTTACCACTCCATGGTATGTTAACTTCACCTACTGCCCAACTCGGTGCCCCATATGCAGCAACCTGTCCTGAGGAAATTCTACCAGCAGACATCCTCTCAACCAAAGAATGGGAAATACAGGAAGTCACTAACAAGTTCCCACAAAAAATCACCTTAAACTGAGCAAATGCGACATCTATCACTTGGCTTCAGGAATTTGCATTCACTAAGTAATAATAAATATTAATTGGAAGGAAAACAGGCTCTTCATTAAGGACTTGAGGCTGTTTTCGTTAGAGAGAAGGTTAAGAGGTGACTTAATTGAGGCATACAAGATGATCAGAGGATTAGATAGGGTGGACATTGAGAGCCTTTTTCCTCGGATGGTGATGGCTAGCATGAGGGGACATAG
Organism: Scyliorhinus canicula; assembly: GCF_902713615.1. Lineage (NCBI taxonomy): Eukaryota > Metazoa > Chordata > Chondrichthyes > Carcharhiniformes > Scyliorhinidae > Scyliorhinus > Scyliorhinus canicula. Next base: position 31,963,316 of record NC_052165.1, on the reverse strand, counting down.
CTTTAAATTGAGGGGAGACAGATATAGGACAGATGTCAGAGGTAGGTTCTTTACTCAGAGAGTAGTAAGGGCGTGGAATGCCCTGCCTGCAACAGTAGTGGACTCGCCAACACTAAACGCATTCAAATGGTAATTGGATAGGCATTTGGACGATAGGGGAATAGTGTAGAGGGACTTTAGAGGGGTTTCACAGGACGGTGCAACATCGAGGACCGAAGGGCCGAAGGGCCTGTACTGCACTGTAATGTTCTATGTTCTATAACTGGTTAATATTTTATTGTCAGTCAGACAGACATTTCTTCAATCCCATCTTCAATACTTTTAAAACTAATAAATGTTAAAAGAAAACAAAAAAAAACACGTACTGTTTTCTTTGAGGTCTCTGATTTCTCTCTCGGATTGTATTTAGCAGTATCCTAGAGATTGGTCTTTAATTGCTGGAGACAAAATGGCCGCAAAAAGTAGAACAAATCCACCCAGCCAATTACGAGCCCATCAGTTTATTCTTGACCATCAGATGGAGAAGGTAGTCAACAGTGCGATCAAGCAACACTTACTCAGCAATAACCTGCTCATTGATGCTCAGTGTGGGTTCCGCCGGGGTTGCTCAGCTCCTGACCTCATTATAGCCTCGGTCCAAACTTGGACAAATGTGCTGAGTTCCAGGGGAGAGGTCAGGGTGACAGCCCTGGACATCAAGGCAGCATTTGACTGAACGTAGCATCAAGCAGCACAAACAAAAATGGAGTCAATGGGAATCTGAGGGCAATCACTTCGCTGGGGATCGACCTTGTGAACTTTCTCTGAACAGCCTCCAATGGCAGTAAATCTTTCCATAGATAAGGGGCCAAAATGGTCCACAGTATTCCAGGTGTGGTCTAACTCATGTCTTGTATAGATTTGCCAAGATTCCTCTATTTTTCTGCTCCATTCTCTTTGACATAAAGGCCAATATTTACCTTCTCTATTACCTGTTGAACTTGTATGCTAGCTTTTTTTGATTTATGCACATGGACCCCCAAATCCCTCTTCTTTGTGCTTTCTGCAGTCTTTCTACATTTAAATAATATTCAGCTTCTTTATTCTTCCTACCAAAGTGCATAACTTCACATTTTCTTACATTACATTCCATCTGCCAAGTTTTTACCCATTCACTTAATGGGTTATCTGTTATCTGTGGGTGCAAATCTTGTAATGGCCGGTAAGTCTCACGGGAGGCAAAAAATGGGATTTGCGGCATCATTACTTCCAATTGTGATCCTCCTAGCACCCCTCTGATGAATCTTCCCACCCACCAGCCATGATGCCATGCCAGTGCAAATCACTGGCTCTTTAAAAACGGGAAATGACGCCATGGCCTCCAAGTGGGAGAAAGAAGGTGAGCACCACTGTCTCCACTGAGGGGGTTGGGTAGGAGAAAGAAGGGGTCAGCTGTCGGGTATCAGTGTCTTTACAACACGGGGGGGGGTGGGCACCATTATCACGGTTGATGTCTTGGAGTCTGCTCTGTGTTGTGTGTCTGCTCTCTGTGGCTTGGCTGTCCAGGGTGGGGTGTCTGAGGTGTGATGATTGCCATACAACCATGTTGGCAGGGTGGATGACCCCAAAAGACAAACATACTTGGTTCCCACTTCATGGGGGGTGGGGGGGTGGACATTGACTCACTTAAGGATTAGCGATCCAGTAGGCCTGAGTATGGAGAGATAACATCTACGACCTCTCTGAAGTCTCCAGCCTGACTAAGCAGGGTGCCCATTCACACTGCTTGTCCGTGAAGAGAAACCACTTATGCCCAGGTAGAATCCTGAGCATGCAGGTGAACCTAATTGTCCCTCAGGAGTTAACCCTTCGCGCCATTAGTTCGCCACAGTTTCAGAGACAAGGCTGGGATTCAGCTTTCAGATGTCAAGGTTGTCAGCTTGTTGACTTGGGAATAAGTAGCCAGGGGCTGGCGTCTCCACAGGCCTGCAAACAAGGCTCCCATCTCCACCATTCAAAGGCGAACCTCATCATTGAGATGTCCGTGGCCAGTTGCTATGACCGGAAACAACTCCCTTCTCAAAGAATGCCTAGTGACCTCAGGTTTGAGGGAGGGGACACCTAGACGAAAGGCCAGATGCAAGTCTGAGTGGGCAAGGACAAATGCAAGGGACAGCCCCATTCTGGAGGTGGGAGGGCACCAGATCTGTGAGTGTGCGGCTGTTGCCAGCGATACTCTTGGTCCGGCTGCTCCAAGGTTAGGATGGCCAATGGGTCAGGGGATGTTAATGATCAGTAGCTGCAACATTTGTCTCTATCTCTGTCTCTCTCACCCCTCGCAGGATACCGCTTAAATTCGGAATAGAGCCATTGGAGTTGGCAATCTTATTGATCACGGAGCTGTAGGAGTATAAACTCCAGCAGCAACGTGCAGCGGTGCTCAGGATAGAGCATCCGAATGAAAACCAGGGGGCTGCAGGCCAGGATTAGCAATCAGAGGCCGTACCAGCTATGCAGGCAGTACAAAGACGACAAAGATGCCCAAGGGTTTACCACACGGGAGCGTTCAGGAACCATCTGCCGACGGAGACTCCGGCTCACAAAGGAGATGGTACAGCACCTCTGCCATGTCCTAGCAGACTTGGTGCCACGTGGCGCTGGAGGACAACCACTCTCTTTGGCCATCAAGGTCACAACGGCCCTGAACTTCTTTGCCTTGGGGTCCTTCCAGAGATCCACCGGGGACCTCTGCGGAATCTCTCGGGCATCTGCCCACAAGTGCATCCTCGAGATCACAGATGCATTGTATGCAAGGGCCAATGAATACATTCACTTCGACCAGGGACGGGGTTCTGGCAGGTAAGTGGCGGGATTCTTAGACCCCCGCTGCATCGGAGAATCGCCGGGGGGCGGCGTGAATCCCGCCCCCGCCGGCTGCCGAATTCTCCGACGCCGGAGATTTGGCGGGGACGGGAATCGCGCTGCGCCGGTCGGCGGCCTCCCCCAGCGATTCTCCGGCCCGCGATGGGCTGAGTTCCTGCCTGTTTTTGCTGGGTCCCGCCGGACGATCTGGCCCCGGGGGGGGGGGGTTCCCGCACGGTGGCCTGGCCCGCGGTCAGGGCCCACCAGTCCGTGGACGGGCCTGTGCCGTGGGGGCACTTATTCCTAAGCGCCGGCCGTGTAAGCCACCGCAATGGCCGACGCAAAGGTGAACACCCCTGCGCATGCACGGGGATGATGTCAGCAGACGCTGACGCTCCCGCGCATGCGCAGACCTGCACCGGCTGGCAGTGACCCTTCGGCCCCGGCTGGCACGGCACCAAAGGCCTTCCACGCCGGCTGGCGGGGCGCAAACCACTCCGGCGCCGTCCTAGCCCCTGAAGGTGCGGCGGAGTCCGCACCTTTGGGGCGGCCCGATGCCAGAGTGGTTCCTGCCACTCCCCTGCACCCTTTCTGCCCGCCCCGCCAATTCTCGGAGAATCCCACCCAAGGAGTCTGCCACAGTCGCAGGAGGTAATAAATTGCACCCATGTCACTCTCCGCACCCCATTGAACCAGGGAGTTCCCTTGATAAACAGAAAGGTGTTTCTCCCCCTAAATGCCCAGCTGGCCTGCGACCACCAGATGCGGGTCATGTATGTGTGTGCCCATTTTCCAGGGAAATTGCATGGCAGCTTCATACTTGGCCAGCGCCAAGCGGCATCCTTGACTACAGCCATGGACTCCTCAGGGATAAAGGTTACCTCCTCAGGTCATGGCTGATGATGCCAGTGCAGAGGCCACTGACCTAGGCGGAGTTCAGATATAATGAGGCACACAATGCGATTCACTCAGTCATTGAGTGGCGTATCGGACTTTTAAAGATGGGCTTCCGCTGCCTTGACAGGCCCGGGGGTGGGTGGGGGGGATGCTACAGTACAAATCCCAGATGGCTTCCCACATTATCAACCACGCCCTCCACAAACTTGCTCTGCAGTGAGGTGAAGGGCTTCCAGGTCACGACCTGGAGGAGTGACCTGAGGGGATTGAGGATGGAGGCCAGACAGTGGCAAGGGTGTGCTAGAGGTCTCCTCATGACCTCCTTGTTCACTGGATAACTCCCCCCACCCCCCCACCCCCCCTCCAGGGCTTCATAACCCCTCTGAGACCAGGGGATGAAGGTGGCCAACTGCTCACTGATAGGGATCTCGGGATGGGGAGTCCTTGAGTGCCTGCTGCCCAGTCAATGCAGGAGGGTGATGATTACTGACAGCGAGGGATTGGCTATGATGCCCCTTGGCTATTGCCTGTGTCTGATTCGTGTCTGTCTGATGCCAACATGAGTTTCAATGCTACACTCTTCTGTTCTTAGGATCCAGACAGGGATTAGCGGTGAGGGTTTAGGGTTCCCTGCATTATGACTGAGTCATCTCACGGCGAATGAAACAATCATAAGAACTAGGAGCAGCAGCAGGCCATCTGGCCCTTCAAGCCTGCTCCACCATTCAATAAGATCATGGCTGATTTTTTTTGTGGACTCAGCTCCACTTGCCTGCCGCTCACAATAACCCTTAATTCGTTTACTGTTCAAAAATCTATCTAACTATGCCTTAAAAGCATTCAATGAGGTAGCCTCGACTGCTTCATTGGATACAGATTTACAACCCTTTGGGTGAAGGAGTTCCTCCTCACTGGTTTAGCACAGTGGGCTGGTTTAGCACAGTGGGCTAAACAGCTGGCTTGTAATGCAGAAAAAGACCAGCAGCACGGGTTCAATTCCCGTACCGGCCTCCCCGAACAGGCGCCGGAATGTGGCGACTAGGGGCTTTTCACAGTAACTTCATTGAAGCCTACTTGTGACACTAAGCGATTACTATTACTATTACAACTCAGCCCTAAATCTTCTCTCCCTTATTTTGAGGCCATGCCCCCGAGTTCTAGTTTAATCCGCAGTGGAAACAACCTCCCTGCTTCTATCTTAACTATTCCCTTTGTAGTTTTATATGTTTCTATAAGGTCCCCCCTTCATTATTCTAAATTCCAATGAGTATAGTCCCAGCCTACTTAGTCTCTCCTCATAAGCCAATCCTCTCAACTCCGGAATAAACCTGGTGAATCTTCTCTGCACACCCTCCAGTGCCAGTACATCCTTTCTCAAGTAAGGAAACCAAAACTGTATACATTACTCCAGGTATGTCCTCACCAGCACCCTATACAGCTGCAACATTACCTCCCTGTTTTTAAACTCCAACCCTCTAGCAATGAAGGACAAAATTCCATTTGCCTTCTTAATTACCGACTGCACCTGCAAACCAACCAACCTTTTTGCAATTCATGCACAAGGACACCTAGGTCCCTCTGTACAGCAGCATGCTTTACTTCCATTTAAATAATAGTCCATTTTGCTGTTATTCGGACCAAAATTATTGACCTCATATTTACCAAAATTGTACTCCATCACCAGACCCTTTCCCACTCACTTAAACTCTTTATATCCCTCTGCAGACTTTACTCTGCCACTCATCTTAGTGTCATCATGAACGTTGACACATTACACTTGATCCTCAACTCCAGGTCATCTATGTAAATTGTAAACAATTGCAGTCCCAACATTGACCCCTGAGACACACCACTAGCCACTCATCGCCAACCAGAAAAACACCCATTTCTGCCCACTCTTTGCTTTCTGTCAGTTAGAATCCTCTATCTATGCTAATACATTATAGCACCATGCAGCCTTATCTTATGCAACAGCCTTTTGTGTGGCACCTTGTTGTAATCGTTTGGAGGGCACAGAGAATAACTGTGTCATTTAGAGGAAACTTAAGATTCTGAGTGGTTAAAGTGTTGAGGAACAACAATAATTAATAGTGACTTTTAAAATTGCACAAGTGACAATGTTCCTGAGCTTCTATTGCCTTACCCCACCCTTGCCCATGATTTCCCCTACAATTCCTTAAATTTTGTGCACAGTGGTTAGCACTGTTGCTTAAAAGCATCAAGAACCCGGGTTCGATTCCGGTCTTGGGTCACTATCTGTACGGAGTCTGCATGTTCTCTCCGTGCCTACGTGGGTTTCCTCCAGGTGCCCTGGCTTTCTCCCACAGTCCAAAGATGTGCAGGTTATGGGGCGTTGTCAAGCTAAATTGCCATGTAGATGTTTTGCGGGGTTGCTGGGTTATGGGTATAGGGTAGAGATGTGGAATTAGGTAGGATTCCCTTTCAGGGGCTGCTGTTGACACGATGTGTTGAATGGCCTCCTTCTGCACTGTAAATTCTATGATCTAGGTGTGTCCCCAGGATGCACATCTAAGATAGTCTGCCGTCTTTCATGCCCTGGTGCCTGAGATGCCCTTGGTGGCCGTCCTCTTGAGGGCTGAGACCTAGAGGGTCCCAGCCTACTTTTGGATGGCACACTTGTAGTATCACCTTGTTCTGCCTGCTGTGCCTGAGGTGCACCAGTCTCTGAAGGGGAAAGTCAGATTGGTTGGGCACTCCCAGGGTCTCCTGGGTGGAAGGCCCCAGGCTGTGCAGCAGTGGAACCTCCACCCTCCGGGTGCTCGAGGGCTGCTGGGTCACTCCATGGGATCCAGAAACCCGCTGTCCTCTGGCACTGACACTCATAGTTGAAGCCCTCAGTCATGGTGCTCAGGGACTGAGCCATGCTTCTGATATCTCCGGCCATGGAGTTGACTTTAAACCCAATCACGTTGTGTTGGCCTGGGTGCCTCGCAGTGCCGGCACAATCTCCTGAGAGAGAAGGCTTTAGGACCCCTGCATTTGGCCTTGTATTTCAGGTGTGATGCTGACACCCCTTCCTGATATTCCTGGCTCTGCCTTTGCATCTCAAGCAGCTGAGGGATAAACAAATCCAGAGTCATGGCACGCAGCTGAGCACAGCTGAATCTTGGGACCCAGCAGATCTCCGACTATTCAATACTTAGGATGTTCCTGCCTCTGCCTGATGTGCAGTGTGGTACTCACCACAGAGTGACCCAGAAGCCTGTCTTCTATGATCGTCCACCGAAGAGTGTGTCTCTGCACCAGCGTTGGTGTCCTCCTCTGACATCTCCTTAGAGGCCGTGTCGTGGGCTTGCAGGTGGATGGGCCAGGCTGCTTGGGTGATTTTCCTTCAAGAAAAGGGACATAGAATTAATGCATGGCCAGGGCAAAGGTCTGTGACACACAGAACTGATGTGAGTTTGGGAAACTGGATGAAAGTGCTGAGGTTCCTCACTTTTATCTCTCAGACGCACCTCGCTCTCCGCACAGGCAGGCTCCTGCTCCTTCTCTGCGAACTCGAGGGCTCGTTCCTCAAATGGAGTCAGGATTCTTAGCTCTGCCATTCCACTGCCCATCTTTGCTCACCCGTGGCAGTTGTGAGCAAGCTTATCCTGCAGGAAGACAAATGGAGATACAGTGAGCCGACGCAGGCTGGGTCAGTTAGCAATGATACTTGGAATTTGTGGGTATTGCGGGTGAACAGGGATGAATTGAGAGGAAGGAAGTACCAGGGAGTGTGAGAAAGCTTGTGGTAGGTCGGGAGGTAGGGCTTCTGCTCGGTGGTAACATACGGGCTCCAAGTAGAGTGAGGAGGGGTGACTGAAAGGTGAAGTGCTGAGAGGGGACAAGAAGCACTTACCCTGGTAGAGCAGAGTACGTTGTTCATTTTTTAAAAATGGCATTGCACCGCCCGTTCTCTTGTGGAGGATGCTGGTCATCACCAGTGTGGCCACCATCTCCCAAGAGGGCGGCACAGTGGCACAATGGTTAGCACTGCTGCCTCACAGGTGACTGTCTGTGTGGAGTTTGTACTTTCTCGCCGTGTCTGCGTGGGGTTCCTCCGGATGCCCCGGTTTCCTCCCACTATCCAAAGATGTTAGCTGGATTAGCCGTGCTAAATTGCCCCTTAGTGTCCAACAGGTTAGGTGGGTTATGGGGAAAGGATGGAGGCATGGGCTTAAGTAGGGTGCTCTTTCTAAGGGCCAGTGCAGACTCGGTGGGCTGAATGGCCTCCTTCTGCACTGTAGATTCTAAGAATCTTTGATTTTATTTGTAACTGGAGCATCTCTTACCATCCTGAGCGTAGATAGCTGCCTGTCTCTCCTCCACAGCATCCAACATTCTTGTGAGGGCCCCCTTATTGAAGTGTGGAGTTGGCTTCTTTGCTGCCATTCTCTTGGTTTGACTGAGCTATGAGCCGTTTAAATGCTCTGATGACTCAGGGTGGATGAATGAGATGGTTTGTGCCACAGGCTTGGTGTTTTTCATGTGGGGAATTCTTTTTCCCCCAGAGTGCTGAAACATTGCGGTCTGGATCGCGCCGATGGGATGCACACTGGTTTTCGCCCCAAAACTAACACTTAACCAAACTTTAGGGAAATCCCTCCCCCATGGTGTCATCCTTGCCATTCGCCTTCCCACCTAATTTTGTGACTCTGCAAACTTGGCAATAGTGCCTTTAGTTCCTTTATCCAAGTCATTAATATTTATTGTAACTAATGTAGCCCCAGCCTGTGGTAATCCACTATTTACCGGTTGCCATACTGAAAATGCCTCTTATCCCCAATTTCTGTCTTCGATCAGCCAATACCGCCAACACCATGGACTCCAATTTTATTAAGTAGCTTTTTGTGTGGAACCTTATCGAATGCTTTTGGAAATCCAAGTATATTGCTTCTATTAGTTCCCCTTTATTTATCCTGCTCATTACCACCTCAAAGTCCCAGAACATCACTGCAGGAATTCCTCAGAGTAATGTCTTGGGTGCAACCATCTTCAGCTGCTTCCTCAATGGTCTTCTCTCCATCATTAGATTCACTGATGATTGCACAATATTCAGAACCATTTATAACTCCTCAGACGCTGAAGAAGTCTGTGTCCCTACCAAGCAAGGCCTGGAGAACATTGTGGCTTGGACAGATAAGGGGCAAGTAACATTTGTGCCACACAGATGCCAGGCAATCACCATCTCCACCTTGACATTCAATGTCATTCCATCGCTGAATCCTGCACTATCAACATCCAGTGGGTTACCATTAACCAGAAACTGAAGTGGACAATCCATATAAATACTGTGGCTACAAGAGAAGGTCATTATTCACTGTGGCGACAAGAGCAGGTCAGGGACTGGGTATTCTGTAAAGTAACTCACCCCCTGAACATCCCCTGCACCAAAAAAGGATCAGCGATAAGGAACTAATTAAGCCAATCAGTTTTCCAGCAGCATTTTATCACCAATTTATACATCTTTGTAGAAATGAATATTAAATAGAAATACGATTTTCCAATTGATGGAATCATTAAAGATACAGTAAAGTCAAGGGTTAACACTTGAATTAGGTCTAACATAATGTTGGCAAGTCATTATTGAGTAGATATGATTTGATCCAACAGTTTAATTAGCTAATTATGTGCTAATCACTACTACTAAATAAATTGGTCAGTTTTAAAATCAGTTGCAATTTACTTAGAATAGTTGAAGCAGAATTAAAACCTTGAGAGTTAATTACCAGAAAAAAATGAGAAAAATAAAACGTGTTGAAGAATTTCTATTATTGGAATGTAAGCAGATTGCATTCAATCATTTCAAACACCTCGATGAACCCAATACAGATCAGCAAATACCATGTGGCCAATTTGAACTCAACTGTTCGACTTGTCTTCAAATGGAATAGATGCGAGCTTAATATTCCTCAAAATGATAGTTTTGTGCACAACCAGTGGGAGATACCAGATTTGGAGTGAGGCATAGCCAGAGTGAGTTTGAAACTCGGGAATTTGAAACAGAGTGGGAATTCGGTGCAGAGCTGGAAGAAGTCTGTTTGCTTTTTCTCCCTGCTTTGTAACTTTTAAATCTTCAGAGGGTGGTCTTGCCCTGAAGCAGCTGAGGCTACAAGGGAGAGAGCTGATTGGTAAGTAGTGGATAAGGTCGGTCGGTTTTCACAACTTTTATCACTTATAGTTTGCAATACTTGTGGTTTATAATTTGTAAGGTCTATAATTGGTAGTAACGAGGACAAGGAAAGAAGGGCCACAGAGAATTGGATTTAATTTAATTTCAAGAATCTTCCAAAGCTTTAATTCAAAGGGGTAAGTCATGGCAGGAGAGCTCAAAGCCTTAGTTTGCTCCTCTCGCCCCATGTGGGAAGCCGGGAACATTTCCAGTGTCCGGGACCAGCATGTGTGCAGGAAGTGTCTCCAGCTCCCGCTCTTGGAAGCTCAGATTTTGGTGCTAGAACGGTGGCTGGGAACACCGTGGAGCATCCGTGAGGCAGAGAGTGTTGTGGATAGCACATATAGAGAGGTGGTCAAATGCAGACTCAGACTCCACAGGCAGGAGGGGAATGGGTGACCATTAGGCAGAGCACGAGCCAGGCAGGCAATGCAGGAATCTCCTATGGCCATTCCCCTGTGAAACAGATATACTGCTTTGGATGATGTTGAGGGGAATGACCCCCCCCCCCCCCACTCCCCCAGGGGAAAGCAGCAACAGCCAAATTTGTTGCAGAGAGGAGGAGTAAAAAGTGTGGGAATGCAATAGTTCAAGGATGTCACAGAGCAGTTACAAGACATCGTGGAGTGGGAGGGTGAACAGCCAGTGGTCGTGGTACACGTCGGTATCAACGACAGAGGGAGCAAAAAGGGATGACGTCCTAAAAGCAGAATATAGGGAGTTAGGAAGACAGTTGAGAAGTCGGACCTCAAAGGGTCATCTCAGGGTTATTACCAGTACCATGTGCTAGTCAGATTAGAAATAACAGGATATATCGGATGAACACATGGTTGAAGAGATGGTGTGAGGGGGGAGGGTTTCAGATTCCTGGGGCATTGGGGCCGGTTCTGAGGACGGTGGGACAGGTACAAACTGGACGGGTTATGCCTGGGCAGGACTGGGACTGATGTCCTTGGGGAGGTACTTGCTAAAGCAATTGGGAGGGTTTAAACTAGGGGGATGGGTACCTATGTAAGGATTCAGAGAAGGGGGAATCAAGAACAAGAGAAAAAGACAGCAGGAGAATAAAACAAGTGATGGGGAGGGAAATCAAGAGTGAAGGACAGCAGAGGTGGACTGGTAGCCGAATCAGAAAAGGTCAACGAAGCTTTCTGTAGGTGGTTTTTAACTTCCTATGCGAGATTGGTCAGATTCAACACTAGATCCGTGTCCAGTCGTCGGCTATCTGGATCCCCAGGCAGCGGGATTTGTTTTGGGCTATTTTAAATGGTAGACCCTCCAGCTCCGTCCCTCTCCCTCTCGGTTTCACCGGGACAACTTCACTTTTGCCCAAGTTGCGTTTGTAGCCCGAGAAGGTTCCGAAGTCTCCCAGAGGCTTTGTAATTTTGTACATGCCGCTTTGCAAATCTTCCGCATAGAGTGAGACTCTGCACTCTCTGCCTCCTATTCAGATTCCCTTCCAGCCTCTCGTGTCCCACAAGGTGATCACCAGCGGCTCAATTGCCAGGTCGGGGCAGCACGGGGGCGAAGTGGTTAGCACTGCTGCCTCACGGAGCCGAGGATCCGGGTTTGATTCTGGCCCCGGATCAAAGTCCGTGTGACGTTTGCACACTCTCCCCATGTCTGCGTGGGTCTCACCCCCACAACCCAAAAAGATGTGCAGGGTAGGTGAATCGGCCATGCTAAATTGTGTCTTAATTGGAAAAAAAATAATTAGCTACTCTAAATTTTAAAAGTCAATGCCAGGGCGAACAGGAACGGAACAGCGGGAACCCCTGCCTGGTGCCTCTGTGCAACTGGATGTATTCGGAGCTGGTGGCATTGGTCCAAATGCTCGCCTTATGGTGTTGTACAGTAAAGTTATTGTAGAAGTCTGCCGGGATCCCATCAGGTCCCGGGGACTTCCCCGCCTGCATGGAGTTGATGTCCATTCCAAAGAGATGGCTACGCATACTCTGAGGCTTTAGGCTGAGGTGAGGAGAAATTTCTTCACCCAGAGAGTGGTGAATCTATGGAATACACTACCACAAAAATTAGCTGAGGCCAACATATGTAATTTCAAGAAGGAATTGAATATAGCTCTTGGGGCTAAAGGAAATGAGGAATATGGGGGCTGACCATCAAGCTCAATCAAAGGTATTGAGCTTGATGATCAGCCAATCAGATCAAAGTGAATGGCGGAGCAGGATCGATGGACTGAATGACCTCCTCCCGTTTTTATTTTCTATGTATTTCTATGCATAAATTCCATCAGTTTTCCCCATAAAATCCTGCATCCATATGTGTAGAGAGTTGTTGATAGTTATTGGTCTTTCCAAACAGGTATACCATTTTGGATACTGTTGGGGGAGGTGGCTCACCAGGGGAAGGTAGCAGTTGCCAGGCATGGCACCGTGGCTGGCTCTGTGTACAGAAGAGCGGGAAAAAGAGTGGAAGGGCTATCATCATAGGGGATTAAAAAAAAAAAGGGGCAGCAGAGTAGCATGGTGGTTAGCATAAATGCTTCACAGCTCCAGGGTCCCAGGTTCGATTCCCGGCTGGGTCACTGTCTGTGTGGAGTCTGCACGTCCTACCCCTGTGTGCGTGGGTTTCCTCCGGGTGCTCCGGTTTCCTCCCACAGTCCAAAGATGTGCGGGTTAGGTGGATTAGCCATGCTAAATTGCCCGTAGTGTCCTAATAAATGTAAGGTTAAGGGGGGGGGGGGTTGTTGGGTTACGGGTATAGGGTGGATATGTGGGTTTGAGTAGGGTGATCATGGCTCGGCACAACATTGAGGGCCGAAGGGCCTGTTCTGTGCTGTACTGTTCTATGTTCTATGGTCACAGATATTTTCTCTGTTCAGTGCTAGACATCAAAGGATGTTGCGCACATTTTTCAATGGCTTAGTGAGTGAGCCTCTGGGCTTAAGGTGTGCACCGGACATTCTAAAGGGCTTTGTAGATAATGATAAATTTTGAGGTATGGCCGCTGTTTTGAAGGTTAACTGTGGTAGCCATTTTTTACACAGGATCCCCTATGATGATAGCCCTTCCACTCTTTTTCCCGCTCTTCTGTACACAGAGCCAGCCACGGTGCCATGCCTGGCAACTGCTACCTTCCCCTGGTGAGCCACCTCCCCCAACAGTATCCCCAGGGTTAATTATCATCTTCCCCACTGCCAGACAGGTGTAGCGGCAATAACATGGTGAACGTCACAGCGTAAACACTCTATTCCCATCCATGTCCAGCCTCCGCAATTTTCTGCCACCCCATTGTTTTAATCTTTCCCGAGTCAGAAAGATGATGCAATGCGAAACATGAAAGAAATACTGAAAACAAAACTAGAAGCAAAAACTTTGTCTCCATTAAAACTAGTCACATACAATTGAAAGCAAAATTTCAGGAACAGAGATGTACGTAAGATACAGCCTCCCATGTCAGATAGATGGAAGAGAAATCATTTCTGGGATAAAATTAGAGAGTACCATTGAACCAAAGCGAGAATGGAAACTTCAGGACAACGATCATCTGATGTTTAATTTTTCACAATTGCACCAGGTTTGATGGATTGCGAATGGGAAAATTACCACGTCAGCAATATTTTTTGCTAGATCTCAAATTGAACACAAACAGAACTTATTGTTCTTATTTATTTATAACCTTAGAAGCTTGTTGACATACTTTCAGCCTCGAGATGAAATATGAGTATGCAACAATAGCCATTTCATTTTAAACCTGTTGAAGTAAAGGAAGCTTTGGGAATAAATAATATCTCATTCTCAGAGCTAGGCACAGAGGAAGAAAAAAACTTTCACTTATAAAATTGCCTTTCGTGTGCACCGGACATTCTAAAGGGCTTTGTAGATAATGATACATTTTGAGGTATGGCCGCTGTTTTGAAGGTTAACTGTGGTAGCCATTTTTTACACAGGATGAGGCCCATAAACAGCACCAGTTAACCATATTGAGTTAAGTCAGCTGAGGGATTGATGCAGGTGGGATAGCTAAGTGAAATCTGTATTGGTCACAAAAACGATATGGGTGTCCTTGTACCTTTGCATCACCAGTGCATTTCACTCAAGATTCATTTTACAGTCTTGTAATCGAATCCTAAATCTGAAATTTAACCCCCCCCCTCCCACCCCCCGCCCCACCGGGGATTGGTGGTAGATGGGAACAAATAATGTCCATCGTTTACCAACCTCTGCTGGAAGCTTACCAATGGAAGGGCAGGTGTCGGCTGGCTCACCTGCCCTTGGGCTAAATGAGGCCCTTAAGTGGCCATCACACCCATGGTGTTGTTGCGGCCAGAGAGCTGACGGCTATATAATTGGTTGGCAGTTGACCGAGGCAGGGCATCTTCCACATCGGGATGGAAGCCATGACCTTAGCCAGTTCCCAAAATCAGGCCATGGCTTCTGAGCTCTGCCTGCATCTCTCACTTCCTCCTTCCGAGGGGAGTGTAAATTGAGGTCTTTCAGATAGATTTCCTGGCACAATTTGAAGAAGAAAAACAAAGTTCTCCCAGTATCCTGGCATTTTTATTCCTCACATACTCCACCAAATGGATTCATTCGTCATTTATCATATTTGCTATACATAGGAACTTGTACTATGCACACTATCTACCATGAATACGCTTGGAACAAGTGACCACATCAAACGTAATACAATGGTTGTGAAACACATAGGGATGTCCCAGTGACAAATGAGAGCCACTGATTTAGTGCTAATTCCTTCTTTCAAGCTTTTGAAGCCCCGATGCCTCATAACCTAATCAGCACTTTCCCGATTTGCTTTCATGTTTCCCTCTACATTCTCCACATTTGCCGTATTCTGCACTATTGACTTTTACCTTTTATTTATTTTAAATCATTTGAAGGGGAACCGTCTTTATGATTAAAAATGACAAAAAAGTTTTGCAAGGTTCTAATCCTGCTATGATTGCACAATGGCCACTTGGGGGATAGCATATATTTTAAAATTAATTTGTGCTTGGTGCATTGTCATTTTAGGTTAGAATATAATTTCTTATAACTAATCTGCGCATATAATGAAGTGTTAAAGAATACTCTATGGTAAAAACAGTAAGCAGAAAATGCCTTTCTTAAATTCCGTGGGAAGAGTCAGAGAGTCAGAACAAAATGTGAGAAGATTTGGAGGGAGAGAGAATTTGATGATACTGTGATTGGTGAATCAGCAGCTGTGGATTATTTATTTTTAATATTAGAAACTTTAAATCCCAGTTTATCTAAAATAACTAATTGCTAGGAAGGTCGATGTTTCGGAATCAATAATTCCAACTGAAAATTGCACACAAAGCTGACAATTTTATAGCTGTTAATTTTTATTTTTAAAGTTACATTGAACATATATATTATTTTATTATTTCATGGAATCTGTGCATCACTGGCTGAACCATCCCCAATTGCCCTTGGGAAAGTGGTGGTGAGCCACTTTCTTTAAACACTATAGTCCGTGTGGGATAGATACATCTGCAGTGTTGTTAGGAAGAGAGTCCCAGAATTTTGACCCAGTGACAGTGAAGGAACGGCGATATAGTTCCAAATCAGGACGGTGAGTGACTTTGAGAGGAACTTGCAGGTGTTGTTGTTCCCATGCACCTAGTGCCCTTATCTTTCAAGGTGGTGGAGTTGTGGGTTTGGAAGGTGCTGTCGAAGGAGCATTGATGAGTTGCTGCAATGCCTCTTGCAGATGACACACATGGCTGCCACTGCACATTGGTGGTGGAGGAAGTGAATGTTTCAAATGGTGGATGGGTGCCAATCAAGCAGGTTTCATTGTCCTGAATGGTGTCGAGCTTCTTGAGTGTTGTTGGAGCTGCACTTATCCAGGCAAGTGGAGAGTGTTCTGTCACACCCCTGACTTGTGCCTTGTAGGTGGCGGACAAGAACCTTATCTGTTTTGGTTTTGCAGATGGTACACGCTGCCGTCACTGTGCGTTAATGGTGGAGGGAGTGAATAGTTTTTATTTTTCTGTTAAAACTAGACCCATACACAAGGCAGCGCATGGCACAGTGGTTAGCACTGCAGCCTACGGCGCTGAGGACCCAGGTTCAAATCCCAGCCCTGGGTCACTGACCGTGTGGAGATTGCACATTCTCCCCGTGGCTGCGTGGGTCTCACCCCCACAACCCAAAGATGTGCAGGGTAGGTGGATTGGCCACACTAAATTGTGCCTTAATTGGAAAAAAGAAATTGGCTACTCTAAATTTATGAAAAATATAGACTAACACACAACAGAGATTGATAGATTTTTATTAGGGAAGTGTATGAACCGTTACAGAAATGCATTAGACCTTTCATTTTTATTCTGTAAATTAAAGTCATCTGCATTTTGCAGTGTCCTGTCATTATTTGTATTCTGAAATGTTAATAACTCTGTGTGTGAAACATATAAAATTCTTCAGAGGGCTGGGCAGAGTAAAAGCTGAGGGGCTCCTTCCCTTCGCTGGACAATAGACCGATAGATCATAGTTTCAGGATAAGGGTTCAGCTATTTAGGACTCAAATTAGGAGCAATTATTTTTATGCAGAATTCCAATAATTGTAATGTTGTTGTTGCCTATGTGAAAATGGGATTAGGATTGGCAGATCAGGCGCCTTTCATGCAGCGAGTGCAGTCTCGATGAGACAAAGGGACTTTTCTGCACTGTATTTTTCTGTGATTCTGTGAAGTCACACCATCCTGACTTGGAAATATATCGCCGTTCCTTCACTGTCGCTGGGTCAAAATCACGGATCCTCCTCCCCAGTAGCACAGTTTGTGTACCCACACTGCTTAGACTGCAGTGGTTCAAGAAGGCAGCTCAACACCACCTTTCAAGGGAAATTAGAGATACCCAATAAATGCTGACCTTGCCAGCGAAGCCCACATTCTGTAAAAAAAATCAATTTTTTAAATTCCAAGAGGATTGGAGTACAGGAAAAATGAGGTCCTGCTACAATAGTACAAGGCTGTGGTGAGACCACATTTAGAATACTGGATGCAATTTACCAGTGCGTTCCACATGTATTGGGACAGGACATGGTCAGTAGATCTTGTGAGAGGCCTTTTCCGGGATTCCCTACGGTCATTATGCCTCGTGGAACCTAACTGGCACCCAGAATCTATCGGCATCAATGAGACGACCCCAGCCAGGCGAGGGGGGGGGGGGGGGGTGGTTTGGGGATGTCCCCCAGGTGATCGGAGGCCCCAGGCTGGCACACTGACATTGTTGGTACCACCCAGGCACCTTGACACTGCCAACCTGGCACCCTGGCAGTGACACCTGGGCACCATGGCAGTGACACCTCTGGATGAGTCTGGGATTGCCAGGGTGCCCAGGTGGCATTGTCAGGCTGTAAGGGGCACTGCCAGGGTGCCAGGCTGGCAGTGCCAAGTTGGCATTCAGCCTGTCGGTATGTGGTGGGGTGCAGGGGGTCCCAAAAGGTGAGATGGGGCATTGAGGTATCCTGGAATCATGTGGGGGGTTGAGAGATTCAAAAATGGTGCCACAATCTTTTCCTTGCTCGTTGGAACTCCTCAGTGCAATAAATGATGCTAAAGTGTGGCCTTGGGGGGGCGTTCCCCACTAGGGCCCAGAAACGAAAGAGTGCCGTTCAATAATAATAATAATCTTTATTAGTGTTTCAAGTAGGCTTACATTAACACTGCGATGAAGGTAAAGTGGGTTCAATCCCAGCACTGCAAGCACTTGGAATGACCCCGCTAATCCCACCCAGAATGGACTCTGTTTTTCTTTAGTTAAACTGTGTCCACTGTGTGTAGTTTTGATCTTCATATTTAAGGAAAGATATACTTGCATTGGACATTCACTAAATTAGTGCCTGGGATGAGAGGGCTGTCCTATGATGAGAGGCTGAGTAAATTGGGCTTACATTCTGTGGAGTTTAGAAGAATGAAAGTCAATCTCATTGAAACACTTCAGGTTCCAAAGGGGCTTGATACTGAGCGAGTGTTTCCGCATGTCGGGGAATCAACACACAGGAACACAGCCTTAGAATAAGGGACTGATCATTTAGGATGGAGATGAGGAGAAATTCCTTCTCTCAAAGGATTGTGAATCTTTGGAATTCTCTACCCAAGAGGGTCCATTGTTGAATACAGCTACGGCTGAGGTAAATATTTTAATACAGTTATGATACAGATGAACAGCTATTTGGTCTCCTGGGGGAATCAGGGAACATAGAGTCTGGGTGGGAAAGGGGAGTTAAAGCCCAGATCGGCTATGATCATATTGAATGCTGTGGCAGACCTGCCGGGCTGTATGGTCTACTCCGGTTCCTATATAGTGTTTCTTGAAAGGGATGATTCTGTTTGCCTGCCCGTGACTCAGAAACACATCACAGCTTCGTTCCTGGGAGAACTGCATCAATGTTCCACTGGGGGCCTCTGAACTGTTGAGGGGGGTGCGGCGTGATGGGGGGGGGGGGGGGGGGGGTTGAGATTTATCTGATTAAGCGTCCCTCCATTTCCTCACCCTCGAGCGGCAGTGCTGTTAATTCTTTCACCCTGAAGTACCTCAATGGACAGTGTCACCTGCAGCACTTCATATTTGAGAATGTGCTATCGCAGAGAAAAAAGCTTTTATCGACTTCAAGGACAAATTACGCACGAGCTTTAAGGACACAATTGCTCAAACAGCTTAACCTGAGAGCAGCTGAAGATCCCTTTAAATAGCATTCGAACAATAGCAAATATAAAGCCTTTCATGACCACCAGATGTCCCAAAGTTGATTCACAATCAATGAAATATTTTTGTAGTTTGGTCACTGTTGTAATGTAGGAAAGGTAGCAGCTGATGTGAGAACAGCAAGATCCCACAGACTGTGATGTGGTAAAAACCGGTTTATTTACTGGTGCTGGTTGAGGGATCAATATTTATTGAAAGAGTGAGGATAACTGCCTTTATTCTTCCTCCAAATAGTGCCCTGGGATCTTTAACACCTGCCACCATTGACATTTTGAGAGCCTCGCTTTGTTTCTCTCTAGAGTCAGGGAGCTGGATTCTCCAACCCCTCGCCGCATGTTTCCCATCAGCGGGAGGATGTGTACTGTTTTCTGGCGGCAGGATTATCTGTCAATGAGATTTCCCTGGGAAACCTGCGGGTGGGGGTGCGCTGCCTGAGGGACCAGAGAATCTTGCCGCTAGCGAACAGTCAAAGAATTCATAGAATCATAGAATTTACAGTGTAGAAGGAGGCCATTCGGCCCATCGAGTCTGCACTGGCTCTTGGAAAGAGCACCCTACTCAAGCCCGCGCCTCCACCCTATGTCCATAGCCCAGTAACCTCACCTCATCTTTTTGGACACTAAGGGCAATTTATCATGGCCAGTCCACCTAACCTGCACATCTTTGGACTGGGGGAGGAAACTGTGAAGCAACTGTGCTAACCACTGTGCTACTGTGCTCCCCACAATTCCAGTGAGGCTGAGCTTTATCTTCAGATTGATACTGGAAATCCAGGGGAAGACTGAATTGGAATTTCTTTGCACCAACACTACCCAAGAAACATATTGGCCGAGATTTCCTGGCCTCGGCTTGACACGCCAGACCGCTGGGGTTGTGGAGGACCAGCCAAACGTCCAAAGTCTTTCGGGGTGGGGGGGGGGGGGAACCAGATGATGCGGGTGACAGGCAGGGCTAGAACATCTCACCCTTCCAAAAAGGCAACTCGAAGACACTTCCTCAGCACTTCACACTCAGTGGAATACTTTTGAAGTGCACTCGCTGTTGCCATGTAGCGGAAAGAACTGTGCTCAGCAATGAGATAGGCCACCAGTTAATTTGTTTCAGTGATGTCGGTTGAAGGGTAACGTGGGCAGGAACGATGCTTTTCTTTAAATTGTGCACTAAAATCACTCCTGTCCACTCGACAAGGTAATCTGGACCTCAAGGTTCACATCTCATTCAGAAAGGCAACTCTAACAGAGCAACACTTCCTGAAATCAGCAACTGTCACGGAAGCTGATTATAATTGGTTCTTATCATTTTACATTCTCTAGGAGTTTGCTGTGTGCAAATTGGCTGCTGTGCAGAGAGGTTGGGTCGACTGGGCCTATATTCACTGGCATTCAGAAGTATTAGGGAAGATCTGATTGAAACATGACATTCTGACAGGACTAGACAGACTGGAATGCAGAGATGTTGTTTCCTCTGGCTGGGGGGGGGGGGGGGGGGGTTAAGGACAAGGGATCAGGATACATGGTAGACTACTTAGGACTGAGATGAGGAGAAATCTCTTCACTCAGAGGGTGGTGAACCTGTGGAATTTTCTACTACAAAAGGCTCTGGAGGCCAGGTTACTGAATATATTTAAAAAGGAAATAGATAGGTTTCTAGATGTCAAGGGGCATGGGGAGGGTGCGAGAGTATGAACATAATAAGAACTGAGAGCAGGAGTAGGCCATCTGGCCCTTCGAGCCTGCTCCTCCATTCAATGAGATCATGGCTGATCTTTTGTGGACTCAGTTCCACTTTCCCGCCAGAACACCAGTAGTGGGAAGAGCAGCAGACGGAATTCAACCTTGAAAAGTGTGAGGTAATGCACTTGGGGAGGGCTAACAAGGCAAACGATAACTATGAATGATAAGACCCTGGGAAGTACTGAAAATCAAAAGGACCTTGGAGTGCATATCCACAGATCCCTGAAAGTGACATGAAAGGTAGAGAAGGTGGCTAGGAAGACATATGAGTTACTTGCCTTTTATGCCAAGGCATAGAATACAAGAGTAGGGAGGTCATTCTGTAACTGGATAAAATGCTGGTTAGGCCACAACTGGAGCGCTGCACTGTTCTCGTCACCACATTATAGGAAGGATGTGATTGCACTGAAGAGGGTGCAGAGGAAATACACCAGGATGCTGCCTGGCTGGAGAGATTGAATATGTTGAGGCTATTTTCCTTGGAGCAGTAAAGGTTAAGACGGGACCTGAAACGGGTGTATAAGATTCTGAGAGGTATAGATCAGGTGGATAGGAAGGTATTTTTTCCACTAGTAGAGGGGTCAATAATCTATACAGTACGGAATACACTTCAAAATTCCTTCATTTGTCGTGAGATGCTTTGAGGAGTTCGGTGGACATGAATAGCTGCTATGTAAATGCAAGTCTCTCTTTATCAATCTTACCGACGCTTTTTACCATTTGGTTTTCATCATCTTCTTCAATGATTACAATTCCTAAATTCCGTAAGATGTCCATGGATCTTGAATATTGGGTCACATTGTCCATATCTGTTGTGCATATCCACAGATACCTGAAATTGACATGAAAGGTAGAAAGGTGGATCTGCTGTTACTATAGACCATACTGAAATGTTTTCTTTCAGCTCCATGCTAGGAAAGGCCACTGTACCACTTGGACAGAACTCTCCTACTACACTGGTGACAGTCTGGAAGGTGGGAAGGCTAGCAAAATTAGGAGAGAGGGCATTCTGACATCTTCCCGCTTCCAATCCTTACACTTTTCACAGTAACTTCATACTTGTGACAATAAAAGGTTATTATTATTTCTAAAAACAACTACAGGTTGTGGGCGTCACTGGCTAGACCAGCATTTATTGCCTATCCGGGGCTGGGATTCTCCCCTACCCGGCGAGGCGGGGGGTCCCGGTGTACCGGAGTGGCGAGAACCAATCTGGCGTCTGATCTCCCCAAAGGTGCGCAAATTTTCTGAACCTTTAGGGGCTAGGCCCGCGCCGGATTGGTTGGCGCCCCGCCGACCGATGCAAACAACCTTTCGTGCCCCGCCAATCAGCGCCACGGCTGGCTGAAAGGCCTTCGCCGGTCGGTGTGAGACCGCGCATGCGCCGGAGCATCAGCAGCCGCTGACGTCACCCCGGCGCATGCGCGGTGGATGGGGTCTCTTCCGCCTCCGCCATGGTGGAGGTCGTGGCAGCGGCAGAAGAAAAAGAGTGCCCCCACGGCTCAGGCCCGCCTGCCGATTGGACACCGTGGGGGCACCCCCCGGGGTCAGATCGCCCCGCCCCCCCAGGTCCCCGGGGCCCGCTCGAGCCGCCTGCTCCCGCCAGCACCAGAGGTCGTTTAAACCACGTCGGCGGGAGAAGCCTGACAGCGGCGGGACTTCGACCCATCGCGGGCCGGAGAATCGCCGCGGGGGGACCGTCGACTGGTGCGGCGCGATTCCCGCCCCCGCCAATTCCCGGGAGGTCGGAAAATTCCGCCCCTTATTTGTCCTTAGGAAGTTGGTGGTGAGCTGACTTCTTGAACCATTGGTGTAGTTACACCCACAGTGCTATTAGGGAGGGAGCGGCAGGATTTTGACCTGCGATGGTGAAGGAATGGCGATATATTTCCAAGTCCGGATGATTGTGAAGTGGAGGGGAACCTCCAGGTGATGGGGTTTCCAGGTATCTGCAGCTCTTGTTTTGCTTGATTGTAGTTGTTGTGGGTTTGGAAGGTGCTGCCTAACGAACCTTGGTGAGTTCCTGCAGTGCATCATGCAGAGGATAAGCAATGCTGCTACTGTGCGTTGGTGGTGAAGGGATTGAACCTTTGTGGAAGGGATGTCCATCAAGCGGGTTGCTTTGTCCTAGATGGCGTTGAGCATCTTGAGTATTGTTGGAGCTGCACTCATCCAGGCAAGTAGAGAGTATTCCATCACACTCCTGACTTATGCCTCATAGATGGTGGATAGGCTTTTGGGAGTCAGGAGGTGAGTTACCACAGGATTCATGGCCTTTGACCTGCTATTGTAGTCACAGTATTTATATGGCTTGTCCAGTTCAGTTTCTGATCAATGGAAACCCCCAGGATGGTGATACTGCCAGTGGTTGGAAAGTTACCAATTGAGCCATTTTGATTACCCCTGGCGCCTTTCACTGGGTTCAGGGGAAACCTCCGGTGGAAGTCATGACCCTAATGGCTAAAGCACCATTGGTGCTGAACAAAGACCACACCCCGTGATCGCCAGAGCCTGCCTGACCCCGGCTAGCCTAACCATGCCTAACCTTCTCGTACAGTGCCCCACCCCCATTAAGGTGCTCTCTCCTCATATTGTAGCCTTTGCAATGGAAACACAAACGGTGCTGCTGTCGAACAGATGACTCTCTGATTGGGCCACCATCTCTTGCCAGCAGGCTGCGATGGTTCATTGGGCAGAAGCGGCACCATTGGCAATGTACCATTATGATTCCCACCACTGGCCAAAGCGGGGGTAACTTTAGCTTTCGGCCTTGGTGTTGGGACATTTACGTCACCAACAACATCCAGCCCATTGACTCCCTCCTGATCTACATAGCTGCGAATGACAAGGAAGCAAAGGATGTTCCAATCTCCAATATCCCCTGTCCCTTCCCCCAAAACAGTATCCCCACTTTCAATGTTTGATTTGACTGATAAATATTTGTCAAGATTATGGAGAAGAACAAACGTTTGAGTATTTACAGATCGTGATGAAATCACAACAGGAATGCGGTCAAAGTACAGAGTTTCCTTTCATTTTCTGACAGTGTTTCAATAGGATATTTATTGTGAGATATTGGAGCGCGGTATCTCTCCAGCACAATAATTGCGAGGGTGCAGAGAGAACAGGGGAAAGCGTGTTGTTGTGGTCTGGCTGGGAGAGTTTGCATGGCCAAACCCTGTGGGATCTTGTGAATAAGACAAGCTGAAAGTACATTACAGACTTAACAATTTAACTTTACTGCTACCCAGGAAAAAATGAAGAGCTATCTTGCAAAGCTGCCCAGAACGAGATAACCCAGGATGCATTTACATTTGTGATAGCTTGAAGTCAATCCAAGGAGACCCGTCAGTGTGTTTGTGAGCTTAAATCTCCTGTTAATTAATGCATTGTATAATTTAAGCTTGACATGTGAGTGCCTCTGACACTTCGATAACTAACTCTCATCCGGGGAGACCCAATGCTCCTGGCAGAGGAGAAGAAAGTACAGCTCTCTAATTTTGGGGGATTGAATCAGGGAATTCAAAATAATCAGCCAGTTCAGCTCCAATATTTAAGAGTTATCTTTGGTATATAATACCTAAATTTCATATTATATTGTGTAAGGACATTTCTGACAGTACGTGACCAAAATTCAATTAATTCTAACCATCTATTGTACAATATTCAAAGTTGTATCCATCATTCTTCAGGTGTCAGCTGACCGTCAGTGTCAGAATTCTAGTCTCAAAGTTAGGAGCTCATGGGTTCAAGGGTTCCATCCCAGACACTTGGGTACAAAATCGTGGCTCACGCGCCAAGTGCAGTGCTGAGGGAGAACGAGGAACTAGGTTGGGAAATAAACGCCAGACTTCACATTCTGAAGAACGTGTCCAAAAATGAAGACACACAAAGACTGCTCACATTCGCTGACAGTGCAAAGACTGAGGTGCACAGAGTTAATGTTTAGTGCCCAAGGTTCGAGGGGAGATGAGAAAGGGATATTTTTTAACGCAGAGCGTGGTAATGACTTGGAGCTCGCTGCCTAAGATGGTGGTCGAATCAGCAATGAGCAACGAGTTAAAAAGGAAATTAGATGGACGCTTGGAGGAAATTAACTTACAGGGCTATGAGGGTAGAGTGGGGGGAGTGGGGCTGATCATTTGCTTTACAGAGGGGTGGCATGAATGTGATGGACCAAATGGCCTCCTTCTGTGATGTCGCTCTGTCACTGTAGCTGCTTTTAATTGCAGTGCTACTATTGGCTCGAGTGGCTGAATGCTGAGCAGAGAACTCAAGAAGTGTTTCTGCTCCTGATCATTGTATTTCTTTCCCTCTTCGAGTTCACAGAGAGACCATTAGTTGGAGTCATAACCACACCACCCTGAGGGATTAATTCCACTGAAATTCAGAGTGGTGTTGAGGCAGTGGATAGCCTGGGCACTTAACCCCCCCCCCGGTTGTACTTAAACAAAGTGAACTCCTAAAGATGGGAAAATATTTGCAAAGAATAGATGGAACATCAATTAATCTTTTCATGGAAAATCAAATTTGCTTTCTGCAAATTACGGTCCTGACTGTTCTTAGCTGTAACATGCCAGCATTTCACTCAGCGTGCAGGAACTAGTGGGATTAGACTGCTTTCTCCACGCCCTGTATTTGTAATAAAGTACTGCAAGCTAAAAGCAAATGTAATTGCACAATTGCCCAGTCAGTATGTAAAATTCAAGATCAGTATCCCAACCTGCCAAAAATCATTCATCGGCATCTACATCGAGTGGCGGGTATGTTTGTCGTGATGTGTGACACAAATTATTACCCCGCCTGTGATGTCAAATAGTAATCATTAAGTTATTAGTGAAACTGTTGCAGATTTTTCAGCCCACCAACTTTGAATTCTAATCCTTTCTGCCGCACAGTTTCTCTTTGGAGTTTTTGGAATATGAAAAATAGAAAGCGGAACGTTGTAAGATGCATTGTGTTTCTAGCCTTATGATATCGACATCGCCTTGCCACCTTTCCGAAGACTTCCCAGGTCTCAAGACTCATTACTGCCAGTGTCAAAAGGAAGCTTGTTGCTTCTGACTCCGATACAAAACCATTCATTATATTCACATAGCCAAAGGGAACAGCCTGTACCCACTTGGCCCTGGCATTGTGTAAGGAGGGGCTGCTGGTTCCATCTCAGCTATTGTTCCCACTGAAGAATTTGCATTGACTGCATTTCTGGGAGTTACTTGATTAAAAATCCTTATCGCAACGTCACTTCGCCAGCAATCTCTAGCTATCTTTCTCTCTGCGAAGTCCCTGAAGAATTTCTATTTGCATTTGCAAAGAAGGAAAATATTAAAGGGGATTAGGCTGAAGGTAAGCTTCAAAGGCTAATTACTAAATTAATTACAATTACAAAAAGACCCTTCACTAAACCTTGTCTTTAATTTCTGTGCAAATCTCCGATTGTTATTCCATTAACGTGGAAATTTCCGTTGCTGATCACACCAAGTAAAGCTCCAAGCACCGCAAAATATTCAGACAAAATTTTATTCAGTTTCAAATTGTGCGGTTACGGTTTGTGCAGAAACGAAGCTTCGTCATTAGAATTGATTTCTAAACAAAGAGATGTGGATTTTGTGAGAATTGGCATCCAAAATGGCAGCACAATGCGGTCCCTCTGATTTTCTTTCACAATAGAGCTGTTACTCAAGAATTTTATGGATGTAATCTATAACTTATCGATTCTTTCAATGCATGGCTTGAATCTCGTTAGATAAGGTTCCAGTGCTTAAGTTGAGGAGCTCATTCAAGGTTAGAAAAGTCAATGTTGCGATTTCATCCCATATGCAGCAAACAAAATTACTGTGGAGATGCTGTTAACCCTTGTCTTGAATGTGGAATCCAAGAACAGCCTCACCTGGTGCTGAGTCGTCACCTGTAGCTCTACGCATATGGCGGTCAAAATATTGAGCCTTTGGTAAGCAATGAGACAGCAAAGGCTGACGTTGGTCATCTGCTGTTTGGAAATACAACCTCCTGATTTCTTAAGTCATGACATAAAAGAACCATAGAAATAAAACATGACATTAACATAAAAGGAGGCAGGGGCTGTTAGCACTGCTGCCTCAAGGCGCCGAGGACCCGGCCCGGCCCCGGGTCACTCAACGTGTAGAGTTTGCACATTCTCCACGTGTCTGCATGGGTTTCACCGCCACAACCTAAAGATGTGCAGGGTAAGTGGATTTACACGCTAAATTGTCCCTTAATTGGAAAAGTTAAAAAATAGTAATAATTTCAAAAAACTTAAAATGGGGCAGTGGTTATACACCAGCAATCAAAGCATCTCCTGCTGAGTTCCCTCTATTTCTTACCAAATCTGTTCCTAGCTAGTCAAACAATTCAAAATCTATGTTAAAAAAATATGAACTAGATACCAATCTTATTTTCATTATATTGGCAGCGGATAATGGGATATATTCAGATCAGACTCAAGGCCTTAAAGCTATTGATCAATAGTTGAGCACTTGGTAGAAGAATCACCATTTAAATGTGATTTTTTTTGCTGTGCTTCCTGTCTATTTGGTTTCATCTTGATAAACTGCTATCATATCAGATTTGTGTACAAATTGCTTAGTTCGAATGAGAAGGAGCCAGCTACAACCCAGCTGCTACAGAACAACACAGGCCTTTTCCATGAGTGAGTAACAATGCATAAAGCAATTAACTATTCAACAAAAAGGGTTCACTCAAATATTTGAATACCATGTTCTGCTGTTCATGAAAACTCTCAGTCAGATTTGGCTTGCGTACTACTTTTTTTTTCTCAAGCTGCTAAACGCTTTTTTCTTGTCAGACTTTTAGCTGTTTAGCTTCCATTATAATGCGTTGCC
This sequence comes from Scyliorhinus canicula, assembly GCF_902713615.1. Lineage (NCBI taxonomy): Eukaryota > Metazoa > Chordata > Chondrichthyes > Carcharhiniformes > Scyliorhinidae > Scyliorhinus > Scyliorhinus canicula. The sequence goes on along the minus strand of NC_052165.1, from coordinate 31,936,111 downwards.
ATAGTTACGACAAGTCGAAACCTAAAAGCAGCTCCAATCTTTCGGTATGGCCGCAATGATTAACGAACCCTGCCTCCACCTTACCGTCGTGGCATTAAGCCCTTTTCTCCTTTTGCACGTTTAACTGTGAAGTCCCTTATTCTTGAACCTGCTGTAGCATTCAGTGAAATCCAACAACAATAACCTGCATTTGTACAGCACATTTTAATGTAATAAGGTGCTGCGCAGGAGCCTTATGAAACAAAACTCAATGCCGAGCATCTCAAGGACATTTTACGGAAGATGGCCAACAGTTTCTCAAAGAGGTAGGTTGTAAAGAGGGTCTCAAGGGATGTGGGAGGTACATCCCTCCAAACCTAAGGTGGAACGTTACCACCCCTTCCACCGGCGGGATATTCCAGATCTGCTGAAGTTAATGACGTTTTGAACGGCTCGTTGTATTTTTCGGCTCAGCTCCCGGCGTGACTGGGTTGTAAAATCCTTTTGCCATACTAACCGGTTGATTCCTGAATGAAGTCGGCCATTCCTCCAAATCCAAATTAAATACGTCCCAAATGCTTCACGGCCAACAATTTAATTTTGAAGCGTGGTCACTGTTACTTGGAACTTAAGTTGCGGCTGCCGATGCCTCCACAGGAAAAAAAAATTAGAGAATTTTGATGGAAATATTAATTTAACGCAGGCATTATATTAATGTGTGGGTTGAAGATGGATCAAAGTGGCATAGCTGAATCATTTCTTTTATCAGCCTACAATTAGAACTGCCAGGAAATAGAAAATTTGTTATGACTATGACATTGTGACAGGCAATATTATTAAACCTGTTGAACCGAAATTTGGAGCTGGAGATTCAAAAGCATGTTTAGAGTGCAGACGAAACAATTGACAGCATCCATACACATTACATTGTGCCCTTCATGTTTAATTTGACTTAACCTAGTATGTTAGAATTCAAACTATTTGTGGTGTCGACCTCTCCCTTTTGGCTTTTTATAGTGGGCATATGATTGGCTTGATCCAGAATCGAATGGACAATGTCAACAACATAAATATACAAACCACATCCCAGAATTTGACCTTTGTTGGGAGCACTTCATTATTTTCAGAGTAGATGGCCGTAAGAAGGTACTTTTTTTGTTAAAAAAAAAAGACAGTTTTTAAAAAAAGTTCCCAACTATATAGTTGGGAAAATATTCGTACAAATACTGTGAGCTCGGCAGATTTGCAATAAACAACAAGCCAGTTTTGATTTTATTAATCTTCCCTTACAGCTTGTAAATGACCTCCGCACAGTGAATATCAAAAGACACAGGTGGAGATAAGGTGCTCTGCATACATACAAACTCTCCAAAATTATAAAATAAATCACTGTATACTCCCTTTAAAAAATATCAACAACCTGTAAGCATTCACCACTCACAAATAATCATTTTATCAGTTCAAAGAAATGTGTAAAGTTACTGCTTGATGTTTTCTCAAATTGTAAATGGTGTGTCTTTGGATCAACATTGCTAGTGGAGGGGCTGCTGACTGCCATTGCTGACGCCACCAGACTATCTGGATGCCAGGTATGGTCAGTTGATGTAGAGTACGTGTTTCACTGGATAACTAAAAAATATGTACATGGACTGACTACAATACGATCTCCTCTTGGGGGTGAAGTATGGCACTGCAGGGCATCTGAAAGTGAAGCTGCTGCTTTCAAAGTGCTGGCAACAAGAGGACCGGCCTCATTTCTAGGTGGAGACCAGACAAATGTTAAATGCTCTGAGTTGTACCAGACCATGACTTCAGAAGGTTCCACTTCTGTATTTTGCCTGACTCATTTACTGTACGAAAGAAATAAATGTATGCTAAACTTTTATAAAACACTGGTTAGCTGGAATAATGCATGTGTGGATGTACGTGTGTTGGATTAGGCACTGAGTTAAATTGTTTTATAAATGTAGTCATTTCTTTGTAGCCACTTGCTTAACATCTTTATATTGCACCATGATTGAGTATCGCGAGAGAATCAGCATTGGGCCTCCAATTTCATTATTGCTAGTTACTCTGCCTATTGCATGCAGGTGCAATGAAGGACAAAACCTACATTTATACGGCACTTTTCATGATGTGCAAATTACTTTACAGCCAATTAAATACTTCTGAGTTGTAGTCATTGGCATAATGGAGGCAACTCTATTAAATGGCCGAGCAGGCTTGAGAGGCTCAATGGCCTACGCCTGGTCATAATACTTATGTTTGCATGTCATTGTGAGGATGGATGAGATGAACAGGGATGGATTGCTTTTTCCATCTATAATTATTTTGCAAACAGAAAGTGAAATCATGGCTGGAGTTCTGTTGATTTTGTTGCAAATTAAAGATTACAGTTAGTGGGATTTGTGGGGTGGAATTATGGGTAATGAGTTAGAACAAAGAACAAAGAAAAGTACAGCACAGGAACAGGCCCTTTGACCCTCCAAGCCTGTGCAGATCATGCTGCCCGTCTAAACTAAAATCTTCTACACTTCCTGGGTCCGTATCCCTCTATTCTCATTATACTTATGTATTTCTCATAGTGAATCAGTAACCTGTTTGACACTGATTCTCAAGAGCCCCTTCCATTGACTTCAATCTTGTCCTTTTCTCCAGTTAGCTATTATCCCATTGTATCTAAGTTCTTTTTATGATTTTTGAAAATAATTTAAAGTACTGAATTCTTTTTTCCAATTAAGGGGCAATTTAGTATGGCTAATCCACCTAACCTGCGCATCTTTGGGTTGTAGGTGTGAGACCCACATGGACACGGGGCTGGGATTGAACCTGGGCCCTCGCCTCCATGAGGTAGCAGCTTTTATGAGTTGTTTAAGGTATTAAAATGCTGTGATGATGTTGGGTTGCATAGCAGATATTGAAAATATATTAGAGAGAGAAGCAGAAATCAACAGAATCTTCAGACCTACTGATCAAGAAAAGACAGATACAATTCAGTTTTTAGCCTCTAACCACTTAAAAATTGTGTTGCATAGAGACATCTGAGGGTTCCAACACTTCTCATTGACAGCGAAAACATTCAACTTTGTTGTTCAAGAGTCATTTGACCTTTCTACCCTGTGAGATTTATGATAAAATAGGATCCAATGAGCAGCACGATGGAGCAGTGTTTAGCATTGCTGCCTCATGGCGCCAAGGCCCCAGGTTCGATCCCAGCTCTGGGTCACTGTCTGTGTGGAGTTTGCACATTCTCCCTGCGTTTGCGTGGGTTTCACCCCTACAACCCAAAGATATGCAGGGTAGGTGGATTGGCCACACTAAATTTCCCCTTAATTGGAAAAAAAAAATGAATTGGGTACTCAAAATTTATTTTTAAAAATAGGATCCCATGATACCCAATAGTGTGAAATAATTATACTGAATAAAATCATGCATGCAGGCAGAAGAAAGTTTTCTTCTACTTTTACAGAATGAAGATCGTGTACAGTTTAGCTGGGTTGCAAGTATTGAATCGTTCCCCCTAATATGAGTTTACTGTCATCGTGCCCATCTAGTGCAATGTGCAGAACATAATTGCCAGTAACTTCCGAATATCGGTGGAAAGTCATGGCCCACCGATAGTGGAAAAGAAAACTGTGCTCTTAGCTATGCTCAGAAATCCCAGGGAACCTTCATGTTCCAACAGCAGCCTTGGGCCTCCAGCAGGACAGTTTGTGCAGACTCCAGCGTGGGCAATTCAGATGTGGCCACATTCCCTTGTGACGCAGCAGCCACGGGAACACCTAATGAGGGCAGGCATTTAAACTGCAGACTTAAATTAAAGACAGCAAGCAACAGGTCTTGCTGGGGTTTTAAAGGTATGTGGAAGGTTTTTTTTGCTCTTTCTTTGATATTTTATACTGGCATTGCTGTTGTTGGTTCTTTCAAAGTAATTTTTTATTTTATATTTTATGATTAAAGGTGATTATCATTCAGAATTGAATGTAGGTTTTGTTACTTGCTTTAAATCTATTAAACCATTTGCACGATATTATTATATAACTTTACATGTGGCATGCTTAAAAGCATTTGAATGTTTTAATTTAGATTGTGGTCATCATAAGATTTTAAAAGCGCCCCAGGGCTTTTTGCTGGAACTGTCCTTGTTACATATGATATTTTTTGATTTGTGTTTTTGCGTTTATAGAATCGTAGAATCACTGCAGTGCAGTGGAAAGCCATTCAGCCCATCAAGTCTGCACCCTACCCAGGTTCACACCCCACCCAGGTCCACACTCCCACCCTATCCCTGTAACCCCACCTAAACTTTGGACACGAAGGGGCAATTTAGCAAGGCCAATCTACCAAAACTGCACATCTTTGGACTGTGGGAGGAAACCAAAGCACCCATAGGAAACCCACGCAGATATGGGGAGAATGTGCAAACACCACACAGTTACTCAAGGTCCGAATTGAACACGAATCCCTGGTGTTGTGAGGCAGCAGGGCTAACCAGTGTGCCACCATGTTTCCCATGTTAATATGTTTCTGCCTTGTTTACTTCAATTATCTTATTCATTTATAATTATCTCATAATTAAATGTGTTTTGATGTTTCAGTAAGACATTTTAGAAGCTGTAAAGTTTAATGAAAAACATTTGTGAACAGAAATAATTTTCTAAATACCAAACTTTGAAACCAGTTAACATTTAACTTTGTCAGCTGAACAATGAGATAAAACTACCTCAACTTTTACAAATTTCTGACAAGAAAATATATTTTCTCACTTAACCATAGCAGTTAATAAAATGTATTTTTCCACAGAAGTACATTCTGTTACTTTATAAAGGAGAGGTGAGGGAAAGGGGGGCATGGGGTGGGGGGGGGTGGAGGATGAGGGGGCAAGGGGGGAGGGAGGGGGAGAGGGCAAAGGGGGGAGGGAGCGGGGAGGGGGCAAGGGGAGAATAAAGAAAAAAGTCAAGTCCAGCACAGGAACAGGCCCATCGGCCCTCCAAGCCTGCGCCGACCATGCTGCCCATCTAAACTAAAATCTCCTACACTTCCGGCGTCCGAATCCCTCTATTCCCATCCTATTCATGTATTTGTCAAGATGCCCCTTAAACTATCGTCCCTGCTTCCACCACCTCGTCCGGCAGTGGGTTCCAGGCACCCAGTACCCTTTGTGTAAAAAAACTTGCCTCATGCATCTCCTCTAAACCTTGCCCCTCGCACCTTAAACCTATGCCCCCTAGTAATTGACCTCTCGACCCTGAGAAAAAGTCTCTGACTGTCCATCCTGTCTCTGACCTTTATAATTTTGTAGACCTCTATCAGGTCGCCCCTTAACCTCCGTCGTTCCAGTGAGAACAAACCAAATTTATTCAACCGCTCCTCATAGCTAATGCCCTCCATACCAGGCAACATCCTGGTAAATCTCTTCTGCACAAAATGCATTACTTCACATTTGTCCAGTTTAAACCCCATCTGCCATCTCTCCGCCCAAGTCTCCAAACGATCTAAATCCTGCTGTATCCTCTGACAGTCCTCATCGCTATCCGCAATTCCACCAACCTTTGTGTCATCTGCAAATTTACTAATCAGACCAGTTACATTTTCCTCCAAATCATTTATATATACTATGAACAGCAAAAGTCCCAGCACTGATCCCTGTGGAACACCACTAGTCACAGCCCTCCAATCAGAAAAGCACTCTTCCATTGCGATTTTCTACTTGCCTTCTATGACCTATGATCCATCTTGCCAGCTCACCTGTGATCCCGTGTGACTTCACCTTTTGTACCAGTCTGCCGTGAGGGACCTTGTCAAAGGCCTTACTGAATATAGACAACATCCACTGCCCTACCTGCATCAATCATTTTTGTGAGCTCCTCGAAAAACTCTTATCAGGTTAGTGAGACACGACCTCCCCTTCACAAAACCATGCTGCCTCTCGCTAATACGTCCATTTGCTTGAAAATGGGAGAAGATCCTGTCTCAAAAGAATTTGCTTCAGTAATTTCCCGACCCACGGACGTAAAGCTCACTGCCCTGTAGTTCCCTGGATTATCCTTACTACCCTTCTTAAACAAAGTAACAACATTGGCTTGATGCTCGATCAATTACTCCAGAAGCGATATTGGATGACAATTGAAGGTTTTATTGAACTAGATGTTTCCCCCAGCAGCGCAGGTACAGAATGCAGCTGCTAGGGAGACACAGGCTCTTATACTCCGTCTTACTGGGCGGAACTAGCAGGCAGGCTTCACCAATGATATTGCTGTCTCAGGTACCTCCCACACCAGTAGTTTTACAGCATCAACCTGGGTACCGTAATACCCCAAATACCGACTACCACATTCACCCCCTGTTTAAAAAAAGAGTCCGGCGGGGGTGGTGGTCTCACGTCATACAGTGGTATAGGTTGAGGTTATGGTGGTACTTGGTATACATTAGTACAGTATTTTGCCTTGTTACATGTCACAATTATTTACAGTATTTATTTACATTCAAAATGAAGCAATTAGTCGATCGGGAGCCCTGGTCGTCCTCTGCGATCATCGCAGTTTCGGCGGTGATGCAGGTGCAGGCTCGGGTATCCGTGGCTCCGGGAGCATGGCTTTGACTTCTTCGGCAGCTTCATCACCCCTGGATGGGGCCGGTGGGAGGACCGATCCGCCTGTGAAGGGGGTGGTATGGGGTGCGCCAGTGGGAGGGAGGATAGGGGTGGTGGTGAGGGTGTGGGTGGGGATCCAGCGGGTGCCACGTCCCGAAGGGAGACCGTATCATGTCGGCTGTCAGGGTACGCCACATAGGCGTATTGAGGGTTAGCGTGAAGGAGGTGGACCATCTCGACTAATGGGTCCGGCTTGTGCGCCTGCACGTGTTTGCGGAGCAGGATGGGTCCAGGACCTGCCAGCCAAGTTGGGAGCGAGGTCCCGGAGGAGGACTTCCTAGGGAAGACAAGGAGACGTTCGTGAGGTGTCTGGTTGGTCGTGGTGCACAGCAGTGATCGGATGGAATGGAGAGCATCCGGAAGGACCTCCTGCCAGCGGGAGACTGGGAGCTTCCTGGACCGTAGGGCCAGTAGGACGGTCTTGCAGACCGTTTCATTCTCCCTCTCTACCTGACCGTTTCCCCGGGGGTTATAACTGGTCGTCCTGCTCGGGGCAATGTCCTTGCTGAGCAGGAATTGACGCAGCTCATCGCTCATAAAGGAGGACTCCCTATCGCTGTGTATGTAGGCGGGGTAACCGAACAGTGTAAAGATACTGTGGAGGGCTTTTATGACGGTGGCTGCGGTCATGTCGGGGCAGGGGATGGCGAATCGGAACCGGGAGTACTCGTCAATCACGTTCAGGAAGTACGTGCTGCGGTAGGTAGAGGGGAGTGGCCCTTTTAAGTCAATACTGAGGCATTCAAAGGGACGGGAAGCCTTTATCAGGTGCGCTTTCTCTGGCCTGTAGAAGTGAGGCTTACACTCCGCGCAGATTTGGCAGTTCCTGGTGGCGTTCCTGACCTCATCGGTGGAGTAGGGCAGGTTGCGGGTCTTGATGAAATGGAAGAATCAAGTGACCCCCGGGTGGTAGAGGTCCTCGTGGAGGGCCCGGAGTTGGTGCGTTGGCGCGTTGGCACATGTGCCACGGGATAGGGCATCAGGAGGCTCGTTTAGCTTCCCGGGATGATACAAGATCTCATAGTTGTAGGTGAAGAGCGCGATCCTCCACTGTAAGATCTTATCGTTCTTTATCTTGTCCCACTGTGCATTATCGAACATGAAAGCAACCGACCATTGGTCAGTGAGGAGAGTGAATCTCCTGCCAGCCAGGTAATGCCTCCAGTGCTGCACAGCTTCTACTATGGTCTGGGCCTCCTTTTCAACTGAGGAATGGCGGATTTCTGAAGCGTGGAGGGTGCGTGAGAAGAAGACCACGTGTTTGCCCATTTGATTGAGGGTGGCCGCCGGAGCTACGTCAGACACGTCGTTTTTGACTTATGAAGACAGTGAGGATCCAAAAATTTCTGTCAAGACCTTTGCAATTTCCTTTCTTGTCTCCTTTAGTATTCTGGGATAGATCCCATCAGGCCCTGGGGACTTACCTACCTTAATATTTTCAAGACGCCCAACACCTCGTCTTTTTTGATTTCAATGTGACCCAGGCTATCTACACACCCTGCTACAGACTCAACATCCACCAATTCCTTCTCTTTGGTGAATACTGATGTAAAGTATTCATTTAGTACCTCGTCCATTTCCTCTGGTTCCACACACAGATTCCCTCCCCTGTCCTTCAGTGCGCCAACCCTTTCCCTAGCTACCCTCTTGCTTTTTCTGTACTTGTAAGAAGTCTTGGGATTTTCCTTAACCCTGTTTGCCAATGACTTTTTGTGACCCCTTTTAGCCCTCCTGACTCCTTGCTTAAGTTCCTTCCTACTTTCCTTATATTCCACACAGGCTTCGTCTGTTCCAGCCTTCTGGTCCTATCAAATGCCCTCTTTTTCTTTTTGACGAAGCCTACAATATCTCTCATTTTCCAAAGTTCCCGAAATTTTCAGTATTTATCCTTCTTCCTCACCGGAACATGCTGGTCCTGAATTCCTTTCAACTGACATTTGAAAGCCTCACATATGTCAGATGTTGATTTACCCGCAAACATCCACCCCCAATCTAAGTTCTTCAGTTCCCGCATAATATTGTTATAATTAGCCTTCCCCCAATTTAGCACATTTACCCTTGGACCACCCTTATCCTTGTCCACGAGCACTTTAATACTTACTAAATTATGGTCACTATTCCCGAAATGCTCCCCTACTGAAACTGGCCGGGCTAATTCCCCAATTCCAGGTCCAGTACAGCCCCTTCCCTAGCTGGACTATCTACATATTGTTTTAAGAAGCCCTCCTGGATGCCCCTTACAAACTCTGCCCCGTCCAAGCCCCTAGCACTAAGTGAGTTCCAGTCAATATTGGGGATGTTAAAGTCTCCCCTCACAACAACCCTGTTGCTTTTACTCCTGTCCAAAATCTGTCTACCTATCTGCTCCTCTATCTCCCGCTGGTTGTTAGGTGGCCTGTCGTAAACCCCCAACATTGTGACTGCACCCTTCTTATTCCTGATCTCTAACCATATAACCTCGCTGCCCTCTGAGATGTCCTCCCGCAGTACATTTGTGATATTCTCCCAAACCAGTAGCGCAACTTTCCACCCCTTTTACATCCCCCTGTATCCTGCCTGAGGCATCTAAATCCTGGAACGTTTAGCTGCCAATCCTGTCCTTCCCTCAACCAGGTCTCTGTAATAGCAACAACTTCATAGTTCCAAGTACTAATCCAAGCTCGAAGTTCATCTGCCTTACCTGTTATACTTCTTGCATTAAAAAATATGCACTTCAGGCCACCAGTCCTCAGCAACATCTCCCTGTCTGCTCTTTCTCAGAGGCATACTGGCTCTATTCCCTAGTTCTCCCTCAATTTTTTCACCTTCTGACCTATTGCTCCGGTACCCACCCCCCGCCATACTAGTTGAAACCCTCCCGTATGACACTAGCAAACCTCGCAGCTAGGATATTTGTGTCTCTCCAGTTTAGATGCAACCTGTCCTTCTTATACAGGTCACACCTGCCCCGGAAGTGCTCCGAGTGGTCCAGATAACTGAAACCCTCCCTCTTATTCCAGCTGTTTAGCCACATGTTTTGCTGCTTTATCTTCCTATTTCTAGCCTCACTGGCATGTGGCACAGGGAGTAATCCCGAGATTACACCCTAGAAGTCCTGTCTTTTAACTTTCTGCCTACCTCCCTGAACTCCTGCTGCAGGACCTCATACCCCTTCCTGCCTATGTCATTGGTATAAATATGTACCATATGTACCGGAGGGCCAAGGGAGGGTGATTTTACAAGCTCAATGTTCGAAAGCAGCAGCTACCAGGTGATCTCGAACGCCCTTGCGTCACTTGAATCCTGGACTTGTGCACCTGAACCAGGGGTTATGCCTGTATCAGGCTCCATGTTCCTCCGGCTCATCCATTTCTGTTGGCAAGACATCTTCTGGGTGAATGGCAAAGCTGTGCAATGCACAACGCATGACAACAATCTTTCTGACTATCTCTTCTACATACTGTAACATGCCCCCTGACCGGTCGAGACATCGAAAACGTGATTACAAAGCACTAATTGTCCTCTCCACTACCTGACGTATTGCTACATGTGCACGGTTGTCTCGTTCCTGTGCTTCAGTGTTGGCCCTCCAGAATGGTGTCATAAGTCATGTTCTCAATGAATATCCCTGATCGACCAGCAACCATCCTTCAATTCCTGGTGGTATTGCCATGGACCGGTGTAACATTGAGCTTTCAAGAACAAATGAGTCATGGGTACTTCCCTGGTTGTTTGCATTTACAGGGAGGATCCTCATTTGTGCATCACACATTATCATCACATTTTAAAAATGGAACCCCTTCCTGTTGATGAATAAAACAGTGTCATTTCTTGGTGCGTTCAAAGCAATATGTGTTCCATCGACAGTTCCGTTTGCTTTGGGAAACCAGCAATTCTGTAGAATGCGATTGACTCCTCCTTCATCTTCACAGGGAATGTGTCAAAAATAATAAGCTCTGAAGCCTTACAATAAACTGCATTAATTGCCTGGAGAATACGGGTCCTTGCAGCATTCTGTGAAATGTTATATATGTCACTAATGCCACGTTGAAAGGACCCAGATGCAAAAGAAATTCAGTGCTGCCATGAGTTTCATTTCCACTGTTAAGGCAATGTTGCAGTTAGAGTTTGGCTTCAGGTCTTCCTTCAACATTTCACAAAGGGGCCCCATTGTTTCCTTGCTGAAATGCAATCTCCTTGTCCACCTCTTCTCTGACATAATTTCAAATGATAAGAGCGGCATGGTGGATCAGTGGTTAGCACTACTGCATCACAGTGCTGAGGACCCAGGTTCAATCCCGACCCCGGGTCACTGTCCGTGTGGAGTGCACATTCTCCCCGTGTCTTGGGCTCCCACACTGGTAGTCGCCGCAGAAATACATCTCCACAGGAACAGAGACAGTGACTGCCAAGGTCTCTGACATTCGGAGGGCTGCTGGAGAAGAGGCGCCTGCTAAGTTAGAGTCAGGTGGTGAGCCCGTGGAAGCAGCGAAATTCGGGCAGTCACCAGAATGCACCCTCTGCTAGAAATTTGGCACTGGGGCCCAAGATTATTCAGGAGCAAAATGTTCTGCTTAAAGATAATAAGGGAGAAAATATTACCATTAACATCTCCATATTTCAAAGAGCAGCCCAACGATAAATGCAATTATTTGGAACATTAATTACATGGTAAAAGCTGACTCTTCATTTACAAGACTGAAATAAAATGTATGGGTAGTAAAGTGTAAGTAGCGGAAGGTTGTCAAACAGTTAGCCTTTTACCTTTGGATTATTACATCTGATAAATTTAGATTAGAGCAGTGGGAGGATGTTAATGCAATCAAGAGTCATTAGTTAGGGTCGGACTCCCAGAATGATTTGTCAAGCATTTCCACCCATCCTTTTTGCAGGATATTTATTAATAGATTGTAACAGAAAAGAAATAGCTACATATTTCCTTCACAAATTGCAATGCATTTTTCATGTTAAATTCTTTGGGATTGTATCATTATTCAATATTCCGTGATAATTTCATGTGCTCCCCCCAAAAAAAGCAATGGCACCCTTGTTATTTCCTCGACATGAAACAAAAATTGAATTATGAGGGCAAACGTTTAGGTGTCAGTTTAATGGAGGTGGACATTGTGTTGGATTTAAGATTGTGTCTGCAGGCCTTGGAGGAGAGCTTTATTTAAGATGTTACCATTACAGGCTACGCTGTTTGTCTGCCCGTTTCCCCGCACAAACAGCCGACGGTGGTAATCGTTCTTTTAAAGTTCCCCTGTTCAACTACAAGGCTGCTTTGAGGAAACACTAAAAACACTAATGACACGATTCAACTAATTGGGAACAAAGACCCATAGGGAGCACATTTAGCCACGTGTCTCCCGGTGAATCGCGTGGTATAAGGGGCCTGAGCAGTGAACATGCGGCCGAGGCCACACATAGCCCCAGGTTGTTTTGTACACTGAGGAGCTCTGCTCGCCAGAACATCCAAGGCCCCCGAAGCGACCCCTGATCACCCCCGCAGACCAAAGCAATATGCGAGGGTCCCCGACCCCCCTGCATCCCCCAACACCCACGCAGGGCACCGCTAGCCTGAACGCATGTGCCCACAAAATGCCAGCATGGCACTGTGGCAGTGCCCTTGTCAGCTAACAGTACCACCTGGGCATCTTAGCAGTGCCAGGCTGGCACTTAGGTGGGACTGTCAGGGTGCCCAGTTGGCAGCAGAAGTGCCAAGGCACCACCCTGCCCAAAGGGCACGCAGCTGAGGGCCTCCAATCCTCTGGGAGACTCCCACGAGTGCCATTCTGTCTGGTCCCCGTTTGTGGAGACCAGTACAGAACGGCGTTCACCCAAAATCTTTGAGACGAAAGGGGATGAATAGCAAAGACTTGGATAGCTCGGGAATCTGAACATTAGAGTGAAATTAGCTGTCTCGCTTTACCGACAGATTTGTCAAAATGTGTTCCCACCCACAATGGAAGGGATTCACATCACAATGACTTGCGAGACTGTGTTAGATCTGGCAAGGAGTTGCGAGCCGGGTAGATCCTGTTCTGGCATGACCTTTTCTGGTCGTCTGAGCTGCTCGTTCTCAGGGACACATACTGTAACAGACATGCACACGCAGTTATTCATGCATTTACGTCTTATTTTTTTAAAATTTAGAGTACCCAATTCATTTTTTCCAATTAAGGGGCAATTTAGCGTGGCCAATCCACCTACACTGCACATCTTTGGGTTGTGGGGGCGAAACCCACACAAACACGGGGAGAATATGCAAACTCCCCACGGACAGTGACCAGAGCCTGGATCGAACCTGGGACCTCGGTGGCGTGAGGCAGCAGTGCGAACCACTGCGCCACCGTGCTGCCCTCATATACGTCTTATGCATGCACACTTGGGGATGCGCTGCCTTGGCAGTTGGTGGTGTTGTCCCTTTGTTTTTTGCTTTGTTTTTGTCCTTGGTGCACGGCGGGTGACTATGTTGTCTTCCTGCCTGTTTTGTGTTCTCCTTCAGTGGTTGCTTTGTACTTGGTTTGGTTTATAATATGCTGGACCTGATCTGGGCTGATGTGTGCCTCTCTTGAGAGGGGTGGAATATTTTCCTCTCTCTCCTCCACTGGGCTCCATGTTGGAGTGGCTTTTTCTGGTGGGCGGGGTTGGTGAGCCTTTCCGCTGATGTAGGTCGGGGGAGGGGGTGGGGGAGGGGGGAGAGCGGAGGTGAATATGTTCTGGGTGTCAAGTGATTGGTGTCCTCATTGCATTGTCTTCTGCATTTTGATACTGTGAATAAACTAAAATATTTACAGGTTGTGTTTGCTGCTTACTCCTGCTGGTGGTTGCAGGTGACTGGAGAACATAAGAACATAAAAACCAGGAGCAGGATGAGGCATCTGGCCCCTCAACCCTGCTCTGCCAGTCATATAAGATCAAGGCTGATTTTAGTGTCGTCTGCGAACTTTGACACATTACTATTGGTCCCCAACTCCAAATCATCTATATAAATTGTAAACAATTGCTGTCCTAACAATGATCACTGAGGCACAACACTACCCACTGATCGCCAACCAGAAAAAAGCCCATTTATTTCCACTCTTTGCTTTCTGTTAGGTAACTAATCCTCTAGCCATGCTAATACATTACGCGTAACGCCATGCACCTTTATCTCATGCAGCAGCCTTTTGTGTGGCACCTTGTCAAATGCCTTCTGGAAATCAGATACACCACATCCACCGGTTCCCCATTGTCCACCACATTCATAGGGCGAAATTCTCCGCCCCCCACGACGGGTGGGAGAATAGCGGGAGGGCCTTCCCGACATTTTTCCCGCCCTCCCGCTATTCTCCCCCTCCCCCCCGCCGAAGTCCCGACCCGAATCGCTGCCGCCGTTTTTTTACGGCCGGCAGCGATTCTCAGCTGTTAGATGGGCCGAAGTCCCAGCCCTTTCCGCCGTTTTTACGAACGGCAAACACACCTGGTCTTGCCGTTCGTAAAAACGGCATCACAAACTCGCTATTAATAACCATGGCACCGAAAGGATGCCATGGGCCCGCGATCGGTGGGCACCGATCGCGGGCAGCGGGCCCGATGCCCGCGCACTACTTGTCCTTCCGCCGTCCCGCAGTATCCATTCGCGGGGCGGTTGAGGGGCAACCCGGCCCGCGCATGCGCGGGTTTCGCGCAAAAACGCGATGACGCCACCAGCGCATGCGCGGGTTGGAGTCTTCCAAACTGCGCATGCGCGGCTGACGTCATATGACACGTCAGCCGGCGCTAACTCCGGCAAGCGGGCTTAACGATTTTCGTTAAGCCCGTCTTGCCGGAGCCTACGGCGTCGGGCTGCTAGCCCCGACCGGGGACCAGAATCGGTCCCCGGTCGGGAAGGGGCGCGCTGCCGTAAAACCCGGGCGGGTTTTACGGCAGCTTTACGATTTCTCCCGTTTTGGGAGAATCGCGCCCATAATGTCCTCAAAGAATTCCAGCAAATTAGTCAAACATGGCCTGCCTTTCATGAACCCGTGCTGCACCTGCCCAATGGGACAATATCTATTCAGATGTCTCGCTACTTCTTCCTTGATGATAGATTCAAGCATTTTCCCCACTACAGAAGTTAAGCTAAGAGGCCTATAGGAACCCACCTTTTATCTACCTCCTTTTTAAAAAAGTGGCATCACATTTGCTGTTTTCCAATCTGCCGGAACCGGCAAGTGTCCAGCGAATTTTGGTAAATTACCACGAGCGCATTTTCTATTTCCCCCGCCACCTCTTTTAGTACCCTGGGATGCATTACATCAGGGCCATCAATTATTGCCATGTTATTTATGTCTTCCACTGTGAAGACCGACACAAAATACCTGTTCAATGCCTCGGCCATTTCCTCATTTCTCATTATTAAAGTCCCCTTCTCATCTCGAAAGGACCAATGTTTACCTTTGCTACTCTTTTTCGTTTTATATATTTGTAGAGCTTTTACCATCTGTTTTTACATTCTGAGCTAGTTTACCCTCATAATCTATCTTACTTTTCTTTATAGCTTTTTTTTGTGGCTCTCTGTTGACCTTTAAAGATTTCCTAATCTTCTAGTTTCCCACTAATCTTTGCCACTTCGTGTGCATTTTTTTCAATTAGATACCCTCCTTTATTACTGATTATCCCTTTTCCTACAGTCCTTCCATTTCACTGGTATATACTTTTACTGAGCACTGTGAAAAATCGCCTTGAAAGTCCTCCACTGTTCCTCAATTGCCCCACCATAAAGTCTTTGCTCCCAGTCTACCTTGGGCAGTTCCTCCTTCATCACATTGGAGTCCTCTTTGTTTAAGCACAAGACACTTGGTATTGAATTTCACCTTCTCACCCTCCATCTGTATTTTACATTCAACCATACTGTGATCGTTCCTTCCGAGAGGCTGCTGTTGCTGTTTACTTCCTTTAATGTAGTCAGAAAGAAGGACAGTTATTTCTGCGATACCTGGATCCTGAAATACCAGGATCAGGGGGATATATAAGTCCAGAAGGCAATCCAGTTTGAAGCCAGAAGACGCTGAGGGACCTGGTGCGCAACATTGATCCAAATGGGCCACCTGTTGATGCCATTGAAGAAATGCTTCCACAGATTACTGATGCTTTTGTTGCTGGTGTTGCGAGTGCTGCATGTAACTGGCTCACTGCTGGCTAAACACGCTGGAAGTCAAGGATGTTCAACTTCACGCTGAGTGTCAGTGGAATATCTGGATACCAGGATTTGGTTTGGGTGAGATTGGGCCATTTGGGAGGGGCCTGCACAGCTGCAGCTCCTGGACAGAGAATGGCACTGATACGTGGAACAAGTATCGAAGCCCACCCCAGGATGGTGGGTTGGTTTGTGTGAAGTAACGGTTACCCAATGGAGGTCCTTGCTGATGACGTCAGTGTGGAGGTCGGAGACCGAGCAGAGACCCGATATAACAAGGTCCATGTTGCTACCCGTGGTGTCGTTGAGTGGTTTGGCGGACTGCTCAAAATGTGGTTCCAATGCTGGGTTGTGCACTGCAGTACATCCCAGAGGGTTTCCCTCTTTGTGGTACTCTGCTGTGTCCTCTACAACCTGGCACAGCAGTGGGGCGACATGCTGGAGGAGGAGGAGGCAGACCAGAAAGCGATGGAGGATGAGCCGGGCAGGTGCCGGAGGAGGGTCGGTGGCGGCAAAGTTCTGCTACATACCCGGAAGACAAAGGAGGCCCTCACACTCAGCAGATTCTCATAGGACAAGGCTATGTCCGTCAACTCAACCCACTCCCTCCACATTTCCCTCCTTCCTACCAATCCCCCCCAATCACTCCAATCTAGTGCTATGTCTAGGTGTGTGCCTAGGATGCACATCCGAGGTGGAGGCAGCCTGCTGCTTTCCTGGCCGTTTGGCCTTCACAGCCCTTGGTGGCCATCCTCTGGAGGCGGAGGGTCCTGGACGACTTACTAATATCACTGGCGTCGCCATGTCTCCCTGTTCTGCCTGATGACCTTGAGATGTGCGGATGTCAGGGGGCAGGATTCGGAAGAACTGCATAGTCTCTTTGGTGTACGTCCCAGGTTGGGCTCCAGAGCTTCCTTCTCCCTGATGATGGCCATTAGGCCCTGCGGAACTCCATATGATGAGAGGCAGCTGGAGTGAGCTCCAGAAACCTCTGAGTCATCTAGCTCTGCCAGTCCTGGGAGCTCCCCATTTGTCTGCACCATGGTGTTTACGACCTCAGCGATGCACCTCAATGACTAGGCCATGCTCTGGAATGCCTTGGCATTGTCCACCTGCATCTGGGACATATCCCTCAGTGACTGGGACTTTATGTTGAGGCTCACAGCCATGATTGTCACAGACTGAGCCGTGCTTTGGGCACACGGATGTCATGTTCCAGGATTTGTCCGCACTATCTCCTGCACCCAAAGTCTTTGAGACGCCTCCAATCAGCTATGCACTTGCTGGAATGTACCTGACATCCCCTCCTGGATGTCACATCTCTGACCTATCATCTGCATCAGCTCTAGGAGGACTTTGCGCAGAGGCTTGGCATCTGACTGGGACCCAGTTGAGTCCAGGGGTCCAGCAGACCTTCGACTGCTGATTCCCCTGAATATTCCTGCTTCATCCTGATGTGCATTAGCAACTGTGCGGTGATCGCCATATTGTGCCCCAGAAGCATGTCCACTAATGTGGCCCACCGAGATGTGTGTCTACGCTGGTGGAAGGTGGGGGGGGGGACAGCTGTGATGCCTCGATGGTGGTCTCCTCCAAGGTGGTCTTTTGGGTGGAGGGTGCTGGTATATAACACCACCAGTTGTTGAGTAAGTGCATGCCTCCCCTCACCAACCAGCCCCCCCCCCCCCCCCTCTCCTGCAGCCTGAGCAGACCCACATCGGTGGAAAGGTCCCCAATGCTTGTCCAGGAAAATATGTGTGTGAATATCAGTGCGTGCATATCAGTGAGAGTGTGACTGCATAAAGAATATATGTGTGAATGACAGCACGTGCATGCCTGTTTGAATATGTGTGTGTGGGAACAAGCAGCACAGACCACTAGAAAAGTTCACCCCAACACGGGGCACAGCAGAGGAAGGAGAAAGAGAAAACACCTCACCTCCTTCTCCAGCACTGGTAATTTGCTAAGGGACCAGGTCATACAAGTGAGAGGGGTCGCACCAGACAAGTACACTATGATGAGAATAAAGAAAAAGCAACACACTGGAAAACCCCCCTCTCCTGCAGTATCAGCATCTGATCTTCCATCACCACCCTTTCCGATGACCAGGCCACAGGTATTAACAGGTGACCTGCAGGTCCAGAACAGAACACACAGTCAACACACGAAACAGACCTTTAAAAATCTCCACAGGCTGCTCGAGCAAGTCCTCCTGCGTCCTCAGCCTGGTAGTGGGCCCACCGAAATCCTCACCTCGCCTCATACCATCTAAAAGGGAGCGAAAGGCAACCATCTTCTTCTTTCTTGCTTCATTTCTTACTTCCTCCCTCTCAGCTACAGCAGTCTCCAGGCATTTGAAAGTCACCAACAGGAGCAAGCAGCAAACACAGTCTGCAGCTGGGAAGTGCTCTCACAACTAACAAGGCCAATTCCTCATCAGCAATATTGCTGTGAAGCTAGAGAAACACCCACTAAACCCACCCAGAACAGTCAGGTATTTTTCAGTTGAATCGCGCCCAATGTTTCGCCTTGTTCTCCCGCCATGTGATCTGATCCTGCTGTTTTTTCTTGACAAAATCTTTTGTCTTGGGAGGCTTCAGTTAAATCGAATGCTGTGAACAGTTGATGTTTAACTATTCGCAATGCCAGAGAAACTTGAGTTCTTGAGTGTGCAGTATTCCTGTACGTGAGCAGGAATCGACTCAAATGTTGAGACAATGCACCTTGTTCTCTGGTTACCTATTGTCACTTGAATGTCACTTTAAGAAATGTTTGTCTTCTCAAGGGGCTGCAGTGATGTCATTTTGTGGGTGGAGCTGAGCTCTGTCTCTGCTTTTTATTTTCGTTTTGAGCTGGAAGCTCTTTTTGGCTCTGTGTTTTTAGTTTCTCTTTCAGTTGGAGAGCTGCATTCAAACAAAGCAGATGCATGTTTGGTCTCTCTCTCTCTCTGCATGATAAAGAATGTCTCCAGGTCACTTGATGATTTCCAAGTAATACCTGTTTCTGTAAGGAATGCAAACCTACTGTCTTTGTTAAAAAGTGTTTTGGCTTATGGATGTTGTTAGGGAAGTTACTATGGGTTACCTCTAGAGTACTGAATCTTTTTGGGGGGTTCTCAGGGTTGGTAGTCGATAGGATGTTTTCTGTGTGTTTATGAAATTTTAACAGGATTCATAGAATAAACATTGTTTTTGTTTAAAAATACTTTTAGTTCTCTGTTGCATCACACCTGTAAAGTGGGCCCTTGTGCTCCCCATAACCAAAATCTATTAAAAGTTATGGGCCAGGTGAACTCCATGCTATACTTTGGTGTTCTCTAAACCCTGGCCCATAATACATTAATGAATGTTTCATCATCTGAACAAAATGTTCTGCCAGACTGTTTGTGGTAGGATGATAAGGGACGGACCGGATGTGTTAAATTTTGTTCTCTTTCAAATAGTTTATGAAGTCTTGAGATATGAGCTGCGGTCCATTGTCATTCACCAGTTGTTCAGGGTAACCGCATTTTCTGAAATTGCCACCCAATCTCTCAATTGTTTTCTCCGATGATGTTGAGTTCATGAATGCAACTTCAGGCCATTTCGAGTAAGCATCAACTAGAATGAGAAAGGGTCTGGCATAATCAACATGTACCCATTGCCAGGCTTCTTCTGACCATTTCCAAAGGTGGAACGGGGCTAATGGCAGGAGGCTCTGTACTTTTGCACAAGACAAACACATTCCCGCCTTCTCCTCGATTTCAGCACCTAGCCCCAGCCACTAAACATTTCCCCTACTGATCACCTTCATCCTTACAATACCACAGCGGCCTTTGTATAATTGGTTAATTACACATTTTCCTAATAATGGTGGGATGATGACTCTCGTTCCCCAGAGGAGACAATCTGCCTGTAAGGATAACTCAAGCCTACAGGTGGAACTTGGCTTTAACTCAGTGTTTGTTCCGGAAGTCTTGTCTTGAAGCACCATGTCCATAATCTCTAACAGTACTGGATCACTTCTAGTATGGTTCTTCACCTGTCCTGCGCTTACAGGAGCCTTATCTACTTGTTTGAAGTAGAAAATGTCTCCACATGAAGTGCTTATTGGTGAACTATTTGGTAAAGATAGTCGGGACAATCCATCTACATTCCCATGAAAGTTTGAATGAAGATACTGGATCATGTATGTGTTTACTGACAATAGAAATGCCCACCTTTGCATTCTGCTCGCCGGTTTGATGGAATCACGGTATGAGGTCCAGAAAAGATTGGTAGTGGACGATGGTCCGTCAGTAATGTAAATGTCCTCCAACACTGGAATTGGTAGAAATGTTTCATTCCAAAAATGATTCTTTGGACTTCTTTCCCTATCTGTGCATAATTGCTTTCGTCTTTATTCAAGGTCCTCGATGCCAAGGCTATTGGCTTCTCTTTTCCTGTGGGTATTATGTGGGAATCACTTCAACAACCCCATACGGTGATGCATCAACATGCCTGTTGTAGGGGTAAATTTGTGTCAAGACTTCTGACTTGAGTAGCATCTCTTTGGTTTGCACAAATGCTCTCTCTCACACTGATCCCCCCCCCCAATTCCACTTTTTATTTTGACAGCAGATTGTGTAAAGGTTTTAGAATTGTTGGCAGATTAGGGACAAACCTTCTGTTGTAATTTAGTGAGCCTAAAAACGATGAAAGATGAAAGTTTGAGGTACCAGTGCCTCGGTAATGGTTTTAACTTTCAAAGGCGACTTATGCAGTCCCTTGATGCCAATGACATGACCCAGATACTCAACTGAAGATTGGAAAAATTTACTTTTGTCAATTTGAACTCTTAAACTACAATCACATTTCTGGAGTGTGGCATCTAAGTTGCGGAGATGTTCTTCCTCATTCTTCCCAGGAACCAAAATGTCATCCAGGTAACACTGGACTGCGTCTAATCTCCTTACGATTTGATCCATAGCCTGCTGGAACAACACTGGTGCGTATGTGATGCCAAATGGTAATATTTTGTATCAAAATAACCCTTTTTGTGTCTCAATCATCAAGAACTGCTGTTGATCCTGATCCACATTCATTTGAAGATATGCTTGACTGAGGTCGATTTTACTGAAGTGTTGGCCTCCAGTGAACAGGTCATCAATCAGGGGTAGGAATACTGCTCTGCACACTGTACAAGATTAATAATGACTTTAAAATCACTACAAATGTGTGCAAATTAATCTTTATTTCATCAGGGGTACAATAGATGTAGCCCAATTACTCACGTTAATGGGTTCAAGGTCTCCCGTTCCGACCAGCCGCTCTAATTCTGCCTCTACCGTATGTCTGTTTGTGTACAGCACTGACACTAGCCTTTAAGAATCTTGCCTGACTTTCTTCCTTATCTTCAGATTTACTGAGATACCCTTCATGCTTCCCAGCTCACCATTGAAGACAATGGCATGTTTCTTTAGGATTTTGGCTCGGCCTGATTTGGAATCTGTCATGAGATTTACCTCAGCTCAATTTAATTTGACCTTTTCCAGCCAAGATCTTCCCATTAATGCTGGATAATTTCTTTTGCAAGGACAAATCTTCCGTCTGTCCATTTAATTGGACTGTTTCATCAATACCGTCCCTGAATGGAATCGCTTCTCCAGTGTAGAATTTTGATACTATTTTCGAGTGTTGCAGAGCAATTTGTCGGAACTTTTCTTGATAAACAGTCTCTGGCACCAGTGAGATGGCTGACCCAGTGTCCAGACCCACCTTCACCAGTTGACTGTCCAGTGTAGGAGAGACCCAATATCAGTTTGTTTCACCACCAGCAGTAGATAATACATTTAATGACAGTTTATCTTTGGGTTGTGGATCAGGTTCCTTCGCACATCCTTTTTGGACCACGTGGACACTTTTTCCTTGTTTCAGTTTTTCATTTGATTTATTTGGTTCTTGCTTCCTGCAACTTTTGCCTGAAGCTGATTTCTTTTTCCAACAAGTGCATCCCTTTCCGCCACAATTTCTGCACATGATGCCTTTGCACCAACAATCTGCTGCTGAGTGCCTAGTTTTTGTACACCTATAACAAGTGCAAGTCAGTGTTTGTGTTAGAGATTCAGTCAACATCTTGTGAATTCATGTGCTTGAACTGAACTATTGAGCTTCTTTGGCTGCTAATTCCATGGATACAGCCACTTCCAAAGCTTTCTTTAAAGGTCTTGCTTTCAGTTACCAACTGCTTTTGAAAAGCTTTGCTCCTTAAACCACAGACCAGTCTCTCTCTGATGGTATCATTTAACACATCCCCAAATTCGCATTGTTCACCCAGTCTTTTCGGGGCAGCAACAAACTGTGTAAATCATTCACATCCTTCTTGGTTGCACTTATGAAACCTAAATTTTTCTGCGATGACTAAAGGTTTTGGTAAATAGTGGTCCTGCAGAATTTCCACCCTTCCTTTGTGTGTTTTTGTGTCTGGTACTAGACTCCTGCGGAGGTTAAATGTTACTCCCCCATTATGTCCAGGTCTGTTGGGACTTTTATATCTGCTGCTATCTTGTTAGCTTGAACAAAATAGTCAATTTTGTCTGCACACAAGCTCCACCACTCCGTATTCTCATCACAGTCCCATGGAGCCAAAAACTCTTGCCATTTTACTCTATGACAGGACCTGCGTGTGCACAATGTGCCAGAAATCTTTAGAACTACCTTGCTTCCTTTCTCTCCAAAAGAAGGCACAACCCAAATTCAGCCTGTGTTCCTTTGTGTTTCACAGCACCCCCAGCTCTATATTTGTTATTGCAGGGCACTGGCTACTCATGGCTACCGAGTTCGTTTTGGTCCGAGCACATGGCGGGCTTCTTCCCAAGGTTGTTTCCTTCGGATTTTTGGTTCCTCCGGTGGCTGGGAGCATTGTTTGGCCTCCCCCATCACCAGCTTTCATGTAGCAACAATTTATATAATCTATGATTTCTTTGGGTGCCTAGCAACACTGTTTGACTACCTCACCGCCGGTTTTTATGTAGTGGGTTCAAGATTGAGTCTGCAGGCCTTGAAGGTTCAACTAAAACATAGAGCTTTATTTAGAAAATGTTAACAAGCTCCGATGTTAGACTGCCTAAAATGCCATTTTATTATTAGCAGAATTCAATGATTAAATTATGGTCAACTAAAGAAATATGGTATTGACAATGTGCAACTAAATAACAACTTTCTGCATGAATGTTCAAGATAATTGTTGACATTGTTCACTGTCAAAAAAATTGCTGAAATTGAGAAATGGATTAAAAAAAGTTTATTAAACCTTCCTTCTGTTTGAAAACTCTAATTGGACTCTAAAATCGATTGAACTATATAAATTATAATCCTACATACAATATTTGTAGCATAGTTGATGACACACTTATTTATAGGACTGGTGCCATCCCAACTCAAGAATCTTGAGCACAAAAATCAAGGCTGACATCCCGGAGAACACTGTCAGAGTTCCCGTTATTTTAGAGGAGGCAAAGGCCCCATCTGTTCTCTCGAGTAGATGTTTAGGCTTCTATGAAAGTTTCAAGACGAGCAGTTCACCTGGTCAATTTCTACCTTTCAACCAATCTCCCTAAAAATCATTGCCATATTATTAATGGAACCTTGCTGTGCACAAATTGACTGCCAATTTTTCCGACATTACAACTAATGGCGGGAGTTCTGGCCCCCTGTGACATGCCTTCCAGTTGTGCAGGCTATTGGTTGGCAGAGGGATCTTCCGGTCCCTCCGATACCTATGGGATTTTGTTTTCCCCGCACCTTCTGCCACCGGGTTCTTTGTCAACTGATGAAAAACCTGAAGAAGGGCTGGCCTGATGCCTGCCTTCCTCCCTCATCACTGAAAGATTTCTTGATGTGAGGCATGATTCTCCCAAAAATATTTTTTAGTGTCATTTTGGCCAAGTTTGGCGGGGTGCTTCCCACCGACTTTTGTGTGAGATCCAGACATGGATTCACCCACATCTGGGCATTTTGTTTGGGCCTTGGGGAGTTTCTCCCTGATCTCGCCCACACTTTAAAATCAGGGAGATCAGGGTGCCATTTTCAAAGGGTGATCCGTTCTCTAAGTGAGTTTGAGGATCTCCCACATTCTCCACCCACAGGCAATGTGACCCCTGCAGATATGGATATTACGACAACTCCCCCCCCCCCTCCCCTCCCAAGTGAGCATACCTTGCTATAGGGTCACTGAGGGCCCCCCTTCATGCCACCTGACCCACCCTTTCAGGACTCCCTCCTTTCAGGACCCTCCTTCACTCCGCAAACCATTATGTAGCCCCTTCATACCGCCTTTCACCCTCCTTTTATGGACATGGCTTCCCTCAGGCCTAGACGCTTAGCAGTGCCAAACAGGCACCTGGGCACCCTAGTACTGCCAGCTTGGTACCTGAGCAGTTCCCCTGGCATACAGGCAGTGCCAACCAGGCACTCTGGCAGCACCAGGTTGCACTGTGAGCATGCCCGGGTGTCAGGGGAGTGTCAGGGTACAACCCTGCACTGCCCATGACCACCCAGGGGCTCCAATGGCCTACAGGACCCCTAGAGTGGCCATTATGCCTGGTCTCCACTTGTGGAGGCCAGAACCAATTGTCGCCAGTGACCCCCGAGCGCCAGGAGAATGCGACATTGTGTAGGCTGCGCATATTTAAATGGGACTAACGAACATCATTATCTGGATGACGCCCAGCGAGGGTGTGATTCTCTTCACCACAGGCGCAGGTGACTTGCACGAGGGTTTGTGCCCAGTGTGAAGCCCGGTTTGGGCCTCTCCCGCAATACTTCTGGTGCCGCTACAGTTCGCCGCTGGCCGCAATGCGGGCGGCAGTGGAAAAACCGCGTCCGTGGTCTTTCAACATCCTAACTTATATAAAGGCCATATTGCCTGTCGACCCTCTAGAAATGAAGCAATGAGACCAACACCTGTCTTGCTGCCAAATGCATTTGATTTGAAATCTGTTTTATGTCCTCACATCAATTTCTCACCTGCATTTTATGCTTTTGATCTTATCCCAGCAGTTTTAGTTATTCGTTTTAAAAGATTTCTGTTTAAAATGAAGAAAATCGCCCCAGGCCCACGCATTCGTCCTCCACATCATCAGTCGACCACATCCAGGCACCACACACCTCATCATCGACTTGACAAATGGAATGACCCTGCTGGACTCCTGACATGAAAATCCCAACTCCTACTGGTTTCTTGACTCCCATGAACATCCTCTCACAGGTAATTGAGAAGGTAGATAATGGCGTGTAAGTAATTAGGTTCCCAGCATACTGTGACTTTGCTGCCGCCGCTGCCACTTTCTCCCTAAATGGTTAAACCGACAAGTATATAAAAAAAAAAGCACAGAGCAATTTACTCCTTTGGCGGGGCAGAGTCTTGCCTCTTGATGTGGGAGTTGGCCTTTCACTTAAAAGGCAGGAGACCCAGTTGGACTGATATGAACACCTGTTGCAAATCCCCAGACAGTTTCTCCAGTGATGGAAAACCTGGCACAGCCACTGAGCCAGTAATTTAATACAACCCCAAACTAAATTGGTCAACCGTGATTCTGTGATTATAAAACTTGCTGGGCTGGATTCGTCTGATCCTGTGGGGCTGAAGTACAAAATGTGCCTGTGGATTGCAGAGCAGTCCTGTCAACCTGTTTAAAAGGGACACACACACACACACACAGACACATCCACCTGATACCACACATGCTTGATGCTCGTTAATGAGAACACGGACACCAATTGATTATGAATGTATTTAACTCAGTACTGGTGAGGTTTGATTAATGAAACGGGCTAATAAATGGGACAATTCCATTTGCATGCGGGGGCATTCCAATTAATCACTTTCAACTGGCTTGTTCGATCATTTAGCTCCAAGACCGGAATGATCTCCCTTCTTCTCCTCCCACACCTCAGCCCCCTCCCCCTCCACACCCCACACGTCTGGCTTTCCACTCATCAGCCGGGCTGCTGTTGGACCGATGAAACTCAATCACAGGTGTACTGAGAGCATATGGGCAACTGGCTGGGAAATGTCGGATCTGTGTTCCCGGCGATAATGACAGGCCTGAGATCTGCGGATAAATGAGGCACTAAAAAAGTAGCAAGCCATTCAGAGCTAGAAATTCAATTGCAGTGAGTCAGTTTATGCTCATTTGTTATGGGCCAGGGTTTAGAGAACCCCAAAGTTTATCATGGAGTTCACCTGACCCGCAACTTTTAATAGATTGTGGTATGGGGAGCACACGGCCCACTCTATAGGTGTGGTACAGCAGAAATGGAAAAGTAGTTTTTTAAAAAGCAAAACAATGTTTATTCTATGAACTCAAGTTAACCATTTTAAAACATACAGTGAACATCTTAGCAACCATTAATTCAAATACAAACCCCAAAGAATACAACACTAAGTAATCCTTAAGCTCTCCTTTTAACATCCATACGACTTAAAAACACCTTTCAAGAGAGGCACATTAGGTTTACATTCACGACTGAGAACATTTATAATTCTGAATTCACCAATTGATCAAGAGATAGTCTTTTGATGGCAGAGAGAACAGCAGTACACCTGCTTGGTCTGGCTTCAGCTCCAACACTGAAAACGAACCTAAAACACACCCTGCAGCCTGCACAAAATGAAAGTAAAAAGCTGACAGACAGCCCAGCTCCACCCACTCTCTGACATCACTGCAGTAGTAAGTACCTATTTCTTAAAAGTACTCTCGCTACAGATATTTCTATACACACCCATTTATAAACACCCATTTCTTAAAGGCACTCTCACATGACATCATCCATAAAGTCGGTACTGGTGAGCACGTGCTAAGTCGTGCTGGAGATGTGCTGCACGCTTATTGCCTGCCTGTGGTTGTTCAAGGTACCTGCTTGAAACTAGTATTAGACCCATTGCTTAAGGAAATCAGAAGCTGATTGACTGTTTCAGTCTCCTTTCTGACATTCATCGGTGACTGGCTGGAGCATTGGCCCTGACGCACCTTAGTAAGTCCAGATGACAGATGGAAGATGCAACTTAATTGAAGGTTTATTTTTTTTCTCTGTCAAGCTTTTAAAGGACTAATGTCTTGTCACTTATTTTGCACATTCTGATCAATTAATGAATAGCAGGGGAATTCACCCCTGACTAATATTTATCCCTCAGCCAAAATCATTGCAAGGAGATTATTTGGTCATTTCTGATTCTTGTTTAATGGACCTTTGAGCAAATTGATCACCACACGTACCTCCTTTTCAACACTGATACACTTCAATTGCACTTCATTGGGATGTCCCAAGGTCATGAAAGGTACTGTGGAAAATGTCAATTCCTTTTTTCTTAAGGGGTTCACATTTTGAACTTTTTTCTCTGATTATGGTGCTTTGCTGTGAAAATTCAGAGGACACACAATACAGGATACGTTCACTTATCTAAATGCAAACCCCAGCGTAATACTGAATTCATGAACCAGCAGTGAGAACACATGCTGTAATCGGATTTCAAGTATTTGTTCATTATTTGTTATCAGTTTCTTTCAACCCAAGCAGTCAAATAGGGACCAAAGCACATCTAAACTGCCAGAGAATACGCAAGTTCAATTGGTAAATGCATCACTTAACAATTGAATCCAAAACTACTGAAACACACATTTTACCCGGTGTTTAAAAACAAATATTGCCTTTGAGGTGGGCTGTGACATTAAGGGCGCGAATCTCCAGCCTTATTGCACTCTCGCTTGAGCGAGACAAGGCCGGTAAATAACGGGAGAGACGGAAAGCAAGAACCACGCCAGGCGCCAAACCGTTTGCGATGCAACCATCCTGCTCCCGTAGGCAAAATTGGGATTTGCCGAAGCATGAAGAGAAACCATCAAGCCCAATTTCCACACAATTAATGGAAGCCACCCCGTAGCCAATGGCTTCCCATGATTCAGTGGCCTCCCCAGCAAGTGGTCGCGCTGGCTCCGATTAGTACTCCTTTTGATTAGTACTCCTTTTGATTAGTACTCCTTTTGTATGTGTGCGGGTACGCCAGGCCAACCCCTGTATCGAGTGGTCCTGTAACAGGGGCAACCTAGCCCCTGCCTGTCTGCCCCACTGACCACCCATAACTCCCACTGACTGCAGAGGCATCTGGTCTTGTGGCTGGAGGCTATTGCTAATAAGGAATTGGCAATCATGGTTAAGTGAGTACTTCACACATCCCAAGTGGATTCCCATGGGTGGGCGTTGCATGTGGGGCTCATTGCCGAGCAGCCCACTCACGCCTTGATGCATTGACACTGTGCTTGAACACTGCGGGAGGTGGGCAGCACCACAGATGCAGCAGCCAACCTCCAAACATCCAAGGCTGGGCCCCAGCCTCAGGCACATGTCCGCGGCTGGGTGTGCGTGGGCAAGGTGTGTCGTGTGGGGGGAGGGGAGGGGTGGATGTCTGGGAGTATGGGGCATGGGATTGGTGGTCAGCCCACATCACAGAACCAAGAGCCAGAGGCATCATACTGGGTTTGTTGCGCGTATATTAATGTTCCTTGTCCAAGTGTTCAACAGTGCCCCATTATCCCGATGATGCTGCACCACTATCCCCACCCTCCATCCCTCCACCCCAACCACCCCAAACATACACTGTCCCAACACACATTTCGCTTTTTATCCCCCCCCACACCCCACCCCAGTGATCCTTGATGTGCTTTGCCTTCCTTGCTCTACAGCGACGTCGAGCTCTGTCTCCAGGCTACACATCTGAGGTGGAGGCAGCCAGCTCCACCTGGCCATTGTTTACCTCAACCCATGGCCTTCAATTCCCCTGGTGAGGGTACTTTGGGGGCTCTGGGGTCGAAGGACCCTATCGCACTTGTCAGCAGCACATGCCACCCCGCCACCAACTGTGCCACCCTGTTCCGTGGGCTGGCTGCGAGATGTGGCCTAATCAGAGGGGTGGAACCCTGGGTAGCTGGTGGGCCACCGTCACCAGTTCCTAGGATGGGTCCGGATTGCCACCCAGAGTCCCTCCTCTCGGTCTGTGCCTGTAGGGCCCTGGGGTTTACCTTGGGATGACGGGTCAGCTGGTTCGAGCCCCGTCTGCCCCAGCGTCATCTGGAGTGTCTCTGACATCTCCCTGTGGATGCCTGTACACTCCCTAACTTCTCCTTCAGCTCCGGGTAAACCTGTTCAAGAAGCTCAGCATCTGGCTGGGATCCAGCTGGGTCCTGAAATCCAGCCGACCCCCGACTGCTGTCTGGTCTGGGCATTACTGCCTCCACCTGATGTGCATCAGTGACTGTGTGGTGCTCACCGGATTATGGGCCAGAAGCCTGTCCATTAACATTTCCCACCGAGGTGTGTGTATCTGTGCTGGTGGAGGGAGGATGACAGCTGTGACGCATCAACTGTGGCATCTTCGGAGCTCTCCTCTGAGATGGCCCCATGGGAGGCAGGGGAGATGGCCACCCTGGATGGGCCAGCGCCTTTGGCTGGAGGACCTGCCAGTGGTCAGTGGGAGGGATGGGCCAGTCTGTATGGCATTAACAACTCATATGTGACAGTCCATCCGGGTGATTCCTTCAGGGGTGGGAAGGTTCTGGGGGAATGGGGAGTGATGTCAGCTCACCTATGCTGTCCGGTGTAGGTCGTCAACCTTCTTGCGGCACTGGAGGCTGGTCATTTGGTCACGCTTCCCGAGCTGACGGCTGCTGCCACTTTGTCCCATGCTGCACTCGCTGCCCTGTGACTCACCCTCCCATGAAAATTACATCCCTCTTGACCTCCAACGCATGTGGGAGCTTCCCCAGGTCTGCGTCTCCAAATCTTGGGGCTGGTCTTCTTGGCACCATGGCTGTGAGCTGGGTGGGATTGGTTGTACAAGTGCTGTTTAAGTGCTGCTTGGCCTTGTTAACGTAGGGGTCGTGGGGAATCAACTGGCGAGTCTTCATTATGGCGTGAAGCCTGTAAGGCCTCATTCAGTGGATCAATTAATGTTGAATGGCATTGCTGGCGTCGCTCGGCCAAACGCTGGGAAGCTTGCGGCAATTCCCGCTCGCTACCACACTTAGAAATCTTCCCAGAATCATGCCCTGAATATCCCACACTTACATTACAAAATACTATGTCGCCGGAGAGATTTTATCGTACTTTGGAGAAACTAACTAGGAGCAGCAGCTCTCTCAGGAAGGAAGATCACGGGCGGGGTTCTGTGATCCTGAGGCTATGTGTTGATGCCGTTGGAAACGCCGTCACGTTTCACGACGGTGTCAACACGGCCTCAGGATCAGCAATTCTGGCCCCTACAGGGGGCCAGCACGGCACTGGAGTGGTCACACCCCTCCAGCTGCTGATCCTGCTGTGAACTGGGCGGCGCGGGACCCGCGCATCCGCCGTTGCACCGGCGCCAACGCGCGCATGCGCTGTGGCTCCCTTCAACGCGCTGGCCCCGACACAACATGGCGCAGGGCTACAGGGGCCGGTGCGGAAGAAAGGAGGCCCCCAGCCAGAGAGGCTGGCCCGCCGATCGGTGGGCCTCGATCACGGGCCAGGCCACATCGGAGCCCCCTCCCCCGGGGTCGAATCCCCCTCTCCCCAACAGGCTGACCCCCGACCCTTCCACGCCGAGTTCCCGAAGGCTGAGAGGAGGCATGGACGGCGCCGGCGGGACTCAGCTTTTTTACGACGGCCCATCCCGGGCCGAGAATCGGTGGGGGGGGGGGGGGGGGGCACATAGAGCGGCCCCCGACCGACGCCGCGCCAACCACGCCAGCGCCTATGGTGCCGATTCTCCGCTCTGCAGAGAATT
Organism: Scyliorhinus canicula; assembly: GCF_902713615.1. Classification (NCBI taxonomy): domain Eukaryota; kingdom Metazoa; phylum Chordata; class Chondrichthyes; order Carcharhiniformes; family Scyliorhinidae; genus Scyliorhinus; species Scyliorhinus canicula. Next base: position 31,905,560 of record NC_052165.1, on the reverse strand, counting down.
GCGTGCCAGCATCGGCGTGGCGTGGCGTGTTCCGCGCCGGTCACGGGGATTCTCCGGCCCATCCCCGGGCTGGCAGTGTCCTGCCCCACACTTCACAAACCAGGTCAAACTCTTCGAGAATTCTGCCACGTGTTCTGGCTGGGAAAAACATAGTGAATACGGAGGACAAAAAATACCGCCACAAAAACAATCGCTGGATTCAACACAGGAGTCTATTAGAGAAGATTAAGCAGCATGGAATTCGGGTACGGTTAGCGAATTGGATGACGAACTGTTCAGAAGGGAGGGATTAGACAGCAGGGGTTAACTGCAGTCTTTCGGGTTGGTTGCAAATATGTGGTGTAGTGTTGCTCTGTGACCTCTTCTACTTACTGAATATCTTTCAACAATTTGGATATTGGGCTAGAGAGAATGGTGCCCAAGTTTGCAGATATTACTAAAATAGCAGATAAAGTTAATAATTGCAAAGGGATATTGATAAGATGAAAAGGAAAATGTTGGAAAATCTCAGGAAGTCTGGCAGCATCTGTAGGGAGAGAAAAGAGCTAACGTTTCGAGTCCTAGAGTACGCCGCTTTTCAGGGGCAGAGCATCGCGAAAGCGGCAGCGTCCTCAATTCTGTCATCATCGGGGATTCTCCGCCCCGAAGTCAAACACGATTTTGGCGTCGGGGATCAGAGAATCCAGGCGAGGGTCTCTGTGACGGCACCAATGCACCTGTGCGCAGAGGTCTGCGAGATCCCAGTCAGGTCCCCACTCGGTGCCTGTAAGGACCTGTGCCGAAAACGTTCAGGACGATCATCACCTTGACGGCTGCTGAAAGACAAACTGGACCAACAACCTCCTGACTCAGAATGCACTTGACCAATAGTTTAGCTTCCAAAATGTGCACACCTGAATGCATCAGCCAGTTGGTCAATGATAAAATCTGCTTTGAGATGTAATCACAAAGATAACATGAATGAAAATCGCTTACTGTCACAAGTAGGCTTCAAATGAAGTTACTGTGAAAAGCCCCTAGTCGCCACATTCCGGCGCCTGTTCGGGGTGGCTGGTATGGCAAGGAAGCTGGCTGCCCAGCAAGAAATGCCAGAGTCGATTTACCAACTCTTGAAATGCACCAGCCATTTTTTTTTGTCAATCCACTATCTTATCAATATGACTGGGCCAAGCTCTAGAACACTGCAGCTATGTCCAGGTGGCTGTGATAGATTGCTGACTGTGACAGGGTCACCCTGTCATGTGCCTCGACCACCACCCACACACAGTGTCCCAGGCTTTGGACATCCTTACTCCTGGCCGATACCTTCGCCCCCCCTAAGGCCACCACCGCGCACGTCGCCCGTGCTGTATTGCCCTGAGTTGCACGTATGGTTGGATCTGCCTCCTGCAGATGGTTGGACATCTCCAACTGCATCTATAGGTGCTGGATGGTTGCTGACAGCCCCTCATGTTGTCCCCAGCTCTGTGTCTTGCATCTCCAGCACCGATGCGACTGTCCATCCCAGAAGCCCGAGACCCGTCTGGGCGGCAGCTGGTCCCTGAGGTCGGGCCTCTCTCCAACCATCCTACCTCCACCTGATGTACCACAGCAAGTGTGTGGTGCGCACCAGATAGTGTCCCAGAAGTCTCATCACTATAATACCCATCTGAGGCGAGTGTCTCTGGGATGGTGGAGGGTGTTGGGGGCAGCTGTGACAGAAAGTCAGTGCCATCCCCTGACTGGTGCTCCGGGGTTCACAGGTTGGTGTTTGGGGGCTGGTTTTGCTGTCTGGTCCCGCCTCCTTGGTCAATGTGCCTGGGGTTGCGGCTGGGGTAGGGGGGGTAACAGAAGGGCTCGCCATGTTACCAGGTGATCCTGCAACATATGAGACATGACCCATGGTTGGATCAAGGTTGTGGGTGGTGGAGGGGCCTTGTAGAAGTGGTGGGGTGCTGGGGTGGAGTGGGCAGTGAATGGTGTGGGGGTTGTGCAGTGGTGTGGGGATAGTGCCACAAATGCCACAGGGGCTGAGTTGGTTTCCTGATGCCGCCCTCCACCTCGGAGACTGCCTGCTCTCCAGGGCCGCTGACCAGGTCCAAACCGTGTAGCTCTGAGGGACTGTAGGTCCTGCGTGCCTCCTCCATATGCTCTCTCCTCCTGCGGTTGTGCGCCACCTTCTCCTGTGAGGCACTCAGATGCGGCCAGCACAGGGGGGCGAGCAGCTAATGCCTGTGTGAGCAGGGCACTCAGCCATGGCGGGTGGTATGGATGTTGGCATGTGGTGCAGGATGAGGTGCGAGCAGACTGCTGCTGTGTGGGGTTTGGTCACTCTCTGGGTGTGGAGGGGCAGGTACAGAGTTGATGCCAGTGGCACGATGCTGGCTACTCACCCTGGCCGTCCTGAGTAGGTCGGGCAGTTGTTTACGACGCTGTTGGCCAGACCTGGTGGTAGGACCCATGGCGTTCACAGCCTTGCCACCTGCACCCAGGCCCAGGATACAGCGGCTGGTGGCAGCCTCTTTCCCACTGGGGGAATAAGAATACCTCCACGGTATCCAGCAGGGTCTTGAGCTACGCATCTGCGAAATGGAGCTCTCCTCTTCGGGCTGTGATCTTCTTGACCTGAATGAGTGTGTGTTGGGAGTAGAGTGCTAAAATGTGGTGCAACTTGTCAGTCTCTTGAGTGCCAATCCCGACCCCAGCAAATTGGACGCCATTTTTGCATTGGAATTGCCCGAGTTCCACGTGGTGCCGGTGCTGGCTCATTAACAGATCCTGAATTGCTCCTGGACTGGAGCTTTTCAGAGTCGCAGAAAATCTCTGCTTCAATCCCGGTGTCAGCACTTAGTCTGTGAAATGGAGAATCCAACCCCAGGCTTTTCAAAATAACCATGAAATATAGAAACGGAGAACACTTATGGAGAAAAAAATAGACGTGTGAGGAAAAAGCAATTTGCAGCCTTCTGGACTGAACACGCAGTTTAACAATTTCACACCATGAACTCCCTCTCCCATTTTGATTCTGTTTTGTTTGCCATGTTACGGTTGAAAATTGTTTGTCTTGTTTATTCTTTTGGACAGAGCTGTCCATTATTCTGCCACTCACACTCACTCTGGTGAATTGCTTTGTTTCTTCACCATAATCATTAGCACTCTCTCTGCCTTTTGTTGCATGACAACTTTGCCATTTAATCTCTCCAGCCCTCTCCCCCTGCCCTATTTCAATGCCACAAACTCCCACCACCTTCCTTCAGTTTGGAAGAAGAGTAAAATTCAATTCAAAACATTAATTCTGGTTCCCCCCTTGACCGATGCTGTCAGACCTGCTGAGCATTTTTAGGGCTTCCTGTCTATATTTCAGTTTTCCAGCATTCGCAGTTTTTTGCTTTTAATTTAGTGTAATTGTCAAGTTTTCTTTAATCCTCCACTTAAATGCAGTAATCAGGATAAATTGGAGAGATTGCGACTGTTCTTCTTGGAGAGTCGAGAAGCTAAGAGGAGATTTGATAGAGATGTTCAAAATCGTGAGAGGTCTTGACAGACCAGATAGGGAGAAAGAGTTGCCGCTCGGAAAAGGATCAAGAATGAGACGGCACAGGTTTAAAGTGATTTGCAACAGAAGCAAATGTGAGGGGAGAGAAAACGTTTTCACACAGCGTGTGGATTGGGTCTGGAATGCACTGCCTGGGAGTGTGGTGGAGGCAGGTTCAATCGTGGTATTCAAGAGGGCATTCGATGATAATTTGAATTGAAACAATGTGCGGGGGTACGGGTGAAAGGCAGGGGAATGGCATTAAGCCATGATGCCCGTTTGGAGAGCCAGCGCAGACACAATATGCAAAATGGTCTGCTTTTGTACTGTAACAATTCTGGCATTCTATGAAAATAAGTGAAAGATGTTGCTTCGCTTGGTTTCAGATATAATGCACCAAAATGTTATCTTTTTAAAAATTTATTTTGCAGGATGTGGGCGTCACTGGTTAGGCCAGCATTTATTGCCCATCTCTCAGCCTCACATACAGAGAGTATTCATGGGCCAGTTAGCCTGGATTTCCAATAATCTGGCACTTTTTTCAGTGGACTCTGCAGGGGACCTGCAGCATCTGTGAACAAGGCAAAGCATCAGCTCAACTGTTCAACAAATCAGAAGGAACTATCCTCTGAGAAAAGGGGAGGAGTTTCACAGCTCCCCCCTTTCACAGCACAGCCCCCCCATGATGTTCTCACAGCCCCCAACTGCCACTCCCCACACCCCACCACCACACCTCAGCTCCACCCTCCCCCCCTTCCCCCCCACCGCAACCGACCATCACCGATGCACAGAGCATCGGGTACCCACCCAAGGGCAATGCCCACAGTAGCCCATACAGGGGCCATCAGATGGGGGCTGCGGAGCATACCGCTGGCATGGGCAGTGCCAGCCGACTGTACTCCTGACAGCAGGGAGCATGGAGGAGGAGGGAAGGGAACATATGAGAGTCTGCAGTACCAACCCGGACCACCATGTAGAATGTTGGACCTGGTTGGGCATGGGGGGTATGCACCATGCTAACATGTCAACTTTTCACACCCTGCAGACAATGGATATTGGAATTTAACCAGCAATGGTGGCCCTCCTCCGAGTGGCCACGGTCTTGGCATTGCACTGAGTCTGTACAAGCTGGAGTTGCACAAGGAGGAGGAAGCAACAACAGTGGAGTGTGCAGCAGTGGAGCGTGCAGCAATGGAGCGTGCAGCAGCGGAGAGTGCAGCAGTGGAGCGTGCAGCAGTGGAGCGTGCAGCAGTGGAGCGTGCAGCAGTGGAGCGTGCAGCAGCGGAGCGTGCAGCAGCGGAGCGTGCAGCAGCGGAGCGTGCAGCAGCGGAGCGTGCAGCAGTGGAGCGTGCAGCAGTGGAGCGTGCAGCAGTGGAGCGTGGAGCGTGCAGCAGAGGAGCGTGCAGCAGTGGAGCGTGCAGCAGCGGAGCGTGCCCCAGAGGAACAGGAGACAGCCGCTGAGGGTGGAGAGCTGACCGCCCAAAAGGCTGAAAGAGAGAAGGCGGAAGTGGGAAGAAGGTGCCGCATAAGGCCCCGTGTGTACCGTCAGTGGATGTTGTTCAAGGAGGTGCTGGACCGGGCATGCCGTTGAAGACTCCAGCTGAGCAGGGGGACAGTGCGACATATCTGCTAGATCATGGCACACCTGGCACCGTGAAGGAACATCTCTCCCAGTTGTCGTCATGGAGGCCCTATATGCCCAGTCGGCACAATACATCCATTTCAAGATGAACCGAGCCCATCAGGATGCCCAGGAAACGGCATTCGTCGCTATCTCCGACATGCCCGGGGTCCAGGTGGTGACGCCAGGATGCATGTCGCCCTAAGAGCACCTGCAGGTGACAGGCTGCTTCTCATAAACCGAACAGAGTTCCACGCAATGAACGTGCAGCGGGTTTGTGACCACAGATACATATCATGCACATCTGGTCCCGATCCTCGGGCAGTGTGGACAACACCTTCATCCTGGCACACTCGACGATTCCCAGCCTTTTCAAGGTGCCTTCCGGCTGGGTGGTTGGCTCCTGGGCGACAGGGGTCATCCGCTGTGGTCATGGCTGATGATGCCTATCCGGAGGCCAGGGACCGACACAGAGACCCGCTACAACAATGCCCGTGGGGCGTAACTGAGCGGTGCTTCGGAATCCTGAAGATGTGGTTCAGGTGCCTGGACAGCTTTGGAGGGGCCTTCCAGTATGACAATAGGTGTGTCGCTCGCACCATGGGAGCCGGCCTCAGGCAGCAGAGGGGCGACGTGATGGAGGAGGAGGATGAACATCAGTCCTCGTCTGACGGGGGTGGGGTGGGGGGTAGGACGGGGGAAGTGAGGGAGGGCGAGGATGGGCAGGTAATGGGGCCCGGGCAGACATGGGAGGCCACATGGCATGTGTGCCAGGGCCGACGCGTACGGGACGCTCTGATCCATGTTCACAGACTAGTCGGATGGACTAGCCAGGGGCATGGTCACCGCATCCCCCCCACCCCCACAACCCCACCCTCCCTCACCCCCTGCCATCCTTGCTGCCTGCAACCCCCTCTGTGATAAATACCAGCTGCACTATGGGCTGTGGGCTCTGATTTGGCAGTAACAGCAGATCTGGCCCATGGGATGGAGGATGATGACAACCTGCTCTGCAATGAGTGTGGTGCTCCGCATTGTTTGACAACGTCTGATTCCTGTTCACAGTAGCACTTTCCACCATCCACCTGGGTGAACTCTGCATGCGAGCTGGCCATTCCATCACACAGTCCCATTGAATCCCTGCGGTGGCGAAGTGGGGATGATGAGGGGGTTGGGGGGGGAACGGAATGGGGCGGTGAGCACTGGCTGAACTGCGGTTCTGAACCAAGCCCAGACACAACTTCCGTCGCCCCCCCCCCACACCCTCGCTCCCCGCCACACCCCCTCGCTCCCCGCCAACTCGGCGGTCAGCCAGGACCAGCTCGCACCCTTCTGAATGAGAACTGAGGCAGGTTGTAACATTGTGCCTGGGTGTTTCATGTGAAAACATATATACAGATGCGAAGGCAGCACGGTGGTGCAGTGGTTAGCACTGCTGCCTCACAGCGCCGAGGTCCCAGGTTCAATCCCCGTTCTGTGTCACTGTCTGTGTGGAGTTTTCACACATTCTCCCCGTGTTTGCGTGGGTTTCGCCCCCACAACCCAAAGATGTGCAGGAGAGATGGATTGGCCAGGCTAAATTGTCCCTTAATTGGAAAAAAATAATTGGGTACTCTAAATTTAATTAAAAAAAATATTCAGATACATGTCGTAGGTGCGGGGATGGTGTGGGGGTGAGGGTGGTGAGGATGGTGGTGTGGTGGTGAGGGTGACACACGTATCACGGGGAACTCAGCGGGGTCTCACTTCCTTGCCCGAGGCCAATTTCCACCCCAGCAGTGCCCTATCCTCGAGCCCACTGACCATGTCCAGGGTCTGCTGCTCTGCTGTGGTGAGGGCGCAGTTACAGACAACCCTCTCCAGTCTTCTCCTGCTCCTGGGGGTTATGGGAGGCCTTCTCCTATTAGACAGCCCAACTTATGGAGCCCAGGGGGTGGCTTCAGTGGCCAGGGAACCCAGCCATGACGACCAATATTGATGTCAACATGTGGTACAGGGTGGTGATTCGGCTGCTATCTGGGTGTGGGGGGTGGGGCTGTGGGTGTGTGGGATGGGGGTTGGACACAGTGCTGCCTACTCACCCTGGCCACCCTGAGGAGGTTGTGCAATTTCTTCCGGCATTGCTGGCCGGTCAGGATGGTGTTGCTCTTGCGCTTAGGGCCTCTGCGACCTGAACCCTGGCACGGCGAAAGGCAGCGGCTGGCAGCCTCTTTTCTGGGTCAGGGTACAGTGTTTTGGAGAATGTCACCACGAGTAATTGGGGTCATTGAACAGAGGTAGGACTTTACTTGTAATCCTCTCCTAACTTGTTAAATCAGTTAGCAGACAACTATCTTCCTAATCTTTAGGATTTAGGCGGTAGACAGCCAACAGGCAGTCACTTATCTAGTTGCTATTGAAGCAATATGTATTGAGTGATTGAACCCATGCCTGACGCCCACTCCCAATGGAACATTTTGACTTCTGCATGGCTTTGCCCATGATTTGCACAAAATCTATTCCTTTTATCATCAAAAAATCAAATTGCCACACTTCGCTTATCATTTCAAGTACAAATCCAAATCCTGTACATCAACAACACAGTGGGCTGCTGCTGACACAATTAAAAGTAATGCATAAAATGCCAGGTCGTTTCGGTTTGCTTGAACAAAGGCAATAGCATGATTTGGAGAATAGAGTTATTGGGCGGGATTTTCTGATCGTATTGGAACAGGGCAGGTGTCCAAATGAAAATGGTGCAGGCGGTCAATGTGCTGGTCAGCTGCCCCCGTTCCCAACAATGGTGACACTCATGAAGGTGGGAGAAGAGCGAAAGTTACCCGTATCAATCATTGTTGATTAGGAGCTCATGTTCACTTCTATGGAGGTGCTCTGGCTTGACTGAGAGTGAAGATAAGGTTTGAGGTGGCACTGAAGAGGTTGACCCAAGTCAGAGAGGTCCCACCCAATTCACTTAATTTAAAGAGCATGTCATCATCTTACCTTGCCCTGGTTCCCTCTGCCCTCCAAAATCATAACTCTGCAAAATTTTAAAACGTCAATGGGTAAACGGCAACCACAGCAACGGCTGCTGTGGTGAGTCATGATGTGGCCCAGATTTCCACTGACCTGACTTCATTTCCAGAGTGCCCAGCCATCAATTGGTCAGCAAGGTCTTTCCCAGGCCAATTGACAGGTTACCTCCCCAAGAATTACAAAAAGTTTCAGCTCACCATCAGGAGCGGGTTTTGTGACACAGAAATGTACCCACCACCCACTTTGCACCTCCTCTGAGAAAATCTGGCCTCTTGTGTCTACATTACTGCCTTTTAATTTGTAGGCACCATGTAAATCAGGTCTGTCTCTATTTGCCACAAGATTTACCAGTTAACGTATGTCAAGGTACAAGGGATGGCCAGACAGAAGGAAGTGAGCTATGACTTGACTGACTAATGAGCTAAGCACTATACTTGGTGAAATTGTCATTCACGTGCAGATTTGTGGATATCAAATGACAGGAGAGAATTAAGAGTGCAATCTGGGAAATTCTGGAGGAATAACACACAAACGCAACATGTAAAATTGCACAACACTAATAAAGATCAATGGTCTCTCACTCACAAGATTGGAGCCACAGATAAACTTGTAGTTCACCTACATATATTTATTGAGCAGAAGGATATTGCAAACGTTGCCAATCTCATCATCTTAACCTAAGTGCAGCCCATTGTTCTTCTGGAACTAACAGTTCTAATATAATTCAATACCATCTGTACTTGGGTTAAGCAATAACGTACTGACACAGCCATAGCAAGTGAGCATTTGACAGTCTAGTGATAAAAGTGAATGGAACCCATTCCCCGTTCAACCCAGTTATGTTTGTGACTGTCTCTTTAATCCCAGTAAAATGGAGGAATGAAGTGAGTCAATGTGACCTGCTCCGAATTCTGCCCGACAATAAGTCTGGATGGCTTGGTTACCATGGGGACAGGCTCACTTACTGGGAAGAAGGTGCAAGATGTTCACACCTGAAATCAAAGGCAAGAGAAACTGTGCTAACTGCAGATTGACTTTCAGTCCCCAAGTTTCAGGGCAGAAAAGGCGAGAGAGAAAGAGAGAGGTTTCACGGAGATAAGTGAAAGGCTGTAGCTGGTGTGTTGTCAGCAGGGAGGAGAAGGTTGCAAATGTTGTGAACTACCAAAAGAAATAGTGAAAGAAAGGCCGGCCTATGAGACAAGGTGCAGCCCATGGCAATCTAAAGACTCTGGAAGATTTGACCTGGCAAAGCCAGGAGGAGGAATTGCCAATATGGATTTTCCAGTTACTGGTTGGTTTAGAAAGTCTTTAAAAATGAAGGGAAAAATCTCTTGATGGTCAACCGATATTATGGCTTGGTGAAACACAAGGAACATGAACCCACTGGACGCTCAGTGTGATAGTCAATGTTTCCTAAGAACCCTGTGTAGAATGTGTTGTAACGGAAATGTACACAATGTGGAGTTATCAATCAAGTTAAAACATTAATACTGGTCAGCTTTTCAGTAGTTTAGTGTATTAGTTGCTTACCAGGTAATATTTAATCAATGTTGCTTTTATTTGCTTATTACAGTAAAGGTTTTAAAACTTGAAAACTTGTCATGCAGTTTGTTTAATTTGGCACTTGGAATTCAAATCTCTGGCTTGAGGGATCATAAAATGGGCCAATAATTTCTGATCTCTGGGACACTGCGTCCAGGGGATACCCCAAAGTACACTGGAGGCCTCTCCAGAGGTCCCCACATAAGGATTGCATGACAATTGCAAAAGAAGTCGGGAGGTTTAATCCAATGGGCAAATGTCCTGCAATGGGAACCCACCACACTACGACCTAAATCGCAGTCTTTCCGTGGTTCCGACTGTCTCACAGGAATAGTTACCAGAGATGATTCCTTTGCTGGGATTATACTACAGGCCTCCCAATCAGAGGGCGATAGAGGAGCAGATATGTGGGCAAATCACGGAGAGGTGTGAGCAGAATAGGGTTATGGCAGTAGGAGATTTTAACTAATTAGACAGGAATTTTAAAAATGTATTCATGAGAGCTTTATGTGCCAGTATGTAGATAGTCCGCCCACGGGGCAGTGCAAGACCTAATCCTCAGAAATGAAGATGGGCAGGTGGTTGAAGTATCTGTGAGTGAGCATTTTGAAAGAACTAGTGAGCTTGGGTGCGATTCACCTGAAAGGTTTCTATATCCGGGTTTGGGTGCGATTAGCGGAGTGCTGCTCACGGTGGCAGTGCTGAGAAACATCTGGCTATTCAATGGCACTTTGGCATTTTGTTTGGTCTTCGCAAGTTTCTCTCCGCCAACGGCACACTCAGAGGGATTTCCTGTTGGGCATCTCAAAGGCTCCTCGTAAGTCAAGGTGCCATTTTGTCTGGCTGACCGATCTCCCCCACCTTTTAAGGCCCCCGTCCCAATATTCAACCTTCACTCCCCTCCTCACCCTTGGGGAGGGTGCTGGGAACCCCCTTCACCCTCCCCTATCTGGTAAGGGCCCCGGGCCTGATGCCTGGCATTGTCAACCTGGCACCTGGGCTCCCTGGCACTGCCAGCCTTGCACCTTGTCAGTTCCCCATCTAGTCTGGCAGTGCCTACCTGCCACCAGGGATATGCCAGGGTGGCATTCATAGTGACATTGCCAGGGGCCAGGCTGGCAGTACCAAGGCACACATGTGCCTGGGGAAGTGTCAGGATGCAAAATTGCCCTGTCCCCAACCAATGCTCCGGGGTGCCGTACCGCCTAGTCCATGTCTATTAATCGGGGCCCTGACGAGGTCTCCCAGGCACGGCCATTGAGACCCGAGCGCCGGGTGAATCGGGCGAATGTATATTAAAATGATTCATTCAGTTCATTTAAATATGCTGATCTGGGTTATGCACAGTTACGGTGAGATCCAGTTTGCAACATCTCTTGAGATAACATTGGATCTCGCGAGACATTTCAAGCATTGCAAATCATGCGAGAGGCCTCTCGTGAAATTCAACGGCCTCGCCCCAGCATCAAGTTAGGCACAATGAGGCTACTGAATCATGCCCCATAATTTTGTAAGCTTCAAAGTCATCGTTGGAAGCGATAAGGATAGTCCAGAAATTAAAGTGTTTGAATTGGGTGAAGGCCGATTTCAATATCACTAAACAGAATCTGGCAAATATAGACTGGGAGAACCTACTTGCAGGTAAACCTTGCAGGACCAGCACCTTGTAGAGGAGGGGGAGGCAGGGCCCATTGATCTTTCAGGAGCAGGGCTACAGATGATGGAGCCTTGGAGGAGACAACACTGGCCATGGATATTCCGCTATAGAACCTCCTATCTCCTAAAAGAGGTCCAGTGCTGGAGAAGATTGCATCTATCATAGGTGATGGTGGACCACCTGTTCCAGGTAATACAAGAGTTAGCATCACATGGATTGGAAGGTCATCCATTGCCTGTGGTCTTGAAAGTTACTGCTTCTCTGAATGTGTATGGTAAATTCACTCATCTGTCACCCCGTTCAATGGATGAGGGGGGTGGGGCAGCATCTTATTCCCCTGTGAGGTGAAAACACAGATTCATTGAATGCACTCAACTGCCCTCACTCCTGACCCATTTGGTACCCACACAGGATGTTGCTGATGACGCCAGTACAGAGGCCACAAAAAAACACTGAAACTCGCTACAATGAGGTTCATGCGTCAAGCAGGTGATTGAACTGCTTAAGATGCAGTGTACCAAGGCACACAATTTTGCATCCAGATGGGTGGCGGGGAGCCCACCAATACAGCCCCCCGCCCCCCCCACCCCACCGAGGCTGTCCTGCATCATTGTGATCTGCTGCACTCTGCACAACCTGGCACTGCAACGGGGCCAGCAGCTGGACGAGGAAGAAATGAAGGAGCACCACATCTCCTTCCATGGATGGGGTTTGGTGGAGGAGAACTGGGTGGGGGGGGGGGGAACCAGGCGAACCAGCAGTGGCATGGCTTTACTGTGTCGCAGTGTGGGAGGTGGGAGAGACATAGCATTGCCATTCCCACACTGCACAGGGATGAACCGCAGAGTTTGCGCAGGTATTTGCAGAGCATGGTGTCATGGAGGATCTGAATGGGTGAACAAAATAATTTTTCAAACAAATGTGCTCTTACAATGGTGACTTATCTCTACCACGAGGTGCCTATCATTTATTACTCTTCCTCAACAGTCCCGCTTAGTCTTAGTGTATCCACAGGATCCACAGCTAAGGTTGAGGGTGCCTTCTGACTTCCATGTCCTGTTGCCACGAGATTATCTTGGCAGGCATCTCCTGGGGGCCTAGACCTTCAGGGTCTGGAACTACCTTCGGGCTGCACTAGTGTTGCAGTGCTGCTCTCCTCGGTGTGCAGGGTTGGAGGTACGTCACTCACAGGGAGGGGGTGTCATATGGACTGGACACGCCCAGTGTCTCCTGGGTGGAAGGCCCCTGGCAGTGCTCCTGCTGATCCTTTTCCCTTCAGGTACCCAGGGGCCTCTGGCCTCCCCCATGGGATAGAGGGGCAGCTGGAGTGAGATCCAGAATCCTCGCTTCCTCTGGCACTGACACTCATGGATTCCCACTGGTGCATGCACCATATTTCTGAAGGTCTGCAATGAATCTCATGCCCTCAGCCATGGAGATCATGACCTGAACCATGGAGCGGACATCGCTCCCCATGGAGTGCACATCCTGCGCAAAGCTCTCCACTGCGAAAGCCATCTTGACAGTTTTGGCCTTGTGCTGCAGGAGTGACACATCTTCTCCTTGTACAGAAGGCGATCGGACTACTTATGTCAGCCTTGCAGTCTAAGGAGGGAAGCTGACAAACCATCCTGATCCTCACGGCTCTGTCTGTGCAGCTCCAGCAGCTCTGGCATGACTGGACTCAGTGGCACGTCATCAGCCTGGGGATCAGCAGAGTCCTGATCTCCAGTATCCCTCTGAGTGCCATATCCCTGGGACGTTCCTTCCTGCGCTTGCTGTGGATCTTCACCAGTGAGTGACCCAGAAGCCTAACTACTAGCTAATCCCACCGAGGTGTTAATATCTGCACTGGTGGAGGGTGCTGGTGACAGTTGTGATGCCACCTCAATGCTTGTCTCCAAGATGTCTATCTTGGAGCAACTTGGATCTGTGGCTTCCAAAGGACGCAAGTATGGCCATAGTTGGTTGACAGATTGGCCCGCAAGGGAAGCAAGATGATATTACTGCATCACAGGGGCAGACTGATGGAAGAAAGTTACCTCAGGTGAGTCTTGTGCCATGGCTACCTGTGTTGAAGGTTCTCACTTTTGTCTCTTTCCCCCACCTTGCCCTCTGCACAGGTGCGGTCTTGCTCCTCATTGCCGGCTCAAAGATTTTCTCCACAAAGGGTGTGAGGGTTCTCAGCTCAGGCATGGCTCTGGCAGGCTGTGACCGCTCACTCTGCTTGTGGTCAAGTTTGTCCTGCAATGAGACAGATGGGGAGAGTGTAGACGGTAATCCTGCCCAGTCAGGAGGTGATGAGTTGGAGTTGGAGGTGCGTGGGAGCGGGTTGTGAGGAGTAGATTAGCTAATCATGGGCAGTAGAGGGTGCTATGATAAGTGTTCGCAATCTGTGAGGTGCCTGGGTAGGTGATCACCATGGGTAAGTGATGGAAGTGTTAAACGGTGCAATGGGAGGCATTAAGAAACAGAGTTACCCTGACTGCACAAAGAAGGTCATTCATCTTCTTTCAACACTTATTGGGCGAGGGACCACCAACTATTGCGGGTACAGCCTCCCAGGTGTGTTGGCGACCTTACTTGCAGAACATCTGTCCGATCGCTGGTACAGGATGTCATGCCTCTGCTCGGCACCATCCAGAGGTTTACTGTGGTCTCCCTCCATGAATCATGGTGCTGTCTTCCTGGCCACCATCCTGACTATTGGACATGGAACAAGTGCTGGTACGGTGTTTAAAAGGAGCGCCCCACTGATTACAGTGATTAAGTTTTCCCCAGGAGAGCAAATCAGAGGCAAGCAACCATTAGTGTGGAGTGAATCATGTGGAAAAAAGTATTTGTTAAGCAGGTTGAATATACGGTGAGTTTTCCCAGTGTCTCTGCTGGTGGGATTCACCCAGGTTTTGTTGAAAAATTGTGGAAAGATCCTCGCACATTGTTTATTTTTGCCCCTGCTGGTTGCCTGTCTCTTCTTCCCTGGGGTATGGCTTTGGCTGAAGCTTGCTCAGAAAGGAGATGGATTGCAGAGTAATTGCTGAATGAGAAAAGCCAAGATCACATTGAGATACATAGATCACAGTTAGACAGGCTACACAGTTAATCTGATGGAGGAGCAGCTGGTTTCTGCTCCAGATAGTTAACATAAGAATTTCCAGATGAGAGAAGATCAAGGTCCATATACTTTACCTTCTACGATTTGTTAGTTGCCTGATAAAATAGTAATGGAGTTATTGACTAATTGTAGGAATTAATTTTTATTAATTAGCTCACAACAAAATGAGACAGGGGGCAGAATCGCTTGTTTTGATGTCTAAATTTAGTAGCGGGCATGACATTTACTGCAGGGGATGCAGGGTAATTGACTGTGCACAGTCCTGCACTGGTCAGCTCAATGCATATGCGTCTGCGAGGAGCTTGGTGATAGTGGTCACCCTTCACTGGTTTATGTGTCTGTAAAGATATTGCTGGGGTAAAGGAATAGAAGGAATTTTATTGGCCTTCTTGGATTTGTATTGAGATCTTTCCAATCTTTTTGCCTGGTGTAATATAAGGCGGGATTTTCTGACCTTGCCTGACTGCTGCCGGGATTATCTTGTCCCGCTGAAAGTCAATGGACCTTTAGCTGGGCTGTTTAGCACAGGGCTAAATCGCTGGCTTTGAAAGCAGACCAAGCCAGCCAGCAGCACGGCTCAATTCCCGTAACAGCCTCCCCAAACAGGTGCCGGAATGTGGCGACTAGGGGCTTTTCACAGTAACTTCATTTGAAGCCTACTTGTGACAATAAACGATTTTCATTGTATCCTTCCAGAACGGGGCTGGAAAATCACGGCCATAGTTCAATTTTCTTGTTTTAGTAAGTATTTTATTCTTTGTATTAAAAGTTAATCGGCAGACTCCTGTGAATTTGTTCAGTCACTTTCCTCTGTGCTTTCTAAAAAAAGTTAGGGTCTATCAATCCATGCTTCACTCTGGGATTTGACTTGTCCAGAATTAACAGTAGCTGGGGTCGTACTACTTAACAAAAGTACGTATATAGTTTGAATCAAAAGCATTTGTTGAAATGGCAATTAGCTGAACAACTTCGATGTGAATAGCAAATAAAAAACGTGGTGCTTGACAGACAGGAATAAAGAAAATGGACGCCGAGGCAGGAAGGGGAGTTTGAAAGGGGTGACTGAATGCTTAAACGATGAGCTAGATTTTGAAGAGATTTTAAAGGAAGACAGAGATGGAATAAAGGATTGGGTGACAGGCATGCAAAGCAGTCAGCATGAACTGAAGTGATGGACAGGAAGGCAGGTTATGTACAACAGAGCTTTGGACAAGAAGTTATGGAGAATAGGAGGCCAGTGAGGAAAGCATTGGACTTGTCAAATCTGGAGATGATGAAGCCGTATATATAGGTTTGAGTGGGGAAGTGGCTTATGTAAGGGCGGTGGATTCAAACTGCCTTTGTGATGGAGACCATATGGCTTCTGACGTTTAGGTCAGGTCAAGCAGGATGACAATATTGTGAACAACCTGCTTGAACTAGAGGCAGTGGCTGGAGAGAATGTCATAAACTATGAAGGGAAGCAGAATTTGAAGCCAAAACTCAAGAGTTGAGTTAGAGGAGATTATAACTCAGGAATCACAGGAAGGCTCTGATAAACAGACTTTGGAAGGATCAAGAGAGGTTTTTGGATAAGATGCTCTGGGTATCATTAACAAGTAATTGGTAGTTGACTCGATTTCTGCAGATGTTCATACTCAGGGGTAACTTGCAGATGAGTAACAGTAGGGGATAGGTCCCTGGGGGACTCCAGAGTCGGCAATGCAGAGCAAGGAAGAGAAACCAATGCGAGAGAAACACTGGATACATTCCATAGAACCACAGAACCTCAACAGTGCAGAAGGAGGCCATTCAGCCCATCGAGTCTGCACCGACCCTCCGAAAGTGCGCCCCACCTAGACCGACTCCCCTGCCCTATCCCCGGAACACCACCTGACCTTTGGACACTAAGGGACAATTTAGCATGGCCAATCCACATAACCCGCACATCTTTGGACTGTGGCAGGAAACCGGAGCACCCGGAGGAAACCCATGCAGACACGGGGAGAATGTGCAAACTCCACACAGTCAACCAAGGTCATAATCGAACCCGGATCCCTGGTGCTGTGAGACAGCAATGCTAACCACTATGCCACAGTGCTGCCCTAACCTATCAGTTATATCAGAATGGAATCACGAGAGGTCAATCCCACAGAGCTGAATGACAAAGGGAAGATACTGAAGGAGCAAATGAAGTTTTATGAAGATGAGAAAGCAGAATGTACTACAGTGACACTATGTTATTATTTACGCGGATAGGAGTCATCAGTTACCATGAGGTGAAAACATAAGAACATCAGAAATAGGAGCAGGAATAGACCATTCAGCCCTTTGAGTTTGCTCGGCCATTCAGTACCGTCTTCTTCCAGCTCCACCTTCCTACACTATCCCTGTTGATCTCTCTTGCGTATCGTGTCCTCCGGGAACCAAGAATCAGCGCATTTGATTTCTTCTAAGGGCTGTTCTGTTGCTCTGCAGAAAAATGACATATTTGGCTGTCATATGGGGGACAAATGTGTGTTTGATTGAGCTGTTACAAAGGAATTCACCACAAGGCCTTCAGAGCACTGAACGTGATCTCCATCATCAGCCCTCCACTGTGTATGTGATGATTTAACTTCCAATTCCTTCGGGACAGAGTATTTTTCAACCAAAAGCAGCAAATACTCGACTGGGTTTCCAGTAGTAAATTGTGCAACACATGCTTTCTTGGATGGTGCAGAACAAAGGTGCATGAGAAACGTATTTTTAAAATTGCGATTGCGACAGTAACATAGACTGTAATGTTAAACGTCCAAAGACGTTATGCACCAATGTAAGCAATATTTTACATCGGGTGTCAAAATAAAATTGTTCCCACAAAGATCCTCAACGTGAGGGGTCTGGACAGAGCAGATCGGGAAAATCTATTCCTACTGGCAGTACAGAGCCAGGGTCCTGGGTTCAATTCTGGTCTTGGGTGACTGTCCGTGTGGAGTTCACACTTTCTCCCCATATCCGCAAGAGTTTCCTCCAGGTGCTCTGTTTACCTTACACAGTTTAAAGATATGCAGGTTAGGTGGATTGACCATGTTAACATTGTCCATTAGTATCCAGGGATATGCAGGTTACATGGGATATGGGGCTATGTAATGTGCATACTATGGGGAGAAGACAGGAAATGGCACAAGGTTCATTACTCATTCGGAGAACCGGTGCAGAAACAAAGGGCTGAATGGCTTCCTTCTTTGCTGTAACAGTTCTGTGATTCGGCAATCCATGGAAATGCTCATCAAAGTGATCACGGTACAAGGGGCAGGGGCTGGGGGAGCTGACATGAGACAGCCTGTTTAACACTCTACCTCATTTTAATTTTTACAAGTTAGACCCCTACGTGAAGCTGGTGAGAATGGCAAGGTCGCCAAGGCGTGGGAAATCATTTCAGTTCTGTGACACAAATCCAAGGAAAATCAATGATGTGGGCTGGGAGTTGGGATTGGGGGAAATGTCCGAGGCAATTGGGGTCCCGCGAAGGTAAAAATAAGCCTAAATGTGGGGTGGTGAGGGGGACAAAGATCCCTTGTGGGATCTGGAGGAACACTCATGCCCCTCTTGTTCCACAAGGACATTTTAAAAATCAATTAAAACATCACTAGTTCGCACAGGTTGTGGCTGTGGATGCACTTTTCTCTGATAGAGAGGACATTTTTGGAGTAATTTGTGAGTAAGCTGGAGATTCAATACATGGTGCTCACAAAGCAGTCTGAATATCAACACATCTTCAAAAAAGAACATATATATGTAGTGTTGTGGGCCAGGATTTAGAGAACCCCAAAGTGTATCATAAAGTTCACCTGACCCTCAACTTTTACTAGAGTGTGGTATGGGGAGCACACGGCCCGCTCTACAGGTCTGGTACAGCAGAAATCGAAAAGTTTTTTTTAAAGCTAAACAACGTTTATTCTATGAACCCAAGTTAACCTTTTTAAAACCTACAGTGAACATCTTAGCAACCATTGACTCAAATACAACCTCCAAAGAATACAACACTAAGTAACACTTAAGCTTTCCTTTTAACATCCATAAGGAATAAAAAAAAACCTTTTAACAGAAGCACATCAGGTTTAAATTCACTACTGAGAACAGTTATCACTCTGAATTCACCAAATGATCAGGAGATAGTCTTTACATGGCAGAGAGAACAACATTACACCTTCTCTGTCTGACTGCAGCTCCAACACTGAAACCAGAAAAACACAGACACACCCAAACTTTTCTCAGTGAAACCAAAAAGCAGAGCTAGAGCGCAGCTCCACCCACACTCTGACATCACTGCAGTAACATGAGCAGACTACCATGTCTTAAAGTGACATTTTCACCTCCCCCCAAGGAAAAAAAAACATCAACTTCAAGATGGTTTCATTTTTCACCTTTTCACTATCCTTTAAGAAATGTACACAATAAATATACTTATTCATTTAAAAAAAAACAGCATATGCAAACAAGTATAATAACATAGTCCATTTTATTTGTTCTTCTTCCTCCAACAGGAATCCTTCTCGATTGACAGTCTCTTTGAATAAGAAGGTCTCTGCACGATCCATCCATTTCTCTGGGCCCCGGCATGTCTCTTTAAAGTTATGGGCAGCACGGTAGCATTGTGGATAGCACAATCGCTTCACAGCTCCAGGGTCCCAGGTTCGATTCCGGCTTGGGTCACTGTCTGTGCGGGCTCTGCACATCTTCCCCGTGTGTGAGTGGGTTTCCTCCGGGTGCTCCAGTTTCCTCCCACAGTCCAAAGATGTGCGGTTTAGGTGGATTGGCCATGATCAATTGTCGTTAGTGTCCAAAATTGCCCTTAGTGTTGGGTGGGGTTACTGAGTTATGGGGCTAGGGTGGAGGTGTTGACCTTGGGTAGGGGGTAGGGTGCTCTTTCCAAGAGCCGGTGCAGACTCGATGGGCCAAATGGCCTCCTTCTGCACTGTAAATTCTATCTATGTAAAAAAGTCAGATACTTTAGTTCAATCTGAACACAGACTCCCCTGTAATTTTCCAACACAGGAGCATTGGTTATCACAGCTTTCAAGAGGTCAAATGCCTGTTGAAACTCCACTATCCACTGACATTTTCGATGTTCCTTCAGTACGTCCATCAGTGGAGCAACTACGCTCCAAATATTTTGCACAAATGTTCGATCAAATCCACTCAAGCCAAGAAATCGCATTATTACCCTTTGTGTTGAGGGTATTGGAAACTCCCCAATAACTTTTGTTTTCACATCCCGTGGGACCATTTGACCCTGTCCAATTGTATGGCCAAGGAAAGTGACTTGGGCTTTTCCAAATTCACTTTTGGCTAAGTTTATCACCAAACCCGCCTCCTGAAGTCAACCGAATAAATCCATCAGATGTTTTAAATGTTCTTTCCATGTCTGGCTGAAAATTACCAGATCGTCGACCGCACAATTGGGTAATCCTGAAACAACTTTGTTAGTTAACCGTTGAAATGCGGCTGGGGCGTTTTACATGCCAAATGGCATAACTTTGAATTGGTATATACCATCTGGAGTCACAAAAGCTGAAATCTCCTTCGCCCTTTCGAATAAAGGTACCGGCCAGTAACCTTTAAGTAAATCCAGTTTGAAAATAAAAACTGATTGTCCCACTTTCTCAATGCAATCCTCCAAACATGAGATAGGATAAGAGTCCATTCATGTATCTTCATTAACCTTTCTATAGTCCACACACAACCATTGGGTACCGTCTGGTTTAGGTACCATCACTATGGGTGAGCTCCATTGGCTGCAACCCACTTCAATTAGGCCATTTTAAAGCATACTCTCAATCTCTTTGTTAACCTGTGGCAATTTTAAAGGGTTAAGGGATATGGATGCTGTTTGATTGGAACAGCATTTCCCACATCTACATCATGTGTAGCTATTTTAGTACTTCCCAATTTATCTCTACAAACTTGCCCATGTGATATCAATAACTCTTTCAGGTCAGCCCATTTTTCCTCTGGAATGTAACTCAACAATTTATCCCACTTTTTAAGAACATCCTCATTTTCCAATTTAATTTGAGGTATGTCAAATTTACAGTCATCTGGATTTGGTTTGTCACTTTGAGTTAGAATCATTAAAACCTCCTCCTTTTTCTCTCCTTCCCTTTCAAAGTACCTTTTAAGCATATTCACATGACACACTTGGTGAGTCTTCCTTCTATCTGGCGTGTTTACCACATAATTCACCTCACTTAATTTCCTTTCAATCTGACAAGGTCCACAAAACCTTGCTTTTAAAGGTTCACCTACCACTGGTAACAATACTAAAACTTTAGCTCCTCTGGCAAAACTATGAACTTTGGATTTCTTGTTCGCTACCCGTTTCATCACATGTTGTGCAACTTTTAAATGCTGTCCAGCCAATTCATCTGCTCTATTTAATTGTTCCCTAAAATTTGACACGTAATCCAATAGTGTAATTTCCGATTTCTCACTCACCAATTTTTCCTTAATCAATTTAAGTGGTCCTCTTACCTCATGACCAAAAATTAGTTGAAAAGGACTGAATTTGGTTGACGCATTAGGTGCATCCCTAATTGCAAACAGTACGAATGGAATTCCTTTATCCCAATCCTCTGGATAATCATGACAATAAGCCCTCAACGTAACTTTAATGTCACCTTTCTAATGCTCCCTGCGATTCTGGATGGTATGCAGTTGATTTAAATTGTTTTATTCCTAAGCTATCCATAACTTCTTTGAATAAACTTGAGGTAAAATTCGATCCTTGATCCGATTGTATTTCTGTGAGTAGTCCATATCCAGTAAAGAATTTAAGTAACTCCTCCACAATCTTTTTAGCTGTAATATTACGTACTGCAAGGGCCTCTGGAAACGTAGTAGACACATCCATTATAGTCAAAAGATATTGATTCCCACTTTTTGTTTTAGGAAGCGGTCCTACACAATCAATTAGAGGCCTTGTAAAAGGTTCCTCAAATGCTGGAATGTGGATTAAGGGTGCTGGTTTTATCACTGCTTGAGGTTTCCCTATCACTTGACATGTGTGACATGATCAACAAAATTTAACTACATCTTTATGTAGTCTAGGCCAATAAGAATGTTTTTGTATTTTATCTTGAGTTTTCCTTACTCCCAAATGACCTCCAACTGGTACCTCATATGCTACTCGCAACACCTCCTTTCTATACCCTACCGGCAATACTACTTGATGAACTTCTGCCCACTTTTTAATCTGCCTACATATGTAAAGGTCTCCATTTTCTCATCAAGACAACATTTTTACGGTAATAGCACTCTGGTATACACTCAGATTCCTCTTCCGTGTATGCTTTCTTATACATCCGTTTTATTTCTACATCTTTCTGTAACTCTGCCAATTTTCCTGAACTAAAAATATCTGCCTCATCTGTGGGCAGCACGGTAGCATGGTGGTTAGCATAAATGCTTCACAGCTCTGTTCCCCAGGATAGTTATTTTAAAAGTTGTTCAGCCTTCTAGCTTTTGCCTCCTACATCCCCTGTAAACCCCACCCCATGTTCCCTCAAACCGCTCAGACCACATGTGACCTACATGCTCCCCAGGGTCTGTCCATGCCCCTTTGCCATTAATTGGCCACATAAGGGCCTCATTAGACTCAAGAGCAAGCAAGCTACTCGACACCTCCGGTAAAATTTTAGAAGGGTTGGGGGACTGGAGGACAGCAGCAGGAACTCTGTTGGATTATCCCTGTCCCCAAATATTTAAGCCCACAGGAGTGAGGGTGTAAAATTGAGGCAATTGTTCATGATTTCCCTGAAGCATTGAGTGCCATGGGCCATCCAGAAGCTGGCTCTGATTCCATGAAAATTTCAGGGGTTAATGAGATGCCTAGCTCCTGTATGCCATTTCTAAATCACCCCTACTGGAAGCAGATTCAATGATAACTTTCAAAAGAGAATTGTTAAATACTTTCAAGGCAAAAAATCTGTAGGTCTATTTGGGGAAATGGAACAAATCGGCCAACAATCGGTTAAATGGCCTCTTCTGTGTTGTATGGTTCTATAATTTGCATATTGGGCTTGATCCAGTCCCCCGGCCACGTGTTATCTAGCGGCTCGCTGTTTGCTGGTGGCAGGATTCACTATTCCCGCCGTTTGTCAATGGGAAGCCACCCCACACCACCTGGAAACCCGTGGGGGTAGGGGTGAGTTTGTCGGTGGGAAATGTGAATCACAATGGCTGGAGAATCCCGGCCATCCTCTCCAAAATTTAGATTGCAAAAGGATGTTTGTGCTGGCCTCTTGTTGAACCAATGAGGTGCCTTTTCAGGCAAATATTCGCATCATCAATGAAAGTTGCAAAGGTCATCCATTTCAGACAAAGTAATTTCTATCAGACACTGGTCCAGGGTAATTCTCAATAGGACCTAAAACAACAGCAGCTTGCATTTATATAGTCTTCATAATGTGGAAAACATCTCAAGGTGCTTCACAGCAGTGCAATTAGATATAAAATCCACACATCAGTGATAGAAATGTGCAGAAACATTTGAGAAAATTGGTTATCTCGGTTGAAAACGTTGCCCATTACATGTAGGCAGAAATGTGCATTCATCAAAAGCTGGAGAATGTTTTTTCTCTGCTACTTAAAACAGTGGAACTCCAAACCAATAATGTAACATTGCAAGATTTCCTGCTGATCATTGAAATTTCGACATCTATATTCCATTGGGGGTTCGCGATTACATAAACATGCAAGTTGTTTGAAAATCCTGACTTTTAAAGATAATAATAATATGGAAGAATCCAACATAGACAACAAAAAAAAGCCAAGCCCCAGATTTGTTAAAGTTATTGGGTGATTGTAATGTTTATTATTTGAAGCTAGTGGTCTGAAATAATTGCCTCTTTCTCTTGGGTCTAATAAAGCAAATTGGCTTCTTAATTGGTCTTGTTAAGGTTGGAGACCAACATCTTTTTTTAGTGGTTTTTTTAAACACAAAAGCGGAACTACCTGCTGAGTCATCAGCGAGGAATCAAAGGTTAATCTCCTTGCTACTAAATGGAGCAGATAATCAGCCATCAGAGTCTAGTTTCTCCACAATAAATAAGTTCTGACAAGCTGAGGGGCAGCACTAAGCATCAGTCAGCCCTGCTCACACCATCTGTCCAGAGTAGTGTGGATTCATTTGTTCTGTTTAAAAAGAAAACACCCGCAATGCCAGGGTGGACATTTTGAGAATGTGATTGGGAGGCATGGCTCATTTTGGAGTAATGCTTCAGTAAAGGTGATGTCTAGTATCTGCTGCATTTTAGAATGCATACCACATTCCTGCTATTGCTGGTCAATTGGCAGTTTAAGTGCTCACTTCATGCAACAGTGGGCAATGACTGGCATATAAATGGTGGCTAATGTTCAGATCTGTCGACTCTACATTTCTGACAAGGGTTGCTAGCTCTGAGTTCGAAGCTAACGTTACTCTTGCATGAGGGAACCACAGCTTCAGTGTGGCTGAATCAGTGAATACCATTGGACTGTTTTAGCACTGAAGGCAGCATTCACAACTAGCAGGAATAAATATCCTTATAAACGGTGGGGGGTGGGGGGGGAGGGGTGGGGGGGGGGGGGGGGTGGGGGGGTGGGGGGGGGTGGGGAGGGAGCAATCATAATTGAAACTTTACAAAAAGAATTTGTAAGGGACTACAGAGCTAAAAATGTTGCTCATCACTAATTAATGGATAAGAAAAAAATGAATGTAGCAATGAGAGATAGAAACTTGGGCCAATTAGTTTACTTTGATTAGCTTAATTTTCGGCTACAGTTAATTTGAATCTTTCTCTTAAAATTTGCATATTTAACATTGCTTCATTGCTTAATCTCCCAAGGCATTTCACAGAAGTGTTATCCAACAACACTGGACTCCAAATCACCTTGTGATATTTTAGGACGGGGACCAGGAGCTTGACCAAGATGCATGTTTTAAGGCGAATCTTCAAAGACGGGGAGAGAGAGAGTGGTAAGGAGAGTTTAAGAGGGGATTCCAGAGGTCAGGCCTTGGCATGGCCAAAAGTGGATGGGCAAATGAAATTGGGAGTGGGGAAGAGGCCATAATTTGGAGAATGAAAAGTTCGTAAAAAGTTGTAAGGCTGGAGGAGGTCACACAAATAGGAGGTGCAAATCTATGATGTACTTTTTATAGAATGATGCATATATTAAAATTGAGGCCTTGCCGGGTCGACCTCGATATCAAGCCCGTATCTCTTCACAAATATTGATAGCGGGGGATTCAGCAAAGCCAATGCTATTGAATGTAAAGTGATTGTTGGATTCTCTCTTGTTTGAGATGTGTAGTCATCTGGATGGCCACTTACAAAGGATCCCAGGAAATATGGCCACTTGCAAAGGACCATGGGAAATATGGTCAACTCAGGCCTCAGACGCTCAGAGCTTATGTATACTGGCAACTCAGATAACTAGGCGCTATCAAAACCCCCAGCTACTTTGCATTCTAATGGCCCATTTCCCCCGAACAAAAGACCTGTACTCAAGTAACAGATACAGAAACAGACTCATCGGCGCCACTCCCTTTGCTCGGGGAGCCCAAAAAGCCAAGGTCAATGACCGCTCAGGACACGCCCCGCCATCAAAGCACCCGCCCCTTTATTGGCCAAAATCGAAGGCAGTAATCGAAGCCTGCCGAATTATTGGGTCCAAAGCTAAGGACCGTCCAAAAGAGCGCAAAACCCCAGAAGGATAAAGAGAGACACTGCCATGTGTTCAGTCTCTCTTAGCCCCGGCGCTCGGACTCTCTTGGCCCCGACCTATGCCTAAAACTAAGTGTCGCATCTCGACCAGAAGACAAGTTCAAGACCAACGATTTAGGGGCCTCATGGTAGCATGGTGGTTAGCATCAATGCTTCACAGCTCCAGTGGTCCCAGGTTCGATTCCCGGCTGGGTCACTGTCTGTGTGGAGTCTGCACGTCCTCCCCCTGTGTGCGTGGGTTTCCTCCGGGTGCTCCGGTTTCCTCCCACAGTCCAAAGATGTGCGGGTTAGGTGGATTGGCCATGCTAAATTGCCCGTAGTGTCCTAATAAAAGTAAGGTTAAGGGGGGGTTTGTTGGGTTACGGGTATAGGGTGGATACATGGGTTTGAGTAGGGTGATCATGGCTCGGCGCAACATTGAGGGCCGAAGGGCCTGTTCTGTGCTGTACTGTTCTATGTTCTATGTTCTATGATTGCTACCAGACCGATGAGCCTAGCAGAAACAAAGGCACTTCTCCAGACCCAGCCACGCAAGATACAAACAAAGGCCTTGCATAAAGCCGGGTGCCTGACGTTAAGTACAGGTTGTTGTAGTGTTAGGTGTAATTTAGCCTGTAGTGTTTTATGTTGCATATCAAAGTAATTCTTGTGTGTAAATAAACTACCATTGAACTTGAACTAACTAACTGGTTGTTTGGTCTTTGATCGATATCTGGTAAAACCTTGTGGTGGTATCATTTGGTACCTGGCAACTCTGAAAAGCAATATCATCATTAATAACTGGCATATCAGTATCCAGTTAAAAAGAGCAACAGATGGTTATTGCCGGCTACTTGGGTGGTGAAAATGTTACTTGCCACTTACCATCCCAAGCCTGAAGTTTTTCCGCGCCTTTCTGCAAATAGGTACAGACTGCTTCAGTGTCTGAGGAGTTGAGAATGGTTCTGAACATTGTCCGACCTTATAATGGAGGGACGTTTATTGATGAAGCAGCTGAAGATAGCTGAGCCGAGGATACTACCCAGAGGAACTCTTGCGTATTCTCCTCAGCCAATGTCTCCTCTTAATTCCTCTTTCTGTCTGAATGGTTCACCCATTATAGATTTTTAAAATTAATTCAAGGGAAGTGGGAGTTGCTTTCTAGGACAGCATTATTGCCTTTGAGAAGTGCCTTCTAGTGTCTTGGTTTATGACACAGCAACACTAACTCAATTTGGAATCTGTGCACATGAAGAAATGAGGGATCAACAGACCTGGATTTTACTATATTGTCCAAATCCCTGTCAAAGTAAAGTGTTGTTCAAGTATAGAATTGACAGCTGACCACAGTTGAATTGTGATGAAAGAGGACCTTTAGCAGAGGACGAGGAAAAAGTAGAACAATTTGCATTTGTATAGCCTCTTTCATGACCTCAGTATGTCCCAAAGTGCTTTAATGTCAATAAAGTACATTTTCCAGGATGTAGTCACTGTTTTGCTTTATAACACTCCCATGAAGTGCTTTGGGGTACTCTTACATATATAGATGCGTGTTTGTCATTATGTCATGTACCATACTGGCTGAGGTTAGTCATGAAGGCCCTGCCTTCTCAACTTTGCCCTACGCATGAGGTTCGGTGGTCCTCAGGTTAAATTACCACCAGTCAGCTCTCCCCTCAAAGGGTCGAATGGCCTCCTGCACTGTAAATTCTATGATCTATGGGTATTTCAAAGCTACTCAAAGGTAAAGATAGATGGAGGGATCTCTAATTAGGGGACCTCTTGTGGGGGTTTCTTTAATTAGGGGGTCTCTGGTAGGCGTGTGGGAGGGGGGGTCTGGTGGGGGATGTTTGTATGAGTGACTCTGGGAGGCTTTAAGGCAGGAGATGGTTGTGTAAGTCCCTCTAATTAGGGGATCTCTTGGGAATCCCTTGTAATACTCGCCATGCAGAAATTTGCATGGCTAAGGATTGTGACTCGCTTCCGCATTTGCGCTCCCAGCTGGGGGTTGGTAGTAATATGGGGTTGAAGTTACAAGCAGATCAGCCATGATGTTATTGAATGGCAGATCAGGCTTAAGGGGCCGGGTGGCCTACTCCTGCTCCTAGTTCGCATGTTTGTAATCCAAAGGGTCATATGGTCTTCATGTGTGCTGTAACCTTCAATGGTTCTGTGAACCTCATTCAATTGCAAATTTGCATATTCTACATCAAGGCTTGAATTATAGTCATTATAGTCACCGCTACCCAATAGAACTACTACCATTAATATTTAATCTTTGCTTCCTATTAATTGTCCAAGTAATACCTTTTGCAGCTTCATATTGAATGCTGCAAGTTTTACATTTAGCCTGGCTTCTGTGAAGGATTTTATTAAATACCTTCTCAAAGTCCAGATTATCATCATTCAGAAACTCTTGTTATATCTTCATCGAATTCCACTGCATTTTTAAGCTTCATTTGCCTTTCATAAACCTATGGCTTTGATTTATTGCCTTGCTCATGCTACATGCTGAATCGCTTCCTCGATAATAAACTCCAACATTTCTCCTACCACAGATGTCAAGCCAGCAGTGAAATAATTTTTAGGACTAATTCCAATTCTTTGGCAAGAAAACTAAAACATGAATCACATTATTGGGCAGCACGGTAGCACAGTGGGTAGCACTGTTGCTTCACAGCGCCAGGGTCCCGGGTTCGATTCCGGCTTGGGTCACTGCCTGTGCGGAGTCTGCATGTTCTTCTAGTGTCTGCGTGGGTTTCCTCCGGGTGCTTCAGTTTCCTCCCACAAGTCCCGAAAGACGTGCTGTGAGGTAAATTGGACATTCTGAATTCTCCCTCTGTGTGCTCGCACAGGCACTCCCGGAATGTGGTGACTAGAGGCGTTTCACAGTAACTTCATTGCAGTGTAAATGTAAGCCTACTTGTTAAGATTAAGATTCTAAAAATAAAAAAACATTAGCTTTCACTGAATACTACTGTAGCTTCCCATCCACCACATTAGCATTCCTTTACCTTTATAAACATTTCACTGCGGTTTGTATTTGGTGAACATTTGTGGCCTCAGTTCCTTAAAAAACATTTTATTAGAGGCTGTTTTCTTTTTAGAGAGAGAAGGGTGAACTTTGATTTATGCACCATCTTTCACATCCTCAGTGACGTCATGCCAGCGAGACTCGATTGCGCAATCGGGGAAACGTTACTGTGGGACTACCTGCTAACGAGATGATCATGTATTGAAATGAGGTCCCCGACCATCTTGGGCAAGAAGCTTGTTACATCACTGGCGAGGGAGGGGTAAACATGAAATTGCGGTCTTGCTGATGAGAATTCCATTTTTTGTCTCACGATATTTTTTTCCCCCGTCGCAGTTTGAGCTCGCTGCAGCTGCAGGCACAATGACTTGCCCTACATTATTAACAAACTTAAGAACCACGCTGACCTTAAATGTGAGGGGATCCCAAAACTCAGAAGGAACCCTGGTTCGTAGTGATTTGTGTCTGCATGTGATTAATGCGAGGAATGATGTACAACCCAGTGAGGAACAGTCCTGTCGTTGTGTGCACAATTCATAAATTATTTATGGGGCGGCACGGTGGCGCAGTGGTTAGCACTTCTGCCTATGGCGTTGAGGAGCCGGGTTCGATCCCAGCCCTGGGTCACTATCCATGTGGAGTTTGCACATTCTCCCTGTGTCTGTGTGGGTTTCACCCCCACCACCCAAAGATGTGTAGTTTAGGTGGATTGGCCACGCTAAATTGCCCCTTAATTGGAAGAAATAATTGGGTACTCTAAATTTTTTTTAAAATAAAGAATATTTATTAACTTAAATGAAGGACCAAACCACACAAGGACTATAATAGACAATGACATTTGTGTATACTGATGACCATATGCACATAATTTTACACGAAACTATCCATTAGTCCCCAAATGCCTAAGTTACCTCAACTCTGAGACACCCCTTTTCCCAAACAACATCCAATATTGAGTAACTCAATGAGCTAAATCTGGAAGGTAATTCCCATAAAAGGTTAATGTGGCCATGTCTAGGAAATAGTCTTCACTTTTAGCGAGGCAGAAAATGTCGGTTTCTTTCAGGAGACTAAATCTGCAACTACTGCAGTTCTGGGGTGGGATTCTCCATTGCCCGACGCCAGAAACATGACCAGTGATTGGGCAGAGAATCAATTTCGAAACCAGAACCAGGGCCGGCGACGGTTTGATGCCGGTTTGCGATTCTCTGCCCCCTCCAAACTTGTGTCACCGTGACGAGCGCCGTGTGCAGTCGCAAGGCCGTTGGCACCTCATCGGCAGGCCCACGCACGATGCTCCGCCCCAGATGGGCCGTGTTCCCGATGGCGGCGGACATGTGTGGTCTCAGCCGGCATGCCAGCTGTGAACTGTGTCCAGCACCCCCACACCTGGCTGGGATCCACTCCGCAGGCCGGGGCGGGGGAGGGGGAGGGGGAGGGGGGGGGGAGTGTCTGCTAGGGCTGGGGGATTGGTGGGTGGTGGCCATGGGGTGGCAAAGGGGTGGGCTGTGGGTCACAGTTGGCGGGTTAGATTAAGCGCACGGCCGACACCATGTTGTACGGCACGACTGCTGCAGGTCGTCAGCCATTTTCCGGCCATTTTTGGCACGATCCGCGGGCGTTTCATGCGGCGCCGGTGCTAGCCCCTCACCGGTACCAGAATCGGTGAGGGGTTTGTGCCGATCTGCCCATCGTGGAACTCCTGCGGATTCTCCTTTCGATCTGCCACTTAGCCACAGAATCAGAGATTCCTGCACCTGGTGCCTCTCTCCCTCTGTTAGTTCATGTTCTACAGGTATACTGCTTCTATCCCTTTGATGTTATTCACCCCATGGTGTCGGCTTTTGGCAGGTACATGTCAATTACCTCACTTTGATGTTACTCCCTCTACAGTCTAGTCACATATGCAGATACCTGGTTTTCACTGATAGGCAAATTCACATCACATCATTTCTCCAGTTGTTTGCCTTTAGTCAACGCCCTGGGCATTTAATGGAAAGGAAACAGAGTCCCATTTTGGGCGTATATAGCAGAGTATTTCCTATTGCTTGTCAGCACTTGCAACGCTGAGAATAACTCCGCTACTAAACAAGATTCTGCTTAGCCTCTGGAACCCTCCCAATGCCCCAGTGTACCAATTAGGGGGTTCCCGAGCAACCGCACCCCACCTCATAAGGACAGGGCACCCCCAGGCCTGAAGCAGGCATGGGCAAGATGCCTCCTGGGTAGTATGGCACTGTCAGCCTGGCACCCTGGCGGTGTCCCTGCCAGCCTGGCAGTACCAACTGGACATCTTGGCAGTGCCAAAGTGCCCAGATGGCATTGGGAGTGTCAGGGTACCACCCAGCCACCCGGGGGGCCCCTGATCTCCTGGGAGACGCCCCCCCACTCCCACAGAAGCTGGTCCACATTAGCGTAGACCAGTGCTGAACAGCACCTTGCTGGGGTCTCCGAGGCAGGGCCATTAGGCCCCTCCCCTTGGGTAACTCCGGCATAGATATATTCAAGTGAAACTGGCTACGCATTTGAATATGCAAATCTGGATCCGCCCAATGTGGGCGCAATCGCGAAGCCTCGTGAGATCTAACGAGATCTCGTGAGACGTAACGAGCATCGTAAATCTAGTAAGAGGCCGATAAATCACGATTCTCAATTTTCCCCAATTCCTAACACAAGCTGAAATAATTCCGATAAAACTACTGGCACTTTATCGCAACAACAACAACTTCTCGTTGTACAACATCTTTAACTAATTAAAACCTCCCAACGCAATTCACCAGGAGTGTTATCAAACAAAATTTGGCACTAAGGAGCCTTTGGCCAGATGATCAAAAGCTTGGTAATAGAGGCAGCTTGGAAGGAGCGAATGAAAGGAGAAGAATGAGATCGAGAGGCTTAGGGATGAATCCTAGAACTTCGGGTTTTTGCAGCTGAAGGCATGCTCAGTGGGCTTCTGGTAATGTGGGAACCCACCCAACCTGCCCCTCTGGGAACCCTTAGACCCCGGCGGTATGATCAATGGGATGGGCATGGCCATACTCAATTGCCAGACCACCAGGTTTTGGCACTCCTCAGTGCACTCCTTAGAAACACAGCCGCACAGAACAGCAAGCAGGGGATTAGCAAAGCTCACCCCAAACAAAGGACACATGCACGGTGACCATTGGAACCCTCCCTGGCACCTTGCCCTTCTCAGAGTAGAACCCTGACCACTGACATCATCAACTAGCTCACCCCTAAGGAGCATTCGCTGTCTCCACTCCCTGCCTGTCCACCGCTCCCCTGATTGCATCCATCCCGTCCCTGGCCAGGAAACCTGACCAGCTCCTTATCACAATCTGTGTGTTAAACTCAGGCTCCATATCATACTGCAGCTAATCTACCATCACACGTGCACATCCCTCACTCAACCCCATCTGTCGGAGATGCCCACACACCAGCCTATTAGCATGGAAGCGACTGGCAGCACAAGTTGGCCGACTTCATCACACAACCAGTTGCCACCCTGCTGGAGACTCACAATAGACAGTCCTCTCCCACCTGGGTGAAAGGAGACAAGGGCCACAGAGCCTAAGGCTAACGTGGATTGTGGTACCTCTGGTGACAGGGAGGATAGAGGATCTCCACATCACAGGTCGAGTGCCGGTTACTGATGGCGGCAGGCGTGGAGTGCGGACAACGTCATATTGAAGGGGCCAGGTGCGGGAGAGGGTGGAATGTTGAAGGTAGTGCAGCACTACACCTCAAGGTGACCATATAACCTGGTGGTATTAGATTGTCAAGGGAATCCACAACTTGTTGACATCTCTGTCTCTCCCCATTGCCCCTACAGATACATGGATTTTGCACTATCTACCTGGTCCCTGCTGGCGTTGAAGATGCATGTAGGCTAGAGCACCAGGCGAGCCCAGGGAGGACCCTGCACAAGAGGAACCTGCCCCCAGAAGAGCAGGGTCCAGCCGGTGAGGTTAAAGTGCCAGCTCTCCAACAGGCCGAGGAAGAGGTGCAAAGGAAGCACCACAACAGGCCACGTTTATACTGTTGGCGTCTGTCCTTCGAGGAGTTGGTGGACCACGTGTGCCGACGCCGACTTCAGCTCACCAGAGAGACCATGCGCCACCTGCGCCAAATCATGGTCCACCTGGCATTGTGGGATTATGGAGGACACCCGCTCCCAAAGGTCATCAAGTTGACAGTCATTCTTAACCTTTATGCCCCAGGCTTACTCTAATGGGCTCAAATGGGACCTGTCTGGGACCTCACAGACATCAATGCATAGATACATCTGTACTGTTAAGGTGCCCTACGCACCCAGGCATAGGACCATATAATCTTCAGTCTGGGCCAGGTCCACCAGGATGCCCGGGCAGCAGAATTTGCTGCCATCGCTATCATGTCCCAGGACCAGGGGCGATTGATCGATTGATGGCACGTATGTTATCCTCCTGCACCGATTCGACAGGGGGTGCCATTGATTAATAGGAAGGGATTCTACTCTCTGCATGTGCATTTGGTATGCGACCACCAGCTGCACAACATGCATGTCTGTGCCCAATATCCAGGTAATGTCACGACACATACATCATGGCGCATTCATCATTTGCCAGCACCTTTGAGGCGCTCCCTCGAGTCAGGGGTTGGCTATTAGACGATGAAGGTTACCCGCAAATGTCCTGGCCAATGACAACTGTTCGGAGACCCCAGTGGAGACTGAAGTGGAGAACAGTTATAATGATGCTCATGCAACAACCACAATGCATGGATTGCTCTGATGGGGTCCCTAATGTAGCCCCCAGAGGATCGCAAGCATTGTGGTGGCCCGCTAAACCCTGCATAACATTGTGTTGCTGAGAGGTGACATGCTGGAGGTGAAGGGAGAACACTAGGCCTCAATAAGGGGCAGCACGGTAGCATTGTGGATAGTACAATCGCTTCACAGCTCCAGGGTCCCAGGTTCGATTCCGGCTTGGGTCACCGTCTGTGCGGAGTCTGCACATCCTCCCCGTGTGTGCATGGGTTTCCTCCGGGTGCTCCGGTTTCCTCCCACAGTCCAAAGATGTGCAGGTTAGGTGGATTGGCCATGATAAATTGCCCTTAGTGTCCAAAATTGCCCTTAGTGTTGGGTGGGGTTACTGGGTTATGGGAATGGGGTGGAAGTGTTGACCTTGAGTAGGGTGCTCTTTCCAAGAGCCGGTGCAGACTCGATGGGCTGAATGGCCTCCTTCTGCACTGTAAATTCTATGAAACTGGTGAGAATGGTGTCCAGGAGGATCCATGTGTGGAGCCTGAACTGGCAGGCCAGGCCCCCAAATGTGTGATCTAGGGCCATGACATAAGGGACAACATCATCATTTTTCGATTTACCAACAAGGAGGCCTGACCACAGGCAGCTCCACCACCTGGTCCCATTTTAATTCCCTTGCCCCATCCCATACAGAATCACACATTCCCCGAACCTCTCCCCGCTTCCCTCTCCCTCAGTCCTTCCATCCCTTCCCTTTCCCTCAGTCCTTCCATCCCTTCCTTCTCCCTCAGTCCTTCCATCCCTTCCCTTTCCCTCAGTCCTTCCATCCCTTCCCTTTCCCTCAGTCCTTTCATCCCTTCCTTCTCCCTCAGTCCTTCCATCCCTTCCTTCTCCCTCAGTCCTTCCATCCCTTCCCTCTCCCTCAGTCCTTCCATACCTTTCCCTCAGTCCCTCCACCCCTTCCCTTTCCCTCCGATCTTCCACCCCTTCCCTCTCCCTCAATTCTTCCACTGCTTCCCTGTCCCTCAGTCCTTCCCTCCACCTTCCACCTAGCTTTCCACTCCTTCCCACTACCACAGCTCCCCCGCCCTCCCTCCGAGGGCCCTACCAGCATCACCATAGGGTGTTGGCCCTGGGAAGGCAGTATCAGTGGGCCTTGTCCGTGGGACGGGGGATTACGATGACTCGCTGTGAGATGAGCTCTGGTGCTCCTCATCGTTTGACAAAGTCTGACTCCTGCCTTAGGATCACATCCTGATGTCTGACCGGGTGATCCTTGCATGTGTGCTGTGAAATCCTTTTCACGGGCCCAGACATTTTGGAGGGGGTTGGGGGTGCAGAGTTGCGGGAAATAAGGAACTATTCGGGCCCACTCACTGGGGATGCTGTCATACAAGGCAGGGCTCACACTGCCACGAGGAGAGATTAGATAGGTTTGGGTTATTTTATTTGGAACAAAGAAGGATGAGGGGCGATTTAATTGAGGAGTACAAAATTATGAAGGTAAGAGATAGAGTGGACAGGATAAAATTGTTTCCCTTGGTAGAAAATTCTAGAACTAGGGGACAAAGA
Organism: Scyliorhinus canicula; assembly: GCF_902713615.1. Taxonomy (NCBI): domain Eukaryota; kingdom Metazoa; phylum Chordata; class Chondrichthyes; order Carcharhiniformes; family Scyliorhinidae; genus Scyliorhinus; species Scyliorhinus canicula. The sequence continues at coordinate 31,871,040 of NC_052165.1, read as the reverse complement.
TTCAAGATAAGAGGCAGAAGGTGCAGAGGGGATAAGAGGAAGAACTTGTTTATGCAGAGGGTAGTGGGTGTCTGGAATTCTCTGCCCAAGTTGGTGGTGGAGGTAAAGACCCTAAACTCTTTAAAAAGGTCCCTGGATATTCACCTTAAGTGCTCAAAGCTACAGGGCTATGGACTGGGTGCAGGAAGGTGAGATTAGAAAGGGCACCGGTGTGTCCTCGGATTGGCACGGACAAGATGTGCTGAATTGCCTCTTCTGTGCTGTAACTTTCCTATGATTCTATGCTGCCAGCAGGCCCTGCTACTTCCTAGTGAAGGTGTCACCATGTGGATGTTTATGTGTGATGGGCACCATGCCCTGTCCCAATCTCCACACAAACCCCCCAGCCCTCCCCCTTTCCACACAGCATACTTACAACATCCAGACCCAGTCCATCCTTCACACCCATCAGATAGAGATTAGAGGCAGGTTGGACTGGAGGCGCAAAAGTGTTTAATGGTGACTATATACAATGGTGTTCCCTAACCCCTAACTATTGTCCATCAATAGTGACAATTTTCGTGTCATCTATCTTCCTTATCTTATGTGGCCTACCCCTCCTTCTAGGTGTTACCACAGACAGCACATTGGAAATGGAGGCGGCCTGCAGTGTGTCTCATCCTCTGCCCTGTGATGCCCTTAGCAGCTATCTTCTGGAGGGCTTGGGCCTCGATGCCCGGCCAACTTTTGGGTGTCAAAGGTGATGAAGTGTCAGTCACCCTGTTCTGCCCGCAATGAGATGTGCCAGGTGGGGGGATTCAGAATGGCTGAGGTGTTCCCTGTGGATGCACCGGCATGGGCCCCAATACCTTCTCCTCCCTCTCAGGGCTCGCTGGCCCGAGGACTACTCCATGGGATGGGGGTAAAGCTGGAGTGAGCTCCGGAGGCACCAACATCACCTGGCATTGCCAGTACTGGAATCCCACCCTGGTCTGAGCCATGGTCTCGATGCCCTCAGCCATGGCATGCTAAGAATGGGACATGTCCCTCTGTAAGTGAGATATGTCCCTCACTGCCTCAATTATGTCCTTCTGTGCTGGTAAAGGTTAACAGCACCCGGCCAATGCTCTCCATGCTCTCAGCAGTTACCCTTTGTGAATGGGCCAAGCTCTGGAGCGCCGCAACAATGTCCAGGTGCGTCCGGGACATGTCTGCCTGTGACTGGGTTCTCCTATCGTGTGGCTCAGCCATTGACAGCACAGTGCGCCCCAAGCCTTGGAGGTCCTGACATATGGCCCTGACATCTTGCTATCTGCTTCCTCAGGAGATCCTACCTCCACCTGATGTGCAATAGCATGTGTGTGGTACTCACCAGAGGGTGACTGAGGGGCCTGATCGCTAACATTACCCTCTGCGATGGTGGATGGTACTGGTGAAAGCAATGTCAAAACGTTGCTGTCTTCCCCAGAGTGGTGCTCTGGGGCGTGCTGAGGAACTGGCTGAGGTGCAGTAACCCCGGATGCCCCAGCATCATCTGATGATGATCCTGCAAGAGAAAATACATTGTCTTGTTATGCTCTAAGTGTGGCATAAGCGGTTTCCTTGTGGTGCACTTGACAAAGAAAGGTTTAGACGTGGAGATAACTTCAACACATTTATTAAACTATTTACACTTCTATTACTCGGGTTCGCCACTACTGTTAATCCTTCTATAGCTACTCAGACTGACTAACCAATCGGCTACAATCCACGTGGTGGGAGTGATATTGAATCAACCCTGGGTCTGTACTCACTGACTGTCTCCACTGGAAAGAGGCAGATCATGTGTGTGGTGTCCTTTATATATGGGTTGGTGAAAAGCCCTCCTGTGGTCGTGTCACCTCTGTGTGTATCGTGAATGCCCTTTGGTCGTGTCCTATCTAACTGTTCTATTGGATGAGTGTTTGTGTGTCATGTCTCTGGTGCTCCCTCTAGTGTCTAGCTATTCTACATGTATTTACATTAATCCCTTGTGTATTTACAGTGATGCACATCACCACAGACATCAGGTGAGATGTTGGGAAGGACTGGTCTGTGGGAGAAGGGGTGTGGATGCGAATGCCTGAGATTCCCCCTCCCGTCTTCAGGCACTTGTGGCTATTATGGGCCGTTTTACCCTTGAGGACACAGAAAGGACATAGTCAGACACTGGGAGGTGAGCTATCTGGGTGGTCTGTAGCTGATTTAATGTGTGCGCAAGACTCCAAGCCGAAGAGGACAGTACGTGTGTTAGGGTTTGAAGAGGCTGGGTTGTAAGGGAAATGCAGGCAGGTGGGGTGCTGTTGGCCTCTCATGGATTGGGGGCAGATGTGAAGAGTGAGGGATGGGAGCGATGCCAGGGGGACAGAGGTGCTGACTCACCCGAGCTGCCCTAAGGAGGTCATTCATCTTCTTTCTCCATTGCGTGCCTGTCCTCCTGGTAATGATGTCAGCACTGACAGCCCCTGCCACGTCTTCATCAGTTGAGTAGGGTGGACATGAGTCTCTGCCCCACACTGGGGAGTAGGTAACCCTCCCCTCCTCAGTGGCATCCAGCATACGATCTATCATGGACTCGGGAATCGGGAGGGGGGGGGGGGGGGGGGGGGGGGGGGGGGCGGGGGAGGAGGAGGAAGGCTTCTTGGCTGGAATGACAATCGGCAAAGCAGTTATAGCTTGTAAAACTCCTTAACGTGAATCCTGGTCCCAGTGAATCAGACTCCGGTGGGGCCAGGAATCACTACGCTGCATATGGGTAGTGTGCTGGTCCATTTGCATGACTTGAATTTTAACTTCACGCCGCTCCCAGTGAGAGCGCAAATTCCCCGTGATTCACTTCCAGCGGGAGAACGTAGACTCCCAAAAGGAGAATCCTGCTCAGGGTCTCAGCAGCAGACGAGCTAAGGCTGAGATGAGTTGGGTAATGTTGCTGAGAAGGAAATAGGAGGTCTTAATAGTGGCAAGAATTAGGTGGCTGGAAATTCACCTCAGGGTCAAGTGTCTCACTAAGTTGCAAAAGGTTTGTTTCAACCCCAGACAATTGTTGGTGGTGACTGAAAAGAATTTGTAGCAAGAACAGAAAGCAACTTATCCCGTACTGGAAATTGGACAAGCAGTCTGCCCATGTAGATGTTCTGAGGCATGGAGGAAGCTCGTGGTGAGGTTTGGTTGTATGTCACTGGTGTACGTGTAGAAACTGACACTGCAGCCTATATATTACAGAGGAGCAGATGGTTCTCCCCCTACCCCTTTGGAAGGAAAGCTGGTGGGAAGCCAACTCGCTGCATGCCATCCGCTCCGTAGCCATAATGCGCTGGCAGAGCTTTAGATTGCCTGACAGTGAAAATTCTGCCGCTCACTGGGGAGGAGGTCTCACCCTCAGGAGTTGAAGCCAACATCTCTCGCCGTCCCAGCAGCATCAAGAGTGAATTAGTGAGCGACATCCCACGCCAACCACATGATGGTATGGCCAGCATATTATCAGGGTCAATCAGCTTGTCAAAAAGGGTCACCGTGACTATTTATTTAAATATATTGGGTGCTCACCCACCTCCACTGTTATCGGGGTGAGCTCAGGGGTGTCGGGAAGATGGCAGGGTTGGCACCCACCCTATTGTTTGTGCCCCCTACACACCCAGAAAATAATACACCTGGTGGGGGCACGTGAAATCCAGCCCTGTATTTTTGGAAAAGGTGCTACTAAGAGGCAGCATATAGATGAGAAAGAGAAGGGGGCAGAGACACGATCCTTGGGGGATCTTCTTAATTAGCTACAAAGCATTTTACACTCTTCTTTCTGATTTATTTTCTTAAATTACCAGAGAGTGTTTATTTTATGTTTGCTATAGACCTCCTTATTTAATTGTTTATTGCCTTGCTCTTCTGATTTAATAGATGATTCACAAATGGACTCCATAATATACCTCTAATCATTGCAATCCTTTTTTCTCTGCTTCCCCATCCCTCAGGTATTACTCACACTTCTTCAGTGCCTTCTCTCCGTGGATCTTTATTCCACTCATTTTAACCATCTTTTAAAAAAATTAATTGCTGGCAAGGCCAGTGTTTGTTGCCCATCCCTAGTTGCCCTCAAGAGCAGTTTTGAGCCAACCTCATTGTAGGAGCCATACGTGGGCCAGACCAGTTACGGATGGCAGATTTCCATCCTTAAAGAGCATTAGTGAACAAATGTTTTTTTTTATGGCAAGCGCTGAAAGTTTCACAGTCACTTTTACCGTGAGCAGCTTTAAATTCTAGATTTTTACAAAAATTCAATTTAAATTCCATGAGTCGCCCTGGTGAGATTTGAACCGATTGGCAACCATAAAGCGCTGTCAGAGTACTAAATTGTCTGACAGTGGCCTAGACCTCTGGATTACTTGTCCAGTACGTTACCACAGTGCCACTGCTCCCCCTTTATAGTAGCAGCCTCGGTGTTAGATACTATACATATAGACATGATAATAAATTGTAATTATGATAAATACAATATCATAAACTCTGGCCATCAGGGGCTCTCCAACTTCCAATGTTTCATTGGATTACAAAAGAGAAGACGTAATTGTGGTGGTCTTTGTGAAGAGTTTCCAGGATTAAAGTCATAATGATCATAAAGACACATAAAGCTCTTTTGAAGAACTAAACTAATTTTATTAACACTGGCAGGGTTGTGTGATGTCCAAAGATGTGCAGGTTAGGTGGATTGGCCATGATAAATTGCCCTTAGTGTCCAAAATTGCGCTTAGTGTTGGGTGGGGTTACTGGGTTATGGGGATAGGGTGGAGGTGTTGACCTTGGGTAGGGTGCTCTTTCCAAGAGCCGGTGCAGACTCGATGAGCCGAATGGCCTCCTTCTGCACTGTAAATTCTATGTAACTATGTATATCGTGGTCGCTGTTCTCCTGAAGACTGGGTAGTTTACTGCAAACAATAGTCTGTTTGAGGTTGCGCGGTTGTTTGAAGGCACGTAGTGGGGGTGTGGGGATGATCTTGGCAAGATGACGTGTTGAAGGTTGCGAAGAAGATGTCGTAGTTTCTCCGCTGCGGGGAAGTACTAGACGACGAAGGGAACTCTGTCGGTTGTGTAACGTGTTTGTCTTCTGAGGAGGTCGGTGCAGATTTTTGCTTTGGATTGTAGGAACTGTCGATCAATGAGTTGAGTGCCATATCCCGTTCGTACGAGGGCATCTTTCAGTGTCTGTAGATGTCTGTTACGTTCCTCCTCGTCTAAGCAGACCCTGTGTATACGGAGGGCTTGTCCATAGTGGCTAGCTTCTTTAATGTGTTTAGGGTGGAAGCTGGAGAAGTGAGCATCATGAGGTTATCCGTGGACTTGCGGTGCAGGGAAGTGCTGAGGTGACCGTCCTTGATGGAGACGAGTGTGTCCAACAATGCAACCAATTGTGGAGAGTAGTCCATGGTGAGTCTGATGGTGGGGTGGAACTTATTGATGTCAGCGTGTAGTCATTTCATTGATTCTACGCCGTGGGTCCAAAGGAAACAAATGTCATCGATGTATCTGGTGTATAACGTCAGTTGAAGGTCCTGTGCGGTGAGGAGGTCTTGCGGTTTTGAGGTGCGAATTTGGTCCCCATGGCTGTTCTGTGTGTTTGGATGAAGAACTTGTTGTTGAAGGTGAAGACGTTGTGATCTAGGTTGATCTAGGTTGAAGCAGATGAGTTGTAGAATTGCGTCTGGAGATTGGCAGTTGTCGGTGTTGAGTACTGAGGCTGTTGCAGCAATTCCGTCATCATGGGGGATGCTGGTGCAGAATGCTGAGACGTCTATTGTGACGAGGAATGTTCCTGGTTCAACTGGTCCATGAGAGCTGAGTTTCTGTGAGAAGTCTGTCTTATTGTGAAAGAAGCTGGGCAATCCTTGTACAATGGGTTTCAAGATGTCCTCGATGTAGCCAGAGAGGGTCTTGCACAGGCTTCCATTGTCTGATACGATAGGACGGTCTGGTGTGTTGGCCTTATGTATTTTTGGGAGACAGTTGAGATCTCCAATATCAGGAGTACATGGGATGAGAACACATAGGGTGCTCTGAAGGTCAGGATCCAAGGTCTTGATCAGTCTGTTGGGTTTGCAGGTGTGTTCTTTGGTCGGATCTGCGGGTAACTGTCTGCAGTGTTCCTGGTTGTTGAGTTGTCGGTACACTTCTTTGCAGTAATCCATTCTGTTCAGTTTGACGGTGGCCCCTCCTTTGCCTGCTGGTTTGATGCCAATGTTGCGGGTAGTCTTGAAAGTATGGCCTCAACCGGGACCTTGAATTCATGTCGCTCCCTGGGCCGGCACCAACCTTGTCACTTCTGTCTCGAGCGAGGCGATCCAATCACTCTGGTTGGTGGCCACTATTACCAGTTCCTGGACTGTCGCTTCTTGGATCTACAATTGATGCTCGGTCCTCTCCAGTGCCTTATTGAAGGGGGCCAGTGTAATCACTGTGGCTTATCGTAATCACGACGGTTATCATGAGGGCCTCCTTGATGGTGTCCCTAAGTTTCAGGAGCTCTTGCGTTAGGAGCTCAATCTATTGTCCTATTGGTGGATGAGCCGGTGTTTGTGTTGGCGCGCCCTCTTGATCCGCCATATCCTGCTCTGCTTCACTCCTTGTGTCTGCGGTCTAGGCTTTCCTCTCCTGACTCTTGCTACTTTTGCTGTCTTTTTGGCTTTTCTGCTGGCTTGAAGACATTTCCTCAGCTGGTGGTTTATTTTGGGGTGGGCTGGGGTGAGGGGGGTGGACTTTTGATGGCTTTGAAGCCGATTTCTGAGTTAAAAGGTCCAACGTTACAATTTCTTAGAGCGAGCCCCTTTCATGCGACTGCTTAGCACATCACCACCACCCGATGTCGAAACTGAAATACTTAATCTCAATCTGAAATCAGAGGTTGGGTTCTCATTCCTAGCCAGCCGTGGGTGCACGGGGCTGTCTGGGAAATGGCCTCACGTGTATAATTGTTGTCTTTTATGTACTTCAGTCTGGGAACCAGCCCTGCATGCCTGTGCACGGGAGAAGAAGTAGAATGGAACAAAAAGGTCAGATGATGGGATAATGGAGCACCATTGTGTTGAATGTGTGTCCCAGGCAGCAGGACATGGGAGGGGGACAGGCAGAGATCCCAGAAGAAAGTCCGAGAGAGGGACACAGACAGGGATCAGAAAGAGGTCTCTGAAATCGTTAAAAGAAAGGATCTGAGAAAATAGTCTCCAATTTAAAGAGAAAGCGGCAAGAAGCAGACTTCAAGTGAAGCGGGCTTGAGAGAAACTGAAGATCCGAGGAGGCAGGTAAATGTTGGTGACTCTTTGCTGTGGGATGTTTGAAGCTATGGTGTTCTGCTTTGCCTAGCCAAAGATCTGAAATTGTGCTTGGAAGATGACGCTTGAGTGTATTCAGAGATCCAGGGGAAAGGAATCTCTACGAGGCGAGCCATTGCTGCAGTCAGTACAATATCTAGAGAGCATTCCAACATGAATTCTTCAAATGTGGAGATTGGAAACCCTCGTGAGAAAGACAAAGTTTCAGTGAAACTGGTTGTCTCACAGCGTGACAAATGTCGGGATGGGTTGTTGAGAAGTCCATGGCATCAACTTTGGTTACAACAGTCATGTACTCTGGAGTGTGGTGTGTCTGACCATAATTTGTATGTTAATGGGCAACACGGTAGCATGGTGGTTAGCATAAATGCTTCACAGCTCCAGGGTCCCAGGTTCGATTCCCGGCTGGGTCACTATCTGTGTGGAGTCTGCACGTCCTCCCCGTGTGTGCGTGGGCTTCCTCCGGGTGCTCCGGTTTCCTCCCACAGTCCAAAGATGTGCGGGTTAGGTGGATTGGCCATGCTAAATTGCCCGTAGTGTCCTAAAAAGTAAGGTTAAGGGGGGGGTTGTTGGGTTACAGGTATAGGGTGGATACGTAGGTTTGAGTAGGGTGATCATGGCTCGTCACAACATCGAGGGCCGAAGGGTCTGTTCTGTGCTGTACTGTTCTATGTTCTATGTTCTATGTTCTAATTCACATGCACCCCATACTTACCTTGAATATTAGAGTGTAAAATAGATCTTGAACATTTTTCTATCTCTCTGAACTTGTATACATCTGTAAAGATATTGCTGGATATAATTTTCTTGTGTTTGTAGTGTGATCTTTCCTACCTTTCTGTCAGATGTAATATAGTTCACTTTTCATGTTTAATAAATATTTTATTATTTGTGTTAAAAGTTCATTCAGCAGACTCCTATGAATTTGTTCAGTAACTTTCCTCCGCAATTTATAAAATAAAAGATAGATCTATTTAGCCAGGTTTCACTCTGAGATCTGACGTTTCCTGTCCAAACAGCAGCTGGGATCATAACAATATATTGGCCTTGTAGGTGGTACAGCAGATTCAAGAGCTTAAGTTATGAGCACAGGTTGCACAAACTTGACCTTGAATCACTTGAGTATAGAAAATAGAGAAATTAGCAGAATAATAGGCTTAAATGTTAAAAGTACCTGATAGAAAAGGTAGAGTGAAACTATTAGCTCTGGTTGTGGAAATGAATGAGGGGATAAAATCTTAATGTTAGAGCACAGGCATTTAAGAGGAAAATCAGACTGAGTGTTTTCCCTGAAAGTGGCAGCAGAAACCAGGAATACCCTTGCGTGATGGGCTGGCAATGTTCGGAAATTTAGAGCTTTCAAGATCGAGATGGATAGTTTTTATTGGGTACGGTTACTATGGAGCGGAGGTAAGTAAATGCAGTTGAGGTACAGATCAACCATGATCTGATTGAATACCAGAGCAGGTTCAAGGGGCTGAATGGCCCAATCCTGTTTCAACATTTTCACCACATTTGACCTGCCTCTCAGAAAACCAAAACCTGCTGGAGATTAAAATCGACCCTCTGGGCTAGTTTTACTGACATTTGCCCCTCGAGCATGGCCAGGAACAAGGGGAGAAGGCCCATTTTACTGTCTCTGCTACCGCCAGATTTTTTTCCCCGCAGAGACCAGATGATCTCAAATAAATGAGACGTCTATTTTTCTGCTGGGTGTGCACCTTTTATCAGGAATGCCTGAAGCAGTCGATCGGTTTGCACCAGGCCCTCTGTGGAGCAGAGGGTGGGTGGGGCTTCCAGGTGAAACCTGTGACGGTGGAAGCTCGGCAGAGGTATTAATGGTCTTCTACCTGCCCTCTCGAGCTTGGGGACTTTTAACTGGTGTCCTTTAGGAGTCAGGGCTGTTCCCCCAGGACATGCCAATGGCCGGGGAGGAAATAATGAAATTCCAAAGCTGTGACCTTTGAGTCTACTGTGTCTGTCCAAGACCTGGTCAGAAGGAGCCAGGAAGCTTTCCCCATTGTTTCCTGGAACCGCAACACCTGGAGTTCAGACAGAGCAGTGAATGACACTTCTCACATCCAACATGCAGATTCTTTGTGAGCCAGGGATAGAGACAGCTTGTTGTACTAAGGAAAGCACTTGCTTCCAAGACAGGAAGAGTTGTGATCAAAAACCTACTTATTACCGAGCCAAGGCTGCAAGATGTTGAGTCAGATGCTGTAAAAGAAGGAAGGAATCATAATCTGAAACTTTTATGTCCACCTCAAAGGACTTTGGTTTGATATCCCATTTGAAAAACACCACTGTGCCAAGCTCGATAATATCCTTACCCAACAAAAATGATCCTTCTGTCTTCACAGCTCTAATTTTCCTCACCTTCCCAGCCCTTCAAGGGAGGGAATATTCAGGTTTCTATTACCGTTTTGGGGGAAAACATTCATTCGGATCTTCCTCTCACCTTGCGCTGGATTGAAGCTTCAACCACAACTTTCTTACTCAAGAGGTGAGCAGCGAGAGTGCCCCAGAGTAAAGAGGCGTACATTGTAGAGGTGGAATCAATTGTCAGAATGACATATTTTCTTGGGAAAACCAAAGAGAAGTTCCCCCCCCTGAAAAACTGAGAAGCGTCATGATGCAAAATATCCAACCCTCATTTATTGGAGCAGCTTTTCTTGAGAAATGATATATTTTGGTGGGATGAATAAGAAGGGTCAATATGAAGTAAATGGTGTATGAAGTAAGTGGATGTTTATGCACAAATCTATGAAGTTGGCAGGACATGTTAAAAAAAACACGTTGGATTCTTGACATTACTGTTCAAGGTATAGTGTATAAGGCAATTATGATAGCCTGCACAAAACATTGGTTCGGCCTCAGTGAGGTGCTCCAAATCATGAATTTGTTTTGTCATGAGCTTGTTTGGGTCAGTAGCCAGGAGACATAGATTTAAGGTGATTGGCAAAAGAACCAGAGGCAACATGGGGGAACATTGTTTCAACACAGAGAGTTGCTGTGATCTGGAATGCACTGCCTGACAGAGTGGTGGGAGCAGATCCTCTTTTTCAAAGAGAATTGGATAAATATCAGAAAAGGAAAAAGAAACTAGACGGTTATGGGAAGAGAAGAGGGAGTGAGATTAATTGGATTGTGCTGCCAATGATCCAGCATCGGCTGAATGGACTCCTGTCTGTGCTATATCATTCTATGATTCAAAGTGTATTGGTGCACAGCTGGCGATTAGAGAGATGTGGTGCTTGTTAGCAGAAGAAACTAGACAGCAGAAGGAGATAGATACATGTGTCTCACGAGATGCTTAATTGCCCGTGGTCAAAGGTCGGACTGAACGTTTTTGATTTTGGTAGTAATGACCATCTTCTCTCTGATTGCTATTCAGATTGCTGGGAAATTGGTAAGGTAGGAAAGACTTTAATAGGATAACTCAAATGTCAATTTGCGTGACATGGGCTACCAGATATCTGTTTTTGAGATAATGATCCAGTTTTACATCGGAACAGGAATAGGTCATTCAACCCCCTGAGCCTCTTGAACCTTTCAGTGAGCTTGTAGTTGATCTGTACCTCATTCCAATTTGCCTGACTTTATTCCACATACGTTGATGACCAAACAAAATGTTATCAATCTTGCTCTAGAAAATTTCAAAAGGCTTGGTCTTCTGAGGGAAGCGAACTCCAGATTTTCATTACTCTTTGTTGAAAAAGTGCCCCCATGATTTCATTCCTAATTAGACTTTGTGTAATATTAAGACTATGTCCTTTTGACTTTGATTCTTCCACCATTAAAAATAGTTTCTCTGCAGCTATCCTATTTTCATGATCTCTTTATTTGATTTCATTGTAACATAGAAGCGTCCTGGTTATTGCAGTTGAAATCTGTGATTCATGCCTGGCAAAGGCAGCCCATTTAGTGAAGCTGAACCTTTGATGGAAAATGATTAAGGAAAGGCAATATAAAGTGGAAAACATAGTGTTTTCAACATGAGGTTGAATTGCTATTCCGAGGCAACTAACAGCTCACTTAGATATGGGTTTTTAGATTAACTATTGAAAAATGACCTGTCTACGCACATGGCAGTGGTGGGCTACAGTTCACTCATGGAATCTGAGTTGCTGTGGAAACATGCACTTTTATATGAATATTGTAGTCTGGAGCCATAGTGACCATAGTGGTTCCAACTTCCTTTCCATCAAATGGCTAACCAGGAATCTCTCCCATTGGCCCTGCCTGCCATTGACGTGTTGGAAGGATTTGCAATTTGATGCTCAATCTGTTGGGCTGGATGATGAACACTTTTTCCAAGTCCTGGGTTGGGACTCAAACCAGAACTTTTGGTTCAGAGGCAGGAAAAGGCTACCCATTGCACCACAAAACCTCTCCTCAGTGCTATCTGTACCCGTCATCATTTTCAGGCCTGAATGCTGTCTCAAACTGAGTTTTGTTAATATAAAAGAGGTGGAACAAGGAAGAAGCAAGATTTTTTTAGTTGGCACTAATTTTTCAAGACAACATGACAAATAGACCATAGAGAGTCGTAAATGCAACTCAGTCCATCACGCGAGCCCACGTCCTAACCATTGACTCTGTCAACACCTCCTGCAGTCTTGGGAAAGCGGGCAGCATAATCAAAGACCCCTCCCACCCTGGCTATTCTCACATCCAGCCTCTTCCATCAGGCAGAAGATACAAAGGTTTGAGAACACACATGAATAGATTGAAAAACAGCTTCTTCCCCACTATTACCAGAGTCCTGAATTAACCTCTTGGGGACTGAGCTGATCTTATGGACTGAACTAATTTTTCTACACATCTTCTCTAGAGTTGTGGTACTATATAATGTATATACCCACTGTCTATGTTTATGTATTTTCATTCTGTATCCTCATGTATTTATTGTATGTTCCATGTTTTCATCTGCGATAAACCAGGACTGTACGCTGATCAATACTTTTCACTGTACCTCGGTACACGTGACAAGAAATCTAAATCTAATCTAATCTAAATCAATCATGGTATTTGGAATTTTGTCTCTCTTATAATTATATTTTTCCACTTTCTTGTGGGATGCATGGAGAAGAGCAGGAGGGTTGAGATGCTCAATCGCCGTCTGCCCATTCCTTACCAGAGTAACAGGTGACCAGAAGTTAAAATATAGTGGGGACCTTGGCTATCTATTGCGAGCCTGAATCAATTTTCATATGGGCCTTTGAGCGGATGGTTAACTGGCACCCAAAACAGGCAGAAGGCTGGGGCAGCACGGTAGCATTGTGGATAGCACAATTGCTTTATAGCTCCAGGGTCCCAGGTTCGATTCCAGCTTGGGTCACTGTCTGTGCGGAGTCTGCACATCCTCCCCGTGTGTGCGTGGGTTTCCTCCGGGTGCTTCAGTTTCCTCCCACAGTCCAAAGATATGCAGGTTAGGTGGATTGGCCATGCTAAATTCCCCTTAGTGTCCAAAATTGCCCTCAGTGCTGGGTGGGGTTACTGGGTTATGGGGATAGGGTGGAGGTGTTGACCTTGAGTAGGGTGCTCTTTCCAAGAGCCGGTGCAGACTCGATGGGCCGAATGGCCTCCTTCTGCATTGTAAATTCTATGATAATCTAGTTTTGCCAATGTGCATCTGTAATGAACTCCAATTGGCTTTATTGGTTGGCCAATTGGAGTATGAGCTCCCTCAATGATGGCTCATTGAGGGGGCCCATATAATCACTGTGTAGGCTTTGTGAGCAGTCTTAAGTTGACTGGACGGCTAGCAGCACTGTTTGTAGCTGCTCCTGTAATGTCGTTATTGTAAATAAATATTGGTGTGGTGACGGAACTCCTGCCTCCCGTGGATTACTACAGTGGCGACGGGGATGGGATACTGTAGTAATCCACGGGAGGCAGGAGTTCCATCACCACACCAATATTTATTTACAATAACGATACTACAGGAGCAGCTACAAACAGTGCTGCTAGCAGTCCAGTCAACTTAAGACTGCTCACAAAGCCTACACAGGTGATTATATGGGCCCCCTCAATGAGCTATCATTGAGGGAGCTCATACTCCAATTGGCCAACCAATAAAGCCAATTGGAGTTCATTACAGCATCCTATGTTTGTTTTAGCACCCCAATTGCTGATTTAAAATGGGGAAATAGGCAAAGTATGTACATGCTGGTTCCTGTTTTTCCTACAGATATCCTAAAAGGGATGACAGGAGGCTAGTCAGAAAAGACAATCCTTCGCTTTGTTCAAAATTATTTTGCTCCTCCAGATCTTCCGAAAAAAATCTGCTGTGTTACTTGTTCATGAAAACACTGTCACCCCTCCTCCCCCGCCCACACCCACCCTCCCCCAGCCTCCACCACAGTAAACCCCACGTCCTGCCTGAGTGCAGAGGACAGACCCATTTGGCGAACATTGTAAATGAGGCCCAAATTAGAACATTTTGGGGCAGCCAGAAATATTTTCTAGTCCCCTTTAACATTTGGTAAACTACCTAGTAATATTATTCACTGCATTGCGATGTTGTTGACCCTTCAAAATGAATAGTCGCTTGGTAGTACAGAACTTTAGTACTGCTGAAAAAAGAGACGTGCTGTTGAAGCATTTTGTCTTGCACTTGAATTGAAACAGAAGTGAATCGAGACATTCTATCAATGATCCTTCCTCCTTTGTGACACATGTGATTGAGCTGCACCAATCTGACTGTTCTTGCAATCTTCTAATGATTCAGTCTTTCTCCATTTTGTCTAGCTTGTCCTTCAATTTCTCTTGTAAGTGGATGTTGCACTTACATGGTGGACCAATGGATGGAACTGCATTCTCCTGCATGTGTAGTGTTGTGTCTCCCTTGAAACCGCCAATTTTGTTGAAACATTTGAGATATTTTCAAGTTCCATCATGCACTGAGGTGATGGAAGTAGAGTCTGAGGTTGATATGCCTTCTAATGGCTAGCTGACTCCATGGGTTCTTACTAGTGTGAGTTCACAACATTCCAGTTAACCTGCAATCATTGGGGCTTTAATGTCCATGATGTAGAACCTCTGTGCACACCATCGCCATTTTCTGGTTTGCCAATCACCTCATGTATGTGTTTGCAACAGCATACAGATGGTCACTCATGTTGCTTGAAGGGACCTGTTGTGTAAAGTCTGTTTGTATCAGTGCACAGCTCTTTATAGTGCACTGAAACTGGCCGCTCTGCCATATACTTTGCAGAATTGGTGAAAAGCTGCGCATCTCCTTGATGTCTGCAAACATCCGCACCTTCCACATGTCGGGGGCGATTCTCCGATATGACGGCCAAGTGTTCGCGCCGTCGTGAACGTTGTCGCGATTCACGATGGCGCGAACAGGGCCCGGGCATGACCTAGCGCTGGAGCGGTTCACGCCACTACAGTCTCCGTACGTGGCACCAAATGGGCGCATGCCAACCCGCGCATGCGCACTTGGGCCAGCTCAATCCTGCGCATGCGCAGTTGGGCCATGTCGTCCTACGCATGTACAGGGAACTTCTTACACACGCCGGCCCTGACCCAACATGGGGTCGGTGTTCAGGGTCCAGCCGCGGCGGAAAGTAGGCCCGGGAGTGGAGAGGCCAGGCCCGCCAATCAGTGGGCCCCGATCGCAGGTCAGATCCCTTCGGAGGCCCCCCCCACTGGTGAAGAGCCCCCCCCCCCCAAGGTGAAGATGCACCCCCCCCCCCCCCCGAGCTTTCCTGCAGAGTTCCCACCACCAGCGACCGGGCTGCATCAAGAATTGGGGTTGGACTTTGGACTTGTAAACGTTGTTCACCTGTGAGGATTGCTTCGGACCACTGTCGATCTTGGAGTGGTTCTTTGATTCTTTATGTTTTGGGCCTGTCTACCAAATCTTCCTGGAATGCTACCATGGTAGTGGATGTGATCACCAATGTAATAATTCTGTCGCCCAGCTCTGCTTTTGAAAAATCCCAATTCAAACAGGGGAATTGTGTGGACAATCTGATCTTATCCCTTTGACCTTCCTTCTTCTGTGGTATCTGAAATGAGTGTTTCTGTAGCTGCTTTTGTGTGCTTTTCCAAAGTGCAGCCCACGCAGAAGAATTGCATGGGAATGTACCATGAAGTAATAGCTAGTTATTCAATTTATTGCTCCGTAACTCCCGAAGCCATTTGTAATAATCACAATATTCTCTGGCCCAGTTTTTATGTCCTTGTTTTTATTTGTCTCTCCTTTATTGTTCTGGCTCATGCCCTGGTCACTTGCCTTTCCCAACTGAACAAGGGCAGTGCAAGTCCTCTTGATGCACTGCGCCACTAACAGAACAGTAAGGTTATCCATTCTGCAAGCTCATCATGATGGACCCATTTGTTTACCAGCTCTTTATTGACTGCTAGCTTGGTACTTTGTCTCTAAGAGGCAAGATATGTGACATCAATTGTTGTTAAGGGATTTGGTAAACATATTTTGGATTCATTAAGACATGAGAACAGTTGTACAAAGGGATAAAGCCTGAAGATATCAGAGTTGTGTGTGTTCTCTGCTCAAAGCAAAAGTGAAAATACGATTGGATCACATGATTGATTTCCCTTCTAGTGATATCTGCTGATATCCCTTAAAGTCACATTGCAACAGCCTACAACAGCCAGCTACTGAAGGCTCAATGAAAATAGCAAAAGTGAAGAAGGTGAGCTTCTATCAGAATTGGCTTGTTTATTAATGCGGGCGTGTTCACTGGCTCGCTTTACCCTCGCGCACTGGCCTTCATGAATATCGCTAATGTCGGGAATGGAGGGGCATGTATACAGGCCTTCGATGCAATTTCTCTTTGGTCATTCTGATCTGACCTGACCAGTGAAAATCCAGTTTTGAGAGTCTGTAAAGGATGATAACACTGTCCAATGCTTCAGGCAGGATTTTGGTGACTTATAAACAGTGCAAACTCTATTGCTCCTACATTCATCACCACGCTATAATATTCTGTGGAATGTATTTTTTTGTGACACAGCACAGATAAACACTGATCTACCAATGAGCTGTTCCTGCTGCTTCATTTCCCTGGCATAATTACCACTCCCTTTGTGTCAATTCCTTCTTTGATTGAATACGTTTGTTCACATCCCTTTGTTAATCACCCTTCTTAATTCCCTTTTCTACCAAAACCCTCTGTTGAACTCCCTTATTCTGCTGCTTCTATTCTTTGATATCACTCCCTAATCCTCTCATTCTCACTTTACAGGCAAATGATAAATAAAGTACAGGCAGGAATGCCATCTGCATAAATGTATTTGTTCTACTTTACCTTTGCTTGGTCAACTGAAACAAGTGAAAAGCAAACAAACTGAACTGAAAATTATCCTCAAAGACTGCAGAGTTGGAAATCAGAAAAGTGCAATGTGATGCTTCATTTTAGGTAATTAAATGGTAACTAGCGTTACATGTGTTTCCTCTTTTGTTTACCTGCCTAGAAATTTAGGGCTTGATTCTGCAAGCACCACTGTACTCCTGGATGGCACTTAATATATTTGTGCTTAGTATTTTCAGCCTGAACTTCCCGTTTAGCACGAGCACAAAGCCCAGGAATGGATGTAGAATCCACTCCTGGGCGAGATCATGTTTTCATCGCAATTTACGCTGGGTGGCCAGTTAAGGCCTCAAAAAAAAAACAAATAGCAAAGGAAACTGAAAACATTAAACTAAAATGTGATTAAAGGGGGTCGAGAAGACACCCCTGTCGCTGTGGTGCCCAGTGGGCATGGTAGGGAAACACATTTGGAGGTGAACTAGCTTAAAAACCAACGCAATCAAAAGGAAATGACGTAAAAAGTCAGTAATAATCATTGTTGGTGGGTGCGGCTTCAATGCTGAATGTGCAGGCAGACTTCAATATTCCACACATCTGTGGTGGCATCGGGATTCATGCCCGACGTAATCTTGGGCACAATTTCATGCATCTGGGTTGTGCCCTGCAGAGTGCTGTTAAATTCTGATGTTTGTGTGCCATTCTTCAATGGTGCTATTAACCTGGGGTTAAATAAAATACACCGAGGAATTAAGTATGAATGCATTAAATATTAAAGGGGAAAAACATTGGTCAGAAAAGTGTCATGTGTGTTGCATCGTGTCCTTCAAGAATTAATTCACTTAAACGTGTCATACCTCATGGGTTAAAATGGGCAAATACCTGGTTGACCAATTGTGAATGAAGCAAAAATAAATCAAATCAGCTGGTGAGTATTTCAGAGGGAAAGGAAATGGCAGGAATGTTGACTGTAACTAAAATGTTTAAAAGGTGCTAATCCCAAACTGGCACGTCACAATCACTTAATAGCTCAAAAGATTGAGTGAATTTGCTTTGAGCCACTTGTAACAAAAGTAATAGAAGATGCAACCCATCATTTCTGATTTCATATTATCATGTTCCCTTAGTTTAGATTAGTTTTAAAATGCCATACACAAAATGAGTCTATTTTATTTTTTGTTCATGGGATTTGAGTGTCACTGACATGGTGGGGTTTTTCTTTTGCAAAAATATATTTTATTCAGAAAATCACTGAGAGGAATAGAATAGAATATTTCAAATTGTCATAACAGGAAAGTGCAATGATATTCACAATTTCTACAGAAATCAAGATGCACTCTGAAATGTTTCAACGCAGTGATGAGAAAATTACAAACATTACAATATTTTCCTTACAAGGAGTACAATAATGTTCAAATTATATACTTTGGTCCTGTCGCACTTTGAGTGCTGGCAATATGTTGCCCATCTCTAATTGCCCCCGAGGAGGTGATAATGAGACTTTTCTTGAACTGTTGCAGTCCATGTGGTGAAATCACACCCACAGTGCTGTTAGGGTGGGAGTGCTGGAATTCTGAGCCAGCAACAGTGAAGGAGCAGTAATATAGTTCCAAGTCGGCATGGTGTGTGACATGGAGGGCATACATAAAAGTTGACACACTGGCTTAACAGATGAGGCGTCCACAAAAATTGTGCTGTAGGAAGAATCTTTCAGTGACAAGTAGTTGGATTATGGTTAGAGTGTCATTATCCTTGGTTTAACTACTAGTGCCCACACCACTGAGGGCAGTCATGAGGGCCTGCTAAGGTGGATGGGGGCGATCCACCTTGAAACAAGTGGAGGCGAGACAGTTCCCACAGTCTTCGAGGGCCATCATTCATTCCATAACCAACAGGACTAAAATCAGGTTGCCTGACCATTCACTCGATTTGCTCTTTATGGAATGTTGACGATCCTTGCTAACAGGCCAGTGATTACACTTGAAAAATGAATGAATTATCAGTGATACCCTGAGGTGGATTGAAATAAATTAAACTTCTTTATTTGTCTTAAGGCTAAATGTTTAGCTAAATGTTTAAGGCTAAATAATTGTTTAATCAAGCCACTAAGGCTGCTGTTTTTTAAAATTAATTTCTGGGATGTGGGCAGACCTTGTGACCTACTGTGGCCAATCTCTGTGACCCACAGACCTTTGTGACACCCACCATCCTACATACCAGTTTTGCTTACCTTTAATGTGACAGGTGAGACTCCTTGGTCCTTACGATCTCACTTGTTTTGTCATTCAATGTTACATTTCTGCTAAGGACTTCAGCTGATGATTTAAGTTCTTGCTGCATTTTTAAAAAAGGTCAAGAGGTTTGTCCTTGAACTCGCCATGCTTAATCTTCAACACCTTTGAAATTTTGAGGATTTTCTATTCTCATTTGCAATACTTCCTTGCATATAACACACATGGGCTTTATATCCTGATTTGCATTGGCACAATTAACAAAGCCATACCTCAAGAAATCATCTCCATACTGCTTTATTACGAATTTCAGCTTTTTATTTGTTGAAAACAATCCATTTTCAGTTCTCCACAGTCCTGTTGCCTTGCTTGCTCGCAGCTAGAAAATGGAGGAATCTCTCCTCTGTGCTTTCACGGGTATACAGGGCGAGCAGAATCAGTGTATATGCTGGGTGCACCACCTGCTCTCTGCTACCGCTTCTTGCCCGAAGACTGCATTGTTCCATTCAAAAGCTGGCCGCTGCTGGCATTCTCAATTTAAAAGCCAGTCACAGCCATTGGTGCTTCTCCTGCAATTGGGAATGCCACAACCGATCACTCCACAATCTTCCCGCCACCGACCCGTGACCCACTCGTGGGTCACGACCCACAGTTTGAAAATCCCTGTTCTGGTTGATAGTGGTTGTGGGTTTGAAAGGTGCTGCCTAAGGAACCTTGGTGAGTTCCTGCAGTGCATCTTGTAGATGGTGCATATGGCTGCCAATGTTTAACATTGATAGAAGGGGTACCAATCAAGTGGGCTGTTTTGTCCTTGATGATGTCAAGCTTTTTTTCCAATTAAGGGCAATTTAGCATGGCCAATCCACCCAGCCTGCACATCTTTGGGTTGTGGGGGTGAGACCCACACAGACATTGAGAGAATGATGTCAAGCCACTTGAGTGTTGTTGGAGCTGCGCTCATCCAGGCAAGTGGAGAGTATTCCATTACACTCCTGACTTGGGGCTTGTAGATGGCGGACAGGCTTTAGGGGAGTCAGGAGGTGAGTCACTTGGTGCAGGAGCCTTTTAACTGCCCTGGTTGCCACAGTATTTCTATGGTTTATCCAGTTTAATGTCTGGTCACTGGTAAACCCCAAGGTGCTGATAGTAGGGGATTCAATTATAGCAATGCCATTGAATGTCAAGGCGTGATGGTTAAATCCTTTCTTGTTGGAGATGGTCATTGCCTGGCATTTGTGTGGTTGCGAATATTACTTGCATTTGTCATCCCAAGCCTGGACCTTGTCCAGGTCTTGATACATTTCGACATGGACTGCTTCAGTATTTGAGGAGTCGCGCATGATGCTGAATATTGTGCGGTCAACAGTGAACATCCTCACGTCTGACCTTATGATGGAAGGAAAGTCATTAATGAGGCAGCCGAAGATGGTTGGGCCGAGGACACTACCAAAATGTCCTGGAGCTCACATAATTGACCTCCAATCACCATAACTATTTTCCTTTGTGCCAGGTTTGAGTCCAACCAGTGTAGGGTTTTCCCCCTGATTCCCATTGACTCCAGTTCAGTGGGCACCTTGATGCCAGACACAGTCAAATGCTGCCTTGATGTCAAGGGTTTTCACTCACCTCAGCTCTGGCATTCAGCTCTTTTGTCCATATTTGAACCAAGCATGTAATGAGGTCACAAATTGTGTGACCCTGGCAGAAGCCAGACTGAGCGTCCATGAGCAGGTTAATTCTGAGTAAGTGCTGATTGATGGTGCAGTTGATGATCCCTTCCATCACTTTATAGATGATTGAGAGTAGACTGATGGGCTGGTAATTGGCTGAGTTGGATTTGTCCTCTTTCTTGTGTACTGGACAATTTTTCACGTTATTGGGTGATGCCAGTGTTTTAGCTACACTAGAATATTATCCGGGCCCATTGGCTTTGCAGTATCCAGTGCCTTCAACCATTTCTTGATATCACGTGGAATGAATTGAATTGGCTGAAGGCTGACATCTGTGATGTTGGGGACCAACAGTGCAGGCCGTGATGGATCATCCACTTTGCACTTCTGGCTGTAGATCATTGTGAATGCTCCAGTTTTGCCTTTTGCACATATGTTCTGGGCTCCCACGAATTAGAGGGTGGAGATATTTGTGGAGCCTCCTCCTCCCCCTCCTCCTCCAATGAGCTGTTTAATTGTCCACCACCATTCACAGCTGGATGTGGCAGGACTGCAGAGCTCAAGTCTGATCCATTGGTTGTGATATTGCTTAGCTCTGTCTATTACTTGCTGCTTCTGCTGTTTGACACGGAGTCATGTTTTTTAGCTTCACCAAGTTGACACCTCGGGCGGGATTCTCCCATCCCGCGGCAGAGCCCCCGCACTGTCGTAAACGCCGTCGCGTTTTATGATGGCGTCAGGGGCCCGATCCGACGCTGTACTCTGGCCCGCAAAAGGGGCCAGCAGGGGCACGTCGCGAAGCGTGGGATGCGGGGCGCCATACCACCGTCATTTGCGCGATGATGCGGCGCCGCATCGCTTAAAATGTACGCAAGCGCCGCAAACTCACGAGACCGGCAAGATGGACGCCCCCGGCCGTGCTGCCCCGAGGTTCCGTGGCCACGACCTAGAGACGCTGCTGGATGCGGTTGAAGATAGGAGGGCGATCCTGTGCTGTCGAGGTGGCCACCGGCACCTTGCCAGCACAATGCAGAGGATTTGGCGTGAGGTTGGCGTTGCGGTAAGCG
This sequence comes from Scyliorhinus canicula, assembly GCF_902713615.1. Classification (NCBI taxonomy): domain Eukaryota; kingdom Metazoa; phylum Chordata; class Chondrichthyes; order Carcharhiniformes; family Scyliorhinidae; genus Scyliorhinus; species Scyliorhinus canicula. Next base: position 31,849,472 of record NC_052165.1, on the reverse strand, counting down.
CAGTTGGGGCAAACCCCATGGACGGCCGAGCAGTGCCGCAAGGAGGTGCACGACCTGACGAGGGCAGCCAGGTTGAGTACACTGGGACGTGCCCCTGGCACCACCCAACACCTACCAGCCACATATTTGATCAAACCCCCCCCCCCAGGAGTGTTGCCAAACCCCCCACTTGACCCTCATGGGCTGCACACGCCTGAGAGCCGCCATGGCTGGACGCCCAGTGCTCCCATGCCATCATCTAGGCGACATCTGCATGGGACGCTGTGTACCGAATAACTCTGATGCTTTGCTGACACCCCCCCACCCCCAGGAGAAGACCGCCCACAACCACAGGGAGCGTATGAGAACTGGAGGGGGTCACCTGTACTGCACCCTCTCACAGTCTACCAGCAGAGGGCACTGGACCTCGTTGGCGGAGGCGGAGACAGGGAGGTTGCCTTTTGCCAGATCAGAGGCGCACCAGCAAATGAGAGTCCCCTGCCTGCCTACACCCCCCTCCCCCCAGCACACATCCTCACCCCAACCCCCCCCCCCCAGCACACACCCTCGCCCCATTCCCCCCCACCCCAGCACACCCCCTCACCCCAGTCCGTGTGTGTAACGATACATGCTGCATTGTGTGTTGCAGGACCTGCAGCCAATCGTTCCAGACGGTCTGGCGCTGCTCGGACCCCACAAGTCCAGATGCCCTCAGGGATGGACACCACGGTGGGGAGGGCAGACAGCAACAAAGGCCTTCCTCCATCACTAAGAGGCAGCATTGGAGGCACAGAGGACGGACGCCCAGGACAGCGACAGCCTCGAAATGGGGACGATGGACACTGACAGCCCAGGACAGTGATGCACAGAGGACGTCAAGCCAGGACATTGACACACAATGACGGACAGATCTGAGTGCCCCTCAGATGGGGGCGGAAGAAAGAACACCAGCCCAGGGCTCGATGCAGGAACCACCGGACTCTGGGCCTGATGATGACCCAGACTTGGCATCGCTGCACTCACCCGCCCTCCCCCCCCCCACCAGAAGAGGAGCACCAAGAGTCCAGAGAGACCATTTCAATAGAAATCTTGAAGACTTTGACTCCAGAAAAGGAGCACAAAGTGATCACAGATGATTCAAATGAACCTGAAATGACTCCAAAAGAGGAGCACCAAGAAATCAATGAGAATTCAAGTGAACCAAGTAAGCAAAGAAGAAGAATCAAATCCACCACAAATGACTGATGCCACCAACATCAATGCAACATCAGATCATTCTCACAATTCTCAAGAAAATATGCTCAATGTAGCAGATACCACAAAGGATATTGACACCAATAACTGTGACAATGACTCAAATCATCCACATGGCACACTCATTGAGCGCAACAAGAACAACAAAAACTGCAAGAAGCACAGCAGAAACAAGAACAACAGCAACAACAAAAACAACATATAGCACAACAAGAATGACAAAAGCAACAAGAAGCATCCCAGAAACAACAAGCACGACAAGAAAAAGAACAAGAATAAAAGCAAAACAACAAAAACAGAATCAACAAGCGCGACAAAAAGAACAACAAGAACAACAACAACAACGCCAATGAAAACAACCAAGACAGAAATGACAAAAACAACAAGAACGACAACAAAAACAGCAAAGACAGAAATGGCAGAAACAACAACAATGAAACAACGACCTGTACAACATGGTACAACTCTGCACGTGAAGGAGAATGCCACTGCACACTGCGAAACAATGACAAGACCACAAATATGTCGTGGCATGATAAAGAATCTCATGAATTCACAACTTCTCCAGAACGAAGAAGCAAAACAGCTTTCATGAACGATGACATATAGAATCAATATCACAAACACAGGAATAAGTCGAGGTCAGACAGCGGTGCGACACAGAATCGCTACCCGCAATCAAATGGAACAGGGGAAAAAGGTGTCCACATCATTAAACGACTCATCAGCAAAGCAGCCAAGTCATGGTTCCGACATCAACCTAGCTCTGTTACCATACCGAGCAACCCCATTGAGCTCAGGACTGTCGCCAGCGCAAATGCTCTTCGGCACAGATATCCGGACAACCCTACCGGCAAAGCAATTCCGAGACCCCGGCAATGCACCGGGTCTCGATGACGTGCGGGCATTATGCTCGAAACAAAAACTGTACTACGATCAACATGCGATCCCACTCAAGCCACTGACAATAGGTGACGCCATCAGAATCAGGGACCCAGAAGGCAGATGGTCTGAGTCAGCCACGGTGATCAGGCAGGAGGCACCGTGGTCCTGCATTGTCATATCGTCTGCGGGAGTACCTTTTCACCGTAACCGCCGGGATCTATTAGAGATTCGACCTACAACACCAGTATTTCCCACACTGGACTTGACCGACTCCATTTGTCCACAGGACGTTCCTCGCCACACAACGCCAGACAGTACTCTTGATGACATCAAACCATCATCTCTACCACCACCGTCAAGACACTCCAGCAGAAGCCGTAAGGCACCCGACCTAGATTTGTAACGACACTTCAAAACACGCGCAAGACGAATATGGACATTTCTCACCATGGACTCACAACAGTTAATTGTTTCTGTATTACTTTTATCATTTTCACAGTGTGCGGATTTGCATATTCTCACCACTTGTTATGTACAGTTTTCTTGAGGCCAGTCTAGAAAACATGTCCAATAAAAGGGGGGGATGTAGTGATCTGTACATCTGTACATACATCTGCACAAACACCAGGGACTCAGACAGGTGTAACAGCCACAGCATCACTAGAGGGCAGCATCAGAGACGGGTCCAGCCCAAGGGAGGATCCGCCTCTTTCAGAAGCACAGGGCTAGTGAGCAGCAGCAGACAGAGACAGCTCAGCATGGACAGTTTACCTGAGCTTCACTGGTCATACCTTTTGACTGTATTATATCTAGTTAAGCTCTGGAAACAGAACAAACCCATTGAATAAAATATTTGTGTTAACTGAAAGTCTACAATCTTTATTCAGACTTAGAGAATAACGTAACGGTTTCAGCCATGGGTCAGGTAATGCAAGGCGTGGGGCTTCATGTGCATGCATCATCCGTGGCCCAGGACAGGGCCGCCCACTCACAGGCAGCCATGTGCCTGAGCGAACTGGACATCTCAGCCACTCAACGCAGTCTGACTGAGTCTCAGCAGGCCATCGCTGAGGGCATCGGCGGCATCGTTCAGGCAGTGGCTCAGTCTCCGCTAGCACCCCCATCCCATAGAGAGGCCCGTTGGCCACCGGGCACCCCGAGGGAGGAAGGGGTTCCGGGGCGCGTCCCGGTGGCTCCTGCAAGGGAGGTCCAGGAACACTGCGGATCCTCGGACTCCGTCCATCCCGTCCCTGGCGCATTTGGTGGGCAGTGGGCAGAACAGGGTGACACCAAGCCATCCTGCCCGCCCATGGAGCAGCCTGGCCTGTCCAAGCTGGGCCGCCCCAGGAAATGCACACCAACAGGGAGCCAAGTCACAGGGCCGGAGTCTCAGCAGCTGCAGTGCCGTCTGGGGAAACATCTAGGCATAGTGGTAGGGTCCGTAAGGTTAAGAAATCTGACACCGAGTAAGTTGGCATGGGTGCAAGGCACAGTATAGTTATAGGGGCTAGGGCACTTGTATGTCACCGTTACAATTAAACCCACTGTTACACCAATGCAAGATGCCTCTGTCCTATGTCCGGTGGTCGTGAATGGAACTGATTGGCACTGTGTTCAAAGGTCAGTGGAACGGTGAGCCCAAGTGGGTGCAAAGATTCCCGCCGTACTTGGCACCTCGCCACCAGCTGCCAAACATGTCCATGGGAGTGTCTGTTATGCGTACAGGAACCACCCACGTGGAGAGTGCAGCTGTGGCCATGAGTTAAACATTGGCTAATGATTTGGAGCTCACAGCTCATCGCAGAGCGGGTTGTCACCATCCTTCATGGTATTCAGCACACCTGCTTCCACAGGCCATTGTGTGAGACCAGCCCGTTGTGCCGCAGTTGGAGTGTGCAGTGCATGTGGTGGTGTGGAAGGTAAGATAGTCGGGTGGTGTGGGAGGTGAGGATGCTGGGTGGTGAGGTGGGTCGGTACGGTGGTGCCATTGTCCAGGCTCAGAGAGCCCCAACCACCCTATTTGGTGAAACGTGCGGCTATTAACACCTCGCGTGCGCGCTGGCCAAGTCGGTGGTGTTGTGCAGCATCCCATCCATAACCCGGCCTCATGTCACATCTGTTGCTTCCCTCGTCCCCATCCTTCTCATCTGGAGAGGCTTCCCCTCCCGCAGCCTCCCCTTCTGCCCCCCCCCCCCCCCCCCCACTCCTCCTCCTCCAGCACATCGCCCCTCTGCTGGGCAATATTGTGGAAGACGCAGCAGACAACGACGATGTGCCGACCCTCTCCAACCGGTACTGGAGGGCCCCTCCAGAGCGGTCCAGGCACCTGAAGTGCATCTTCAGCAGCCCAAAGCACCTATCGATCACCTCCCCCCCCCCCCCACCGCCCCGGTTGCTGCATGGGCCTTATTGTAGCTGATCTCCGCGTCGGTCTGTGGCCTCCGTATAGGCGTCAGCAGCCATGACTGTAACGGGTAACCCTTGTTGCCCATCAACCAGCCCCTCAGCCGGGGGGGTGCCCCTCGAACATGGCGGGGATGAACAATTGTGCTATGATGAACACATCATGTACACTGCCCAGGTACTGTACGCAGATCTGCATTATCTTCATGCGGTGGTCACAGATCATCTGAATGTTCATGGAGTAGGACCCCGTTCTGTTCATGAAGAAGTCCCTGTCCTACTCAGGAGGCCACATGGTGATGTGCACCCGATCGATCAACCCCTGAACCATGGGTATCCCTGCAAATCCCGCTGCTCGGGCATTCTGGTGGGCGAAGTCCACTGGGAATTTAATGTAGCGGTCTGCGATGTTGTACAGGGCATCAGTCACTGCACGGATGCACCTGCGCACCGATGGCTGGGAGATGCCGGAGAGGTCCCCACTCGGCGACGGGAACAATCCTGTCTCATAGAAGTTAAGGGCCACAGTTACCCTGACGGCCACCGAGAGAGCATGTTCTCCCCCAGTGCCACCCGGTGCCAGGCGTACCATCACGTGGCAGATATGTGCTACCGTTTCCCGACTCATCCTGTGTCTCCTCCTGCATGCCCAGTCCAGCGGGTCCTCGAAGGGCATGCGGTGCCAGTAAACACGCCTCATGGGCCCCCCCTGCCGCCTTGGCCCCACCACCACCTCCCTCCTTTGCTCCTCCTCCACGTCGGTGTCATCATTCTGAGCATGACCCTCCTTGATCTGGTCGACGTCCGCCTCGGCTTCCTCCTGCGCCGATGCAGCCTCAGCGGGTCCCACCTGGCTTGCTGCAGCCTGTCCCTATACTGCAGCCCGTCTCTCTGCTGCAGCTGACGCAGCCGCTCTGATCCACATGCGCTGACGCTCCAACAGGGCCACATGCAGGGCAGCAGCTCCCGCCACGGGGGCCAACATCGCTGGCTGGTGCCCAAACATTGTGATCTGCAGGGGGTGGGAGTATACAACATGGCCAAGGATGGCGCATGGTCCCCTCTACAGCCAGGTGCTCAGGGGTACATGACTGCCCCAGCTTGCTGAATGCGCCACAGCCATGCATGCACCCAGACCCCTGGCCACACCCTCCGTCCTCCGCCCACTACTGCCCGTCCCTCGGGGTAGCGTAATCGTTGGATGGCTATGCCCTCACTGGGGAGTTGCAGGGTGCAGACCCGCCCATTACCGTGATGTATGCCGGCTGATAGGAGGTCTGCCCCTGGGGGTGGCCACACCCATGGGCAAGGCCAGGGGCCGTGCGGGCAGACAGCGCCTGGGATGGTGTCCATTAGCCTGGCTGCCGTTCTGGCGACAGTGGCTCTGGCAAAGCCCTGCACTGGCATGGCGGCAGGCAAGTCATCCACACACCCCCCCGCTCCCCCCTCCCAAACATGGAGGACCCGCGCCGCCAACATAGAGGCCCGCCTCCTCTCCCGATTTTTATTTGCAGGTGTGAACGCCGTTGGGACTTCGGCTCATCTGGGCCGCAGAATCAACGGGACACCGGAGAGTCGCGGCGCTGTTTACGATTAGGCCATTCACGCCGGGTGGCAGAATGGCGGGACGGCACCAGACCGGCACCGCGTGAAAAATTGACTTGATCAACGATTCTCCGACCTGGTGCGAGGTCGGAGAATCCCGCCCCTCATTTTTAGGTCTGCCTGATATTGCTCCCAGCATGTTCTCCTGCACTTTTCATTGAACCACAGGTGATCCTGAGGCTTGTTGGTAATGGTGGAGTGTGGGACATGCTGGCCCTTGAAGTTACAGATTGTGGTTGTGTACAATTCTGCTGCTGCTGATGGCCCACACCACCTTATGGATGCCTAGTTTTGAGCTGCTAGATCTGTTTGAACTTTATCCCATTTAGCATGGTGGTAGTGCCAGACAACACAATGGAGGGTATCGTCAATGTGAAATCAGGACTTTGTCTCCACAAGGACTGTACGGTGGTCACTCCTACCAATACTGTCACAGACAGATGCATCTGCGGCAGGCAGATTGGTGGGCATAAGGTTAAAGATGCTTTTGCCTCTTTTCCCTCCCGCCTGTTGCAGACCCAGTCTAGCAGTTATCTCCTTTAGGACTCGACCAGCTCAGTCAGCATTGGTGCTACCAAGCCATTCGTGGTGATGAACATTGATGTCCTCTCATCATTCTGTGCCTTTGCCACCCTCAGTGCTTCCTCTGAGTGGTGTTCAACATGGAAGAGTACTGATTTATCAGCTGAGGGGAATGGTACGTGGTAATCAGCAGGAGATTTCCTTGTCATGAGACTTCATGGAGTCCAGAGTTGATGTTCAGGACTCCCAAGCAAATTCCCTCCCAGTGTATACCATTGTGCTGCCACCTCTGCTGGGTCTGTCCTGCCAGTGGCACAGGACATGGTCTCAGGGACATTATCTGTAAGGTCAGGTTCTTAACCAGATGGGGTTTTACAACAATGATTTTATTTTTAAATTCCGGATATTTTATTGAGTTTTTAAATTCCGCTATCTGCTGTGGTGGGATTCAAACTCAGGTCCGCAAAGCATTATCCTGGGTCTCTGGATCACTAGTAGACTACAATACCACTATGCCACCACCTCCCCATTTTAATGGAAATGTCATTGGTTTACATCAACGGCGTGAATAATTACTATTTGCATCAAACACAGCATATTGACAGTGGCTATCTTCAAAGTGCTGTGAGTATACAAATCCTGCACAATTCACATATTGACAATTTCTATCTCACCCTAAGGCAGGAGGAGAGATGTGACTCTGGGTATACGCCAAAGTGTAATCTGCAAAGATGTATTAAGCTTATTGCGAAAACAAAGCGAGGCAACTGTATTTCCTGGAACATTGTTTTCTTCTCCCCAAGTTCTATTAGAAAGTTTGCAATGGTTTTTCTCTTTACATTTTGTGAACAAACTCAGGTATTCTATATTTTTACCAGTTTCACATCTCACTCCAATACTGCTGTTTCTATAAATGTTTCTCCTATTCTTTCACCATGGTCCAATGGCCTAGGACCAGGTGCATTCTCATAGATAGGGTTGTCCTGTCTGGTTAAACTCTGGAAAGTTTAATATCACTTTTATCTTGCCCTCTTCAGGACAAATACAAGAATTTTAAATTTCTAACAATCACAACAATTTTTACTACTAGATATAAGCATGCCGATTGGTTGGCAAGTTGACTCTGGCCAAGGCATTGCCATGGAGAAAGCAATAGAGCTCCCCAAGCTCCCGGGTGATTCTAAAAAGGTGCAAGACTCATATACATATTCCATTTATTTGCAGTTGGGATGAATTACGAATCAGTCTTCTACTCTGCAGTTTCTTTCACAGCCTGCGTTGATGAGTCCTGCTACAGGTTCACATATAAACCAGTGAGGGATTCCATATAGCTCTGTAATTTAGTGCTCTTAACATCTGCTATATTTCCGAGGCTCTTTGCTTTACTTTTGCACTTGTGAATGCGCTGGTGTAGATATTGTGACTGAGCAGGGGGTGTCTGACCCCCGGGGGTGGGGGCCTCTCTGGCTGGCGGCATCCTTTCTTCCACACTGCCCCCTGTAGTCCTGCGCCATGTTGCATTGGGGCCGCCGCATTGAAGGAAGCCACTGCGCATGCGCGTGTTGGCGCCGGTGCCACTGCGTCATTTTAGGACAGATGTGGAAGCTTTGGAAAAGGTGGAAAGGAGATTTACCAGGATGTTGCCTGAAATGGAGAGTAGGTCTTACGAGGAAAGGTTGAGGGTGCTAGGCCTTTTCTCATTAGAACAGAGAAGGATGAGGGGAGACTTGATAAAGGTTTATAAAATGATCAGGGGAATAGATAGAGTATACAGTCAGAGACTTTTTCCCTGGGTAGAACAAATCATTACAAGGGGACATATATTTAAGGTGAATGTTGGAAGATATAGGGAGGATGTCAGAGGTAGGTTCTTTACCCAGAGAGTAGTGGGGGCATGGAATGCACTGCCTGTGGAAGTAGTTGAGTCGGAAACATTAGGGGCCTTCAAGCGGCTATTGGATAGGTACATGGATTACGGTAGAATGATGGGGTGTAGATTAATTTGTTCTTAATCAAGGACAAAAGTTCGGCACAACATCGTGGGCTGAAGGACCTGTTCTGTGCTGTATTTTCCATGTTCTAAACTTCACCCGTAGAATCTACAGCACAGAAAAAGACTATCCCACCCACCTGGTCCATGCCAGCATTTACATTCCTTTCAAGAGTCCTCCCACTTCTCTTTTTAGCAGCCACAGAGGAGTCCAAATGAGAGGCATAAAGAAAACTGGTTTATTACAAAGTAAACTATTTGCAATGTCAGGTGGATGTACCTTTAAGAAATGGATGTTTATCAAATTGCTGCAGTGATGTCAGTGTGTCGGTGGAGCTGGGCTGTCTGTCAGTCTTTTACTTTCGTTTTGAGCTGTAAAGCTGCATTGTGGCTCTGTTTTTGGTTTCATTTTCAGAGTTGGAGAGCTGTATTCAACGCAAGCGGGTGTGCAATGATCTCTCTATCTACAAGCTAAATAATGTCTTCAGCTCACTTGATGGTTTCAAAATAATACCTGTTTCTGTCGAGAATTTAATCCTGCTGTCTTTGTAAAAAGGGTTTAACTTATGGATGTTGCTAGGAAATGGTTACTTACAGATTATTGTATCTGTGGGGTTACGTGTGTTGGTAGTTGATAAGGTATTTACTGTGTATTTATAAAATGTTAACTGGTTTCATAGAATAAACATTGTTTTGGTTTTAAAAATACTTAATGTCTCTTTTGCATAATACCTGGAGAGTGGACCCTTGTGGTCCCCATAACCAAAATCGATTAAAAGTCGTGGGTCAGGTGAACTCCATGATATACATTGGAGTTTTCTAAACCGTGGGCCATAACACACAGTACACATGCTGGGCCCTCATCTGGGCCGACTTTGATGCCAGAGCCCATTTACTCCGCTGATGGGCCCCCGCTCCTCAGCAGGGACGCTCAAATACAACGAGGATGGTGGGGAGGCTAATTGCTCCATCCCCGTAGGTAGTGTGTGGGTTATAACACCTTTAAACAACCCTTATGCAGATACCTGACTTCCTCTTAGTACAGCTTGCTTTCCATCTCTCCCAATTGTTATTACCAGTCCCATTGCAGTCAATGTAAACAAAGTACTCCCTCATCACTACTGTATACTGGTGTCACATGCTCAGGTCCCTGAAGTGGGTCTTGAACCCACAACCTGGCCTCAAAGTGAAAAAATGCTATCTGATGAGCCACAGTTTTCCTTGATCCATGGTTCTTTCCTATCTGTTCCTAATTTCTAATTCCTAATTAGAGGCAGCACGCTAGCACAGTGGGTAGCACTGTTGCTTCACAGAAACAGGGTCCCAGGTTTGATTCCCGGCTTGGGTCAGTGTCTGTGTGGAGTCTGCACTTTCTCCCCATGTCTGCATGGGTTTCCTCCGGGTGCTCCGGTTTCCTCCCACAAGTCCCGAAAGACATGCTGTTAGTTGAATTGGACATTCTGAATTCTCCCTCTGTGTACCCGAACAGGCGCCGGAGTGTGGAGACTAGGGGCTTTTCACAATAACTTCAATGCAGTGTTAATGTAAGCCTACGTATGACAATAAAGATTATTAGGGCTGGTTTAACTCCGTGGGCAAGACAGCTGGTTTGTGATGCAAGGCCAGCAGCGCGGGTTCAATTCCCATACCAGCTATATGGCGATGAGGGGCTTTTCAGAGTAATGTCATACTTGTGACAATAAAAAGGTTATTATTATTATTATTCTTATTATTAATAATTCTCTATATTCAAGTGGTATATTTCTCGCTGGGGAGAGAGTCGGCACCTTATCAAGCAAAGGGAAACTCTACCTTATTTGTAGTCCTCAGCGGATCAGTTTAAATATTTTAAGAATGGGAATGGAATTCCACATTTATCAAATGTCAAAGTGACTCAACTAAAATCTTTTTTAAAAATTATTATCGTTCGAGCTTCTCAACTTCTCTTCAGCTCCAGGAAGAAATATTTAAAGTTCCAATTTTAATATTGCCTGATAACGAATTTAGGTAAAATTTAAATGAAGTAATTATTTTAAATGTAAAATAAAGTAAAATTCAAGGATTTGTGAGGTTCCTAACAGGGTAGTGGACTTTGGACTGCTTACACTATCCACCTGACACGCTCCCAGGGAGCCCGAAGCTATTTTGAGGATGCTCTGCTTCTGTAATCAAGTGCTCTTTAGACTGCGGGGAGGTTTTGCAACAGCATTGCAAAGTTTTTTTCCCCTCAGGTTGGTGCGGATAGGAAGAGAGGGAAAGCATAGGTGTGTAGCGGGATCCCCCTTTGTAACTCCACCCAACGGGCTTATATTGGGCTTGACACCCCTTTGTCCAAGCCCCACCACTGCCCGGGTGATCCTCTCTCTCTTACCGGTGGACTCACAGCCACCTTGCGCCTACTCCACTTGAGCAGTGCCCTCGGGAGAGAGAAGAAAGGAAAGTCTTTGCCCACCTTTATCTGGCAGTCTTTCCTGAGTGGGCGGTTTCGAGGCGCCCAGGGTACTCCTCGGTCCTAGACACCGGAATTATGGTAAAGGATATTTACTATTGTGACTTGGTCAGAGATCGTTGGTGAGGAATTGAAAACTCAAAACGGACTCCAATTGAAAGCCAAATATAGGTATTTATTAAACGTTCAAGGTCAATATCACCAAATGCTAGAAAACACCACAAAATGCCTTATGATTTACAAAACTATGACTATGGAAGGAATACTAAACGGGCACCACGTAAAAGCTTACTTTACACAATTTTAGCAGTGTCTTAAAACTATGATAGATGCGTGCAACCCCCTTTCCCCAAAAGCCTCATCCACTGTAGTAATCTTGGGAACTTCGCGAACTTCCAGAGGATACTCACAATCCAAGTTCAAACTTAAACTGCTCAGTGGGTCTCAGGCTGCGTGCTGGAACAAATGAAAGGCAGGCACCAGGAGCACAATGATGATGAGCAGCAGCGAGGGGAGAAGAGTGACAAAAAGGAAGACAGAGCTGGCCGGTCTGACCATCCTTTTTATACACCAAGTAAAGGCTACGGCCTTATCTGCTACTGTGATCTTCAGTCCCCATAGAAGCATAGCGAGCTTAACCTCGTTATCTTCGGTATCAGGTGGGCTACGGCCTTATCTGATACTGTGATCTTCAGCCCCCATTGAAGCATACGCGGGCTTAACCTCGTTATCTTCGGTATCAGGTGGGCTTAATTGCACTCTATTGTCCCTCCGGAGGTTGCTGAATGCTATCCCATTAAGGAAATGGGTTCTATCTTCCCTCTGGGCCAGGGCCATCAGCGCCTGTATTGAAACTAACCCAGGTGCATTGTTCTTCTGCCGGTCTAGTCTGGTGATGTCACAAACTCCTTTATCTTGCAGATAAACTAATCACCGGCCTGTCTGGGTTTCTGCTGCTTGTGGATTTCGAGAGTTGCCTCTCTAAACACACACACAGGGCTGAGGCTGCTGGGAAGTTTAGTCAAGGTCCTGCAGCCCCAAACATGGCTGTTTTTTACTGCTTTAAAATTCTTTAAAGTCCTTTTCCCAGCTCATAAAAGGCTTGAATCTTGCCCGGAAAACCTACAGGTGGACTGGTTTCCACTTCCGGTCTGCTATCATGCATTCCCCATCTGGTGGAACAGGGTTTCTTTATGGAACAGGTGTGCAAAATAAATTAAACAAAAAAAACCCTCTCAGAGAGAGGATAAAATCCCTTCCATTGATATCATGAACAGGGGAGTGGACACATGATCCGGTGATTGCATTCATAATCACTGGCGCATCATGAGAATAAAGAGATTTACACAGGCTTTCTGCCCCTGTCCAACCTCTAGAAAGCTTGTATCTCCTTTTAATCCATTTAGTTTTATCAGCTAATTGGGTATGTTTCTCTACCTTTAGATGTACACTTAGCATTGAGTGCAGGTTACTTTCTGTCGTCATCTGAAAGATCCTTAAGAAGCATTAGGTAAAGAAAACATTTTTTTATTCTCCTGTAATTTCTCCCCTATCACTATAATATCAGGGGATAGTGACATAGAATCAGTTATTAATTGGAATCTATAGGGTAAATAATCTGCAATTAGCATGCAAAGTAGAACTAACTGAGGGCATCTCGGAGAAATTTAGAATTTGGTCAATAGCAGCAGTTAGCACTGTTGCTTCACAGCACCAGGGACCTAGTTTGATTCGCGGCTGGGTCACTGTGCAGAGTCTGCACGTTCGCCCCGCGTCTGTGTGGGTTTCCTCCGGGTTCTCCGGTTTCCTCCCACAAGTCGCAAAAGAAGTGCTTGTTTTGTGAATTGGTCATTCTGAATTCTCCCTCAGTGTACCCGAACAGGCGCCGTAGTGTGGGAGATATTCACAGTAACTTCATTGCAGTATTAACGTAAGCTTATTTCTGACACTAATAAAGATTATTATTATTAGTAGTACAGAATACACAAGATTGACAATTCTACAGATATCAGACCTGGGGCGGCATTCTCCCCTACCCAGTGTGACGGAGGGTCCCGGAGTAGGGGAGTGGCGCCAACCACTCAGGGGTCGCGCCTCCCCAAAGGCGGGGAATTCTCCCCACCTTTGGGGGCCAGCCCCGCGCCGGAGCGGTTGCCACCAGAAGACCGGTGCAAAAAACTGGCGCCCCCGGCAGCGGGGCTGGCCGAAAGGCTTTCGCCGGTCCGCGCATGCGCCGGCAGTGATGTCAGCGGCCGCTGACGTCACTGCCGGCGCATGCGCGATGTGGGCTTCTCTTCCGCTTCCGCCATGGCGGAGGCCGTGGCGGACGCGGAAGAAACTAGTGCAGCCAGGGCACTGGCCCGGACTCTGAGGGGGGGCCCCGATCACGGGCCAGGCCACCGTGGGGTCACCCCCCGGGGTTCGATCGCCCACCACCCCCCAGGACCCCGGGGGCCTGCTCGTGCCACTGAGCCCGCCGTTCCAGAGGTGGTTTAAACCTCGGCGGCGGGAGAGGCCTCCCAGCGGCGGGACTTTGGCCCATTCGGGCCGGAGAATCGCCGCAGGGGCGTCTCCGATCGGAGTGGCGAGATTCCTGCCCCCGCCACTTCCCGGGTGGTGGAGAATCTCTGCCACGGCGGGGGCGGGATTTTAGGCGCCCCCAGGCGATTCTCCGACCCTGCTGGTGGTCGGAGAATTTCGCCCCAGGTTACCGTTTAAAATGAAGTCAATTTGCAACATGCAGCAGAACCAACATTGTCTCTTTTACACAAACAAAACTTCCCTTCTTATGCTTTAAGATGGTTCTTACCTCAGGCATTGCTTTGATTTTATGTTTATTTATTGACACTGTATTCCTGTTATATAATTTGTCAATTTAGGTCACAGTGTGCCATTGTTAACTAACTCTTGGAAGTTGTGTGTTCAAATTCCACCACCCCTTTCTAAATTGAATTTAATGAATCTCGCAATTTGTGGAGTTCACCAATGTTCCAGATTATGTAATTGGCACTTAATGTCCTCTAAAGTGGCTCAATTGCTCCGTATAGGCGATACAGGCTTTGTGTTGCCCTTTGACAATGCCAAAAAAAAGGCCTACTTTTGTGGAGCAGCCAACCTCTGATTTCTTGCTCAAACCTCACTTAGTCTTTCTGTTGTTGCCATGTCTCCTGCCTGCTTTACCCCTTGTAAACTGACTGTTTAATCAACATTATCAGCCAAACTAGACATTGTTTTGGCATCAAGATGCAAGGATATGCCTGAAGGAAATGAAGGAAGCGGAATGTGCGCACAATAACAGCTGCTCTAATCTGTTTCACAAAACACTGGTTCCACTCTGGCTCACCTGTTATGAGTTTCACGCATTCCTTACTCAAATAAAGCCTGTTTTAAAAAAAAACAATTCAAGCCCCCAGCAATTGTTGCTTTATGATCATGAGGGAATTAAACATGGCAGCGAATTATGGTGAGATATGCACTCGCTCAGACTATTTACGGCAGAGTGCAGTTGAGCAAATAGTTCCACTTTATTGCACTGCTTTAGCCAGTTACAGATTGGTTTTAAAGGTTAAGAAGCCAAGAGAGCCAAGTGGTAAGTGTGTATAATTCACAATAAACTAGGTGACAAGTGTCAAATAAGGTGGCAAATTACATAGCAAGGAGTGAACATCAATTTGTGGCGGAAGGGTTACGCTCCATCACTCCACTGGTCCAGAACTCTTGTACTGTTCAATGCTGCACTGCCTTGTACAGCTGAAATGGTGCTTGCATCAACCAAGAGCAATTGAAAGAATAAAGAAGTGCTTGCATTTATGTAGTAACTTTCATGACCACGAGACTGTTTCAACATATTTAAGTGCTTACTCGTGAATTGTAACTGAATTCACAACAATTAATTTCTGGAGGAAAAACTGCCACAAACGGCAATGCGATAATGACAGGATCATCCATCTATCATGCATGGTTGCTTTGAGGCATGAATCTTGACCAGAATACTGGGGAGAACCTCACTACTTCAGGTACTGCCACCGGACCTTGTAGTTCCACTTGAGAGAACAGGTGGGGCCATAACATCTTACCTGAAAGGTGACACCCCTGCAGTGGAGCATTTACTCAATACTGCATGAGAGCATTGTTTCAGTGAGTGGTGAGAGCAGGATCAGTCCATCAGAAAAAGGAAAGAGGACACTAAGATTACCATAAAATGATAGAATAAGACAGAACAGAATGAAAACCAATTGGTCTATTGCACCTGTGCCAGCTCTTAGCAGAAAGTAATTCAATTAGTTCCACTCCGCTGCCCTTTTCCAATAGATTGGCAATATTGTCCCATTCAAATATTTACCAATTCCTTTTTGAAAAATTATATTGAATTTGTATTCACTACACTTTCTGGCAGTGCATTCCAGATCATATCATTACATTGGAAATGAGTGCAGTTTGGAACTGTTTGGAGAGTGAAGGAGTTTGGTGAGGAGGGGAAGGAGGTGATCTTTTCCTTTTGCTTTTTTAAACTTTTTCACCCTGTCGGAATTGGTTCTTACTCTATTGCAGGGAAAGGAGTTAGCTGCTTGGTGAGTATCTGGTAAGTGATTAAGGTCTACTCTATTTCGAGGGTGGGATTCTGCGTGGGGGCGGAGAATTGCCCAAAATAGGCTCCCGGTGAATCACCGGCAGTGGCGCGTGCATAATCGATGCAGCGCCGGTCGGGGGCCGTTGAAAGCGGCCCCCACGGCGATTCTCCGCGCTCGACGGGCCGACTGCCCGCTGAGTTCCGCCGAGTCCTGCTGGGGTGGTTCACAAGTGGTCCCAACCGGCGCGACCTTGGCATTCCGGCTACGGGGGCCATCCTGGTGAGGGCCGGGGGTATCCGTCTTTGGGGGCGGGGGGGGGGGTTTCCATGGTGGCCAGGCCCGCGATTGGTGGCTACCAATTGGCGGGCGCGCTCATTCGGGGGTGGGGCTATGTTCCTTCGCACCGGGCACCTGTAGGGCCCCGCCATGTTGTGCGGGGGCCGGTGTGAAGACGGAGAATCATCCAGAACTTTCTAGGAAAAAGTCCGGAGTGATTCCCGTCCGTTTTCCGGTGGACGTGTGGACTTAGTCCCCAGAAGGGAGAATCCCGCCCCTAAGGTTTAAAACTAGGAACCACTGGCAAGTTAAATAAATTATATAACAACAGGAAAATAAATAATTTTTTAAAAATCTTTATTATTGTCCCAAGTATGCTAACATTAACACTGCAATTAAGTTACTGTGAAAATAATTGAACACTATAAACAAGTCGTCTATTAAAACAAATTGAGGCTGGAAGGACAGATATATCATGGTTGCAGCATGTGGGAGCTTCTGGATTCCAGTTAGATCCAGGGCAAATGCGTCTGCGGTAAGTGTTTGTGTCTAGAGGCGTTGGGCTGAGGACCCGGTTTCGATCCTGGCCCTGGGTCACTGTCCATGTGGAGTTTGCACATTCTCCCCATGTCGACCTGGTCCCCCCCCCCCCCCCCCCCCCACTCCCCCCCCTCCCCCCCCCCCCCCCAACCCAAAGATGTGCAGGATAGGTAGATTGACCACACTAAATTGCCCTTTAATTGAAAAAAAAAAGAATTGGATATTCTTAAATTTTGTTACAAAAACATGAGTAATTGGTATCGGGGTACCTCATCATCTACTGCATGTACTAGCATTTCTTAAAGATGACTCTTTATGCTACAGGTGCCTCTGTGCCATTTGTGAGTGGAAACCTCACTCCAGAGACTTGAGCACAAACTTTAGGTCTGCACTCCCAATGCAGACCTGAAGGGGCACTGCACTGTTGGAGGTGCCATCTGTCATGTGAGAAGTCAAAACAAGAGATTGGCCTGAATTCTTCGGATGGCAGGGACTCGATCCCCATCACCAAAAGAGTCAGTGGAGACCGCAGCCCCACCAACTCTGACAGGCCTGCTGCCACTTTACATTCAATTGAGTGTCGATTGGCAGCTGGCGGGATCTCCATCCTCACTTGGAAAGAAGTCCCGTCTTGGAGAGCTGCCGCCCAGTCAGTTGTTAATCAAATGCCTTCTGGAAATCTAAATACTGTACATCCGCCAGTTCCCCTTCATCTATTACTTCTTCAAAGAATTCCAATAAGTTGTTATACATGGGATTTTAAGCCCCCGTTTTGGTGGGTGGGCATGGCGGCAGGAATGGAAAATCAAGCGGGAGTCCAAAACGGCTTTCACTCTGGCAAGATTTTCCAGCTTAATTGTCCTCAATGACATAATGGAGTTCCCAACATGAAATATCATTACCAAACATTTAAATATCATTGGCAGACTTCCCCATTGTATTAGCCCCCCCATGGTGGGTTCCCTGACAGGTAAATACTTCCCCTCACTGATGTGTCATAGTGTCCGCAGTTCAGCCTCCTGCGCAATGACATTGCCGAGGCACTGCGGAGCATGTCCCTGTCTCCGTGGGCATTGCCAAGACACTGCGGAGCATGTCCCTGTCTCAATGGGAATTGCCGAGACACTGCGGAGTATGTCCCTGTCTCAGTGGGAATTGCCAAGACACTGCGGAGCATGTCCCTGTCTCTGTGGGCATTGCCAAGGCACTGCGGAGCATGTCCCTGTCTCCGTGGGCATTGCTGAGGCACTGCGGACATGTCCCTGTCTCAGTGGGCATTGCCGAGACACTGCGGAGCATGTCCCTGTCTCAGTGGGAATTGCCAAGACACTGCGGAGTATGTCCCTGTCTCAGTGGGAATTGCTGAGACACTGCGGAGTATGTCCCTGTCTCAGTGGGAATTGCTGAGACACTGCGGAGTATGTCCCTGTCTCCGTGGGCATTGCCAAGGCACTGCGGAGCATGTCCCTGTCTCAATGGGAATTGCCGAGACACTGCGGAGCATGTCCCTGTCTCCGTGGGCATTGCCGAGGCACTGCGGAGCATGTCCCTGTCTCCGTGGGCATTGCCAAGGCACTGCGGAGCATGTCCCTGTCTCCGTGGGCATTGCTGAGGCACTGCGGAGTATGTCCCTGTCCCCGTGGGCATTACCAAGGCACTGCGGAGCATGTCCCTGTCTCCGTGGGCATTGCTGAGGCACTGCGGAGTATGTCCCTGTCCCCGTGGGCATTACCAAGGCACTGCGGAGCATGTCCCTGTCTCAGTGGGCATTGCCAAGACACTGCGGAGCATGTCCCTGTCTCTGTGGGCATTGCCAAGACACTGCGGAGCATGTCCCTGTCTCCGTGGGCATTGCCAAGGCACTGCGGAGCATGTCCCTGTCTCTGTGGGCATTGCTGAGGCACTGCGGAGCATGTCCCTGTCTCTGTGGGCATTGCCAAGACACTGCGGAGCATGTCCCTGTCTCCGTGGGCATTGCCAAGACACTGCGGAGCATGTCCCTGTCTCTGTGGGCATTGCCAAGACACTGCGGAGCATGTCCCTGTCTCTGTGGGCATTGCTGAGGCACTGCGGAGCATGTCCCTGTCTCTGTGGGCATTGCCAAGACACTGCGGAGCATGTCCCTGTCTCCGTGGGCATTGCCGAGACACTGCGGAGTATGTCCCTGTCTCAGTGGGCATTACCAAGGCACTGCGGAGTATGACCCTGGCTCCGTGGGCATTGCCAAGACACTGCGAAGCATGTCCCTGTCTCAGTGGGCATTGCTGAGGCTCTGCGGAGCATGTCCCTGTCCCCGTGGGCATTACCAAGGCACTGCGGAGTGTCTCCCTGCCTCCATGGGCATTGCTGAGGCACTGCGGAGCATGTCCCTGCCTCCATGGGCATTGCTGAGGCACTGCGGAGCATGTCCCTGTCTCAGTGGGAATTGCTGAGGCACTGCGGAGCATGTCCCTGTCTCAGTGGGAATTGCTGAGGCACTGCGGAGCATGTCCCTGGCTCAGTGGGCATTGCCGAGGCACTGCGGAGCATGTCCCTGTCTCAGTGGGCATTACCAAGGCACTGCGGAGCATGTCCCTGTCTCAGTGGGCATTGCTGAGGCACTGCGGACATGTCCCTGTCTCAGTGGGAATTGCCGAGGCACTGCGGAGTATGTCCCTGTCTCAGTGGGCATTACCAAGGCACTGCGGAGCATGTCACTGTCTCAGTGGGCATTACCAAGGCACTGTGGAGCATGTCCCTGTCTCAGTGGGCATTGCTGAGGCACTGCGGAGCATGTCCCTGTCTCAGTGGGCATTACCAAGGCACTGCGGAGCATGTCCCTGTCTCAGTGGGAATTGCTAAGGCACTGCGGAGCATGTCCCTGTCTCAGTGGGCATTACCAAGGCACTGCGGAGTATGTCCCTGTCTCCGTGGGCATTGCCAAGACACTGCGGAGCATGTCACTGTCTCAGTGGGAATTGCTAAGGCACTGCGGAGCATGTCCCTGTCTCAGTGGGCATTACCAAGGCACTGCGGAGTATGTCCCTGTCTCCGTGGGCATTGCCAAGACACTGCGGAGCATGTCCCTGTCCCCGTGGGCATTGCCCAGGCACTGCAGAGCATGTCACTGTCTCAGTGGGCATTGCCGAGACACTGCGGAGTATGTCCCTGTCTCAGTGGGAATTGCTGAGGCACTGCGGAGCATGTCCCTGTCTCAGTGGGCATTACCAAGGCACTGCGGAGTATGTCCCTGTCTCCGTGGGCATTGCCAAGGCACTGCGGAGTATGTCCTTGTCTCAGTGGGCATTGCCGCGGCACTGCGGAGCATGTCCCTGTCCCCGTGGGCATTACCAAGGCACTGCGGAGCATGTCCCTGTCCCCGTGGGCATTGCCGAGGCACTGCGGAGCATGTCCCTGTCTCAGTGGGCATTGCCGAGGCACTGCGGAGCATGTCCCTGTCTCAGTGGGCATTACCAAGGCACTGCGGAGCATGTCCCTGTCCCCGTGGGCATTGCCGAGGCACTGCGGAGTATGTCCTTGTCGCTGAGAACAGTGTCCCAGTCTCAGGTGGGCATTTCTGAGGTATTCCATGGCATGTCCCAGTCACCAAGGAACATGTCCCAGATGCAGGTGGACAATGGTGAGGCACTGCAGACTGTGGCACAGTCACAGAGGGGCATCACAAAGGGCAACAATACCATGGTGCAAACAATGGGCAGTCGCCAGGGTTGGCAGAGCCAGATGATTTAGGGGCATCTGTAGCTCAATCCTGCTGCCCCTCTATCCCAAGGTGATCCCTGTGGTAGTCACCACTGTTGTATATATCACATATGAGGCGTAATACGGTAAGGCTCTTGTACTACAGATAAGGGGGTAGATCCCTGCCTGCTGGCTCCGCCCAATAGGCAGAGTATAAATGTGTGGGCTCAACGAGCTGCAGCCATTTCAGCAACAGCTGCGGGAGGCTACACATTTCTGCTTAATAAAGCCTCGATCACACTCTACTCTCGTCTCGTCGTAATTGATAGTGCATCAATCCCCAAGGCCCCGCAGGCACCAACTGGGAGGAGAGAATACTGCAGGCTAACCCGGAACCTCCCTAAAGGGAATTGACAGCGGTCACCAGCTACCCCATGTCTCACTGATAACGGCCAATCCTGGGGTCAGCGTGCAGAACAGGGTGGCACAGCAAGGCCACAGAGCACGGTAAGCAGCAGGCACGGAGGCCGCGAAGATTGAGGATCACAGGGGGGGCACCGGGGGTGAGGTGGGCAGCACCAATGGTAATTAGGGACAGTTAGGGTCGCAACTGTACACCATTAAAACATGCTACACCCGAGACATGTGAAGCGAAACCTCTGCCATGTTATTCTGCAGGACAGGACAGCCAGCACTCCTCCCCATTTGCCCCGCATCACCCATTTTACAACGCAGTGCGCCCCGGCCAGCAGTGGGATTTTTCGATTCCGCAGCTAACCAATGGGTACAACTGGGGCCACCCCATAATGTCGGGAAACCCGTGGGCGTGGATGCTCTGTCGTCAGACTGGAGGATCCCACCAATGGAGAATTCCGCTGCTGGCCTCCGCATTGGTCTCCAGCCTCGGTACTGCCGTCATTAGCGAGGACCACAGCGGGTACCCCTTCTTCCCCCAGCGCCAACCAGTCATACTGGGGTGTCCCTTGAAGATGCTGGGCATCTTCGCCTGCCCTAGGATGTAGCTGCCGTACGCACACACTCGTTCATGATCTCTAGGTGGTGGTCGCACACATGTCGAACCATCAGGGAGTGGAAACCCTTCTGGCGATCTAACCGGCTCGCTTGGATTCGCTTCTGGAGTGGCACGTTATATCTCCAATCACATTTGTGAAAGTGAAATCATTAAAAGTGCCCACAGAATGTGAAGGGCGCTCTCAGACCACCCGGTCCGCGCAAGGCAATATGTGCGCCATCTATTACCCCCTGGACCTGGGACATCCCGGCGATGACGGAGAATCCTGCTGTCCAGGCATCTTGTTGGGCTTGGTCCAAGCCCAACAGGAAGCCCTGTTTGCCCGGACATCCAACCAGCCAGTTATGCTGGGCGTCCCCACCCTGCACATGCACACCCGGCCACAGCAGAGGCCCCTCGGCATCGGACCCCATTGGGAACAGCACTGGGACCGGGCTCAGGTGACCTCCTTCCCTGATCCATACACCCACTGTCTGTTCGTGGGGGGTAGCCCCAGTGCTACAGCCCAGTTCTTGGATGTTCGATTCTTGGCTGCTGCCCCTGTGGTGTTGAAGCCTCCAGAGTTCAGGCAATGTGTCCAGGCCTCCCGGTCTGATTGAGATTCTAGGCAGTAACACCCACCTGCGACATGGCACATCTACCCAGGGGAATCCATTTGGGAGCTGTGAAGTGCACACATTACTAACAATGCTGATTCCCTATTAGCGGTAGCCTTCAGCTGTGCAGCTAGTGGTGGTCATGGTCGGTGCAGTTAAGGTGACCTGGGCCATATTACCACTGATGGGACTCTGTCCTGGGGGTGTTCTGTCGGACGGACAGGCAGAAACTGCAGTTGAACCTGGTATGGGTATACATGATCCGCCCTTGGCATGTCAGATTGTTGGACACTGAGCCCTTCGCCCCCTCCTAGCCCAGAGATGATCACCCACTGATGGCAGCCAAACCTCCGACCAGGCCCTTACCCTCTGTGGGCTCCCCCACCCGCCCCGAGCACTGGGTCAGCAGCCCTGGTGCTTCCAGGCTAATTGCCCGATTTCCAAGATGGCTACTCACCTCCTCGTTCCCCACAGCAGCTGTTGCGTCAGCTTCACATTTTTAAATGGGTGTACTAAACGGCGCTCACGTGACCGATCACCAGGGAGCTGGTTAGATCACTGGGGGCAGTTAGATAGGGGGTCCTTCCCCTTAATGGGCTGAAAATTGGCCTTAATTGGTGATTATTGGTTTCTCGCCACATTGTGGTGGGATCTGGATCTTGCCAAAAGGAGCAGGCCGGTTAGATCGGAAACCGCCTGGTGCCATTCCCGATTTCAGGCTCTCCAATAATCTAACCGGCTCGCTCGGCTTCGCTTCCGGCACGGTGCGGCCGTTAGATTACGTCACATATCTCCAATCACATTTGTGAAAGTGAAATCACTAAAAATGCCCACAGAATATATATAGTTTCTCCTGCACTAAAATGAAGACATTACCACCTGCCTCTTTCCTGTTATATTTAAAGATGACAAAATGGTTTTAATTAGTGTGAGTTGACTGTAGGTTAAATCATCCTCTTTCATATTGCTATTTCGCTGGTGATGCTGCCTGAATCTAACAGATGCTTTTATGTGAGCTATTTACACTATTTCTCTTCACTACCCCGCTGCTCCCCAATAGAAGTTTAAAAGGCAGGTTAATAATCGGCGCCTTGGGTGAATTATTAATCCACAAGAAGAGTTTGTAGCTGTCTCACGCCACTGACATACCTGATCAAAGATGATCAGAGGAATTTGGCACAGATTAAAATTTCAAAATGAGTTCTTCGGATGAATTTAAAAGACACCATTAACACTGGGTAACATCAATGCAGTGTTATGTAAGTAATTTGTTTGTTCTGACCTTTAAGAATTGGTGTTGGGTTCCTTTGTGAATCCATTGTGTCACCTTGCATTAGGAAAAGAACACTCCATGTGATGGTGGAATCCAGATTTCTGGATGGGAATCTGGCAAAAGTGTAGTTTCCCTTTAGTTTAAAAACTCACCAGGCTTATACACTGTGAAATTTAGGTTAAACCGTTGTCTCTGTTTTAACAATTTAATTAACTCCTAGATAATTCCATTGCAATCCACCTTTTACTTTTAAATCCTGATTTTTGGAGATTTGTTTAAAAAAATGCGCAGCTGGGATGCTTTATCTCGACTCTCCCTGAAGGACTCTTAACTAGGAGATGAGGATGAGTTGATAATAGTGATTTAGCAATTACCTGCATTTAACCATTGCCGCTAAACCTGACAGAATCAATACGACTTAAGACAGAAAATAGTCCATAGGCTGATTATGGCGTTTCTTCACAGTTCACATAGCAACGAGCTCCTGCAACCTCTGGAGAGGTTCTGCTGGGGAATTGTAGGAAACTTGAGAGTCAGTTGGCAGTCAGACAGCCAGTAGCAGCAGGCAAGCAAGGGAAGTACAAGCCCCATCTTTACGGCTTGTATGTTTTCCATTGATGTTTCACATCAATTCTGTGTTTTCTCTCTGCAGTCCGATAGCTCATGAGAATTTGTGTCAAGGCAGTGTTAATTTACAGTTGAAAGTGTGAGAGACAACTCAATCTCATTTCTCAATAAAAGCAAATTACTGCGGATGCTGGAATCTGAAACCAACTTCATTTGAAGCCTACTTGTGACAATAAGCGATTTTCATTTCATTCATTTCTTTTCAAATGCTGGAAAATCTCAGCAGGTCTGGCAGCATCCGTAGGGAGAGAAAAAGGGTCATCTGGACTCAAAACGTTAGCTCTTTTCTCGCCCGACAGATGCTGCTACACTGCTGAGATTTTCCAGCATTTTCTCAATGTTATTTCTGTGTTTTTGCTCTGTACATTATGTTTATTCCTGTAGGAACCCCGCCAAATTCAAAGAAAGATTGTTGTCCAGTCCATTTGATATCAACATACCATAATAATTATAATCTCGGACGGGATCTTCCCCTACCCGGCGGGGCTGGGGGTCCCGGCGTAGCGGAGTGGTGTCAACCACTCCGGCGTCGGTCCTCCCAAAGGTGCGGAATTCTCCGCACCTTTCGGGGCCAAGCCCTCACATTGAGGGGCTAGGACCGCGCCGGAGTGGTTGGCGCCACGCCGACTGGCGCCAAAACCGGTGCCAATGGCCTTTGATGCCCGCCGGCTGGTGTCGGGGCTGGCCGAAAGGCCTTCGCCGGTTCGGTCATGCGCCAGTGTGTCAGCTGCCGCTGGCGTCACCACCGGCGCATGCACGGTAGGGTGGTTCTCTTCCGCCTCCGCCATGGTGGAGGCCGTGGCGACGGTAGAAGAAAAAGAGTGGCCCCACGGCACTGGCCTGCCCGCTGATCGGTGGGCCCCGATCGCGGGCCTGGCCACCGTGGGGGCACCCCCGGGGTCCAATCGCCCCGCACACCCCCCACCCAGGACTCCGGGGACCCGCTCGTGCCGCCAATCCCGCTGCCACCAGAGGTGGTGGAAACCACAGCGGCGAGAGAGGCCTCTCAGCGGTGGGACTTCAGCCTATCGCGGGCTGGAGTTCGCTGCAGGGGGCTCGCCAATCGCAGCGGCGCGATTCCCGCCCCCGCCAATTCCCAGGTGGCGGAGAATTCCGGCCACGGCGGGGGTGGGATTTTCGCCGGTCCCGGGCGATTCTCCGACCCTGTGGGGGTCGGAGAATTTTGGCCCTTTATTGTCACAAGTAGGCGTACATTAACACTGCAATGACGTTATTGTGAAAAGCCCCTAGTCGCCACAATCCAGTGCCTATTCATGTACACAGAGGGAGAATTCAGGTACCAGATCAAAACTTTGCAAAAAAACATGAGGTTGTACACTTAAACATGCAATCAGCCAAATGTAATTAGTTTTAACAGTTCACTTCCATGGACCACCACTAAATAGTCTCTCTGAAAGTTTTACTAACACAATTTCATAGCAATTCTCCTAATTCTGGCCTCTTTAGCATCCCTGATTTTCATTTTTCCATCATTGGTGGCCATACATCCAGAGGCCTTGGTCCTAAACTCTGTAAATCCCGACTTAAACATCTGGTTTTCTACTGGAAGGCAGAACCTGTTACCCTTGTCAGTTTACTCTACAGTTCGGGCATGAGATTCATGAGAAATAGTGAGACAATACTCAAAGTTCAATTTAAATATTCATGTCTTCACAGTATATAATACACCCATTATCAATACAACGGCTGTAGTCATTACAAGAAATCATATATGCAAGCAGCCAGCAAGTGCCGACCACCCTGCTGATTAAGCCGGAGAGCAACTGATCAAGGTAAACACAATGTTTCATTGACAAGATCACTCTATCCTATCAAAATCCACCTTAAGTCACAGTTGTCGAATTTTTACTCAAGCTATGGTATTAGAGATTCCTTAACAATGTCCATGTACTTAAACCAAAAAGAGTGAAGACAAGATAGAAGTTGCTGATTCCACAAGTTTCTAGGACTTCTTCAGCATTGCCAACATATGGAACATTCTTTCTCTTCTTCTATTTCTGAAATGATGTTGAATTATGTCCCGAAGAATCATACATAGAACATAGAACAGTACAGCACAGAACAGGCCCTTCGGCCCTCAATGTTGTGCCGAGCCATGATCACCCTACTCAAACCCACGTATCCACCCTATACCCGTAACCCAACAACCCCCCCCTTAACCTTACTTTTATTAGGACACTACGGGCAATTTAGCATGGCCAATCCACCTAACCCGCACATCTTTGGACTGTGGGAGGAAACCAGAGCACCCGGAGGAAACCCACGCACACAGGGGGAGGACGTGTGACCCAGCCGGGAATCGAACCTGGGACCCTGGAGCTGTGAAGCATTTATGCTAACCACCATGCTACCCTGCTGCCCCAAATCATATCCCAGAAGCCGTGGTAACGCCAACAATGAAAATGATTAAATAACTTCTATCCCTGCTTTTCATTATTTCTGAATCCCGTACTTGGGAATAATCCAAATTCACTTCTTCCATTGGCTTAGGGTGCAGGTCATCAGATGTCACCCGACCTCTGTAACGACAGCCTTATAGACAAAAGACAAATGCCCATCCTTTTTCCACTGGCCCTCCAGAACTTACCTTCCATTGTGAACCAATCTCCTTTAGATACGGAAAAGTTGTAAAATCACATCTCTTCAGCACATTTGAACCCAAATCCCACAGATCCTAAAACCATTAAGAACAAATGTTAATAACATTTCCTACCATAATATCAAAACCGAAAGAAACATTTCCCTCGGATGCAGATTTTCTACCTTCGTATGGTTAATCAATTAAATCATTGCACAGGTTTTGTTTAAAGAAGTGTCATCCTAAGTTGAAGATACTTTATAGTCATTTCTTCAAACACATAGGTGCGATTTAACGGGAAAAGTTTCAAACACTGTGTCAGGTGTGACTTCCCCGATGCTTCTCGACAGCTGAGCAGGACCTTGGCAGCACGGTAGCACAAGTGGATAGCACTGTGGCTTCACAGCGCCAGGGTCCCAGGTTCGATTCCCTGCTGGGTCAATGTCTGTGTGGAGTTTGCACATTCTCCCCATGTCTGCGTGGATTTCCTCTGGGTGCTCTGGTTTCTTCCCACAGTCCAAAGACGTGCAGGTTAGGTGGATTGGCTATGATAAATTGCCCTTAATGACCAAAAAAGGTTAGGAGGGGTTATTGGGTTGAGAGTGAGGGCTTAAAATGGGTCGGTGCAGACTTGACGGCCTAATGGCCTCCTTCTGTACTGTATGTTCTATGTTCAATGTTCTAATGGCACTCAGTGACAGAAATTATGCCCCACGAACTTCACAGTAGAAATGCCTATCCCACCAGCTGATTCATCTGGACCGCACCCAGCAGCTTTCCGCTAACAAGGGAGAGCTGCTCATAAACGCTTCCTCCGAACACACTCTGGTCAGCACCCAGCCACGCCACCACATAGACCTGCTCCGCGCTTCAGGGATGCCAAACTGGTCAGACTGTTGAACATGTGTAGGTGAGACGGGACACTTTGTTCCCCCGAGGGGTCGGAGAACTTGCCACAGAACCGCCAGTGCCCCCTGCGAGGCAGTGGTAGCAGTCTTCGGACAGTGTGACCAGATGGGCCTTGGTCCAGTTCAGGAAGAAGACCAACGGCACCCACTGGGATGCAAGGTCACTGGTCCACAGGCATTGGTCCTGCCTGCCATCACACTGACCTCCACCCCCTCCCCTCCAAAAAGGCAGAGGCTGGCACCTTGCACTTCCTCCCCCCAGCATATTATCGTGCCTGTGCCCCAGCACACCCTGATACCCACCAGCACAACCCCTCCAAGCCCAGGAGTATGCCAACACATGCCACCTGCCATAGACCCCCCCCCCCCCACAATGCATCAAGTGTGCAACTCCCAATGCCCTCCCTTTGTCCCCGCAGGAGAGGTTAGCCCATAATGGGCAGAAAGGGCTCAGAAGGGTGGTGAGGTTCCAGAAACAGAGTCCTCCCCTACTATGAGGAATGGGCCTTGGCGAGCGTGGGGTAGGCTGAGGATTTAGCACTGACAGTTGCACCTTCCTCTTCACCCAGATGACCTGTCTCAAGTGAGTTGTTCATGATGGACAAATGATCCTTCCCTCTCATTGACCACATGTCCATTCTCTCACAGGATTACCATTTGATGGGGCCAGGCCATCTGGTGTTCACCCCCAAACCCCCTGGCCTGCCACCCAAGAGAGCACCTTGGAGGAGAACTTCAAGGATGCCACCATTTAGGTGCCACAGCCATCATTCCCACCCGCCTCCAGTGCAGAGGCACACTCCTCCGTGGGTGACAGTAGTGGACAGGATTCTGGGGCACAGTCTGTTGGCCATCACATAAATGGTGATGCACATCAGTTGGAGTCAGGAATATCCAAGAGAGCCAGCAGTTGGAGCTCTGCTGGATCCCAGGACGCAGCTGAGTCCCAGACAGATGCCGAGTCTCTGGTAGCTCCAGTGCCCTGGGCTGCTTGCCCCAAAATGGAAATGGCTACTCACCTCCTCTGATTCCTTCAGCAGCCATTGCGTTAGGTTCCCTAAATAGGAGTGCTAAACGGTGCCTATGTGACATCTTGCTGAGGAGCCAGTTAGTTCCCGGGACACCATTAGGTTGGCCTTCCAGCGCATTAATGAGATGGTGTTAATTGGTATCAATTGGTGTCTCGCCACGTCTAGGCAGGGTCTGGAACCCGCCAACATGCTGATTAGATTGCGAACCGATTGGCGCCTGATGTGCATCCCGATTTTGGCCTATCCCGTGATTTAACAGGCACAAATAGATCCACATCGGTCACAATTTGGCCATTGAATCACGTCCAAGGCTGCTGAAAACAGACTTTCAGGTAACTTAAAGTCATAAAACCGTCAAGTGCAGTTTTTCACAAACAACAGCTGCCATCCTGTAAAGTATTCCAGCTGACTTGACTCCCCATTGCCTCGCTGACAGCAATTGAAACTGAGCAATTTAATTTAAAAAGTGGTTAAAGAATAAAAATCCATCGATGTTCCAAACCAGCAGTGAACCCTAAAAATCTGTCGTATTACCAAAATCTTATGCCTCCTTCAGTAATTTTCCTCAATTGGATGTTGCAAAATCTTTATCAAAACAGGAGCTTAATTTCCTGGTCACACAACCACTTTAAAACCACAGGACTTTAAAACCAACTAAGCTGACATCTTCTAAATTGTTCCTTGGAGAACAAAAGAGTTTATTTGATGATGCACGTGGACATGTGCCTTCCAGTTTCTCTGCATTTCAGAAGGAGCGAACTCTGACATGTCTTTCAATGGCAGTGTGTGTGTCACTCACTTGCAGTTTTCAAAACAACTAAATTAGCTAAACATTTCTGGCTGCCTGCTATTTGTGTATGTGAAGCTGAACCAGAGTTCCAACTTGGCATCAAAGCAGAATATCGCTTTGAAGAAATGCTGTTTAGCAGTTCCAACCCAAGTGTAATGACTTTTTCCTTTTTTGCTAAACATTCCACAGACGTAAAGTTTTATCAGTGACTCTGTCAATGCTCCGCCACCCCACACGCCCCACAGGGTTGAATTGTTTCTGCAAATCTCAACTACAAGTTTTCATTAAAAATATGATTAAGGCTCTCAGAAATATTTCAGTTTCTTCAACTACATTTCATTCCTTCTTTAAGATACTCATTTCAGCCTAACTCTTTGATTCACCTTTTATTCACCTGCTCCAACATTTCCTTGTGCGCCTATGCATCAAATATTGTTTGATAGCACTATGGCATTCCTTGACTTTCCAAAGTTTGAATTACAACAAATTTATTTTTGATGTTTAGAAATTAACATCCTAGTTTGATTTTCCTTGTCGATTTCAACCTTACGGCGCCACACATGTCAGTCGTGACCTCACAGTGTCATGTCACTGATGCTCATACATGTGCATCTGTGTTCAGTTGCTGTTCGATGCACTTTTGCAAACACTTTCTTTAAATTTAGGGTTTCCTTGCCTATAATTACATAATAATGGCAGAAAAGCATTAATCTGCTGCAAGAGATGTTTCTTCTCCTATGAAACATAGAGCAATTACTATGGAAACAAAATTGGAAATAATTAAGAGGTCTGAAAAAGACAAGAAGCACACTGGAAATTAGCAGAGCTTTGGATATTCCCGGAATGACTACCGTGACAAGCTAAAAATCCAGGAACATGTTAAGGGTTCGGCTCCTACATAATTAACACAGGATCCGCGCATGCGCAGTTGTGCCGGAAGCAATAAGGACATGCGCAGTTGTGCCGGCAGCAATGAGGACATGCGCAGTTGCGCCGGCACCAATGAGGACATGCGCAGTTCCGCCGGCACCAACGAGGACATGCGCAGTTGCGCGCCGCCAACGAGGACATGCGCAGTTGCGCGCCGCCAACGAGGACATGCGCAGTTGTGCCGGCGCAAATGAGGACATGCGCAGTTGTGCCGGCGCAAATGAGGACATGCACAGTTGTGCCGGCGCAAATGAGGACATGCACAGTTGTGCCGGCGCCAACGAGGACATGCGCAGTTGTCCCAGCGCCAACGAGGACATGCGCAGTGGCCTCCTTCAACGTGCCGGCCCCGATGCAACATGGCACAGGGCTACAGGGGCTGGCGCGTAGGATAGGAGGCCACCACCATAGAGGCCGGCCCGCCGCTCGGAGGGTCCCGATCGCGGGCCAGGCCATATCGGAGGCCCACCCCCCCGGGGTCGCCCCCCCCACCCCCCCAGGCCGCCACCTGACCCTAACATGCGAGGTCCCGGCGGCCCAGAGCAGGTTCGAACAGCATCGGCGGGACTCGACTCTCTTCCTACGGCTGCTCGGCCCATCTGGGCCAGAGTATCGGCAGGCTGGCCGCATAGAGTGGCCCGTGACCCACGCTGCGCCAACCACCCCTGTGCCAATAGCGTGATTCTCCACACTGCAGAGAATCGTGTGCCGGCACGAAAACTGATGCGATTGGCCGGAGAATCCTGCTCCAGGGCTTTTAAGGGATATTCCAGGGTAGTTCTCCCAGTGATATGGAAATCTAATCGTAAGGCATGGGTCAATAGGAACGTCTTTGAAGATTGGTTTAACGAACATTTTGTGC
This sequence comes from Scyliorhinus canicula, assembly GCF_902713615.1. Lineage (NCBI taxonomy): Eukaryota > Metazoa > Chordata > Chondrichthyes > Carcharhiniformes > Scyliorhinidae > Scyliorhinus > Scyliorhinus canicula. The sequence goes on along the minus strand of NC_052165.1, from coordinate 31,818,671 downwards.
CAGGTATAAGGTATTACTACTCAACAATGCTCCTCCTGGTCATTCAAACATTTATTGAAATTTTAATGATTTTCTTTTTACAAAGCTTACAAACAATAACACATAATAACAGGAATAATCCCCATCTCCCACAACAACATAAACTAACCCCCCACCCTATCTCACCCCTTCTAACTATTGAAATATTTTATTTGTTTTGCATTTTATATCACATGTTTTTAGTTCAAATATGGAGTTACCTGCGAGTATTATTTTACAAAGGCAATCAGGGTGTAGTTCTGGTTTATATAAAAGAGAAAATTAAAAAGTCAACCAAAGTACGTACAGGCGAGGCTCACTGTACATATTTACAGTTACCTGCCTTGTCTTCCTTCAGTGGCTATGTGCTTTATTTGGCTATCTTCCTCTGCTGTCCTGCCTGTTATTGGCCCTGACGTGCTTCTCCATTTGTTGCTACTCCCTCTAGTCCTCCTTTTGCCCTTGGATCTATCGCCCTGCAGCTGTGCCCCTTGATTTTCGCAGTCTTCTTGTGGGTTTTACCCCCCTTCTCCCAGCCCCCTTCCCCTTCCTTTGCTGTCTGTGGCTCGTCCGTGTCCCCCCCCCTCCCCCACTCTATTGGCTGCTGGCTACAAACAGGTCCTGGAACAAGTCGGTGAATGGCTTCCACATCTTGGGGAAACCCTATTCCGAGCCCCGGATGGCAAATTAGATTTTCTCCAGTTGGAGATAGCCAGTCTGCAGCTTTGGGTGGTGCTGCTAATCACCTGCTGATCTTCGGTGGGCGATTAGGGAGGCAAAGGCAATGGCGCCGTCCCCTCCCCATGAAGAGTATTCAATCACCCTTGATGACATGCATCCTGACATCAAAGTAGTATATCTGCCCTACGCCACCTCACTGCTGCAATACATGGACCAGGGATAATTGAGTCATTTAAAGCAGGTGCACATTTGTCAAGGTGCGCCAACACTCAAGGAATTCTGGAAGGGTTTCAGCCTTTACCATACAGTTAAGTACATAGATGAGGCCTGGAATGAAGTCACATGATCACATTTGTATGGCATCTGGAGAAAATTGCATTGTGTTTCTGCATGACCTCCAAGGTTTTGCAGATATTGTTGAAGAGGTGACCAGAAATGTTGTCCAAATAGGTGAAGAACTCAACTTTGACATTGCCCCAAAGGATGTTGATGAGTTTTTGGCTTCACATTCTGAAAACAATTAATTAATAAGGGCCTAATTGAACTGGAACAGCAACGAGTGGCAGAGGAAGAAGAAGATGCAGCCACTGTTGGGAGAATTTCCTCCTCGGAACATCTTAGCAGCACACATTGTGGCTGAGGCATTTCAACATCTAGAAGCTGGCATGTCCCTGTTGAGGAACATGACTCCAATATTGAGCACAGTGCTTCAGTGAATACAGGCATCTACGACCTATACAGCTGTGACAGAGAAATGTACAATGAGAAGAGAGAGGAGAACATGGGCGAAATTCTCCGGCCCCCAGCAGGGTCGGAGAATCGCCCGGGGGCGCCTAGAATCCCGCCCCCGTCATTGCAGAGATTCTCCGCCACCCGGGAAGTGGCGGGGGCAGGAATCTCGCCCCGCCGATCGGAGAGGCCCCTGCGGCGATTCTCCGGCCCGGATGGGCTGAGGTCCTGCCGCTGGGAGGCCTCTCCCGCTGCCGAGGTTTAAACCACCTCTGGAACGGCTGGCTCAGCGGCGCGAGCAGGCCCCCGGGGTCCTGGGGGGGCGGGGGCGATCGGACCCCGGGGGGTGCCCCCACGGTGGCCTGGCCCGCGATCGGGGCCCCCCGATCAGGGGCCGGGCCAGTGCCCTGGGTGCACTATGTTCCTCCGCGACCGCCACGGCCTCCACCATGGCGGAGGCGGAAGGGAACACCACATCGCGCATGCGCCGGCAGTGACGTCAGCGGCAGCTGGCCGCTGACGTCACTGCCGGCGCATGCGCCGAACGGCGAAAGCCTTTCGGCCAGCCCCGCTGCCGGTGGCACCGGGTGTTTGCGCCAGTCTTCTGTGCTAACCGCTCCGGCACGGGGCTGGCCCCCAAAGGTGGGGAGAATTCCCCACCTTTGGGGAGGCGCGACCCTTGAGTGGTTGGCGCCACTCCCCTACTCCGGCACCCTCCGTCACGCCGGGTAGGGGAGAATGCCGCCCCATATGTCCAAACTTCCTTTGACATTTTCTTTAAGAAAGCAAAGAAGAAGCCAAAAAATCTTGAAGCCAAGAATCCTAAGAAGACTCCAGCCAACGCCCCTTCAAAGTATTCTACCAAGGTCCAGGGAAGTCACCTCGAAAAAGTCCTTCCCCTGAAAACGTCATCCAACAGACCCACCCATGGGCCCAGGAATGATGCATGTAAATTATTGTAAGGCTTAAAATATTGTTAGTGCTTTCTGGATAATTTGTAGGTAATGTACATTGGACAGTACTCTACAGTACTATATACATACATTTCTCTCTTTTTGATGCCAAGAAACATGTTAATGTTGATATATTACTCATCCATAATTGATTGAATACAACATTTTGGATTATTTTGTTGAGAATAGGGTATTGGACCTTGGTTCAGGAACCAATCCCACATTTATAATATTGTTCCTTCGAGTTACCGATGTTTCAACTTAAGATGCGGCTATCAGGAATCAATGATGTCATTAGTCCGAGGATTGCCTGTACTGCGATGCAAGTTGTTTTACTATATTAAAGGTAGGATATAAATGCAACTTATTATTGCTGAAAGGGATACATAATTGAGAGTACAGAACTGTATACAGCAAGGCATATGAAGGTAATATGTGAGTAAGTGATAAAGGGATGAGTTATTAAACCACATGTGTCTCTTTCATTGCTCCATTTTGGATGTGCAACTTTCATCTTTTGAGAGACTCATACTATTGAACACTGCTTTGGCCACCTGCTGGGAAAAGGCAGTCATGTACATTCCACTTTAACATTTCCTGTTCTTACAGCTATGTTCCCACAATCATAACGGGTAGGAATTCAAAGACTTTGAAGAACGAAAGGCAGAACATCTTTTTAGCTCGATGCAAGTGACCTGTTGGAGGCAAATACCACTTGTGTTGCTCCTCCTTGTAATAATGTGCAAGTCAACCCTCCTGGTTTGAACTTTAACAGCAGTTAACATTCCATGCTGCATTCGCCATGGCAATGCCTCCACCAATCAGAGTCTGCTTTCCAACCCATCAGTGCTTTCTTCTCAGTATAAATTATTACTGCTGCAGTAAAAATTATTGCTCTCCTGTTACTGTTGGCCATTTCCTATGAGCTATCCTGATGAGTACAAGGCCAAAAGCTTTGGTAGCATGTTCATTTTTCAGGAATACTCACAAGTTCTGAACTCCAAATGAAACAGTATTCAAGCATAGCAATTCTCCTTGCAACTTTTTGTGTTTATTAATTCACTGGATACGTGCATTGTTGGCATGTGCATTGTTGGAACTTTAGATTCCCATTCTGTCCTTGTCCTTCTGGGCTGTAGAGCTCGAGGATTTGGAAAATCAATTCAAGTTGATCAGTCAGATTTTCTGTCTGCTCCTTTTTGCTAGTAGTGGCCATACTGCTCTTGAGAAAGTGGTGGTGAGTTGCCTTCTTGAACCGCTGCAGTCCATGCGTTGTAGGTAGACCCACAGTGCTGCTCGAGAGAGTTCCAGCTTTTTGACCCAGCAACAGTGAAGGAACACGCTATATTTCCAAGTCTGGGTGGTGAGTGACTTGGAGGGGAACATCCAGGTGGTGGAGTTCCCATGTGTCTGCTGCCCTCGTCCTTCTAGATGACAGAAGTCGTGGGGTTGGACAGTGCTCTCTCTATTAGCTGAGTAAATTCACTGTAACAGGAGGTATAGGAGATCATTGTCAACCTCACTACCTGGGTGATAATCTGGCGCAGCCAATCATTGTTAATGCACCTGATTTTCTACTAATTTTGATTTGAATGAAAGTAAGAGTGCGGGTGATCCACTGTGTCAAACAATGAGGGTGACTTTTGTCCAGCATTGGACTTGCATCTTGCCAATAACAAAGTAAAATTCTACTTTACAATTAATAAACATGTGCGGTCACTCGGAGACATTTGACACTCCTCCAATGATATTTTTCAATTATTCTTTAATGGTATATGATTGAATTATGAGCAAACATAAGCAAAACCTCCCTTTCTGAAAAGTAAAGAGCTATTAAATAGGGTGCGTTATTAAAATAATCCATTTGGCTTGCCGACACATTGAATTGGTCACAAAGGAGGCTTGCAACTCTATACTGTACTTCCACTGAAATAAAATGAGCATCAGGTGACATGTGCAACTCATTCTGCCGAGTGCAAGATGTCATTTCCCTGCCCTCTCCTGCCCCCATTGCCTTCAGGGACTCTTCTCATGGACGTGTCACATAGGCAGATGGTGCCGACACCTGCAGCGTGATGAACTCCTGTCATAGCATCAGCATCTCTCATTGCATAAAGCACGCAGGACAGATGAATAAAGGAGATTTGAATATGACCCCAAGAAACCATTTAAAAAACCATGGCAATGGCTCTCGGGTCAGATAAGCAGCACGAGTCTAAATGTTGCGACTAATAATAGGTGAGTGCCTTACGATGCGAGTCTGGGACCAAGGACAGATCCTCTGTGCTCAGCGCCCCAAGCTATCAGCGCTATACGAGTTGCGCGTTGGTATATACAATGAGACTTTACCAGACCTGAAGGTTTGAATGAAACCCATAAATCATTAAAAAGGCAAAAGTCTGAGGGGAACATTTTTCACCTAAGCTGACCATCAGGGAAGTGATGGGAATAGGGTACAATGCTGGTTTTCCACCTCGATATTGGAAAGTATTATCAGGTGGGATTTAAAACATGCATTCAAACCGATTCCATCAGTTTCACAGCGGGCAAGTTAGGTTCAATAGTGGGTCTTGAACTGGTGCACATGGAGGTCAGAGGCAGACTTGGTGGCAGTGCAGAGTGGACCAGCTGCCAAATCTAAGAGTGGAACATATTTGGAGGAAGGCTGAGAGCAAGATGATTGGCTAGGTTGTTCTGCATTTAACAAGTCTCCTGATAGGTGCGAGCCGAGTACAGTCTTGTTCAAGAAAGGGTTTTTGTTATAACCCTCATGGTGATCACTGCATCAGGACCGTCAGATCCCCCGTGACCACCACCGAATACGAGCCCCCGACCCCCCCCCCCCCACCCCTGATAATGAGGGGACGTTTCTTCCCCTTAACCGGGCTGGGGAGGGAGAACCTTTGGGGAGTGGAGATCTTGTATATCATAAAGTAATCTAATCTTTGGTTTCTACCTGCTTGGTGATTGCGTCCTACTTAAAAAAATTATATATTGCAGTAGTACATACTGTGCAGTGTGAAACAGACGTATGTGTCTCACTGATATCTCCAACAAAACCTTTTACATGCAGAACTTTCCTACTATGGGCATGCATTATAATTTAGATAAGGGGTTCCATGATTACTAACCCATTGGAAAAGGGGTGCTTCACACAAAATGTTTGAGAGTCACAGGGTGAAATTAACTCGCCGAGTGTTGGTCAAATGATTAAATGATTTCATATAATTAGAACCATCAAAACCTAAATGTCCACAACACGTTGAAACCTGTCCCATATTTGCAAGGCAGAAAGTCAGAAGTGTGATGGAATATTCTCCGCTTGTCTGGTGTGTGGCTCCAACAGCATCTAGGACATAAAGTGCACTTGATGGGACCCCATTCACCATCTTGAACGTTCACTCTCTCTGTCACCTGCTCACCATAAGCTGGAGTGTGTACCATCTACGAGATGCCCTACACCATCTCACCAAGGCTCCTTCGATGGCACCTTCCAAATTCGAGTTCCCTGCCACCTAGAAGGTCAGGCACAGCTGACGCATGGGAGCGCTAACACCTACAAGTTCCCCTCCATGTCACACACCATCTTGACTTGAAATTATATTGCTGTTCATTCACTGTTGTGGGTTGAAATCGCTTCCTACCAGTACTGTGGGTGTCCCTACATCTCATGGCCTGCAACAGTTCAAGAAAGAAGGATCACCACCTTAAAGGCAATTAGGGATGGGCAATAAATGGTGGCTACACATTTTTGTTCCAATATCCGTCTATGTGTTTGAAGTGCATTTATGTGAAACTGAGATAAAATATAACTGCTATTCTTAGGATCAATTCAGTGAAACACATGGTGGAGACACAGGACGCGACTTGGTGTCAAGACAAGAAACTCCCGAGCAGCCATTAAGTTAATTTAAATATGAATTCACTAGATTCTCTCGACGCCCGGGACCTAATGGCCATGCCTGCGAGACCTCATCAGGATGCCGTTTAGTACTGATTTCTACAAACGTGGATCAGTCATCTTGGAACTTGGGGAGTCTGCCAGACATTAGAGACTCTGGGTGGTTGGGGACAGGACAGGGTGACACACTGGCACTCCTCTGGCGTCTAGGCACCTTGACACTGCCAGCCTAGCCCCCTGGCAGTGCCACCTGGGCACCCTGGCAATTGAACCCTGGAACTGCCAGTGTGCCCAGCTGCCAGGTTGGCACTGGCAGGGATTGGGCCCAAGGGGGCCTTACCAGATGGATGGGGTATTCTTGGGGGCCTCCCTGAAGCTGGGGTGTGTGTGTTGAAAAACAGGAGGGGGATGGACGGAATGATCAGGGCAGCCAGACAAAATGGTGCCCCGCTCTGCAAGAATCCTTTCCTGGTGGTCTTGCCAGCCGGCAATGACTTGGTGCAGCCTTGGCGGAGAGAAACTCCCCGAGTCAAAAATCCAATGGCCATTGAATACCGGGGTGTTTATCAGTGCTGCAGCCACCGAGAAGCACCCCGCTAAATGCACCCAAAACTAGACATAGGTTTTTTTTCCGGTTAAATCGCAGCCACGATCTACAAAATCCGAACTGGGGTGGAACGTTTTATATAATAATAATCTTTATTGTCACAAGAAGGCTTACATTAACACTGCAATGCAGTGACTGTGAAAAGCCCCTAGTCGCCACACTCTGGTACCTGTTCGGGTACACAGAGGGAGAATTCAGAATGTCCAAATTACCTAACAGCACGTCTTTCAGGACATGTCGGAGGAAACCCACCTAGGCACAGGGAGAAAGTGCAGACTCCACACAGACAGTGACCCAAGCCACAATCGGTCATGGGACCCTGGAGCTGTGCAGCAACAGTGCTAACCACTGTGCTACCATGCTGCCCACCTGGTGGCAGATGCCAAATCAAAATGTATCAAAAGTTCTGATGATGAAGATCATCTGACAAGAAGTGCCTGAATGGAACAAATTGCTCTATCACTATGAGATGTATTTTCACAAACTTGACGTTAGCGGTCCAAGGTTCAACATAGAGCTTTTTCAACGTCTTTGTTGGAGTTTTTTATGCAAGCTGAATGGGGCTGGATTTTTCTTCTTCTGATGAAATAGTAAAAGTGAGCACAAAGTAGTGTCATTTTTTTGCACTGTCTGTGCTATGGCTATGACATTATTGGACAAGGGGCAAAATTCTCCCAACGGGAGACAAAGTGCCAACGCCGGAGTGAAAACCGGAGTGTTTCACTCCGGCATCGGAGGCTGCTCCTCGCCCCCTATTCTCCCACCCCCAGTGGGCTAGGAGCTGCGCCACATCAGTTTCACGCGCCGGGCCTTGGCGCCGCATCAAAGCGGCGTCGTGTAAATGACGAGGGGCTGGTTTAGCTCACTGGGCTAAATCGCTGGCTTTTAAAGCAGACCAAGCAGGCCAGCAGCACGGTTCGATTCCCGTACCAGCCTCCCCGAACAGGCGCCGGAATGTGGCGACTAGGGGCTTTTCACAGTGACTTAATTGAAGCTTACTCGTGACAATAAGCGATTTTCATTTCATTTCATTTCATTTCAAATGACGTCACCGCAGGTTGGCCGGCGCCAACCCGTGCATGCGCGGTTGCCGTCCTCCCCGCGGGCGCCCCGCAAGACATGTCGGAGTGACCTTGCAGGGCAGCGGAGGAAAAAGAGAGCGTCTTTTAGAGACACCGGCCCGCAGATCGGTGGGCACGATCGTGTGCCAGACCCGCACTGAGCACCCCCCTGGTGCTCGATCCTCCCTCCCCCCCACAGGCTGCACACGTAGCGTTCGCGCGCTGTTCACGCCGGCAGCGACCAGGTGTGGTTGGCGCCGGCGTGAACCGGTCGCATTGGGCAGGCCGCTCGGCTCATCCGGGCCGGATAATCGCCGCTCGACCATTAGAAACGGCGAGCGGCGATCTTCCGAGCGGCCTGTCATAAAACGCGGCACAACGTTTTGGGGGGGGTGGGAGAATCGCGTGCGGGTGCCAGGGCGGCGTAGCGGGAATCGCCCTGCATTCCCGCGATTCTCCCACCCGGCGTGGGGGTCGGAGAATCGCACCCAAGCTTTCTCAACAGATGGGTTCAGTTATAAAGATTGCACATTGAAAATACAAATTGCACCCCTGCACAAAACAGTGGGAGCTGAAGTTAATTTCTACCAGCATTATGTAACCATTGTTCACTGTGCATCATTTCATGGGTACCACGTTTGCAGGAAGGCTGGCTTAAGAACACACAGTTTGTTCCTGCACAGATTGATTCCCAGTAGATTTTGTTCTGTTTGCTTAACAAGAATGATTGGAAAAAAAGGGATGTTTATCTTGCCATCAAGGTCCCAGAGGCTTACATTGTGTCAACTGACTCCACTACTACCACGTCAGCTAGTGAAGGCAGCCAGGGTGCAGGTTCCAAGTATGTTACCTTAACCTTTTCTGGAATGGTACCCCCGAGTCTGAGGAGGGTCAGCACATTACGGCTCCGGAGTCACGTGTGACTCATTAACAACTCATGCAGCTCCCGACCTTGACCATTGAGAAATGGCATTATCAATTTTCAGCAAATAGTTATCTTATTTAGAAAAGAATACCGAGTATCTAAAAAAATCTCCTTGGCAACGGATTTTTAAAAAATGAACTTGGAAAATGTTTAATCACAAAAATCTGGTATTCAGTTGGAACCTTGTTTGGATCAAAAGCCCTGACAAGCCAAGCAAAATAACATACATGCGCCATCACATTCGAGGCAATTGTATCATCCTCTATTTGATCAGGCAAGTTGCTGGCAGACGTAGACCTCTGTAACAATATGGATATTGTATGGGAGATGAAGGGTGATGAAGATGGTGATCAAGAGCAGTCACGTACATCACATAACACGCTAGATTCTGGGAGAAGGTGTTTATGTGTGAGAGAGAATTGTTGTGTATTTGTGAGTTCTGTAGGTAGAGTTATAGCATAGGTTATATTAGCAACCTTTGTACTTAGGAAGACGTTCAAATCTAGATCTAAGTAGCGTTAAAAAATTGCTTGTTAAAACATAGCTTGATGTTTTTTGCTGAACACTACACATCAAAGCCATCCTTACCAAGAGAACAGAGAACATCACACAGTACCAGGAACCTGGATATCAATAAAGGACGAATTGTGGCCCTTTGTTTAGCTACAAAAAAATCAATTTATTATAAGAATCCGAAATTTGCAGCATTCATCAGCCATGGCGTGGAATGTTAAAGGCGACAGAAGTTTTGTGAAAATCTGATTAGTGTTAATTTGAAAAAACAATCGGCATAATTCAAAGGAATGAAATGGCTACCTCGAGGGACAGAACAGTGAAAATGGCCTCAGAAATCACCAGTCAGCAGGTGAATGACATGGATTCAGCTCCATACTTGTCTATTGCTCTATTGGCATATGAGTAACAGCATAGCGACTCTTGACTCATAGCATTTTTCCTAAACTTTCACCATTAGAATCCATAGAATCTCTACAGTGCAGAAGGAGCCCATTCAGCTCACCGAATCCACACCGAGCTTTCAAAAGACCAACCTACCCCGGCACAATCCCCACCCTACCTCGCAACCCCACCCAATATTAGGGACAAATTACATGGCCAATCCACCTAGCCTGCACTTCTTTGGGCTGTGGGAGGAAACTGGAGAACCCGGAGGAAATCTACGCAGACACGGGGAGAATGTGCAAACTCCTCACAGCCAGTAACCTGACGTCGGATCACTGGCACTGTGAGGCAGTAGTGCTAACCACTGTGCCACCATGCCACCCAATTTCTGTTCTAGTTAAGGTTCTTGACCCATATACTAGTCCATGCATCAACTGTTTCTGAAGTGACACTGGGATACCTGTTCCCAGATGTCTGCCTATTTTCAAATTGGTTTGAAGATGGTTCATCACAGCTGCTCAATGACCAATCATCTCCTAACTTTGCAATTCTATGTTCTTCGTTCTTGAGATATGGACAACATTGGTACTTACTACTTGAGATTTCTGTGGGCACTAAGGGTCAACAGCATCAAACGTCCTTGGAGCTAATCCCACTGTACCATCATAACTTTCCTTAAAGTGTGACAGAAACCCTGTTTGAGAGTTACACGTCATGCCTTACTACTTGTTTGGATTAGATTGAGGAGACGGCAGACCTAGTAAATAGGGGAGGAACAGTAGAAAGCATAATATGCTATACTGCATAACAGGCATTACATTTACTATTCCAAACCCCTGGGATAAATAGGAATTTACTAAAATGGACATGCAAATGGTTGTCTGGCAAGCAATAACATTCAGTAATGTGCGGGCAAGTATCTGATCAGCAGCCAGATACCAGTAGCGTCCCACAAGATTCAATATTGGTCTGTTGCTGCTCATAATGTTTACAGATTATTTAGTGAAAGGAATTGTGTCCAAAGTCCACAAATCTGAAAATGACACCAAATTTGGAACAACGGCAAGCAATGAATTTCAATGTGCAGAGAATCGAAAGGAGTTTGATTAACCTGGTTAATCATAAAATGCGGGAAAATGTAAGGTTATGATATTTGGCGGAGGAAAGATTGAAGTGGATTATGAGTTAAATGGTAATGAACTTCACATATTGGAACAGGAGAGAGAAGGAAAGAGCTTGTCGGGTGCTAGTGGACAGATTATGCAGAGAGCACAATGTTTCCAGGCTTTACCAAAAGCAAATGGCGACTCAGATCAGGGAGTGTATCATATGAATTCAGGGAGGTAATTTAAAACTGTATTTGACCCTGGTAAATTATCAGCTGTAGAGCTCCATGGATATTCTGCATTCTGTTATAAGAGGGGCTGCAGCATAGGGCTACATGCTGATCTAAGAACTTAAGGAAACAGTGTATGAACTTGTCAGGCCATTGCAGGGATTAGTTAAGAGTAAACCACATAGTGTTGGTCTGGAGTCATTCAGAAGCCAGATCAGGTAAGGATAGCAGATTCCAGTAAACCAAATGGGTTTTTATGGCAATTGATAATAGTTTCATAGTCACCGTTATTATACTAGCTTCAGGGAAGATAGTGGTATAGTTGTAATGCCCTTGCACTAGTAATCCAGCTATCAAGGCTGCTGCTTTAGAAACCTGGGGCGGGATTCTCCGGCGCCGGGGTTTTGGCAGGGGCGGGAATCGCGCAGCGCCAGTCAGCGGCCGCTGGCAGCAATTCTCCGACCCACAATGGGCTGAGTGGCCGCCCGTTTTCGGCTGGTCCCGCCGGCGTAAATCAAACCAGGTCCGTACCGGCGTGACCAGGCAGCCTGCAGCGTCCTTGAGGGGGGCACGGGGGGATCTGGCCCCGGGGGGTGCCCCCACATCGCGATCGGGGCCCACTGATCCGCAGGCAGGCCTGTGCCATGGGAGCACTCTTTCCCTCTGCGCCGGCTGCTGTCAACCTCCGCCATGGCCGGCGTGGAGAAGAACCCCCCCTGCGCATGCGCTGGGCTGACGCCAGCACATGCTGGCACTCCCACGCATGCGTCAACTCGCACCGGCTGGCGGCGGCCTTTCGGCACCGGTTGGCACGGCGCCAACCCCACCGGCGCCGGCCTAGCCTCTGAAGGTCCGGAGGATTCCGCACCTTCCGGGCGGACCTACGCCAGAGTGGTTCACGCAACTCCTCGGCGCCAGTACGGCCCGCCCCGCCGGGTAGGGGAGAATCCCGTCCCTGGGGTTCGAATCCCACCGGGACAGATGGTGCAATTTGGATAACAAATCTGGGGCAGGATTGTCTGGTCCGCCAACTGCGCTTTCCTGTGTGGCGCACCCTTGCTGGCAGCAGGATTCTCCATTCCTGCCACCTGCCAATGGGATTTCCCATTGTGGCCACCCCACGCCGCCGGGAAACCCATGGGCGGTGATGCACTGCCGGTGCAATGGAGAACGCTGCCGGCGGAGAATACAGCCACTGGAATTTAACGTCTAATGGTGACCATGAAACCATTGTTGACTGTCATAAAACCCACGTGGCTCACTAATGTCCCTTAGGGAAGGCAATCTACCTTACCTGGTGTGGCCTACATGTGACTCCAGGTTCACAACAATGCGGTTGGCTCTTAACTGCCCTCTGAAATGGCCAAACAAGCCATTCAGTTCAAGGGCAATGTCCTCCAGCACTTGTACAAGTGAAGCATGTGGATGGGACCACCACCTCCTCCTCATTGCCTCCAAGTCAAACACCATCCTCACTTAGAACCATACCGCTGTTCCTTCATTGTTTCCAGCTCATAATCTACACACAAGATCCTCAAACTCCTTCCTCAACACCACATAGACTGTGGCGGTTCAAGAGGGCAGTTCATCAGTGTTATATTACTCTTTGGTAACATATCGTTACTATTTGCTTTATATATCCAGAATGGTCTGGAGTAAATGATTAACTAATTTATACGACATGTGCTAACTATGCTGTGATCTATCTCTCTAACACTCTGCTGTCTCGTCACTCCTGGTTCGATGAGACTCGAGGGGCGCGATTCTCCGCTCCCCACACTGGGTGGAAGAATCGCGGGAGGGCCGGGCAACTCACGACACGCCGCCCTGGCACCCCCCGTGATTCTCCCATCGCCCGCTCGGATGAATCGCCGCTCGCCACTTTTCACGGCGACTGGCGATTCACCGGCCCGGATGGGCCGAGCGGCCTGATGTTCCCGACTGGTTCACGACGGCGGCAACCACACCTGGTCGCTGCCGTCATGAACATGGTGCCAAAGTTTTGTTTGTGGCTTGTGGGGGGCGGAGAGGGGAGTGAGCACCACGGCCGTGCTCGGGAGGGGACTGGCCCGCGATTGGTGTCCACCGATCGTCGGGCCGGCGTCTCCAAGAGTCGCAGTCTTTCCCCTCCGCCGCCCCACAAGATCAAGCCGCCACGTTTTGTGGGGCAGCGGAGGGGAAGACAGCAACCGTGCATGCGCGGGTTGGAGCCGGCAGCTGTCGTGACGTCAGCCACACATGAGCGGGTTGGAGCCGGCCAACCTGCGCATGCGCGGCTGACGTCACTTAGGCGCTGCTGTCGCGTCATTCTCGGCGAGCCGCCTTGACGCAAGCGTCAAGGCCCGGCGGCCGAGATTTACGGAGCGCCACTTCTAGCCCCCTGTAGGGTGGGGGGGGGGGGGGGGTGAATAGGGTGCGAGGAACGGGCTCCGAGGCCGTCATGAAACTCGGCCGAGTTCACGACGGCCTTCCCGATGCCGCGCGGGAGCGGAGAATTCCGCCCAAGATCTTTTGAGTTCTCATATTTATAGTGGAATCTAGTGTTGCCCTCTAGTAGTTGTGTTACACTAAGATGTAATCATTAACCCTTTACATGTCTTTATATATACATATCACTACAATCAGCACCTTCTGAACTGAAGTTTCCAGCATTGTACCCTGTTGAAGAGCAGTGATTCTCTGACAGCAAATTGCAGATTTCCGCCCTTCACTGCACATGTGTCGGTGCCAGAAGCTGCTATCAATTTTATCTTGTATTAACAACAAGTGTTGACAACCTTACCACTATTGCTACAGTTAGCTCCAGGCCATTCTGTTCTAATGATGTTAGTTGAGGAATAAATATTGACCAAGATGCCGAGGAGAACGTCACTCCACTTTTTTGAAATGGTGCTTGGGATTTTAATGTTGAGCTGAGAGGCCAGCTGAGGCCTTGGTTTGTTATTTCACCCATAGACTGATGCCTCTTCCAGTGCAACTTTTGCTCAGGAGACCCAACCATGTGGCCAATCCACAGCTGATTTTCATGGACATTCTTCTATGATATGGTGCATAGTTTGTTCTCTCCCACAGGCACGTGGGGACTGGCACTAATGCCCCATCTGTGGAGATTGGCCAAGCAGGGGCCATAGCCAGTCCTGAACCTGTTAAGGGTGGACAGCTCTTTCTTTGGAAGGCTAAAACTAGGCAGCTGTTGGGTTGGGTACTTGTTTATCATGTCCAATGATTCCTATTAATTTGTCCAGTTGAACTTTGCGTTGAAGTCCTGTGTGGGAGGGTTTTTCCAATTCGGCTTTCTTGATAGGAGTTGTACCTTGGGTGGACTGAATCAGCGTGGAGTGGCAGGTAGTCGGTGGAGGTCAGCACTGTGAACTTTTTCTATCACTTTGTTGGGTTATTGCAAGTTGGCGGATATGTGGAGGAGCGGTATTTGATTGGAAAGGAAGCTATGGGAATGGTGTTGAGCACAATGTTCCAATAATGATACTCATGGCAGCAATCAGCTGGGTGTCAAAACTGTAAGTATGTGATGGTCTTGACCAAACAGTGGTGCAGTATTCTGCTACTGTGTATGAGAGTGAAAGTGCTGAGGTTAGGAGGGTGGTGGTGCAAGGTTGAGCTGGCTAGTTCGGCAATCAAGTGCATGTAAAATGTGATGGATGGTTAGCCCTCTACCTTTCCCCACCCCTACCTTGACCCCGTAACATGATAGGTGGTCGGACGGCAATATCGGCAGTCAGCTTGCCATTTAAATGTAAATTATTAATGGACAATGAGCTTGTTAACAAGCAAATTGACCCGAATATTATGCTGCCAAACCCTAATATGGTTGTCATTATTCTGACCTGGTCCTTCTATCTTAGACTGTAGACTCTACTGCTTGTTACAAGATACACTGTAGTCATACTCTGGGATATACTTAAAACTTTTTGATTAGAACTTCTAAACGGATTACAGAGTAGGTATGTTGCTCCTAGGTATGGGGTGGGATTCTGCTTTCCGGGGAGTAAGTCCCCACGCCGGCGCCAACCACTCCGGCATCAACAACCCCCAAAAGTGCGGAATTCTCCGCACTTCCGGGGGCTAGGTGGATGCTGGAGGACTGCGTGAGTTCGAGCATGTGCTGAATGCCCGGCATGATCTCGCGCATGCGCAGAACGGCCGGCATATTCTGGCACATGCGCAGGGGGTTGTCTTCCCCACTCCGGCCATGGCGGAACCCTACAGGTGGCAGCGCGGAAGGAAGGAGTGCCCCTACGACACAGGCCTGCCCGCAGATTGGTGGGCTCTGATCACGTGCCAGGCCATCGTGGGTCCCGCCCCCCCCCGGAGTCGGATTTCCCCCCCCGCCCCAGCCGACGTACCTGCCAGGTCCCGCCATGTGGGACTATGCCTAATCTACACCGGCGGGACTGGCCTAAAATGGACGGCTGCTCGACCTATCAGGGCTCGGAGAATTGCCGGGCGGGGGGGGGGGGGGGGGGGGGGGGCGCTGCCAACGGCCCCCGACCGACGTGGCATGAACCCCGCCCCCGCCCGAAAACCGGTGCCGGGGAATACGGCAGCTGGCATCGGGGCGGTGGAGCGTGATTCACGCCGCTCCCCGGGGATTCTCCGACCCGGCGGGGGGGGGTTGGAGAATCCCACTGATAGTGTTTCAACCTCTCCCTCTCGAGTCTACCACATGACTGACTTTTGTCAGTGACACATCATCAACTATGTCATATGTTGACATACCTCTTCTGTTAATCCTTTATACCACGGGCATGGGGGGGAGAGGCTGATTTTAAGCAAACTGCTTAGAAAGGAGGAAGGATGAGGGGCAGGTCCTTCTGGCAAGCGGGGGAAGCCCCCCCAAAGTTGTTACACCCCTTTTGTTCTTGTCCACCTGGCCTCCAAAACATGACCTCCCAGTCTCTTCCCTAGGATGCCCAGTCCCTCCCTGTCCAATACCTGACACCTCACTCAGGGATCCGGGTGCTTTTCATCCTAAGGCTTACTCGCAATCCCGACAGTGGCCGCTACTGAGCTCTGCCACTGCTGGAACTGCTAGAGCTGCCAACCAATCAAATTGGCAGTCAGCTCTTCAGGGTGGGACCTCCTACTGCTCAGGGGCAGAAGTCCAACTCTCACTTTGTTCATGCTGACAGCTGTATTTCTTTGCTCCAGAGGGCGACCTTGCTGAGTATCAGTTGGAGTGAGACTAACTTTCTATTTTGGGGGTGGGGGGAAGATACGTGGGGCAATAGGCCCTTTCTAAAATATTCAGTCATAGAACATAGATAGAACATAGAACGATACAGCGCAGTACAGGCCCTTCGGCCCTCGATGTTGCACCGACATGGAAAAAAAAACTAAAGGCCATCTAACCTACACTATGCCCTTATCATCCATATGCTTATCCAATAAATTTTTAAATGCCCTCAATGTCGGCGAGTTCACTACTGTTGCAGGTAGGGCATTCCACGGCCTCACCACTCTTTGCGTAAAAAACCCACCTCTGACCTCTGTCCTATATCTATTACCCCTCAATTTAAGGCTATGTCCCCTCGTGCTAGCCACCTCCATCCGCGGGAGAAGGCTCTCGCTGTCCACCCTATCTAACCCTCTGATCATTTTGTATACCTCTATTAAGTCACCTCTTAACCTTCTTCTCTCTAACGAAAACAACCTCAAGTCCATCAGCCTCTCCTCATAAGATTTTCCCTCCATACCAGGCAACATCCTGGTAAATCTCCTCTGCACCCGTTCCAAAGCTTCCACGTCCTTCCTATAATGAGGCGACCAGAACTGTACGCAATACTCCAAATGCGGCCGTACCAGAGTTTGGTACAGCTGCATCATGACCTCATGGCTCCGGAACTCAATCCCTCTACCAATAAAGGCCAACACACCATAGGCCTTCTTCACAACCCTATCAACCTGGGTGGCAACTTTCAGGGATCTATGTACATGGACACCGAGATCCCTCTGCTCATCCACACTACCAAGAATTTTACCATTAGCCAAATATTCCGCATTCCTGTTATTCTTTCCAAAGTGAATCACCTCACACTTCTCCACATTAAACTCCATTTGCCACCTCTCAGCCCAGCTCTGCAGCTTATCTATGTCCCTCTGTAACCTGCAACATCCTTCCGCACTGTCTACAACTCCACCGACTTTAGTGTCGTCTGCAAATTTACTCACCCATCCTTCTGCGCCCTCCTCTAGGTCATTTATAAAAATGACAAACAGCAACGGCCCCAGAACAGATCCTTGTGGTACGCCACTCGTAACTGAACTCCATTCTGAACATTTCCCATCAACTACCACTCTCTGTCTTCTTTCAACTAGCCAATTTCTGATCCACATCTCTAAATCACCCTCAATCCCCAGCCTCCGTATTTTCTGCAATAGCCGACCGTGGGGAACCTTATCAAACGCTTTACTGAAATCCATATACACCACATCAACTGCTCTACCCTCGTCTACCTGTTCAGTCACCTTCTCAAAGAACTCGATAAGGTTTGTGAGGCATGACCTACCCTTCACAAAACCATGCTGACTATCCCTAATCATATTATTCCTATCTAGATGATTATAAATCGTATCTTTTATAATCCTCTCCAAGACTTTACCCACCACAGACGTTAGGCTCACCGGCCTATAGTTACCGGGGTTATCTCTACTCCCCTTCTTGAACAAAGGGACCACATTTGCTATCCTCCAGTCCTCTGGCACTATTCCTGTAGCTAATGATGACCTAAAAATCAAAGCCAAAGGCTCAGCAATCTCTTCCCTGGCTTCCCAGAGAATCCTAGGATAAATCCCATCCGGCCCCGGGGACTTATCTATTTTCACCTTGTCCAGAATTGCCAACACTTCTTCCCTACGCACCTCAATGCCATCTATTCTAATAGCCTGGGTCTCAGCATTCTCCTCCACAATATTATCTTTTTCTTGAGTGAATACTGACGAAAAGTATTCATTTAGTATCTCGCTTATCTCCTCAGCCTCCACACACAACTTCCCACCACTGTCCTTGACTGGCCCTACTCTTACCCTAGTCATTCTTTTATTCCTGACATACCTATAGAAAGCTTTTGGGTTTTCCTTGATCCTACCTGCCAAAGACTTCTCATGTCCCCTCCTTGCTCGTCTCAGCTCTCTCTTTAGATCCTTCCTCGCTTCCTTGTAACTATCAAGCGCCCCAACTGAAACTTCACGCCTCATCTTCACATAGGCCTCCTTCTTCCTCTTAACAAGAGATTCCACTTCTTTGGTAAACCACGGTTCCCTCGCTCGACCCCTTCCTCCCTGCCTGACTGGTACGTACTTATCAAGAACATGCAATAGCTGTTCCTTGAACAAGCTCCACATATCCAGTGTGCCCAACCCTTGCAGCCTACTTCTCCAACCAACACATCCTAAGTCATGTCTAATGGCATCATAATTGCCCTTCCCCCAGCTATAACTCTTGCTCTGCGGGGTATACTTATCCCTTTCCATCACTAACGTAAAGGTCACCGAATTGTGGTCACTGTCTCCAAAGTGTTCACCTACCTCCAGATCTAACACCTGGCCTGGTTCATTACCCAAAACCAAATCCAAAGTGGCCTCACCTCTTGTTGGCCTGTCAACATATTGTGTCAGAAAACCCTCCTGCACACATTGTACAAAGAACGACCCATCCAATGTACTCGAACTATATCTTTTCCAGTCTATATTAGGAAAGTTAAAGTCTCCCATAACAACTACCCTGTTACTTTCGCTCTTTTCCAGAATCATCTTCGCCATCCTTTCCTCTACATCTCTAGAACTATTAGGTGGCCTATAGAAAACTCCCAACAGGGTGACCTCTCCTTTCCTGTTTCTAACCTCAGCCCATACTACCTCGGAAGAAGAGTCCCCATCTTGCATTCTTTCTACCACCGTAATACTGTCCTTGACTAGCAGCGCCACACCTCCCCCTCTTTTGCCCCCTTCTCTGACCTTACTAAAGCACCTAAACCCCGGAACCTGCAACAACCATTCCTGTCCCTGCTCTATCCATGTCTCTGAAATGGCCACAACATCGAAGTCCCAGGTACCAACCCATGCTGCCAGTTCCCCTACCTTATTTCGTATACTCCTGGCATTGAAATAGACACACTTCAAACCACAGACCTGAACACTGCCGCCTTCCTGCGAAGTCAAAACTGTGCTCCTGACCTCTCTACTCTCAATCTCTCGCACCCCAAAACTACAATCCAGGTTCCCATGCCCCTGCTGAATTAGTTTAAACCCCCCCAAAGAGTACTAACAAATCTCCCCCCCAGGATATTGGTGCCCCTCAGGTTCAGATGTAGACCATCCTGTCTATAGAGGTCCCACCTTCCCCAGAAAGAGCCCCAGTTATCCAGAAATCTGAATCCCTCCCGCCTGCACCATCCCTGTAGCCACGTGTTTAATTGCTCTCTCTCCCTATTCCTCATCTCACTATCACGTGGCACGGGCAACAACCCAGAGATAACAACTCTGTTTGTTCTCGCTCTGAGCTTCCATCCTAGCTCCCTAAAGGCCTGCCTGACATCCTTGTCCCCTTTCCTACCTATGTCGTTAGTGCCAATGTGGACTACGACTTGGGGCTGCTCCCCCTCCCCCTTAAGGACCCGGAAAACACGATCCGAGACATCACGTACCCTTGCACCTGGGAGGCAACATACCAAACGTGAGTCTCTCTCGCTCCCACAAAATCTCCTATCTGTGCCCCTGACTATTGAGTCCCCAATTACTAATGTTCTACTCCTTTCCCCCCTTCCCTTCTGAGCAACAGGGACAGACTCTGTGCCAGAGGCCCGTACCCCATGGCTTACCCCTGGTAAGTCGTCCCCCCCACAAGTATCCAAAACGGTATACTTGTTACTCAGGGGAACGACCGCAGGGGGTCCCTGCACTGACTGCTTCTTCCCAGTCCCTCTTACAGTTACCCATCTATCTCCAGTCTTTGGTGTAACTACTTCCCTGAAGCTCCTATCTATGACCCCCTCTGCCTCCCGAATGATCCGAAGTTCATCCAGCTCAAGCTCCAGGTCCCTAACACGGTTTTTGAGGAGCTGGAGTTGGGTGCACTTCCCACAGATGAAATCAGCAGGGACACTGACGGCGTCCCTCACCTCAAACATTCTGCAGGAGGAGCATTGTACTGCCTTCCCTGACATCCCCTCTAGATTAAAAAAAAACAAGAAAAAGAAACAGAAAGGAAGAGCTTACCTGATATTACCTCAAACCCTGATCCCGCTGAAAGGTAAGCAAATTTAAAGGCACTTACTCACCTTCACGACAGGCCCCTGCTCCCGCTTCCCAACCACCGTGGGGTGGGGGGGTTGGTTAGAGGAGGAGGTAGGGTGGGAAACACTCACAAAGTGTTTCGGGTTTAACTGTCACTTGCCAACAGCCCCTCCACAAACCACCTTCAACTTAGGCTGACCGCACTGCACGTATGCAAATTTCCCCAGAACAGCTGATCAGTAGCTCTGCTCTGCTGCCCTCTGCTGGTTGCTTGCCTTTACTCAAACTCCTTGGGTCTTCTTCGCAGGTTCACCTTCAACTTAGGCTGACCGCACTGCACGTATGCAAATTTCCCCAGAACAGCTGATCAGTAGCTCTGCTCTGCTGCCCTCTGCTGGTTGCTTGCCTTTACTCAAACTCCTTGGGTCTTCTTCGCAGGTTCACCTTCAACTTAGGCTGACCGCACTGCACGTATGCAAATTTCCCCAGAACAGCTGATCAGTAGCTCTGCTCTGCTGCCCTCTCCATGAAGTAATTTTCATAAACCTGTTATTTGGACTTTTATTGCCTTATTTGCTGTTTTCGGAATGAGTAAGATTTTTATGCAAGTGTCTGTCCATTGAATAATTTCCATTTTACTCACCAAGTCACCTAAAGAATATATAGGATCTCAAACTTGAATTTTCACCTTTGCGGTTACCAGAAATCCTTTCTGGCACAGGCCATGTCTTCTCTTTCAGGAAAAGGACAGATCCGCCATAACTATTTAGTAACCTTGCTGTTCCTTTGCTCCCAGATCCCTTCTGTCATTTGAAAATAAATGGATATTTCTTAAACTCCTTGTTTGTGGGTAGATATTGAAAAACCATTAGAGTCATAGAACATAGAACATAGAACAGTACAGCACAGAACAGGCCCTTCGGCCCTCGATGTTGTGCCGAGCAATGATCACCCTACTCAAACCCACGTATCCACCCTATACCCGTAACCCAACAACCCCCCCTAACCTTACTTTTTGGACACTACGGGCAATTTAGCATGGCCAATCCACCTAACCCGCACATCTTTGGACTGTGGGAGGAAAGCGGAGCACCCGGAGGAAACCCACGCACACACGGGGAGGACGTGCAGACTCCGCACAGACAGTGACCCAGCCGGGAACCGAACCTGGGACCCTGGAGCTGTGAAGCATTTATGCTAACCACCATGCTACCGTGCTGCCCATAAAAGTCATTATAGATGCGGCCAGCAAGATCACTTTCTTTCAAAGAGACTGTTTTTTTTTGCTGTTCTTTATTTGTAGTTTGTATATAAAGGATTAAAACGACATTAGTAATTAGGTATAGTTGTTGAAGATATCCTGAAACATTGATTTCAAATTATTGAGTATACATGGGCAGAATTAGCTCCGTTAGCTGGAAGGTATGGTTCCTGCTGAGATGAACTTGGGACCTACGTCCACGCCCTGCCCTGAAATAAAATCATGGCATAACCCATGGTTCAACCACCCTCAAATAATCAAGGATACTATATGGAGAAGAAGAATCGAAGAAAGAATTAATTTAGATTAATAGAGCACCCAGTGATGTCTTCAGATGTGCTGTTGTGTTTCATTTTAGTACCTTTCCTTGAAGTGCAGTTACTACTTTTGTATGAGCAAAAAGAGCTGCCAATTAGTGCACAGGGAGATCCCACAAGTCACAAATGGGATGAATTACTTTTGACAACATTGGCTGAGGGAGGAACATTGTCGGGACAACGCCTTGCTTTTCTTCTGATAGCAAGAATGACGTTTTACAATAAGTGTAATAAAGAAAATCCTCATCCAAACACGCAGACTGACAGTGAAACACCCCCTGAGTACGGCACCTCAGTATCAGTCCTGGACTGAGGCTTCAACCCACAAATGCACAATGATGAACGATAATAAATAATGATGCAAAGTACAAAGAATACGTAGAAAATGGCTAATTGTGAACAATTAAAGGCTTGTAACTGAATGGATAGCTGACACAGTCAAAGACACATGTTACAGTCCTGTTGGTATAGTACCAATTTATCGTAACTTGCAGCCTCGATCTTAACACATACTTGTCAGATTTATGCCCTTCATACCTTGAAGTACCTTGTGTAATATTCAGCTGATCTGTTGCAATTTCTTTAGTGTCAGACAGCAATGCTTTCTCAGTCCAGGGTGTTGATTGACAGCGGCCTGGCCTGCTGTGTGCTATCTGTAAAAATAAAATTAATGTCAATGGCAAAAAAAAAATTACCTCAGGCTGTTCTTTGAAGTTCCTTTGTTTTAGTGTCATGGGAAAGCAAAGCAGTGTAGTATTTCTCTTCAGATCAGATGCTGTTATCAAAAAGTCCCAAGAAAATGCTTGCTCAATGTTACACCAGCTTACCCTGTTTGATCTTCTTCATTTGCCATGCTGCCCTTATGTTCCCTTTGCTCAGTGAGAAGAGTGAGATGCTTGCAGTTGTGCCCTGGCTAACATTTAACCCCCTGGTCATGATCACATTTTAGGAGTTTGTTGTCCAGAAATTGGGTGCTGTATTTCCTACAGTACAGCAGCACCTACACTTCTAAAAGTGCTTAATTCAATGCAACACACAATGGGATGACCCCAGGTCATGATAGGCAATATGTAATCTGTTCCTTCAATGTCGCTTGGTCAAAATCCTGGAACTCCCTCCCGAACAGCTTTGTTGATTGACCTACACCCATGGACTGCTGCAATTCAAGAAGGCGACTCACCTCCAACTTCTTAAGGGAAATTAGGAATGGGTAATGAATGCTGGCCGAGCCAGCAAAATACAATTATGTAAAATTATATTTTTACATAATTTTAAATATGTAAATTCAAATCTTTTGTTTTCTGTCTGTCAAAATAGTCAGTTTTAGTCTCTATTTTTTGACAGGCAACATGCTTGATCAAGACAGGAACAAAATGATGCAGGCTTTGGTGAATTAGTTCGCCGGTAATATTTCTCACAGTGGGTCCTGAAGTCTCAAATGAGAGTTGATTCTGTGGACCTAAATCTGGGCCATTCGAAGAGGATCGGTTTCTCCTTTGTTCTGTGAGGGTCACCAGAATTTTATGATGAATTAAGTAAAAACTTGATTTTTTTTTTATTCCTATATGGGGGAAAGGCGTCACTGGCTGGGCCAGCATGTGTTGCCCTTCCCTACTTGACCTTTGAACTGAATATTTCAGAGGGTAATTAAGAGCCAACCACATTGCAGTGCGCCTGGAACCACATGTAGGACAGACCAGGTAAGACCTCAGATTTCACTATTTAGGACACTATTTAAATGTTAAAACCAGTTGGGGTTTATAACTTTTAATTCCAGTTTTTAATTTGCTATAGTGGGATTTGAACCCAGATCCCTGAAGCATTACACCGAGTCACTGGATTCCTAGTCCAGCAACAATAGCCACTGCCTCGCCAAGTTGGTGTTGGTGTTTTGGTTGCTGAGTAATCCATTTGTTACAGAGAAAACAATACGGGACAGACTTTTCGGAGCCAGTTACAAGGCTTGAAATCTAATTAAGGCGTGACTAAGATGTCAAATCACAAATGTGACATGTAAAGATTTGCAAATATAACTTGAACCTCAAAATCAAGTCAGTCAGTGTTTTAGGTTGTGAGCAGTAATGACTTGCATTCATATTTCATTTGTCCTTACCTCAAGTTAATGGACTATTTTGGAAGCATAATTAATCTTCTACGGTGGAAAATTACAATTTTATGTCCAGCAAGCTCCCACGATTAGCAGTGATCCGATCATCTTTTTTAGGTGCTGATTGAGGGATGAACGCTGCCCAAGTTTCTTAGAGAAATTCTCTGAATTGCAGGAGAGGGCAGATGGGCCCTCAGTTCAATTTTTCATCTGAAAGATAACACCTCAGAGTCTGCAACCCTCTCTCAGTATTGGCCTGGGAGTGACAGCTGAGATCCTGTGTTCAGGTCTCTGTAATGGGGCTTGACTCCATAACCTTCTGACTCAGAGGCAAGAGCTACCAACTGAGCCAAGGCTAACACCAAATACATGATCCCTTCATATGACTGCTGAATGTAAAAAAACGGAAAAGACATACCAAATGGATTTTGAAGGCTATGAGAGAGAAAATACCTTTCATACAACAAAAAAAAGAGCCTTTTTCGACAGGTTCCTATTCAACACTATAAGTACAATAACTGATAGGCACTGGAGTTGTACAATTTTTTTCAATGACCAGTAATTTCTACCCCTCCTTTACACAGTGCTTTTACATCACTGACTTCAGGATCAATTAATTAGTCTCACACATAGCCTATTTCCTGTAATTAATGTAAACACAATGATCAGGAGTGAGTATATATTCTAACACAGAGGGTGTGCTGCCGAGCTGGAATACTGTCTTTCAGGTGACACCTTAAACTGCGGCTCATGTGTTCAGATGGACTTGAGGGATCTCACTGCACAATATCAGGGCAGCACGGAGGCATGGTGGTTAGCATAAATGCTTCACAGCTCCAGGGTCCCAGGTTCGGTTCCCGGCTGGGTCACTGTCTGTGCGGAGTCTGCACGTCCTCCCCGTGTGTGCGTGGGTTTCCTCCGGGTGCTCCGGTTTCCTCCCACAGTCCAAAGATGTGTGGGTTAGGTGGATTGGCCATGCTAAATTGCCCGTAGTGTCCTAAAAAGTAGGGTTGGGGGGGGGGTTGTTGGGTTACGGGCATAGGGTGGATACGTGGGTTTGAGTAGGGTGATCATTGCTCGGCACAACATCGAGGGCCGAAGGGCCTGTTCTGTGCTGTACTGTTCTATGTTCTATGTAATATGCAGAACAGAACAGTTCTGGTGCAATTCTGGTCACCACATTATCGGAAAGACGTGGACGTTTTGGAGAGAGTGCAAAGAAGATTCACCGGGATGTTGTCTGATTTAGAGTGTGTTGGCTACGAGGAGAGGTTGAATAAACTAGGGTTCTTTTCACTGGAAAGACGGAGGATGAGGGGATACCTGATAGAGGGCTACAAGATTATGGGAGGCACAGACGGGGTGGCTCGTCAGAGGCTTTTTCCAAGGGTGGAAGTGTCAATTACAAAGGGGCACAGGTTCAAGGTGAGAGGGGGAAAGTTTAAGGGAGAGGTGCGGGGTAAGTTTTACACGTAGAGAGTGGTCGGTGCCTGGAATGCCAGAGGATGTGTTGGAAACAGACACATTAGCAACATTTAAGAGGCATCCGGATGGGTACATGAATAGGGAGGAAATAGTGGGATACGGACCGAGTAAAGAAAGCTTTTATTTTTAGTTAGGGTATCATGATCGGCACAGGCTTGGAGGGGGCCGGAGGGCCTGTTCCTGTGCTGTACTTTTCTTTGTTCTTTACAGAACAGAAGAAAGTAATCAAAACTTGCATTTATGCATAATCTCACCATGTCCCTTGAAGCACTTCTGAAATGTGGTGATAGACGTCTCATTGTTCGATTATGGCCAAGCTGTAAGGTAATTTTTTTGTCTTCCGTGGGTCCTCCCATGACTGAAGAGTCGGCTGAGGGATTGGCATGAATGGCCACAGAACCCGGCAGTTCATGTCATTGTTGTTGGTGCCTGGGAAACTTCTGCAACGCCCCCACCTCCTTTGAGGTGCAATCACTGTGGCAGCCAATTTGCAAACAGCAAATTCTTTTACAATGTGTTTGAGGGATAAATATCGTCAGAACACCAGGAACAACTCCCCTGCTCTTATTTGAAACAGCGCACAGATTCCTTTACAGGGGAGAGCAGACACTGCCTCGGATTATCATCTCATCCAAAAGACTCCTGCGTGTCATGATCAACATTTATTCTCCCATCAAGGTCACTGAAACAGGTTGGCGGGTTACTTACCTCATTGCTGTTTGTCGGAATTTGCCTTGTGCAGATAAAATTCATCGTCTGTCTACAAAACAACAATGACTACTCCTCAAAAATAATTAATGGTCTGCGAAACAATTTGGATCATCCTAAGAATACGAAAGGTGCTACATGAATACAATTTTCCCTTTAAGGCAATTTTCAATTACTTGTCCCTATTTTCGCGGTCACCTCAGGTACAAATTTGGTTTGTGGTGCGAAAGGGATGTGAAACTTTATGCAGTCTGTCTAACAAGGCCAGTAGAGTTAAAAAGCAGAGGGAAGTTAAATACGAAGACCATCATGTTAAATAATGGACTACCTTTTTAAAATGTCTAAATTATAGATGCTTTAAATTGTGATATTCAGTATTTTAAGAATAGAAACACTTAATTGTAACCTGAGCTCGGCCCTAAGCCCTGGCTGCGATTGCATAACATTGCACGAAAACGAGTACTTAAGAGTTGGACAGATGAGCAGCTCTCTGCACTTTCTCTGATGCAGACGTGCAAGGTGACTTTTACTTGGAGGCTGAAAATTTGTTTCCTCACTCCAGTTGCCACGTAACATAGCTCGAGGCAGTACTGCGGGTTTCATGCCAGGGCATGTTCTTTAGTCTCTGATGCCAATCACAGGGGTGCAGCTGTTCATGACAGAGGGCAGAACACATCTAATATCTATTACACATCCACTAAATGTTAAAACACCTTCAGAGCTTGAGGTGGATGCTCTTCTGCAACAATGAATTTGAAACAGAAAAAAAAATGAGCCTTGAGATGTGCAGTCAGAAGTTGAAAGCTAAACAAGACACT
The DNA here is from genome assembly GCF_902713615.1 of Scyliorhinus canicula. Taxonomy (NCBI): domain Eukaryota; kingdom Metazoa; phylum Chordata; class Chondrichthyes; order Carcharhiniformes; family Scyliorhinidae; genus Scyliorhinus; species Scyliorhinus canicula. The sequence continues at coordinate 31,791,612 of NC_052165.1, read as the reverse complement.
TATTATGAAATATTTATTACCTTTTGGCCGTCCTGGTTATTAGTATGTGGAATGCTGTTTTCTGTTTACATGATTTTAAGGTGTATTCAGGGCATTAACTGGCATCTATCAGGCTGGGGGATTACATCTGTTGTGCTTTCATTTTAGATGTTGTGTGAAATAAATCTGTTCCCCAAAGTCTTTAAAAGGATGTTTTAAATATGTTGTCTGGAATATCCCATTCATCCAAATGATGATAATTTTATCTTGGCAGCGTTCAAAACAACAGACCATTAGCAAGCAAGGGTACCATAAGGGTCAACTAGTTTAACCCTCAAGCTCTCCGCGCGGTTGGTAGGGAATGCTAAGGTTAAGCGTGGAGGACAGGATTTTAAGGATTGAGGAGGGTGGGGTGGAATGGGAGCTTGGGGTGGCAAAGAAGGTTGAGGTGAAACATAATGAGTTCAGGTCAAATGTTAAGCTTAAAAATTGCTTACATAAGGGCGGAACGGTGGCACAGTGGTTAGCACTGCTGCCTCACGGCGCTGAGGATCCAGGTTTGTTCCCGGCCCTGGGTCACGACCTGTGTGGAGTTTTCAAATTCTCCCCGTGTGTGTGTGGGTCTCACCCCCACAACCCAAACAGATGTTCAGGATTGGTGAATTGGCCATGCTAAAATTGCCCCTTAATCGGAAAAAAAGAGAACTACATTTATTAAAAATAAATTGCTCACATCATAGAAGGAGGCCATCATGGCTGCACCAGCTCTCAAAGTGGGCATTATGACTTAGTACTATTATCCTGTATTTTCCCCGTACCCCTGCACATTGCTTCTATTCAAATAATCATATCATGCCCTCTTGAAAGCCTTGATTAAGTCTGACCTCCACATGAGAAATAAAACGCTTCCAGTGCCTCATCATGGGTCAACCTGAGCTTTGGGATTTGGAATTCCTGGAAGGTCATACTGGCACTGAAAAGAGGGATATTGGAACTTGTACCCGAGAGTGTGCCTGGTTTAGACTTCATCTCAATTTCCAGAAAACAGTGCCATTCACATAAAAGAGGCAACCACCTAATTCCTTTGCAGCACTTAACCAGCGGGAGACCTTGAATAATGTTGCCCTACCTGGAAGGTCGACTGTTCCAGTTGAAGTTGGAAGGTTACAAAGGAAGAGCTTGATCTTTGTGCATCAGGAGTTTCGGAAGAGTCTATTTTTGCACAGTCGCTACTTGGATGGATTACTCTTAAATCAGAACACAAAGCTTGATGAGTATCCGTAGCCAGGCAGGGACACAAATTAATAGGAGCATGGATTTAAGCAAAAGGGGTAGAAATTCTCCTCTGTGATCCCCCCTGAAATCGGTGTAGGTGGAAGTGGCAGTAGGAGCTCCCCACCCTTCACCCTCCTGAACTCTACCCCCACTGAATTTTCCGATGGAAAGTAACAAACTTTGTCCCTCCAAATTGATTTTAGTGCCTACCTCTGTTTCATGTGTGAGGACAACAATCTTCATTAGTGTGTAATTAGTGAATCATTGAATTTACAGTATAGAAGGAGGACTTTGGGCCCATCGAGTCTACATTGGCTCTTGGAAAGAGCACCCTGCCTGAGCCCACACCTCCACCCTATCCCCGTAACCCAAGCTAACCTTTTTGGACACTAAGGGCAATTTATCCTGCCCAATCCATCCAACTTGCACATATTTGGACTGTGGGAGGAAACTGGAGCACCCGGAGGAAACCCACGCCGACACGGGGAGAATGTGCAGACTCCACACAGACAGCGACCCAAGCCGGGAATCGAACCTGGGACCCTGGAGCTGTGAAGCCACTGTGCTAACCACTGTGCAATACAGAATGGCCTATTAGAACTGGTCTTAAGATATCTGCCTCCAAAGGCCTTATGGCAGTCACATGACTATGGCAAGCCAATTAGTCAGTACAAGATTGTATTTCTGATACCAAAACATCCCTTTTTTCATATCAAAAGAAACAAACATCACCTTTTCCCCAACGAACAAATGGCATAATCCCATGTGTCTGTGAGTTTCCCCAAGATACCCACTATTCTCATGCATTAACAACTGTTTGGTCCACTAGACAGTCTCTGCATATGCATTGAACACAGTCTTTAAACCAGGCAGGAGAGTTTTGTTCCTGTGGCCCTTGTTTTCTTGGTGACTGTTGTTGTTCCGTTGCAGTTGTTGGGGACCTGTAGACTGTTGGGGTTGATGGTAGTTCTGTACCAATTTAACTCAGTTGACTAGGCAGTTGGTCCATGATGCAAAGCGAAGCCTGCAGTGCCGGTTCAAATCTCGTACCGGCTGAGGTTATCTCAACCTTTCCCCTCACCTGAGGTGTGGTGATCCTCAGGTTAAATCATCAATAGTCAGCTCTCCCCCTCAAAGGGGAAGACATTCTATGCTCATCTGGGACTATGGCGACTTTGCCTTACCTTACTCAGTACAGACAGATCACTTCTCCCCAACTAGTCAATTGCTATGAAGTATCAGCTTTACCCATTCCGGGATGCCTGTGGTTATGCCAGTATATTTGGAATTTCTTTAGATATATGCCAAGTTTCCACGTGGACTGAATCCTGCTGAGAGTGGTGAAGTTTTTCACCCTGACTGGCTCTCCAATACTCAACTCTGGTAATGGTTTGGCAGTCTTGTCAAACTGAAATTTGGCTTTTTGTCATTTTACCTTGATCTTTTCCTTCACGCCTGTTACTACTTCTAGCTTCAGTAACGTTTTTGCGATCGCAAAATTAGTTTGCTTGCGGCATGACACCAGTCTCTTGACAGGACTCCTTGCAATGTCTTTAGTCAGTATGTTTCTCCACACAACGGCTGCCTTGTATACATCATTGCTAGATTTGCTCAATTTCTTGACAGTTCCTTTTGGTAATTTCCACTGCCACTTCAGCTTTTCCATTTGACTGGGACTAATACAGAGATGATCCATAATGCTGAATTTCCCAATCCTTTGTGAATCGACTGAACTCTTCACTTCTGAACTGACGGCCATTGTCACTCATCACAATGTCTGGAATTCTGTACTGCCAGAAGTGGGCTTTTGGATGTTCTCCTATTTCTTCTGCTGTAATTGAAGTTAGCTGGCATAACTCCAAGTCATCAGAATAGTAGCCGATAGTGACTTAATCATCAGTTCCTGCCAAAGTGAAAAAGTCTCCTCCCAATTTCATTCATGGTCTGTTTGGGATCTCTTTACTTTCATTGCTCATGTTTTCCAGTTGTCTGGTGCGATGTATCCCGCTGGTAGCGAGATTCTCCATCCCGCCAGCCGGCCAATGGGTTTTCCCATTATGGGCATCCCCATGCTGTCGGCAAATCCCCGGATGCTGGTGAGCTGTCGGTGCAACGGAGAGTCCCGTCAGTGGAGAACCCAGCCTCTTGCCTTTTTCAGAGTCAATTCAATTCCTTGATGGCCTGCGTGGATACGCTTCAGCATCTCTCCTCTCATCTCCTTTGGGATAATGACACTTTTATCTCTGCCATCTTGGGCTGTTAATTAATCTAGGTATGCCCAATATGTTCTTGTGATCACAAGTATGTCCTTGATACCCGTCCTTGATGTTTCATTCATCACTTCTAGTGCTTGGGGAGTTGTGTCTTGTTGGGTAGTTTGCTTGATTTGAGCAAGAAGCTTGTCTGTCTGATTCAATGTCTCTGCCGGGTTGATCATGCCTAGCTGCTGTTGCACTGTACACCGGTTTTCCTTTCTTGTATAACACATCAGATGATATATTTGTGGAAAAAGCAACGTTTCTTGCAGTCGCTTTGGAGCGGATAGTAGCAGTTTGCAAACAATGCTTTGAAGGGACTTGTGGCCAGACTCCACTGTTACTTTCTTTCTCCCAAGCAGGTAAGAATGAAAATCTCACAGACAAAAACAATAACCAGGCACTCTTTCTCAATCTGAGTGCAGCGTTGGCCCAATTTCATTAGCGCAACAGCGACCGGTTGTCTTTGCTGCATTAGGGTTGCTCCCAGACCTGTCTGACTGGCGTTACTTCTTCATTGAACAGCACTTCAGTGCTGGCATAATCACCAATAGTTTGATTTTAGTGAACACTGCTTCTTAATCTATTCCCCATGAAATATCATGAAATATCATTGGCTAACAGGGTTAAGGAAAATCCCAAAGCCTTTTATTTGTATATAAGGAGCAAGAGGGTAACTAGAGAAAGGAATGGCCCACTCAAAGACAAAAGAGGGAATTTAGGCGGGGAGTCAGAGGAAATGAGTGAGCTTCTTAATGAGTACTTTGCATCAGTATTCACCAAGGAGAGGGACATGACGAATGTTGAGGCTAGGGATGGATGTTTAAATACTCTAGGTCAAGTCCGCATAAAGAAGGGGGAAGTTTTGGGTATTCTAAAAGGCATTAAGGTGGACAAGTCCCCAGACTGGATGGGATCTATCCCAGGTTACTGAGGGAAGCGAGGGACGAAATAGCTGGGACCGTAACAGATATCTTTGCAGCATCCTTGAGCACGGGTGAGGTCCCGGAGGACTCTGGAGAATTGCTAATGTTGTCCCTTTGTTTAAGAAGGGTAGCAGGGATAATCCAGGGAATTATAGACCTGTGAGCTTGACGTCAGTGGTAGACAAACTGTTGGAGAAGATACTGAGGGATAGGATCTATTCACATTTGGAAGAAAATAGACTTATCAGTGACAGGCAGCATGATTTTGTGTAGGGAAGGTCATGTCTTACAAACCTAATAGAATTCTTTGAGGAAGTGACAAAGTTAATTGATGAGGGAAGGGCTGTAGATGTCATATACATGGACTTCAGTAAGGCATTTGATAAAGTTTCCCATGGCAGGTTGATGGAAAAAGTGAAGTCGTTTGGGGTTCAGGGTGTACTAGCTAGATGGATAAAGAACTAGCTGGGCAACAGGAGACAGAGAGTAGTGGTGGAAGGGAGTGTCTCAAAATGGGGAAAGGTGACTAGTAGTGTTCCACAGGGATCCGTGCTCGGACCGCTGTTGTTTATGATATACATAAATGATCTGGACGAAGGTATATGTGGTCTGATTAGCAAGTTTGCAAATGATACCAAGATTGGTGGAGTTGCAGATAGCGAGGAGAACTGTCAGAGAATACAGCAAAATATAGATAGATTGGAGAGTTGGGAAGAGAAATGGCAGATGGAGTTCAATCCAGGCAAATACGAGGTGATGCATTTTGGAAGATCTAATTCAAGAGCGGACTATATGGTCAATGGAAGAGTCCTGGGGAAAATTGATGCACAGAGAGATCTGGGAGTTCAGGTCCATTGTACCCTGAAGGTGGCAACGCAGGTCGATAGAGTGGTCAAGAAGGCATACAGCATGCTTTCCTTCATCGGACGGGGTATTGTGTACAAGAGTCGGTAGGTCATGTTACAGTTGTATAGGACTTTGGTTAGGCCACATTTGGAATACTGCGTGCAGTTCTGGTCGCCACATTACCAGAAGGATGTGGATGCTTCAGAGAGGGTGCAGAGGAGGTTCACCAGGATGTTGCCTGGTATGGAGGGTGCTAGCTATGAAGAATGGTTGAGTAGATTAGGATTGATTTTATTGGAAAGACGGAGGTTGAGAGGGGACCTGATTGAGGTCGACAAAATTATGAGAGGTATGGACAGGGTGGATAGCAACAAGCTTTTTCCAAGAGTGGGGGTGTCAATTACAAGGGGTCACAATTTCAAGGTGAGAGGGGGAAAGTTTAAGGGAGATGTGCATGGAAAGTTTTTTACGCAGAGGGTGCTGGGTGCCTGGAACGCTTTGCCAGCGGAGGTGGTAGATAGCATCATTTAACATGCATCTGGACAGATATATGAACGGGGAACAGAGGGAAGTAGATCCTTGGAAAATAGGCGACAGGTTTAGATAAAGGATCTGGATCGGCGCAGGCTGGGAGGGCCGAAGGGCCTGTTCCTGTGCTGTAATTTTCTTTGTTCTTTGTTACTACCACAGCACCTCCTTGGCTGTGAGCTCGTGTAATGCTCCACACTGAATACAAATTAGGCAAAAATTTAGCTAAGTAGTCACATATCCAACAAATTATTGCATCTCTTTCACATATATTGGTTGCTGCTACAACACTTACCTTGTGAGAATCCAGTTGAAGTTCCTTTGCCATCAATATATGGCCTATGTACTTGACTTCAGGCATCTTCAGTTGCAATTTATCCCTGTTCAGCTTCAGATTCACCTGGCGAGCTCTCTCCATCAGTCATATTAAATCCTGATCACGGTCAACTATGGCATCTTCCATCGTATTTCCACATCGATAGAGTAGTGGATCATCTATTGCAGCTTTCACCCTGGGAAGATCATTGACTATCTCGTGCTGCCTGTTTTTATAATCTTCTGGAGCCGTGGAAATGCCAAGTGACAAATGCAACCATCTGCAGCTCCTGCACGGCATCCAGAATGTCATTAGGAAGTGAATACTTTCATCCAGCCTCACTTGCCAGTAACTACCCTTCACATCTGGGGTATTGGATATCCGTGCCGTGATAAGTCGCGGTAACACTCTTTCAATAGTTGCCGTGGGGTAGTGAGATCTCTTCAGTATTTTGTTAGATTCTTTGGGTCTAAGCATGTGTGTAGTTTTGCAGGTTGATTCACTGCTACCATGCTGCTAATCCAGTCTGTAGGAGTTGTCCCTATTTTCATTCCTCCGCCCCTTTCCAGCTCTTCTGGCCATGATTCAGTGACCCTGTTGTGCAATGGGTGAATCACCCGAGGGCCCAAAATCGGGATCTGTGCCGGGTCGATCGTGAGTCACCTGACTCACTGCGCCTGGTGTGACCTGGACTTTGTCTTCGCTGGCCGACATCCAGATCTACATATTTACAAGGGCCTAATGGGTCATTTAATTACCTGGATGCTGGATACACCTGGCACCCTGAATTCAATTGCTGTGTCTGGGAGACTTCTCCAGGGTGCCATTTAGTATTGGTCCACACACACACGCGCGTGTGGACCAGGCATAATGGCCCCTCGGGGGGGAAGGGGGTCTTGCAGCCCATTGGAGACTCCCGGATGGCCAGAGACAGAGCAGGGTGGTACCCAGGTACTCCCCCTAGCACCTTGGTACCTTGGCACTGCCAGCCTGCCACCCAGATACCCTTCCATGGTGCCAGCGCACTGCCAGGAAAGTGCCTTTGAATAGCAGGGTAACTCCCGGTGCTGTAGCCATTGAGAAACACCTCGTCAACGCTCCCGGCAGCGGACTTAGTTTTAAATGTGCTGAATTGTGCCCTAAGTCTTATCTTTTAGTTTTGACTTGAGGGCAGTTGGAACTCTCTTCAGCAGATGCTGAATTGGTCATCCAATCTCATCTACTTCGAGATGGCTTTTTGCTGTTAGAATTCCCAACCCTGTAAACACATCTTTGTACTTCTCCAGGATCTGTTCTGCGGTCAGTGGTTGTGTTTGCTGTGACACGCTGTGACTCGTGTTGGCACATTCAGGGATGAGATGTGTCCAAACTTTAGACAGCCTTCAGCTGAGATGAATGGCCATTGTGTCCCATCTATGATCTGTAACTCAAGATCTTCCTTTTTGCCATTGCATCGGGCTGTCAGATTTCAGTGCCATCAGATAGAAAATCTTGCTTTCTAGGGCTTCATTTCTGGATCACCATTGTAAGGAACCTTCCTGTTTGTTCCTCTTTATTCCCTTGTTTTCCCCTTTCTTTTATTTTTGCTGTTACATTTTTGATCCATGGATGATTATTGGGCATGTGGCTTTAAGGAAAGTGGCCTGCATCTTTAATTCAAACAGGAATATCCCGAAGGCTGTTCTATTTTAGACTGACATCAGCGATGACTCAGATTGATTAATTTGGCAGGTAGCCAATGAATTGGCCTAAAGGGTGGTACTCTGCCCAGTGACAGGTGGCGAATGGGTCTGATCCCACTGGTGTGTTTTACAGAGTCACAAGTCTTGTGTTTTTGTTTCATTTTTTGGTTCTGTAGTCTGGGTGGAGGATTACAACTAATTCACTCCCCAAAATATCCAGCTAAACTCTCTTAATAAGGCCACTGTGAGAACTGATTCTCTCTCCAGTAAGTCTGGTTGCTATTCTTTCAAAACGGCAAAGGTTTGAAATCAAATTCCCGAGCTGAAGGAAAGGTTTCCTGCCTTTATGCTGGCAGAATCCCTTGAGTGCGGTGATGGCACCTGGAGCCCAGTGGTTATGTTATTGAACTAGTAGTTGAGAGGGAGAAACAGAGTTAATGTTTCAAGTCCAGTAGGATTTTCCTTCTGCTAATCTCTCTCTCCACATATGTTTCCAGTTGAGTTTTTGCAGCACTGTCTGTTTTTATTTCAGATGTCCAGCACCTGCAGTATTTTATTGTAGTCACTGAGAGGCATGGACTAATGACCTGGGGCATGAAGTCAAATCCCACTGTGGCAATGTAAAGTCAGTCAATGAATAAAATCTGGAATTGAAAGCTCGTCTCAATGGTGACCATGAAGCTATCAATGCTTGTTGCCTAAACTCTGTCTGGTTCACTAATGTCCTTCAGGAAAGGAAATCAGTCATCCTGAGCTTGTCTGGCCCATATGCAACTGCACATCCAGAGCAACGTGGTTGACTCTGAACTGCCCGCCAAAATCACCGAGCTAATCATAGCATTTACAGTGCAGAAGGAGGCCATGGAAAGAGCACCCTCTTTAAGCCCACACCCCCACCTTATCCCTGTAACCTACTAACCTTTTTTGGACACTACGGGCAATTTAGAATGGCCAATCCACCTAACCTGCACATCTTTGGACTGTGGGAGGAAACCGGAGCACCTGGAGGAAACCCGCACAGATACGTGGAGAACGTGCAGACTCTGCACAGACAGTGACCCAAGGTGAGGGCAATTAGGGAAGGGAAATTAACATCGGCTTTGCCAACATCCTATTAATTAATTTTTTAAAAATGAGCCAGAACTCAGAAAAATGGGTAGGTTCGAGTCTGGGGCAGGTGGAAAGGTCCGCCCTGGAAAGGAGAATCCACCTCCAGTCAGGAGCTGCTGAGGATCATTAGCATGGACCTGGATAGTCCATTTTTTGTGTAGTTCATGTTCTAATCCAAACTTTTTTTTAGCATGATTGTTCAATTGACCATGTGACCCAGGTCTCATTCTAGCAGTGGGCATAATATATTAATACATGAGAAAACCGGTTCAGCAATGAACCATGGACAGGACTGAATGAGACTGGAAGTGGAACTAGCCCAGCTTTCATTGTAGCTTCAATTAAAGCTCTTACTTAAATCTATTAAATGGGCCATCTAGCTAAATTTCATAAGGTATGAAAGGGCAAGGCAGTAAAACAGAGAACAACCTGGAAAAGATAAGCTCAGGAAAAACACACCTAAATCTTCGTGTGCAATCTGCTGCAATCACAGATGCAGTTTGTCAATTTTAGTCATGATTATATTTTTGATATGAGTGGGCAATCACCCCCCCCCCCCCCCCCCCGAAATTGAGAACCTTCCTCCTTATCTGGTGTTGACAGCTTTGCTTAAATGACAGCTTCCAAACCTTCAGCCCCTCTCCACATTGACAATCAAGTTGCATCTCAAACTTAAATAAAGAATCAAGAACGCAGATTGGCAGCTGTGTATGTGTGGGAGGTAGGGACATCTAAAATGGACCAAACTGGTCAAATCCAGAGGTGTGTGATTCCTTAAGTGGGCAATGATTATCTGATGTCACATCACAGATATTTGACTAGATAATTGGTAGAATGTTTCATGAATATGCTGAAGTCCCTGTTCATTGAAGATGGCATGGTTCTTTGAAACGTGTAGAGAGCGCTTAACTTCCAGCATTCAGATTCATAATGATCTTTACCCATTTAAGGGCACAGATTGTTCTCTATCATTTTTGTCTTTTTTTTTTGACGAACTATATAAGCACTTGAACAACATTCCATTTTCTTGGCCTGACAAAGGGAAGGCAGCTGAGTGAAGGAAATCAAAAAAATGTGCAATATTTTTGGAGCAAGCAGATGCCTAGCACATTATAAGAGATAAATTAGATGAGATTTATTGAGCACAGCAGTGATGGGTCTGAGCAAGAATTCATTAGCTTGCATCACTTCTTTCATCTAATATTGAAACTTCAAGAAATCACTTCGCATCATAAACAGCAAAAGAAAGATTATAAAAGAAGAACTGACACTAGAGTGCCCGTCATTGCCTCAGGACATCCCAAAGCACTTAACAGCACATATTTCTGAAGTGCAGTCTCTCTTGCAATGTACAAAGTGCGTAGCCAATATGTGCACAGTAAGCTCCCACAAATTGCAATGAGATAGTCATCAGATTTAAGTGGGGTAGGTTGAGGAATAAATTGCTGAAAGCTGAGAATTTTCAATTGTTTTCAGCTCTTAAGTTGCTCTGCTCGTTCAGACGCTCTTAGCAATCCTTTTGTTTGCTTCCTTCTAAGTGTCCAATTGTTGTAATATCCTCATACCCCCTGCATAATATTTTAAACATTGAAGGGCTGATTAACAAGCTGACAGGCAAATGGAGCATAACCATCTTTATGCCGTCCTGTACAGCAGACAAGTTTCAGGAATTCCGTTAAGGAAGTTTTATGGCCCTTAAGGAGCGGCCTTCCACACTGACTTGATGGATGTTAGTTCAGAATTCCGAGTCGGAGCTTTGGGCTCCACTCACTGGGACTGTACAGAATGGAGTTTGAGCTCTTGTTACTTGCTGACCTGGAAGTGGGAATGCTATCATTAGGCCCAAAGCTTGCTCCTAGAATCCAATTAATTTGCCGTTGGTTTTTAGACCAGCACCACAGCAAGAGAGAATAAAAATGATCGAAGGGACTTGAGAGAATACTGATTGTACATGTGTCATCACTCATCAAACATTCAGACTGGCAACAGTGAATCATGGCCTATAGAAGAGAGAGAAAATCTGTGAGGACTGGACTGAGTGGAAAAGTAGTGACAGAACACAATAAGCAGACTGACGAGGACATGCCTGGAGCAGTGGGTAAAAGAGAGCAAAGCGTGGAGAAAGGCTTCAGAAACACACACGAGAACCTGGGAGAGAAAGAAGAGAGGCAGTTTTAAACAGAGGTCAGAGGCAGTGGCAAAGGAAATCAGAAGCAAAAGATAATGGGTAGAGGTGACTGAAATGAAAAATAAATAAATAACCTTTATTGCCACAAGTAGGCTCACATTAACACTGCAATGAAGTTACTGTGAAAAGCCCCTAGTCGCCACATTCCGGCACCTGTTGGTGTACACGGAAGGAGCATTCAGAATTCTCAACTTGTACGGGATTGAACCCGTGCTGCTGGCCTTTTTCTGCCTCACAAACCAGCTGTCTAGCCCACTGAGCTAAACCAGCCCCTGTCAAATGGAAAAATGAGGGGTGGGATTCTCCCCTACCCGGCGGGGCGGGGGGTCCCGGCGCCGAGGAGTGGCGTGAACCACTCCGGCGTCAGGCCGTCCCAAAGGTGCAAAATCCTCTGCACCTTCAGGGGCTAGGCCTGCCCCGGAGTGGTTTGTGCCCCTCCAGCCAGCGGGGAAGGGGCTTGGCGCCATGTCTGCTCACACCAAGAGGGGGCTCCTGAGTTATGGAAAATGATCCACGTTGTCCAGAGGATCATCATGGATTTGGATGGTTGGGGCAGTTTGGTGCATCAGGAGCGAGCTGGTAGAGAATCTTTGTTTTCCAAATGCTTAGCCTGAGGCCCATTCACTCAGATGCCTCAGTGAACACGTCAACGATAGTTAGTAGCTCGACCTCTGATTGTGCGCGTACATAGGCATCGCCTGCATACTGCAGCTCGAAGACAGAGTTCAGGGTGGTCTTGGTTTTGGTCTAGAGTCGTCTGAGGTTGAACAGTTTCCTCCATGTGTGGTAGGGTAGCTCCACATAGCGGGCAGCTTCAGGGTGACGGGGTGGAGTGTTGCTGCAAGGAAGATGGAGAAGACGGTTGGTAGGATGATACAGCCCTCTTTAACCCCAGTTTGCACACGTATTGGGTCTGTGGTGGTTCCGTTGGTGAGGATCACTGTTTGCATGTCATCGTGGAGCAGGCAGAGAAAGGGAACAAATTTTTGCAGCCAGCCGAATTTGAGGAGAATGTACCACAATCCCTCACGGTTGACAGAATCGAAGAAGGCCAAGTACAGAGGTTGATGCAGCTCCCTGCACTTTGCCTGGATTTTTCTGGACAACACTAGAGACTGGAGAGAGAGTGGACCTGGGGAAGAAACAGCTGCTAGATCGTGGGAGACTTCAAAAGGAGCAAAACAGCGAGAATGAAAGAGACACAACACCAGCGACTGGTCAGAATTGTTGAAAAATCGTACAGAACTGGGTGAAGACAAAATGAAGTGAGGAACTAACAAAGAACAAAGAACAAAGAAAAAAAACTGTCTACAAATCCCTCAGGATTATCGAATGATTTAGACGTCAGCAGCACCGGGGCCGGTGCAGAGTCGATGGGCCGAATGGCCTCCTTCTGCACTGTAAATTCTGTAAGTCCATGAACTTGAAGTGCCCCCCCCTTGGGATCAGGGAGGTCAGGCTCAGACCACTATTGCTGCAGTCTAATTTTTAAATGCACCCCTTTGGTGCTGCTTACAGGCCCCTGTCTGCCCACACAGCTGAGTGTTGTCTGTGTCCCTTAAATGCTCAGAGAGCCTGATTATCTGGGAGCCCAACTAGGCCGACTTTCTGCACACCTTTGTACCCCAGCTGTATCATCAAGGGCCAAGCTCAGTCAGGAGCTCACCAGGTGTTGCCGCTCCTCAGAAGCGCTGCCCCATAGGGCGGCATATAGTGCAGTGGCTAGCACTGGGACTGCGGCACTGAGGACCTGGGCTCGAATCCCGGCCATGGGTCACTGTCACATTCTCCCCATGTTTGCGTGAGTTTCACCCCCACAACCCAAAGATGCGTAGGTTAGGTGGATTGGCCACGCTAAATTGCCCCTTAATTGGAGAAAACATAATTGGGTATTCTAAATTTATATTAAAAAAAAGAAGCGCTGACCCATTGCAGAGCAAGTATAGGAATCAACAGAGATCACTCCAACCAGAGATCCCTCAAATGCAGTCTTTAACCCTCCTTAGTTCTCCGTCCCCTCAGGGTTTTGGACTCACTAGTAACCGCCACCCATCCGGATCACCAGCTGTCTCCTCCTGGTGAGACTGGCAGCGCTGACTGCCAGGCGGTGTTCAGGAGGGCAGAATTGAGCTGCGGCCCAAGTTGGGCAAGAGGGTGTCGCTCCACCCCTCACTGGCATGGAGCTGTGCGCCCACATCAGAGCCCCGGCCTCGGGGGAGGCGGGGGTGGGGTAGGTCTTCTCTGAGCCATCTTGGCGGCTGCAGTGAGTGTGTGATAAGTGAAGTGCTTAAAAACAGCTCCAGCTGCCAGGCTCTTTGGGGCCAACTTCGGCCTCAGTGGTTAGAACACCCACTGGACTGGGAATAGCTTGGAATTCGCGCCAGCAGAATGCTGGCCATTTGCATGTCCTGACACGTTTACCGAATAGAGCCCCCAACGAGAATGCAAAGAGCACGCAATTCAGACCCAGAATCAACAGTCTCCCAAATGGAGAATTTTGCCCTGTGTCTTCAGACAACGTAAAATGGCCGTCAGCACATGCGCACCATGGTCCGCACAGCCGTCACTCTTCTTAATCAGAAATTAGTTAACGTCTCAGTTACACACAGGATATAATTCTCGTACATGTTTCAGACCAACAAGATGGTGGGCCATTATACTTTTGATATTGAGTAATTGGGGCAGACTTGGTTCGTAACTTAACAACGGAGATACGTATACTAATATCCTATATTACAGAAAGTGTACATTTAATGGGAGGAGTTACAGTATAATCACAAGAAACTTGTAGGGGCTGACACAAATTCAACTTCTATTGGTATAAACAGCACATATTTAAGCGCTGCAGGACCCTGACACCCTGGTGAGAGGGTGAGGGGCAGAGGGAAATTTTGCCTCTGTGCACATTCGTGCCATTGGCAGCAAATGCAGCTTTTAATAAATCTCATTTGTATGCTGTCACCAGAAAAAACTGCCAAATTGTCATAGGAAGCCAACTACTTTACTAATATATGCCCACTGGCCTGTCCTCATGTGACACCAACCCCACAAAGGGGGTTGACTATTGGTCTTCTCCGAGAAACAATTCATTTTTCTGTGCCAATGTTAACCACACCAGAGAATGTATTTATTTTATTTCATGGGTCTGGATCCACCTGTAGGCCAGGCCAGGTAAGGACTGCAGATTTCCGCCCCTGAAGGGCATCAGTGAACCAAATGGGTTGTATGTGAAAGAACAATCGACAATGGTTTCACGGTCATCGTTGGACTTGTAATTCCAGAATTTTACTGAATTCAAATTTCACCATCTGATGTGAACCAGGGTCCCCAGTGCATTACCCCGGGTCTCACGATTACTAGTCCAGTAATAATACCCCCATGTCACCTCCTTCCCTGTCTGTACCTGCATTAATACAGTTTGTCAATAAAGGATAACGTTCTCCAAATTGCCCTTCCTCCGAACAGTCAATCCACCTCAGTTTTAGCCTTCAAAACGGACTGTCACAGCAGATAAACATTCTGGAAATTAATCCAAGAGGCAATTTACATATTCAGACCTTTCAGCTCAGGTGTTGTTACCATCGCATTAGTGCCCCCGCTAATTGCAATTATAATTTTTTTTTGCTGCACTGCCATCTAATACAGAATAAACAAGGAAAGGCAGATGTAAATGTTCTCATCCCAGTTTATTCTGCAACTGCACCCGAATCATTTTATTTTGAGGCAGACGTATTGAATCTGGTTCGAGGTGATGACAAAAAAAAATTAGTAGCCATGCGCAGTCTTAGAATTAAACATGAAAGGACTCCCACCCACAAATTATGGAGCACTGGCCTCACATCATTGATATTATAAACAGCAGGGAAGCTATCAAGGAATCTGCACTTGCTGAGATTTAACATGTGCACACTTTGCTTGCAGCAGCGCGTTAAACTGGTGAGATTAAGAACACAATACCATGGTAAATCAGAAAAGCCGATCCTCAAACATTCAAAGTTAACCATTGAGAGTGTCGTCCTCATTCTCGAAAGCAGCACTTGATGGCAAAAGTGCTGCTGGTGATACGAAAGGACCACTCACGCATCTGATATACTTTAAAGTATGAAAATGTTCAAGAAACTGGAGGGCAAGCAGCTCAGAGGAAGAGCAGCAAAGATTTGCATTTATGAAGCACCTCTAGCACAGTAATATGTCACTTTAGAGGAGCAAAATTTAACACAAAGTCACTTACGGAGATAATATAAGATGGTCCCCAAATGCTTGGTCAGAGAAGATTTAAGGTGCATATTCAAGGAGGAGATAGAGGTGCTGAGGGTTAAGGAGGGGGTTGCAGAGTTTATTAATAGACTACCTGAATGGGGAGAATTCTTTTTGCGTTATTCAAATTCTAAAGTAAAAAATATGCTATGCTCCTGTAAGTCTGGAAATTTTCTTGAACAAACAATGCTTTGTCTTCTGCTCCATTTCCAATCCTTTCACAAGAACAGTGTTAAATAAAAGCCCCAAATAATGGAATAATTGACCCAAGTATGTCTTAGCTACCACTGCTGTACTGTACGCTTAGTTATTTCAAATCTGGGGCGGGATTCTCCCATTCGGCGGCAGAGTGTCCACGCGTTTCACGACAGCGTGAACAGGCCGCTGGGAATACTGATTCTGGCCCCTACAGGCGAACTGTGCGCCCCGCCACCATGCGCATGCGCGGTGGCCTCTCTCAATGTGCTGGCCCCGACGCAACATGGCGCCGGAGTTTAGGGGCCGGCGCGTCAGAAAATAGGCCCGGGAAGCGAGAGGCCGGCCCGCCGATCGTTGGCCCCCGATCACGGGCCAGGCCCCATCAGAGCCCCCCCCCCCCCCCCCCCCCCCCCCCCCCCCCCCCCCCCCCCCCACATGCCACCCCCGGCCCTGCGCGCAGGTGTGGACGGCGCCGGTGGGACTCTGTCTTTTTAGAGCGGCCGCTCGGCCCATCCGGGCCAGGAATCGGTGGCCCGGCCGCGTAGACCGGCCCACGACCGGCACTGCGCCAAATGGCCCGGCACCAATGGCGCAGATTCTCCGCTGCTTGGAGAATCGCGTGCTGGCATCGGGGCAGCTTGGCGCCATTGCTGGATTCTCCGGCCCGGTGCAGGGCTGGGAGAATCCCGCCCTTGGTGTCTCAGAGGAAGGCACAGAATGTTAATTGTATGTTTCCATTGTTCTGGCAATAGCTATTGCTCTGGAATTGTGCACTGTCAGATCCAGGGGAATATATTTTTGCCCATGTTGCATTTATAATTGGTTGTCCCTGAAACACATTAAAAACAGAAATAAATATTAGCTATAGGTGGTTGTGGTGCGTACCAGATTGCTGAGAGGTTAAGTGATGGGTGCAGCCCAGGTCGAACATGTTTGGTTGGGGTTTTGCAAACCTTTGTTATTCTTTCGCACGATGGCTTCATAATTATCCTGGTGGTAAATTAATTATGGTAATTGTGTGATTTTTTTCATGTCGATGTAGTCTATCTGCAGCAACTGTGATGTCAATAATGTGTCCACATGTAGAAAGTACATTTTGCCAGTTGTCAGTTATACAACTATTATTTAGTTTAATCGTCAAACGTTTAATGAACTGTCTACAGAGCTCAGGAAAGAAAATGAGTTAAGGATGTTTCCAGCAGTTCAGCTGTTTGATTTGATTAATTTGACTGTTGTAACCGTTATTGCGGAGGTTTAAATATCTTGAAGATTCAAATTGGATGTCAGGGTATGACGGTGCGGTTATTGGGGGAGTGCAAGAATTTAGGCAGTGCCTTTCAACCCAGATTCTCAAGGAATGACAATGTCCACTGCCTCCTAGCAGTTAAGGTCTGATCCAAAATAACTTTGGCAATCTTAATGTTTTTGGGCACTGGGTAAAATTTTCATCCTAGTATTCAAATCCCACCATGACCTCTTCAATTCCTATCTCTCCTCCAATTATATCCTCTCAAACACCCTAAATTTCTCCCCTTCACCAGTGGCAGCCTCCATCTGCCTGGGCTCTACATTCTGGAATTCCCTTCCTAAACCTTTTTGCCTTTCCACCTCTCTCTCAACCTTTAAGACACTCATTAAGACCTATCACTTTGATCTTTATTATTAACCCCTTTGGTAACTGGGTGGCAAATTCTGATCGCCTGTGGTGCATATCAAGGTGGGACCTGTCATAATCATAATCATGCTGATGTAAATGGACAATCTAATGGGAGGGGGACACATCAGGTGTAGAGACCTGATAATTACATTCAAATGTATTCGAAAGAGAGTTCCGGCATTGAACATCATTGGTGGGTGGGGGGAAGGCGGAATTGGAACTCCTGCCGGTGTAAACTGCGTTTTTGTACTCGCGTGATTTTTCATTTCCGCCGCCGTACCCATGGTGTGGGCTGGATTCTCCGCTTCAGGGGCTATGAAAACTGTGGTCTATAATGCCAGAAAAACTGGCGTCAAAAGGCCACAGATTCACAGGCCTGCAGGAGGCTAGCAGGGAACTGTCGTGGAGCTTGCAGCTCCAGCTGCAGATACGGCCCCCCTCACGTCCGGGTCAGATGCCGCACATGCGCATGGCGGTGGCCTCCAGCGAGCACGCAGTGCTCCTTGGTGAACTCAGGCTGCGGACCTGGACCGTGGAAATAGTGCCCCCGATTGACCGCGCACCCAACCCGGACCGCCCAGTGCAGTATCAGGCATCCCCTGTGCTCTGATCAGCCTATCCCGTCCAGACGGGGCGGAGAATAGCGGGACGGGCCTCAAGCAATGGCTGCAGGTGGTGGATATGTGGCGCGGCGTACTCCCCGAGTATGTCGCTATTCGGGGGTCGGAGAATCGAGGAACCGACGGCGGTCCCGATTCCATACATGAAACTAGATTCTCCGCCCCGGTGCCGGACACGATTTTGGCGTCGGGGTGCGGAGAATCCAGCCCTGTGTTTTCCTGTGATGGAGGCCGCTCGCCATTGGCCATTGACCAGGTACCGCTTATATCTGTGGCGTTTTGTATGGCTCGTCCATCCTGCTGTTGGGGAACCCTCTGTGGGGGCTTTGCCATTGCTGGAAGCAGAAGATTTTGCTGTCGGGAAAATCTCACCCATGGTATAAATGCTAGCTCTTGTTTCTTACAGCATGAAGCCACCCTAATTTAGTAGCAAATAATACTTTTAATTAGTGATATGTTGGAATAATAAAAGGTATTAGAATAATGATTTTCTAATGTGGAGACTGAGAAACGTCATTAGGACAATATAGATGGGGCATAATGTTGTGTTATACCTGCTCTGTGACTACCTGCAGCTGATATCCATAGGAACATACAGAGAACATAGAGCAAGAGGAGGCCATTTGGCCCTTCGCGCCTACTCTGCCACTCATTATGATCATGGCCGATCGTCAAATTCAATAGCCTGATCCCATCTTCCTACCCACGGTCCCCCATATTCCTTGATCCCTTTTAGCTGCAAGTGCTATATCTAACTCCGTCTTGAAACTACACAACATTTTGGCCTCAACTACTTTCTGCGGAAGTGAATTCCACAGATTCACCACTCTCTGGGTGAAGAAATTTCTCCTCACCTCAGTTCTAAAAGGTTTATCCCGTACCCTAGCCTATGACTGCTAGTTCTGGACTCTCCCACTATCCATCTGAATCTATCCCGTCGAATCCTGTAAAAATTTTATAAGTTTCAATAAGATCCCCTCTCACTCCTAAACTCCAATGAATATAATCTTAACTGAGTATTCTCATTTGCAAGTCCTGCCATCCCAGGAATCACCCTGGTAATCCTTCGCTGCACTCCCTCCATAGTAAGATCATCCTTCCTCAGATAAGGACACCAAATCTGCACACAATACTCCAGGTGTGGCCTCACCAACGCCCTATACAATTACAGTAAAACATTCCTATTCCTATACTCAAATCTTCTCTCTATGAAGGTCAACATACCATTTGCCTTCTTTACTGCCCATTGTACCTGTGTGTGTACTTTCAGTGACTGATGCACCAGGACACCAAGGACTTGCTGAGTAACCGCCTCTTTCAATTTACAACATTCGAATAATAATCTGCCTTCTTATTTTTGTTACCAAAATGGATAACCTCACATTTATCCACATTATACTGCATCTGTCGTGCACATGCCCACTAACAGCCTATCCAAATCACACTGAATCATCTCCGTATCCTCCTTACAGCTCACCCTCCCACCTAACTTTGTATCATCTCCAAATTTAGTACTCTCGTCCAAATCATTAATATATAATGTGAAAAGTTGGGGTCCTAGCACAGATCCCTGTGGTACCCCAGTAGTTACTGCCTGCCAATTTGAAAAATTTATTCCAACCCTTTCCTTCCTGTCTTCTAACCAGCGTTTTAATCTATCTCAAGACACTATCTGCAATCCCATAATCTTTAACTTTACGTAGTAATCTGCTATATGAGACTTTGTTGAAAGCTTTCTAAAAGTCTAAATAAACCACATCCACCGGTTCTCCCTGGTCAACTCTACTAACATCCTCAAAGAATTCCAATAGACTTGTCAAGCATGATTTCCCTTTCATAAATCCATGCTGACTTTGTCTGATTATACCACTGATTTTCAAATGCTATGCTATGAAATCCTTGATGATGGATTCTAGAAAATTTTGTACGACCGACATTAGGCTCACTGGTCTATAATTCCCTTTTTTCTCTCTACCTCCCTTTTTGAATAGCAGGCTTATATTAGCTCTCTCCAATCTGCAGGAACCATTCCACAGTCCACGGAATTTTGAAAAATGTCTACCAATGGATCGACTGTTTCTCAAGGCCACTTCCTTAAATACTCTAGGATGAAAATGATCAGGCCCTGAAGATTTATCTGCCTTCAATCCCATTAATTTTCCCCAAATCGTTCTTCTACTAATACCGATTTCCTTCAGCTCCTCACTAAAACTTGTGTTTCTCAGAACCTCCAGTACATTATTCATGTCTTCCTTTGTGAAGACAGAAGCAAAGTACGAATTTAGTTCCTCAGCCATTTCTTTGTTCCCCATTATGAATCCTCCTGTTTCTGACTGTAATTCTGAATGTAATGCCTACATTCGGTTTAGTCTATCTTTTTCTCTTTACATACCTATAGAAACTTTTACAGTCAGTTCTTCTGTTCCCCGCTAGCTTACTTTCATATTGCATTTTTTTCTTCTTAATCAATCCCTTTGTCCACCTTTGCTGAATTTTAAACTGTTCCCAATCCTCAGGTCTATTGCTTTTTCCTGCTAATTTTAATACTTCTTCCTTGAATCTAATATTACCTTATTTTCCCTTATGAGCCATGGTCTGGTCACAGTTCCCTTTCTACTCTTGCACCAATTAGAAATAAATAACTTTTGGAGTTCACCTATTCATTCCTTCAATGCCTGCCATTGCCTGTCTTCTGTTCTTCCTTTCAGTAATGTCCATCACAGCCAGCTTATGCCTCACACCATCACAGTTACCTTTATTGAGATGCAGGCCCCTGGTCTCAGAATCAACTACTTCACTATCCACCTTGATAAAGAATTCTACCACATTATGGTCACTCATGAGCTGTTGGAAATGAGAAGAGTATCATTCCCCTTGATGTGGAGATGCCGGCGTTGGACTGGGGTGAGCACAGTAAGAAGTCTTACAACACCAGGTTAAAGTCCAACAGGTTTGTTTCAAACACGAGCTTTCGGAGCACGGCTCCTTCTTCAGGTGAATGGAAAGGCTTGTTCCAGAAATGTTTATATAGACACAGTCAGAGATGCCCCGGAATGCGAGCACCTGCAGGCAATCAAATCATCAAAGATGCAGAGAGAGAGGTAACTCCAGGTTAAAGAGGTGTGAATTGTCCCAAGCCAGTTCAGTCGGTAGGCCTCTGCAAGTCCAGGCTTGTTGGTGGGGGCCGAATGTAATGCGACATGAATCCCAGATCCCGGTTGAGTCCGCATTCATGCGTGCGGAACTTAGCTATAAGTTTTTGCTCAGCAATTTTGCGTTGTCGCGTCTCCTGAAGGCCTCCTTGTAGAATGCTGACCCGGAGATCAGAGGCTGAATGTCCTTGACTGCTGAAGTGTTCCCCAACTGGAAGGGAACAGTCCTGCCTGTTGATAGTCGCACGATGCCCGTTTATTCGTTGTCGCAGTGTCTGCATGGTCTCGCCAATGTACCACGCTTCGGGACATCCTTTCCTGCAGCGTATGAGGTAGACTACATTGGTCGAGTCGCACGAGTATGCGCCGCGTACCTGGTGGGTGGTGTTTGACGGATGAGTTGCAGACTCATCCTGTGCAGTGAGTTGCAGAGTTGCAGAATTGCGTCTGGAGAACGGATGAGTTGCAGAATTGCGTCTGGAGTCTCCAGACGCAATTCTGCAACTCATCCGTTCTCCAGACGCAATTCTGCAACTCATCCGTTTCATTCTAGAACTCCAGACGCAATTCTGCAACTCATCCGTTTCATTCTAGACCACAACGTCTTCACCTTCGACAACAAATTCTTCATCCAGACGCACGGAACAGCCATGGGGACCAAATTTGCACCTCAATATGCCAACATCTTCATGCACAAGTTTGAACAGGACTTCCTCACCACACAGGACTTTCAACCGATGCTATACACCAGATACATCGATGACATTTTTTTCCTTTGGACCCACGGCGAGACATCACTGAAACGACTACACGATGACATCAATAAGTTCCATCCCACCATCAAACTCACCATGGACTATTCTCCAAATTCAGTTCCATTCTTGGACACACTCGTCTCCATCAAGGACGGTCACCTCAGCACCTCGCTTTACCGCAAGCCCACAGATAATCTCACGATGCTCCACTTCTCCAGCTTTCACCCGAAACACATTAAAGAAGCCATCCCCTATGGACAAGCCCTCCGTATACACAGGATCTGCTCAGACAAGGAGGAGCGCAACAGACACCTACAGATGCTGAAAGATGCCCTCGTACGAACGGGATATGGCGCTCGACTCATTGATCGACAGTTCCACCGCGCCACAGCAAAAAACCGCACCGACCTCCTCAGAAGACAAACACGGGACACCACTGACAGACTACCCTTCGTCGTCCAGTACTTTCCTGGGGCGGAGAAACTACGACATCTTCTTCGCAGCCTCCAACACATCATCAGCGAGGATGGACATCTTGCCAAGGTCATCCCCACACCCCCACTACTGGCCTTCAAACAACCGCGCAACCTCAAACAAACCATTGTTTGCAGCAAATTACCCAGCCTTCAGAACAGCAACCACAACACCACAAAACCCTGCCAGGGTAATCTCTGCAAGACATGCCAGATCATCGACATGGACACCACCATTACACGTGGAAACACCACCCACCAGGTACGCGGCGCATACTCGTGCGACTCGACCAATGTAGTCTACCTCATACGCTGCAGGAAAGGATGTCCCGAAGCGTGGTACATTGGCGAGACCATGCAGACACTGCGACAACGAATAAACGGGCATCGTGCGACTATCAACAGGCAGGACTGTTCCCTTCCAGTTGGGGAACACTTCAGCAGTCAAGGACATTCAGCCTCTGATCTCCGGGTCAGCATTCTACAAGGAGGCCTTCAGGAGACGCGACAACGCAAAATTGCTGAGCAAAAACTTATAGCTAAGTTCCGCACGCATGAATGCGGACTCAACCGGGATCTGGGATTCATGTCGCATTACATTCGGCCCCCACCAACAAGCCTGGACTTGCAGAGGCCTACCGACTGAACTGGCTTGGGACAATTCACACCTCTTTAACCTGGAGTTACCTCTCTCTCTGCATCTTTGATGATTTGATTGCCTGCAGGTGCTCGCATTCCGGGGCATCTCTGACTGTGTCTATATAAACATTTCTGGAACAAGCCTTTCCGTTCACCTGAAGAAGGAGCCGTGCTCCGAAAGCTCGTGTTTGAAACAAACCTGTTGGACTTTAACCTGGTGTTGTAAGACTTCTTACTGTGCATTCCCCTTGATGACCACAACAAGTTTATGGCAAATAAACACCATCACTATTACTTCCAATGGTGTCGAGGTCCTGTTCAAGTGCTCTTACATAAGTTTTCTCTGCCTGTGTGAAAGAAGTTTGCAACAGGTAAAAGAAAAACTGCGGACAATTATACCAGAGCTAATGAAGAAGGCAACAATAACAAAGGGTGCAGTCGTCTTCATTTAATCAGGTAGATCATAGAAATATGGGAATCTAGGAAGAGAATTAGGTCATTCAGGCCCTCGAGACTGTTCTGTCTTTCAATTAGATCACAGCTGATTTTAATTCTAGGCAATGGTAGGCATTCAATAATGTTTTGTATACACTTGCTTCATAAGAGTCTATCAAAACCAATTTGGAATTTTTCAGTTGACCTAGCCTTGACAGCTTTTTTTGATGGGTGTGTATGTGTGGGTGTGTATGTGTGTGTGGGGGGGGGTTGTGGGATGGGGGGGGGGGGGGGGGGGGGGGGGTGGCGGGGGGGAGTTCCAAATTTCCAATATCCTTTCTGTGAGGAAGTCCTTCCTTACATCACCTCAATGTCATACCTTCTGAGCGAGACTCCCCACCACTGTAAACAGTTTGTCTCTTATCAACTCTATCAAATCATCTTAAACACTTCAATTAGATTGCCCTTTAATTTTCAGTGCTCAAGGGCATTAAAATCTAGTCTGTGAAATCTGTTCTTATAATTTAACCTTTTTAGCCCCACAAGGTGGACTGTAATTTTTTGAAGCAACAGGTTATTACAGATTGATTCAGTGCAGCAGTTAGTTGATAAAGGGCTGAAGGTGAGGAATGCCGAATGGAAGGAAACGGTCTTTAATAGTAATTGATTGGATAATAACTTTGAAATGCCATTGTACGGTGGCTGTCTCCACCCACTGTCTAAAATTTAGCGGTGACTGATAACTTGGGTATGTGCTGCTCATGTTGCCATTGGCCTTCCTGCTGCTAATTCCCAGAACAGAGGCCCTTAAAGGGACCACATGGCTGCCATCCAAAAAAGTTAAGCGTAAAATCTCCTTACATACCTGAGTTAAGAGCCAGGAAGAGGAGGTGTGTTTCCACTGGGCACACTTTAAGACCATGACTCACTTGCCAACCACAACCCAGTCCCAAGGCACGAATCAGAAATGTGATGTTGTCACTTTCCTGGATGAGCGCAACTCCAATAACATTTACAAATCTTGACACAGTCAAAGACAAAGCAGCCTACTTGATTGGCATCCCATCCCAGTGCCTTAAACATTCACTTCCTTCATCATTCACGTACAACAGCAGCAGTGTGTACCATCTACAAGATGCATGGCAGCAACTCACCAAAGCTCCTTCAACAGAACTGCTCAAATCCAGAACCTCTGCAATCTAGAAGGACAAGGGCAGCAGATATATGGGGAAAACTCCACCTGCCAGTTCCACTCTTAGTCACAAACTCGCAATTAAATTTCCAATTCTTCACTGTCACCCGGACAAAATTCATGGGCCGGGATTCTCCGATCCTGTAGTGGATCAGAGAATCGGTGGGGGGTGGGTGGGGGGGTGCGCAAAGCCCGGAACGCTGCTCCGACGCCGGACCTCCGATTCTCCGGCGACCGGAAAATCAGCAGCAGTTGATTTGGCGCGGCACCGGTCGGTTGAAAGCAACCCGCCCCCCCCTCCGCCGCCGATTCTCTAAGTGCCCGTTGAGTTCCGCCGAGTCCCGCTGGCATCCTTTGTGTATGGTACTACTCGGCGGGACCTCACTGTTCTGGCTGCAGGGGCCGTCCTGGTGGGGGGGTGGATGGGGGGAGCCGGCTCCAGGCGGGGCCTCCGTGCCGGGCCCCTGTAGGTCTCCGCCATATTGCCTGGGGCCCGGCGCGGAGACGGACTTGGCACGCATGCGCGGACCTGCGCCTGCCATGGTGCGCCTGCTTTCAGCGCCGGAACAGCGCACAGCACTCTGGCACCATTCTGGCCTCCGAGGAAGGGGTGAATGCTTGGGCCTGGAGGCCCATTTACACTGGCGTCGCTCGCGCCGGTTTTGACAACGGCGTCAACACTTGGCCGGGATTTTGTACAATCTCGGCCATGAACTCTCTTGCTAACAGCACTCTGGGTGTACCTGCATCACATGGACTGTAACGGTTCACCAACAACTTCTCAAGTGCATTTAGGGATGGGGAATAAATACTGACCTAGCCAGAGATTTGACTTTCTCTCGCCAACCTTCCTGCAACACCCACCTGGGACAAAGGAACCACCTCAGGGGATGGTGTGTGTGTGTGTGTGTGTGCGTTGGGGGTGGGGGGTGGAATGCAGAGGAGGCATGGCTGGTATCCGCAGCCGATAACATCGTAAAAAAGGTTGCTTTCTCATGGCTATGTCGTTGGCTGAATTAGGCTCTGAACTAGGGTTGCATCCTGATTCTGACTCAATTCAATTTCTCGATCATTTGCTCTAATTTGGCTTTACTCTGTCCAAATTTCTTTAACAAACAAAGAACAAAGAAAAGTACAGCACAGGGACAGGCCTTTTGGCCCTCCAAGCCCGTGCCGACCATGCTGCCCGTCTAAACTAAAATCTTCTACACTTCCTGGGTCCGTATCCCTCTATTCCCATCCTATTCATGTATTTGTCAAGATGCCCCTTAAATGTCACTATCGTCTCTGCTCCCACTACCTCCTCCGGCAGCGTGTTCTAGACACCCACTACCCTCTGTGTAAAAAACTTGCCTTGTACATCTCCTGTAAACCTTTCCCCTCGCACCTTAAACCTATGCCCCCTAGTAATTGACCCCTCTACCCTGGGGAAAAGCCTCTGACTATCCACTCTGTCTATGCCCCTCATAATTTTGTAGACCTCTATCAGGTCGCCCCTCAACCTCCGTTCTTCCAGTGAGAACAAACCGAGTTTATTCAACCGCTCCTCATAGCTAATGCCCTCCATATCAGGCAACATCCTGGTAAATCACTTCTGGGCAGCACGGTAGCATTGTGGATAGCACAATGGCTTCACAGCTCCAGGGTCCCAGGTTCGATTCTGGCTTGGGTCACTGTCTGTGCGGAGTCTGCACATCCTTCCCGTGTGTGCGTGGGTTTCCTCCGGGTGCTCCGGTTTCCTCCCACAGTCCAAAGATGTGCAGGTTAGGTGGATTGGCCATGATAAATTGCCCTTAGTGTCCAAAATTGCCCTTAGTGTTGGGTGGGGTTACTGGGTTATTGGGATAGGGTGGAGGTGTTGAACTTGGGTAGGGTGCTCTTTCCAAGAGCCGGTGCAGACTCAATGGGCCGAATGGCCTCCTTCTGCACTGTAAATTCTATGTACCCTCTCTAAAGCCTCCACATCCTTCTGGTAGTGTGGCGACCAGAATTGAACACTTTCTTTTAAATACGTTTTAGTGTCAAGTAGCTCATTTTAGATTAGAAACAAAGAGTTTATTCCATATTTCTATATGTTAGTAGGATTAACACCAGCGCAGGCACAAGTTGTCAAGTGAATTCCTTCTGCATTGTACTTATCATGGACTGATCCTTTGGGTCCCCCTGAAGATGGGAACAGAGGCAGGGCAGCACAAAATATTGCCGTCGGGGAGTGTGGGAATTTCAAACTGCCAATCCTGATGTCGCCAATAACGAGCGGCGCAGGGGGAGGCCGGAGCTGGGTCACTGTCTGTGCGGAGTCTGCACGTCCTCCCCGTGTGTGCGTGGGTTTCCTCCGGGTGCTCCGGTTTCCTCCCACAGTCCAAAGATGTGCGGGTTAGGTGGATTGGCCATGCTAAATTGCCCTTAGTGTCCTAAAAATACGTGCGGTTACTGGTATAGGGTGGATACGTTGGCTTGAATAGGGTGATCATTGCTCGGCACAACATTGAGGGCCGAAGGGCCTGTTCTGTGCTGTACTGTTCTATGTTCTATGTTCTATGTTTCACGTGCCGCCCTACCCCTCTGAAAACTGAACGTTAATTAGCTTCCCACTGGAGGCGGGTTTCGGATCCAAAAATAGAGGGCATAATTCTCCGTTCCTGAGGTTTGACGCTGGGGCAGGACTTATGGAGTTCTATGACAGCAAAACTGGCGTCGTACTTAGACCAATTCAGCCACCGTTAAGAAGCTAGCACCGGCACAATATGGAACACAATCGACTCCCATGAGAAATGGTGCCGGATTCGCCCGGTTCGCGATTGACACTCAGGAGGCTGAGAATCTGCAGCCGCATATACACACTTCACTCCCCACACACACACCATCCCAGCCAACAAGATGGAGCAAGGAGAACAGCAGCCTGTTTTACGGACGCCAAGCTCAAGACTATATTGGACGCCATGGAGGAGAGGTGGGTGACCCTGTGCCACGGCATGTGAAGGAGACTGACAACTGCCGCCATTTGCCATACCTGGGCGCAGGTGGTAAGGCCGTGAGCGCCATGAGCAACACCGTCTGGACCAACAGTGCTGTAAGAAATGGCACAATCTCCTCAGGGCGAGCAGGGTGAGAAGGCAGCATTTGTCCCGGCACAAACGCCATCCCACACATCTGGAACCAGAAGGGCGGCCGAACCCCCAGCCTGCACCCATAATGGCCGCCATAGCGGGTACCCTGGCCACTGAGGCCACCAGCTACCCACCTCCGGGGGTGCATGCACGGACTGTCTAACACTGTGCGTTTTTCACCCTCCCCCCAGGAGAAGTCCGCCCATAACTGTCGGGAACAGGAAAAGACTGGAGGGAGACCACGGGACCTGTGGCCCCTCACGCGGCAGAGCAGTGGGCCCCAGATGTGGTCGGTGAGCCCAAAAAAGGGCAGTTATTGGGATGGAGATCAGCATTGGGTTAGGAAGTGGGACCCTGCTCAGCTGTGGTTCCCGCCCTCCATACCACCCTCACCCGCACACCACCCTCACCTGGAGGCTATCAGAGCGTTTCATGCGAGTTGGCCCTGGCGTTCATGTCGTGCAGCCTCCCGTACCTGCTTGGACCCCATGTCCTGTCCATTCTCACCCTCCCTTGAATCCTCCTTGTCAGACGACGACTGGCATTCATCCTCCTTCTCCAGCATGTCGTCCCTCTGCTGCACAATGTTATGGAGGACGCAGCAGCCGCCACAATTCAGGCGACCCTCCCAGGGTCATACTGGAGGGCCCCTCCAGAGCTGTTCATGCACAAGAACCACACCTACAGGCTGAAGCACTGCTCGATCACCCTCCTGGTTGCTTCATGGGCATTGTTGTAGCGGGTTTCTGCATCGGTCTGTAGCCTCGGCAAGGTGTCATCAGCCACTAACGCAGTGGATAACCCGTCGCCCAGGGGTCAGCCTCCCAGCCTGGAGTGTGCCTCGAAGAGGCTGGGAATCATTGAGTATGCTAGGATGCTCACACACCAGCTGCATGTTCATTGAATGGAATTTTAGTGGTTTGTGTAGAGCGGCCTGTCATCTGCAGGTGCTCGGCAAGCATCCCGTTGACCACCCTCTGGACCTGGACATCACGGTGATGGCATTGAACCCCACTGCCCAAACATCCTGGTAAGCTCGGTCCACATTGAAATGATATTGTGCGAAATATAGGGCCTCCGCGATGGCGTGGATACACATGTGCACCAAGCTCTATGATTTCCGGACACTTGGCACATGGAAGCGGTGCGGTGGGGGCACCTACACGACCGGGGTCACTCTGCAGATCCAGCCGCCAAGGCGGATGGTCAGTGGATTGCACAGCAAGATGGCTGCCTTGCAGGCCACGGCAATGGTCTTCTGTTTTGGACACTGCCCCAGTCCCGTGGGTGGCCACCCCGGCCCCATGCCCATCTCCCTGTGACCCAGTGTCAGTGTCGGGACTGGCAGCCCACGGTCGCGCCTCTGCATGTTCGATCTCCTCTCTCTCCCTCTTCAGCCACGGCTGAAAGCACGAGTGAACCTCGCCGTTAACCTCCCTCCAGTGGAGGCGGAGAATGACGAGGCCCCGGAGAATACTGGGTCAGGCTCGCTAATGATATGCCAATGGCGTTTACTGTACGTGGGGAGTGGTATGCATTTACTCCGCTATCGCTGCACCAGAGAATTGCGATTTGGCGTGAAACTGGCGCCCGCCATGATTTGGTTGGTTTAGCTCACTGGGCTAAATCACTGGCTTTTAAAGCAGACCAAGCAGGCCAGCAGCACGGTTCAATTCCCGTACCAGCCTCCCCGGACAGGCACCGGAATGTGGCGACTAGGGGCTTTTCACAGTAACTTCATTGAAGCCTACTTGTGATAATAAGCAATTTTCATTTTCATTTCATTTCATTTCAGCGTCAGAACCGATTCTCTGCCCAATGGCGTTTCCCGATTCTGGTATTAGTCAATGGAGAATCCCATCCAGAGTTCCTGCATCCCGTCTCCATGGTGAAAATTCAGCTCGATAGGTCTGCCAATGATTTGGGGCAAAAGTTAATATTAAGTTTCAAGTCAGCTTCACTAGCTGTAAGGAATGGAAAGCCAGGCGTGTTTCCAGATAGTAGCAATTCATACAAATGATTTCTTAACACGAAACAAAAACAATTCTTTTTATCTTTCACGACACGTGGGCATCACTCGGTCAGCGTTCATGGTGCATTCCTAATTGCTCTTGCTGTGGGTGAACAATGGATTTCCTTCCCTCATTACTGAGCAGATGGGTCTTTACATCATTGGTATCATGGTTATCATTAGACTGCTAAATCCAGATTTTTTAATTCAAGTTTCACGATCTGCTATGGTGGGATTTGAACTTGTATCTTCAGACTATTATTCTGGAATACTCGTCCAGTGATATCCCACTGCACCACTGCCTCTCCTAACAGCAGGGGTGAGAAAGTAAGATTTGTTATTCCAAATATACTGGGAATTGCCTCCTGCGGGACCCACAAGGATTTGCTTCTTTATTTTTTTACGATCAGGAGTACAGCTAATCAAGTGTCAGCTAGTCATTGATTTTTACTGTTCTATAGAAGCAAACGTTTTCAGATACTGGGGCAAGAACGTGATCCATAAAAGTTTTTACATTAAGTTACTGAACAAAGTTCCAACTAATCAAGAAAGAGCAGGTAGGATGTGCTGACTCGCCACCGTCTGTGCTGTGTGATTCCAAGAATATGAACGTAAGGAATATAAGAGCTAGGAGCAGGAGTAGACCATTCAGTCTCTTGAGCATGCTCCACCATTCAGTAAGATCACGGTTGATCCGAGTGTGGCCGTTTTCCTGCCTGTCATCTCCCCGTCCCTTACCCTTTGACTCTCGTGCAGATCCAAGATCGTTCTAGAAGAACAGAACATGAAACGAAAGAGTTAGCTGCTGCCTGATTTGCTGAAGCAATATGAGCAATGAAATCTGATTCCTTGTAAACAGAAGTCTTTCTTTCTTACTTTGCTTCTGAAAGGTTTATTTGTCCTTATCTCTGCCTCTGTGGCTAGATGGTCATTGTGATAATTTAACCTCCGTGGTGAAATCTGGGTGCAGAGGTGGATTTGCAATGAAATACACTGTGCCAAGGCACAGAGCTCCGACCAGTTGTGAGACCCCGTGGCAGCCTGATTACTCTGTATTTGCTGATGGGCTCAATGGGTTTATCAGCTGGCAATGCCGAGCAAAATGAGGCTCTGATTCGGAGTGTGAAAGAGAGGGAAAACTCTGGTCCAAACCGTATGAATGGTTACCTTAAGGTGCATGTGTGAGCAGGTTTGGAACTTAACCCAGGGGAGGCCAGCAATAGCAATGCGCAAGGCATGAGGCGGGCAAGTTTGTGATTCAATCCAGGGCAGGCCAAAAATAGCGTTAGCTACAAGGAGATGATGGGCCCGATTCAGCGACCGCATTGCACCTGGTGCAGATCCAAGCACAACACGTTAATCGCTCGAGTGTCCCAAATCGGACTCCATGTGGGGTCCAGGCCAATCATGAGTCACCCGACTCGCTCCGCCTGTCATGGTCTGGATCTCACCTTTATTGGGTGAGATCCAGGTCTGCATATTTAAACAAGCCATTCAACACATTTTTAATACCCGGGTGTCATATGCACCCGACGCCTGAGAGTCAACGACCAAGCCTGCAAAATCCCGCCAGGGCGCAATTTAGCACTGGTTTCCATACTGGGCCAGGTGTGGTGGCACCCAGGAGGGGAGCATCTCTCAGGCCATTAAAGACACCACATGGTGGGGACAGGGGAGCATAGTACTCTGGCACTTCACCTGCAACCTTGGCACCTCGTGTGCCAGGCTGGAGTGCCCAGATGATCATGTGCCAGGTTGGCAGTGCTAAGAGTCAGGCCTGAGGGGGCCTTGCCCATCAGAGTGGGGGGTGGGGGTGGTTTGAGGACCCCATAAAGGTTTGGGGGGGGGGCAGTCCAGAAAGCCAGGGTGGATTCAAAAAGGTGATTTGGAAATTGGGGCAATGTTCCAAAATGACACCCTGATCTGTGAGGACTCTGTCCTGTTGGTGAGATTAGATTTCCAGTGTAGGACGGCTGCCTAACTGTGACCTCGGAGGGAAGAAAGTCGCTGATGTGACCATCAATTCACAAGACACGTGATTGGAAGTGAACAGTGGTTTTAATAATCTTACAACAGAGCCTGCCTGCGACGAGATGAACTGGCAGCAGGCTCACGACTGCAGAGCTTTATACTTCCGGTTAGTGGGAGGAGCCATGGGCAGAGCCATGGGCGGAGCCAAGGGTGGAGCCCAGTACAAACTCCTCATCTCCCCCTTTGGGCAGAGCCACACAACGGCTCGTATACAGAGCCCACAAGGACACAATATATATAATAGAACACCACACTCCCCGAGGCCCAAAAAACTGGAAATGTGACAGTGAATAGCAGGGTGAATCTTGGCTCAGCAGCTGCTGAGAAACACCACGTCAAACGGGCCTAAAAGCCAACCTTAACTTTTGTCCGCTGAATCGGGTCAACATTTTTAAAAAATGGCTGCTGGTCGTCACAAATTTCTTTGCTGATGGTGAGTGAGGCGGGCTGCCTTGAAGACCCCAGGCAAGCAAGGTGAGTGAGATTGTGAGAATGGGAGACTGTAAGGGGATGGACATGCGTGGGAAGACTGTGAGGATGTGGGGGGAGGAGAGTGAGGGAGGGGGTTAGCCAAGGTTGCAGGGAGGGAGTGTGTGTGAGGGCCGGGTTGCAATTTAGAGGGAGGGAAAGTTTGTGTGGGGTTCGGGATCCACGGAGAGGGAATGTTTGTGAGGTGGGGTTGAGAGGGGCATGCTATTGGGATGGGTGTTGAGTGCGGTACAGAGGGGGAGGGTGTCCAGAAATGAAGGTGAGCACAGGGCCCCATGAATTGTGAATACACCTCTGCTGGGAAGGGACCTCCTTTGGGGTTCTATTAACCCCTCGCTGCAGCTATGGAGGGTCAGGCGGTGGGAATAAACAAGAGATGTGTCCGTCAGCTGATTTATTCATTAAAGCTTCCAGGAGGGAAGTATTCACTGGGTTTGTTGGAACGAAGCGAAATTTGATAATCCAAGAAACATCGAGAAAGTACAAAAATGGTCGTCAGCTGTTATGCCCAAAACATTACGCTCTCTCATTGACCCGCATACACCAATTTGCAGGGTACCTTGTATTTTGCCGCTTGTGGGATGTGTCAAGGAAAATATTCCCCTCTCCAGGTGGAGAATCCCAGACTTCCAGATCATCAACCTGCCGCCCATTTTCTCAAATCCAGATGAAATTGGTACTGTGTCATCTTTGTCAGTGAAAACAGATGATGGATAATATAGTTGTTGAGGATATTGCCTTTCAGTGAAAGAACATCATCTTCTGCACTTTCATCACTTCAGGTGTCAGGTGGTAGTAATTTCCTAGCTGATCATTTGAACCCACTCTTCCCTATGCCTGTTATCCATGACAGTTTTACACTTGACAGTTGAAGTTTTAGTTTTACAGTCAACCTTAAAAGTGTTGCAGTCACTGAGACAGGAGGTAAACGTTCTGGTTGTCATGTCATTCCACACACTGGCAGCTTGTTAAAGAATTCCTTTGCTTAATTATTTTTCTACCTGGGCCCAAAGTCTGATTTTTTTTCCTTTTTATTTTGCCCGTTAATGATTCTGTACAATTTAATCCTCGCAACGTGCATCGCCTCAGAAGATGTAGGCAGTCAAAATGATTATGTTGCAGTTGTCACAGAAACAATGAGGTCATGCTCCCCATGACCTTCCCAACATTTCCTGTCCTACCAGTACACATCTAAAATTGTCCTTTCAAGATAAATGCAGATTCGAGAAAGATGCTCAAGGAGCTCCGGTGGAAATAATAGCCTTGTACAGTTTGATCTTTTGTAATCTGTCATATCATGGCTCATCTCTCTGTCGCATCTGGGAGCTACTTCATTCTAACAGAAGATCAAATCACTTAAGTAACGTGGGTGTTCAAAAGATTGGGACGGCGCCCTCGTGCTTTTTTCTTTTAGCTAGTTTGTATGGCGGCAATAGATTTTAAGGTAGTCAGAGTAAAATTAGTTGTCACTTGAAGGTGGTTTGGATTTCACCAGTCCTATTACCAGGAACTCTTTCATGCCATCTCCATAATTTATAAATCATCTTGCCTTTGAAAAAAGAAAGATACTCATTTACACTGCACTTCTTGTGACCTCAGCCATCACAAAGTGCTTGACAGCCAGTAGAATATTTTTGATGCACAGTCGCTGCGGTAGCATAAGAGACACAACAGCCAATTTGCACATGGCAAGGTTCTATAACAGCAATAACCACACAGGCTATTTTAGCGATGTTGGCTGTAGGATAAATATTGGCCAGGATACCAGGGGAAACTGACATGCTCCTCTTCAAAATAGTGGCGAGCAATCTTTGCGCTGAACACCTATTTGACCAAATTTAGTGAGAAGGCGGAGGCCCACAGTGCATACAAGGAGATTGCAACTTTAAAAAATATATATTTATTCTTTGATGACAAATCATTCATTCATTCATTCATTAGTTGCCAATCTCTAATTGCCCTTGAACCGAGTGGTCTATTCGGTCATTTCAAAGGGCAATTACCCACATTGTTGTTGGTCTGGAGTCGCATGTAGGCCAGACCAGGTAAGGATGGCAGATTTCCTTCCTCAAAGAGCATTAGTAAACCATAGATCATAGAATTTACAGTGCAGAAGGAGGCCATTCGGCCCATCGAGTCTGCACCGGCTCTTGGAAAGAGCACACTACCCAAGGTCAACACCTCCCCCTATCCCAATAACCCTGTAACCCCACCCAACACTAAGGGCAATTTATCATGGCCAATCCACCTAACCTGCACATCTTTGGACTGTGAGAGGAAACCGGAGCACCCAGAGGAAACGCACACACGGGGAGGATGTGCAGACTCCGCACAGACAGTGACCCAAGCCGGAATCGAACCTGGGACCCTGGAGCTGTGATGCCATTGTGCTATCCACAATGCTACCGTAGATAGTTTTTATTGCCAATCCACATAAAAACCAGGTGAGTTTTTAAGACAATCAGCAATACTTTCATGGCTACCACTACTGAGACTAGCTCTTCAAGTCACATTATTGATTTAATGTAAATTCCACCAGTTATCATGCTGGATGGGATTTGAACCCATGCCCCTAATTCATTAGCCTGGGCTTTTAGATTGCTAGGTCAGTGACATTACGACTATGCCACCATCTTCCCCCTATTTGGGCAAATAGACATAACTAGATAAAGTGCACTCATGCTTCCGGGCAAAAAAAGGTTTCAGGTTGAAGGGGCAGAAGGACTGTGGGCTAGGGAAATCTTCATCAGAAGGCTGAAAATTATGCAAAGTATCACCTCGGTCGATTTTGTGTTTCCTTTGGATGGGCTTTGTCCCAGTGTTGAGATTGCTCACACAAAATGAGTGGATACTTAAATCTAAAACTCTGCCTGCCCCAGTGGAGCTCTATGTGGCCATGACAAAGATTGTAATTTCATGCAGGACAATAGAAGTATTCTGGTCAGGCCTGATGCTACATCAGAACCTACTGGATATGTCTGCATTTAAGTCAGGAAACCTCTCTCAGCCTTTCCTATGAGGTTGAGCTTGCAATCAGGGACCTATAATCTGTGTTGCAGGCTAACCTGTACCACAGGGAAAGGTCTTCCTCAGAAACATGTAACCACTTTTTAGACTCCATCCCCCTGCCATCTCTTGCGAATATGCTGTTTTTAGTTAATTGGCAAAAGAGCAAGGGGTAATCTATTCACTATTTTACCTTTGGAAAGAAGGTTGTAGCTGGATGCGATACAGAATGTCTTTGCAGTGCAGGATGTTTCCAAAAATGCAGAGCGTTAATTTGTGTAGACGAAACAGATTTTTAAAAATGTATTTCATGGGATGTGGGCATTGCTGGCTAGGCCAGCACTTTTATTGCCCATCCCTAATTGCCCTTGAGACAGTGGTGGTGAGCTGCCTTCTTAAACCATTGTCGTGCATGTGATCATAGAATTATAGATCATAGAATTTACAGTGCAGAAGGAGGCCATTCGGCCATCGAGTCTGCACCGGCTCCTGGAAAGAGCACCCTACCCAAGGTTAACACCTCCACCCTATCCCCATAACCCAGTAACCCCACCCAACACTAAGGGCAATTTTGGCAATTCATCAAGGCCAATCCACCTAACCTGCACATCTTTGGACTGTGGGAGGAAACCGAAGCACCCGGAGGAAACCCACGCACACACGGGGAGGATGTGCAGACTCCGCACAGACAGTGACCTAGGCCGGAATCGAACCTGGGACCCTGGAGCTGTTAAGCGATTGTGCTATCCACAATGCTACCATGCTGCAGATAATCCACTGTGCTGTTGGGGAGGGGGGGTTCAGGAGTTAGAACCAGTGACAGTAAAGGAATGGTGATATAGTTCTAAGTCAGAATGCTGTGTGTCTTGGAGGGGGACTTGGTACTTGGTGGTTTCCCCATGCATCTTCTGCCCTTGACCTTTTAGTTGGCAGGGGCTGCAGATTTGAAAGATGCTGTCAAAGGAGCCTTGGTGAATTGTAAGGATTACCATAGAGTGGCACACAGGACATTGTGTGGCTTCCATATAGTGGCACACACGACATTGTCATGCACGGCACATTTACTTCATAGGGCGCGATTCTCCGCTCCCATATAGGCTTTGTAATGGGGGAGGAGAGGAGAGCGATTTTGGGATGGGGTTTAGGGAAGTGACATGCCACTTCATTGCTTGAATATCAGGGCCGGGATTCTCTCCAACCCGACGGGGCGGGGGGTCCCGGCATGTTGGAGTGGCGAGAACCACTCCGGCGTTGGGCCACCCCAAAATTCTCCGCACCTTTAGGAGCCAAGTCCTCACATTGAGGGGCTAGGCCCACGCCAGAGTGGTTCCCACTCTGCCGGCTGGCATGAACGGCATTTGGCGCCACACCAGCTGGGGCCAAAAGGACTTCGCCAGCCGGCGTAAGTCCGCTCATGCGCCGGAGCGTCAGTGGCTGCTGACATCATACTGGCGCATGCGCAGGGGAGGGGATCTCTTCCGCCTCCGCCATGGTGAAGCCAGCGGGAGAGGGATGTCAGCGGGCCGGAGAATCACTGCGGGAGGCCCGCCGACCGGCGAGTGGGACCCGCCGACCAGCGCGGCGCGATTCCCGCCCCCGCTGAATCTCAGGGGGCGGAGAATTCGGGAAACGGCGGGGGCAGGATTGACGCCGGCCCCGGGCGATTCTCCGACCACCCGGGTGGTCGGAGAATTCCGCCCCGGCTTTCAGATTGAATTTTCCATAAGTTCATTGACAATACTGTCATCCTGGGCTTTGCCAAATCCCGAAAGCTATTTTGACACTTCAGAAAGGCTGAAACAGTATTTGTCCCCACCTACCTTTAATTGTGCACAGTTATGCATTTTACACTTTTTGTGCTCTTTAACTCGAAGTGGTTCTCAGTTGACTGATGTCTCTCAGCGAATTCTTGCATGTGAAGCCCCTGGTGCTTTTTGTTCTGATGCTGCTATCTATACATCTATACAGGATAATGAACAGAATGTCTTTTGAAATATTACTTTAGCTCCTAGTTTGATCTCATGCCTCCAGGAGATCCTTACTGAAATTCAGGGAAAAAGCAGACAGACATAACATTGGAGCTGATATTTTCGAAACTTTAATTGCCAGCTAAATTTATTGAACAATACTGAACAAGCAAATTAAATGGCATATCTATATAAATAAAATAAGATGTTATGGCAATATTAATTCTTTGGTCATTGAAAATAATAAGCGCTTTCCAAATTTTATATTTTATACTTGGCTTTTAAATGTAGCTTTATGAGCAGCACGGTAGCACCATGGTTAGCACTGTTGCTTCACAGCGCCAGGCACCCAAGTTCGTACTCCTAGCTTGGGGCACTGTCTGCACGGAGTTTGCACGTTCTCCCCATATCTGCTTTGGGTTTCCTCCGGGTGCTCCAGTTTCCTCCCACAAGTCCCGAAAGATGTGCTTGTTAGGTGAATTGGACGTTCTGAATTCTCCCTCTGTGTACCCGAACAGGCGCCGGGATGTGGCGACTAGGGGATTTTCACAGTAACATCATTGCAGTGTTAATGTGAGCCTACTTGTGACAATAAAGATTATTATTATTAAATCATTAGCTGATTCTTTTTGGAGTTTTGGTAAAGCCTGCCTTCTTCCATTCAAACTCTAGTTTTTGTAAAGTTCCTAGCTCAGGACAGCTCGCAGGGATTCACAGAATCTGAATAAGCTGAATAATCCTATCCTCCCAGCCCACCTTGTGGGAATGAGGGGGGGTGATGGAATTAAAATTGCACTGGGTGAGTTGTCAGCCTGTTCCTGCCACCATCTTAACCCAATAGTTTTCCTATGTGTTTGAAAACCCTGCCTGAAGTAGGCAGAAGCTTTATTATTACATGCAAATCAGTTTATAAGAGGTCATTAGGACATTGGTGCAATTTTAACTTGCATTAATGGAAGTCCCACCTCGCGCTTTACCTGTTCAGTGAAGCCTGGCGGGATTGGTTTCCAATCAGCAATTGGAAGTAGTATTTAAAGAGGCGAGCGGTTTGATCACTGGTATGTGACTTTCTAATACAGTAAATCAAGAGTTCTTTGGCAATCTTGGGAAGCAGCGAGTCTGATATAGCTCAGCTGGGTAAAGGTGAGAACTTGAACTCCACAGTCGATACTCTACAATTGCTAGGTATTAATTGTCTGTCAGCTAGCATAAAGTACTACCCGCAACCAGCAACATCCTGCAGTCTAAAAGGCAGAAGCAAAGCGGGTAAAATGAGTTTGGCCTGCAAATGAGAAGAGTCAATGCTCAAACACTGAACATACTTTCTTTCACTGTCAAATTTGACACCGAAAATTACATCTCAAGCTGCCTGTGTACCATCATCACGTCATACATACAGAGTGCACAATGTTCTTTTTGAAAAAAGAGAATTTGCATTCATTTATTAACACCTTTCATTACCTGAGGATGCCCCAAAGTGCTCTATAACCAAAGAAGTGTTATAGAACAAAGAACAAAGAACAAAGAAGTACAGCACAGGAACAGGCCCTTCGGCCCTCCAAGCCCGTGCCGACCATGCTGCCCGACTAAACTACAATCTTCTACACTACACAAGGGTCCGTATCCTTCTATTCCCGTCCTATTCATGTATTTGTCAAGATGTCCCTGAAAACGTCACTATCGTTCCTGCTTCCACCACCTCCTCCGGCAGCGAGTTCCAGGCACCCACTACCCTCTGTGTAAAAAACTTGTCTCATACATCTCCTCTAAACCTTGCCCCTCGCACCTTAAACCTATGCTCCCGAGTAATTGATCCCTTTACTCTGGGGAAAAGCCTCTGACTATCCACTCTGTCTTTGCCTCTCATAATTTTGTAGACAAAATTATAGACCATTTATCCAAATCTAAGATTAACCTAATCTACACCCCTTCAATTTACTGCTGTCCATGTGCCTGTCAAATAGTCGCTTCAATGTCCCTAATGATTCTGACTCCACCACCTCTGCTGGCAGTGCATTCCACGCACCCACCACTCTCTGTATAAAGAACCTACCTCTGACATCTCCGCTATACCTTCCGCCAATCACCTTATAATTATGTCCCCTTGTGACAGCCATTTCCACCCTGGGGAAAAGTCTCTGGATATCCACTCTATCCATGCCTCTCATCACCTTGTACACCTCTATCAAGCCACCTCTCTGCCTTTTTCGCTCCAGTGAGTAAAGCCTTAGCTCCCTGAACCTTTCTTCATAAGACATGCCCTCCAGTCCAGGCAGCATCCTGGTAAATCTGCTCTGTACCCTCTCCAAAGCATCCACATCCTTCCTATAATGTGGCGACCAGAACGGGACACAATATTCCAAGTGTGGTCTAACTAGAGTTTCATAAAGCTGCAGCAAAACCTCGGGGCTCTTAAATTCAATCCCCCTGTTAATAAAAGCCAACACACCATAGGCCTTCTTAACAACCCTGTCAACCGGGATGGCAACTTTGAGGAATCTATGTACGTGGAGCCCAAGATCCCTCTGTTCCTCCACACTTCCAAGAATCCTGGGCGCGATTCTCCGCTGCCCATGACGGGTCGGAGAATAGCGGGAGGACCTTCCCGACATTTTTCCCGACCTCCCGCGATTCTCCCACCCCCACGGCCGCCCCACGACACGAATCGCTGCTTGCCGTTTTTTTACGGCGAACAGCAATTCTCCCCTGGCCGATGGGCCGAGTTCCCAGGCCTTTACGGCCGTTTTCACGAACGCAAACACACCTGCTCTCACCATTCGTGAAAATGGCCGCAAAGTGCCGTTCGGGACAACTGTGGCACCGATTGGCACGGGCCGCACCACGGCCGTGCCAAGGGTGGCATGGGCACGCGATCGGTACCCACCGATCGCGGGCAATGGATCCGGTACCCGCGCACTCTTTGTCCCTCCGCCGCCCCGCAGTATCAGTCCGCGGAGCGGCTGAGGGGCATGACGGTCCGCGCATGCGCGGGTTTGACGCATATGCGTGATGACGTCATCCGCGCATGTGCGGGTTGGAGCCGTCCAACCCGCGCATGCGCGACTGACGTCATCGTGCGCGTCAGCCGCCGTGACGCTTGGCGCGCGGGCTTAGCGACGGTCGCTAAGCCCGCGATGCCGTTCTTCACGGAGCCGCGACCTGTGCCGCTAGCCCCGACCGGGGGGGGAGAATCGGGTCCCGGGAGGGGGCGCGGAGGCTGCCGTGAAACACGGCCAGTTTCACGGCAGCCTTTACGACTCTCCGCATTTGCGGAGAATTGCGCCCCCTGCCTTTAACCCTGTAGTAATCCACGGGAGGCAGGAGTTCCGTCACCACACCAATATTTATTTACAATAACGATATTACAGGAGCAGCTACAAACAATGCTGCTAGCAGTCCAGTCAACTTAAGACTGCTCACAAAGCCTACACAGGTGATTATATGGGCCCCCTCAATGAGTTATCATTGAGGGAGCTCATACTCCAATTGGCCAACCAATAAAGCTAATTGGAGTTCATTACACCCCTCCCCCCCAAGGTCCGAGGAATTCCTGCCAGCTGGCATTCCTCTGAGCTTCTTCCTGCTCCTCATGTCTGGGTCTGTCACCTCTGTGTCGTCCGCCGGGTCGTTTTCCGAAGTGGGCGGGGTGTACCTTATAGGTGCCCGTCTTTTCCTTGACGACCTCCTTGGAAGTTGTTCTTCCTCCTCCTCGGGGAGAGGTGTCGCGGTGGCCTCGTCGAGTGTGTCCATCTCCGACTCTGATGACTGGATGACGGGGTCTGGAGAAATTGATCGGGGCTGGGGTGTGGGTATCCATTCCGTCTGGGCTATCCCAGCATGAGGCGGTCCTGCTTCGCCTGCCTCCAGGTGTGGTTCCGCTACCCTTATTTGGTCTAGGTGTTTCTTCAGCACCTTACCTCCTATTGAAACCTCATAGGATATGGGCCCTGTTTGGGACTCTACCATGCCTTTGACCCACGTTGGGCCACTTCCATAATTCTTGACCCAAACCAGTGCCCCCACCTGGAAATGTCTCTGCTGCCGACTATTATCATGCCCCCTGCGTTGGGCCTCCTGTTGTTTCTCCACTTTCACAGTTAAATTTGGGAAAAGGAGGCTCAGCCTCGTTCGCAGCCGCCTTCCCATTAAGAGTTCAGCTGGCGGTGTGCCCGTTGTGGAATGCGGTGTGGTCCTGTAATCAAACAGCCAGCGGGAGTGCTTTGTGTCTATTGACGCTGCCGGCTGCTTCTTGAGTCCCGCTTTAAGTGTCTGGACCGCTCTCTCTGCCAGGCCGTTGGTCGCTGGATGGTAAGGGGCCATTTTGATGTGACGGACTCCGTTTTCCTTCAGGAATTTTCCAAATTCCCCACTTGTGAATGCCGTTCCTTTGTCCGACACCAAGACCTCCGGAAGTCCATGTGTTGCAAACGAGGCCCTGAGCTTTTCAATTGTCGATGCTGTGCTTGCCGTGTTTACCCGGTGGACGTCCAACCATTTGGAGTGGGCGTCCACTATCACCAAAAACATTGAGCCCATGAAAGGGCCGGCGTGGTCAATATGCAGGCGGGTCCACGGTCTGCCTGGCCATTCCCACGGGTGCAATGGCGCCTCTGGTGGCACTCTTTGCCCCTGTTGGCACTCCTGGCACCAACGCACCAAGGCTGCTATGTCTGTGTCCAATCCTGGCCACCAAACGTAGCTTCGAGCTAGCATCTTCATTTTAGACACCCCTGGGTGTCCGTGATGTAACTCAGTTAAGATTGCCTGACGGCCCTGAGCTGGGACGATTACCCGGGCTCCCCATAATAGGATACCGATCTTCTACGGTTATTTGGTCCCTTCTGCTCCAGTATGGGTGTATCTGGGGCTCCACTGGTCTTTCCAGTTCCCCTGTTAGCAGTAAATGCTTCATCTTGGCTAAAACTGGGTCTTTTTGTGTCCACAACCGAATATGTTGTGCGTCTACTGGTAGAGTGTCCAAAAAATTTAGAGTCATTACTGTCTCCTCTGCTTTTGGTATTTGCGGCGGAGTGTCCGGGAGGGGAAGTCTGCTCAAAGCATCTGCATGTGCTACTCGTGTTCCCAGTCTGTGCTCCAGAACGTATTGTTATGCCGCCAGTAGCAACGCCCAGCGTTGGATTCGAGCTGATGCAATCGGGGGTATTGACTTGTCTTCTTTTAATAACCCTAATAACGGCTTATGGTCCGTCACTATGGTGAATTTCCGCCCGTACAGATACTGGTGAAATTTTTTTACTGTGAATATCACCGCCAGTCCTTCCTTCTCGATTTGGGCGTACTTCCTCTCAGCCATTGCCAAGGTCCTCGAAGCATAGGCTATTGGCCGTTCCTCCACATTCATTCCTCTATGGGCTAAGACGGCACCTACCCCGCAGGGGGATGCATCACAAGTGACCACCAACTCCTTCCTTGGGTCCATTTCCATTCTTGCCCCTTTTTTAGTAGCTGGTGGAGGGGTTCTAGGATGGATGCCCTATTTTCAATAAACTTTCCATAATAGGTTACCAACCCTAGAAATGATCATAACTCCTGGACCGTGGTGGGAGCTGGGGCTTCTTTTATTGCCCTTACTCTGTCTTCTAATGGATAAAGCCTGACTCGTCTACTTTATATCCCAGGTATGTCACTTGTGGTGCCAGAAAAACACATTTTTCCCTTTTTAGCCGTACGCCTGCCTTTCCGAAACGCCTGAGCACTTCCTCCAGGTTCCTTAAGTGTTCCCTGTTTGTCCTACCCGTGATTAAGACATCGTCCAAATAAATCGCCACCTGCGGTAGTCCCTGCAGAATATTTTCCATCGTACACTGGAATATAGCGCAGGCTGATGACACTCCAAAAGGTAGCCTAGTATAACGAAAAAGGCCCTTCAGGGTGTTGATCGTAGCGGACTTCTGGGAGCCCTTGTCCAGTTTTAACTGCAGGTAGGCGTGGCTCATGTCTAGTTTCGTGAACAAAAGCCCATCTGCCAATTTGGCATATAGGTCGTTTATTTTCGGGATTGGGTATTTGTCCAGCAGTGCGTATTTGTTTACTGTCTGTTTGAAATCTCCACAGAGACGTATCGAGCCGTCTGGCTTCAAAATTGGTACCACCGGCGCTGCCCATTCCGAGAACTGTACTGGTCTGATAATGCCGTCGCGCCGTAACCTTTCTATTTCGTCATCTACTTTCTTTCTTAATGCAAAAGGTACCGGCCTGGCCTTACAAAATTTCGGAAGGGCTTCTGGGTCTACGTGCAAAGTTGCTTTGGCGCCTATGATTTCCCCCAAACCTTCCTGGAAGACCTCCGGGTATTTTTGGAGTACTCCACTCAACTGCCCGCTTCCACTCTGGAAATTTTTCATCCAATCTAATTTTAGTTCTTTCAGCCAGTTCCGTCCAATGAAGCTCGGTCCGGAGCCCTCTACTATTGTCAACGGTAATCTGAGCAATTGTTTCTCATATTCCACAGGTACATGAGTCGTGCCTAGAACTTCCAGGGGTTCCCCCGTGTAGGTTTTAAGTTTCGTCGATGTTTTTGTTAGGGTTAATGGCTGGAGTCCATCTTTGATTTTTCTAAATGCTGCCACTCCCATTACTGATACGGCCGCACCCGTGTCTATTTCCATTATTGTCGGCCGCCCGTTCACCCATGGGGTAATCCTAATGGGTTCTGCTTTCTTCGTTGTAATATTATATAATTGTTCCCCTTCGGAGGAGGATGGGGTGTCTAGGTTGTGTACTTCCCTGCGTCCCCACCTGCTATTCCTCTTTTGTCGCCACCTTCTAGGGTTTCTGTCGTTGTTACCCCACTCTGTCTGGTGCCAGAAACGGTCCTTCTCTGTTGGGGGAGCCTCAGCCGGTACTTCCCTCTGTCTCCAGTTAGTCCTGGCAGACTTGGGGGCAGTTCTGGGGTTTTCCTTTTTCTCTCTATTCCTCAGGTTTTTCCTGAGAGCGGCTATCTGGTAGCAGGACCCGTTGTGGTAGTCCCTCTCACAGGTATCTACCTCCATTGGCGTGCCCTGTAGTTCCTGCGCCCCACTTGCTGCCTTTTCTAG
This sequence comes from Scyliorhinus canicula, assembly GCF_902713615.1. Classification (NCBI taxonomy): domain Eukaryota; kingdom Metazoa; phylum Chordata; class Chondrichthyes; order Carcharhiniformes; family Scyliorhinidae; genus Scyliorhinus; species Scyliorhinus canicula. The sequence goes on along the minus strand of NC_052165.1, from coordinate 31,747,457 downwards.
GGACAGTGCGAGCTGTAACGCCTGCCTGCAGTCTAGCTCCGTTTCCGCCAACAGGCGTTTCTGTATTGTGAGGTCGTTTATACCACACACTAACCGGTCCCGAAGCATTTCATTTAGCGTCGGGCCGAACTCACATTTTTCCGCCAGCCTTCTCAGGCGGGTCAAGAAATTTGTGACTGACTCCCTGTCTTCCCGCTTCGTTGTGTAGAATCTGTACCTACGCAAAATGAGGGGTGGTTTTGGGTCGTAGTGCTCTTTCACCAATTCCGTTACTTCTTGGAAAGTTTTCGTGTCCGGCGCATCGGGATAAGTCAGACTACGTATAATGGCGAAAGCGGAAGGTCCGCACGCCGACAGCAGGATAAGCCGTCTCCTTTTGTCCGTCAGTATATCATTTGCCTTGAAGAAGTAACACATTCTCTCCACATACTGGGACCAGTCCTCAATAGCCGGGTCGAATGCCTCTAACCTCCCAAAAAACGGCATTTTTAAAATGGCAAGGCTTACCCTCCGAGTGCGGCAGCTGGTCTCCGCAAAATTCGTAGTTTACCTCGTCGCCACTGTAGTAATCCACGGGAGGCAGGAGTTCCGTCACCACACCAATGTTTATTTACAATAACGATATTACAGGAGCAGCTACAAACAGTGCTGCTAGCAGTCCAGTCAACTTAAGACTGCTCACAAAGCCTACACAGTGATTATATGGGCCCCCTCAATGAGCTATCATTGAGAGAGCTCATACTTCAATTGGTCAACTAATAAAGCCAATTGGAGTTCATTACACCCTGTATTCAGCAAACCCTGTATAGAGGGATATGGGCCAGATGAGGGCAAGTGGGACTAGCTTAGTGACAGAAACTGGACGGCATGGACAAGCTGGGTCAAAGGGCTCTATGACTCTATTACCACCAGTCCATCTACTGTCTCTGGGACCCAACCCCATCAGGTCCAGAGGATTTATCAGCCTTTCACCCCATTAGCTTCCCTTGTACTTTTCTCCCAATTCCCGAGTGACTGTATTGTTAATTATTTCCTCCCCCCAAACCCTTGATTATTTAGTATTTCTGGAATGTTATCCGTGTCTCTGGTTCCCCATAATAATTTCCCCAGTCTCATTCTCTGAGGGGCCAGTGTTCACTTTGGCCTCCCTCTTCCTTTTTATATATTTTTTTAAATTCTGGAATCTTTTTTTATATTACTTGCTCGTTTCCCCTCAAATTTTATCTTCTCCCTATGTAACATTATTTTTTGGTCATCCTTTGCTGTTTTTTAAAAACTTGCCCACTTTCCACTAATCTTTGCCACATTTCTTTCAGTTTAATACTATCCTCGGGCGGTGCAGTGGTTCGCTGAGCTGCCTCACGGCGCCGAGGTTCCAGGTTCGAACCCGGCTCTGGGTCATTATCCGTGTGGAGTTTGCACATTCTCCCCGTGTCTGCGTGGGTCTCGCCCCCACAACCCAAAAGATGTAGGGTAGGTGGATTGGCCACGCTAAATTGCCCCTTAATTGGAAAAATATAATTGGATACTCTAAATTTTTTTTTAAAGTTTAATACTATCCTTCACCTCTTTGGTTCACCATGCTTGATTTTCCGAAAATCCTTCCTGAATGCAGTCACTGGTGTAAGGTAGAAAATGTGAGAGCCAACTCCGCACAAGAAGATTTCACAAACAGCAAGATGATAATGACCAGATCCTCTGCCACTGGTATTGACTGATGGATGAACACTGGCCAGGACACAATGGGCAGGATTCTGCACAAATCGTCGGGGCGGGAAAAAACGGCGCAAACACTGGTGGGAACCACTCCGGCGTCGAGCCGCCCCAAAGTGCAGAATCCTCTGGTGGGAAGGGGCTTGGCGCCATGCCAACCGGCGCCAAAGGGCTTCTGCTGGCCGGCACGAGCTGGCGCATGTGCGCGAGCACCAGCGTCTGCTGGCATCATCCCCGTGCATGCGCAGGGGGGTTACATCTCCGCGTCGGCCATCACAGATCGGTACAAGGCTGACGCGAAGGAATAGAGTGCCCGCACGGCACAGGCATGTCCGCAGATCAGTGGGACCTGATCGCGGGCCAGGCCACCATGGGGTCACCCACCGGGGCCAGATCGCCCCGCGCCCCCCTAAGGACTCTGGAGGCCGCCCACGGTGCTGGGTCCCGCTGGTAGGGATCAACCTTGATTTACTCCGGCGGGACCCTCGTTAAACGGATGGGACTTCGGCCCATCGCGGCCCAGAGAATTCGGGTGGCCCTGGGGCCCATTGCGTCGCGTCGGGCGGCGCGTTTCACGCCGGGGTGATTTTTGGGGGGCCAGAGAATTTGGAGGACGGCGGGAGCGGGATTCACGCCAACCCCCGGCGATTCTCCGAACCGGTGGGGGGGGGGGGTTCGGAGAATCCCGCCCAATATTTGCACAGGCATGTCACAGCCCAATTTTTTATGAATTATTTTTAAACCAAAGCACAAGGTTATCTATTTTCATTTATACCCCACATCACCTATTGCCTGTCTCACAAATTTGTTTTTAAAGAATTGACTGTGAGACTTATTAAACAATGTCCAATGATTGTTCTTTATCTTCTATAGTCTTTTCTTTATGCTCAATAGAAATATGGCAACTTCAGTTCATGTTTTATCACACTGTAGTACCACTAGCACAAACGTGGGACAGGCAATGTCCCAATAAGCACAATCCTCAGCGCTTCAGAAGGGGGAAGTTATGTTTAAATTCTCAGAGGTGGAAGCTGAAAAGTGATCTGGCTGTCACTGAGCTGTGGCCATGGTCTTTGCTGAGTTGCTGTTGGATTCCAATCTCACTGGGTAGCAAGAAAAAGGGTCTTGCATCTGTACTTGCCCTTCCGTGAGCCATTCACCTGGGCAAGCAATGGTTGCAGAATTATACCAGTACTATATGCAATGTTATAGAGCCGGTGGGGTGTAGACTACCACTGCGCAAGTACAACATCAATCGCATCAGTAAGGGGAGACCTCAGGCAGGTGGTGCTTACATCTGACTAGCAATCCAGAGACTCAGTGTATTGCTCTGGGGTTGGGAGCCCAACAAATTTGAATCCAATAAAAATCTGGATTAAAAGTCTAAGGATGACCATGAAACCATTGTCGCTTGTCGTAAAAACCCAACTGGTTCAGTGATGTCCTTTAAGGAAGGAAATCCGCCAACTTTACCCTGTCTGGCCTCCATGTGACTCCAGACCCAGGCAATTTGGTTGACTCTGAAATGGCCGAGCAAAGTGCTAATTTCCAGGGCAATCAGTGGCAGTTAGGGATGGGCAATTAAATTCGGACCAGCCAGCGATGTGCATAGTTCCGTGAATGAATAAAAAGCTGAATAAGTGGTGCCCACAAAAGCAATATTTCTCAGATTGCTCTCACTGATCTTGCCTAGCTGTTCAAGTGGCCAAGTCCAAGATGTGACGGGGTTTGTCATTCCTAAGAATGTTGAAACTGATCAGGAAAGCAATGGTGGAAAAATCCCTGTTCACTGAGATGCAGTTAAGTGAGGGCTTGACTTGCCACAGTGCGCATGAGTCAAAAGAGCAGGAATATTGCAAATTGCTCCCAAGTCATTTTCCTTTGGACAAATAACAGGTGAATTCACTTTGGACGGCCTCATGGATGGTAAATCAACCCTAATATCACAGCAGTAAACCGCCCTGTGGGCAATATTTATAAACGCTTCAGGCTAAATATGAAGCACTTGAGGCTTCAAATTGTCTGCTTGTTAGTGTGAGCTTGCTGTTGATTATTGACAGATGATGCTGAACTTTAGATGGAATATTTTTATACTGTAATTATCAGCAGCTATCTTGCACATTAGAATATGTAACAGTGAGAGTTATAGAAGTCTGAATTGTCATATTTTTCGAAGAAAAAATTCAGCCAATGTAGGCCAATAGAGGTGATATTGCCTCGTTACAAGCACTGATGGCCCATAAAATTACGCACCTAAACCTGCCAGAATGAATCGCATTTGCAAATACGCTGATGCATGTTGACATACACTGAACATAAACAGACAGCCTTGCCTGTGATTAAGGACTTATTGAGTGCCTGACTCTTACTACTTTTGCATTTCAAGTAGACAGTGCCAGGATTCACCAGGAATAAAGCATTTTTTATAGAGACCTCCCACTAGGTCTATAATGCAGCTCATTCATTTGAACAGACTCCCTTCGCATAAACTCACTCTCCTGAGTACATATTAATCTTAGCTTTGCACTGATCTGTTATTTTGATTTTAATGATTCATACGACAACTTATAGCTTTTCGGAAATGACAAGAGTTTTGCAGTTATTATGTAATCCTAATTATTGACTGTTTTTATCTAATAAAGAATGGATGCAAATGAGGATTAAGTGGACTTGTGCTCCAGGTTGAGTGTTTTTATGAATAAATAAAAATCATATAGGCCCCTGGAGAAGATTAGTAGTGTTCAACTGTGGAAAACAACCATAATGAAGAGCTGCAAAGTTAGTTCTAATTCTTAATAAAGCATATGACTTCCAAACCGATTCCAGTTCCTTGTAATTTGCACATTTTGCATCAGTCTGGCTGGGTTCTCCCTTCATGAGCAGCTGATACAGTAACATGGATTATCATACCAAATGAATATTTCTTGTAAAGTTGTCTCATTCCAATTTCCAATTTCAGGTGAACAGCTGAGGATTAATGTTTCATACCTCAGGATTTAATGTTCCGCACTCCAATTACTGAATTTGAAAAGCACTCCTTTTTGGACTTTTGTCACCACCCATCAGCTGAGAGAGCTGGCAGCTGTCACATTCTCCAGCCTTTACCGATGTTACTCTATTATTGAATGGTTGGAAGTCAATCAATTCCCTTGGTCTTACAATCTCCAATGTTCCTCCCTCTTCCTGCTGTGGGCAAGTATCTGACTTTGATCTGTATCTTCCCACTACAGCCAAATGAGGGATGCTGAAGGTTGACTTGCCATTCACCATCTGAACTCCAAGTTGTGCCCTGGTAATATGTATATTTTTGTTTGACGAATAAGCACATGAGGGAGAAAGAAATAGAATGGGAGGACGGGTTGGGTGGTGGTTGTGAGGTGAAGTAAGATGGGAGGGGCTTGCATGCGAAGCACAGACACCAACATAGATGGGTTTGTGGTCACTTCTTCATTGGTAGTGGTTAGTAACTCTGCCTACTACCATAGACCATAAGACCATAAGATATAGGAGCAGAATTAGGCCATTCGGTCCATCAAGTCTGCTCTGCTATTCAATCATGGCTGATATGTTTCTCATCCCCATTCTCCTGCCTTCTCCCCATAAGCCCTGGTCCCCTTATTAATCAAGAACCTATCTATCTCTCTCTAAAAGACACTCAGTGACTTGGTCTCCACAGACTTCCCTGGCAATGAGTTGCGCAGATTCACCACCCTCTGGCTGAAGAAAATCCTCCTCATCTCAGTTTTAAAGGATTGTGGAATACCAGGGTTGAATTTCCCTATAGGGAGTACATATATCACAAGGCAATGGAAGCATAGCTATAATGCCACTGGGCTAGTGATCCAGAGGCCCAGGCTAATTTTCTGGGGACATGGTTTCAAACTCCAACTTGACAGCTGTTGAAATTGAATTCAGTAAATTAATCTGGAATATAAAGTGAGTCTTTGTAATGGCCATTCACTATTGCCCCTTGAGGGAAAGAATTCTGCCATCTTTACTTTGTCTGGCCTACATGTGATTCCAGTTCCGTGCCAATGTGGTTGACCCTTAACCATCCTCCGAAAAGGTCCAGGAAGCCACTCATTTGTCTCACCACCATCTTCTCAAGGGTAATGAGAGATGGGCAACAAATGTTGGCTTGGCCGCGATGCCAAAGTGGCCAACCGCGGTGCCGCTGATACTATGGCTGGAATTCGCCAATCGTTGGGATTCTCTGTTCCCGCCAACGGCGCATCTCCGACTACGGGTTTCCCGACGCCGTGGGGTGGCTTCAATGGGCGATCCCATTGACAAGGGGTGAGAGTAGAGAATCCCGCCACCAACAAACGCCTCGCCGCTGAGAAACAGAAGGCCGGGGTGTGGTGTTGTGCGAAGCAAATAATGGCATGATGGGAAAAATAGTCAAGTTTCTTAGTACAATGAAATTTAAACTGACTTTGCATAACCTAAGGCACAAATACAAGCAGAAAAGGTCAACTTGACCCGAAAACTGGCTGACTCTAAACTCGGATAAAACTCAGTCACCATAACTCAGGGCAGTCTAAATACACAAGATAAGCTAGAACTCGTCTCTTTCGATACTTAAACAAGTCTGCTCCGTTCTTAAACATGCGATCAAAAGACAAGATAATGATATGAGACCCCCGAGTCCTCTAAAGGTCAGCAAGGTGATGCCAGTTTAATGATATTACTTATGTTTTACTTTTGATTAAATGCCTGACCAAGCTGTATTCACGTTATCTTGATTTTATAATGTATAAATATCGACCTATTCTTTTGTAATAGCGCAGACTTGGAAAGGAACCAGCAGTTTGTAATTGACTGCCTTCCGACTCCAAGTTTCAGCCATACTGCTAGCAATTATAGTTCGTAAATAAAGCTTTGTTTTGCTTACCTAACGAACCTTGTTGAATCTTTCTATCATTGTCCAGAAGCGGGGAAAATATTAGAAATGACAGGGGGACCGGTAATCTGGCCCTGTGTATACAGTGAACACATGCTAAGCGAGTTGAGCTATGAAAGTTTCCCAGAAATAATCACCGAGACATGATTAATTTTGAGAAAGTTTTTAATGATATTTTAATGAATCTACTTTGTACCTTAACATGGTTAGATAATAGTTGGTTATTTTGAGAGCCCGGTCATACTCATTACAGTGCTAAAAGAAAACATTCAATGAGATGAAGGAATGTTGTTAAGATCAAAAGTTATAATTATCCACAACACTAAAGATATCACACTGTTCAATGCAAATTTCTGTCAAACGTAAAATATAAAAGAAACAAAGGTTACTATTTTGCTTCAGTATGCGATATGGTGGCATATATTACTGTATTAGTAATCCAGATGCCTGGACTAATGATCTGGAGACATGAGTTCAAAGCCCAATAGGGCATCTCGAGAATTTAAATTCAATTAGTTAAATAAATTTAGAATAAAAAGTTAGTACCAGTAATGATGACCATGATATTATTGGATTGTCGCAAAAAACAATCTGGTTCGTTAATGTCCTTTGCGGAAGGAAATCTCATGGCCTTAGCTGGACTGATCGATGTGACTTCAGGGCTACAACAACGGGGTTTGCTCTGAACCACCCTCTGATTCAGTTGTAATCAAGAAGGTGGTTTACCACCACCACCTCGAGGGCAATTAGGGATGGGCAATAAATGCTGCCCAATTGACAGAGATGCTCACATCGCATGGTTGAATAATCATTATTCCCAAATACCCCACTTGTCTCTACTCATTGCAAATTTAGCTCCTCAGAAACATTATGATCTGATTCTTATTTCACACACCTTTTGATGCTCTTATTACAGCTCTCCATTGCTTCTCGATACTGCTGAAATCAATTTGAAGAACTTTAGCCTAATTTAAAAATTTCTCCTGGCTTCTCCCTTCCTTATTTGGAAAAACTGCAGCTTACCATTACTACATTTTTCCTAATCCCCTCTCTTCCATCAAAGTCCCATCTTTTAAGCCATTACAGCTGTTGTAGGGTATTGGATACCATTTGACATGTCCTAATGAAGTCTTCATAGTCAGTAAGTAGGTCAACTATAAAGTAAGGATGCCTAGTCTTAGATGACTGGCAGTGATTTCACCGGAGGATCACCACACCTCAGGCGAGGGGCAAGGTTTAGAAGGCGAGGACTTCATGAGTAACCTTAGCTGATGCAGGAATTGAACCTGTGCAGTTGGCCGTCCTCTGCATCATGAACCAACTGTCCAGCCAACTGAGCTAAACTGGCCGCCCCACCTATGTTATATGCATAGGGCGGGATTCTCCAGCCGCGTTCGCCCGGTGACCAGAGAATCCCGCTCGAGGTCAATGGATGTTTCCATTGTAGGCGTCTCACCCATGGCGTTCTTGCGTGGGTGGGGTGGAAAAATCTAGCCCATGCAGTAAAGAGTTCAAGCCAGGAGCTGCCTCCTTGCTTGCTTGTGTACACAGCTTTGTCCAACACTGGACTGAAACCTAGGTGTATGTCATGTGTTCTCTTACCTCACTGTGTGGGCAGTACTGTACTCAGTCCCATGTTAACCCTGTATGTGCCAGGCCCTTATACTATACCTCTCCCTAAGTCTTTATCTAATATATTTCAAGTTATTCTGATTTATCCCATGTAGTTACATTATTATCACAACCCCATTTTCCCCTTCAAGTCTCTGAGTTCATCAGTCAAGTAGTCCCGATGTCTTATAAAACTGCCATACCTCATTTGCATTATTGTCGGAGGAGTGGTAGTCTTTGTTGTTGCAGATAAATTCTGTAGAACTTGAGGTTGTTCTGGCATCTGGGTCTATTTTCATCCTTGTTTCCCATACCTTGGCTGTTCTTTGTTGATTTGGGAGTTGTGGTGGTAGTTGATTGTTTTTCCAATCTGTTTCTTTTTTTAAATAATCTTTATTAGTGTCACAAGTGGGCTTACATTAACACTGCAATTAAGTTACTGCGAAAAGCAGTTACATTCCGGCGCCTGTTCAGGCACATGGAGGGAGAATTCAGAATGTCCAATTCATCTAACAGCACGTCTTTCGGGACTTGTGTGAGGAAACCGGAGCACCTGGAGGAAACCCACGCAGACATAGGGAGAACGTGCAGACTCCGGACAGACTGTGACCCAAGGCAAGAATCCGAACCTGGGACCCTGGCGCTGTGTAGCAACAGTGCTAACCACTGTGCTTCCATGCCGCCTGTTTCTTGCAGTGTGCGTGAACATTGTGCATGTCTCCAATTGCTATCCCACCCCCGTCTTCTTCCTTCATTGTCTGGGGTGTTGCGATGTCTTCTGTAGCGGTAGATGGCTTTTCCTGTTATGAGGATGTGCTTTTTTAGTAATTTCACTTTTGGTTGTCTGGTATGCTCTTGGAAATGGACGGTTGCTAATTGGTTCCAGCATCGTCTGTGGCACTGTCATACTGGTTGGGAGTAGCAGCGTTTGCTTTGTGGTCGCAGGGCTGATCTCATCAACAGTTGTCGGTTCCAGAGGTTGATTCTCTTCTGGTTCCTGGCTGCTCTCCCACAGAGAGGCATCATGGTAACCATCTGAGTGGTTGGCTGGTGTGAGGGCTTTCTAATAAAAAAGTCTCGAACTGTAACCCCCAGGATGTTCGAAGTAGGGGATTCAATGATGGTAATGCCATTGAATGTCAAGGGATGGCGGTTAGATTCTCTCTTGTTAGAGATGGTGATTGCCTGACCACTTATGTGGTGCGAATGTTACTTGCCACACACCAGTCCAAGCCTGGATATTTTCCATGTCCTCTTGCATTTGGACATGGGCAACTTCAGAATGTATTGCATCAGCTTGTAGGGTCAAGTGATGTCATGATAGCATGCACTCAGTTACTTCTGGTGCTCACATGGGACACCCGTACAAGAGCCCCTCTACAGGTGGTGTGGAATGCTGCCACACTGGAGACCTGTTACAACACAGCCCCCCAAGAATGCGATTGACTTCAGTAGCTGCAGGGGACTCTGCTGAAATGATGTTCCCACCCACTATTTCAACGCATATTTGCTCTTTCTTTCCTGTTCATGCTGGCACAAGAGACATGCATCATCCGTGTTACAATGAAATAATGATATGTGCAAAGAAATAATGACCAAAGGCTACTTCAATTCTACCATTTCTTCACCCTTTTGCAAATAGATTAATAATTGTAAAATGCTTGGTCAAATCAGCTGAATGGCCTTCTTCTGTCCTGCTTCATTCCATAATTCTATGCGTTTCAATTTTGTTCTCTGGATGGAATACTCCACAACATGCTCATTTCTGCCCACTCGCCAATCAGAAGACCCGAAATTCATTTGCTCTGTTCATCTGTTCCTGTGGTAACTGGACCACAAAAAGGTCATCGAAGCGCATTGTGAAAGTTAGCCGTTAACATGTAAAAAATAACGAAGTTTAAAATATCGTAAGGACTCAAAAACGGGAGCAGCTAATTAAACATTGAAATAACCATAATGTAATAGAATTAGAACAGCAGTAAAATATGAATATACACAGGTAACAACAACTAGTGATGTCATAGTATTTACTGATAACATCAGCAATGGATTTAAATACGAAGATGCATAATAATAACACTCGATAACAGTTCCCAATTCACACAGCATGACCTGCTCGACAACAAGTAGCAATTTATATTTTGTTCCAAATGAGAGGATCAGACACATTTCATAGTTCCAGATCGCGTACCGTAACCACCATTGGTGCAAAGAATTAGCATATTTTCAATCAGTGAGAGTCTCAGGGTTGAAAATAAAGATACAAGGGCAGGAGAACCTTCTATAAAGAAATATGTACAGTTCTGGACATGTTCTTTTATTTACCTAAAAGTAATTCATATTTATGCACATTATGATTGTCTTCTGCAGCCATGTTTTTTTGCCTGGCTTATGTGTCTCCATATAGTGTTGTTTTTAATATTGTGACTTTTGTTGGGTGGCACTTCTTATTCTTTCAAGCCTTTAAAGTGAAGTAAATAAAACCCAGTTATTATCCTCCTCTGTCAGTGTAAAGAGTGAAGGATGAGTGAACCTGTGCCTTGTTACCAATTGATACGGAGCTATGGAGGTAAATGGAGCTGAAGTGCAAATCAGCCATGATGTCAGAGAATGATGGAGGGGCTGAATGACCTGTTGCCCATCCTTGGGTTTCCCAGCTATACTAATGTTTGTATCAAATGACAAAACAAACATATTTTCGTTGATAATGAGACTGGCTTGTTATGTTAGATGGAATTCATTCTCTATGCTAGGTAAAGTATAAAAATGTTTTTAAAAGTTTGCCAAAGGGCTTTATGAAAAGCTGATATGTAAGCTGTCTTTTCCAAACGCTGCAATAAAATGTGTTCTGAAAAATTATTGGTTTGCTTCCATATTGTGTTTATGAACCAAAAATGATGTGACCAGTTTCCCTAAACTTATGGCTCCATTACTAAATCAGTTCTTGTTTTTTATTTATTTGTTCTTGGGATATGTGTGTCACTGGCTCGGGCAGCATTTATTACCTATCCCAAATTGCCCTTCAGAAGGTGGTGGTGAGCTACCTTCTTGAACTGTTGTAGTCCATGTGATGTAGGTACACCAACAGAGCTGTGAGTTCCAGCATTTAAATCCAGTGACAGTGAATGAAAGGTGATACCATTCCAAGTCAAGATGGGGGTTTGGCTTTGGCAGGAACATGTTTGCTGTCATTCTCCTTCACAGTGGTAAGGATTGAAGGTTTGGAAGATAAACGCGGAGGAGTATTGGTGAGTTGCTGCAATGCATCTTGTACTTGATGCTGTAATACTGCATACGGGCATTGTAATGTAAGGGTGCTCGACAGAGCAAGGGTTATCGTGGGACTGGAGAATTGCACCGCCCTCAGTATTATGTGCAATGCCACATGGTAAGGGACTGGTTTAGCTCACAAGGCTAAATCGCTGGCTTTTAAAGCAGACCAAGCAGGCCAGCAGCACGGTTCGATTCCCGTACCAGCCTCCCCGGACAGGCGCCGGAATGTGGCGACTAGGGGCTTTTCACAGTAACTTCATTGAAGTCTACTCGTGACAATAAGCGATTTTCATTTCATTCAATTTCAATAGATACGGAAAAGTCACTCCGGAATACCTGCATGGAGAAGCAACTCCATACGTGACAATACCTGGAATCGGTAAATAGTTAAATACGAACAATTGTGATTGTCTTGAGCTCCTCATTACTGAACCTATTCAGCAGTGAAATGAAAGGTAGCATTATAAACTATTTACCTAGAACAACATCCCAAGATATGAAAGACTAAGAGCTGCTGGAGCCTAATTAGAGTGCCTAAAAAGAAAAATTGAAGAACAAGTTGAAGAAGGGGCAGCATGGTAGCATTGTGGATAGCACAATTGCTTCACAACTCCAGGGTCCCAGGTTCGATTCCCAGCTTGGGTCACTGTCTGTGCGGAGTCTGCACATCCTCCCCGTGTGTGCGTGGGTTTCCTCCGGGTGCTCCGGTTTCCTCCCACAGTCCAAAGATGTGCAGGTTAGGTGGATTGGCCATGACAAATTGCCCTTAGTGTGTGGGGTTACTGGGTTGTGGGGATAGGGTGGAGGTGTTGACCTTGGGTAGGGTGCTCTTTCCAGGAGCCGGTGCAGACTCGATGGGCTGAATGGCCTCCTTCTGCACTGTAAATTCTATAAGTTCCACTATGGACCTAGATGTCAAAGAATGCACCAGAGTAAGTGGAAATCCACTGCGAGACCTTCGAGTGACGCAGAGTAAAAAATAAAAAATAACGGTGGCTAACTTGCCCAAAAAATGACTAAGTGTCATTTTTGGCAAGAAAATTGGTGCGATTCCTGTCAACCCCCCGCACCAGCCCCCGCAACACGATCCAGATCACAATCTTTAGGCACTTCAAATTATTTTCCCCCATGTGAAAACGCTGTGCCTGAGGTGGAAAGGGTCTGATTCGCCCAACCCAGGAGTCATTGAAGCACTTCACTGAAGGGGGCTCTGCATTTGAATAGTTCCACAGCATTTGATCTAATTCAACCAGGAGGGTGGCAGCGAGTAAACCAGCTCCTAGTTTTACAGAGGTGGCACTCACCCATTTGTTAAATGTCATGGAGCCGAGGTGGGCAGCAATATACCAGCAGGCTGGCAGGAGGCCCTCCTGCAAGGTCACGAATTCCGCCTGAGACACAGTGTTAGCACTGGTCAGTGCCAGCACCTTGACGAAGTGGACAGGTGTACAATGTAAGAAAAATATGAATGACCTACTGCGATCAGCCAGGGTAAGTGCCTCCGGTATCCTCTTGGCACATCCCCTTTCATCACCCTCACGGAATGTCAGCCGGAACCCGCAAGCTGCCACCTTGCAGGTCCTCAGCAGACCTCCCAGCAGCATCCTCCATTCCCCCCACCCCCGTCACCCCTCATCAGAACCTTTCCCTGCTTAGGCGCAGTGCCCACACATCCCAGTTGGCATCAACTGCTGACCATCAGAAATCCAGATCACATTATCCTCATTTACATTCCTGCATGAGACGATTGCCCATTACTGCCGAGAGAGAGAAAACGGGCTGTGGGATGCCGGAACCCCTGACTCCGTATGAGAAGACGGCCATGGGGAGGAATCGGAGCGGGCCTGCGTTGAGAGTGAGGTGGGCCTGCAAGAAAAAAGTGAGGAGCCACTGCGCCTTCATCCAGATGACTAGTCTCGAGTGGAGTTCTTTATGTATCAAGAATCATATCAAAAAGGGGGGAGGGGATAAACTACAGGTCAGTCAATCTAATCTCAGTAGTGGGGAACTTCTGAGGGATAGAATTAATGTGCATTTGGAGAGCCAGGGGTTAATCAAAAACAGTCAGCATGTTTTTGTTCAGGGGACACAATGACTGTGGCCCCGAAAATGATCCTTTACAAGTCTGGAGGCTCATACTTTAAGACTTGTTAAGGATTTTTAAACAAATTTTATGAAGTAAACAATGTGTTTCCTTTTTTGTTTGTCTCTTTTATTGGTCTTTTCTTCTCTCTATTCTATTTTCCATTCATGATTTTCCATTGAATTTGACATTCTAATTTGCTTCCTGGTTTAGACACTGCAAATCCCAGTAAGGATTCTTCAAGTTAATTGGCTAGGGAGATCTGCCATTGCTTTCCCTGTTCATACAGGTCCTAAATATCTGTAGATGTTTCCATGCTGCGTCAAATTTAAAATCACTTCATGTCTAAGTGCAAAAGCCACAGGAGATAATTCAGTCGATTTAAACATGGTGTTGAAGAGGCTTTTTAGAAAAATAATCCAGAACTGTCAGTTGGACAAATGTGTATTAATTAAGGAAAGCCAGCATGGATTTGTTTGGGGCAAAACATGTCACACTATCTTGATTGAGCTTTTGTACAATGTAACAGAGAGGGTTGATGAAGGTGATACAGTTGATGTGATAGACATAGACTTCCAAAAGGCATTTGACAAAGTTGGGCATAATGCCATAAAATTAAGATTCTGATAGAAAAGGGATAGTGCAGCAGGAATGCACAGTTGGCTCAGTGACAGGAAACAGAGTAGTGGTGAATGGTTGTTTTTCGGACTGGACGATGGTATCCTGTGGCTTTCCCTGGGGCTCGATACTAGGTCAACTGCTTTACTTGACCAATGTCAATGGCCTAGACTTGGGTGTACAGGGAACAATTTTTTGTAGATGGAAGGATGTGGATGCCAATGTTTCAAAAAATGCTTGCTAATTTCACGCTTGTACAAATCCTCACCGTTCCATTGGCACCTCGACCTTCAGTCATGCTGGCACTGTACAGCAGTAAAGAGACTTGGGTGTGAACATAAAAAGAGCACTAAGTGCTAGTGCATAAGTACAAAAACTAATCAAAAAGTAAATTGCAATATAAAAGGAATTCAATTAACCTTCACCTCTACAAAGCCTTGACCATTTGGATGCATTGTCCACCTCTCCCCCCCCCCCCCCCCCCCCCCCCCCCCCCAACCTGGACATCCCCCGGCCACTCAATTGCCCATCTGGCAATCCATCTGATGTCTCCTGGGACCCCTACTACTACTTGCCTGACCTCCATGTCTGGACACAGTCAGAGGCACATTGCTGCAGTGCCTCTTCCAAGCACTATAGCGATGTGTCTGGAGGGCCAGGACAGCTGCCGGCCTATCTGATTGGCTGAGAGCTCTCCAAGTTGTGTCTTTTGCCCAAGTGAGGACAGAAGTCCCGCCTGCTCATTTGAGCATTAAATGGAAGCTGACCTGTCAGAGTCAGTGGGGGTGTTGTTTTGTGCCTGTACTGGCCGTCTGAAGGAGCAGTCATACCTTTTGTCGGTAACTCTCTGAATTCTTCGATGTGGTATATATTCCACATAAGTGAGCTGAATGGTGGAAATTAGGGGCTGAATTGCCTACCCTTTGTTCCAATCTTTCCTAATTATGGTATTCCTTCCCTAAATCACACCCTCTTCCCCTTTCCCTTTCAGACTGTTCTCTAAATTCACAGTTGCCGAAACCTTTGGTCACTTCTTCAGATACTACCATCTTTGACTAGGTGTCAGATTTTGTCGAATAAGACATAAGGCATGGGAACAGAATTAGGTCACTCACCCATCGAGTCTGCTCCATCATTCAATCATGGCTGATATTTTTCTCATCCCCAATCTCCTGCCTTCTCCCCATAACTCCTGATCCCTTATTAGTCAAGAACCTATTTATTTCTGTCTTAAAGACCCTCAGTGATTTGGCCTCCACAGCCTTCTGCGGCAAAGAATTCCACAGATTCACCACCCTCTGGCTGAAGAAATTCCTCCTTATCTCTGTTTTAAAGGATCGTCTCTTTCGTCTGAGATGGTGTCCTCTGGTTCTAGTTTGTCCGACAAGTGGAAATATCCTCTCCACATCCACTCTATCCAGGCCTCGCAATATCCTGTAAGTTTCAATAGGATCCCCCCTCATCCTTCTAAACTCCAACGAGTACAGAACTAGAGTCCTCAACTGTTCCTCATACGACAAGCTCTTCGTTCCAGGGATCATTCTTGTGAACCTCCTCTGGACCCTTTCCAAGGCCAGCACATCCTTCCTTAGATACAGGGCCCAAAACTGCTCACAATACTCCAAAAGGGGTCTTACCAGAACCTTATACAGCCTCAGAAGCACAATCCTGCTCTTGTATTCTCACCCTCTCAACATGAATGCTAATGTTGCATTTGCCTTCCTCAGTGCCGATTGAACATGCATATTAACCTTAAGAGAATAGTGAACAAGGACTCCCAAGTCCCTTTGTGCTTCTGATTTCCTAAGCATTTCCCCATTTAGAAAATAGTCTGTGGCTCCATTCTGCCTTCCAATGTGCATAACCTCACACTTTTCCACATTGTATTTCATCTGCCACTTCTTTGCCCACTCTCCTAGCCTATCCAAATCTTCCTGCAGCCCCCCTGCTTCCTCAATTCTACCTGTCCCTCTACTGATCTTTGTATCATCTGCAAACTTAGCAACAGTGCCTTCAGTTCCTTCTTCCAGATCATTAATGTATGTTGTGGAAAGTTATGGTCCCAGCACCAACCCCTGAGGCACACCACTAGTCACTGCTGCCATCCTGAAAAAGGCCATTTTATCCCCACTCTCCGCTTTCTGCTCATCAGCCAATCCTCTATCCATGTCAGGATCGTACCCTTAACACCATGGACTCTTAACTTATTAAACAGTCTCCTATGTGGCACCTTGTCAAAGGCCTTCTGGAAATCTAAATAAATCATGTCCACTGGTTCTCCTTTGTCTAATTTCCTTGTTACCTCCTCAAAGAACTCTAACAGATTTGTCAGACATGCCTCCCTTTGACAAAGCCATGCTGACTCAGTCATAGAGTCATATAATTTACAGTGCAGAAGGAGGCCATTCGGCTGATCGAGTCTGCACCAGCCCTTACAAAGAGCACCCTACTCAAGCCCACCCTATCCCCATAACCCAATAACCCCCACTTACCCTTTTTGGACACTAAGGGCAATTTAGCATGATCAATCCACCTAACCCGCACAACTTTGGACTGTGGGAGGAAACCGGAGCACCCGGAGGAAACCCCCGCAGACATGGGGAGAACATGCAGACTCCGCACAGTCCTTGTTTATCATACACTTCCGAGTACTCTGCAATCTCATCTTTAATAATAAACCTTAAAATCTTACCAATGACACTTCTGTATGTCGCATTGGGACTTTTTAACTTCCATAAAAGGTGCCAGCTAAATGTAAGTTTGTTTTCAGTCAGAATTTGACACAATGGAACAAGGATCAGCAGAATGAACTCGATGGGTAATGTTTCTTTTTCCTCTTGAGTGCTACCCTAGCTGTGGGAAGGGAAAGCAGACCACTGATGTAAATGCTTTCATATTTCCAGAGGACACAATCACACCTCAATCTCGGATGTAATTTATTGTCATTATTTATGAATTGCTTGAACTCCGAGTTGCATAGAATCAATCTTACGCCTCTTCTTCGAGGGTTAAGCAAAGCCGAAGTGATATAGAATAAACCTTCCTGAACCAGCTACCTAGAGACGGCAAAAGATGTTTCTTGAGGTTGCATTGGCCGACTGCACACCTGCTTGGTAATGAAATGAATGATGAATTAGAGATGGCCAACAAATGCTGGCCTTGCAGGCTCGTCAAAGAATGATTTTACAAAAAACACACAACGTGTTTTGCTCCACTGATTGATTTCCACATCAATAGACTTTCTGCTTTCTCCCACTGTGTTGAGTACTCCATCTGAACTTGGTAATGAAAAGAGGATTGGGGTCTGCCCAACGGCCTGCAGGAGCTCAGGCCCCGAGGACCCAGTTACAAACCAATTAGAATAAAAGGCACTCTATAATTACAGAAATCATTAAGTACAAATTGGAAGTATAATGATTAGGAGCCTCTTTTCGACATTTCAAGCCAGGTGTTCAACTGATTGTCTGCCTGGTGTTGATTAAATCAGCTTCATTTATGTTGAGAAGGATTTCAGCGATTTCTCCAAATACCTATTTGCAAGATGATAATATATTTTCAGGATGTATTATAAACGGCAGCACATTGTAATGGGAGTGGTATTCGATTCCTGTTTGGATCACTGTCTGTGCGGAGTCTGCACGCTCTCCCCGTGTCTGCGTGGGTTTCCTCCGGGTGCTCCGGTTTCCTCCCACAAGTCCCAAAAGATGTGCTTGTTAGGTGAATTGTAAATTCTGAATTTGCCCTGTGTACCCTAACAGGCGCCAGAGTGTGGCGACTAAGGGATTTTCACAGTAACCTCATTGCAGTGTTAATGCAAGCCTACTTGTGACACTAATAAAGATTATTATTATTTATATAAAGTCCTCATCAAGAGAGATTGGCAAAATCTGTAATGACCAAGTGTGTGTGGTTCAATCAACTTTCCCCTCGCTGCCTTTCTCCCATTTCTGTTCCAGTTATTGATTGCGCCAGTCGTATTTCCTCCAATCGGAAATGTGGGATTGTGACGGATTCCTTCACAGAACAGGAGGAAGCTATTCACTCCTTCGAGCCTGTTCTGCCACTCAATCGTGGCTGAAGTAAAAATAAAGTGTTGGAGAAGCTCAGTTAGCGTATCAAGTCTAATATGACTTATTTGGTACTGCTTTTATTTCAGATCTCCAATATCTGCAGTATTTTGCACTTATATCGTGGCTGACCTGCATTTTAACTCCACTCACCAACATTGCTTCCCTATCTCTTAATACCTAACTTTAGTAACTTGAGGACGCCGGTTGTAAATGAACGTTAATTTATTAAACTATAGCAGCGCTTTGCTCAAAGCAGCATATTACTCCCATTACAATCCTCGCTGGGAAAACTAACCCCCCAGACCCTACTTTGGGTCGACATTTATATTGGTACATCACGAGTGTCAGGTGGGTGGCCTCCGCTCCCTATCTGGGGAGCTCGTACTCCACGGGTCCCACGGGGAGATCAATGATGGTTTCCTCGTGGTCCTCATGAAGGGCCTCCCACCCTCTCCCCCCCCCCCCCAAAGTCCGAAAGCCCTCCTTCAGCAGCCAATGGTGGGGATCTGCAAAGGTCCCAGCACCACTCCTGGCCCTTCTTCAATAGCACGTGGAGTGGAGCCAAATGACCGCAACTCAGTGGTCTTCTTCAGAGTTGGGGCCTCTTTTATAGTATGACCTTATCTTCCACTGGGTGTAGACCGTTACTGTCCACCCTGTAACTGAGATAGGTCACCGCTCCAGTGCCCAATTCACACTTGCTCCTCTTCAGCCGGGCACCTACATGGTTACCCATATGTTCCTTCTCTCTGCGTGCAGACAAACAACCCCTGATAAGTGTTGATGGTGGCAAACTTTCTGGACCCCAGGTCTAGCTCTACCTGCTGATAAGCATGGCTCATGTCCAGCTTTGTGAAGGAGTACTCTCCAGTCAATCTGGCATATGAATCCTCTACCCGGGGCATCGGGTACCAATCCAGTCGAGAGGACCTGTTCCCCGTGAGTTTAAAATCGTCGCGGAGATGGACAGTTCTGTCGGTCTTCATTACCGGGACCACAAACGCTTCCCAAACTGTGACTGAACCAGCTGCATTAGTTTAGGAACTTGAGGACACCAGTGGTAAATGAACATTAATTTATTAAACTAATTGCAGAGTTCTGTTCAAAGCAGCATATCGTTCCCAGTACAGTCCTTGCCGGTAAACTAACCACACCAGGCCCTGCTTTGGGGCAGCTTTTATATTAGTACATAACAAGCCATAGGCGAGCGGCCTCTGGCCCTGTCAGGGGAACTCATACTCCATGGGTCTCATGGGGAGATCAATGATGGCTTACCCGTGGTCCTCATGGGGGTTACAACACAAACAAAAATCTATCAATCTCAATCTTGACATTTTCAGTTGCCCCCTGCCTCAGCAGCATTTTGGGAGATTTTCAAGACCCTTTGTGTGAAGAAGAGCTTTCAGACATTACCTCTGAACAGTCCAGCGCTAATTTGAAGGTTGTGCCCCCTTGTTCTTGACACCCCCATCAGAGGTATATGCTTTTTCTCTGTCCTAACAACACCTCTGAACATTTTAAACACCTCAATTAGTTCACCTATCCTCTTCTATACTCGAGGTACGTATCTCCCGATAAAAAATGGCAAAGTGGTTTTTTCGATGGGAGAATCGGTGCGAAACCCATCTGCCCCGGAGGCACGATCTGCTCTGCAATTCTCCGGCACTTCGATTTTCCTTAAGTGAGAAGTGTGGTGCGAAGTGTTTGATTTGCCCGCCTTGGGAGTCATTTGAGCACTTCAGTCCAGGGGGCTATGGTAATTGTGGTGATTGCCCCTTTAAGGGCAACACAGCAGAAGTGTGTCACCTGTCTTGAGGGACCAATTGGACCGAGAGTAGTTCATCACTACAGGAGGTGGAGTCCTCTCTGAGGCAGAAGGTATCTAGATGACATGCAGAGGTCATGTAGGGGCAGCCAGTGGGTTGTTCAAGGGCAGCCGTGGGGCTGCTGGCCTCTGTACAGATTTTCTTATTAATAAATATCTGTTGTGTTTAATGTTGTGTTGTGCATTTGGCGAGAAGGATAAAATGTATTGTGAGTACACAGGCTCTGGCCCGTCCCCTGTGGGTATCCTGTTTTAATCAGTCTGAAGAAAAATGTACTCTGCTGAATGCCTCTCTTGGGTGAACAGGCCCATTTGAGATGTTGAGATATTGCCAGACACTAATGGATGATTGTGGAGTGCACCTGGATTGGGCCGTGCAGTCAGAAGTTTAGAAATGTACAGAAAATAAAGAGAAAAGAATCTTCAGAAGCAAGAGCTGTGCCTTTGAGATTGAAAAAAAGATGGAATTTAAGTTCAAAGAAAGACAAAGCGTTTCTTCAAAGTTCTTCAAAGAAAAAAGAGGAGAGCACGAGAGCAATGTTTCAAGTGATTGAAGAAAACTGCCCTCGGGAATTGTCGCATGGTCTCCAGAATCTTAGGATATTGAAGAGGCTGAGATTTTTGAGCTCTGGATTGGAGCGGGGGGGGGGGGTGGTTCTGTGATGGTGGTTCCTGCAATGAGGGACGGAAGGCAGCCAAATTCTATCATTTTAACGAGAGGGGAAGTCCTCAACCTGTTTAAAAAGTTTTGTAAAGCAGAGCCCTTGGACCTCAAAAATGGAGGGTACCCAGTGAAGTTGAAATATAACTTGCACATCAAAGGAAGAGTGCAAGCGACTCTTTGAATGGCCTGAGGGAAGGAAGGTCTGCAGAGATTGCTGGAGGAGCTTTCCATCGGTGGGGAAGTGAAGTTTTAAAAGTTTAAAAAAGGTTCAAAGGTGGAGTGGCCAGGTTTGCAGCAAGACTTCAAAAGCGTGGAAAAAACAGAGAGGCTGCTGACAGCTCAGTAAAAACAAATGACAGTCTTAAAGCGGCAATGCATTTAAAGTGGTGATACAGTCAATATGGCAACGCACTTAAAGAAGCAACAAACGGCAATCGGCAGGAAAATTGGAGAAGGCACCGGGTCATGGGCAACTCTCCAAAAGGATCCAGAAGCAACGAAGAACTCTCGGAAGCGACAGCGGAAGACCCCAGAATTAGGACATTGAAAGACTTCAAATTGTTTGCACGATGCTGTGGAGGACGCAACAGGCCGTCACAATGCGGGTGCCTCTCTCAGCATCATACTGGAAGGCCGCTCCAGAGCAGTCTAGGCACCTGAGCCTCATCTTCAGGAGGCCGAAGCACCGATCGACCACGCTCCTGGTTGCTGTATGGGCGTTGTTGAAGCATGTCTCGGTGCATTCTGTGGCCTCCGGTTCGGTTTCATCAGCCACGACCGCAGTGGATAACTCCTGTCTCCCATGAGCCAATCCCTGCCCGGGGGGGGCATCTCGAACATGTCAGGAATCTTCGAGTGTACCAGGATGAAGGCATAACGCACACTGCCCAGGGCGCAGACGTGTATGATGCGCATCTGATGGTCACATATCAGCTGCACTTCCATCGAGTGAAACCCCTTTTGGTTGGTGTAGAGCTGCCTGTCATCAGCCGGTGCGCGTAGGGGGATATGCATCCCATCAATCAACCCCTGGGCCTGGGGCATCCCGTCAATGGCGGCGAACCCTGCTGCTCGGGCATCCTGATGGGTTCGAACCATATTGAAATAGGTAGTATTGAGCCGCCTGGGCAAATAGGGCATCCATGACAGCATGGATACACCTGTGCACCAAGATCTGTGAGATCCCAGATAGGTACTCACTTGGCGCCTGAAAGGACCCCGTCGTGTAAACACTCAGGGTGACTCTTACCTTGACGGCCACCGGGAGTGGGTCTCCTTCCCCATACCCCCTTGGTGCCGGGTGTGTCATAATCTGGAAGGTATGTCGCACTGCCTCCCTACACTCCCGGAGTCTTCAACGGCAAGACCGGTCCAGCAGGTCCTCGAATAACAGGCGCAGCCGGTTCACACGAGGCTTCATGCGGCGCCTCCTTGGCACCTCCTCCTCCTCGGCCTGTTGGGCAGCTGCCTCCTGTTCCTCTGCAGCCGGCACCACAGCTCAAGCTCCACTGCTGCAGCTTCCTCCTCCTCAAGCAGTTCAGTGCGTATGATGCAGGGCATCCCCTGGGGCTATGGCAACTAGCAGGAAGGCCACCATTGCTGGTTGAATTCCACTGCCCATTAACTGCAGGGGATGAATGACCAACATGTTAGCATGGTGCATATCCCCATGCCCAACAGGTCCAACGGGCTGCATGGTGGTCCCGGTTGGCACTGTGGTCTCTGCCCCGCATGTTCCCCCCCCCATCCCCCCCCCCCCCCCCCAATTGGGGCCTCTGGCCTTGGCATCTGTCCCTGATGCCAGGGGTACCATCAGCTGACACTGCCCTTCCCAGGGGTATGCTCCGCGACCCCAACCAGGCACCCCAATAGGGGCTATATTGGGCGTTGCCCTGGGTGAGCTGGCGGCGGGTGGCAGCCGGGTTGGGGTGGGTATGGCGGAGGGTTGAGTGCAGGGATGGGGGTGGGAGCACCCATATGGCCGGTGTCACTCTATAGAACCAGGGGCCAAGGTGGCTGGTCAGTGGAGTGTGCAGTGAGAGGCTGCCTTGCAGGGTGCGGCAATGGCGGTCTGTGACTAGACACTGCCGCAGTCCCGTGGAAGGTCGCCCTAGCCATTCGGCAAGTTCCCCATCACCTGCCCCCTCCCCTGGCCCTGGCAGGGCCCATCCCATGCCAGCCAGCCTGGCCAGTATCTGGCCTGGCAGCCCACAGATGTGCCTGTCAGTGTCCTATCTCCTCTCTCTCCATCATCAGCCACAACACCCGTTACACGATTTTTAAAAGCACAAGAGAACTGGGCAATCGGGACATTGGACCCCATTGGAGGCGGAGAATTGCGGAGCCCCCGGATAATACCCACGAATGACACGCAAACGGTGGTTACTGTACGTGCTTTCCAGAACGCATTGATGCCGCTGTCGAGGTGACGGAGGATTGCGGTTTTAAAAATAAATTAATTTAGATAACCCAATTCTTTTATTTTCCAATTAAGGGGCAATTTAGCATGGCCAATCCACCTATCTTACACATCTTGTGGGGGTGAGACCCACGCAGACATGGGGAGAATGTGCAAACTCCACACGGACAGTGACCCAGAGCCATCCTAGACTGGGTATTGTGTAATGAGAAAGGAATAATTGGCAATCTATTACAAAGCTCCTTGGGGATGAGTGACCATAATAGTGTAGAATTCTTTATCAAGATGGTGAGTGATGTTGTTTATTCTGAGACTATGGTCCTGAATTTTAATATATGAAACTACGATAGTATGAGGCGTTTGTTGGCTCGTGTGGATTGCGAAATGTTGCTTCAAGGGATGGTGGTGGTTAGGCAATAGTCAACATTCAAAAGAGCGCATAGGTGAACTGAGAAATTGTTTATACCTGTCTGGTGCAAAGTAAAATGGGAAAGGTTGCCAAACCATAGCTTAAAAGGGAACTTAGAGATAATATTAGATCCAAGGAAAGGGCATATACATTGGCCAGAAAAAGCAACAGACCTGAGGACTGGGAGCAGTTTAAAATTCAGCAAAGGAATACCAAGGGACTGATTAAGAAGGGAAAACTAGAGTAAGAGAGGAAGCTTGCGAGGAAAATAAAAACTGACTCTCAAAGTTAAGAGAGCTATGTGAAGAGAAATAGATTGGTGAAGCCAGGTACAGTCAGAAACTGGAATTTCTAATGGGGAACAAAGAAATGGCTGAACTAAATACACACTTTGGTTTTGTCTTCACAAAGAAGGACACAAATAACATGCAAGAAATGTTGGAGAACACAGGGTTTAGAGAGAGGGAGAAATTAAAATAAATCAGCAAAAGTAGGGGAATGGTCATGGGCTGGATTCTCCGGTTGCCGACGCCGACATCACGTTCGACGATCGGCAGGAGAATCAAAGTTCCCGACCGAATCGTGGCAGCGCTACTTCCACGATGCTCTGCCCCCTCCAAAGTGGCGTTCTCTCGGAGTATACCGCGCGACATATCGTCGGGCTGAGGCCCGCCCCCTGATGTTCCGCCCCGCCCGGCTGAGTACCCAACGGCGTCGGTCGCGTGTGTTCTCATTCGTCGGGAACTCGGTGTGGCGGCTACGGACTCAGTCCAGCGCCGCCACAGTCGGGGAAGGGCCGATCCGCGGGCAGGGGGGACTTTATCAGGGGCTGTGGACACTGTGAGGGGGTGGTACGGGGCGCCCAAGCCGGCCAAAGGTGGGGCACTATTTGACGGGTTGAAGGATGCCACCTTGCGCATGTGCGGCCATGGACCCGCCAATTCTCCAGGCCGTATCGGCAGCTAGAGCCGGGTGCTCCATACTGCCGGCATGCTAGCCCCCAGCCAAACGGAGGATCGGTGGCCGTTTTAGGCCATTTCAACGTTCCCATGCCGGTGTGGGGACATAGCCTCAGAATCGCAGAATCCAGCCCCCTGGATCATAGAATTTACAGTGCAGACGGAGGCCATTTGCACAGACCCTTGAAAAGAGCACCCTACTCAACCCACACCTCCACCCTATCCCCATGACCCAGCAACCCAACCTAACCTTTTGGACACTAAGGGGCAATTTAGTATGGTCAATCTACCTAACCTGCACATCTTTGGACTGTGGGAGGAAACCGGAACACCCGTAAGAAATCCATGCAGACACGGGGAGAAGGTGCAGACTCCGCACAGTCAGTGACCTACTCCAGGATCGAACCTTGGACCCTGGAGCTGTGAAGCAACTGTGCTGACCACTGTGCTACCATGTGGGGAAATTGATGGGATTGGAGGCTGATAAATAGCCTGATAATCTATGTCCCATAGTACTTAAGAAAGTGGATGCACCATGGCCATCTTCCAAGACGCTGCAACTGTTCCAATAGATTAGAGGGTAGTTAGTGTAACCTCACTATTTAAAAAGGGATGTAGAGCGAAAGTAGGGAATTATAGGTCAGTCAGCCTGACGTAATTAATGGGAAAAATTCCAGAGTGCGTTATAAAAGATTTAATACCGAACACTTGTAAAACAGTGGCAGAATTGGACAGTCAGCTTGGATTTATGAAAGAGAAATCATGCTTGACAAATCTACTGACATTCTTCAAGGATGTAACTAGTAGAGATGATGAGGGGGAGCCAGTGGATGTGGTTTATTTGGACTTTCAGAAGGCTTTCGACTAAGTCCCACATAAGCGATTAGTGTGCCAAATTAAAGCGCATGGGATTGGGGGTAATAGACTGAAATGGATAGAGAAATGGTTGGCAGACAGGAAACAAAGAGTAGGAATAAATGGGTCTTTTTCCAAATGGCAGGCAGTGATCAAAGGGGTTCCACAGAGATCGGTGTTGGGACGCCAGCTATTCACAAAGTCACAGAGCGCCCTGATGTTATCTAAGAGGGTATCCCAACTTGGAACACCGGTTCGTGGGGAATACAGTTTTATTTTGTTTTGGTGTGAAGAGACAAGTGAAACCCCAGTGAGAATAAATAGCCCAGTCATCGGGGAACAATTATTAGAGACCATTTACTAAAGTAAAGACAAATACACACAAGCAGGACTACTCTACTCTCACACAATTAAGATGTATGAATTGAGGGCAGCAGGGTGGCACAATGGTTAGCACTGCTGCCTCATGGCGCCGAGGACCCGGGTTCAATCCCGGCTCTGGGTCACTGTCCGTGTGGAGTTTGCACATTCTCCCCATGTCTGCGTGGGCCTCACCCCCACAAACCAAAGATGTGTAGGGTAGGTGGATTGACCACGCTAAATTGCCTTAATTGGAAAAAAAAGAATTGGGCACTCTAAATTTATAAATAAAAATTAAGATGTCTGAATTATGAAACACAGACAAATGATACAGAATGTTCCTCTTGTTATAAAACATATTGACAATACCTGAACTCTGGAAGACTTCCCCTGTTCCCAAAACAACATCCAAATTGAATAACCACCTATGAAGGCTCTGCATTCTCACCCTTTCCCCTCGCCTGAGGTGTGGTGATCCTCAGGTTAAATCATCACCAGTCAGCTCTCCCCCTTAAAGGAGAAAGCAGCTTCTGGTCATCTGGGAGTGTGGCGACTTTACCTTACCAAAATCTCACCAGTGCAAATCCCTATTTTGGTCCCTCGTGAGATTTTGCGGCCATGGTGGGATTTGTACCCGCGCATAACGGACATTTTAATTCATGCTAGGGAATTGTACATGAATTAAAGAAAGTTAGCATGTAGGTACAGCCAACAATTAAGAAGAAAAATTGATTTTCTTACAAAGCAATTGTAATATAAGAGTACTTATTCTAAAATTATACAGGGCATAGATGAGGCCACACCTAGATTACTTATGCAGCTTGAAGGTCCTTACTTTATGAAGGGTATTCTTAGAGGGAGAACCACAAATGTTCACTAGACTGATTCCTAGGTTGAAGGATTCTCCTATGGGAGACAATGAGCATACGAGGCCTAAATTCCCTGGAGTTTAGAAGAAAGGGAGGTGATTGAATCAAAACATGTAAAATTCTCAAGAAGCTTGGCAGGATAAATGCTGAGAAAATGTTTGCCCTGTCTGGGGAATATATAACATGGCTCACAGGCTCTATGTATGGTTGGCCATTTAGGACTGACTTGAAGAAAAATTTCTTCAGTGAAAGAGTCTTTGTAATTCCCTACCTCAGAGAGCCCGAGGATATTCAGTCGTTGAGTATATTCATGACTGAGGTCGATAGACCTATGGATACAAAGAGAATTAAGGAATATGCTTAGTTAATGGCAGAGCTGGTTTAAAGGGTAAAATGGGCTACCCCTGAACTTACTTCTTATGTTCCTGGCCGGGATTCTCCATTGCGGGTTCTCCCCGTGTCTGCGTGGGTTCACTCCGGGTACTCCGGTTTCCTCCCACAGTCCAAAGACGTGCAGATTAGGTGGATTGGCCATGCTAAATTGCCCTTAGTGTCCAAAAAAGGTTAGGAGGGGTTATTGGGTTACAGGAATAGGGTGGAAGTGAGGGCTTAAGTGGGTCGGTGCAGACTTGATGGGCCGAATGGCCTCGTTCTGCATTGTATGTTCTATCCTGCTACCGCTGCGAGTGAGGACAGAGAACTTTTGCGCGCCATTCGCTTGCGGCAAAATTCTCTACTCTGACTGATTGCCAATGGGATTTCCTATTGAATCCACCCCAGGCTGCCGGGAAACTCATGGGCGCAGGTGGGTATGCTGCTGGAGGAGCCAGAGAATCCCACCACCAGTGAATGGCCAAAGAATTCCTGCCGCTCTGTTCTGAGTACAACCCTCGACTATTTATTGCTGGTTCACCGGTAGGCATTGTAACTAGAGCATGACAAAGTGCGTATTGATGCTTCCCCCCCCCCACCCCCCCCACCCCCCCACCCCACCCCCATCCCCCCAATCCTCCCCACCCCACCCCCACCCCCATCCCCCCACCCCCATCCCCCCCACTCCCCCACCCCACCCCCATCCCCCCCATCCTCCCCACCCCACCCCCACCCCCCATCCCTCCCACCCCATCCCACCCCCACCCCCATCCCCCATCCCACCCCCATCCCACCCCCATCCCCCCCCACCCCCATCCCACCCCCATCCCCCCCCCACCCCCATCCCACCCCCATCCCCCCCACCCCACCCCCCCACGACTGCCCCAGCCCAAATGCAATCCCCAATTATAGTTTATTTATTGGCAA